>NC_060082.1:1262500-2512500 GCF_922984935.1 Meles meles | reverse complement strand
TCCATCCTCTCCCCAGGAGGCTCCGGGAGGGTTTCCCGGCCTCACCACCCTGGGTTGGGGGAGGGGATTCCCTTCATGCTGCCAGGCAGCAGGGTCACGGTTCCCAGCCTGGGCCTCAGCCCAAAGCTCCCTTTGTTCCCTCTGTCCCCCCCGGGGCTCTAACCCAGCGCACCGCGTGTGCTCCATCATCACGGAGCTGCTCCGTCTGGTTCTTCAGCACAGACCTCAGCCAGCCCAGGAGCTCCTGCCTCCCTGCCCACCCGGCGGCCTCCCTCCCAGGGGGCCCGGGCCACTCACTGAGGAGGAGGCTGGTGAATCGCAGGAGCCAGGAGGCCCCGCACAGGTGAGGGTCTTCTGAGCAGGCGCCCATGGCCGGCTGCCTCTCTGCTGGCTCAGCGTGGACCTATTCTGCTTCAAGGAAACATCCAGAATACAGACGTAAGAGGAGGAGGAAAGCTTCTTCACTCACAAGAGCCCTTAGGCTTCTCCGCACCCCAGGGGCGGGGCTGAGTGTCAGTTCTGGGACCTCACTGTCCAGCCTAGAGTCACCCACTCCCATCTCTCATGTTAGCTCAGCACCCCCAGGGGTTGCTCAGGAGATAACTGTAGAGTAAATGTAGGAACAGCCGCCCTCAAGGAGGCCCGGTGCTGGAGAGAACCCGTCCCTGTGCTCACAGCCAGCCTGGTGGTCTCCTGTCCCCAGCCTGCACCCCTAGGACCCCTGACCTCTGTCCCTGGCCTCTGACTCAGCTTGGGCTGCCCTGCTCTCCAGTCAGCCAATGGCCAGGCACAGAGTCCCCTCCTAGAGCCAAGGACACGGGGCCTCTCCTGCTTTGGGCCTGTCCTCTGTCTTTACACCGTTTCATGAGTCACATATCCTTTCTGATTTTCTAGGAACCTCACTGTCAGGTGTCACGGTGAGAAGCTAGGAGCCCGAGAACAAAACACTCCTGGGAAGTGTCACCCCCACACCCCAGGGCACACACGGGCATGTCCCCACTGCTGGTCCCCAGGGCCCTGTCTGCAGCCTAGGGCCAGCCCTGCCCCCTCCCACATAGGACCAAGCCCACCCCCACAGGAGCGGCCCCACAGCCCCCGTTCCCTGTGAGGCTCTGCCAGGACTGGACCGCGCTCACACACAGGCAGAGCTGGAGAGGGACACGAGCCTCTGGCCACAGGCTCAGCGGCCTCAGACTCACAGCCACGTACGGAAGGTCAGGCCAGGCCTCCTCTTCTCAGATGGGTTCCCATAACGTCAAGAACCCTGGTCTCCCGTGGGCCCTAGGGGAGCGGCTCCATCACTAACCCCCGGCTGGTGCCCCTTTCCCCGCCCGCTGGGCTCCCCCTCAGCTGCTCAGACCCTCAGATCCTCAGGCTGGATCCCCAGGACTGTCCCAGGGCCCCGCACTCTAGGCGGTCAGCCTGTTGGCTGTTGAACCCATTTTATGGATGTGAGACCCGAGTCCTAAGGGTTTGGTCCTCCTGCCAGAGGTCACCCAGCAGAGCAAGAGTCAGGGTCTTGACTCCCAACAAGGAACTCTGGGAAATCCCGCGTCACCGCCGCTGTCCCATCCCAGTGTGTCCTGGGTCCTCCAGCGACCACTGCATCCAGTCTGGGCTCCCCGGAACTGCTCTGCGCCCCTCAGACCAGGGAGTCCTCGGCACTGCCTTGTTCCCCTGTTCCCACCCAGTGATGGGAGATCCCTTCCTCGGGCCGTCCCTGAGCCTTGTGGGGAGAAAGTCCTCGGATGGAGTCCAGATCTGGGCAGCTCATCCCCTGGTCCCTTCAGGGTGACGAGGACCAAGTCGGCTGTGCTCCTGTTCCACCCCTCCAGCCCTGGGCGAGCCCTCTCAGGGTGAGAACTGTTTGCTTGTGCAAACCCCAGCTTGGGGTGGAGCTCAGGGCCCAGGAGGGAGCCCCCAGCAGCTGCAGGCCGGGACCCCGGAGGGTCAGCCTGCACACACTCCATGCTGGGGCAGCCCCGGGACTTTCTACACCTGCAGATACTGATCTCTGTCCCCTCCCGCAGCCCTGTGCAGCAAGACAGCTCGGGTCACCAGGCTTCCATGTGTCCAGGCCTCTGTGGTTCCCAAGCTCGTTCCCTGTGAGGGGCAGCGGGGCTCAGGGTTACCGTCCATGTCACAGATGAGCAAAATCAGGACCCGTAGGTGATCTGATGAGCCCCCGGTCTGGACACCAGGACAGGGCAGAGCCAGACCCATGTCTCAGCCCTCCTAGGCCCCTGGTCTTTCTAGCCCCGAGTCCCTCCCAGACCTTAAGAAACCACACTGAGGGGGAGGGAGGCCAGGCCTGACCCAGGGCAGCCTCTTTCCTGTCTCACACCCGCAGGCAGAGGACACGAGGCCAATGGTTATAACTCCGCAGCCTCTGGGGTCCACGGCGGCTATTTGCTGACCACGTCCACCCCTGCACTGGCTGCATCACACAGAGGACAGACCTCCAGCCCCGCGCAGGGTTGGGGTTGTACTCCCATACTCGAACTGTTCTGGAAACTTCCATCCTGCCTGGACACAGCTCCCTGGTGGGCAGAGCACTCGTGACCTTGAGCCCGAGGACACGTGCTGGTCAGTGTGGCTTCTGTGCTGACCTTGGGCTTCAGGCTGGACACCCTCCTGGAGACGCAGGGACTCCGTCTGCGGCCAGGGGAGCTCGGGCTCTAGGACCAGACACAGTGAGGCTTAATCTCTCTTCCTCACGCCTTCCCTGCCTGTCCCAGGACACAGGGCTCGATGGCCCCAAGCCCTGAGCTCTCAGCACAGTGGGGACGGAGAACTTGAAGGAGTCACTAGGCAAGTCCCTGGGCCGGTGCGGGGCCGGTGAGCTCACTCGTGCTCCAGGAGACTCCAGAATGCCCTTGGGGAGAGATTTCATGCATCAGGAACGTGCTTGCTTTCCTACTAGACCAAGTTCCCAGGGGCACCCTTCCTGCCTCTCCCTTCCCCTTATCTGCTCTAAGAGAAGCAGGAGTGACCTTGCGGACAGGCAGCCCCTGAGGGAGAAATGCCCTCCCTCGCCCAGGCACAGTCAGGTTTTCCACACAGGAGCCTGAAGCCCACGTCCAGTGAGAACACGTCAGTGTGAATCACGTTTTTGCCGTGTGGACACTGAATTCTTCCCCCACCAGAGACCAACCCCATGAACCCCAGGGAACCTGCGATCTCAGTGTGGCCGTCGGGTGGAAAAGGACAGGTGAGGAACAAGAAATGTACTACTTCCCGCGGGCGCTGGAGCAAATATGGGATGACTGAGGGATGTGTTCCCGACCCTGCAGCGGGGGGGTGGGGGTCTGAGCACCATCGGGATCCCCCTGGCCTTGTGTCAAACACAGCGAGCCGAGAAAAACCAGACCAGGAAGGAGGCGTCCCACCCGGGGTTGGTGTGGGAGCAGAGCCCTGCCCTTGCCACCATCACCATTTGTCACAGTGGCTCTGTCCTGGCTCAGGCCTGAGATTCTCCCCCCGCCCGTGACCCTCAGAGCCACAGGACCCCACACTGGACACTGTCGTTTGTGCCCAAACCCACAAGACCTTCCAACACGGGGATGGAAGGACTCCTCCTTCCCTGAGATGCCGTCCTGGGGTTAGAATCTGCCCCTGATTCTCTAGACGCCACGGGAGCTGGTCTCAGCCCACCCCAGCACAGTAAGGATCCCACAGCTCATCCCTCCTTTCTCTTCCTGGCCCCCTGGCTGCGGATCGAGTGAGGAGGGGAGGGAGGTCCCTGTCCCCACTCTGCAGGGTGGACAGATCTCGGGGGACCTGCTCCCCAGGACCTGAGCCACACAGCAGGGCCCCCACCCTGACCTGGGGGAGAATCGACACTGACGGCTGTACAGGGTGTCGCTGAATCTGGACCTTGAAGCAGTTGGACCCACGTCCTAAAGCAGAGGCCACACTCCGCTGCTGTAACAATTCTCTCTGTGGGTCTGAACACACCCTGTGGGCTGGGACATCTGGTCTCCATGACTCCCTGAGCAGGTGCTCCTGACGTCTTTCAGGCCACGCACATTTATTGAGCGCCTGCTGTGTGCAGGGCGCTGAGGCTCATGTCTTCACGGAGCACGTGTCCCAGTCCCTGTGGGCATCATGAACGTGGACAGCACTCGCAGGACCAACAGCTCCCTCCTCCCTGACTGTGGGTCCCAGTCCTGCTGGGGGACAGTCTGGGGCCTCGTAGGAAATCCAGGTCCCTGAGGCCAAGGACACACGTTCCCTCCTGTGTCCTCAGCTGTCACACGGGCCCTTCAGCGAGTGGGTGCAGAAGGACGTTTACTGGATGGGAGGATGACTCTGCTTCCAGAAGCTTTGGGGTGGACCTGGGACAGCTCTCCTCTGGACACTAAGCCCCGATGTGGGTAACTGACCGCACCCGAAGCAACCTAGGATTCCTCCCATGGGCATCACCACAGACAAAGGGCCTCAGGCTCTGTCTGGTCTCATCCCGGGAAGGTGATCTAGACCCAGTCCCGGCTCAGAGCCGCGCCTGCTTGAGCTCTGCTCCTCGGCCTCCCACCACCTGGTTCCCAGAGGTCCTGCCAGAGAAGGCTGCTGCTCCCATCCCCCACTGACCACCCCAGGGAGCATCTGCCTCACCCCTGCCCCAGCAGGCCCAGACCCAGGACCCGCTGCAGGCTGGCGGGGATCCCATAGGGTGATGTTGGGCTCAGGATTCAGCTTCCTCCTCTAGTGGACATTTCCCAGAGTAGGCGATGACTCATGCTGACGTAGCAGGAGCTCCAAGGGAACTTTGCTCCAAAAAAGGAAGAAGGAAGCTGAACCCCGTGGTCATACGTGTTGTGAATCTCAGACTAAAGGATAAAACTGATGTTCCCTGGAGCAGGGGCAGTGACCATCGCAGGAGCGATGTGGTTGTCGCGTTTCCATATTCATCTGACCTCAGCCCCCCACCCCGTGTTGAGGAGCGTCTCTCACAGCTGATGCTCCCTGGATCCCACCGAGAATCACTGATGAGGGTCAATCGGGGGCCCATGTGTGGACACGCTGAGCGACAGCGGCCGAGCTGTGCTGAGTTCTCCGTACGTGCCCTCCGCTCTCTCTCGGTCTCCCCATGGTCAGCTCCTGGGCCAAGGGCTCCTTTCCCTGAACCCCTGTATGGTCACAGTAGCACGACCCCATCCATGCACTGAGTGTGAGCTGTTTAGGGGGACCTGTCAGCCCTGACCCAGAACCTCCCCAATGGTGGACTCGGTCCTTCCACAAACAGTGCAGGAGATCCTACTGTGCGCCAGCCCCGCTCCAGGTGCTCACACGCACACACACACACACACAAGTGTACTCAGCAACCCCTCTGCCTTCCTCCCTGCCTTCCTCCCCTCCTCCATGGGGAAAGGCCGTGCGTGGGAACCGCAGTCAATTCGGCGAGCAGGGCTCTGGATGACAGAGCAGGGTGAGGGCTCCGCACCCGGGAGTGTGGTTTCCGGTTACACCAGGAGGTCAGAACAGGTTCCCCAAGAAGGAGACTTCTGAGAAAAGACGGGAAGGAGGTGAGGAGTGACCGTGGACATCTGGGGGAATCACTTTCCTGGCCCAGGTGACAGCCCGTGGAATGGCCCTCAGCTGGGACCTGCCTGGACTGTTCCAGGAGCAGAAGGTCAGTGTGGCCAAAGTGTCCAGGCAAGACAGGTAGGAGATGGAGGTCAGAAAGGTAACAGGGGCCCCGATCAGGTCCATCCTGGCCTAGAATCCCAGGATGCCAGAGCCAGGGGAGCCTCAGAGTCGGCCCCATAACCCACCCCTGCTGGACAGGTGAGAAAACAGGGGAAAGCCACGCCCTGGGGTACTGGAATAGAACTTGGCTCCTGAACAGGTTTTCTCAGGCCCGACTCTGGCCGGAGCAGAGCTCACCCGCGCCTGGGGCAGGGCCGTGCTGTCCTCCCTTCAAGTGTCCAGGGCAGACCTGCTCCCCATGGGCCCCCAAGGTGAGGCTGGGAGCCCTGGGTGCTGGCGGCTGTCGCTGCAGCTCCTTCCACCAGGGGGCGCTGCTCGCACAGGTTCACCCACAGGCACCTGGAGAGCTCAGGGCTGGGTCAGGTCTTTCCTATGGGGGCACAGGGGCTGACCCCGCGGTAGGGGACCTGAGCTGGACAGGAGGAAGGGTCTTCAGTCCTGCAGAGACAGAGCCTCGCGACAACAGAGACTTTGGCCTTCGTCCTTCTCTCGGTGGCCATCTTCCGTGTGGGCTGGTGTCTGCAGACAGAGCCGTCCGGGACCATGAGGACGAAGCAGGAGGACAAGACCCCGTGCCCAGGACGGTGCAGCAGAAAGATGGGGCAGCCCGGGGGTCCCTGGGACCGCACTGAGCAGACGCCCCGACCCAGCCACTGCCGTCGCCTGACTTCCTGTTCCAGAGCAAGAACCACCTGCTTCAGCCTGTGACAGCCCAGCTGGACGCTGGCAGCAGCAGACGTCTTCCTGCTTCTGTGCACGACGACAATAACGAAGGAGGTTCATCAGCAACATCAAATGTCGATGTAAAAACATAAACCCCAATCAGAAGCAAAATCCCAAGGTCTGAACAAAAGTGGAAGTTCTACGTAATTGTCATTAGGAATGAAGATCAAGGCATAAACACAGATAAGAAACAACATTGAGAATTATAGGGAAACACTGTGTACGAAGGCACTTGAAGAAATTTCTAAATGCAGGGGAATTAACACAGACCAGACCAGGATGAGGGAGCTCAGGGAGGAGGTCCTGTCACAGGGGCAGGGAGAGAGGGATGGGATAGGAGAGAAGGGGAGGGACCCGGGAACCAGGGCTCAATGCGGCTTGGAACCCAGAGTGGAGGCAAAGAGAATGCAAGGCTGCTTCCAGGAGTCCGGCTGAAGCAGCTGTAGGATGCTGTGATGTTCCTGAGCTGTAGGTATCGAGAAAGCCCAGGGAGGAGCCGGTGTGGGGGCGGGGAGGCAGGACACAGTGACTCAGTGCTCCACCTGGTCACTTGGCTTTGAGAGCAGAAGTTCATCAGGCAGTCGGGGTGGGGGTCCCGTCAGGGCTGGAGCTGCTGCCTCAGCGTGGCCGGGCTGCTGAGAGCCCTGCGGGTCTCGAGGGAGGACGTATGGCCAGGGGAGAACAGAGGGCCTGGCACTGACCAGCAGAGGAGGAGGGTCAGCAGGAGAGACAGAGAAGGAGCCGCCCGGGTACACCTGCTGAATGCAAGAGTACAAAAACGAACTAATTATAATTATAATTAAAAATTCAGAGTGGGTCCTGGACGATGTCATTATTTGGACAATAATGTAATGCTCTCTTGTGACTCATAACAGAAGCAGGTGTCAGTCTTCCTGCACTATCCCAGGCACGCAGACCCTGGAATCTGGTCAGGTCCCATATGGGAACCCGGGGGGCATCTCTTGTTATATTCAGGATGGTTCCCAGTTCCTGCAATCGGGCCAGAGCCGTGAAGGTGGAATGGGTGTTGGGGTGTTCATGACAAGCCCCTACAACCACCCCTGAACTTGTGGTTACGACATAACTTTGGGAAAACTGCCAAGGTCGGGGACCGGCTGCTGAGGCATGAATCCTGTTAGCAGGTGGGAACGTAGGGACCCACTCACTGACCATCAGGGAGGGAGAAGGGCTGGAGCGTGGGTTCCCCAGTCCCCGGTGGTCAAGGATTTAATCAGCGGTACCCACGTAATGACGTCTCCAGAAAACCCCAAAAGAACGGGGTTCAAAGGGCTTCTGGGTGGGAGAACATACAGGTCTGTGGGAGAAGGGGGCTCGCCTAGAGGGAAGACAGCTCCGCACCCATCCCCACATGCCTCATTCTCGGCCCCTCTGTCACCCGGCTGTTCTGAGTTATACCCTGCAAACCAAGCCGTAAGCTGGAAGGGACTGCGTCCCCATTGTCGTGTGAGCTGCTCCAGCAAATAACCAACCGGACAAGCAGCTCATGGGAACCTGCCAGTCACCGCAGGTGCACAGAGGCACAGACCACAGCTTGCCTGGCGTCCCAGTCTGGTGCCGCTGCAGTGACCTTGAACCCTACTCCGTGGGGTCTGACCTGAGCTGCAGGGACACAGTGTCAGGACCGCCTGAGACTCTAGGACACCGAGTAGGGACCCAAGGACCACAAAGGTGCCTGGTGCGGGGAATGATCCCCCATCCAGGGTCAGCCGCGGTGTGGCGGGGTCTGGGGCTGAGGAAGACACACCACGGTGAGTTGCTCCCAAACAGACACTTACCTGCTTGGACGCTCTTTCCCCTCGGGGGTCCTAGCGGTAGATTACGCTTCCTAGAGGATCATCCTCTCACCTAAGGGTTCGGTGTATTTGTATAACGTTCAGCAAAGTCAGTTTCCGTTTCAGTGCCATTGTATTTACGGTCATTTCCTGGTTTTAATTTCATCTTTTGGGAACTTGGGCTTTGGGGAGACGGGAGGGGAAAGGCTGCAGAGACGAGATCCTGTGCGTGCCGGGGTCCCACGGACTCAGGATTTTATCTTTCAGACAAATCACCTTGAAGCGGGGCACAGCAGGTTCCCCCACAGCGATGTTGGGTTGTGAACAGGAACTACGTGATCAAAGAGAAGGCAAGTGGCCAGGCCTCTGGAAAAGCTGGGACTGAGGGAATTTCCAGAGACCAACCGTGTAGTGAAGACGGAGGCAGGAGCTCACCCAGCAGGACAGGTGACCTGTGCACCCGTGGGTCTGCGAGCCGCCCCACTCCTGTCTGTCTGTCTGACTGACGTTGAAACAATTTGTGGAGGGTTTTCTCCCAGACTGCAGGACAGACTCTTTACTGGGAACAAGGAGATGGAGTTCCGATTACGGGAAGATTGGGAAAAACCGCTAGAAAGACGCTGGTGCCACAAACCTTATAGGCTCCAGGTTCCCGGTGTTCATGCTCCCAGTGCCCTTCTGGAACACACAAAACACACAGGAAACGGACCGAATCCAATCCCATGAGAGGCTGGGAAGGGCTCTGCGTTCTGGTGCTTTCTGCCTCGAGGACACGTGCAGACATCTACGCACGCCAGTGTCCCTCCCGGACTACAGGGACCTACACTTAAACATGATGGTGTGATGCCATGTTCTTTGACTGCTTTAAAAAGTATCCATTTATTTGTTTTTCTGAGCAGGCTCCACCACCACGAGATCAAGACCTGAGATCAAGAGTCAGATGTTCTACCAGCTGAGCCCCAGAAGCCCTAAAAATTATCTTTTGAAATAAAGGACAGTGCATGAGCCATCAAAAGAAATGAAATCTTGCCATTTGCGACGACGTGGATGGAACTAGAGGGTATCATGCTTAGTGAAATAAGTCAATCGGAGAAAGACAACTATCATATGATCTCCCTGATATGAGGACATGGAGAAGCAACATGGGGGGGTAGGGGGATAGGAGAAGAATAAATGAAACCAGATGGGATTGGGAGGGAGACAAACCATAAATGACTCTTAATCTCACAAAACAAACTGGGGGTTGCTGGGGGGAGGTGGGATTGGGAGAGGGGGAGGGGGCTATGGACATTGGGGAGGGGAGGCGAACCATAAGAGACTATGGACTCTGAAAAACAACCTGAGGGTTTTGAAGGGTCAGGGGTGGGAGGTTGGGGCAACCTGAGGGTTTTGAAGGGTCAAGGGTGGGAGGTTGGGGGAACAGGTGGTGGGTAATGGGGAGGGCACATTTTGCATGGAGCACTGGGTGTTGTGCAAAAAGAATGAATACTGTTACGCTGAAAAAATAAATAAAATGGGGAAAAAAAAAAAAAGGACAGTGCATGAGTTAACTCGGCCAACTGCGCTTCTTAATAAAAGCGAGTTCGTCATGAAGCCAGCCCTGCCCAAACCTGCTTGCCTCCCGGTAGTTGTTCTCATGAGAGAGTCTTACCTGTCGCTGCCAAAGGACAGAAAGGACATCCCTAGGAGAGCCACCTGGCCCCAGCCACGCCCCTGTCCTCTCCCAGCAGTGACAAAACGTAAAGTTTTGCCCCCTTCTCTGGGGCACATCCAGCCCCCGAAGTTGTGGGCAGCCCAGAGCACACACGGGTCTGCTGGGAACACAGGTGGCTTCCGGGGCCGTCCTCACACTGCCACACTACACTCTCTGAGATCCAGGACAGATCTCAGATCTGTGCGGAAAGACAGCGGCAGAGCTCTGGGGACGCAGAGAGCAGCCTGGACCACCTGCGGCTCCAAGAAGAAGCCCGCAGGGCTCCCTGCTGGCTCAGCCACCCCACAGGCTCCAGGACCAGAATCAGGAAGCCCCTGCATTTGTGGGTAGAGCATGGAAGGAGAGAGAATGTGTCCCTTTCCAAGGGGGGACCTCACAGTGTTTCCCTGGGCTCGGCTGAACAGCTCCCATAATCCCCCACACACGCCTATGCTGAACAATAGGAGGCCGGACTGTTGGCCAGCAGGACAGGACAGAAGGAGGTTGGGCAGGACGTGGGACGGCCAGCCGAGGCCTGGAGAGATGGGCCTGGAGATCTGTTCCCTGGGCTGAGTCCTGACTCCAGCACTCCCAGCCGTGGGGCCTGGAGAGTCGGCCTTTCTGGCTCCTTCTACTGATCTGTAAAGTGGGCACAAGGATCCCCACCACACAGAGAGTCCACCACGACCCAGTGAGTTAGGAATGAGCAGAATGTCCGAACAGTGAGGGTCACAGAGCCCGCCCTCAGCAAGCAGGGACGATTACGAATTCACATTGTCTGTAAAGAGCTCTCAGCGCAGGACTGACGGCCGGGGGGTGTTGTGATTCTCTATGGTTTGTCCCAGAGGCTGAGGGTCTGAAAGCCAGTTTGATGTTGTACAGATGAGGGGACAGTGGGGACCATCTGGGGTTGTCACGTAGCAGAGGCTGAGTGGTCGGTCCTGGAACAGGTTTGGACCAATTTATTTACTCAGTTTCCCTGATCTACCACTGTGGGTGTCTCACGGGGGCTTGTGCATGAGGATTTAGCACAGAAAGAACTGCTGGACCCATCCAGTCCCTGCTCAGAGCTGTCGGAGGTGGAAGAGACAGGACCAGAGCGGCGGGCATCATGCTCACGAGACAGTTGTCCCCAGGGCGGGATTCTCCTGTTTCTTCCCATTTGATCATGGTCATGGTCTGGCCTGGGCTGTGGACCTCACCGTAGACAACAATGAGAGAGTTCTCCTCTTCTAGATGTGGTTCGCCCCTAACCTGGAATGCAGAAAGAGGGTTCCTGGAACAGCTGAGGGATGCGAAGGACCCAGAGGGACCCACAGAGACCCAGGGCTGCACATGACCTCCCCTAGTGCCCAGCACTGCATGGACCCCTGGAGAATTTTTAAGTTAATTCTGCGTGTCCAGAAAGGGTACAGAGGCCTGGAGGCCAGAAGTGCAGGAAACTGGGGTTGGCACCCAGGCACAGAGGGACTTGGGAGAACCCAGGCTGCCCCATCCCCATCCCTGGTGTCTCCAGACACCCCTTTCTATTATAGATGCCAAAATCAGGGTCCCTGGGCTCTTCCTGTGATCCTGCCCCTGAGTCATACACAGATGGAGGTTGACTCTGACCCTGGAAGCCTGTACCCTCCCTCCCCCTCCATGGCCCCCACAGCCATGGCCACAGCAGCCAGCCTCCTGCAGGGACATCCCCTGAGCAGAGAAATACAGGACAGGAGCCCGGGATCCAGTGCGGGTGGGATGGAGAAATGCAACCTGCCTCTCCCAGGCTCCATCTTCTTCCTACTTGTCACACGAAGTCACAGCAGAGCGCCGAGGACCCCCAGCACAGGAACAACAATCCAGGGGATGACTCCCTCGTGGACAGCAGAGGCTTCTCCAGTTGGATCTGTTTCCATCGCACAGAGAATGACGAAGGTTAAGGCGACAGAGAACTGAGGACGCCCATGGCCAGGCACATGGAGACTCTGAAGGAACCTGGTCAGAAGCTCGAGAGGGAGGAGCAGGGCAGGGGCTCTCACTCAGCCAGTTCCTGAGCTCCTGCTTGGGACCGGGGTGCTGAGAGGATCTGGACATGGTGCCTGCCCTTGAGGAGCCCCTCAGCAGGGGGAGGGCTGAGCACATGCAGGGGCAGCCAGCCAGAGCCATCCCAGGACTAGAGCTACAGCTTGTACCCAGGTCATCATGGAGGGCCTCCTGGAGGAGGTGATGGGCAAGCCTGGTCTTGAGGGAGGAGTAGGAGATTGCTGGATATTCAGGGTGGGTGAGGCATCCCAGGACAGACAGCCATGACCAGGAATGGCTGTGACAAGTCCCCAGCCCTGGGAGATGCCGGCACCCACTGGGATAGGCCAGAGAGGGACCGGTAAGGGAAGCTGGGTGGGAGAATGAGAGGGAGGCAGGAGCCTCTTTCCAGAGGACCCAGTGGGTCCCTGAGCCATGAGCTTCCTCTGGGATCAGGGATACTAAGAGAGTAGGCCCTCCAGCAGCTGACAGATGAGGGGTAGAAGGAGAGGGTCTCACAGGGAACCAGGCCATTCACTCATTCATTCAGGGACACATTGACTGTGAGCAACAGGCCTGAGGCCGAGGCTGGGACAGGCATTCAAGGAACAGCAGACATGGCCCCTGCCCTCCAGGGGTTCAGGCTCCACAGGACACCAATCCTGGGCCAGAGCATCAGCTCCCAGTGTGGGGCCACTGGCCACTCCTTAGAGGAAGCAAGGTGTGAGGGCAGGACAGCAGCAGCTCCTGCAGGGCCCTGAGCCATCGAGGCTGAGGAGCCCCTGTGCAAACTCTCTTCCTGCTGGGACTGCCCCCAGCACGCTGCCTTGTGGGACTGCCCGGGTCACAGGCCCCCAGAGCGAGCTGCAGGGAGGGGATCCCTGGATGGGAATAAGTGGGGAGTGGAGGACTCCTGACTTGGAAGGGGTGAGGGCAGAGGGAGGGGCCTGAGCAGAGGCTGGCAGCAGAGGAGAGCGGGACACGTCAGGAATGCAGGCGAGCAGGTGGGTGGAACAGACCATGGACCCCCCCAACTCGCTTTTCCTGAGAATGTCCCTAGACACACAAGGAAGGGTGGATGAGGGTGGGGAGAGGTACCGGCTGGGTGCTGCCCGGACCAGCAGGGGTGAGGGCTGGAGAGCAGCACGGGAGGGACACTGAAGAGCAGACACAGGTTGGATGTTCATGCCAGAGTCCTAAACGGAGTGTCCAGGTGTCAGGGGGTGACGTAAACATGGAGGACAGAAGCCAAGAACCCTCACCCTGAGCTCTGGAAACGTCCCTCTCCTTTGGCAGGTGCACTCACCGTGGCCACAGACGTCCCCAAGGTCCAGGGTGGCAGTTTTCTGGTCCGCCTGATTGCTGACCACACAGGAGAGGCTGGGGCTGGGCTGCCTCAGGGGCAGGTTCACAGCCAGGGTCCAGGGGTTGGGGGCTGGTCCTGGGGCCGGTCTCTGCTCCAGCTCCTTGGGGAGACCCTTGCTCTCCCAGGACACAGTCACATCCTTTCTGGTTCCCGTGGTGTTACACTCCACAGTGATGTTGCACCCGCCTGGTGTGAGGGACAGAACCATGGCACGGATCCGGGGAAGGGGCGCAGGCTCTGGGGCAGGAGGGACAAGAGGACAGAGTCTCAGTGAGTGGAGAACATCACAGCTCCTGCTTCCTCCTGCGGATTCTCCCTGACTCTCCGGCTTCCTCCCCGTAAGGACAGTGATTGCATTTTACAAATAACAGGGAATTGATCCAAATATCCAGCAGGTGCCAATAAGGAAGGGAGCCACTGAGTTCAGCTCTATGTGATTCACTAGACTGAGCACTTTTTCCCTAGATTTCGCTAGATTTCACTAGACTGCGTCTTAAAATTTGCCCTTGATAAAATAAATACTAGAGCCACTTACCTGAAGCCCATAATTCTACAAGAGGGGGGTGTGCCCTAAAAGAAGGAGACGCTGGGACAGGATTTGTCCTAGTCCAGGACATGGCCCTACTTCTCCTGCCCGGATGGTTCCCGGGACGGCAGAGCCCGTGGTACAGACGGCCGCCGGCAGCTCTGGGAGCCCAGAGAGCAGCCCCAGGCTCCCCCAGGAGAGACCGCAGTGGGGGACACAGTGGTGGTTCCAAGGTATGGACACTCCAAGTGGTTATAACAGGCACTGAGCTTGGGGTCCACCCAGGAAGACAAGGGACAGATGGACAGTCACTCTTGGGAATCTCCAGGTCCTGAGGGTGCAAAGTCCCCTCTCTCTGGGCAGGACGTCTCCCTGTGCAAGGGGGAGGGGTGCAGGGAGAGAGAGCTGCTCCCTGAGGGTCTGAGGAGGGGTTACCCTGTGAATTCCCCTCCATCTGTGGAGGTTCAGAGCTGGACTGTGGAGTCTGTGAGTGAGCTGTCTCAGGCTGGGCTGAGAAGGACGACGGGACAGGGCGGGGAGAACCACACGTGGGATTCCGGATCCTGCTAGGTGACGAGTGTCCACTAACCATGGCCACGTGCTGGCCCTTAGAGCCTGCAGGTGTCTTAGGTTCCAGGGCAAAGGGAACTGAGGCTGAGAACCAGCTGATGCTAAACTAGAGATGGTCTGGATTCCCCGGGGACACATGACGTCTGATTTCAGGGGAGAAAATCGAGTCCGAAGGCTGCGGTCTAGAAAGAATCCTGTAAGCGGGGTGCTCACGGACACTCCGGGGACAGCGGGAGGGGGTCCGCTGTGGGACTGGGGGAGGGGCCGGCACGTACCGTAGACCGTCAGGTTGAAATCCTGGTCATATTGTCTTCCTCTCGTATAGGACTCTCGAGCCCGGTACAGCCCACTGTCCTCAAGGGTCAGGTTGTCAATCCTCAGCGTCGTTGTGTTGAGCACATGGACCCTCTTCTCGAACTTGTCCTGGAAGTTGACCCATTGTGGGACATCTCTCCCAGGAAACACGCGCAGCATGACTCTGTAATTTGATCTGGATACGATTCCCCAAGACATCTTCTCCAGCTCGACTTCTGGAGGTAATTCTGGATTTCTGACCACATGAAACAGCACAGAAGCTCCCTGAATCCCCTTCAGAGGAACAGGGTTTCCAGAATCATCCACAGCAGACCCACGGGCTCCAGGACTCTGGGTCACAGCGCTGCAGACACCTAGGGCATAGGACACAGGAAACATGGGTGGTTTTCATTAGGAATAAAGGAGGAAACCCTAGAACCATCTTCCTGAAATCCATCCCATGTGCCCCCTGGAGTCTGGGAGGGCAGGAGAGTGTCATGAGTTTGGGGCGAGGCTGGAATCCCTCCTGGTCCCAGGGGAGCGTCCCCTTGAGCAGGTCACGGGAACTTGCTCACCTGCAGTGTCCTGACCCCTGACAGCGAGAGGACGAATGTCAGGAGATCTAGATTCTGAAGCAGGAGCCCATTTTGGGGGCCACAGCGAGTGCATTTCTGCAGGAGGCAGGTTCTCACGGGGCTGCAGGGACCCCTCGTGCCCACACGTCTTGTGAGCTCTGCCCCAGAGGGGGGTTGCTCCCGGGGACTCCTCTCTAAGGAGCAGAGCGCCATTAACATGATGGACAGCCCTCAGGGACAGCAGGTCTGACAGGAGTGTGACCCTGTCCTGCTGTGACCCTGTCTCCTGCTCGATGTGGTGAAGCCCGCCGCCGTGTTGTGGGCGGCCCCATGGAGAGACCCTCCTGGGGCAGGACGGAGGGCAGCCTCTGGCCACCAGTCTTCAGGGCCTACCCTCATGGAAGTGCGTCATTTAACAGCTGCTCACGGCCCAAATGGGGCTCTTGCTCCCTCCTCCTGGGACAGTCCTATTGATGTTGTCCCTGCAAACACCAGCAGCTTTGGATGGATTCTCTGCACACGGGGACTGAGGTACGTCCGTTGGGGGGGCATATGCGCGGCCGTGGGTGCGTGGACATCACAGCCAGGACATACGTGTCACCCGTGAGTGTGTGCCTGCCCAGTGTGCATGTATGTGCTTCACACCCGGGTGTGTGGACGGCACGCATGGCTGTGTGGACACTGGGATAACCCACTAGTGGGTCTAAGACCAAAGGCAGCTCCATCTCAGCCTCTGACCAACGCTGCTCACCGCCTCCTGAGAGCGACCCCAGCGGCTCTCCCCGCAGTAGTGCTGAGGTTCCCACCGGCACACGGTGATCAAACTTTCTGCCCTTCGCCCGACTGATAAGAGAACATTATGTCACATTATATTTTTTTGTTGTTTATTTTCAGCGTAACAGTGTTCATTGTTTTTGCACCACACCCAGTGCTCCATGCAATACGTGCCTTCTCTATTGCCCACCACCTGGTTCCCCCAACCTCCCATCCCCCCACCCCTTCAAAACCCTCAGGTTGTTTCTCAGAGTCCATAGTCTCTCATGGTTCATCTCCCCTTCCAGTTTCCCTCAACTCCCTTCTCTCCATCTCCCAATGTCCTCCATGTTCTTTGTTATGCTCCACAAATAAGTGAAACCATATGATACTTGACTCTCTCTGCTTGACTTATTTCACTCAGCATCATCTCTTCCAGTCCCGTCCATGTTGATACAAAAGTTGGGTATTCGTCCTTTCTGATGGAGGCATAATACTCCATTGTGTATATGGACCACATCTTCCTTATCCATTCATCCGTTGAAGGGCATCTTGGTTCTTTCCACAGTTTGGCGACCGTGGCCATTGCTGCAATAAACATTGGGGTACAGATGGCCCTTCTTTTCACTACATCTGTATCTTTGGGGTAAATACCCAGCAGTGCAATTGCAGGGTCATAGGGAAGCTCTATTCTTAATTTCTTGAGGAATCTCCACACTATTCTCCAAAGTGGCCGCACTAACTTGCATTCCCACCAACAGTGTAAGAGGGTTCCCCTTTCTCCACATCCTCCCCAACACATGTGTTTCCTGCCTTGCTAATTTTGGCCATTCTAACTGGTGTGAGGTGGTATCTCAATGTGGTTTTAATTTGAATCTTCCTGATGGCTAGTGATGATGAGCATTTTTTCATGTGTCTGATAGCCATTTGTATGTCTTCCTTGGAGAAGTATCTGTTCATATCTTCTGCCCATTTTCTGATATGATTATCTGTTTGGTGTGATGTCACATCATAAGGAACATTCCTCCTGTGAATGAGCCTGGCGGCTCCTCATGATTTAACAGACAGAAAAACACTATCCTGTGTGACCTGGCTCCGGCCCTAGATCAACACACGCAAAGCTCACGTACATAGAACTATGCAAAGTTCCGTCCAGAAGACCCGCCAGTCCCAGGGTGTCACCGCTGGAGGCCCGTAGAGGGGGCCTTTCACAGAGGAGGGACTCCCTTGGCAGGAAGTGGGGGAGGAGGACCTGTCCCGGGTCACCCGGGTCAGAGTCAGACCTGGAGCTTCCCCTCCCTCAGCCCAGTGCTTCCCCTGCACGGAGCTGCCCTGCCCTCCCCTTACTCTCCCCCTGTCCCACCCAGGGCTCCTCCCTCCCAGCACTGCTCTCTGGTCAACAGTCTTAGCAGGTCTGGGGTCTCATTCTCCAAATATTGTCCCAGGAGAGGGGACTCAAGGACTCGGTGGGCTTTGGCAGGGCAGGGACGCGGGGCCACCTGAGGGTTAACCGGCCCCTGCTGGAAATGGGGGAACCCAGGAGAGAGGAGGCTCAGCCCTCAGGCGGCGGGGGTGGAGCGGCCCAGAAGCTGGAAGCCCACTCAGGACGGGAGGAAGACACCATGGTGCTTGGATCTGCAAAAGGTGCTGACCCCATAGAGGGACAGAAGGTCAGGGACAGGGTGCCATGAGCAAGAGAGTCCAAGTTTATTTAAATTAGATGAAATTTGACTTTCAACCATCAACATAACATTTTGTCCATTTCTCTCTCTTTCTTCCTCACTTTCTTTCTCCATCTTCCAACCCAGACATTTACGTAGGAAACTATGTGATTTCCCATGTCTCCACGTCGATGAAACTGAAAGGAAGAGAAACGCCGCGTGTTGCCGACAGGAAGGTCCCTTCTGGCTCTTCATGCCTTGCCTGAGGACGCAGTGCCCTGTTTACACACGCACCGTGATTCTGGAATTTCCTAGAATCCCTGCAGCTTAGAGAGGGCTGGTGCACTCACACAAAATGTTTCTCATTTATTCGTGTTTCATGTCACACAAAGCAGACAAACGCTGATGAAGTAAGAACCAGGAAATCCGGCATTTGTGGGGACAGGGTGTTTCCAGTTCCCTTTTCGGGGGCCCCGCTGCTTCCTTCCTGCCCCACCCAGATCAGGTCAGCAGTCTCCCGTTCCCGGCTCACCCCTACACACAGCAGGTGGGCGCAGACCCTTGAATTCTGGGGGCTCCTTTCCTTCCTTTGCAAACAGAATATCACTGGATTCGGGGCCTCAGCTTGCCCAAGGAGCCGGACTGGCGCAGCCCCTCCAGCTCAGACGGGGGCTCTGGGTCGGCCCCTCCTGCACACAGCAGCTGCAGAGGCTGCCGGTCCCTGTGCACGGAAGGCGGGGGTGCCCCCAACCTGGGTCCCCCGCAGCCGCTCCTGTGTCTCCTCCATCCTCTCCCCACCAGGCTCCAGGGTCTCCGGGCCTCACCGCCCTGGGTTGGGGGGAGGGGATTCTTTTCATACTGCCAGGCAGCCGGGTCACGGTTCCCAGCCTGGCCTCAGCCCAAAGCTCCCTTTGTTCCCTCTGTCCCCCCCGGGGGCTCTAACCCAGCTCACCGCGTGTGCTCTGTCATCACGGAGCTGCTCTGTCTGGTTCTTCAGCACAGACCTCAGCCAGCCCGGGAGCTCCTGCCTCCCTGCCCACCCGGCGGCCTCCCTCCCAGGGGGCCCGGGCCACTCACTGAGGAGGAAGCTGGCGAATCGCAGGAGCCAGGAGGCCCCGCACAGATGGGGGTCTTCTGAGCAGGCGCCCATGGCCGGCTGCCTCCCTGCTGGCTCCGCCTGGGCCTGTGAGGTTGCACAGGAAACACCAGAGCGCAGAGTCTAGAAAAGAGGAAAAGCATCACTCAGAAGAGCCCTTAGGCTCCTCCCCGCTGGCTGTTCGTTCTGGGACCTCAAAGTCCAGCCTAGAGAAACCCACTCCGATCTCTCATGTTAGCTCAGCACCCCCAGGGGCCGCAGGAGATAACTGTAGAGTAAACGTGGGAACAGCCGCCCTCGAGGAGGCCCGGTGCTGGAGAGACCCTGTCCCTGTGCTCACAACCAGGTGGTCATCGCCCCTCCTCAGCCTGCACCCCTAGGACCCCTGACCTCTGTCCCTGGGCTCCCACTCAGCCCGGGCCACCCTGCTCGCCAGTGTCAGCCGATGGCCAGGCACAGAGTCCCCTCCTAGAGGCAAGAACACAGTGTCACCCCACACCCCAGGGCACACACGGGCATGTCCCCACTGCTGGTCCCCAGGGCCCTGTCTGCAGCCTAGGGCCAGCCCTGCCCCCTCCCACATAGGACCAAGCCCACCCCCACAGGAGCGGCCCCACAGCCCCCGTTCCCTGTGAGGCTCTGCCAGGCCTGGACCGGGCTCACACACAGGCAGAGCTGGAGAGGGACACGGGCCTCTGGCCACAGGCTCAGAGGCCTCAGACTCACGGCCATGTACGGAAGGTCAGGCTCTGCCTCCTCTTCCCAGATGGGTTCCCCGAAGGTCAAGAACCCTGGTCTCCCGTGGGCCCTAGGGGAGCAGCTCCATCACTAACTCCCGGCCGGTGCCCCTTTGCCTGCCCCCTGGGCTCCCCCTCAGCTGCTCAGACCCTCAGATCCTCAGGCTGGATCCCCAGGACTGGCCCAGGGCCCCGCACTCTAGGTGGTCAGCCTGTTGGCTGTTGAACTCATTTTATGGATGTGAGGCCCGAGTCCTAAAGGTTTGGTCCTCCTGCCAGAGGTCACCCAGCAGAACAAGAGTCAGGGTGTGGAGTCCCAACAAGGAACTCTGGGAAATCCCGCGTCACCGCCGCTGTCCCATCCCATTGTGTGGTCTCTAGCCATCACCGCATCCAGTCTGGGCTCCCCCGGAACTGCTCTGCGCCCCTCAGACCAGAGAGCCCTCCGCACTGCCTTGTCCCCCCGCTCCCACCCAGTGATGGGAGATCCCTTCCACGGCCATCCCTGAGCCTTGTGGGGAGAAAGTCCTCGGATGGAGTCCAGATCTGGTTAGCTCATTCCCTGGTCCCTTCAGGGTGATGGGGACCAAGTCGGCTGTCCTCCTGTCCCCGTCCCTACAGCCCTGAGCGAGCCGTCTCAGGGTGAGAACTGTTTGCTTGTGCAAACCCCACCTTCGGGTGGGGCGCAGGGCCCAGGAGGGAACCCCCAGCAGCTGCAGGCCGGGACCCCGGAGGGTCAGCCTGCACACACTCCATGCTGGGGCAGCCCCAGGACTTTCTACACCTGCAGACACTGATCTCTGTCCCCTCCTGCTGCCCTGTGCAGCAAGACAGCTCAGGTCACCAGTCCTCTGTGTGTCCAGGTCTCTGTGGTTCCAAAGTTCTTCCCTGTGAGGGGCAGCGGGGCTCAGGGTTACCGTCCATGTCACAGATGAGCAAAGTCAGGACCCGTAGGTGATCTGATGAGCCCCTGGTCTGGACGCCGGGATGGGGCAGAGCCAGGCCCAGGTCTCAGACGTCCTTGGCCACTGATATTTCCAGGATCAAGTTCACTCAGACCTTGAGAAGCCACACTGAGGGAGAGGGAGGCCAGGCCTGACCCAGGGCAGCCTCTCTCCCGTCTCACACCCACAAGCAGGGGACATAAGCCCGTGGCGGCATCTCTGCAGCCTCTGGGGTCCACAGCGGCCCTTTGCCGACCACAGCCGCCCCCTGCACTGGCTGAGTCACACTCAGACCAACGCCTTTAGCCCAGCTCACAGTGGGCGTGGCTTCTCCCACACTCAGGTTCTTCTAGAAACTTTCATCCCACCTGGACACAGCTCCCTGGCGGGCAGAGAGCTCACCACCCCCAGCCCCAGGTCACTAGAGGTCCGTGTGGTTTCCGTGGTGCTCTGCTGTGCAGGAGACAGATCGGGAGGGAAGCCCTGGTTTGGGGAGTGCCTCACTCTGCAGGGAATGGTGGGGAGGGAATCCGTGCAGGGGAGGCGGGGGTCTGCAGGCCCAAAGGGGTGTGCTGCATGGCAGCTTCCAGAAAAGGAGGCTCCGGAACCTGGCATCTGAGCTCTGACCACACGGCTCTCGGGAGCCTCTGATGGCTACCCAGCTCCGGCCAGAGTCAGGCCTCCCCCAGATGCTGGGGCCCCTGTGTGCACCCCACTTCTCCAGCCAGTCCAATCATCCCAGTCTGCGCCCCGCAGGACGGGGGCGGTCTGGACAGGAGCACACGCTCTCAGGAAGAAGCTGGATCTTTATGGAGAACTGGGAGCTTGTTCCAAACCCCGTAACAGGAGAACACTGAGAACCTGATGGGCAGGAGGAGGCCATGGGCCCCACTGACCCCACAGTCAGAAGAAACCAAGGCCAGTCCCTCTGGGCCACGTCCAGCGAGCTCATGACGGAGGATGGGTACGGAGCATGGCAAGTAGAGGACCTCGCATGTGTGGCGTTTTTGCCTCCAATAAACACACATAGTCCTATTCCCTGGGCTCCCCAAGGACCACCCCAATTCACAGGTCAGCGTCTGCCTTGGCCATCTGGAGACCACCCTCCCACCCCACCCTGGGGTCCTTCTTCACCAATGGCTCTGGTGTTCTTAGTTTCTGGAAGGCGAACCTTCCAGGTGATGCTTAGGGATTTGGAAGTGTTGCCGGAGAGTCCCGCTGCTCTGCATTTTCCTGACATCTCCGCCAGGCGGCTGTCTGCTGGCCTCGTGCCTAAGGAAGGGGCTCGGCTCTCCTGACCTGGGAAGTGTCACCAGCCTGGAGAAACTGGGAAACCCGGAGAAGGTTGGAGGCCCCATCTAGCCGAACTCGGAGCCCCCAGCTCGACCCCCAGACATGAGGTCCGACCGCGTCCCTACAGGTTTGTTTCAAGTGCAATTTCCCCACATCATGGAGAAGACATCGCTCGGTACCCGACTGCTGCACCCCGACGATGTCCCAGCTTCCAGAACAAGATCCAGAAACTGACGGGAAACAGCCAGTGGGAGCCTCCTCAAAGGATCCTGATACCCGTCCCCGGGAGAGACCACCTGACCCTGGGGATGATGACCTTGACCGTCTGCCCCCGGCACTGCTTGTCCGCGATGTGTCGTCAGGGCTTTGAGTCCTTACCCCCACTTCCAAGGGTTCACAGGCTTCCTTCCTCGTCTGGCAAATGCGAGTGTTTCCCTAGGAAGGGGTCTCGAGCTCTCCTCAGCTCCTCCAGAAGGTCTATGGCCCCGAATGGAGGTGTCAGGACCATAACCAGGCCAGCCAGGAGCCCCCGAGGTCCCTTGCAGCTCAGTCCCTACTCCCTGCTACGGACGGAGCTCCCACGGGGGTCACTGGTGAGGGAGACAGAAGCCCTCCTCTCGGGGGGTCGTCTTCCAGCAGGGGAAGGAGGGCACAAGACACTTCCGGGGACTGACACTCTTAACTAGGGAGTGGTCAAGGGAACAGTCTGGGAATCTGAGGGACAAGTAAGGACTGAGTTAGGACTTAAACCAGGAGCAGGAAGGGGAGAGGACGAAGGCCACAGAGTGGGGGGCAATTTGAATGAGACCAGGAGAGAGAGTCTCAGGCATGACTGGGAAGGAGGCTGAGGTCCAGCAGCTGCCGCAGGGGCTCACGGGAGGGGACTGATGGCTCCTGCTCGTCAAGGACACTTGGGCTCGGGTTTCCTCACTGCGGACATTTCTGAGATCAGGACACATGTTGGCACTGAGGTTACGCGGTGGGACATAAAGTACTGATGATCCGCGTTGGATAGTGTAGACACAGCATAGATACAATGTACCCTTTTCAACAATGTAGCGGTTATAGACACAGTGTAACTATGAGAAACACAGGGCATATAACAGGCTGCCCTGGAGCAGAGGGGCTGTGGGACACACAGGTGGGAGGGAGACTTTCATTCTGGAAACATTTGCATCAGTTTTCAATCACACGAATACAACCTGAACTTCGTCATCAGGAGCTCTCTGCCTGAGAGAACATAGAACAATTTATTTCCTCTGTATCACTAATTTTTAATACTTTAGTAAACCAACTTCAGCTTGCCATTTCTTGAAGTAGACTCTAAGCCCAGTGTGGGGCTCGAACTCACCACTCCCAGATCTAGAACTGCCCGCATTTCCGACTGGGCAAGCCAGGTCCCTGGACAAACTTTTTTTAAAAAATATTTTATTTATTTATTTGAGAGAGAGAGACAGTGAGAGAGAGCATGAGCGAGGAGAAGGTCAGAGGGAGAAGCAGACTCCCAGTGAGCTGGGAGCCCGATGCGGGACTCGATCCTGGGACTCCAGGATCATGACCTGAGCTGAAGGCAGTCGTTCAACCAACTTAGCCACCCAGGCGCCCCTTAGACGACCTTTTAAATCAGATATTATTTGCTGAGTACCTAATGCTAATCACTGATTCATGTGGTTTTTCATTTAATCTCTGAATGGCTTGACGAGGTTAGTCCTATCAACATCGTCATTGGGCTCAGCAGAAATCGGAGGCACAGAGAGGGCAGGTGACCTGCCCAGGGTCACACAGCCTGGAGAGGAAAGTCAGACAGGAGCCAGAGCTGTGAGTGCCCCAGGTAGGGACCAGGCCGGTAGTGCCCTCAGGGTTCCTGGCACCCTATCCTTCCTCTCAGATGTCTCCACCTTGTTGTCTCCTTTCTCCCCACTTCCCCCCCACCCCCAAACCAGAGGATCTCCCAGTTTGGGCTCCTAGTCCCTGATTCCTGGCCGCACCTTCATGTCTGTACCAGGGCCCCCGGTCCACCTGCCAGGCCCTCCTTGTCTCTGGCGCCCCCACCCCGACCTGGCCCTGTGGTGGGTCTGGGAGCAAAGGGAGAGGCTCCGCGGCCCCGCCCCGCTGGGCAGCCCCTGTGCCCCCCAAGCCTGCCTGAGCATCCCCCCTCCAGGCCCTGAGCTCAGGCACCAGCGCCACCTGGCGGCCGAGGTCCGAATTGCCGCTAGAGACTCCTGCAAAGGAGCCCTCCCGGGTCAGCTCACCTGCACACACAGGTCATGAGCACCTACTGAGTGCAGCACGTGGGGAAGCTGAGTCGTTGTCCTAGGGGGGCGCACAGGCTATCGGGAGGCAGAAGCACAGACCCTTCCAGGGGAGGGGGAGGATCCCCCACCCAGAGGCTCCCGAGCATTGACTGTCATCCCGGGAACTGGAGCAGCCCAGGGACGGAGAAACAGGGCAGGAAGGGACTGGGAGGAGGGCCACAGGATGACCCGTCAGGGGGCGGCTGGGTGCACGCGGCCAGCAGGTCGGGGAGGAGCTGCGGGCAGGGGCAGACAGGCGGCTCGGCCCTGTGGCCGGGTCTCTGCTCCTGACGGCCGGCCGGCAGCTGTTACCGGAGGACGCCGCTCCCTGTGCTGTGGGGGTCCTGCTCCCCAGTCTGCAGGAGCGAGTTCCGAGGGGGCTCAGCAGCTGGCCAGGAGTGGCCCTGAAGTTCACCTCCGTTGAGAAAACAGGCCGCTCGTGCAGGAGAGTTGATCGCGGTGACAGCCTGGTGGGAAGGACAGATCGGGAGGGGGTAGCCTGTGGATCCTTGTTGTGTCCAGGTCTCCCCTCACAGGCTTCCAGGGAGGTTAGGGGAGAGGGGGACCTCGGCATGGGGGAGGGGAGCAAACAGGCGGAGCAGGGAGACCCCAGTCCCTCACGGCCCCTCCACTCTCTGATTCAGGCCAGGGGGTCCCTGTGAGTGGGGGGGGCGGGTCACATGGCCAAGCCCTAAGACGATGGCCTCTGAGGACAGGCGCCTGCAGACCCGGTGACCGCAGGATCCCGCAGCGGCCAGGGCCTGGTCTGCCATCCACTGAGAACAATCCCAGAGGGGAGAGGGGAGAAGCCAGGACAGCCCACCTGTGGGAGGCTGTGCCAGGCCACGCTGCCCGGGGTGACGGCCAGAGAGCTCGGCCACTGAGATGCCAGGACTGTGGGCAGGTCCATGTCCCAGACCCGTGAGCATCATGAACGTGGACAGCACTCGCAGGACCAACAGCTCCCTCCTCCCTGACTGTGCGTCCCAGTCCTGCTGGGGGCCATTCTGGGGCCTCGTAGGAAATCCAGGCCCCTGAGGCCAAGGACACATGTTCCATCCTGTGTCCTCAGCTGCCACACGGGCCCTTCATGGAGTGGGTGCAGAAGGACGTTTGCTGGATGGGAGGACGACTCTGCTTCCAGAAGCTTTGGGGTGGACCTGGGACAACTCTCCTCTGGACACTAAAACCCGATGTGGGTAACTGACCGCACCCGAAGCAACCTAGGATTCTTCCCACGGGCATCACCACAGACAAAGGGCCTCAGGCTCTGTCTGGTCTCATCCCGGGAAGGTGATCTAGACCCAGTCCCGGCTCAGAGCCACGCCTGCTTGAGCTCTGCTCCTCGGCCTCCCACCACCTGGTTCCCAGAGGTCCTGCCAGAGAAGGCTGCTGCTCCCATCCCGCACCGACCACCCCAGTGAGCACCTGCCTCACCCCTGCCCCAGCAGGCCCAGACCCAGGACCCGCTGCAGGCTGGCGGGGACCCCACAGTGCTGGGTTCTGGGCTCAGGGTTCAGCTTCCTCCTCTAGTGGACATTTCCCAGAGTAGGCGATGGTTCTGATGGTAACTTGCAGGACCTCCATAGAGCTTTTGCTCCAAAAAAGGAAGAAGGAAGCTGAACCCCGTGGTCATACGTGTTGTGAATCTCAGAGTAAAGGATGAAACTGATGTTCCCTGGAGCAGGGGCGGTGACCATCGCCGGAGGGATGTGGTTTTCGCATTTCCATATTCATCTGACCTCGGCCCCCACCCCATGTTGAGGAGCATCTCTCACAGCTGATGCTCCCTGGATCCCACCGAGAATCACTGATGAGGGTCAATCGGGGGCCCGTGTGTAGACACGCTGAGTGACAGCGGCCGAGCTGTGCTGAGTTCTCCCCACGTGCCCTCCGTTCTTTCTCGGTCTCCCCATGGGCAGCTCCTGGGCCAAGGGCTCCTTTCCCTGAACCCCTGTATGGTCACAGTAGCACGACCCCATCCATGCACTGAGTGTGAGCTGGTTAGGGGAACCCGTCAGCCCTGACCCAGGCCCTCCCCGATGGTGGACTTGATCCTTCCACAAACAGTGCAGGAGATCCTACTGTGCGCCACCCCACTCCAGGTGCTCACACGCACACGCACACACACACACACACACAAGTGCACCCAGCAACCCCTCTGCAATCCTCCCTGCCTTCTCCCCTCCTCCATGGGGAAAGGCCAAGCGCAGGGACCACAGTCAATTCGGCGAGCAGGGCTCTGGATGACAGAGCAGGGTGGGGGGCTCAGCATCCAGGAGTGTGGTTTCCGGTTACACCAGGAGGTCAGAACAGGTTCCCCAAGAAGGAGACTTTTTTAAAAGATTTTTTTTTATTTATTTGACAGAGAAAGAAATCATAAGTAAGAAGAGAGGCAGGCCAGGAGGTGGGGGTGGAGTGAAGCAGGCTCCCTGCTGAGCAAAGAGCCTGATGCAGACCCACTAAGCCACCCAGGTTCCCCAAGAAGGAGACTTCTGAGAAGAGACAGGAAGGAGGTGAGGTGTGACTGTGGACATCTGGGGGAATCGCTTCCCTAGCCCAGGTGACAGCCCGTGGAATGGCCCTCAGGCCGGACACTGCCTGGACTGTTCCAGGAGCAGGAGGTCAGTGTGGCCAGAGTATCCGTGAGCCCAGGCAAGACAGGTAGGAGATGGAGGTCAGAGAGGTAACGGGGGCCCGATCGGGTCCATCCTGACCTAGAATCCCAGGATGCCAGAGCCAGAGGGGCCTCAGAGTCGGCCCCATAACCCACCCCTGCTGGACAGGTGAGAAAACCAGAGCCGGGGGTGGGGGTGGGGAGGCACACCCAGGGGCACCGGGACAGAACTTGGCTCCCACGGTAGGGCTGTGCTGTCCTCCCTTCAAGTGTCAGGGACAGACCTCGTCCCCTTGGCCCAGGAAGGTGGGGCTGGGAGACCTGGGTGAGGGCGGCTGTCGCTGCGGCTCCTTCCACCAGGGGGCGCTGCTCGCACAGCTTTGCCCTCAGTCCCTGCACCTGCTGGGCGGTGCTTCCTGGGCTGCCCTGGCCCTGAGCCCTGACTGCAGCCCAGCCCCTGGGAGCGGCCCTTCCCAGCCTCGCTGCCCAGGTCTCGGGGTCTCTCTCTGGCCCTGGCCCTGGGAAGACCCCTGAGGGCGACCAGGCTGGTTTGCAGGGGTGGGCGGCGAGGAGGAAGGGCAGAGGAGGGCGGCCTGGGCAGGTGCGGGGTCACAGTCACCGTGCTGTCTGCCGCACTCCCTGGGGCCGGCTCCTGCCTGTCCCTCTTGTGTTTGCTGCTGCGGGTCCCCAGGGGCTCATCTGGAGCCAGGGAACTGGGCAGGGGGGCGGGGGTGAGGGCAGAGCAGAGAGCAGGGAGGGGGGGTGCTGACCGGGGGCCCTCACCCTACCCTACCAGGGCCACTGGGAAAGGAAGCCATGCCCCACCCCCACTCCCAGCGTCTGTCCCCCTCCAAGGGCAAGATCCTCAAGGAGGGGAAACTGAGGCACCAGGGGAATTGCTCTACTACCAGATACCCCCCTTTCCTGCCCCTAATTTCTGCCTCAGGATGAGACCCGAGGGGAGGACACCCACCTACCCGCTCTGCTCTAGGGACACAGGGTTTCCCAGGAGGGTGGTGGGGCCACATACCCTTTGCAAACACTCAGGGCTCAGGTCACACCTGCCCATCACACGTAGCCTGAGGGGAGAGCAGAGGCAGCCCGCAGAGCCCCCGCCCCCCTGCTGGACCGCCGAGGGCAAGGTCAGACGGGACAGGGCGATAGGGCAGGGGTCAGCACGGGGTCCCATGCCCTCCAGCACCTACTTCTCTCTCCTGCTCCACACCTGACCTTGCCTTCTGATCCTCTGAGACCTCGCCCCCCAGACCTGAAGAGTAGAGGTCACTGGGAGACCCCAACTAAGCAGGGCAACAGGCTCCTGGTCTGAACTCTGGTGATTTGGTAGCTTGCCCGAATAAGAATAAGGCACTCATCCGCCTGAATGTGCTTTCTGTCCAGACCGGCCCGGGGTCTGGGGCTGCAGACAGCAGGGCCAGGCGCCCTCAGGGTCCTCTGTGTGTCCTCTTCACCTTCCTCCAGGAGAAATGTCAGAAAGGAAACCAGAAAATCCAAAGGAAAACCCAGCTAGAAATCCCAGGGTCGATGACCAAATGCACGCTTGCTGCAGGGGAGTCTTTCCCGCCGGGGGACAGACCCCCACAGACGAGAGCGGAGGCAGGAACCCATGTCACCCTGACGTGGACAGCCCTTGGCGAGCCTGGCACGTGGCTCCCTGCACACTCAGCCCCACGTCCCTGTCTGTCCTGGCCTTACCTGCCCGCACCCCAGAGAGCCCAGGACTGGGGTCCAGTCTTTCCTACAGCTGCCCCGGGGGAGGACCACTGAGGTAGGGGGCATTGGCCATAAGACAGAAGAGAGCCTGTCCCCGCCCTGTCACTGCACTCTGGACTCTCAACACCACAGACACAGCTGTGTTCATTTGACAGGCAAACAGGGTGGCCAGAATGTTCGATTTGCATTTGTGGTTGACCTGCGAGGACGACCATCTCTCAGCCTCCTGCACCTGATCCGTCTCTCTCTGCACGTCCTGTGCTCCTGCCGTTGGCTTGGGTAGCGACCGTGGTGGGTGTGATTTTTCTCACTGATGGGCGAGGGGGACCTGAGCTTCTATAAAGAAAGGTTCCCTCAGCGTCCCCGTCTGTGTGGAGGGCGCGGGGTGAGAGCACGGGAGAGTGAGGGAGCTCTATGCTGACACGACCCCCCTCCCGCCCCACAGGGAACCCTGTTCTAGTTTTCAACTGTTGCATCAGGGAAAATTGTCCATCAGGGAACAAGGACGCAATGACATTTTTCCTCTCTTCCTGGGACTGTTGGCCAGTTTCTGCTCAAGTGAGAAACGTGTAGCACCACACACAGGAGTGACCTGTGTCCCCGTGTCCGGCTCTGGCTGGAAGGAGCGCTGTTCCATTCACTCTCCAAGGAACACCTCGCCTTGGGGATTTTTCTATTCGACGGGTGAGGGCCACAGAGCTCAGAGACATAAAGCCAGTTCTCCAGCATCTGTAGTTTGTCTAAAATCTTCCCGCCGATATGTGGCAGAGGCAGAACGAGCGACCCAGCAGGTCTGACTGCAGAGCTCAGTCCGTCTCTGCACCGTGAGGAGCTGTGGGAACAAGGGCAGGTCCAGGACCCCAAGTCAGAGCCTGGTTCACAAGAGACCCCCTCCCCCACAAGAGCCTGGAAACAGCTGTAACCACATGGAGAGGCCACAGACAGATAAGAAAGGAAGGTTCCCTTCCCCTGCCCCCAACCCCCACGGACAGTGTCACGGCCCAGCTGTCCCGAATGCAGGGGCCTTGGGAGGCTGTCCTGGCCCCTCACTCTCACACACGCCCTCCTCAGCTGGGAGCTGGGACACAAGCACGCTGGGGGGCGGGGAGGGGTGCACACAGGGCCCGAGACTGTCGACAGAGCTCCCCCGACAAAGCAGGACTCTGGAAAGTGAGACTCTGAGCTGCTGGTGATCTCAGCCTCGGCCCCCGGAGCAGGGCTAAGACCTGCCGTCCCTAAGAGAGGTTTGAGGGTGGTTTCCCCATCCTGGGGATGTGAGGGCATCCCAGACAGGCCCTGGTCTCCCCTTCCCCCCCCAACCCTCAAGAATCTGGAGAAATCGGGATGTGGGTACCAGCAAGCCCCCTGCTGCCCACCTCCTTCACACCTGCCTCCTGGGCCCCAGCAACGCCCACCCCGGAGCTGCCCCTCAGATCTGCCCTGCTCCCAGGGGGAGGCTGACCTGGAGCGTCAGCGTCTGGGAGGGGAACCGGCTGCCCCACAGGGAGTCCAAGACGATCCGGACTCAGGTCCCTCTACTCCTCCCTGCGTCCCAGGACTTGCTCGGTCTGTGACCCACTCCCCAGGACGCCTCAATCCTTGAACACAGGGACACCCATTGGATTCTCTCCACCTGATGACACACACATATTTGAAAAATAAGGGTTCATTTCTGAGGAGAATAGTCCACATTGATTATATAAAATGTGGAAAGCAGACAATGATGCAGAAATAAATAACTAGAACTAGTACTTTAGGAAACCGTAAACGTAAATGGTTTGAAAGGATCTTTTCATGTTCCCCCAAATGACTACACCCATAGGAACTTCACAGTGATGTCAGCACCTTTGATTTCCATGGAATCCATAATCCGCATCTGCTGTTTCTCTGGGTTGGGACATCTAGTGTAATTGTGACTTCTTCACACATGGTCACATCAAGGTGATGGAGTTCCCATGGAGGTCAGCATGATGCCAGACGGACTGAGACATGATCCCAGCAGCTATGATCCCAGCACAGCTGAGGTCCATGGCTGGATGCACACACTGAGCGGGTCCGATCATAGGAGCTGGAGCTTGTCTTGGCAGAACCACGTGGGCAGCTCAGGGTAGGTCATCTGCAGGGACAGTGAGATTCAACTTCACATGCTCTAATGTGGAGGCTTGGGTGGGCCCCCCTAGCAACCCAGATGAGGGACAAATGATTTCAGAGCAAATGTTTCTCATCTTCCACCAACAAGTATTGAACAGGTACCAGGAAGCAGCTTTGTCCATGTCACAGGTGATGGGACAAAGAACAAGGGAAGCTTCTGTCCTCAGGCTGCCTGCAGGCTCATGAGGGAGAAATTACACTGAAATGAAGGATGCCCATGAGCACGAGCAGCTTTTGTGAGCAGCACAGGGAGCAGCTGAGAAAGGGAAGCGGGGAGAGGAGAGACTGTTCCTCATACAGGCTCTATCTGGTCACTTTGGCTAAAGAAATCAGGAAAGTGGGAACTCTACAGTCTTGGAGAGTCTCCCCTGGAGGAGAATCGATGACCCAGGATCTGGTCTATCCCACTAATGCCCACAATTGTGGAGGCTTGGAAGGGAGCGAGATGGCAGAGGGAGTAGAGTGGCCAGAGACACCTGGGTCCCTCTCCACTCCACCTGGATGGGGACGCAGTAGAAGGAACAAGATCCACTGAGAGATTTATGGACATCTCAGGTCCCATCCACCGGATTTTATCTTCTGCATCATGGAGCCATTCAGTTTCCCTTCCTGCAACCCTCTAACATGGACAGTCAGGGCTGGACCACTCGGAGACTACGTGTCCAGTGTCTCCTCAGGGACTTGTCACCTCCAGTGTCCTCCAGCCTTCCTCTCCTGCCTCTACCTGTGCGGCCAATGAAGAGTCATGGTGTAGCTGGACCACGGCCACTGGGCACATGCGTGTCAGTGTCTGTCAACATTTCTCTCCTTCCCACCTGGCCCTTTACTGCTGTAAACATTTTACTAAAAAACTTCTACAAAATCTGCTCTGATGAGCAGCACTGATGTCATGCATTACCTTCTTCTTGTCCCGAGAAGCTCAGAGGAGCTGGAAGGACAGACCTGACCAGGCATCACTGCTCGGTTCTTCCCCCGCACCTGTCCTCCCTCTGCATCCAGGTCTGGGTGTGGTGTTCATGCACCTGCTGAGGTCTGCCTGGGACAGAAGGTAGCCTGGGAGCCCCTCAGGTTGTGTGGACCCCTGTGACAAGAAGGGAAAAGTGACACTCACTGGGACAGTCACTGACAGTGGGAGAAGAGGAAGGAAGAAGTGAGGGTGAGAGACACGATCTCGGGAAAATCAGCCGATGGGGAAACCGAAGCCCAGTGTGGACAGCAGGTGATGTGGTTTCTGTGGGGCCATTCAGGATGGGGTAGGAACAGGAACAGGCAGAGGAAGGTCAAGGAGCACTCAGATGGGTGCTTCTGAGACAGGAGACTGGACACAGGACTGAAGGGCCCAGGTCACTCTGGACCTGCCATTCCCGTCTGGGCTGATGGAGCTGGGTTAGCAGGAAGGAGATAGGAAAAGATGTGCTGCGGACAGTAGTCAGGATTCTGCAGGAACCAGCAGTCTAGGACGCTTGTAGATCCAGAGAGATGTGCTGTAGGAATGGCTCACACTATTATAGAGGCTGGTGAGTCAGGTCTGCGGGGAGGGTGAGCCAGACAGACGCAGGGAAGATCTGCTGCTGGGGTTCAAGTCCAAGGTCGTCAGGAGGAGACACAAGGAAGAGCCAATACCGCGGTTCCAGTCTGATGGCCGTGTGCTGTCGAATTCTCTCTTGCTCAGGGGAGGTCAGTCTTTGCTCTCACTCAGCCTTCAGCTGATGGGGTGAGGCCCACCCGCAGTGGAGGGCAGTCTGCTTTACTCAAAGTTCATCCATTTAAGTGTATCTCATCCCAAATCTCCTCCTAGAAAAGTCCAGAATCATACTTGAGCACAACTCTTGGCACTGGGGCCCAGCCACTGTGACATGTGACATGGATGATGACGACACACGAGCGCTAATCCAAAGACACCTCGACGGGCCGGTAGACGTCGGAGAGCGCAGACGTCAGAGCAAGGACTATTTCCAGGTGAAGAGTAGTGCAGAACAACGGAAGGCCAAGTCAGCAGGAAGTGAGAAGAACTCCTAACAGCAGAGCACTGGACGGACACACGGCGCAGAAACTGACAGAACTGAAAGGAGAAGCACGTGAGTCCACCGTCGCGGTCAGAGCCGAGCATCCTCTCTCCGCGTGGAGAATCAGCAGGAAGACAGACAGTGAACACGACCCTGAGCCCACGCGACCTCACTGACATTTAGAGAATGTTCAACCCCAGCAGCTGACCTCACATTCCTTTCAAGTGCCCTCGGGAGCCTCCCAGACAACGTCCTGTCCTGGGTCATAACACTAACCTGACGGCGTTTAAGGATTTGAAATAACGTATTTCTTTGACCACAATAGAATTAGAGTCGAATTTAATATCCTAAACTACAGAAAAATTTCCATTTAGAAATTAAGAAACAGGGGCGCCTGGGTGGCTCAGTGGGTTAAAGCCTCTGCCTTCGGCTCAGGTCATGATCCCAGCATCCTGGGACCGAGCCCCGCATCGGACTCTCTGTGCAGTGGGGAGCCTGCTTCCATCTCCCTCTCTCTCTGCCTGCATCTCTGCCTACTTGTGATCTCTGTCTGTCAAATAAATAAATAAAATCTTTTAAAAAAAGAAATTAAGAAAGGAAGAAAAGAAATTAAGAAAGATTTCTATATAACCCACAGGTCAAAGAGGAAGTCTTGAGAGAAATTTTTAAATATTTGAAGTGAATGGAAATGAAAAATACAAGATATCAAAGTGTGTGAAAAGAAGCTAACCCAGTGCCTATAGGGAAATACATATTATGAAAGGCAGATAATACAGGAGAAGAAATGCTCAAATTAACAATTGAAGCATTTACCTTTTGTATCTAGAAATACAAGAGCAAAATAAATCCAGAGTAATTTGAAAAAAGAAAATAAGACAAGAACAGAGAAAATGAAACTGATAAATCTAATAAAACATATTTACAAAAAACCCTACACTTAATATCATCCTTAGTGGTCGAAAACTAGCTTTTCCCTGAACACTGGGAAGGAGGCAAAGCTGTTTGTTCTCAGCACTGCTATGCAGCGTTCCCCTAGAAGTCTGATCAGTGTGATACGACAAGAAAAGGAAATAAAATAATATACAAATGGGAAAGGGGAAAGAGAAAACCTGTGTTTATTATGGACACTGTTTATATGTATGTCGGACAAAAAATCCCAGAGTTTCTACAGAAAATTCCCAAGACTAATAGGTGAGTTCACCAAGACTGCAGGATACAAGGCCACAGGGAGGGCAGGGACCCATCATGACACTAGTCAGGATTTGAACACAGATTTAGAACTCTGTGCTCCTGGTCCCGGGAGCGCACTGAGGCTCCCGAGTGCTCTGCAGACACGGACAGTCATCCAGTCCAGGTCCACGGAATGGGTGAGAGAGTGGGACGGGGTGCAGAGGGCAGGGAGCCCCGTGTGGCTCTGTGGGGGGTACCGTGGCCTCGTGTACGTCCAGTCCTCACCCCCTCACTGTCCGGACTGCACTGAGAATAGGAATCATGTCCAACGTCTGTCACCCACCGTGTGCTGTGTGGCTAATGACAACATCACCACCTGCTGGAGTTCCTGCTTCCCAGTGCCTGGGACGTGGTTTCTCCCTGCTCCCCGCCCACCAGCAAGGGTGAGCTGTAGGGACCCCGGAGGGAACAGAGCTGAGCTCAGAAACGGACCACACGATTCAGGGACACAGCCCTGCTCTGCCAGCGACCCAGATGGGACAATGTTCTCAGACACTTCGAGTCCTCCTTGCTACTGTGATCTGCATGTTTGTGGGACAGCCCTGGTTCTGACCAGACAGCTGCACGGCTGGAGGCTGGTGTGTGTGTGTGCATGTGCTTGTGTGTGTATGTGTGTGTGTGCAAGCACCCTCCTGTATGGACACTGAGGTTTCAGGATGAGAAGCTTCTCTTCTTTCCTCTGATCTGAGGGGATCTACCTGCTTCCAGTGGATCTCCAGGCTCAGCTGCGAGATGGAGGGGAAGGGGCATTTGAGACCCACTTTGTCTTGCTTCAATTACTAATTCGGGCCAATAGCGGGCTGCTTTGTCACCTACAGGAATGGTGGTAGAGCATGGAAGGAGAGAAAGTGTGTCCCTTACCAAGAGTAAGAGACAGTATTTTTCTAGGGCTCAGGCGAACTATTCCCAGTCCCCCACACACAAAACATGCACTCAGTGTCACAGAGCCATCCCTCAGTGAGCAAGGACAATTACAAATTCTCATTGTCTATAAATAGCTCTCAGCACAAAGCTGACAGCTAGGGGTGCTCAAGACGGACCCAGGACAGATGCCGTGAATTCACCATGGCTTGCCCCAGAGGCTGAGGGTCTGCAAGGCACTTTGATGTCATACAGATGAGGGGGACAGGGGGGCTGTCTAGGGTTGTCACATAGCAGAGGCTGAGTGGTCCTGGAACAGGTTTGGACCAATTTATTTACTCAGTTTCCCTGATCTACCACTGTGTGTGTCTCACGGGGAACTTGTGCACAAGGATTTAGCACAGAAAGAACTGCTGGACCCATCCAGTCCTGCTCAGAGCCGTCGGAGGTGGAAGAGGCAGGACCAGAGCTGTGGGCGTCATGCTCACGAGACAGGTGTCCCCGGGGCAGGAGTCTCCTGCTTCTTCTAGTTAAATCACGGTCATGTCATGGCCTGGCCTGCGGACCTCACTGTAGACAGTAGTGAGAGAGTTCTCTTCTCGATGTGGAATGTAGACATACCCTGGAATGCAGACGGAGGGTTCCAGGAACAGCTGAGGGACGCAGAGGACCCAGAGGAGCCCCCACAGACCCAGGGCTGCACATGACCTCCCCCAGTGCCCAGCACTGCATGGACCCCAGGAGAATGTCCTTAGTTAATACTGTGTTGTCTGGAAAGGGTTACAGAGGCCTGGAGACCAAAGCCTGCAGATGACTGGGATTGACAGGCCCACACCCAGGCACAGAGGGACTTGGGAGAACCCCGGATGCCTCCTCCCCCAGCCTCACCTTGTCCCTGCGGTCTCCAGATCCCCTGATAGGTCTGATCTGCGTAGTGGATGCCACCATCTGGGTCCCTGGTCTCCTGCGATCTTGCCCCTGAGTCACACACAGATGGAGCTTGAGTCTCAGCCTGGAAACCAGTACCCTCCCCCTCCATGACCCCATGGCCATGGCCACACCTGCCAGCCTCCTGCAGGGTTATTCCTTGAGCAGCAAAATGCAGGACAAAGGGAACCCAAGGTCCAGTAAAGGAGGGAGGTGTCTGGGTACAGGAAGGAAAGTGCAACCTACCTCTCCCAGGCTCCAAGTTGTTTTTCACACATGTCTTCCAAAGGCACATCCCAGCTCCGAGGATCAGCAGCAGGACCGCAACAGACGCCAGGATACCGGGCAAGTGGGCAGCACTGGTCTGTCCTTGCGCATCTGTTTCCATCGCACAGAGAGTGACGAAGGTTGAGGCAACAGAGAACTGAGGACGCCCATTGCAAGGCACATGGAGACTCTGAAGGGACCTGGTCAGAAGCTCGAGAGGGAGGAGCAGGGCAGGGGCTCTCACTCAGCCAGTTCCTGAGCTCCTGCTTGGGCCCGGGGTGTTGAGAGGATCTGGACATGGTGCCCGCCCTTGAGGAGCCCCTCAGCAGGGGGAGGGCTGAGCACATGCCAGAGGCAGCCAGCCAGAGCCATCCCAGGGCACTAATCCTTACAGCTTGTACCCAGGTCATCAGGGAGGGCCTCCTGGAGGAGGTGATGGCCAAATCTGGTTTTGAGGGAGGAGTAGGAGATTGCTGGATATTCAGGGTGGGTGAGGCATCCCAGGATGGAGAGTCATGACCAGGAATGTCTGTGACAACTCCCCAGTGCTTGGAGCTGTCTGCACCCACTTGACCAGATGGGAGAGGGACCAGGCAGGAGGACCCCGATGGGAGAATAAGAGGGAGGCAGGAGCCTCTTTCCAGAGAGCCCAGGGGGGCCTGAGCCATGATCTGCCTCTGTGGTCAGGGATACTAAGACAGTAGGTCCCCAAGCAGCTGGTGGAGGAGGGGTGGAGGGGCGAGAGGGCTTACAGGGATCCAAGTCATTCATTCCTTCATTCAGGGACACACTGACTGTGAGCAAAGGGCCCGAGGCCGAGGCTGGGACAGGCATTCAATGGAGAAGCAGATATGGCCCCTGCCCACCAGGGGTTCAGGCTGCACAGGACACTAATCCTGGGCCAGAGCATTAGCTCCCAGTGTGGGGCCACTGACCACTCCTTAGAGGAGACGAAGTGTGAGGGCAGGACAGCAGCAGCTCCTGCAGGGCCCTGAGCCATCGAGGCTGAGGAGCCCCCGTGCAAACTCTCTTCCTGCTGGGACTGCCCCCCAGCATGCGGTCCTGTGGGACTGCCCGGGTCACAGGCCCCTAGAGCCAGCTGCAGGTAGGGGTCCCTGGATGGGAATAAGTGGGGAGTGGAGGACTCCTGACTTGGAAGGGCTGAGGGCAGAGGGAGGGGCCTGAGCAGAGGCTGGCAGCGGAGGAGAGCGGGACACATCGGGACTGAAAGCAAGCAGGTGGGTGTGATGTGTGTCCGTGAAACCAGAATCAGCCAGAGGAGCCCCAAGTCCTGAATCCTGCAGGAGTCACTGGCCCAGACCCCTCTGATTGCAGAGACCACGGACACCCCTAATTCACTTTTCCTCACAATCTCCCTAGACACACTTGAGATGATGCTAGATTCTGTGTGGACCAGCAGGGGTGAGGGGTGGAGAGCAGCATGGGAGGGACACCAAAGGGTAGAAGCAGGTTGGATGTTCCTGCCAGAGTCCTGGACTGGGTGACCAGGTGGCAGGGGGTGACATAAACATGGGGGACAGAAGCCGAGAACCCTCACCCTGGGTTCCCTGAGCACCGGGATAGCCCTTCTCCTCTGACAGGTGCACTCACCACGGCCACAGATGTCCCCAAGGTCCAGGGAGGCAGTTTTCTGGTCCACCTGGTTGCTGACCACACAGGTAAGGCTGGGGCTGGGCCGGCTCAGGGGCAGGTTCACAGCCAGGGTCCAGGGGTTGGGGGCTGGTCCTGGGGCCGGTCTCTGCTCCAGCTCCCTGGGGAGACCCTTGTTCTCCCAGGACACAGTCAGGTCCTCCTTGGTTCCCGTGGGGTCACACTCCAAGGTGAAATTGCACCAGCCTTGTGTGAGGGACAGAATCATGGCCCAGATCTGGGGAAGGGGCACAGGCTCTGGGACGGGAGGGACAAGAGGACAGAGTCTCAGTGAGTAGACAACATCACAGCTTCTCCCTCTACTGCGGATTCTCCCTGACACTCTGGCTTCCTCCCCCTAAGGACAGTGATTGCATTTTATAGATAACAAGAGAATTGACCCAAATATCCAGCAGGTACCCATAGGGAAGGGAGCCACTGAGTTCAGCTCTATGTGATTCACTAGGCTGAGCACGTCTTACAAATCTCCCACGAGAAATTAGATGCTGGAGTCATCTGCCTGAAACCCATTAACTCCAAGAAAGTGATGTGTCCCCTACAGGAAGGTTAGGTGTGAGACACAAGGATTTGTCCTGGTCCAGGGCCCGGCTCTACTCCTGCTCAGATGGTTCCAGGGACCACAGAGCCCGTGGTGCAGACGGCCACCGGCAGCTCTGGGAGCCCAGAGAGCAGCCCCAGGCTCCCCCAGAAGAGACCGCAGTGGGGAACACAGTGGTGGTTCCAAGGTATGGACACTCCAAGGTGGTTATAACAGGCACTGAGCTTGGGGTCCACCCAGGAAGACAAGGGACAGATGGACAGTCACTCTTGGGAATCTCCAGATCCTGAAGCTGTGAAGGCCACTCTCTCTGAGGCAGGACGTCTCCCTGTGCAGGGGGAAGGGGTACAGGGAGAGAGAGCTTCTCCCTGAGGGTCTGAGGAGGGGTTACCCTATGAATTCTCCTCCATCTGTGGAGGTTCAGAGCTGAACCGTGGAGTCTGTGAGTGAGCTGACTCGGGCTGGCCTGAGAAGGACAAGGGGACAGGGCGGGGAGAACGACACATGGGATTCCAGATCCTGCTAGGTGACGAGTGTCCCCTAATCATGGCCACGTGCTGGCCCTTAGAGCCTGCAGGTGTCTTAGGTTCTAGGGCAAAGGGAACTGAGGCTGAGAACCAGCTGATGTTAAACTAGAGATGGTCTGGACTCCCCGGACAAGCCCCATGTGATCACAGGGTCCTCACAAGTGGGAGGAGGCAGGAGAGGAGGTGGGAGGGAGACGGTGTCAGAGGGGCTCATCCCCCCTGTGCCACCTGTGAAGGGGGAGGAAGGGACCACGATCCAGGGGGTGTGGATGCCCCTAGAAGGGGAGACAGGAACAGAAGTGGATTCTCCCTGGAGCTTCCAGAAAGGAGCACAGCCCTGCCGACACCTGGACCTCATGGCAGAGACTCTGGGGTCTGACTCCTGCCCTACAGCCCAGGAGGACCCCGGGAGGGGGGGGTGTGGTCAGTCACTGCAGCACTGGACAGTAAGAGTCCCATCAAGGACCCCGAGTCCTATGGAGACAATGAGTGTTATGGCAAAATCCCCATTTCCCCCATTCCGTGTTCCCTCCTGAAGCACAGACGTGATTTATCCCTGGTGTGAGTCTCAGCTCTGCCTGCATTTGTGGTGACCTCACAGCATCAAATTTCTGGGAGACGATCGAGTCCGAAGGCTGCGGTCTAGAAGGAATCCTTCAAGCGCTCGGACACTCCGGGGACAGAGGAAGGGGGTCAGCTGTGGGACTGGGGGAGGGGCCGCCACGTACCGTAGACCATCAGGTGGAAATCCTGGTCATATTGTCTTCCTCTCGTATAGGACTCTCGAGCCCGGTACAGCCCACTGTCCTCAAGGGTCAGGTTGTCAATCCTTAGGGTCATTATGTTGAGCACATAGACCCTCTTGTGGAACTTGTCCTGGAAGTTGACCCATCGTGGAACATCTCTCCCAGGAAACACATACAGCATGACTATGTAATTTGATCTGGATACGATGCCCCAAGACATCTTCTCCAGCTCAAATTCTGGAGGTAATTCTGGATTTCTGATCACTTGAAACAATACAGGAGTTCCTTGAGTCCCCTTCAGAGTAACAGGGATTCCAGAATTGTCCACTGCAGACTCACGGGCTCCAGGACTCTGGGTCACAGCGCTGCAGACACCTAGGGCATAGGACACAGAAAACATGGGTGGTTTTCACATTAGGAATAAAGGCGAAAACCCTAGAACCATCTTCCTGAAATCCATCCCATGTGCCCCCTGGAGTCTGGGAGGGCAGGAGAGTGTCATGAGTTTGGGGCGAGGCTGGAATCCCTCCTGGTCCCAGGGGAGCGTCCCCTTGAGCAGGTCACGGGAAATTGCTCACCTGCACTGTCCTGACCCCTGACAGCGAGAGGACGAATGTCAGGAGGTCTCCAATTCAAAGCACAAAGTGCATTTCTGCAGGAGGCAGCTTCTCACAGGGCTGCAGAAACCCCTTGCGCCCACAGGCTCTCCAAGCTCTGCCCTGGAGGGGGTCGCTCCCCAGGGACTCGCCTCTAAGGAGCAGAGCACGATAAAGACCCGGCTCAGGAGCAGAGGCAGAGACAGGGGATGGCCCGAGGACTGCAGGACTGCAGGGCTCGAAGACGCATCCCTCCCTCCTTGGAGGCCGGAGGAGTGACCACAGGTGACCCTGGGTTCTGGGTTCTGAAGGGGCCCAAGCAGGCTCCCTGGCTGTCAGTCCCCGTCAGGACGCAGGATGAGGACAGGAGAGGAGGGAGACACGGAGCAGAGGCCTCAAGAGAAGCCACAGGACAGTCCCATCCAGGGAGAAACCCCCAGTCCCAGGATATCACAGCTGGAGGGCCTTCAAGGGGATCTTTCACAGAGGAGAGGCTCCCTCGAGGGCAGAAGGGGGACTGGTCTAGGTCACACAAGGCAGAGCCAGTCCTGGAGCCTCCTTCCCTCTCCCCCAGGCCCCTGCTTCCCGTGCAGAGAGCGGCCCTACAGCCCTCCCCCTGCCCTGCCCTGCCCTGCCCTGCCCTGCACAGGGCTCCTCCCCCCAGCTCTGCTGTCTGGTCAGTGGACTCTGAGCAGGTCTGGGGTCTCACCCCCCGCTATTGTCCCAGGAGAGGAGACTCAAGTACTCAGTGGGCTTTGGCAGGGAAGGGACTTGGGGCTACCTGGGGGTTAACTGGCACCTGCTGGAAAGGGGGGAACCCGGGAGAGAGGAGGCTCAGCCTTCAGGCTGTGGGGGAGGAGCGGCCCAGAAGCTGGAAGCCCCCTCAGGACGGGAGGAAGACACGACAGTGCTCAGATCTGCAAAAGGTGCTGACCCCAAGGAGGGACAGAAGGTCAGGGGCGGGGTGGGTGTGAGCAAGAGAGTCCGAGTTTATTTAAATTAGATGAAATTTGACTTTGAACCATCAATGTAAAAATTTGTCCATTTCCCTCTCTCTTATCCTTCTTTTCTTTCATTCCTAGATTATCTTCCAACCCTGCTATTTATGGAAGAGAATTCTGTAATCTCCCGTTACGTCTCCAGCTAAGTCAGATTGAAAAGAAGAGAAAAACTACATTTATTGAAAGGAAGTAATTTTGTTTAAAAAAGGGATCTCAATGCCTTGCGAAGCTCACTTTCTAATGAGTAATCTCCCTATTTACAAATGCCTTGGGATTCCAGAATTTCCCTAGAATCCCTGAAGGCACGGAGGGGCTGGTATGTTCACACCAAACATTACAAACAATAAAAGCTTTCCCTACTCTCCTCAGAATTCAGTTCTGAGGATCTTAGTGTTTTCGCCTTTGTTCTTATTTCATGTGTTAACACAGAAGCACACGGACTCCGATGAAGGAATGACTGGAATTAGGTTTCTGACAGGATGACTTAATTGAGTTCTGTTTTGGGACCGTCTCTGCTTCCTTCCTGTCCCCCCACCCAGGTCACCCCCACCCAGATCAGGTCAGCAGTCTCCCGTTCCCGGCTCACCCCTACACACAGCAGATGGTGCAGACCCTTGAATTCTGGGGGATCCTTTCCTTCCTTTGCAAACAGAATGTCACTGGATTCAGGGCCTCATCTTGCCCAAGGAGCCAGACTAGCGCAGCCCCTCCAGCTCAGACAGGGGCTCTGGGTCGGCCCCTCCTGCACACAGCAGCTGCAGAGGCTGTCGCTCCCCTGTGCATGGTGTGGGGGGGTGTGCCCCCCACCTGGGTCCCCTGCAGCCGCTCCTGTGTCTCCTCCATCCTCTCCCCAGGAGCCTCTGAGCTCTCCTGGCCTCAACCCCCTGGGAGGGGGAAGGGATTCCCTTCCAGGCAGCGGGGTCAGGGTTCCCAGCCTGGCCTCAGCCCAAAGCTCCCTTTGTTCCCTCTGTCCCCCCCGGGGCTCTAACCCAGCGCACCTTGTGTGCTCCATCATCACGGAGCTGCTCATCTGGTTCTTCAGCACAGACCTCAGCCAGCCCGGGAGCGCCTGCCTCCCTGCCCACCCCGAGGCCTCCCTCCCAGGGGCCCGGGCCACTCACTGAGGAGGAGGCTGGTGAATCGCAGGAGCCACGAGGCCCCGCACAGGTGGGGGTCTTCTGAGCAGGCGCCCATGGCCGGCTTCTTCCCCGCTGGCTCCGCCTGGGCCTGTGAGGAACAGCTTGGCTGAGAAGAGCTCCAAGCCCTTCCCCACCCCAAGGGGGGGTGGGGTGCTGACTGTTAGTTCCTGGGGCACAGCTGGCCAGTCTTGATTAAACCGTTCCCATCTCTCCTGTTAGCTCAGCACCCGCAGTGGCCGCAGGAGATAACTGTAGAGTAGGTGTGGGAACAGCCGCCCTCTAGAAGGCCCGGTGCTCACAACCAGCCTGGTGGTCTCCCCTCCCCAGCCTGCACCCCTAGGACCCCTGACCTCTGTCCCTGGGCTCCCACTCAGCCCCGGCCGCCCTGCTCGCCAGTGTCATCTGATGGCCAGGCACAGAGTCCCCTCCTGGAGCAAAGGACATGGGGCCTCTCCTGCTTTGGGCCTGTCCTCTGTCTTTACACCATCTCACGAGTCACATCTCCTTCATGATTTTCTAGGAACCTCACTGTCAGGTGTCACGGTGAGAAGCTAGGAGCCCGAGAACAAAGCACTCCTGGGAAGTGTCTCCCCCACACCCCAGGGCACACACGGGCATGTCCCCACTGCTGGTCCCCAGGGCTTTGTCTGCAGCCTAGGGCCGGCCCTGGCCCCCACCCCAGGACCAAGCCCACCCCCACAGGAGCAGCCCCACAGCCCCCCTGCCCTGTGAGGCTCTGCCCATCCCTCCAGCCCTGGGTGAGCCGTCTCAGGGTGAGAACTGTTTGCTTGTGCAAACCCCACCTTCGGGTGGGGCACAGGGCCCAGGAGGGAGCCCCAGCAGCTGCAGGCCGGGACCCCGGAGGGTCAGCCTGCACACACTCCATGCTGGGGCAGCCCCGGGACTTTCTACACCTGCAGATACTGATCTCTGTCCCCTCCCGCAGCCCTGTGCAGCAAGACAGCTCGGGTCACCAGGCTTCCATGTGTCCAGGCCTCTGTGGTTCCCAAGCTCTTTCCCTGTGAGGGGCAGCAGGACTCAGGGTTACCGTCCATGTCACAGATGAGCAAAGTCAGGACCCGTAGGTGATCTGATGAGCCCCCGGTCTGGATGCCGGGATGAGGCAGAGCCAGACCCAAGTCTCAGACCTCCTTGGCCACTGGTCTTTCCAGAATCAAGTTCACTGCAGACCTTAAGAAGCCACACTGAGGGGGAGGGAGGTCAGGCCTGACCCAGGGCAGCCTCTCTCCTGTCTCACACCCTCAGGCAGAGGACAGAAGCCTGTGGCGGCATCTCTGCAGCCTCTGAGGTCCACAGCGGCCCTTTGCCGACCACAGCCGCCCCCTGCACTGGCTGAGTCACTCCCGGGCCAGCACCACCCGTGCGGCTCAGACCCACAGGCTGCTGACCTGAGAAGCAGCCCAGGCTGGTCTCCCAGGAGGGACCAGGACCCTCAGAGACTGTGAGCCTGGAGAGACTGGTGAAAACCGCCCTCCTTGCTGGGGCATGAATGTTGTCCTCCTGGGGGTCTGGTGGTCTGGCTTCCCGGAAACCTTCCCTTGCTCTTAACCTCCCATCAGTCATTCCAACGCCATCTCCTCTGAACCTGGGGAGGCCCAGAGGTGCAGAGAAGGCTCCTCCCTGGACCAGGCCCAGCACTCCTGCAGGGCTCTGCCAGCCCAGCTTCCTGGGGACCCCCGCCCAACTGACCAATCTGTCCCTCCTCTGGGCTTCCTTTACCCCTGGTCTCCCTGGGGGGTCTGGCCTGGACAGTCCTCAGCATCTCTCTTCCGTGGGCTGGGGACGACAGAGCACCACACCTGCACCAGCCTCTGCCCAGCCCAGAGGCTCAGACACACCACTCTGCCCCAGAGGGGAGAGGGTGGGCTCTGCGGATCCCCACCTGAGTCCCTGAGAATGAGCCTCTCCACGGGACCCAGGAGGGGAAGCCCCCGCAGGAGGTAACTGGGAAATAGCTCCCATTCAGAAGCGTCCAGCCCTGACCCTAGAGACCCGAGAGAGGGCGCCCCACGGTCCCAGCCTGCCTACCTGCACCTGCTCCCTGGGGTGTCCTGTAAGGACAGTGGGGGCTCACATACGTGCCAGATAAGACCAGCAGCTTTCCAGTAAACTGGGCGTGGCAACCATCCATGCTGTCCCTTCAGCAGTGTTTACTGAGCACACAAGGTCCCCCGGCAGCCCCATTCACTATCTGCTGTCGTCCCTGAGCCCAAGGTGGCTTCCCAGGCAACCTACTCACCCAGCCCCACCCTGAGACAGACACTCCATCCAAGGGCTGCCGCTTCCAGTCGGGGAACGGGAGAAGAATTAGGCACAAACAAGTCAGCTACAAGAGACTGGGAGCAGGGGACGACAGCCGGAAAGACTGCCGCCCTGAGCGGCTCCACAGTCTCACTTTTATTAGATAGAAACAGCAGCCGACAGAGAACCGCTGAAGGGCAAACATTAGTCACATGTCTTGGGGACAAACAAGAAGGAGGATAAAGCTTATAGTTAACCAAGCACGTTCAAAGGACTCATTTAACTAACAACGGGCGCTTCTGGAAGAGAAAGGAGCGGTAACGGAAAAGGGAAGCAGGTGGTATTTCGTTCCACCCTGAGCTGACCGGGCGTCCCCAGCTGCCCAGCTTCATGGTCGTATATCGTCCGTCTCCCCAAAGACCTGTTGCCAGTATATGTTTTTCTTAAGGCCGTATCTAAATGTGCTCAGTAACTAGTAAAATTCTCCAGGGGCTATAGTTTAAGTAACACATTGTTCCGAGGGGCAGTTGCAGAGGGCCCCACAGAGCTGCTGGGGAAGGCAGGGAGCTGTTCTCTGCGGGTTCTCCTGGGGCCCTGAGCAGTCAGGTACGCTGTCACCAGGTAAGGGCACGGTTTATCCTGCCCTGGGCAGTGACCCAGACCTTGAATACCAGGCTCAGCCCAACAGCAGTTGGGTCCAAAGGCACATCCATGCCAGCGTCTTGCTGTCTAGCGGAAACAAAGGCAGGCACATTGTCCGGCTCAGACTCCGGTATCTGCTCTCAGACCCAAGAAGACAGTGAGCACAAGCACTTGAACCTGACCAGCATCTGTGCGCCCTTCAAGGACTGCGGCCCTGGAGTGAGCTGGAGGTGGACGCTGTGAGCTGTGGGTTCCCAGGGGGCCCTGACCCATCCCCCTGCTCCTCCTGGGCCCCCAGGCAGCGGGTGCTGCTAAGTGCTCCCGGGGGCTCTTCAGCAACAGGAGCCCCGCCTCTAGCATCCCCGGTCCCCACGGGGCAGACACACCCACCTGTGGCTCTGTTCACAGGACCCCCTGCACCCCGGGCCACGGAGCTGGGAAGGAGGCGTGAGACCAGCACCTGGCGGCCAAGGCCACCTCCAGCTCGCCCCTGTCTGCGGGGAGCCTGCTGTGTCCTCGGGCAGGACGTGGTTTTCACACAGCCTGGCCCCCGACACCAGCTCCGGCCTCATCAGCCAGGCCAGCAGGCTCCCGGGAAGCAGCAGGGAAGCTCGCTGTGTGCGGCCGCCTCCGCAGGGCTCTGGAGAGCAGCTGGGACCCCACTTCTCTCCCACCTTGACTCTGAACCCGCCTTCGGTAAGCAGAGTGGGGCTCCTTGCTCCTCGCCAGCCCCCCCACCGACCAGTCTGCGGGGCTCAGGTTCGGGTGGCCTCCCGGCTCCCTCCCAGCGGCCTGGCCATGCTGAGGGCGCACAGCGGGTCCGTCTCTGGGAGCCCAGTGTGCCGGCGGCCCGGCTCCGGGGAGACACAGATGCAGACGCCCTTCCCGCTTCCACCGCGAGGCTGAGCCCCTGTGGGCAGGTGAACCTCGGCCTCCTCTGCACACGGGATCAGCGGGCATGGCAGGTGCTCCGGGAGCTCGGAATAAATGTGGGGCCACCCCCTCCCCCGTCAGCTCCTGCAGACGCAGCGTGCCCCCCTGCACCTGCACCCTCGGGGAGAGCGCTGAGCCGGAGCCCGACCATGTGGACGTGGGGGGCTGCGGGGGTCCTGGATTTGAGGGGAGCAAGATGGGAGAAGAGCAGGGAGCCCGTGTCTACACAGCCTTCCTCTCAGCCCGCCTGTGCAATCGCCTGCTTGGCGGTCAGCCACTCAGCCACCTCGGACCTCTCCCCCTCGCGTCCCCACATCTGACCCATCAGGAAGGCCTGTCACCTCCAAAGTCTTTCACGAATCCCCCACGTCCCGCCCCTGTCTCCATTCTACCCACAAAGAACCTGGGGCTCCTCTTGTTAAACTGTCCAGGGCAGCGAAGCCAGGACGGGGCGGAGCCGCATTGGAAGCCTGGGGCTTTGGCGCCAGATCTCCCGCCTCTGAATCGAGGCCAAGCCACCAGCAGCCACCAGCAGCCCCTCTGCAGGGTCCTCTCCCAGGCTCCCCCCTCACCACGTGACCCTGCACTGTGTCCTCCACGCACGCATGGCCACGGGGGCCTCTCAGCACGTCTGCTGAGCCCCCGTCCCACCCAGAAAGATCCAGCACTCCCAGGGGCTCCGGCTGCCTCCCCCACCCTCCCTGCTGCCCCCGTCCCTCCCCTGCAGCCCCAAACCACTGGCTGCTCCTCCAGCACTGTGGGCAGGCTCCATGCTCCGGGCCTTGGCGCACCTCACCTCTGCCTGCAACATCCTTCCACCTACCTCCGCGGTTCCCACTCACCCCGGCTCAGCCTCTGCCACCTCCCCCGGGAGACTCATTTGAGCAGCAGCTCCCAGGCCTGACTCTGTTTCTCGTGTTCCTCCCGCTGGCACCCCTGACCTCACGTCTACTCGGCCACTTGTTTAATTCCAGTGTCCCCAGAATACAAGTTCTCGAAGGCTGGGGATTAATTTTGTGCATTCTCGTGCCCCAGCAGGAATGCCTGGGTGGCTCAGTGGGTTAAAGCCTCTGCCTTCAGCTCAGGTCATGATCCCGGGGTCCTGGGATCTAGCCCCGCATCGGGCTCTCTGCTCAGCAGGGAGCCTGCTACCCCCCCCCCCCCCGCCTGCCTCTCTGCCTGCTTGTGATCGCTGTCTGTCAAAAAAAAAAAAAAAAAGGTTCCACAATCTTAGTTATTAAAAAAAAAAAAAAAAAGCTCAGATTCCAGAAGCAGACCTGCCTCGGATCCCAGCTCTGCCCTTACTGGCTTCACGATCTCACAAACCTTAGCAAGAGGCACTTTGTTTCCACCATCTATAAAATGGAGGTACATTTCGTATCTATTCGATGAATTAGTAGTTATATCTTCACACCTTGGAAAGGTGACTCATTCACAATAAAAGCAAAACAGTTGAGCTATTTTAGAATTACAGCTATTTAGAATTAAATGCAATTGATTTAACCAAAAACATGCCATATATATGTTAGTTGGAAGGAGGAAGGTGAGGGAGAGCCATGGAAGAGAGGAAAAGCCTCATCTTTCTTGACGGAAAGCACATGATGCCTGAAAAGGATCTGAAAATAGTAATATAAGAACATTATTTTTAAAAAATAACATGTTTCAGGGGCACCTGGATGACTCAGTGGGTTAAAGCCTCTGCCTTTGGCTCAGGTCATGATCTCAGGGTCCTGGGATCGAGCCCCGCATCGGGGGGTCTCTGCTCAGCAGGGAGCCTGCTACCCCCCCCCCCCCCGCCTGCCTCTCTGCCTACTTGTGATCTCTCCCTGTGTCAAATAAATAAATAAAATCTTTTTTAAAAAACCATATTTTAGAAACATGGGGTAAATGCCATAAGAAATTGTTAAGAGTTGAAAGTGACTACCCTTGCAGGGGACTGACGGCTCCTGCTCATCCGGGACTCTTGGGCTCGGGTTTCCTCACTGCGGACATTTCTGAGATCAGGATACATGTTCCCACTGACATAAAGTACTGATGATCCCCGTTGGACAATGTAGACACATCATAGATACAATGTAGCCATTTCAACAATGTAGCGGTTATAGACACAGTGTAACTCTGAGAAACACAAAATTTAGGACTGGCTCCCCTGGAGCAGAGGGGCTGTGGGACAAAGGGGTGGGAGGGAGACTTTCTTTCTGGAAACATTTGCTCCAGTTTTCAATCATACATGTACAACATGAGCTTCCTCATCAGGAGCTCTCTGCCCAAGAAAATATAAAACAATTTATTTCCCCTGTGTCGTTAATTTTCAATATTTGAGCTAACAAACTTCAGAATGATTTTCTTGAAGTAGACTCTAAGCCCAGTGTGGGGCTCGAAATCGCCACCCCCAGATCTAGAACTGCCCGCGTTTCCGACTGGGCAAGCCAGGTCCCTAGACAACCTTTTAAATTAGATATTACTTGCTGAGTACGTAATGCTAAAAACTGATTCATGTGGTTTTCATTTAATCTTTGAATGGCTTGACGAGGTTAGTCCTATCAACATCGTCACTGGGCTCAGCAGAAATGGGAGGCACAGAGAGGGCAGGTGACTTGCCCAGGGTCACACAGCCTGGAGAGGAAAGTCAGACAGGAGCCAGAGCTGTGAGTGCCCCAGGTAGGGACCAGGCCGGTAGTGCCCTCAGGATTCCTGGCACCCCATCCTTCCTCTCAGATGTCTCCACCTTGTTGTCTCCTTTCTCCCCACTTCCCCCCCGCCCCCAAACCAGAGGATCTCCCAGTTTGGGCTCCTAGTCCCTGATTCCTGGCCGCACCTTCATGTCTGTACCAGGGCCCCCGGTCCACCTGCCAGGCCCTCCTTGTCTCTGGCGCCCCCACCCCGACCTGGCCCTGTGGTGGGTCTGGGAGCAAAGGGAGAGGCTCCGCGGCCCCGCCCCGCTGGGCAGCCCCTGTGCCCCCCAAGCCTGCCTGAGCATCCCCCCTCCAGGCCCTGAGCTCAGGCACCAGCGCCACCTGGCGGCCGAGGTCCGAATTGCCGCTAGAGACTCCTGCAAAGGAGCCCTCCCAGGTCAGCTCACCTGCACACACAGGTCATGAGCACCTACTGAGTGCAGCACGTGGGGAAGCTGAGTCGTTGTCCTAGGGGGGCGCACAGGCTATCGGGAGGCAGAAGCACAGACCCTTCCAGGGGAGGGGGAGGATCCCCCACCCAGAGGCTCCCGAGCATTGACTGTCATCCCGGGAACTGGAGCAGCCCAGGGACGGAGAAACAGGGCAGGAAGGGACTGGGAGGAGGGCCACAGGATGACCCGTCAGGGGGCGGCTGGGTGCACGCGGCCAGCAGGTCGGGGAGGAGCTGCGGGCAGGGGCAGACAGGCGGCTCGGCCCTGTGGCCGGGTCTCTGCTCCTGACGGCCGGCCGGCAGCTGTTACCGGAGGACGCCGCTCCCTGTGCTGTGGGGGTCCTGCTCCCCAGTCTGCAGGAGCGAGTTCCGAGGGGGCTCAGCAGCTGGCCAGGAGTGGCCCTGAAGTTCACCTCCGTTGAGAAAACAGGCTCCTCGTGCAGGAGAGTTGATCGTGGTGACAGCCTGGTGGGAAGGACAGATCGGGAGGGGGTAGCCTGTGGATCCTTGTTGTGTCCAGGTCTCCCCTCACAGGCTTCCAGGGAGGTTAGGGGAGAGGGGGACCTCGGCATGGGGGAGTGGAGCAAACAGGCGGAGCAGGAAGACCCCAGTCCCTCACGGCCCCTCCAGCTCTCTGATTCAGGCCAGGGGGTCCCTGTGAGTGGGGGGGCGGGTCACATGGCCAAGCCCTAAGACGATGGCCTCTGAGGACAGGCGCCTGCAGACCCGGTGACCGCAGGATCCCGCAGCAGCCAGGGCCTGGTCTGCCATCCACTGAGAACAATCCCAGAGGGGAGAGGGGAGAAGCCAGGACAGCCCACCTGTGGGAGGCTGTGCCAGGCCACGCTGCCCGGGGTGACGGCCAGAGAGCTCGGCCACTGAGATGCCAGGACTGTGGGCAGGTCCATGTCCCAGACCCGTGAGCATCATGAACGTGGACAGCACTCGCAGGACCAACAGCTCCCTCCTCCCTGACTGTGCGTCCCAGTCCTGCTGGGGGCCATTCTGGGGCCTTGTAGGAAATCCAGGCCCCTGAGGCCAAGGACACACGTTCCATCCTGTGTCCTCAGCTGCCACACGGGCCCTTCAGGGAGTGGGTACAGAAGGACGTTTGCTGGATGGGAGGACGACTCTGCTTCCAGAAGCTTTGGGGTGGACCTGGGACAACTCTCCTCTGGACACTAAAACCCGATGTGGGTAACTGACCGCACCCGAAGCAACCTGGGATTCCTCCCACGGGCATCACCACAGACAAAGGGCCTCAGGCTCTGTCTGGTCTCATCCCGGGAAGGTGATCTAGACCCAGTCCCAGGCTCAGAGCCGTGCCTGCTTGAGCTCTGCTCCTCGGCCTCCCACCACCTGGTTCCCAGAGGTCCTGCCAGAGAAGGCTGCTGCTCCCATCCCGCACTGACCACCCCAGTGAGCACCTGCCTCACCCCTGCCCCAGCAGGCCCAGACCCAGGACCCGCTGCAGGCTGGCGGGGACCCCACAGTGCTGGGTGCTGGGCTCAGGGTTCAGCTTCCTCCTCTAGTGGACATTTCCCAGAGTAGGCGATGGTTCTGATGGTAACTTGCAGGACCTCCATAGAGCTTTTGCTCCAAAAAAGGAAGAAGGAAGCTGAACCCCGTGGTCATACGTGTTGTGAATCTCAGAGTAAAGGATGAAACTGATGTTCCCTGGAGCAGGGGCGGTGACCATCGCCGGAGGGATGTGGTTTTCGCGTTTCCATATTCATCTGACCTCGGCCCCCACCCCGTGTTGAGGAGCGTCTCTCACAGCTGATGCTCCCTGGATCCCACCGAGAATCACTGATGAGGGTCAATCGGGGGCCCGTGTGTGGACACGCTGAGTGACAGCGGCCGAGCTGTGCAGAGTTCTCCCAAGCCCTCCGCCCCTTTCCGCTGTCCCCATGGGCAGCCCCTGGGCCACAGGCTCCTTTCCCTGAACCCCTGTATGGTCACAGTAGCATGACCCCATCATGCAATGTGAGCTGGTTAGGGGGACCTGTCAGCCCCTGACGCAGGCCTTCCCCATGGTGGGCTCGATCCTTCCACAAACAGTGCAGGAGATCCTACTGTGCGCCAGCCCGCTGCAGTGCTCTCTCGCTCTCTCTCTCTCTCTCACACACATACACACACACATACGCACAAGTGCACCCAGGGAACCCTCTGCCTTTCTCCCTGTTTTAGCAGGGGAAAGGCCGTGCGCGGGAACCGCAGTCAATTCGGCGAGCAGGGCTCTGGATGACAGAGCAGGGTGGGGGGCTCCGCACCCGGGAGTGTGGTTTCCGGTTACACCAGGAGGTCAGAACACGTTCCCCAAGAAGGAGACTTCTGAGAAAAGACAGGAAGGAGGTGAGGTGTGACTGTGGACATCTGGGGGAATCGCTTCCCTGGCCCAGGTGACAGCCCGTGGAATGGCCCTCAGGTGGGACCTGCCTGGACTGTTCCAGGAGCAGGAGCTCAGTGTGGCCAGAGTATCCGTGAGCCCAGGCAAGACAGGTAGGAGATGGAGGTCAGAGAGGTAACGGGGCCCCGATCGGGTCCATCCTGACCTAGAATCCCAGGATGCCAGAGCCAGAGGGGCCTCAGAGTCGGCCCCATAACCCACCCCTGCTGGACAGGTGAGAAAACCAGAGCCCGGGGTGGGGGTGGGGAGGCACACCCAGGGGCACCGGGACAGAACTTGGCTCCCACGGTAGGGCTGTGCTGTCCTCCCTTCAAGTGTCAGGGACAGACCTCGTCCCCTTGGCCCAGGAAGGTGGGGCTGGGAGACCTGGGTGAGGGCGGCTGTCGCTGCGGCTCCTTCCACCAGGGGGCGCTGCTCGCACAGCTTTGCCCTCAGTCCCTGCACCTGCTGGGCGGTGCTTCCTGGGCTGCCCTGGCCCTGAGCCCTGACTGCAGCCCAGCCCCTGGGAGCGGCCCTTCCCAGCCTCGCTGCCCAGGTCTCGGGGTCTCTCTCTGGCCCTGGCCCTGGGAAGACCCCTGAGGGCGACCAGGCTGGTTTGCAGGGGTGAGGGGCGAGGAGGAAGGGCAGAGGAGGGCGGCCTGGGCAGGTGCGGGGTCACAGTCACCGTGCTGTCTGCCGCACTCCCTGGGGCCGGCTCCTGCCTGTCCCTCTTGTGTTTGCTGCTGCGGGTCCCCAGGGGCTCATCTGGAGCCAGGGAACTGGGCAGGGGGGCGGGGGTGAGGGCAGAGCAGAGAGCAGGGAGGGGGGGTGCTGACCGGGGGCCCTCACCCTACCCTACCAGGGCCACTGGGAAAGGAAGCCATGCCCCACCCCCACTCCCAGGGTCTGTCCCCCTCCAAGGGCAAGACCCTAAGGTGGGGAAACTGAGGCACTAGAGAAAAGTTCCCCTGCCAGCTACCCTCCTTATCTGCCTCTGTCGTGGGTGTGTCAGGATGAGACCACGCAGGATGCCACCCACCTGCTCTGCTCTCGGGACACACAGGTGGACCCGCAGGGGCTCAGGGTGATGGTATCACACACCTTCTTTACACTCTGGGCTCAGGTCACACCTGCCCATCACACGTAGCCTGCGGGGAGAGCAGAGGCAGCCTGCAGAGCCCCCACCCCCCTGCTGGACCGCCGAGGGCAGAGGGTCAGACGGGACAGGGCGATGGGGCAGGGGTCAGCATGCGGTCCCATGCCCTCCAGCACCTCCTTCTTTCTCCTGCCCCGCACCTGACCTTGCTCTCTGGGCTCCTGAGGCCTCACCCCCGGACCTGAAGAGTAGAGGTCACTGGGAGTCCCCGGCTGACCAGGGCAACAGGCTCCCGGTCTGAACTTTGGTCTGGTTTCGAAGTTGGCCTGAAGCCAAGAATAAGGTTTCTCTCTCCGTGCAGACTTCCTGCTGGTGCAGGCTGGGGAAATCCCAGAGACAGAACTGCCCCTGTCCCCCAGGGACCCACAGCGGCCCTGGCCTGGACCAGGGAGTGGCTGTGCCTCCCTGACAGCAGGGCAGAGGGGGGTGGGGCAGAGGGTGGAGCTGAGGTGCTCCGGGTGGAGGGGGGTCAGAGGCCGGAGAGCATCCTGGGAGTTACTGGGGATAGCCCAGGGCCAGCAGCCCAAGAGGGAGAGAGAGGGGGCCCCATCCAGGCTTTCACTTCCTACACATCAGGGTGATATGGCTCCCGGCCAGCTGCGGGGAGAGGGTCAGAGCCGGGAGGAGGGGGCGGTGGGGGCCGGGACACAGGCAGGGATGCCTGACTTGTCTGTCAGGCCAGAGCTGGCCCTGCCAAGGCCGGGGGAAGAGAGAGGAGGAAGGGATCGTGACGATGGGCCAAGGTGAGGGCGTGGACAGCTGGCGGGGCCAGCCGGCGCCCCTTGCTGGGAGCTGGTGGTCCCTCCTCCCCACGTCTGCCCGGTGCAGAGTTGAAGGATGGAGGGAGGAGGCCGTGGGTGTCCACAAGGCAGAAAGCAAAGCCCCCACAGGGAGAGAAGGCAGCTGAGCTGGAAGGGTGCACTACAATGGTTATTCTTGTCCTGTTTCCCTGGAGATCGCGTTCTGGGCCCCCTCGGGACAGCTGTGATGGTCTCTTCCTCCAGCAACTCCCGTGGACAGGCGAGGGGTCCAGGCCCAGCATCCCAGCCCCAGGCAGGAAGCCTCATCTTCCTTCAAAGACTATCCTCCCGCTTCTCTCCTCCTCCTTGGCAGCCAGCTGCCCCATCCTGGCCAAAGCTAGCCTCTCCCTCCCCCTCCTTCACCAGGAAGCTCTCCAAATAGACCCTCCCCACCCCCCATCCAAAGCCCCTCATCCTCACAGTGACCGGAATCCCTTTCCTTTCCTGGATGTCGACAGGTGGCTGTGCACGTGTCCTAAGTACTGTGGTTTCCTGGGTGTGTCTCAGGTCTTTCCTGTAGGAGCAAGTCCAGGGCAGGGACCTTGAGGCCAGGTCACGAGCCAGTCCACGGGTTCGGGGGAGGGAGCCATCAGTGGATTTTCACAGCCCAGAAGCCTAGGTAAGTGGCCCTTGTCTCTCCATCACCACCTGTCTCAACCTGACTTTTGCGTGTCCCCTTCCCCCACTTTCCTCTCTGACCCAAGCCAGCAGCGTCTCCCAACTTCCCTTCTGTACCGTCAGCCCCGTCTCCCTCCTGCTGGTCCAGACTTGGTCCCCGGAGTGGAGTCGTCTTTGCCTCTCTCCTCTGACATCCGGGACACAGGTCACAGGAAGCCCTACTTCCTCTGGAGCTCCAACCCCAGCACCTTGTTTCATTTCAGGTCAATTGCACCTTCCAGGCGGGGCTGACCTCAGGTGCTGGTTCTTGAGAGAGGAGTAAGGCAGGGCAGTCGCCCTGGAGGGAGTCACCGCAGGGCAGGTCCCACTGTAGGAAGTATTATCCTGCAGGCACCGAGGGCTGTGGAACCAGACAGCTGCGTGTCCTCCTGCGGCCGAGGAAGGCGGTGTGGACCGGTCTGTTTGCTCATGGAAGTCCTGGCTCACCAGTGACTGGCTGGGTGGCCTGGGACTAGTCACTTAACCTCTGAGACTGTTTGGTCTGCGACCGTGTGGGGATGACAAAAGCCCGCCTCACGTGGGGAGGGCTCGGCATTACGACACCTAACGGCTACTGGTCACCGTCCTCAGTGTCTGTATGTCTTGTGTCCTTTCCCCCTTGCTCCCTCAATGAGGTGGGCACACAATCATCTCTACCTTCTGATGAAGACACTGAGGCTCAGAGCTTACCAGAGCCAGGGTTTTCGGCAGGCGCCTCCTGACCCTACTCCGCCCAGCGCCCGGGGCTTCGACGGTCGAAACAGCAACTCGCGTTCCGCTCTCCCCCACGCCAGGCCCTGTGTTGACTGTTGGGTCCTTAGCAATGTGGTTTGAAGTTTGGGTCTGAGCACCCACGGCCAAGAAAAACCCTGGAGACGTTTTGGTGCAAAAAGGTGGATTTAGGGGCGCCTGGGTGGCTCAGTGGGTTAAAGCCTCTGCCTTTGGCTCAGGTCATGATCCCAGGGTCCTGGGATCGAGCCCCGCATCGGGGTCTCTGCTCCGCAGGGAGCCTGCTTCCTCCTCTCTCTCTGCCTGCCTCTCCGCCTAGTTGTGATTTCTCTCTGTCAAATAAATAAAATATTAAAAAAAAAAAAAAAGGTGGGGCGCCTGGGTGGCTCAGTGGGTTAAAGCCTCTGCCTTCAGCTCAGGTCATGATCTCAGGGTCCTGGGATCGAGCCCCACATTGGGCTCTCTGCTCAGTGGGGAGCCTGCTTCCCCCCTCTCTCTGCCTGCCTCTCTGCCTAGTTGTGATTTCTCTCTATCAAATAAATAAAATATTAAAAAAAAAAAAGGTGGTTTTATGAAAGCATGAGAACAGGGCCCGTGGGCAGGACAAGCTGCTCTGGGATTGCGAGAAGCAACTGATCATACACTCAGGAGCTGGGGCAGGTCACGACCAAGGAAGTTCCCAAAAGGACCTTCTTGTGTTGCAGGAGCTGCACAGCATCCTTGAGGCCTGGCTGTGGTCAGGCTAAGGCTGTTTTCCCCTCGGGGACAGCGGTAACAGTCAGAGAACTGGGAGTTCCTGGGTGAAGGTTACCCTCTGCCTCGCGGATTTGCGGACAGGCTGCAGGTTCGAAGGAAGTTGAAATTTATGTCCATTTCTCTTGCCTCTGTTCTCCACATCACTCAGAACAACACCAAAAGGCAGATACAACTGTCTCAGGAGGAAATCAAAGCTTGCAAAGGTGGCCTGAGCAGAGAAGAGGAAAAATGGCTAAACGTAGGTCTGTCCCTCCTGTGTCTCCAAATGACCTTCAGGTGGTTTCGTGGGTGACAACCTGGACAGTGACCCTGGGTCCCACACTCAGAAGGACGGGAACTGTGACACCAGCTCCTTCCTGGCCCGACCGCCCTGAGGGACCAGGGCTCTGTGGGGCCAGGCACCAAGCCTCTGTCACCCTGCTCCCGGCACCGTCACATTTGTGCTCTCCTGGTGGGAACACACAGAGTGCCCTTGGTCCCAGGGGCTTCCAGCCGTGCCTGGCACGCGGCAAGCGGGAGGCAGATGACCGGTACCAGTCGTGCAGCGTGACTCGCTCAGACAGTGGGAAGAGGGGAACGTGAGTGGGACAGAAAGAGCTGGAGGTTTGGCCTTGGGCCCGGACGCGTGGTTCCAGGCCCCTGGATCAGAGAAGGTGCTCCCGAGCGTCCGGGAGGCCCCCCGTTTCTCTGATGGCACCTCCTGCTTCCTGGGCCAGGCCTGCTCGCTATCTCTGGCCGCGTTCTTATCAGGCCGCAAACATGAGTGTGCTTGTCTGTTTCTGGAACTTTGCACAAAACGTTTGCTCCTAGATATTCTCTCGCCCTCCCCCTTCCCAATCCAGACCTGCCACCTCCTCCATGAGGCCTTCTGTGAGCAGCGCCTCTCCTAGCCTTCTCCGCTCCATTCCAGGCCATTCCAGGAGCCGCGCGACAGCTCAGACCTGCTGAGTCACGGCTTCCTGCCTTCTCCCGCCCACTTGGAGGAAGCCGGAGCCACATCCCCACCTAGAATGTAAAGTTGAGGACCGAAGCTGACCCCTTTGAAGTTCTCCCCGCGGCCTGTGGTGTCCGCATTTCTCCTGCTGAGCCCGGAGCTCCCGCTCTGGGCCCGTTCCCTCTGTCCAAGACAGCAAACCCACGCCTGCCCGCCCGAGTGACAGCAGGTGACCACTCAGCGGAAGGCTGAACCTCTGGGAGTCCGCGTCCCAGAAATTGCGAGATAATTATTACTAAAGTGCGTTCCTGTGCTCAGCCACAAGAGTATAGGAAACAGCACAGGCCCAGGAGAAACATTCCCCCAGAAAACAGCCCGGGAGAGCCAGGGTCCCGAGTCCAGCTCGACCACGGACATGACAGATGACCCGAGTGAGGTAGTTCGGAATTCAGCCCTCCCGGACTTGGGGTTCTGAGTGCCGGGGTGGGCCAGGGCCCACCGGTTCCAGGCTATGAGTGTGGCTGCACCCCCCAAAGGCAGAACTTCCGTTTGTCCACTGACGACCGAGGGAACGGAGAGCTGGCCGAGTTCTGGAAACCGCGTCTGGTCCTGCTGCCCGTCCTTTCTGCTCAGAGGCCTTCCGCCCTCTTCCAGCTCCGCGGGAGGAGAGGATAGGGCCCCCTCTCCCCAGTATGTCCTGAATCCTTGCGTGTCCCCACACGACCTTGTGAGCAGTGGAGCCCACCCCTGCAGGCGTGGGACACTCATCTGTCTGCTTCCTCCGGCCGGTGAGATTTCAGTCCTTCCTCAGCCGCCGTGAAGGGGTCGACCGCATTCTACAGGCGAGTCATTACCTCGAGGACTAGTTCCATGAGACACCATGGAGGGAGCCCTTCTGATCCCTGAAATTCCTGGTTCCCATTCAAAATATTGCAAATACATCTTATTTGGTCCTTATTTGGTTCTGTCTTCTATTTCTGCACAGTAAACCACCCTGAAATTTAAGACAAAAATGTCTTAAGAGCTATTTTATCATGTCTCAGGATGCCATGGGCCAGGGGTCTGACAGGACGCCCGGGGCGATTCCGCAACCCATCGCTCAGACTGCAGTTACCTGGCGGTCGCAGACGGTGCCTCGGATGGCCAGGATCTGCAAGATGACTTTTCTGCTGTGTGTGGCGTCTTGCCTGAGATGGTGGAAGGGCTGGGTGCCTTTCCCTGTCCATGCAGTCTGAGGTCTTGTATGCGCTTTCTGTGGCCAAGATTCCAGGGAAGGGGAGCTAGATCCCACGTCTGCAGGGAGGGGTGTCCGAGGGTCTCTGGCCATCATTAACCCCCACACAGGGCGAGCTGATGGGGACCCAGCAGGAGGGATGTGGAGGAGGGGACATGGAACAGCCACAGCCACGGCCACGGAGAGCTCCTTGATATGAAAGTTAAAGCTCCCCAAACACCTCAGCCCCCCAGGAGCCCCCACTTCTCTGTACCCCCACCTAGCCTGCCCAGATCCTAGGAGTTACCACCACTGGATCATTCCAAATCCAGCCGGGGGTCTAGAACTTGCTGGATGCAGACACCTAGCCGTCCTCTACTAATGCCCCATCCCTGTGCCCTAACAGCTCCTGCGGTCCCCTTCTGTCCAAAGGAGCTCGGACTCGGTGCCCACCCCACCCCCCAGCCTCAGGGACTGGCTCTTCCGACCAGCATCGCCCACTTCCATTTAATGGGCGCTGACTTCCTACCAGGGTCTGTGCTCAGTGCTTCAGAGGCCGTGGGACAGTGGCTCCTTATGCATTGGCCTCGCATTGCAGGTGACGAGACCGAGCCACAAAGAGGTCCTGCAGCATGCCAGAGCCAAGTGCAGAAGCCCAGGCGTCGAGCAGCGGGCCACACAGCCACTCATGGAATTCTCCACCATTTCGGCAAACTGCCCATTTCCTACGCCTGGGCCTTAAATCCCACGTCCCCACAGTCCATGTGAGAGGCTGAACGCCCTCAGTGTGCTCCTCAAGGCCCCCTTAGAGGGCAAGAGGGGGGAGTGGAAACTCAGGGACCCCCCCATCCTTCAAGGAGGGAATCCGGGGAGCAGCTCTGGGCAACAGCCACAGCCGAGGATAGGTTCCACGCCCTGCTGCGTGCCGCGGCGGGGAGGACGGTCAGGGTGGGGTGTGGGGAAAGGGCCTTCTAGCTAAGGATGCGTCTGGACAGGGAAGAGACAGCCGATGACCCAACAGCAGAAGACAGTTGGACCCAAAGGCAGACACAGCGCTGTCCTATGCCACTTGGCTCTAGGAGAGGATGCGAAAGCCTCTCTCTCTGCTGGTTCGCTGAGCCCTTCTACACTGATTCTCCAAGTTCCTCCACGGCCAGCCGGTGAAGTAGGCGGCCAAGGAGAGGAGACGTTCTTGGAGAGGCTTGGTGGCCTTTTCCCTGACCACACAGATTCGCAAGTGTGTGGCGGGGAATAAAGGCAGAGCCAAACGGGTGCGGCGCCCCCTCCCCTCCGCACCGGGACACCTTGGTTTCTTAGTGACAGCCATGAGTCATTGAGAAAAGGCTAGACCACATCTAGTCAACTCTGCTGAAAAAGACAGCGAAATAGGTAGTACCTTTGAAAATTCTTGCATGAAAAGTGATGCAAATTGACAATGTTTGGCATTTGGGGTACGGTTCCACGTTCTGCTCTTGGCTACATTATAAATACAGTCCTTTGCCGTTTAGGCCTAATTGTTGTATGGCACAATAAGATTGTGTGCAACATCAGGGAAGTGTGTCTCCAGAACTTTCTGCTACCAGTCTCTCCTCCCCATCTCTACTCCACCTGAATTCTGCTCCTTCCTCTCTCCCCTGAACTCTGGGAATCTCCTGATTGGGATCCCCGCCTCTCCCCTGGTATTCTGACCCCCAGAAGGAAGGAACCGTGCCTCTCCTCGCCCTCCCCCCCACCATCCCGTCTCAAGGGAACAAGAGCTCTCCTAGAGGGACAGTGAGGCTCAGGTCTCCCAAAGAACCCCAGGCCTCACTCCCCAACCCTCCCAGCTCCCGGCTGGGACTCCCAGGACACCAAAGGCTTGTTGCTACCAAGTTGCTCCCACGGTGCTGGTGGCTTCTGCTCTCCGTGTGATCCTGCCTTCCTGAAATGCCCTTCGTCCAGGCACTTACTTGATGACTTTCCCCGTGTCTTAAGAGACCCAGGCTGGGTTGCCACCTAGACAAGTCTTCTCAGTGTCTCTCTGATACCGATCTCGGTACGAGGCCTCTGTCCCTGCACGTATCCGTTAGGATGCTTGTGGAACTCCCACATCTGAAGCAGCTTGAACAACAGGGACTTACTGTCTCTTTACCAGAAGCCTGGAAGTGGACGGTTCCAGAGCCGGCTCAGTGATGTCGGGGCTCTAAGGGGGCCTGTCTGCAATTCTCTAGGCCCTGATGGCCTCCTTGTTACTTAATCACCTCTCTGAAGACCCTGTCTCCAAACAGGGTCCCATTCTGAGGACTAGGAGTTAGGACTTCAACCAAAGAAGTGGGGGCACCGTTCCTTCGCGACAGCGAGGGATGCGGCTTCGGAAATCCCTCTCTGGGAATCGCTCTCTTCAAGTGAACATCTTTGCCAGAAACCTTCCAGTAAATCTGCGGAGCGGGATTTGGTAACGTGCCCTTTTCCCAGATGCAAGGGAAGCTGGGAAGTCATTCTCACTTTCAGAATGGGAAGAGAGTTCTGCCCGCCAGAAGGCAAGCGTCAGAGAGGGCTGTTGCGGGGGGGGCGGGGGGGGGGCGACGTCTGGCCCCGCATCCGCCCGCGTTGTGTCGGGCTGTCTGCTCCCGCGTCCACCGTTCCCGTGCGGTTCTCCGATGTCTGCGACAGAGGCCCGCCGCTCATGTGTGCACCCGCAATGACGAGCACACTTCGCCGACATGCTCAGCCAATATCTACGGAAGGACCGAACACACAGAACTTAACCAACTAGATGAACCTGCTCAGGTCACGTTCGATTACGACATTAAACTCTGTCTGTTTGCCTGACATTGTCTGTGGCTCACACCTTTGAATCACTGTTAATGGACTGTTTCCACGGTCAGGGGAAACCAAGCTCGAGAGCTTTGTCCCTCCAAAGTCTGGCACTGCGCATGGCACGGACTGTCTGCTGCTTTGCATCGTGTGTGGAATGAATGATGGATGAGTGAGTCATCAGGGGCGCCCGGGTGGCTCAGAGGGCTAAAGCCTCTGCCTTCGGCTCAGGTCATGATCCCAGAGATCTGGGCTCGAGCTCCGCATCGGGCTCTCTGCTCAGCAGGAGGCCTGCTTCCTCCTCTCTCTCTGCCTGCCTCTCTGCCTGCTTGTGATCTCTGTCTGTCAAATACATAAATAAATCTTTTAAAAAAAAAAAAAGGAGTCATCAAAATGCCAAACAACAATGGAACACCTACCTGATTCATTCGGCAAAGTATGCCACACTCCACCTTGGGATCGTGAGTTCGGGGCCCACATTGGGCTTTAGAGATGACTGAAAAAAAAAGAAAGAAAGAAAGGCTTGAAAAAATATTTTTATTTAAACTAAGGAGTTACCATGTTTTCCAGAAAACTGTCTTCCAGAACGGGGCATGCTCTCTGCTCTGCTGGTACTTGCCAGGACGCTACATCCCCAGGGACTTACGCCACCTGCTTTCACGCTCTGCTGCTCTACTGATGCAGAACAGTCCTCGTGAACTTGGCCGGTAGGCCCACGGGGCTCGGAGCAACTTCATCGGAGCAGTGAGGCTACGCGAGTCCCCACGAGCTGTTTGAAGCGGTGCCTCGCTCTGGCGCTGCCGGCTGCAGGGAACACGCCCGGCTTCCGCACCGAGCATGCGGGACACCGGAATGTCACTCTGGCTCCGCAAAGCCCCACATGTTTGACCTTTCACGTTCTGCAGAATAGGGAAGAGCCGAGCGCCTAACGAACGAACGGCCTTCGCTGTGGGAGTCAGGGGCCGAATGGGTGGAGTTCCCCAAATTCTGGCCTCCCCAACGTCGGAGAGCCTCTCGTGACTCTGGCTCACTGCCACTTCCCTCTGGGCCTCAAGGGGAAGGACTCGGGCCACGACGGCGTGAAGTGCACCGAGGAAATGGGGACCAGGGACACAAAGTTGCCCCAAGTAACTGGGCTCCCAGGGGCGGTGCATTTCGGTACCACGAGACACCTGAGCCGCCCGGAGCAGAGCCTACTCCCGCCCCGGTGCCGACCCAGGGGACCCATGCCTCCTTCACACCCGGCTCACGTAATGAGGTTCAATTAAAACGTTCGGGTTCAATTAGTGTTTCAGGCCTTCAGGGGCAGTGGCAGGGCAAAATATTTTCCACGAGGTACTTGAGAGAAAGCAGCGCCGTTGTGGACCAGACTGGCACGCGGGGACAGGTGAGGGCTTGGCCACACGGCGTGGAAGGCGAACAAGACGCCACTTGCACGCGTACGTGTCTCTGAGCTCCTGCGATGCCTGGCCTCTGAGCCCAGGTGCTTTCCCAACAGTCAGAAGGCGGAGGTGCCTGCGAGGTGTTTTCCTGCCGAGGTCTGAGTTTTTCTTCTTTCCTGAAAGTAGTGGCAGCCCGGATTTTTGCTGCAAAATCAGGACTTGTTGTTGTAACGGTGGTGATTTTTTTTCGTGGCGCCAATGAACCCCGTCTGAAGGCGTTCATGCAAGCGCGCGAACCCAGCCCAAGTCAATAATCAATTATTCAGAGAGAAATGCCTGGCAGTACATGTGTCTAGAAGGAACTGATGCCAAGACAGGGTAGAGTCCCAGTTCCTTGGGCTGCCCAGCTCCCGTACCTGACCCCACTCCCCTCGCCCTGCGGCCAGCGCGCTGAACAGCATTACCTTGATGTTGCTCCTTCCCCCAGTGGCTTTAGGTCGGCGCCCGGGGCTCCCACCCTGAGCACCCTGCTCTTTGGAAACCCATGACCTACAGCTCTGCTAACGGGCGTCCCACAGAGGAGAGGCCCCATACCTGAGGACCCGCTCCAAGTTCCTGCAACGACTTCTGAGCCAGTCAGGAAACAGTCAGTGGGGTTTAGAATGCTTTCACGCTTGATGTTTTAATGCATTCTGCAGAAGCTTTTTTAGTGTCTGCTCCAAGCAGAGTCTCTCTACCGGTAAATCATATAAGACTCTATTCCAGTAGATCGAGGCGACAAAGACAGGCTGGAAGGGGTCACAGAACCAAAGCAACCAAAACAAGTTCACAAGAATGAATATAATTAAAGTAAACTCTGGCCTTTAGATTTTGAAACTACTTAACAGAAGACCCGGATGGTTCTCATAACAAAACCAGAGGGTTTTGACTGACTGTTCCGTAGAACATTCTGGCCTCTGAAGCAGTTCATCCTACCCAAGGCCGTCTAGAGAGAGAGTGGCAGGCAGGGGAGAATGAGAGTGTCCAGACAAAGAAGGAATGAGCTTTGCTAATCAGCCTGGCTCCGTGGACGATCAGCTTCAGTTACTGAAGTCACGGGTGAAGAGGAAAGGAAGTAAGGATGTTTCTTCTGATAATTCCTGACAGAAGGCATGGTCCTGGCCTTCAGAGAGATGACAGGTTGCCACACGGAAGAAAACTGCCATTTAATCCGCAGAGCCCCGATGCCCAGACTGGGAGTCATGGGTAGTTGCATCAGGAGGACACATTTCAGCTCCATCAAAAGACGAGCTTTCCACAGTCAGGGGGATCGAAACATTGAACTTGGATAAAAAAGGGAGAAGCAGGGGTGCCTGGGGGGCTCAGTGGGTTAAGCCTCTGCCTTCAGTTCAGGTCACGATCTCAGGGTCCTGGGATCAAGCCCCGCATCGGGCTCTCTGCTCAGCGGGGAGCCTCCTTCCTCCTCTCTTTCTCTGCCTGCCTTTCTGCCTACTTGTGATCTCTGTCTGTCAAATAAATAAAATCTTAAAAAAAAAAAAAAAACCTTGGGGTGTGGTTACTTCGTTTCCTTGCCTAGGTCGTATGGATTTAAGCACCTTTATTATTGCTTCTCAATGGACATTTAGATTTCCATATACTCTTCTGTGGGTATGACCTACGTTACAGTGAGAAACCTAGGTTGACTAGGTGTTAGGCAAAGTAGTGAGTCCCTCTTCATGGTGAGGATCCAAGGAGAGGCGGTACACTTAGCAAGAGGATGGGAGAATGACCCCTGACCTTCAGTCCATCTCTAAGACTCTACACATCCAAAAATCCGTGGACGATTATTAAAGGGAAGCTTTTCTAACATATTTTCAAGGCGATTGCCTTTTAATTAACTTGACTTGAGGCCTCATTCGATCGATCGATCGCTGTAACTATTCTGGGTGTTTGTTAGACTATGATCCCAGGGTCTATTACGGTGATAATCATGTTTGCTGGCCGACGTATGAGAATCAGATACGCAGTCCCTGCCCTCTTAGGGTGACGAATCGTGCAGACAGTCATAAAGAACACAGAGTGGACACGAACAGTGAGCAAACACAAAAGACAGGGAAAAGGTCCATGCAGCAGACAGGTCAAGGTTTCAGGTCTCACCGTAGTGGGGCATAAACACACATGGGCCTTGAGAAACATGCCCTAGTTGGGTCAAGATCAAGAGGAGCCAGCCCTCCGCTCCGATCAACCTCGGCAGGCTTCCTGGGAGAAGCAAGCTTTCAGAAATATGTAGATGCTGGCAATCACATACGTGGTTAGGGGAACATTTTTCTACTAGGCTGCCAGGAAAAAGAAGAAAAAAAAGCCAAAATAGCTTAAGTGGCCATTTCCTCGTGGTTATCCTGCTCTCCTGTTCTGTTCCTTTGTGATGTCTCACTACCCGCTCCCCTGAGTTGGGGGAACCGAGACCTGAAAACGGGAAATGAGAGGAAGGGGTATTTGTGCACCGTGATGGATGTGGCATCAGGGAGAGTCCTTGAGTCCCCAGGTCGCTGCTAAACAAACAGACTGGCTCTGCCTCTCCTGGCTGAGCTGGGCCTCTGGGCCAAGTTACTTCTGCTTTGGACTCACTTAACCTTTAATCTGGGGATCCCCACTCGTGTTACTGACATTAAGTCCTCCAACTTCACAACAACCCGAGGTTGAGGGGAAAAGTAAACCAAAACACAAAAGTCTTATGATCTACTTGAGTCCAACGTGGTAAAATTCAAATAAATCCATAGTCAAAGTTTATCTTCTCATAATTCATCTTCACACTACTGAAAGGAAACTGAGTCACAAAGCAAGGAAATGAGTTGACTTCATGTATGCCCTTCAGTCTTTGACTTCATCCATATGAATAATGTTCTAATGTGAGTGCATTTTTCTTCTGTACGTTCTTATCATGATCATTTTATCAATGGGGACACCGAGGCATGGAGTGGTTAAAGTGTGCTGTCTCAAGGGCCGCCTCAAAACATATGCCTGGATGAGAAACTCAAGAACCCGAATTCTCAAAGCAAATTCCTTTCTATTAGCTTCCTACCCACGTTGGAAACATTCAATTCCCTCAAGCTTTGCGAAATTAGGAGATAAAGGCTGTGAAGTTTGAGTTCTCGATACCAAGAACAGTGTGGGTCTGGGGTGGTAATGAGAGTAACCATGACCGTTGAATTTCATAAAGAGTTTCACAGTTCACAAGCACTCCACAGCTGTTAATACACTCCGTCCCCATCGAGGGCACCAATTGCATTGCCCTTTCACGGATGAAGACGCTAGGACTCATTTAGCGGCTTGTCAGAGGACCCAGTTAGCAAAGGGTGGAACTGGGACGGAAACTGAGGTCTTCTGAATCCAAGTTCAATGAGAACACCCTCTGGGGGGAAGAGGCCGCCTGAATTGTACTGGTACACTGAGAGGAGATTAAGGGACGTCTTGGCAGCACACCAGCTCGTGTGTTGGCAGAGAAGGAAATTATCATCAAGCATTTCAAACGGTGCCACAGAAAGGGTCTGAGCACCCAGGGATCCCCCGGAGCTCTAACCTCTGAGGGCCTGCAGACTAAGACAAACACACCAAGACCAAACGTGTGCACGCCATATCAACGGTATGTGCCGCAGTGTATCTGCCACGGTAACCAACCCCACGGGTAGAGAGGAAAGCATTTCTACCATACACGTGGCCAGGGACATCTGGGATGTGGAATGTAAGTGCATAAATAAAAATGGGAGCGATAAAAGCAAGCGGGGCAAGGATGAAACACAGGCACGCGCGCACACACACACACACACATACACACACACTCTCCAGGAAAGGTTTTCTGGACGAAAAATACACTTTGGTTCTTTTTCTTCTCTCTTTTTTTCAAGTTCAGAAGCAACGGAGTAGCTGTGCTGTGCCAAGGGCAGAGTGGAGAGTGAGATTTGGAACAGAACTCATCCCCAGCGTGTGGGACAATTGCAAAGATGGGTGGGAAGCAGGGCAGTGGGCAGGGGCAGTGGCCAGAGAGGGCCTGGAGCAAGTGGAAATTCAAGAGCAGTTATGACCTATCTTGACTCCTAGACTATGCCTGTGTGTTTGCACCGCATGCTTTCAGAAAGCTCGTGCTCTCTGTATTTCAGGGGCAAGAAGAAACTCCATGGTTGTGGAAGCCTGTCTGGAGCAGGTGAAGGCAGCAGGTGAGGGAGTGAGGGGACAGGGACCTTGAGTGCACTGCGCAAGGAGTCCCTAACCATCCCAGTCTTTCCAGATTCTGCCACCACAGAGAGGTTCCAATGCAAAACTTACTTATCCGGACCCAGGAATTTTGAGGGAATTCCCAGTTTGCACAGTCAAACCCAAATCTGCCTGTTGAGTCTGAGGCCAGGGATTAGATTTTAATGTTAAAAAGTTGCATTGAGCTCTGCTGGGACATAAACATTTCTTGGATACATCCATTCAGACTCCAGCCAGGCAGAGAAATTTGTTTGTCTCTGTGCACTGTGTTTACTTACTCAAGTCATCCTTTGTGACCCTAATTAGCCAGAGAAGCAGCAGCAGAGAACCACTAGGAGACCAGGGTGAGTAAGGATTTACCAAGACTGCCTGGCTCTGGCTGCTGGCTCTCTGTACAACACAGAGTCCTTGGAGGCGAAGGGCTGGCTCTAACCACGACAACTGGAGCCCGGAGCCAAGGCTTAGCGATTTCAGACTTTCAGAGGAAGCTGCTCCTCATCACTGCGGTTTCTGAGTTGACTCAACCAGTAAGATTAAGGGCTTCTGTGAGGATGAGTCTCAGGATTACTTCTGGTAATATTTGCTCATCTGCCCTGTTTACAACGGGCTCTTCTCTTTTAACCACTCTGCATGTATTAATACATTTAATACAACCACATGAGCAGGTACTATAGGAACCGACACAGAGAGGTTAGGTAACGTAATGGGGGTCACACAGCTAGTACCTGAAGGCCCTAGAATCCAACTACAATTTACATTGTTCAGCTAAATCCCAGTATTGTCATAAGAATGCTGCACCAAACATCTATTTAGGCAGAAATGTTCTAGGCACTTGAAGACAAAGGACATATGACGGTTCCTACAAAGAGGTCATGGTACAGTCGCCCTGCTAGCAATCCTCGCTAGGCCACTCGAATTTTGCTCCTTTTGGTCACCTGTGTCGTATCCTTTTCTAACTACAGAAGACCCTACATCCCGCCCACCCCAAGCTATTATCCTTTCTTTTTTAAACAAACAAAAGGACAACTTGAGGTCCAGAGGGGACCCACCTCCTAGTTAACCCATCACCAGCTACGGAACGGCTCGGGGCACAGCCAAGCCCGACGGAGGGGACGGGATGGTGACGTCCCCCCGCTCTGCGGCCGTCGGGAGGCAAAGGTGTAGGAGAGCCTGCTCTTCGTCCCCACCCGCGTCGGTCCTGCTGGGTTCCGTCCCCGTTCTCCGCGTCTGCCCCTCTCGGCGAGCGCCCCTCTGTGGACCCTGCCGACCCCTCCCCCCTTCCCGCCCCCGGTGGGCCCCGCGCTGGGGACGAAGGCCGGGGAGCTGCCGGCGGCCCTCCCCACGAACGAGCCTCGGGCCAGGCCCAGACCGCTCTGCACTAGACACTCGCGACCGCTCGCGCGGTAACGGGGCACAAGGCAAGGAAAGGGAGACGTTTCCCAGCGACCCGGGGAGAGGCGAGCCAGCGCTTGCCCCGGACACCGGGCCGGAACCCGGCGGACGGGGACCCGGCGGGCACAGCGCTCCGACTCCCGCGGGGTGGGCGGCAGGACGGCCCCGAGCCACGCGCCCCCGCCCCCGCCCGGCCGCGCGTCCCTAGGCCCGGCCGTCCGTCCGTCGGGGCCGCACCGCCCCCCGCGAGCGTGCGTGACGTGCCCCCGCGGCGTGACGCAGCGCGGCGCAGGGTTGGGGCGGCGGAAGTCGGCGTCTGCGGCGAGGAGAGGGACCGGGACTGGGCCCCGCCCCAGCCCGGCCCCGCCCCTGGTCGTGGGCGGAAGTGACGACAGCGGCCGCGGAGGTCACTTCCTGCTAGGGTGGATGAGGAGGAGCCGGAGACGCCGCGGAGGAGACCGGAGCGAAGACGGGCCGCGCCGGGGAGAGGTGAGTCCCGGCCTCGTCGCCGGGCCCTCCCGGGCCGACCCCGGGCCTCGCGGGCTGCGTCCTCGGGGCCGGGCCGCCTACCAGCCTGGCTGGGCCGCCGGCAGCGCGGGGACGACCAGGCCCCCTGTGTGTGAGGGGCGGCCGGGACCCGGGGCGCGTTCGTGCGGTGGCTTCGCTGGGCCCCGGGGCGAGGCCGGCCCGGGCGGAGGCAGGACGGAGGGAGGCTCCGGGGACCCGGACTCCGGGCAGCACGCCGCCGCGGGGCAGTCGCAGCGCCGGCCTCGGCCCGCCTTGTCCTCCCGGGAGCGGCCGCGAGCTGGGGAAGGGCGAGGGCCCGGGGGGGTTGCAGGCTCGAGACGAGCGACTCGCGGTGAATTTGTGGGCGGCGTGGACAGGCGCCTGCGGGCTCCTGCGAGGGGCGACCGGGGAGCCGGCGTGTCGGGAGGAGGCTTCCTGGTCGGGTCCTTGCCGCGGCGGGGTCGGACCCCCGAGTCGTGCGCTTGGAGGGCGCTCCTGCGGCAGGACGGAGGCCTCCTGGGGGAGGGAGCGGCGTTTCCCTCCCCGGTTGTCGCGGAGATGGGGGCAGCGGCCGAGGACGCCGCTGCCTCGGCGCCGGTGATTGTGTCTTGTGTGTGTGACTGCGCGGGTGTGTTTGCGTGTTTTCCCCTTGCTCTGGGGCGTTTGTGTCGTGCTCAGAGTTTCGCAGGCAAACTCGCGGGTTATCTTCGGGTGGGGACAGGGAAAAGCTCCGAGGATCCGGAGGAATCCGACGTTAGACGAAATTTCCAAGATTAGGAATTCGCCCCCACCCCACCCCGAGGCCACTGAGGCTCCTGCATTCCGTCCTGGAGCGCTCTGGCTAATGTGGGTGCTGGGGCCCTGCCATCCACCCTGGGGAACGGAGAGCGGAGATCTGCCCTCTCCCGCCCGCCTCTCCCTCGGGCAGCTTCACCCCTCCCTCCGTTTTGCTGAAGGACTGAGTGATGCGGCGCTGCTGGCCGCCGGGAACAGGAAATTTATGGGGGAACTGTGAATCTGGACGGGGTGCGCTCAGGTCGCAGCAGGACTCCCCGCGCCTTTGGAACAGAAGGTTCTCAGAAGTGCTCGCCTCCTTTCCTTCCCGTCAGAGGGAGAAAGTGTAGAAGTGTTTCTCAAAGTGATGAGTACCTGTGCCTGCGGTGTGTTTACTTCCTGTGTCCCACGGTGTTTTCAGGGAGGAGGGGGTTCGTGTCTGACGGGGAGGCGCTTTCCTTCTCCCATCTCCCCTAATTCAGCAAAATAAATCAAAATCAGATGTTTTCTGGAGTTGCAGTCGGGCGGACTTGGGTTTTTTTACTCCTCTTTAAAACTGGTCCATCTGGGTGAACTCAGGCTTGTGTGTCTTGGCATCTGGGCCTGTCTCGTACCAGAAGAAAACTGTTGGCTTGTTTTGGCCGCCTTTCTGGACCCGTTTCACTGCGCCCTTCCTTTCTGACATCGGAAAGGCTGGTCAGGAGGAAGAAAGCAAATCCTGAAGACCGTGTTTGCACTCTGTGGTTTGAAGTCAGGTGAGAGGTAATGACGGCCTCCGAAGCCGATGACCTGAGGACCATCATTTGGTGACTCGGGGATTAGCAGTTTGGAGGCCACACATTGGAAAGAAAAAGGATTACAGGAGGAGGGGAAGACAGGGAAAGGAAGTTTGGGGAAAGGCTGTGCCAGGAAACCTCGGGAGGAGAGTAAATCAATAGTACCGTGAAGTAATTGGTGCGCTTGTGTCTCTCAGCAGGAGGGCCAACATGAAAGCAGGCTGTGGCGTCGCGGAAAAGCCAGAAGGAGGTGGAGGTGAGCGCAAGCTAATCAGCTCTCGGGTACCCGGAATGTCCCTCAGGGGTTCCTTGTCTCTCTGCTCGGGCTCTGTTCACAAATGTCAGACCGGGACTGGACAGCCTCTCCCCGGGCGTTCGCTGCCGGCCCAGCTGTGGGCTTGCTTCTTGGGATGTCTGTTAAGGTGTCTGGCCTCCGCACCTTTATCCCCAGCTGTGGCGTCTCCTCCCTGTGGCAGACACGGTTCCACCCTCAGGGACAAGGAAAGTAGGTGTGAGATTTAGTAATGCAGGAAAGAGCAAGAGGCTGGCCCGCCTGGGTGCTGGTGTCCCGCGCTAGCAGAGCAGAGGATCGCCACAGGAAGGGTGACGTCTCCGTGCTTTCCCCTCCCCTGGTGTGGTCAGCCGCGGCTGACCACAGGGGTGTCTGTGGCACGTTTGCACGGCACTCCAGAGATTCTGAGCGCCGGGATCTGAGGTCAGGGGTACGGATACGTGTGGACCTAACTGCTGACTCCCCGCACCTTGCCCTTTTCCCATTAAGGGTATCAGTTCCCGGACTGGGCCTACAAAACCGAGTCGTCCCCGGGCTCCCGGCAGATCCAGCTGTGGCACTTCATCCTGGAGCTGCTGCAGAAGGAGGAGTTCCGCCATGTCATCGCCTGGCAGCAGGGAGAGTACGGCGAGTTCGTCATCAAGGATCCCGACGAGGTGGCCCGCCTCTGGGGCCGCAGGAAGTGCAAACCCCAGATGAACTACGACAAGCTGAGCCGGGCCCTCAGGTGAGGGACAGGATTCCCAAACCGGTGCTGTTACCAGATGGGAGGGAGACGGAGAAGCTGGTGAACGCTGGACGAAAAGGGCATCAGCAGTAAGAGACGCACCGTCCCCGTGAATCGTGTAGCTTTGAAGTGGGAGTAGAGGAGCTGCCGGGTCCGAGCGGCACCGGCGCGGGAGGAGGAGAGGCGGATCTTCGGTTCTCTGCCGGAGGGAGTTCCGGCGCCGTCGGCACTGGGGCCTGACAGACAACCGATTCTGCTCTGTCGTGGGCGAGCGTGTGTGGTGAAACGCCGATGGGAGCTCATCTGTAATCCAGATTAGTTGAGGCTTCCCTGTGGGAAGTCGGTTAGAATTTCTCCTTTCGGCTCTCCTGGAAGAAACTGGGGGAAGCCAAGCAAGCAGAGCACACAGGAGAGGGCTCCCTGAACGGTCCTGACCTCGCGGTTCGGGACCCACGTCTGCGAGCTCGGTTGTCCGTCCACAGGCTGCTCCGACATGTCTAAAGACTGGCCACTTGAGCTTCTCTCAGGTTCTTAACTTTCCCCTGGCCAGCTTTGACATTTCATAACCTCTTCGCCCTCAAGGGGCCAGAAGGCCGTGTGAAAGCGGTGCTGCCGAGGAGATGCCAGGCCAGAGGCTGCAGGGCCGCCCAAGTCCCCTGCCTTTCTTCATTCTTAGTGACCTTGAATGTCAGAGCTGGGCAGCCGCTGTGCTCGGGCCTCGCATCTTTGTGAAAGTGAAGCCGGCCAGGCTGCCTGCTGTCTTCCCCGCCGGGGTACGTGGCTGTCGGACCTGCCACCACAAAACAGTTGTGCGTTTCTTCATCTGCACTTTGTGCTCACCAGATCAGGTCTCCCAAGAGACTTGTCTGCCCCCACCTGGGCTGGGCAGTGACATACAGGGGAACAGGAAGGAAATGGACTATGGAATTGAAACTGTAGTGTGGCAGAGGGAAAAGGTGGTTGGGACTAGGGTAGCTGTTCAGGATCTTAAAGTGAGATTGCCTTTGTAAACTCCAACCAAGGACTTAGAGCTTCGTTTGAAATTGATCAAGTCTCCCAGCCCTCACCCGAAGGCCAGGCTGCGTGAGAACAGTAGTGATGTTTCCATGTCATGCCTAGAGCTGGAACTGTTGATCAGTGGTTACCTGTGTGTGTCAGAAATTGTCAGGAGTTAGAAGATCTAGTGACCCTTCTTCCTATTTTTACAGATACTATTACAACAAGAGGATCCTTCATAAAACAAAAGGGAAAAGGTTTACTTATAAATTTAACTTCAACAAGCTGGTGATGCCCAACTACCCATTCATCAACATTCGGTCGAGTGGTAAGAAGCAAACTCTTTCTGTTTGATATTCCGAGTTGATAAAAAGTTTAAAAGGCCAAGTCTAAGACCTGGCACGTTAAAGGATTTTTAGAAAGACTGGAGTCGCGTGGATTGGCCCCATGGTCTTGCCCTGGTTCTCTGTTCGTCCTGTGCGGGGAGTGACAGGCTCTGCTGGACAGAGAGAGAGAGACTTGTTGAGTTGTTTATTTGGTTCTCTTCATGCATGTTATCTGTGTCTCGGAGATACTCTCCTTCTGTCCTCTTTAGGAATTACTTTCCGTAGATTCATGTCTCTCAGTTTAGAACTCAGAGTGTTAACGCCCTGCCCCACGGCTCTTTCGTAGACGAGAACCGGTTTCTACAAGCACTTCCGATTTTCTATGAAACTACCAAGCTGTCCCTTATCAAGTGAATATCATCAAAACCACAGCATCCTTAATCACAGAAGGGGAGGTCTGTGTTTGCAGTGAGAAGCAGTGGCTTTGATCTGCACCAGCACCTCAGAGAGTAAGATCCGGGGTTACTTGACCTTCTTTGCTCTCAAGTGCAGCAAGGCTTCCCCTCCAGGCTGCCCGCGCGTAGCTCTCCATCACAGCTCTGTCCACTGTCTCGGAAGGGGCTCGGTTGGTTTCATTTCAGAGTCAAGACCTCTCCCTCCCTAGGGAAGTAGATTGTGTTTAACTAGTTTCTGACCCGTCCGTCAGTACTCCGTGGCCATGTGTGTTAAAGCCAAGAAAGCTGAAAGCAGTATTCTGACTTCTCAGAGAAGAGTCGGAAGAAACTTGAAAAATCGGAGCAGGGTGTGGCTGGGACTATACTGCTGAGATCCACTGCAGATAGGTCACTAACTACACACAACAAGTTAGGGCAGTTCGGGCTTGATGCTGCTATCGGTACAGTTCCATCTCATCTCTCCTGTAGCCACGCCCTCCTGTCCCTGGGGCATGTGTTAAAAAAAAAAAAAAGTGGTATTGGAATGCATCTCTCTAATTACAACCTGTTTTCTTTCCTGGTGCCTGAGAAAGAGGTGTTAGGAAATCAGACCTATTCTAGCCACTGGAATCCTGCTTCCTCTAGTCTTCACTCTTGCCCCCTTCCTGTGTACCTAGAGGAATTGGGACTCTACGTGGATATACCAGCAGTTCTGAGAACGTGTTGGTGTTCATATCCCTCACCCCTACCCCATCAGAAAGGGCTTGGTCGGTTTGTTATTATGTCTTTGACCCATTTTTGTCCATTGAAAATCCGGAAGGCCAGCACTTGGGCAGCCTGGAACAGGGCACACCCATTACATTGAGAGTAATGTGCCCTTCCAGGGTGAGAAAATCTGGATCCTCACTCTGGGAAGACTCTAGTCTTCTAGCCTAGCGGCAGTGGCCTACCATAGCCTCATCTCCCTGAAAGCAGTGGGACCAACATCCTTAGCAAAGCTCAAGAGCCTAGGGGAATGAAGTCACAGGGAAGGCAGAACTGTGTGCATTTTGTTTAGGGAAATACTTGGTTGTTTACATCCTGGGTATAGATAACCCCAAAGAGCAGGAGTCATTAGCTCATAAAGAAATTTACCCAGAGGGGCCAAATGTCGTTCCAGATTCAGCTTTTATGGTGACAGGAAAGGTGACGTGTACTGAGCGTTTGTTTCATGGACGTGCTTTTGCTTGGTGTTTTTGTGAGTGACCACCTTGAACTCTCCCAGCCTGCTGTAAAGCGTGTATCTCAGTATTCACATTTTACACATGAGGAAATTACGGAGGACAGCGAAGTCGAAGATGGACACGGGCAGGTTGAGCACAGTTACCTGTTGAATGGCTTCTCGGGAAACCATTCCTGAGAGACTGCGCTAGAAATCCAGCTCGTGTTGAACAGTCGCACATCCTCAGTCCCGCGTTCCTCCCCCAGACTGGGACGCACTGGTGTGCTCAGCAAATGCCGGGTTAAGTCCTAAAGACAAAAAGAAGAGATTATGGGGGAGGTCTTTGTCTCGAGGAACTTCAGAATTAGCAGGAGAGATAAGATAGGTGAGTTGAGCACAAACCGGAGTAGCCCTGTGGACCGGCGAGCTCTCTAGGTGGCCCCGCTGTGTGGACTCCGGAGCTCGGAGAGGTCATGTCCGTGTGGCGGTGGTTCCTGCCCAGACAACCCGAGGTTTGGAGTAAGAAGCGAAGCGAGTGCTCTCTCTGGCTCTCCACAGGGCCCTCCTCCCCTCGGACAGTTCAGGGTAGAATGTTTGATGTTTGGATGGTGTGGGAAGTACTTCTGCATACAGGGTGTCGTCATGACTCCTGAAAGCTGTAAAATACATTATTCTGTGCTTTTGAACATTTAACGTCCTTCGTAAGAAGCTGTGGGAACATCCAGAGGAAACTAGGAGCGGTGCTCAGCTGGCAGGGCGGGCCAGGTCCGGAGCTCTCACTCTGTGCCTCCCCACCCCCACCCTGGTGGGCTGTGTTTCTCTTTCTTTTAGAAAACTTTAAACCCATAGAAAAATGGGGAAAAACAGAACTGTGAACACCCATGTGTCCTCTCTCTAGATTCACTAATGATTGACGCTGTTACCACATACGTTTTTCCTCTTACACGTACTTTTTAAGTTATTTTGAGGTTAAGTTACAGACATCGTGACATTTGTCCCCTGTGTACTTCCCCTAGGTACAGGACATTCTCCTCCATGACCCCAGTAACATTAACACACCGGGGAAATTTTTTTTTTTTTTTAAGATTTTATTTATTTATTTGACAGGCAGAGACCACAAGTAGACAGAGAGGCAGGCAGAGAGAGAGGAGGAATCAGGCTCCCCACTTAGTAGAGAGCCCGACATGGGGCTCGATCCCAGGACCCTGAGATCATGACCTGAGCTGAAGGCAGAGGCTTTAACCCACTGAGCCACCCAGGCACCCCCACCCCTGGGAAATTTAACATGACTCTACGATTCTTGTCTCCTATATGGTGCATATTCCAGTAGTATGTGCCTTTTACAGTTTTTGTTTTCAAAGTGTGATTGCTGTGTGATAAAAAATTACTTGTCCTAACAAACACCTGACGAGCAGTTTGCCCTGTGCCAGTATGGTTACCCTTTAAGTTTTCGTAACAGGATTAGTCCTGTCGCTATCCCTTTTACAGGTAAGGAAACGGAGGCACAGAAAGGTAAGTAAGTGTTCCAGAGTCACACAGCTAAGAAACGGTAGAGCCAGGGTCTGAACCTAGGCAAGGGTCTTGTTATTTCCACTTTGCCAAAGGGGGTCAAAAGCCAGTTGGTCACGTGCCACGCAACAGAAGGTGCAGGAGCTGCGGTTCTCACCCGGATGTTTCCGCTCCGCCGCTCCAGTTTCCGCGTGGCTCCTTGAAGGTCTGCTTCCAGAGCGGCGTTACTCAGAGCTGTGGACGCAGGAAGCTTATTTTGTCAGACAAAGCCTTAGGTCTGTTGTCTCCGCATACCCCACGTGACAGTAGGACGACTGCACTGGGTCCCCGCCAGGGTCCCGAGCGCCCCCGCCAACATCGCTCCTCGGTCACACCTTCCCTAAGTTCGTTTGGAACGTGCGGCGTGTTCTCTGCTCTTCCTGCAAACATACAGTGCACCGTAACCTGCGTAGAGAAGGGAGGACCCTCCAGTTTGAAAAGAAACACAAGTAAATCGTTAGGGAGACAGGCCCTTCTCTCGCCCTCCCGCCCCAGCCACGTTATACTCCCGTAGTCCTTCAGCACACATGGAAGGTGGTTTTCAGCTTTTCAGTAGATGAGCTCTTGACACAATATCCAGACCCGCGTGAATCAGACCGTAGCTAGAACTTCAGCTGCTCTAGTAGGCTGGCAGGAGAGAGACTTTGGGCCTGGGACCTTCTTGATTCCAGTCACCCTGCACGCAAGGTCCGGCATCAGCGTTTCCTCGTTGAAGGATCAGGTCATTGGCTTTAGGGGACGAAGAGCAGTTTCTGTGGAACTTCAGTTTGGGGAGTGCCGCTCTGCAGTGTCACTCGGTCGCATGTGCCTTGGAAGCCACGATGTACACGACAGCCAAACCCAGGGTCCCGGCCGAGGATGGCCCGTTACTCAGAAGCGGAAGGAGGCAGCTGATGGGGCGCTTGCCGGTCACGGCAGGCTTCACACCCTCTTTTGTTTCTTCTTCCGGATCACCATACCCTCACTGGGGTTTCCTTGTTTTTCCTTCTCCCTTATCTCTGCCTCAGAGTGTGAAAAGTCCTCCTGACGTCACTGATCGAAGCCTGCGGTGCCTCCCAGGAACCCAAAGGGGCTCTGAGGCCTCTGGGGGCCCTTTCTTAGGCCTTGTTCAGAGAAGGACCTTTTGGGGGAGTGGAGAACCTGGGGGCCTCTGAGTTGGATGTCGGTTTCTGCTTTGAGGCGAGTTTCAGTTTTAGCAGGCAGACCCGGGAGAGGGATGGGGTGGGGGCGGTCCCGTAGAGTCCCCCAGGCTGCTCGGGGCCCGAGTGGCAGTGCAAGCAGGACGGGAATGGAGAGCGCTGTGTAGAATGCGTTAGAGAAGAACAGATTCAGAGAGGTCGAGAAATACTTGAATCTCTGTGGTGATTTTATTTTTTTATTTTTTTTATTTTTTTTTTAAAGGTTTTATTTTATTTATTTAACAGAGAGAGAGATCACAAGTAGGCAGAGAGGCAGGCAGAGAGAGAGGAGGAAGCAGGCTTCCTGTGGAGCAGAGAGCCTGATGCGGGGCTTGATCCCAGGACCCTGAGATCATGACCTGAGCCGAAGGCAGCGGCTTAATCCACTGAGCCACCCAGGCGCCCCTCTGTGGTGATTTTATATCGGAAATGGTAAAAGCTCTTCCATGAGAACTCACTGTAACGAACATACGGCCTTTCCTTTCTTAATCTGCTTTTGTTCTTAAATCTGGCCTTGCCCGATTCTACCTATGTGAGGTCCAGAGTCCTGGGGCTTCTAATGCATTGCTTTCCGTGTGCATCATTTCCAGTGTTTGTGTTTGGTTTGCTTCTTGCTTGATCGATAAAACCAAAACTGTGAAAATAAGAGGAGACCGTTTAGCGAGCTGAGAACCGCCGCAGGTGGCCTGTGCGTAGTACTTAGAGTCGGAGGAGCGAAGGCTCGCGTGCCCGTCCGTCCGCTGCTTCAGCGGACGCGTACTGAGCCCCAACTAGGTGTTAACCACGAGCTGCTTTACGTCTCGTCGTGAGCAGTAGGGGTCCCCACCTTCGTGGAATCGATGTTCTCGAGTCCCGACGACCAAGAAATGAGTGTGTCGGGCAGTAGAGAGTACTGTGAAGACACAGTGGGCAAGGGCTAGGGAGAGATGGCAGCCGGCTCGAGCAGAGGAAGCTGAGCTGTGCTCCCGGGAAGACGGGGAGCAGGGGGATTCAGCGCGGCTGGAGCGTTGGCTTCCTGTCGTGACCAGATGGAAACATCTTGGGCTCCCGCAGCGTGAGGGACCGTGCTGACGATGCATGACCCGTCCTCTAAAGCGGCCTTTGTCTTCTCCACCGTCACAGGTGCGGTCCCCCAGAGCGCGCCGCCAGTGCCGACCGCCTCTTCCCGGTTCCACTTCCCACCTCTGGACCCCCATTCTCCACCGAGTGACGTGCCGCCGGGCCGGTTCTCCGCGAGCGCCCTCACTGCTTCTGGCCAGGAGTCGGGCAATGGCGCCGATAGGAAGGGGGAGCTTCCGGAGCTGGAGGACGGCTCTGCCGCCGACTGGCGCCGGGGCGTGGATCTCCTGTCGTCCCGGAGCGCCGTCGCGGGAGGGCTCGGCCATCAGAAACGCAAGCCTGACATCATGCTTCCTCTGTTCAGCAGGCCGGGGGTGTACCCTGACCCGCACAGTCCCTTCGCGGTCTCTCCGCTCCCCGGCCGCGGAGGTGTTCTGAACGTCCCCATCTCCCCGGCCCTCTCCCTGACCCCCACCATCTTCTCCTATAGCCCGTCGCCAGGCCTCAGCCCCTTCACCGGCAGCAGCTGCTTCTCCTTCAACCCCGAGGAGATGAAACACTACCTTCACTCTCAAGCCTGCTCTGTGTTCAACTACCATCTGAGTCCCCGGACCTTTCCCCGCTACCCAGGACTCATGGTCCCGCCGCTGCAGCGCCAGGCGCCCCCCGAGGAGTCAGCCCAGTTCTCCATCAAGCTGCAGCCGCCTCCCGCCGGCCGGAAGAACCGGGAGAGGGCGGGGAGCAGTGAGGAGCCCGCCCCCGTCCCCGCGCCTGCCGCGGCTCCCGGCCCCCCAAGAATTAAGGTGGAGCCCGCCTCTGACAAGGATCCCGAGAGTCTCCGGCCGTCGGGGCGGGAGGAGGAGCGCTCCCGCGAGGAGGGCGCTGCGCCGAGCAGGACCACAGAGGAGGAGAAGGGCACCGTCTTTGCCCGCCCGGCCGCGCCAGTGTGGCCGCCCGGCCCCGTGAGCAGCCCGAGTGAAGAAGCCCTAGAGGTGACTGATGACAGCGAGGACAGGCCTGGCAGAGAGCCCGGCGCACCTGAGAAGAAGGAAGACGCCCTCATGCCCCCCAAGCTCCGGCTGAAGCGGCGCTGGAATGGCGCCCCTGGAGCCCGAGAGCCGAGCAAGAGCAGCAGGGTCCTCTGGAGCGGGCCCGGGCCCCGGGGCCTGGCCACGGCCGCCGCCGATGCCTAGGACTGGAGCGGCCCGGGAGCGGTTCCTGCCGTCTTCAGATGCGTACATGTATTTATGTAGCGAGACGTCAGGGTCGGGGGGAGGGAGGGAGGGAATTAGGCTGGTTTGATCCTTCTAGGGGCATAGACTTGTATTTTTATGTCTGGGGAATGGGATGGGCATCTTCTGTTGTAAATTAGGGGGGACGCGAACACCCTCTTTCCTGGTGAGTAGCACCCGGGAAGGCTGGCGGACTGGAAGGAGGAAGCACCTTTGCTTCCCGGGGAGGAAGCTTCTACACTTTCTGACAGACTCCCAGGGGGCCAAGGTGCCCTTGGTCCTGTTATAGTTCAGGTTCCAGACTTCTTTCTTTCTGTTCTATTGTATTTATCTCTGAAAAGCCATTAATGAATTTCTTTTCCTCGGAGAGAGAGGGAGAAGGGAGTAGAGCGTGGTGGGGAGGCTGAGCAGTGAGAGACCATTGCGCCGAGTGTTGCCTGAAGTGTTTCTGGGTAGTTCCTTTGGGGGAGGAGGAAGGTCATCTCAGTCTTACTGGGACAGGGGCATGTTCGGATGTTGCTTTTTTTTCTTTCTTCCTTCGTTGTTTGGCAACTTTTTTTCCTTTCCTTCTCAAAAAACCAGCTGCAGGAAGCAGGAGCCGCGGCGCCAGTCCCGGGGGCTGGGAGGGCCGAGGCGCGGGGCGGCGGCGTGGGGGGCGGGCAGCCGGGCTGTGGGCCCCTCGCACGCGCCCCTCCTTCACCTGCTAAGAAGCCATGAGGACTCGTAAGCTCTCGTTCAGGGAAGAAAGAAGAGGGCGTGAGGAAGTAACCCGATGCCTTTAAAAACAAAACACAGAAATGATTTTCATTTTTCCTTTTCCATTGTGGGTTCGGGGAGCCAGACCGCAGAGTGACTGAGTGAGTCCACCAAGCGGCCCGACCCTGGAGACGTCTGCGCTGTGGCCGGGTCTGACCGTGTCCTAAGTGAAGCCTTAACGATGAGCGTACTTCCGCCACGTGCTTCGGGTCTGTCAGCGTAAACCTGTGAAAGGGACGGACAGCTCTTCAGACAACCCAGGAGTGTTGAAATGTGGACTTGGGGTTCGGTGGTCCCCTCTTGACTTCAGGGGGCCGGGGAGCGGAAAGGCGGGATGGCAGGAGCTCGGGGCCGATGGAACCCCGAAGCGCAGAAGGTAGCTGGGGTGTGAGGGGATGTTTGTCGAGGCTGAAGGCGGAGCGGACAGAGACCCGGCGGGTAGCCAGACGCCAGAGCCTGGTGGGAGTGAGGGAGCCGGCTGTCCCGTTGTGCTGGTGCCGTCCCCGCCACGCCCACTTCCGTAGATTGTTCTCGTCCTCACCATCGATTCGATGGCACAGGAGACCAGTTCACAGGCAGGAGCGGTTTCTCCATGGGAAGGCCCCTCCTGTCAGCACGAAGGCCCGGGAAGGTGGCGCTCTTGCATGAAGCAGAAGGAGCAGCCGCGGGGGGGGCGGGGGGGGGGTGTGCAGAGAAGCCACGGCCACTCGCCTGTGCGCGCATATGACCGGGCTGACGGGGCACGACCAGCCCGCACGAGCGGTCACGTGCACGCGGAGGTGGTGCCGAGGCGGCTCGCGTCTGCCTGGCGTCAAGGAGGCGGGAGAGAGGGGAGGGCTGTGTGGCCCATGAAGGCTAGAAGCGGGCACGGGGGCACTGTCTAGGGACTGGAGAGACCCCGACTCCTCCTTAGCTTAAGTGGACTCTACCCTGAGCAGCGTTCGGGGTTGGGGATCTTTCTGGAAGGAGCCCACGCATGCAGGCGGGAAGCGGTCAGCCAGGGAGTGGGTTGATAGGTGGCTCGGGATGACGAGTCCATCGAGCTGTTGTCAGGCAAGTGTCCTCCTTGTTCAGTTCAGATTCCAAATGTGACTTGTCTTTCCCTAGGGAAGGGATCGGGAGTGGGGTCTCTTACCAACTCAGGCTTTGCTTGGGCTGCAGAGGGCTCCCTGTTCAGGCTCCTCTTGGTTGGTTATGTTTTTGCCCATTTCTCTCTCTGCACCTCTTACCTCAGAGCGGAAAGCAAGCCTGGGCAGGTGCGGGATGGCTCTCTGCTTGGCGTTGCCCAGTCTAACCAGGGAGGCTGGCTGGCTCCCCGCTCTGTCCGCAAGAGCAGAAGGCCGGCACGTGTCGGTACGAACTCAGGAATAGAAACTTGAGGCCTTTAAAATAAGAGGGAGAGAAATCCGCGAGGCATATCTGGAACCCCTGGAACCCAAGTGCCGGAACTAACTCCTAGATGCTGCTTCTGTTGGAACAAAAAGTCACTGCTTTTAACTTGAAAAAACACACGAAAAATGTTCGACTCCATGAAACATGTTTTTCGGCTTTAAGGAATTGGTTGGTGTTTTACTGCTTCCTTTGACTGCCCTTCCGCAGTGAGTCATTGGTCAATGTGCGCTGCACGCCGGGGCCGGGCTTGGGGGTCCCCCCGCAGAGCCAGACTTGGGCTTGCTCGGGCAGGGGACCGGGCATGGGAAGTCATCGGCATTTCCTGGGGTAAAGGGATCGGGGGTACTTTCTCACCCTGCCGGACCCACTCCTGGTGGCACCTGCCGCCAGTCGGGCACAGAGCCAGGCCTTCCTCTCGTGCACATTTCGTCAGCGTCCGGCAGCAGAAGGGAAAGGGGGGGATAAAACCAGACCATTTTCTCCCCCGATTTTTTCCAAATTTCAATGTGCCAAACATGTAAAACTTTGCAGATATAAATCTTGAAATTTCATTAAGAACTTTTTCATGGAAACAGTTTGCTTTTACCGTAGGAGAAAACAGATCTCTTAAGAACATCCGCTGCTGAGCTCCTTTTTTCTTTTTTTAGGGACGGCTGGGGTGTCCCGGAAGTGACTCCCCAGGTCCCTTCACCCCAGTCTCCAGGCTGCACTGCATTAAGCCGGCTCGCCAGCTCGCGCAGGGACGCTCTGCGCGCCGGTCCTCCGTGGGCCGGGAGGCGTTGGGAAGCATTAAGTCACAGTCGAGCACGCCACTTCTCACCAAGCGGGTAGTCAGTTGGCTGTTTGTCCCTCGTTTTTTATTTATTCCGTGATTATGTTTGTACTTTCTGTTTTGTAAAGGGTAATGGAACGTTTTAATTTTGCTTAAAAATTTTTTCGATCCAGTCTTTCAAGAACTGTTCTGTTTTTCACTTTGGTGGGTGGGGAGAGTTATCAGTTCATTTGTTTTGAATGCCTGGGCGTTGTTTGAGTCATAAAATTGTGAGGCACGGATTTGTGAGTGAGACCTTCGCGTGCGACCGGGAGTCGCTAGTTGCCCGTTGCAGCGGAGGGAAGTGTGTACGTGTACATAGGTGTGCGTAACCGACTCCATCGTGCAGTGCCTTTTAGACGTCCCACTTTCTATACAGTCTTCAGATTTTCGCATATATATTATATATATATATGATGTAACGTTATAGAGATATATGTATAATATACATATTTTTTCCAGGGGTATCTGATAGCTCTGTATTTTGTTATGGAAGTTGAAAGAAAAAAGTATTTTACCTCAGAAATTAAAGTTAAATAAAAAAATACTTTTAAGTAACGTCTGCAGGGCATCGGTGGTGTTGACATGCTGCGCCAGGACGGTCGTGGCCGAGAACTGGCCAAGCCTGTGCCCACCCACCTCACCCCCCGCCTCGTCCCGTCGCGCAGGGAGGAGGCAGGTCTGATGGCTTCGGGGACTGTCCTATCCTGGCATTACTGGCCACTGCCAGAGAAGGGACAGCTGAAGCCAGCGACACCGGTGTGCAGGGGAAAATTTCTACCTCAAGATTGTCCCGAGGATGAAGAGTGCATGGCATAGGGGCGTCCACCTGGCTGGGTCGTTAGGACACACGGCTCGACCTCAGGGTGGTGAGTTCAAGCCCTGCTGACCAAACCAGACCCAGCAGGCCACACTTTGTCTGGTTCTGTTGATAGGAAATGCCCAGAATAGGCAAGTCTGCTGAGACGGAGCCAAGGCCGGCGGTGGCCAAGGTGAACGGGGCTGTCGACGCACGTGTCCTTGGAGGGATGGTTTGTTGTGCAGCTCGTGCTGGTGGTCGCACAACTCGAACGTAATAGAAACCCCTGATCACGGTCACTCCGAAAGGGTGAATTCTGCGGTGTGTGAATTATATCTCCGTGAAGGTGGTTTTGTGGAGCACGTGACGAGCCAGTACCAGGGAAGCCGGGGGAGGACGGGAGTCTGGAGGGAACAGCAGGGGTCTTGCTGGATGTCCCACGACGCAGCAAAAGATGGTGCCAGGCTGAGTCCCCTCATTTCACCCCGAAGGTCCCCACGTGTGTAGAATGTAGCCGGGTGCTCAGTTTGACTCCTCGGGAAGAGGCCTGTGAGTTTGGGTAGGCTCGCATACGGGAGGGGCAAGGCTGGAGAGGCAAGCTAGGACAGGTCATGAAAGGTCTTAGGCGATGCCTGGGGAGGCCACATTTCACTCAGCTAGCAGTGGCTGTCCCCGGTGTTTCCCAAGAGTTGGCCATTCTACCAGCCGGTGAGCGTGGCGATCACAGCTCTGGGGACCCACCCCGCCTGTCAAGATCGGGGCTCGGGAACCAGTGAAGGGACAGACTGGTGGAGCCCGGACCCCCCAGGCGAGCTGGGAGTGAGCTCGGAAGCAGACCCTGTTGCCGGACCGCCTCCCGCCGCCGCTGGAAGCAGAAGCAGGCGGCTGGGTTAGGGACACAGCCCAGTGCAGGTTAGAGACGAGGCCCCAAGCGTCTGGTTCTGCCATCCTGTGCTGACGTTCTGCTCGCAAAATTGTTGGAGGTGGTGGCGGCCGGAGAGGAGAGGGCGGGCGGCAGCCCTCAGGCACCTGGGTGGGGACTGGGGCCTTCCGAGGTGGCTCCAGGTTACCTCCCGGACGTCGCACAGTCTGCACTAGACATGGGCAGTGACCCCGCACCGGACTGCCTGAAGTCCACAGGTTCCACCTCATGACGGCCGGCGGAGGCAGGTACTGTGTAGGCCCATGTTACCGAGGGGACGCAGAGTCACAGCTGGTAACTGGTATGACCGGGGTGCAAGCCCCGGTGCCCATGCTCTCCGCCACTCTGCCTGAGGGCCTGAGGGCCTGCCGACCTCTGGTCTGTCCCGCTGCCCGCAACACCCTCCCTTCTTCCCCTCTGCCTGGCCACTTACACCGTCCCTTCCTTCCCGGGACCCTTGAGGGCTCTGCTGCCGCACACGGACCTCTGCGCCGCCGCCGGCACTCTGTGCACTGGCCGCTCGCAGGACGGTCAGGAAGCCGAGCGCCGGAGCCCCCCGATGCCGGACAGACTGTTGGACGCACGGAGGGGGCTTGGTTGTTGGGGTGGAGGACGCAGCTTGGAACTGGACAGGCGAGGGAACGAGGGAGCAGTGGCGCCGCAGGGTACACGGGGTCTTGGTGGCAAGCTTCCAGGCCCCGGATAGGTGCCGTCTGCTGAAGGCACTGAGCCCCCGCCGCAGCACCTGGGTCCCCTCGGGGACAGCGGGGGACAGCGCGCCGGCGCTCACCCTCCCACCCTCCATCCGCACGCTCGGTCTCCCTCCCTGCCGCCCTGCCCGCCAGCCCGGCGCGCCCCGTGTTGATGGTCCCACTCAGCACGGCAACCGGAGAAGGAGGAGCCAACACCAGTCCCACTCGGACCGTGCCCGACAGCCTCCCGGGGTCTTTCCCTTCCTGCCTCTTGCCAGGATCGCCCCACGCGTGCCAGCTTCACTCACCTGCCTCCGGAGCTGCAAAAACAAAGTTTTTTAAGGGTGTGTGCAGACACCTGTGTGGCTTAGTCCGTGAGGCTCAGGTCCTGGGGCTCAGGTCCTGATCCTTCATGATCCCGGAGTCCCAGGATCGCGTCCCCTGTTGGGCTCCCTGCTCAGCTGGAAGCCTGCTTCTCCCTCTGCCAGCACCCCCTACCCGACTCATGCTTCCTCTCTCTCCCTTTCTCCCTCTCTCAAATAAAAGTCTTTAAAAATAAAGGGGCGCCTGGGTGGCTCAGTGGGTTACACCTCTGCCTTCAGCTCAGATCATGATCTCAGGGTCCTGGGATCGAGCCCCGCATCGGGCTCTCTGCTCAGCGGGGAGCCTGCTTCCTCCTCTCTCTGCCTGCCTCTGCCTACTTGTGATCTCTGTCAAATAAATAAATAAATTCTTAAAAAAAAAAAAAAGAAAGAAAGGGGAAATCCCAAAACATTGAATTGGCTGAACTGAAGAGGTGCCAGAGAAACTGAACGAGCCTAATGTCAGAGAAGAGCTGGGGTGCTCGAAGGACCACCTACTTGCACGGGGTCAGCGTGCCTCCGAATCTACACATGCCAAGTGAACAGCTTACACCTGCTAAAAATTTGCAGCGTACAAAGGGACAGAGGCTATTGAGCTGATAACAGACAGAAAATCCGGGCTCAGTGGGTTAAAGCCTCTGCCTTCGGCTCAGGTCATGATCTCAGGGTCCTGGGATCGAGCCCCACATCGGGCTCTCTGCTCAGCGGGGAGCCTGCTTCCTCCCCACCCCCCCTCCGCCTACTTGTGATCTCCGTCTGTCAAATAAATAAAATCTTTAAAAAATAATAATAATTTAAAAATAAAGGGTGTGCGAGAAGGCAGCTGAAAAGCCGGAAGCAGACCTGTGGTCTAGACAGCCCCCAACCCAGCACTCCTCCCCAGTCCAGCTCCTGCGCCCTGCTCTGCCCGGGCTGACGCCCTGAGGGAGATAGGCCAGGCCCGCCTCGCTCCTGCGGTCCCGCCCCCAGTCCCGCCCCCGCCCGGCAGGGAGAACGACCTCTCTGTGCCTCGACTTCCCAATTTTATGGGACTGTTGCGGGAATTAAATACGCACACAAAGCACTTCGTACTCAAAATCATTTTTTTAAAGATTTATTTATTTGTGAGAGAGACGGCACGCGCTTGCACGAGTAGGGCGAGGGACAGAGGGGCAGGAGCCCCCCATGGCAGGCGATCAAGACCGGAGCCGAGATCAAGAGTCGGGCGCTCCGCCGACTGAGCCTCCCAGGGGCCCCTCAAAATCATTTTTTAAAAGGTTTTACTTTTAAGTAATCTCCATACCCACCATGGGGCTCAAACTCACAACCCCGAGATCAAGAGTCGCTCGCTCCCCCGACTCTGCCAGCCAGGAGCCCCTCAGAATTATTTTTTCGGTGAAGTGACTGGATGTTTCTGTGATCTTGGTTCCCGTGCTCTGCTGGCCTCTGTGCCTTCACATCCCTCTTCAGCCCCTCTCAAGAGCACGGAGATGCTCAGATCCTGATTTACAGAGGAGGGAAATGAGGCCCCATGTGGGCGACCCATCCAGGTGGCCGGAACAGGCCTCCCGACTCTGAATCCCATGTTTTCCCCACGGCGTTGCCCTCGGGTCTCTGAGGCAGGGGTGACCACACCTCCAAGAATCAGAAACAGAATCGGGAGCAGGGGCGCACCCCAGCCTTGGTGTCTCTCCGCCCAGTCTGGGGCCCAGGAGGGGAAGCTGGCCTCTGCAGCAGGCCCCAGGAGGGGCCCCGAGCTCGGGCCGGACCGGCTGCAGGGGCTGGGCTGCCCGCTGGCCGGGGAGGAGCGCAATAAAAGACCAGAGCCATCCCCAGCGCCAGCGAGCAGTCCCCTGGGGTCTCTGCTCCCTAGGGCTCCAGGATCTGGGGGTGTGCTCAGACAACAGCGGGGCGGCCTACAGCCTGAGCGCCGGACGGAGCCTGGGAAGGGAAGGTCTAAGGCCAAGGAAGCAGCCGGCCTCCGCCCGGTGGCCCTGCTCCTCCCCTCAGCTGGCAGCTGCTGGCCCCAGTCCGACTTCAGTCCAAACCCTGGTCTACAACAGCCTTGGTCCCGGAGAGCTGAGGGCCACCTGGGCGGCTGCCTCTGGCCTCTCGCCAGCGTCTTGCGGGGACCTCACTGGAGAGGGGTGGGGAGGAGGAAGGACAGGGAGGGACCCCGCCCTCCCGGAGGCCAGATCAGCCTTGCACCAAGGTTTGGGGAGGGGGGCAGGACCCTTCATTCCTGCGCACCGTTAAGAATTTCTTAGCCCCCCCCGCCCAGTCCTCAGAGGCATGGAACCAGGCACTGGGGTGGGAAACCAGCCCAATCTGGTGTTTCAAGATGTGTCTTCTTTGTGTGACTTGTGTCCTCGTGACAACTGGCAGGAAGGAGAGGGGAGGGGAGTCCGGTACCTGCGATGTTGCTCTGTCTCGAGGATACCACAGGTGAGGAGTTCGTGTTGGCTCTCCCCTGGAGCAGTCTTCTGCTCCCCCCCCCCCCCCGCCCCCGCAAACAGCCGGAGGCGCTTGAACTCACTGACTTACTCCCCACGTGCCCTCTGCAGCGCACACCTGTTACTGCGCCCATTCTGCAGGTGAAGGAAAGGAAGGTCAAGGAAGTGGAACGAATTGCTCAAGGTCAGCCCTGCTGGTGAGTCACCACACCTGACTCCAAGGTCCACGCCCCACCGCCAGCACCTCCCTGCCTCTGGGCCGGCAGTGACACACAGGCCCTGGGACAGCCCCTGGACAGAAGGCAGCGGGGGTATGAGTGGCTGAAAAGAGGCCCCTGATTTCCCTAAGGGGATCTGGTGGGATCAGGACTTGACAAACTGGACAGGGGTGGGGGAGGCTCCTGGAACCGCCTCAGGCCGCACACGGGTCCTGCAGCCAGCAGGTCCCTGCTCTCCAGGGATCCTCTCTCAAGGGACAGACAAGCCAACAGAACGCACTGAAATGCGGGGCAGCCCATGGCCTGGTGACAAGAGTCGCTCATGTATTCACCCTGTGCCACGCTCTGTCCTGGGGTTTCGAAGTCAAGACACTCCGTACACACCAGGAGCTCGGTCCCACGGGGCAACCAAGAGGCCCTCACCGCCCCCCAGTGCCGGGGCCTGCCTCTCCATCCCCAGCACGGTCCTGGTCCGGGGAGTTTTCTAGACCCGCGGCCGGCAGGCAAGGGCTCAGCTGTTCCCACGCTCCCCCTCTTCTGGAAAAAAACCAGAGCCCTGAGTCCCCATCTAGCCATGGGCTGTCCCCAGACGGGCTGGTGGGCTAGTGCCCTTCCCTGCCGCCCTGCAGGCCACCTTTGGCGCCTCCCCCCAGCTCCCTGCCCCCCGATCGGGGCTCAGAGGGGAGTGCTCGCCCCGGAGAGGTTAGGCTGTGCTTCCAGTGAGCGAGGCACTCTTCCCTCCAGTCAGGTCTGACCACTGCAGACCTAGTTCTTGTCCTCGGAGAGCCCTAGCTGATGCCCCAGGACCCAGGCGGGCAGCGGGGTACGCAGCTGGCCTGGGCTGCGGCCCCCAGTGCGGGAGTAAGAGAAAGAGGGATGGCATCAGGGGCAGCGGCCCAGAAGGACTGGTGAGGAGGCATCAGCTTGGGAAGGGAGGAGAGGGAGGTGAGGGAGGGGATGCGGGGAGAGGAGGTGGGTGGTTGGCAGCCTAAGCCCAGGGCAGGGGGTGGGCAGGGGGTCCTCTGTGGGGCCAGAGGCTGAGGCAGACGCAGAGATGAAGTCTCAAGGAGTGGATGGGGGCTGCGGCAGGAATGGGCAGGAGCCCCCCACCTCCCGCCGCCTGCCCACGGTATTGATCTGCTAGATTACTCAATTTCACCCGTATTGATCAGGTAATTGCTTTATCTCGGGTCTCATTTGAGCTCTGCATTCTCCTGGCTTCCCTTCTCTCTCCTTGTTTCTTCTACCAGCCTGACACAGAGCTCCTTAACACACAGCTTGTATAGATCCGAGTTTGGTGAGCCTGCCCTGGGTTGGTGTTTGGGGCGGATGGCGGACGGGGCCAGCCCCCCCAGCTCTCCGCTCTCAAGAAGCCCTCCCTGGCTCCAGCCAGAGAGTGAAAGTGTCTGCCCTCCTGGGCTCCGAGGCCCAGGACAGAGCTGGGGAAATAGAATCCCAGGGCCTCAGCTCGCACCACCCCTTGCCCCCCGACTGGGACCTCGAGCCCCCTGCCCCCCAGCCAGGCTTACGGGCGTCCCTCCACTAGCCCTTGCGTCCTGCCTCCTCCCACCTCTTCAACTAGGGTCGCGCCCATCGGACCTGCCCCACCCCCGAAGCCCCATGTGCCCCCCTTCCTACCTCTCCTGCTCTCCCCATCCTTGCCCCGGCCCAGTCCCCCACCCCCAGAGCCCAGGCACAGAAGGGAGCTCACCCTCCCCAGGGGTCTGCAGCCTGAAAGGGGGAGAGATAGCCCCCCCATGGAGCCCCCAATCTGAGAAGCAACAGCTCCTGGCTTCCTGGACCCCCATCTGCAGGAAGACACAGAGCCATCTGAGGACAGACGGGAAGACCCACACAAAAGACAAAAAGACAAGGCCCAGAGGGGAGCAAGCAGAGAAGGGTCCTGACCGTCTTCCAGAACTCAGGTCACAGGCCCGTCGACCAGAGGGGCAGGTGACCCTGAGATTATAATTTGCAAACGGTACCTGGACCCGGGGTCTGGGGTCTGTGGCCGAGGGAAGACGCAGCCACGTCTTCCTTCCAGCCCGCAGTCGGGGCTCCAGGCACCCTGGAGTCCCTGCCCAGGTGAACAGTCTACACCCCAGACACGACCTCTGCAGCAGGGGTGCGGGGAGTGGGTGCCTGTTCCTTCTCTTCCACAGCACCTGCCCGTGTCCGGAGGGGACCAGACTGCAAAGATTCTTGACATTGGAGCAGCTCCGTCTTCAGACCTTCTCCGGAGAACTCGGTTTATAAAACAGGTCAAAGCCCTGGGTGACCTGTAAAGACAAGGAAATCTCCATGATCACTGGCACCACCCCTCAAACACCTCCAAGGTGCCAAAGGGCCGATGTCAGGGTGATTTGAACAGCGGGGGACATCTTTGGGCAGAGCCTGGGGCCCCTCGGCCGGCCAGCCCCCGGTACTGTCTGAGCAGACTCCTGCGGAAGGGAGCCTCCTGCTGGCGCCTTTGCTCACCTGTGCAGCCCGGGCAGCAGCGGGAGGGAGAGGAGGGATGGGGGCCCGGGGGGGGGGGGGGGGGGAGCAGCCGGGGTCGGAAGGCGTCCTCTCGCCTCCACCCCAGAGAAGAGGTCACGTTCAGGAGCAGGGGCAAAGCTACAGATTTCGTCAATGGGATTTTCTGGAGACCTGGGCCAGGCACAGAGGTGAGGACCGGGAATTCCATGGGAAAGCGCTGGCCTGGACCGTCCTGGTGCAGTCGTGAGACCTGGAGATGCTAGAAGCAGCCCAGCCTCCCGCCCCCGACTCCACCCGTGCCCACCGCCCCGGGCCGCCCAGGCCCCCGCGGGGAAAGCAGGGCTTCCACACCCACACTGCACACCCGCCCCTACCCGTGACAGCCAGAGCAAGCAGGGGGTTGGTGTGTGGGGCGGCGGCCCCCCCAGGGCCTGTCTGGGCGCCCTCTACCTGCCTCTGAGAAGCCAGCCTCACCACGCTCTGTCTGGGGGCCGGTGGAGCCCACCGCTCTCCCCCCTAGCGTGTCCGGGGCTCTCCCGTCCCCGAGCTCCGGGGAGGCGCCTGGTCCTGCGTCTCCTGCGTCCCTCCTGCTGCTGCCCCAGCTCTTCTGTCCTTTCCCAGTTCTTCCGTTCCCATTCCGGGGCCTCGACTTTCCCAGCTCCTCCGTCTGCCTCCATGCCCCGCCTCTCCGCACACTCCCGCCCTTGGCTCCGGCCTCCTGCCGCCCAGGCCTGGAAGGAGCTGGAAGGACCGTCCCGGGGTGTGCGGCCCGTCCGTGTTGGCGCCAGAACTCCCACGTCTGGGCAAGCTCTCTGGCCCAGGCAAGGCGGGACCCTCAGGCCTCAGGCCCAGCTCAGGGGCCTGGAGCAGGGCACGGTTTGGGTCCAAACACAGAGTTTGGATGGCATCTGCCTCGTGCACGAGGAGACCAAGACGGGTGTGCGCACAGCTGCGCAGGGACGCTCACGGGCTCCACAACAAAGCAGGACCCACACCTCCGGCGGACACCCCCAGAACCATGGACAGAGCCAGGCTCCCACACCCACGTGCGAACCCGCAGGGCTGGCCCCCAGGGACACACAGACACGTGCCCGCTGCCAGACCCAGACAGCCACCCACGCGGATGCCCACGCTCAGCCCCAGGAGCCAGGGCCACAAAGACGCCTTCACCGGACCCGCAGGGGAACCGCTCAGCGCATTCCAGAGCTCTCCTTGCTCTGCACTGGAAGTAAGCTCGGGGTTTGGGAGGGGGGCCCCACTCCTCCCGACGCCCCCCAGCCCCCAGGGAGGACAAGGGGGACCCCCAAGCTGAGCGGCACCTCCCCGGAGCTCGGGGACGGGAGAGCCCCGGACACGCTAGGGGGGAGAGCGGTGGGCTCCACGGGCCCCCAGACAGAGCGTGGTGAGGCTGGCTTGTCGGAGGCAGGTAGAGGGCGCCCAGACAGGCCCTGGGGGGGCCGCCGCCCCACACACCACAGAACCGGCTACACACAAGCCCGCCCTGCCAGCGACCCTCCCCAGGCTGGGGCCCCCACCCTGCCCTGGTGCCAGGGCGGAGGACGGATCTGGGCGCTGCCCCGCCGGCGAGAGGGTCAGGCGGGGGAAGCCCCCCTCCCTCTCTTGGGGGCGGCCGGCTGGGGTGGGGGTGTGTGAGTGAAATGGGTTTATTACTGGGAGTCTGTTGCCTCGATTGGTATCGATCCCGCATGTCACCTTCCATTGCCACTAATGGGACATGAAGAGCCTCCAGCGACACCACAGCCACGGGCTCCACGTCCGCACGCGCCGCCTCCCCTCCCCCACCCCGGTCTGGAGGCTGCTTCCCAGGTGCCCCAGCCTAGCCTGCCCTCCTCCTTTTCCTGTCCTCCCTCGGCCTCGGCCTCCACTCCTGAGGTCCCCAGTCCTCCTCCATAGTGGCCACCGGGGACCTGATCCCCCCTTATTCAGGGGTGTCCCTGCCCCCTGACCCCCTTATTTACGGGTCCCTGCCCCTTGACCCCATTCAGGGGTGTCCCTGACCCCCTTACTCAGGGGTGTCCCTGACCCCTGACCCTCTATTCAGGGCTGTCCCTAGTCTTCTTCTCCCCGCTGAATCCAGTCACCACTGTCACGGTTGGCCCAGCCAACAGACCCGTCCCCTGCCCCACTCCACTGGCTGCCAGGACAACCCGCCCCCTGTGCAGCCCCGTGAGCAGGCCTCCCCGGGTCTGAGCCCGCCCCCGTGTCTCCCGGCCTGCCCGCTGTAAGTCGAATCCCAAGTGAGGCCTAAGAGGGTCCATGCGAGGCGATGAGGTCTGGATCCGAAGTGTCACCCAGCGTCCTCAGGCTGGTGCCGCGTGACTCCCACATGACGGTCACTATCTGCAGCGGGAAGCTTCCCCTTCAGGCTCAGAGGGAGCGTCCTGGCTTTCCCTGAGCCTGTGCCCCCAAGCCCTCCCTCCGCCCTGGGAGAGTCGCCCCCAGGTGGGCCCTGCGAGACCCCCAGTGTGGGAAGGGCTGCCTTCTGCAGACCGTGGCCGCCTGGTGGGGCGGGGGTCTCCTTGCTTGGCGCCCGTCATTGCGTCTCTGGCCCGGAAAATGGGGGGGAGCCAGAGCAGCCGCATGGAGTCTGTGGCGATTAAGCTGGGCTTTGAGGGCAGCTCTGAACAGGGTCCCCGCTGTCAGCCAGGGGGGCGGGGTTGGCTAGAGCCGGAGAAGCCGGCGGGGGCCCTCTGGGACATCACTCAGCGGTCCCTGGGAGGGCAGCCCTGGGCGCAGGCTCTGGACCAGGTCCAGCGTCCGCCCTCAGGTGCTCACAGAACAAAGGAAAGGGCTGGATTTGGGAAGGGGACCCCATCCCCAGAGGACACTAGGCCATTCGCCTCTGTCTTGGGGAAGAAACAGGAGGTCCTGTGTCTCAGCCCAGAAGCCAGCGTCTGCACCAAGTGCTCGCTTCCTGACCCCCGGCCCAGGCTCCTGTCAGCGCAGGACGTGGACGGAGCCGGGGGCTGCCGCTTTGACCAGGTTTCTGGGAATATGGGAGGAAGCGGGCAGGGAAGTCTGCAGAGCGGCCCAAGAGGAAAGGTGAAAACCCTCCTTCGGCTCAGAGGCAGCTGGTCTGGTTCCCGCAAGGACTCACAGTTGGTGACACAGGGGGACTTTCCTGGGAGCTGGGGTGACGACAGGAAGTGGGGAAGCAGAGAAGCCAGGAGCCTCCTTCCCTGGAGGCCGCCCAGATGCCGCCTCCCAGGGGAACCTGAGCGACTCCGTGTCGAATCCAGGCCCGGACCAAGGTCCCAGCGGCCCCCTTCGGAGTCGGAGCCCAGCAGAGCTTTCGACTGGGCAGGGCCTCGCTGGAGAGGCGGGGAGAACTCTGCCTCCCTGTGTCCTCTGGGCTTTGGCCCCTACCGGCTCCTCACTGCAGTGGTCCTGCGCCCTTAGAGAGGGAGCTGCGGTGGGGTGAAGGTACAGAAGGGTGGGACCACCTAGGGGGTAAGGACAGGCCCCCAGCACCGAAGGGCGATACAGGTCCCAGTGTTGGGGCCAAGCTCAGCCCCTGCGCGGCCACGCTGCGTCCTCCTTGGAGGTCAAGGCTGCCCGGTCCTTGCCAATCCTTCTCCCCTTGGCCTGCATCCAACAACTGCACACCCACTCGCCCCCCCCCCCCCCGCCCTGGACCCTCTCCCTGTGGCCCCCAGCGACCTGTCTCTCCCAACAATCACCCTGTCCCTCTCTCACCTTTCCGTCACGTTAGCTTCGGTTGATTTAACCAGAAAACAACCCCCAGATTGAATTCCGTGGCCCTCCATCAGTTCGGGGCTGGGAGGGGCTGCATGGTGAGGGGAGGGAGGGAAACAAGAAGATCATGTTGATTCTCCGATGACAGCCGTCAACCTCCCCTCCCCGCGGGACACCGGGGAGACGGGCTCCGGCCCAACAGTCAGTCGTCCCCAGGACTTTAAAGACAGAGGCTCTCCTTTCCCCCGAGAAGCCTCTCCCAAGGTCAAGCGTCCCCCTCCCAGTGTGTTCTGGGCTCCGTCCTGCTGCTTCCATAGCAGGGTCTCTGATGCCCCATAATCTGGTTTATTATGCCTGAGCTGGAAGTTCTTCTTGCTGTCTGGCTTTGAGTCACATTAGTAGAGAAAAGGAAGAACCATCTTCCAGAACTCTAGGAAGAAAGAGACAGGCTAAGTGCTTACACATGGGGTAAACCATTCGTAGCCTCTCATGGGCGCAGCTCGGAGACCACGTCCGAGCTGAGGGTTCAGGGCGCCCTGTGAGCAGGTCCAGGGCCTGGGACCCAGGTGGGAAGAGGCCCAGGTCTTGAAGGTGGGACGCTCGTCCGGGCCTGGTCTCTATCACCACAGAAACCTCCCTGAGAGAAGGGCTGATTGTCTACGGAAGGGTAGACAGCCGGAAGGACTTCCCCACCCTTCGGGGTCCCTTTTCCTGGAACTGAGGACACACAGCCTTCTCAGCAGCTTCTGCCTTGGCCGCATGTTTTTGGAGCCACTAGCCCCCGAGGCAGGCTCCTGCTGCTGAGGACCTGCCAAGAGACACCCCCTCCCACTCCCGCCTTCGCTGAGCTGGAGGGGGCGCAGGCCATCGTGCCACTGGCCCCCGAAGGGTTAATGCTATTGACTGAAAACCACATCAGCTCCCCTGGGAGCTTGGAGATCCCGCTCTCATTTTAAGTAACCCTAACTCGGGTGTGATGCGCGAGGACCGCTGGGCGAAGAGTGCGCCTGCGGAAGCGGGGACGGAGCCAGGGACGCCGCTGCACCGAGGTAAGGGACGCTGGTGGCAGGGGGACGGCCCTGCCCGCCCCTGCCCTGCCCCAGCCATGGATCCCACTGTGGAGCCATCGGGAAGGGGGCTTGTCCGGAGACGCGGGGGAAGGGGGCTCGTAAGGAGACAGGGGCGAGGGTGGAGACGAGCGCCCCGGGGCCACACGGAGGCCATCTGCAAGGGGACCAACGCCTCCTCCGTGGGCTGTGGGACAGCCGCAGAGCCAGGGGCCAGGCAGCCAGGGCCGAAAGAAGTGGGGAGCTCACAAAGACAGCTGTTCCCCCCTCTGGCGCTGGTGGGGTCAGGTGTCAGCTTGCTGGGGCAGATGGGACTCCTGGCATTCATGGGGTCAGGCTGGGCCGGAGGGGAGGATGGGCTCGGGGTCTCCCCGTGGGCTCTACCTGCAGCAGCTCACCCAGCGCTCACCGCGCCGTCCACAGGGCTGAGGGTGAGGACAGATGTGGGGGTGTGGGCGCCCCAGCCTGGGGGTGGGGAGGAGCAGGGTTGGGCAGATGTCCCGGGGTTGGACAGTCAAGGCTGGGCTCCCGTCCAAGCCAGGCTGGTGTGAACTGGATGGAAACCTCAGACAGGGTAGGGGGATTCTGTCCCCTGTGCTGGCTCGTCTCCCTTCCTCTGACTCCTGGCATCCTTCCCAAGAGCTAGGTCCAAGAAGACTGAAGTCTGAGGGCCCTGGACCCTAGGGCAGGTGTAGGCTCCGTGAGGCTGAGAGGCAGAGTGAATCACGCTGGCCCGCCTCACCCCTCCCAAAGGACAAGAAAGGGCCAGGGAGGAGTGTGGGACCCCGGTTGCCCCAGGTCCAAGCGCCTTTCTGGCCCTGCTCGGGGGGGCCTTGGGGCCGGTGGGGAGTGGGGCCTCACTCAGGCTCAGGGCTTAGTGGAAGTGGAAGTCAGGGTCCACTAGGCTTGGGGGGAAGACAGGGTTGAGGTGGAGGCTGGACGTCAGCTGGGGCTTGGGGGGTGAGTCAGAAGGTGGCATCAGCCCCCAGCAGCCGGCGAGGTCCTGAAGCACTGGCCCCGGTGTGCTCACACCCCGCGGGCCCCAGTCCCAGCTTAGCATTTGGCTGAGAGTTTCACTTCCTCTGGCCGGCCTGGCTCCTCGGCCACCTCAGCGCCTGCTGGAGGGGATTTCTTGTCCCTGGGTGGGTTGGGGGTGGACAAAGGGAAGGACCGGGGATGTCCAGGCAGGGGGATCCCCGGGGCGCAGCGGCCTGCCGGGAATGAGATGAAAGGAACTGAGCCTGGGGTTGCCCCGGGGAGGGGTGCGGCGCTGGGGGGCAATGGGAGGAAGGCAGGGGTGTGAGGAGGCTGCAGAGGTCGGGCCAGGCAGCGGGGAGGGGGGGGGGCCTGCATTCCGTGAGACAGAGGGTTGGAGCTCGGGGAGAGGCTGGGGGAGGGGCTGGGGGGTCGCACGGTGCGGTCTCGAGAAATAGACGAGAAGGAACAGCCTCGAAACCGAGACAGAAGAGGACGGAGCAGAGACGCCACAGAGACGCCTGGAAGGAAGACTCGAGAAGTCTGGCGGACGGGACTGGAAAGGAGAGAGAAGAGTCAGGAAGCGGGAAATGAGCTGAAGATGGAAAGGTCAAAGCAAGTGGAACAGAGACTGGCGAGGGGAGAGGGGAGGGTACGGGGCTGGGAGCTTCCTGACCCCCGCGGCCCTTCCCCCAAGCCTTGGCCCGAGGGCTGGGCCACTTTCCCCTCAGCCTTCCCCGGCCCTTCTGACAGGTCTGGCTTTTCATTTCTGCTCATGGTTGCACAAACCTTTTCCAGCCCACAGCCACGGCCCCCGGGGACGCAGAGACCAGAGCCGGAGGGTCCGCAAGGGACCAGGCTGGGGGTGTGTGGGGGACACAGCAACCTGAGACCCAAAGGCGCCTGGAGGGGGCACAGCTGTGGGCGAAGCAGGCCTGGGAGCCCTTCTAGGGGAGCAGCAAGGAGGGGCACGTCTCCCGGGAGGGGCGCTGGCAGGAAGGGGGGGGTCAGCTGGAGGAGCACCGGGAAGGGCTCCCTGGGCTTGGGGACTCGGCCAAGGAGCAAGATGCCCTGGGGGCTCGGGAAGAAAGAACATCCATCCCTGGCCCTGCCCCAGACCCCCCAGGGGAAAAGGAGGCTGGCTTGGCCCTCCCTGGCACCCCCTCCCCCACCCCTCGCACCCCTACCTAAGCAGCTTTAGCTAATAGCATTAGGGAGGTCTCAGCACTACCTACTCTCCACTTGGGACTGAGATCAAGGGGACAGACTAGAGGCTTCTAATCAGATTGGGATTTGATGGCGGGGCAGGGGCTGGGCAGTTGGCTCCGCGCTGACCAGCCTAACCCCTGCCCCCCACCTGGAGGCTGTCATCTCTGTGTTTCCACTGTCCCCCTCTGGGCTTGTCTCCGCACTGTGACCCTCTTGTCCTGGCCTGTGTCCACAGCCCCCGGCCCCGCAGGCACCCTTCCTCTCCACTGCTCTCCTGCCGGATCAGTCAGGGGCTCGCTGAGAGGACCCGGCTGAGGCCAACGACACGACCGTGCAGTCACCCAGGCCGGCCCAGCCGCAAAGCCCCTTGTGCTGCAAGTCTGGCCCTTCCATTAGGGAGGCCGCTTCGGTCTTGAACTAGCAACTTTGTTTCTCCTTGAGTGTGTCCCTGTTTTTCCCATCCCCCCCCCCATCTGACGGAGCGTCCCCCAGCGTCACAGTTCCCCTGAGACCGGGAAGTCTCCAGGGCCCAGGGCCCCACCGCCCGCTCCACTCCCGGGGTTCGGCCTCAGCTCCCCGGCCCCCCTGAGTGATTACTGCTCACAGCTCGGAGGCAGACAGACCGTTCCCCGCCGGCCAGCTCTGCCCCTCGCCCTGGGATCTTCTGCGCATCTCCTCTTCAGAGCCTCAGTTTCCGACACCTGTAAAATGGGGATGTGAGTGGCCACGTCAGGGGTTATCGTGAATATTCAGTGCCATAGCTTTGGGGGAAACGTCAAGCCCCGTGCCGGGCGGGATAGGGACCCCAGTCCTCTCGACTCAACTCAGAAAGATCAGATCTGCCCGGGGCCATTTCCTCGAGCTCCACGCCCTGGCATAAGGCTCCCTCTCTCTTGTCACCAGCATTCTCTGGGCTGCATTACTCAACCCTGACCTAAACCCTACATGTGTTGTAAGGAGCCCTCACAACGGCCAAGGAGACTGCTGGAGCCCGGGCAGCGGACCACGGTGGCGTTGCTACCACCCTTTAACGACAGAGTTTCCCAGAGTTAGGACCCTTCTTGCTGGATAGTTTCCCACCCCAGCCCCGAGCTGTAGGGGCTGTGAGAGCCCGCCCCCACCCCCGCCCCGCAGCCCTTCACCCTGGGCACGAGGCAACACCGGAGGGATGAAGCCAGGGGCCTCGGGTGCAGGGTTGGGGGACAGAGCGGGTACCTCCCCCAGCCTCTGCAGCCTCGTCACCAGAGCGGCGGTTAGAGCCTGTCTGAGGCTGGGTCAGCTCCTCCGGGCTCTAGCACAGGAGGGGGCTTGAGGGGAGACGTTGGGCAGGACTCAACAGCAGGGAGGACGTCCACGTCCAGGCGACAAGCTCCTCAAAGACTTGGGGGTCCAGGAGGGATTCCCTTAAACATGGGGGAGGCTGGAAAATGGGGAGGGGCGGGAGGGCAGGCTTGACCTCGCCGCTGATGCCACTTCGGTTTTTGTATTTGGGGGTTTTTTTCCCCTTTGGGGGCCAGACAGGGTATTGGTAGCCCACCTGGGTGGCAGAATATTTTATATCTTGAATTAAGGTCTTGCCTTCCGCTCTTTTACGTGAGGGCTGTGTGGCCTTGGAGAAGCTCCTCCACCTCTCTGAGCTCCATCTCAGATAGTTCCGATGAGGTCAATTCCTGGGCGGGGTACAGGGCACACTGAGGGTCTGCTCTGCAGTGGGTTTATCATTCTCCTTTTTTTTTTTTTAAAGTAGATTTTATTCATTTATTAGAGAGAGAGCATGAGGAGGGGCAGAGAGAGAAGCAGGCTCCCCGCTGAGCAGAGAGTCTGATGCGGGACCCGATCCCAGGACCCCAGGATCATGACCTGAGCCAACGGCAGATGCTTAAATAATTGAGCCCCCAGGTTCCCCGGAGTCTCCAGTCCTCCAGACCAGTGGCACGGGGGCAGCCGTAGGAATCCCCCCAGCTCCCTCCACAGAACAGTGTTCCCCTGGGACCTCTCGCCTCACGCGCCTCCCTGCTCTACCCTCCATCATCTCCCAACCCATTCTCCTAAGGTGAGGTGGAGGGTTCCCAACCCACTTGAGACAGGAGGAACTTCCCAATGGACAAGGTAGGAAAGGAAGGTGGGAGGGGGCGGAGGCGTCCGCTTCAGGGGAGGAAAGAACCGGGAGAATTTCCAGAATGTCAGCTGGCAGAGGGCTGGGTAGAAAAACCTACTCCTGCAGGCTCCAAGTGGGCGTGGACCCGCTCACCCTCGGCCACCTTAATTTCCAGGGATGCTTTCTGCTCAGGCCAGACTGGGGACCCCCAGAAGCACCTTCCCCAGGAGCTGTCGGTTTGTCCGTTGACCCCTTGGGAAAGGGAAAGCAGGAGACCCCTATGACCTCTGGGGTGGGGGGGGCCAGAGTGTCTCACCAGCTGAGGTGTCTGGGATCCCGAGCCATCCTGACCCCCTCCCCGATTCCGCTCTCAGGAGGGTCCCGGCTTACAGCAGGTGCACGGACCCAGGAACATGTTAGAAATCCAGACTCTCGGGGCGCCTGGGTGGCTCAGTGGTTTGGGTCTCTGCCTTCGGCTCGGGTCATGGTCTCGGGGTCCTGGGATCTGGCCCCGCATCGGGCTCTCTGCTCAGTCGGGAGCCTGTTTCTCCCTCTCTCTCTGCCTGCCTCTCTGCCTACTTGTGACCTCTCTCTCTGTCAAATAAATAAATAAAATATTTAAAAAAAAAAAAAAAGAAATCCAGACTCTCGGGCACCATCCAGCCCCACAGCATCAGAATCTGCTCTGTGGAGAGATTCCCAGGGGATCCTTAACGTGTGAGAACCGCGGCAAGCAAGCAGGTGCTGTGCCTTAGGAGCGGAGGGACAGTGGCCAAGCGCCGTGCGTCAGGAGACTCTCCCTTGGTGAGCCGTCTGGGAAGTGAGGCGGCCACTCCGGACAAGCCTCCACATGCCCTCCAGACCTGCCGGCCTCCTAAGTTCCAGCCGAGAGCAGCACTCCCTCTGCCCGACTTCCCCTAGCTGCAAACCAGAGTCAGGTCACCTAAGCTGGTCCCCAGTGCACACACCGTCCTGCCCGTGCAGGGACCATCTACGCCAGGAGCGGGTCCGCACCCCGCATCCCCCCACACTCTGCCCTCAGTGACAGTGGGACCCAGCCCGGAGTGCCAGCCTGGACGCCATCTGGAAGGCTCTAGGACATGGACACTTCCTCCCGCCGCCCCGGCCTGCATCTGGCAAGATCCAGCCGTGGGGGCCACTCCCCGTCCTCCTCCCCATCTCACCGCCGTGCCTTCCGCCAGTCTGGGGACAGACAAGATCGCATTATCCAAGGGCCGGGGGTCGGTAGCTCAGTGGACACGGACAGAGCACTTGCGGGTCGGAGGCCGGTGCTGGGCAGGCCCTGAGGAGCCGGCCGGCCGTGAACCAGACGGCGGGGATTCCTGACGCCTTCGAGCTGCCACCCTGAGGGGAAGACAGAAACTGAACGCCGTGGATAACTTCTTTGCCCCCACCCCCCCCCCCCAGATGCCCTTGTCAGCCACTCCTGGAACAGCCCCAGCCCGCCAGGCCTGGGCCCGCTTGGCAGAGCCCCGCTGAGAAAAGCACAATCCCGGGTCTCCCCACACTCGCGACCACCTAGCCGGGCCACAGAGCTACGGGTTTGCGCATCTCCTCCAGGTTGACCAGGACCCACCGATTGATTACATTTTCTCGCGTCTTCTCTTGGGGAAACCTCCGATCCGTGAGCCCTGAGCCCAGAGCTCATCCTGTGTGCATCCCCCGCAGGGGCAGAGAGGGGACCCACCTGTAGGTGGCTCAGCCCCAAGCCCTGGCAGGCGGCAGACCCCCAGAGGAGGCCGGCTTGGCCCTCGGAATGGTGGGGGGAGCTTCCTGCCGGCGGGCCGCCCCAGGGTCCTGCCTCAGTCTCGGCTTGCCCCTCAAGTCTCCCTGCTTCTCTTGCCTTCCTCCTCCGCCTCCTGCGTCAGCAGCACCCGCCTCCCACCGGGCCCGGACGCGGCCCTCGCTGCCCCCCGAGAGGACCATGCAGTGCAGCTGCAGAGTGGAGGGCGCCCCTGCCGGCCCGGGCAGCCCCTGGATCTCAGGTGAGCCTCTGCCAAGCCCCCCAGCACCGCCCCGCAGCAGGGGTAGGGGGCGGCGGGGGGGCTCCGAGCGAGCAGCCGGGTAGCTCTCACACCCCTGCCCCCAGGCGTGGCCTTCCCGGACTGGGCCTGCAAGGCCGAGTGGTCCCCGGGCTCCCGGCAGATCCAGCTGTGGCACTTCATCCTGGAGCTGCTGCAGAAGGAGGAGTTCCGCCATGTCATCGCCTGGCAGCAGGGAGAGTACGGCGAGTTCGTCATCAAGGATCCCGACGAGGTGGCCCGCCTCTGGGGCCGCAGGAAGTGCAAACCCCAGATGAACTACGACAAGCTGAGCCGGGCCCTCAGGTGACTGAACGAGCAGGGGCGGGGCTGAGGGGTCAGAGGTCAGGGTCCCTCTCACCCCCGCCCCCCCCAGCTGGGGTTTGGCTCGCTGGCCCTGGGCCAAGCCTGCGCCCTCCGCCTCCGACCCTGCAGATACTACTACAATAAGAGGATCCTGCACAAGACCAAAGGCAAACGGTTCACGTACAAGTTCAACCTCAGCCGGCTGATCGTGGTCAACTACCCGCTGTGGGAGGTGTGGGCTCCACCGCCCCCCCATGTGCTGCTGGGGGCCCCCGCCCTCCTCCGGCCAGCCCTGCTGCCCACGAGCTTGCCCAGCGAGGTAGGCGCCCCACAGCCCTGGCCCTTCGGCCCAGGAGAACCCCTGCCCTCCCCCTGCCTTGTAGTCCCTGAGCGCCCAAGGGCAGGAGCGGCGCCATGACTCACCCCTGCGTGGCTCACGGTGCAGCGCACACCTGGGAGTGAGGGCGCCTCCTTCCTTGCCGGCGTCAGTCCCGCGGTGGTGGGAGCCAGGGGAGGCCCCTGGGCGTGTGGGCAGTGACCGTTGAACAACCATCCTGAGAACACTCCATTGTGCTAACAAGTGGCTATGGGCCGCGTGAACTGGGGAACGCAGGCCAGCCGGGCCCGTCCCACCCCGCCCCTGCTTCTCACCCCCGCCCCAGCTCCTGCACGGCCTGCTGCTTGCCCAGCGGAACACGGCGGAGCAGCTGGCTGGACGCCAGACCCCCCACGGGCTGCCAGAGGCCACCGAGGACAAGAAGGGGAGCAGCAGCGGCCCCCGTGAGTGCTGGGGCTGCAGAGGGCCCAGGGGCAGAAAGCAGAGGAGGGGAGGACCGCCAGGCCCAGTACACGGGGCGCTCGGGTGGGAGGCTGAGACAGGGAATGCTACGGCCATTCACCCTTCCACAAACCGAGCCCGGCTACCAGCCACCTGGGCGGAGACTCAGGGAAGAGCCAGGAGCTCCGGGAACGCAGAGGAGGGGCGGGCGTCCTGCCGGAGAGCAACCCCTGGGCTGGCGAAGCAGGTGCAGGAGGTGCCCAGGCAGAGGGAACAGCTTTGGGACAGCAGAGAGCAGGCGCAGCAAGCGCCCGGGGGCCTGCCGTGCTCGAGACGAGGGATGCAGAGGGCGTGGGGGCAGGGAGGAGGGGGCAGATGAAGCCGGCCAAGCAGCAGGTGTCCCGTCACGGAGGACTCGGAGCCACGCTAACGGGTGGGACTGAACCCCATGGGTGGGAGGCCCCCGGGGGGGAGAGGCGCTGAGATTTTTATCTCAGAAAGATGACTTGGGGTCTATGGAGAGCTGGGGTTCCAGGAGGCCTGTGGCTGTGCCGGCCGGCTGGGGAGGGTGACTTAGGCAGAAGCGGATGAGCCGGAACCAAGCCACCCATACCAGGTGGAGAAGGAAGCCCAACAGAAGAGAGAGGGAGGAGAGCATGGCAAGCAGAGAGAACGTATCTGCAAAGGCCCTGGGGCAGGAAAGAGGTTCTGGGAAAGGCCAGCACTGCCCAGGGGGAGACCGTGGAAATGGAGGCAGAGGCCAGCTCTCCCCGGGCTGTAAACAGGCAGGTGACTGTCTGTGAGGAAGATCCCAGGGACACTCCAGTAGCCCAAGGCTCCATACAGAGGTCTCAGACCTGCTCCTCCTCACCCAGCAATTTCATGGGGGTAGACCCTCGGCCTTAGCCCGACCCGCAGTGTAGGTAGCTGGGGTCCCAGAAGGGCCTGGCTCTGGGCCCCGGATGCCGCCAAGGCTGTGGTGTGGGCCACCCAGGGCATGCCGGGACTCGCATGGCCACCCGCCTGCCCCTGCAGCTAGACGGAGCCCGCATGGCACCCCTGTTCTTCCACCCCGCCCCCCTCCCCGGCTCCAGGAATGCCTCGGGCACACAGCTTTCTCTTTGGGAAACCGTGAGGGCGAGACGGTGTCCCTGGCGAGTCCCAGCTTGGAGGGAGCTCCGGGCTCCTCCCTGCCCTCTGCGGGCACCCAGACATGCCCTGCCCGGCGTAGGTCCCCAGGAGGGGAGAGCAGCCCCGGGCCCACTTCCGGACTGGGATTCCAGAAGGCTAGAGCCGCCCCTCACTGGCAGGACGCTGCTTCGGGGAGGAAGAGTGGTCAGGATTCGGAGGCAGGGGCAGCGAGCGCCAGGAGGTGAGGCAGGGGGCAGCTCGCTTAGAACTGGCTCCTCTGTGCGCGACTCAGCCTCCTGCCCAGGGCTGACACAGCCGTGGCCTCAGGAGACCCAGGGACATGGAGGATGGTAACCCTGGGGACCCAGGGAGGGGACACCCCTGCCCCATGCAGGACCACATCCTGTTCTCCCCTTCAGAGCCCGACTTCGGAAAGAGTGTTCCTGTCCAGTCTGTCCGGTGGGTGAAGTCGTAACTGATGTGCTTTTCCAGTTTTTGTAACTCCAGCCCCGCCGCCGCACTCACCCCGCTTTTCCGTTAAAAGTGGCCTTGCTAAGGAGGGACCTGGAGGGATTGGAGTCGGGCCTTGGGAAACGTAGACAGTGCTGTGAGGTTCTGCTAGTCACCCCGAGACCTGGGCCAGGGCTGGGCACCCCATTGTGGGATGCCCGCAGAGCAGGAGGGCAGGGGGCATGAGGGCAGATCTGGGAGGAGGGGCGGCAGGGAGCAGCAGAGGCAGCCGGAGAAGCCCGGGGCCCCACACTAGAGCCTCAGCCCTTTGCTCCAGGCCAGACGGAGTGAGGACAAGATTCACGGAGATTCGGCAAAGGCTGTCCTCATGCCAGTCGTTGCACACACGGGCACTGAGCTCCTAACAGTGCCCGGTGGGGCCGGGTCCAGGGAGAGCGCAGCGGGCAGCCTGTCCCCTCTGGGCTGGGCCAGGGACACGCCCTACAAGAGGCAAGGGCCCAAGTGCGCACTCTGTCGGGGCCCCCGGGAGAGTCCAGGGGCCATGCAGGGCGCACCCAGGCTCTCCCCAGGAAACGGACTCCGAGCGAAGAAGACAGGAAGGTGCACAGTGGGGAGAGGAAGTTTCCAGGAAGAGGAAAGGGAAGTGGGTGGAGATGCGGGGCGTCCCGCCTGACCTCTCCCGCTCTCGCTCTCTCTCCAGGCCTCGGCTCTCTCCCGGGCCCCTGCCAGCTCGGCCCTTGCTGCCTCCTGGGGAGCCTCCAAGACCAGCCACCCAGCCTGGCGTCCTTCGCCCCTCCCCTCCCCCCCTCCCTCCCTGCCGACTGGGCCCACCTCTCAGGGCCCTTCCTGCCTCCTGCCCCCCCAGAGCAGCCGTTCCCAGGGGTCTCCAAGCCAGACATCCTGCTCCCAGGGCCCAGGGGCCCCACGGGGACCCGCCCCTTTCTGGGCCTCCCCCTGTGGGCTGGGCTGGGACAGGGGGGTGGTGAGAGGCTCCGGCTCTTGTCGCTGAGGCCCCAGGGCCTGGAGGTGAAGCCCCATCCCATGATGGGTGCAAAGAGACGCCTGGATCCCAGGGAGGGCTTCTCCTCAGACATTCACGGACCCAAAACTGGGGACAAAAGCCTCGTGTCCCCCTGGCTGGAGAACTTCAAGGCAGTATGGCCCTTGGACCCTCCTTAGGTGGGGAGCAGATAGGGGGTGGGGGTCCCCCAAACTCCATCCCTCCTCCCGTCTGCTCCCTTTCTGGCTTTGCCTGGCCCGGCTTTGCAGGGGTGGAGCTGGACAAGAGGAGGTGGGGAGCATGGCAGGGGTGAGGAAGATTGAGGCAAGGCCCCCTCTTCCCCCCCAGGTGTCAATCAGATTAAGGAGACAGTCTTCATCTCCACTTTCTCAAGGGGCCCAGACCCCAGCGGCCCACACCAGGGAGAAATTGGGCGTCTGGGTTCGGGGGTCAGGGGGTCAGCATGCCACGGAGTGTTAGGGCCCAGGCCCCTCCTCCAGGCCCGGCAGTCTCTGCCCCGCCCTCCTCACCCTCCCCCACCAGCGCTGGGAGCTCCTGGCCACCAGACTCTTCCTTCTGTCGTCACCTCCCCCCAACCCCTAAGACCCAAGGGCCTGGGGCAGGGAGGGACTGGCCTCGTGGGTTCTGTAATTCTGCCCAGCAGACCGTGAATAAAACGCCCTTGGCCACCTGCCCTCTTGGCCGACCACCCCTGCCATGTCCCCACCCCCTCCTGCTGCCCTGACCTGGCGCAGGGCTAATCGTCCCCCAGGGTTCTTGGGCGGGGGCGAGGGGTGGAGAGAGGGGCCGCCACGGACGGACCCTGAGCGCAGAGAGCAGGGCCTTCCCGGAACCACCCACGTGTCCCTGCGTGACCTCCGAGCACATTCGAAGCGGGTGGGGTGATGGAGGGCCTTGGCAGGGTCCCCTCCTCTCTCCCCGGGTCTCAGAGTGGCCCGCGGAGCTGACAGAGCCTGGGTGGCTAGGGGAGGGGGACACGCGAGCGGGGGCTCCTGCTGTGCGAGGGCAAAGCCCACGGGCAGAACGTTCCCGGAGCCAAGGCGAGCGGACTGGACCGCCCTCCTGTCTCTCGGCTGCCCAGGCCAGGGTCAGGACTTGTCTCCCCTTCCTTGCTTGGGTGCGGAGCGGGAACTAAGGGGGCACAGAGGGTCCTGGTCCCTCGTGCAGGAGTGGGTGTGCGCCTTGCTTCCTGCTGCCGCCCTGTCCCTCTCTGTGGCTGACGTGTGGGGAGGGAGAGGCCCCAAGCAGCTCGGAGTCAGGCCCTCACCCCACGGAGAGGCCGAGATGCGCCAGAGCCCAGCGCCTGGGCCTGCAGGCTGGACACAGGCCAGAGCCCCGTCTTCGCCTCCCCCCACAACAGGTCTCCCCCCCCCCTGGAGATGTCAGGAGCTGCTTCTCGCTGGCTCCTCAAGCTGCAGGCCCAGCCCAAGCCCTGTGGGAGGGAGGACCCCCCAGGCCGGGGCGTCCCTTCACCCTGCCCAGTCCCGGAGACAAAGAGCTGGTGTTGTCCCTCCGGCCCAGGAACTGGCTCGCACTGTCAGGGGGCCTGGGCGCTGCTTGGAGAGCCAACCCCATGGACAGGGTCCCGTACCAGGGACCCCATGTGCCCTCTGTCCTACCCACCCCTTCTGGGACCGCTGCCTTTCAGGCAATGAGCAATGTTTGCCAGTATCCAAAATTCCCTTTGGGGAGGTGAACTGGGACAGGCCAGGCCAGGAGACGTACCCTGGCGGGGCTGGGGATGCTGTGCGTGTGGGTAAATCCCACTTTCCCAGCCTTGGCACCGCGGCCGTCTGCGGCGTCTCTTCTGCTGTGGTGGGAGCTGTGCTCTGCGTCCTGGGTGGCCGCCAACATCCGTCCCCACCCTCCAGATGCCAGCAGATGCCCTCAGCTGTCCCCAGGGGGAGGAAATTGTCCCGGCTGAGAGTCAGTCCAGCAGAGGGTGGCCTCAGCAAGTCCCGGCGGGCTCCGCCGCGCAGGACACCGCGGGGTTATGTGTCGTGAGAGTGCCCTCTGGTGGCCAGAGAGTCCACCAGCGCCGTGCCCGTCCAGGGACTGGGGGCGGGGGAGGGGGGGGACGTGCAGGGCGCAGCCTGGGGACATGGCCAGGTTTGAGAAGGGGTGATGGGCACCCTGGGGTCTTCTCAGGTTGGGAAGGGAGTTTCAGGATGAAAACCGTTTATGAAACTGTCCCGTTCCAAGCCCCCTTTGCAAATCACGGACGAGCCACCAAAGGGTCCGCAGGTCTCCTGTGGCCACAAACAGCGTTAGCAGCCCCTCTGGGACAACGGGGTGCAGCCATCAGCCCTGACGTCACAGCCTCTGGCTGCCTGTGGCCATCACCTCCCCCGCCCCGGGGAGAGTCAGAGCGGACGCTCAGCCTTCTTCCAGGAGCAGCGGGCACCAGGACCAGACAGGCAGTCGGCGCCCCAAACACCCCTGCTGCCGCCGCTGTGACACCAAGCACAGGGACACCCGTGGGTTCGAGCAGCGTTTGAGGAAGTCGCCCACCCTGGCCTCACGAGCTCTAGACTGCTGGGAGCCAGAGGGCCCGTGGTGATCGTGGCCCGCAGCTGGGAAGAGGCTTGTCCGAGGTCACGGGGAAAACGGGAGCTCCCCCCACTCCCACCTCACCACAGTCCCGAGGACCGAGGGCTTAGGCGGCCCTCCGACCCCTTACCTTAGCGGTACGAGCATATTACGTACCGAGAGGGAGATTTTCCACGATTCCGGTGTGATTTCCAGTGCGGCCGCAGGAGCAAACTTTTCGCTGTGTCTGTGCATTCGCACACGTGGTCACGTCGGCTGGTGCTCACCCCGGCTGCGTGATGTGGAAAACAGCGTGTCCCCCACGAAGCCGGGACTCTCAGGGTGACAGCACACGCTCCTTTCAGGCGAGGCGTTTGTCACTAGAACCTTGACGGGCACCGGCACGAGGCCCAAAAGCAAGTCGTTTGCTGCCCCGAATCGCTGGTGGCAGCGAGGATAATCCCTGCCCTCTCCCTCCTCGGTTCCCAAATGAGGACCTGCCCAACGGGGGAGAAGAAGAGTCCAGTGCACACACACACGTACATACACGTATACACACGTACACACTCGTGCACGCACATGGTACACACGCATACACACGTACCCACATACATACACACATGTGTACACACGTACCCGCATGTACACACATGCACACGTATACGCACACACATACACATGCACACATACGCATGTACACACACGCGTGCATGCACACGTATACACACATTTACACACATGTGTACGCACATATACACACGCATACACACATGTACACACACACGGACATAATAACCCAGTGAGTGTTTAAGGGCCTACGACGTGCTGGGAGCCACTGAGGTGCAAGCGACGGCCCTTCGGAAGCCTCTGGGAGGGGTCGGGGCTGCGGACACCAGCGCCCGGCAGAGAAGCTGAGCGCGGCCGCAGGGCCCCGGGAGGGACGCGGGGCTCAGAGCCCGTACACAGAGCTTGAGCACACGCCCTCTCCGTCACGTCCAACACCGAATTCAGAGACACAATGTGTTTAGTGACCAACCTACTTTAAAGTACCTAAAAGTGACTCTTAAGGAGGCATTTCTAACCCCAAACACAAGTAGCCGGGCCCCATGTGCCCAACGCTATCCCAGTCACCAACACGCACATGCGTCCGGGACTGCTTTTCTCCCCGAGGGCTACTTCATGGGCACTTCGCCAAGCACGGACAGTCGGCGTCCGGCAGGGCCTCTCGCCACGCGGAACATTCGGTCATGCCGGTGTGGCGGGCACTCGGCCAACAGCCTCCGCTGGCCTTCTGGGTTGTCTCCCGCTATCTGCGGTGTAAATACAATGTGTCGAAACCTTGGTCCAAAGTTATCATCTGTTTTTCTTTTTTGAAATAGTTCCTTGACCTACATCCTCAAGAATAAAATAACTGGCTCGAAAATCACATTTTTAGTTATTTTTAAGATTTTTATTTATTTGACAGAGAGAGCACACAAGCAGGGGGAGGGGTAGAGGGAGAAGCACAGTCCCCTCCCCCGCTGAGCAGGACCCTGGGATCACGACCTGGGCCAAGGGCAGAGGCTTTAACCCACTGAGCCCCCCAGACGCCCCCAGAATCACAACATTTTAATGGCTGTAGATACGTACTGCCCCGCTGTCCTCAGAACGGATTATAATACTGTAAAAAGCCACCTCACACCCCACTCCCCGTGAACCAGCCACGCCGTCAAGGGCCCGTCCGACACCCACCAGAGAGGCAAACACCTGCTCAGGGCTACGTCCCCAGCAGGGGGCCAAGCCGGGCGCAGCGCAGACGGCCAGCCGCTCCGAGGCCTGTGCTGACATGGCAACAGCGAGGGACGGGTTCTCCCCGAGCCCCCTGCGGCCCAGCCCTGCCCCACCTGCCCCTGCTTCTCTTAGTGAGGCAAACTGCTCCGTCCCTCCACTCTCTATCCTCGGTGAACAGCGAACAGCAAGGGCCACCGAACACCCCGCACTCACTGGTTCCACTCCGCACTCTCCTGCCTGAAGACCGGGCACTGCCCCCCCCCTTGAATACTTAGAAGACGCCTCAGGGCGCCCAGCAGGCTCCTTTGGTGGTGCATGCGACTCCTGAGCTTGGGACTTGAGTTTGAGCCCCATCCCGGGCATAGAGATCGCTTAAATAAATCTTTTTTTTTTTTATCTTAAAAAAGTAAAAAGAAATAAAAGATTTTAAATTCCTATGTGGCCAAGTAAGGAGAGAGAGAGGAAATAGAAACGTAAAGAGAAAGCAGGGGCGCCCGGGGGGCTCAGTGGGTTGAGCGTCCCACTTCCGATCTCAGCTCGGGTCCTGATCTCAGGGTCCTGAGTTCAAGCCGCGCACAGGGATCCACGCTGGGCGTGGAGCCTACTGAGAAAACAGAGAGAGACAGAAAGCAAAACACAGAGCCCTTCAGAAGGCTTGGAGGAAAAGGGGAAGGAGCGCTTTCCAGGCCACCACTCACTCACCTCGTGTGCTGTTAGAAAGGTAAATAATTTCTGTAAGACACGCCTCCCACTTGGGCTGGGAGCTGGTGTTCCCATTCAAAACTCTGATCTAATTGATTCCCTGCTCCGACCTTCCGCTCTGGGTCAGACCAGCTAGGCCTCCCCTGCCTACTGGTCCCAGAGGGCTCAGCCCAGGAAGCTACAGCTCCCGTCTCAGTGGCTGAGCCCCGGCCCTGGGCCGGACGTTCTGCTCCAATGAACAGATGAGACCAGAGCACAGTCACCGCAGACCCCCACCAGGCACTCAGAGATGAAGCCTGGGACGCCATCGGCTGGGCCCATGGGTTTCCTGTTGAGGTTTCCCGGTCCCCAGGCAGCAGGTGTCCTGAATCATGAGGAACAGTGAAGCCCTGTGCCGTCACCCCGTCACAGTCAGGTGTCCTGGTCACCAGCCCTGGGGCTGATGGAGACCCGGCCCGCCCACAGCACCGGCTCCCAGGCCTGCCAGTGGCTCCGCCAGAATCCTCCTTCTCACTCCCATCCCCCCTTCCTCCTGGTGGTCCCCCCACTCCCCAGCAAGGCTCCCCACCCCACTGGGTCTCCCCTCCAGTCCTCTGGGGGGTGTCTCCCCAGCGACGCAGCCCTCCCTGCCCCCACCAGACGAGGAAGGTCAGGCAGGCGCCCCTCTCCTGCCCACTGCACCGAAGTGACTGGGGCCCCACCTGAGACGCAGGGGGTTGAGGACGAGTCCAAGGCCGGTGTCCGGGGACTCAGAAGGGGGCAGTGCCGTGTGTCTCCCTGACTTCCGTGTTACGCGACCCAGTGATCACACTTTGGTCCTTATCTCGTCCAGCCTCTCCCTGCATGCACCTCTGTCAACAACCTTTCTTCTGCCCCTCCAGGTCTCCATCCCTAAGACGTTCTGCCTCGAAGTCCGTTCCGGGGTCCCCTCCACACCCCCACCCCCAGGGCTCTCCAGGGCACCGGCCACAGCCCTGCTCACCCTGCACCTGCTTCCCCGGCCTCCGTTCCGTCCTCTCTCGTCGCCCTGACCACCGACTACACCCGACCCTGCCCACATCCACACAGCCGTCCGCTCCGTCCACCCTGAGCCCCAGGCTCCCCCGTCCACCGCCCTTGGAGCATCTGCCCCGCGCCCCGAGCACTGGCACACCTCGCCCGCGTCCTGCGCCAGGGGGACTCTGTCTCCACGCCGCCCCCGCCCCGCTGCCCCTTGCTGCCCTTTCCTTTCTGTTTCTGGCTTCAGTTGACACCATGAAATCCCCACTTCCACCCAAGGAGAAACTCGGGGGTCAGGCCCTCACCTCCTACCCCCGATCAGCCACCAATTCTCCCAGTTGGATCTCCGAAGCGTTTCCCGAATCTGCCCTCTTCCAGAGAGCCCCACGCTGACCCTCACCAGCCCTCGCCAGCCCTCGCCAGCCTGCGGAGAGCGCCCTTCACGTTCCATACGTTTCTGTTTAAAATGCTGATTTGCTCATGTGATTTTAAATCCTGGGGTGGCTCCCCTGAAAGGAAAAAAGTTCCTCCGTGCCCCTCCCCCAACATCGTCATAATTTATTGGTACAATAGTGTCATTTAAAGACATAGAGACATAAAAGTAGGTATAAATATATACTTACGGCACATCAAACTGGAAAAGCAGCAGCAACTTACCAAATAGAAACTAAGTTATCAAGCTGATACATTTTTTAATGACCACACTGATTTACTGCAACCGAGGGTATTTGCTGAAACCGATGGCTGCACCGCACTGGGGGGTCCCTCCGGGGCAGGGTCGCGGGGATCCGCAGCTGGGTGAGGGCTCCCTCCTCCCACCACGGCTCCCCTGCTCACCGTTAGAGCCGCTGCTGAAGGCCGGTTCACGCTTGCCAGGACCCGCGTCCTCTGTTCCCCGCTGGGGACTGAGCCCGCCAGAGCAGCTTTCCTGGGGCCGCTCGTCACACACAGAGGCAAACGCAGGCACGGAAATCTTGGGCGGCACAGAGGTTGTATCCCGTATAGCCCAAACCGTGATTAGCTTGTTGAGTCTTCCCGTATCCTTTCCGCAGAAGACTCGGGGACGTTAGGCTGAGACCCCCGAACCAAGTCCACGTTCAGAAAACGTGGGAACCAGGAGCTCCCCGCTGCACCCCACACAGACGCTCAGAGACACTCTGCAGAGGCGTCCCACCCCCCACTTGACATCCCAGTGGCGCCAAATTGTTTGTGTCCCCAGCATCCCTCAGGGAAAGGCCCTCTCTTGCCCCCTTCCTAAGTTAACTCCTTGTCATCCTCTGGAATTTCACTCTGAAGCTCGTCCTGATCCCTGAGGCAGGGTCAGACAGGGTCTCTCCGCCCCATACCGGGCCTCGCCTCCAGCATGGACAAAACTTCAGGCTCCGTGCTGCTGGGGAAGGGAGCCCTCCCTGTCACTGAGCTGCCTGACGTGCTACGATGATCGTGGTGACCTTGGACATGTCACTTCATGACCTTGAGCTTCAGCTACTCCATCTACAACACTAGAACCACACAGATAAACTGGCACAGTCTCAGGGCGCCTGCGTAGCTCCGTCGTTAAGACTCTGCCTTTGGCTTAGGTGGTGATCCCCGGGTCCTGGGATCCGGGTCCTGGGATCCCTGGGATGGAGCCCCAGATCAGGCTCCTTGCTCAGCAGGGAGCCTGCTGCTCCCTCTCCCTCCTGTCTGCCATCCCCCTGCTTCTGCTCTCTCTCTAATAAATAAACAAAATCTTAAAAAAAAAAAGTGGCCCCCGAGCAAAATTCAAGGTAACGTGATACAGCACGGGTTCGAAGCAGAGTATGACGGCGTACCCGGATGAGGGAACGCACGCACAGACGGAAGGAGGAAGCTGGCTGGGTACCGACCGACGTGGAAACGCTTCTGAGATCTGCCCTGAGAGAAGCAAGCAGGGACATAGCGGTGCGTGCAGGATGGTGCCTTTGTCCAGAAAGGAGGATGTCTACTCACATTTACTTGCTTGCGCATGAAAAGGTCTGGGAAGACAAACAAGAACTGATCGCAGGTCACATTAGGGAAAAGGAACGGGCGGACAGAGCACAGCTGTGAGAGGGGATTTTCCACTGCACGGGTGTTGTACCCGTGATTTTAAACTACGAGATTGTACCACTTCCATAAAAAGTAAATGAGTTTAAGAACGAATGATAATATTAAGGCCCTAAGTACACCGCGGATCAGGCAGGAAAACCAAGTAAACACCGAAAAACCATGGGCCGTTGTGGTCAGGTGCCAAGCAACAACGGTGACTTTGTGGTGAGGCTGTCTCCTACGGAGCTGCTAACAGTGGTGAGGACAGATGTCCCGTGTCTGCCCAGCCCCGCCCCGCACTGCCCTGCCGCGCTCGCCACACTCGCCGCGCTCACCACACTCGCCACGCTCGCAGGGGAGGACCAAGCCCACACGGCTTTCGGAAGGGGAAGCTGGCAGGAGGCGGCGCACGGCTGGACTCGTGATCTCGACCCGCCCACCTGAGGACATGTTCCTTCCAGTCAACGAAGACTCATCGAGTGTCTACTAAGTACCAGATAATGGGGTGTTAGTAAACCAGCTCTCCAAAAACAGAAATTAAAAAGCCCCGTTTTGTTTTTTTTTTTTAAGTAGGCTCCACACCCAATGTGGGGCTTGAACTCACAACCCTGAGATCAAGAGCTGCACCCTCCGCCAACCGAGCCAGCCAGACGCCCCAGAAAGCCCTGATTTCGAGCCTGTGCCAATGACCGTGGTGTAAACACTCGCGGCACAGTCCTGTCAGCTGCGTGACGTCACTGAACATGGAACTGGGAAGAGACAGGTCCGACTAGTTCTCGCAAGCAAGTACAAACCCGCCCAGGACAAGCCGGCCCGGGGACGCCCTCAGACAGTGAGGAGAGCACACGGACTCCACGCTGGGGAGGACACAGCAGAATAATGAACATTGGCTGAGGGTTTCCTATACGCCAGGTCAAATTCTAACAACTCCACTATTACAAACCATGATCACCAAAACCCCTAGAAGGTAAGTTTTGTCATAATATCACATCATAAAGATGACATAATCTCACCGTGGGACTAGGACAGTGAAGCCAACACACAGTACTGTAATCAGTCATCGACAGCGGGGCAGGTGCGGGTCTGACGAGCTCCGCGGCGGCTCTGCCCGCCTGGACAAGGTAGTCACTAAACACACAGGCTGCATGCCCCTCCGTTCACCCGCCCCGCGGGGGAAGCCCCTGAAATCTTGGGATTTCTGGTGAAAGCTACAACTACCCCAGTACAGGTGTTTTCAGTTGTTGGCAAGGATTTGTGTTTCTCTCCCGGAGGCCATCGTTCCACCGGTTTCTGGCTTCCATAGTCGATATTGAGAAGTCAGCCATCAGTCTAAATGTTGCAACTTTTTTTTTTGAGATTTTATTTCTTTATTTATTTTGAGAGAGAGAGCTCATGCGCCTTGGTGGGGAGGGACAGAGGAAGAGGGAGAGGGAATCTCAAGCAGACTCCTGCTGAGTGCTGAGCCCAGCATGGGGCTCGATCTCACAACCCTGAGATCATGACCTGAGCCAAAACCAAGAGTCGGACACTTAACCGACTAAGCCACCCAGGTGCTCCTAAATGTTGCCACTTTTAAAGACATCAGTTTTATTCTCTAACCCCTTAAAAACATCTTCCTCTGTAAATATCTCGATATGTATCTCTAAGGAATAACTATTTCTAACATAACCACAGTACTGTTATCATAGCCATAGTATTAACAGTGTATCATACTTTTTTAAAAAAAAGATTTTATTTATAGGGGCGCCTGGGTGGCTCAGTGGGTTAAGCCTCTGCCTTCGGCTCAGGTCATGATCTCAAGGTCCTGGGATCGAGCCCCGCATTGGGCTCTCTGCTCAGCGGGGAGCCTACTTCCTCCTGTCTCTCTACCTGCCTCTCTGCCTACTTGTGATCGCTCTCTCTCTCTGTCAAATAAATAAATAAAATCTTTTTTTAAAAAGATTTTATTTATTTATTTGACAGAGATCACAAGTAGGCAGAGAGGCAAGCAGAGAGAGAGAGGAAGGGAAGCAGGCTCCATGCCGAGCAGAGAGCCCAATGCGGGGCTCGATCCCAGGACCCTGGGATCATGACCTGAGCTGCAGTCAGAGGCTTTAACCCACTGAGCCACCCAGATGCCCCAACAGTGTATCGCTCTTATCAACAATTCCCAATATCCAGAGTTCAAATTTCTAATTGACTCACAAATGCGATATGCTTTTTTAAGTTTTAGCAATTTGTTTGTTTGAATCAGTATCCATAAAGACCACATATTATGATCGCATGATATGTTTTTTTAAAATCTCTTAATCTGGGGGGCCTGGATGGCTCCGTTGGTTAAGTGTCCCACTCTTGGTTTCGGCTCAGGGCATGATCTCAGAATCCGGGAATCAAGCAGCACGGCAGGGTCCTCACGCTGCTCAGAGTCTGCTTGGAATTCTCTCCCTCTACCCCTCCCCCTGCTCGGCGTCTTTCTCTCTCACTCTCTCAAATAAATAAACAAAAATCTTTTTAAAATAAAATCTCTTAACCTATAGTTTCCCATACACACAGGCGGACACGCATATTCCTCAGTATCTTTCACCAGTTCTGTAGTTTTCCTCAGATAGATTTTGTGTTCATTTTGTAGATCGACACCTAAGTATTTCACTTTGGAGAATGCTAATGTGAATGGTAATGTGTTTTTCATTTCAGTTTCACTCGTTCATTGCCAGTATGTGGAAAAGCAACAGGCTTTGTATATTAATCTTATCTTCAGCAACTTTTCTATAATCCCCTATTACTTATAGATTGTTTTTTTAACGATCTGCATGCCCAGTAGGAAGCCCAAGCAGGACTCAACCTTGCGACCCTGAGATCATGATCTGAGCCAAAATCAAGAGTCAGACACGTAACCGGCTGAGCCCTCCAGGCACCCGCACAGTAACTGATTTTTGAATGTTGAAGCAAACTAACACACCTCATATATTCCCACCTGGTTGTGGTGTACAGTGCTTTTTACACATTGCTGAATCGGATTTGCTACGATTCTGTTGAGGATGTTTGTAATTCTGTTTACGAAAGACATCGGTCTGCGGTATTCTTCTCATTGTCGTCTGTCTGACTGTGAGCATCCGCTTGGCCTCCTAGAATGACGTACAAAGTACTTCCTTTGCTTCTCCCTTCTGGAAGAGATTAAAGACAATTGGGATAATTTTTTTTTTCATAAATGTGTGGTAGAATTCACCAGGGAACAAATCAGTGCATGGTGCTTTCTGTTGTGAAGGGTTATTAATTATTAGAGCAATGAAAAAAAAAAAGACATAGCCCTATTCAGATTGTGTGTTTCTTCCTGTGTGAGTTCTGGTAGATTACACCTTTCAAGGAGTTTTTCCACTTGGTCTAGGTAATAAAATATGTGGGCATAGAACTATTCATAATAGTCCCTTATTACTCTTTTTTTTAAAGATTTTTTAAAAGATTTTATTTATTTATTTGACAGACAGACATCAGAAGTAGACAGAGAGGCAGGCAGGCAGAGAGAGAGAGGAAGCAGGCTCCCCACTGAGCAGAGAGCCCGATGCGGGGCTCGATCCCAGGACCCTGGGACCATGACCTGAGCCGAAGGCAGAGACTTAACCCACTGAGTCCCCCAGGCGCCCCTTTTTAAAGATTTTATTTGAGAGAGAGAACGGGCACAAGCTGGGGGGAGGGACAGAAGGAGAGAAGCAAGCAGACCCCCTGCTGAGCAGGAAGTCCCATGCATGATGCAAATGGGGCTGGATCCCAGGACCCTGAAATCTTGACTTGAGCTGAAACCAGAGCTTAACTGACTGAGCCACCCAAGCGCCCCTATTACCCTTTGAGTGTCCCCGAGTTCTGTAGTGATGCCCCTCTTTCTTTTCAGGATTAGTGACTTGTGTCCTCTTGCTCCTTTTCTTAGTTAGCCTGGTAAAGGGCTTATCAATTTTATCAGTCCTTTCAAAGAACCAGACTTTGTGTTTATTTTCTCTACTGATTTCTTATTTTCAATTTCATTATTCTCTTGTGATTTTTATTATTTCTTTTCTTTTGCTCACTTTGGATTTAATTTGCTCATCTTTTTCTGTTTTCCTAAGGTGGAAACTTAGATTACTGATTTTAAATCTTCTTTTCTTAAAAAGTGTATTAAATATGGGGCGCCTGGGTGGCTCAGTTGGTTAAGCGGCTGCTTTCGGCTCAGGTCATGATCCCAGCGTCCTGGGATCGAGTCCCGCATCAGACTCCTTGCTCGGCGGGAGCCGGCTTCTCCCTCTGCCTCTGCTGCCTCTCTGCCTGCCTGTGCTCGCTCGCTCTCTCTGTGACAAATAAATAAAATCTTTTTAAAAATGTATTAAATGCTACACATTTCTCTTGAAGCACTGTTTTTGCTGCATTCTGCAAATCTTGATGAATTGCATTTTTATCTAATTCAGAATATTTTAAAGTTTATCTTCAGATTTCTACTTCGATCTGTTACTTAGAAGCACAGTTAAATTTCCAAGTTTTGGGAGACTTTCTGGCTACCTTTCAATTATTTGTTTCTAATTTAATTTCATTGAGGTCTAAGAGCAAACATTGTATGATTTCTGCCCTTTAAAAACTTGTTGAGGGACGCCTGGTTGGCTCCGTGGGTTAAGCCTCTGCCTTCGGCTCGGATCGTGATCTCAGGGTCCTGGGAGCGAGCCCTGCGTTGGGCTCTCTGCTCAGCGGGGAGCCTGCTTCCCCCCCTCTCTCTCTGCCTGCCTCTCTGCCTACTTGTGACCGCTCTGTGTCGAATAAATAAAATCTTTTTTTAAAAAAAAAGCGTTGAAGTGTGTCTCGTGGCTCAGAATGTGGTCTACCTTGGTGAATGTCTCATGTGAGCTTGAGAAGAATGTAGATTTCGTTGTTCCTGGGTGAAGGAGTCTATGCACGTCCATCACATCCAGCTGGTGGTGCTCTTCAGTTCGACCGTGTCCTCACTGGTTTCCTGCTCGATCTGTCCACCGTGAAGAGGAGTGCGAAGTCTTCAGCTGGCACAGTGAATGCATTTTGTTTCTCTGTGCGGTTCTCTCAGCTTTTGCCTTATGCGTTTTGACACTGTGTTGTTGGATGCCTACGTGTAAGGAATATTATGTCTTTGTGGAATACCGAGTCCTTTATCACGTAATACCCCTCTTGAGCTCCGATGACTTTCCTGGCTCCGAAGTCTCCTTTGTCTGAAATGAATACAGCGACTCCTTCTTTCTTTTGGTTAGTGTTAGCATGCCATATCTCTCCCCATCTTTCTTTTTTTTTTTTAAGATTTTATTTATTTGACAGACAGAATCAGAAGCAGGCAGCGAGGCAGGCAGAGAGAGAGGGGGAAGCAGGCTCCCCGCTGAGCAGAGAGCCCGATGCGGGGCTCAATCCCAGGACCCCGAGATCATGACCTGAGCCGAAGGCAGAGGCTTTAACCCACTGAGCCACCCAGGCGCCCCTCTCCCCATCTTCCTTTCTTTTTTTTTTAAATAAAAAGATTGACCTTGTAGTTAAAAACTACAGTGAAAATTCCCACAGTGAAAGTCCCACAGTGAAAATTCCGGGCCCAAATAACTTCACTGGGGTAGTGTATAAAACATTTAAAGAAGAACTAACACCAATTCTACACAAACTCTTTCAGAAAATTGAAGAGGAAGAAATTCTTCCCAACTCATTCTATGAAGCCAACATTACTCAAAACCAGATGGGATATTACAAGAAAAGAAAGGGATAGACTAATATCTTTCATGAACGTAAGATATAACCATTCTTAATAAAATTGTAGCCAACCAAATCAAGTAGTAAATAAAAGGTTAACATCACAACTGGTTCTGGGCTCTGAGCATCCAGCTCTCTGCTCAGCAGGGAGCCTGCTTTCCCCTCTCTCTCTGCCTGCCTCTGCCTACTTGTGATCTCTGTCTGTCAAATAAATAAATAAAATCTTTAAAAAAAAAAAAGAAATTGAAATTTCAAAAATACCATTCAGCAATAAATTGATACAATCAACAACATAGATGAACCTGAAAATATGCTGAGTAAAAGAGGTCACACAGAAAATACCTACTGTATGATTTCATTTATATAAAATTCTAAAAAATGCAAAGTAATCTACGAGAACAAAAAGCAGATCTGTGATTGTCCAGGAGCTAGGAGGAGTAAGGGGGTCCAGTGGGAAGGAGTAGAAGGGAAGAACCAGAAATGAGCAAAAGGAAACTTCAAGGTCGTAAATATGTTATCTTTACTGTGGTGATTGTTTCATGTGTCTGTAAGTGTCAAAACTTACCAAGTTGCACATTTTAAACATGAAAAAAATTATTACATATCAATAACTTTTTTTTTTTTAATTTAAGAACATAGTTCTGTTTTTAAAGCAAGCTTTGGGCAGTTTTTTAAAAATTATCCTCCCCTTGACATCTCACCTTTCTTGGAGCTCACTTTTGATCCCAGGAACTTTTTCTAATTCAGAGGGAAAAAAATAACACACATACACACCCAACTTCCCAAAATATTAGCCTTCCATCTAAAACCGGTTTTCTTTCACACGTTTTCCTTGACAAGGTGTCTTGGCACCTTCCGTGTTAGCAGTTGGTCTCAGCTCCCAGGGGTGTCGGTGGCAGAGAGTTGGTTTCCAAGGTCACCACAGACAGTGAGGCACCAGCTTGGGAGGCTGGGCCCCGCAGGCAATGCTGACCTCGGCTCAGGGGAGGTAAGGTGAGAAGCCCCTTCCCCACCAAACGCCTCGAGAGCTTCACAAGCCACGAGGGAGCAAGTTTCTGGGCCCACGTCCCAAGGGCCCGAGAGCTGAGCGCGCGCCGGTAAGATCCGTCGGTCAGTGCCCCGTGGGCCGGAGGACCGGGCCAGGTGGCTCTCCGCGTGGCGCAGCGCCCTGGCCAGTCTCATCGCGGTGAGCCTGTGCTCGGTCCTGCCGAGAAGCTCCGGCCTCCGCCCTGTTCCTTGGTTTTCCTCTTCCCTCCAGGGCTCGCTCCGTGCCTGCAACATCGAGGCGGTCCAGGGGACAGAGAAGCGGACTCTGGAGCCAGACCGCCTGGGTTCCAGCTCTGCGACCCTAAGCAAGATTCTTACCTCTCTGGGCCTCGTTTCCCACCTGAGCACAAGGGTAAGACGTAGGGCCCCGAGAGGTGGCCGGAGAGGACGCGGTGGTTAGTGGCGGCGGTTGGTCCGGAGTAAAGACTCTGCGGGCGTGGGTGTTGCGATTCCTTCATTTTAAAATACTACTGGGAACGCATCAGGTCTGAGTGACAGTGAGATGATCTCCGTCACACTGGCTACCCAGGAGCTTTCCAGAGAAATCGAGATGGACTGGAAGCTAACTCTCGGCCTTAGGGCTAACAACGCCTCAATGAAGCAAGCGCATCCGCACCGCCTTCCAAATGGACAAAGGCTGAAGAGGGAGAGAAGTCTGCGGTACAGGGGAGCACCCTGCCTTCCGCCGCGATGTCGTCCTGCGAGGCCGGTCCCCCAACGGTGCTCCAGAAGGAGAATGGCCTGACCTGGGGCCGACACTCTCGGGGCCACACCGGGTCGGGCCTGGGGACGCCTGCCCGGGAAGGAGGAGCCGTTTCTCTAGAACTCACGCTCTGAGCACCTCAAGCTTCTGGATCACTCCTCTCCCTCCGCTGTCCAGTTAACTATCCCGTTTCTAGAAGCCCTCCCACAAGCAGAAGCTGACACACCGCTGGTTTCCTTTGCTTCTCACACCTGAAAATGAGGAGGTATGAATTCTTGCTCCAAACCATTCATTAATGAAATTTCAGGCAAATCACCTATAACCCACCTGTGGTACAGTTTCCTCAAGCGTAAACGAACGGACAGGACAGGACAACCAGCGTCCTCCTATCCCACAGGGCGCTGGGCAGAGACAAGGACTCATCTATTAGAGGAGTTCTGTGGGGAAAGGTTCTAGGGATCATGTCCATTCAGGACATCGCTTCTTCCTGTTTATCCCGATTCTTCTGTCCAGCAGCGTTCACAGAGCCCACGCCCGATACTCAGCCCTCACAACCCGCACACAGCGTCCCAGACCTAAAAACGCACCTGCCCCACCCTACTCCCCGCCAAACTCCCTTCTTTGGACTCCTGGTCTAGTGCTCTTTCCATTAACCAACCCCCGCTTCCAGCTTCCTACCATACAGTCTGTCTTGGGCCCAATCTCGTAATCTACGTCTTTTTCCTAAACCAAGGCTTACGATCTGCTTCAGCGGCCGGTTAACTTCAGGGAACTCGATCCTGCTAAAGCCACCCCCCTGCCCCATAGACTTCAGAGTGGAGGGGACAAAGAGATGGTCAGGTGTGCACGGGGAAGGCATTCAAGAACGCGTGCACGGTGGTATCTAACGAGGGCAAAAATAACCGTCTAAGCTTTACTAATAATACCTGTCTTTGACATTTGGGCCACCTAGCACCTGCTCTAGGGGGTCCCTGCCTCAGAAGGCATCCGTCCCGGGCCATGAGGGAAACATTTCCAAGAACCAGCAGTCAGGCCACAGGCCGCGGTTCAGACATTCACTTTCTTTATAATGTGATGCCATCCGCCAGACAAAAACGAGCCTGTTAATTGCTACAAATTTGACAATTCTTAGTAAAGACAGAGAGAATGACCCTGAAAATCCTTGCTTTGCGGAGCGTCACTGCTTATCTCCAGGGAAAGGCCCAACAAGAGATATCAACCATAGAGGAAATACACACTCTTACTGTACCAAGTCCTGTGCTGAGGATTAGCTGGGAAGAGGGTCCAGGCCCGTATTTTCAAAAACAACCACCATCCACTTAATCTGGTCCTTCAAAGTGAACACGACAGTCTATTAATGAGTGAGAAAGCCACGGCTTTTCTAAGGGAACGTCACGCCCATGGAAAAAAGTTTGAAAAATATATGACTACAGATGCTCCCAATATCGTGATTTTGAAAATGTATGTATCAAAAGCAATGCGTGTCACCTGAAAGACTTTTTTAAAAAAATTTTTATTGAGTAAACTCTACGCCCAGGGTGGGGCTCGAACTCACAACCCCGAGATCCTGAGCCACCTGCTCTACTGAGAGAGCCTGGCAGGTGTCCCATCAGCTGTTAAAAAAGTTTTGTCTGCATGCTTGAGAAACTAAGAAACAGAATTTTAAAATCTGTTTTAAAAACCTAAATAGAGGGGCGCCTGAGTGGCTCAATGGGTTAAGTCTCTGTCTTCAGCTCAGGTCATGATCTCAGGGTCCTGGGATTGAGCCCCAAATCCAGCTCTCTGCTCAGCAGGGAGCCTACTCCCCCCCACCCCACCCCACCCCACCCCTGTCTTCCTCTCTGCCTACTTGTGATCTCTCTCTCTCTGTTAAATAAATATTTTTTTAAAAATTAAAAAAAATTAAAAATAAATAAAAACCTAAATAGAGGGGCGCCTGGGTGGCTCAGTGGGTTTAGCCTCTGCCTTCAGCTCAGGTCATGATCTTGGGGTCCTGGGATCGAGTCCCGCATCGGGCTCTCTGCTCAGAATGCAGGGAGTCTGCTTACCCCCTCTCTCTGACTGCCTCTCTGCCTACTTGTGATCTCTCTCTCTCTGTCAAATGAATAAATAAAATATTTTTTAGAAAAATAAATAACATTAAAAAAAACTAAATGGAATTTCTTAGGTTTGAGCCCATCTGTTAAAACTATGCGGGGCACCTGTTAAGGCAGTCGGTTAAGCCTCTGCCTTCAGCTCAGGTCATGATCCCAGAGCCCCGTGGTCTCTCTCTGTTTCTCTGCCAAATAAATAAAATCTTATAAAAAAAATTATAAGATGCAGTACCTTCCAACCATTCAAGGACTAATTGACTTAAAATGTTAATTTACTAGAAGAATTTCAGTTAAAACCTTTGCATCGTGGTGAACAGATTGGAAAATGAACGTCATGATTTAATAAAGGCCATCAAGGATGCACTTGTCCGTCTTAATCTGCCTTGGACAAGAATCTCTTTCAGTTACGACAGCCAGTAATAGTCACTGAGGAGTAGGAATTTAAAAATGTCCTTCTCTTTATTTTGATCTTTCCTGTTCTTATTCCCATTCTAGGGCATGTTTCATAAAACATGTAATAAAACAGGTGACGTAATTATTTTAAAATACTGCATCTCTTAAGAAAGCCCAGTATGTGTTTGGTGACCACTGGTTGGTCTCTCCGGAGGGGCGCCCACACCCGGGGGGGACCCTGGTGGCAGGTGTGTGGAAAGGGACCAGACTATGGCACAGTAGCAATCCGGGCTGGGTGCTTCGGACACCAGCAGAGCCCGCGTCTCTGGAAGTTCTGACCTAGGAGGTGGTGGAGATGGGCGCAGGCAGTGGGTCTTTCCTTCATTTGCCAACCGGCAGCTGGTACAATTTAGGGAAGCTCCTGGATTATTCCAATGGTCAAGCCATGCTTATTAGTTTTCTCCTCTCTTGCAATTTGCAAACCCGCCCCCCAACACTGCTGGGTCCCCGGCTCCCTGCACACGAGCCCCAGATGTGTGCGGGTCTGGGCCGGGCGACTGTGCCTGCATTTCCCCCAGGAACAATCCGGCCGGAGAGGGAGGGGGAGGACACCGCCACCGGCCCTGCCTGCGGGGGGTTTACAGTAGCGTTTCCCTGGGCAAGACGACCAAGTCCATTCCCCAGTCCTAATGGAAAACTTTCCTTTTCATCTTCATTATTTTTAACGACGACGCCAGGGACCTTCGGACGAGCGCGTTACCTGCGAACATTTGGGAACTGTGATTCTCTGAAACCAGAATCGGCCCTGAGAGGCTCCTCCACCGGGTTCAGAAGCACCACGGCGCCCGGGAGCGCAGCCGGCCGCGGCCCTCTGCCCGCAGGGCCGCGCGGGGCCGCCGACGCCGGGGCCAGTTTCCGGAGCTCCCGGCACCCAGGAGGGAGGCGGCGCGCATTCCTGGAGACGAAGACGCGCACAGGGGTGGACAGCGGGTGAGCCGCGGCCGGGCGCGGGGGCGCGGGGGCGCGAGAGAGGCGCGCCCGCGGGGAGGGGGCCGGGCGGCGGGGCCCGGGGGACCTGGGAAGGGGCACAAAGTGGGGAGGCGGCCCCGGGCCGAGGAAGGGGGAGCGGCGGGGGCGGCGCGGGCTGCCTCGGCGAGCCGGGGCGGCCGGCGGGCCGGGCCGGGCAAAGCCGGGGATCCCGCCGCGTCCGGGGCCGGCTAGGCCGCACGGAGGGAGGGCAGCGCGCGGGGGGCTGCGGGCCGCGGGAGGAGGGGGAGGGGCGCGGGGGGAGGGGCCGGAGGGGGAGGGGCGTGTCGGGAGAGGGGGAGGGCCGGGAGGAAAGGCGGAGGGGGGCGGGCCCGGGGGGAGGGGAGGTGGTGGCGGAGGAGGGGAGGGCCGGGGCGGGCCGGGGGAGGGGCCTGCGGGCCGAGCCGCCGGAGCGGGCCGGAGGGGGCGGCGCGGGCACGGGCGGCCGGCCGGGCCTGCGCCCCGAGGAGCGGCGCGCCGAGGGGGAAGGGCCCGGAAGGAGCCTCCGAGCCGCCTTCCGCGCGCGGGGCCGGAGCCGAGGCGGCGGCGGGCGAGCGGCCGGGCCGCGCGGGGCGGAGGGGAGCCGGGGCCGGGCCCCCGCGGGCCGGCGCGGAGGAGGCCGCGGGGCGGGCACGCGAGCGGCGTCCGCGGTTGATGGCGGCCGGGGCGGCGGGCGGCGGGCGCGGGGCGCGGGGCGCGGAGAGGCCGGGGCCCCGGCGGGCGTGAGGCGGGGGGCGCGGGCGCCGGGAAGGGTCCCCCGAGCTGTGGCGCAAAGGCTGTTTCTGTTGTTGTCTTGAAGGCGCTGCATCCGCGCGGCGGCGGGGCCGGCCCGGACCTGAGCGGTGTGGCCGCGGCGGCCCGGCGTCTGCGCTCGGTTGTCCGCCCGCCCGGCCCTCCGTCGTGCTGAGCGCGGGGCGACCCCGCACGGCCCCGCCGGCCCCCGGCGCCCGGCGGCGGCAGGACAGCGGCGGGAGCGGCGTCCCGAGCATGGGCTCCGCCTGGGTCTTGCAGCGAGGACGGCCGCTCTGAGGGCGATTCTTGTGTGACCCGCGTTAGCCCCGGCGCCAGGCTTGAACAGATTTGTGGTGGGGTGTTTGGTTTCTGAGGAGGTCACAGTTTTTCCTCTTTTTCTTTCGGTTTTTTTTCTGCGACGGGGGAGGGGCGGGGGGCTGGGGACGGACACCATGCTGGCCGGTCCGCGGAGCGGGGAGCCTCGGTTCCCGGGGTCCTGAGGGCCCGCGGAGCGCGTCCGAGCGTCCGACTGTCCGGCCGCGAGGCTGGGAGGCCCCCCCGCGCCTGCCCTGGAGACTGCAGCCGACCCAGCCGCGATCAGGACGCCAGAACTGCAGGATCCCGGCCGCGCGGAGACCCTGAGAAACCATGAGTGTGAGGCTGCCCCAGAGCATAGACAGGTAGGCGCGCTGGGAATGGGCTTTCCCGCACTTTCCTAACCGGAGACTGGGGGAGAGGGTGTTGCATTTGGGTAAAAGGTTGCAAAGGAGGGGTTGGGGTGGGAGCGCGGGTCTCGGGGACAGTACGGCCATGTGTGTTGATGTGTCCTCTGGGTGCGTCGGTGTCCCGATTCGGTGCTTTTTTTGAACGAGCGATAAACAGTGAGGCCGGGAGAGGACACAGAGGGGAAGTGCTTCCCTCGGTCTCTGACTTTTGCCCTGCTACAGGCTGAATTTGAGCCCCTAACTTGCCTGTTTAAGGGGCTGGAGGCCGCCCGGGCCTGGTCACGTGAGTCCCCAGGGTGGGTTGGGACTGGCTTTAGGTGTTGAGCTGCTGGGGGAAGGGCCCTGGCAGGGGCGTGGGCCTCTGCGGGCTGGTTGCTACGGAATGGTGGGGCTTGGTGGGGGGGTCATTCCATTTCCAGAGCCGGGGAGGATGTTCCAGGCCTGACTGATGGGACAGAGGCACCCTTTGCACCCATAGAGGTCTGGATTCTTGCCAGGGACTGATGATAATGGCCCCCAAATGCACAGGGTGCATTAGAATTTCTTCCTCTCCAAGCTTAGGGTTTAACTTGAGACCCGCGGACCAGGGGACGCTCTAGGGTTTAATCTTCCAAGCCGGCCTTAATAAGCTTGACTCTGCAGGGTGGGCCTTCCCTCCGCCTAGAGCGGGAATGAGTTGTTTGGGATTCTCAGGCCTGATGGGCAGAGGTCCTGGTCCTGGGAGCCCCGGGCCCAGGATCCAGCCCCCTTACCAGCCTGGGCAGCGCCGGTAGCCCTGCTGTTTACAACTTTGTGAGGTGACTGTTTCCCCAGCCCCCCCACACACCCTTTCTCCTTAAAAATCTTGGATTCTGTACATAGCCTGACTGGATGGGTGGAGGTTAGAGGACCGAGCAAGCAGATGGAAGCCCTGGCCGTGTTGCTGGATACGCAGGGAACAGCGGGGAGCCGAGGTCTCTCCATGCCAGTTAACCTTTGATGATCCATGGTAGTAGTGGTTTCTTTCCGGCTGTGGGATGGGGTATAAACATAGTCCCTCCTGAACACTAATGTGTGGATCGCCTCTGAGTCCTGCTTGATCGGCTCCACGCCCCCACCTGGACCCTGAGTTGTCAGTGGGCTGAAGGCAGCCAGCCACAAAGGGCATAAAACGCGTGTCCCCTCCCCTTGTCATTGGCTTCCCTGTAGCTCGCGTCTTGTAAAGGGAGGCCCGAGGTGCGTCCGGGCAGGGGGGTGACATGGTCCCGGGGCCACCTTCTCATTTCATCCTGCTGGAGTTTGGGAATTAGTACATCTGCCTTTTGTGAGATGGGGTTGGTGAGTGATTTCTCTGAAATAGGGATGTGAGCAGATGGAAACCCAGGTTTGGGGGTGCAGGAAGGAGGCAGGAGGGTTCCTGGGCTGATGTGAGATGCTCCTGGGGGAGCTCGTACACCTTCACTGTCTGCGAGGTACGGCGTGGGACGTTTCTCCCCATGTGCTTTCGTGGAACGGGTCTGAAGGTGGATGGTGGTAGTCCCGCTATCCAGTGGGGGGTCCTTGAGGCTCTGGGAGGACACCTGGCTTGCCCTGTGCCATCTTGCTGGACTAGGGGCAGAATCTGAGCCCAGATGCGGATCTCCTGACCCCTGCAGGCTCTTCTGCTTGCCCCATGCTGGCTTAGTGGGTTTGTGTACTGGTCCTGTGGAATGTGCTTTCCGTATCTCCTTTTGATGGTAGCGTATGACACTGTCCGGTGTTCCCTTTGCACTGGTCTTTTCAACAGTCTTGGGAACGGTGCTGTCATTTCTCTAGGAAAGCGCCCATTTCTCCTCTGGGGTAGCATAGCTTTGCAGACAGAGCGTTCGCCACCTCTGCCTGGTCAGAGGCTCGGGTCACCTAGATACCGCACCCCCGGTTTGCTGCAGAGAGTCCAGTGGGAGGTACCCGACGGGTGTCACAATGGGTGCGCAGTCCAGTTGGGGAGCCAGGGAAGGATAGGGCTCCCAACGAAGACCGAGGAACTGTTGATACTCAACAGTAAGCCCCAGAAAGGCAGGGACTGCCTCCCCTTGGCTCAGCGGTGGGCCTGCGGTGAGCATTCCATCCGTGCGGGACAGAATGCTGGGGTGAGCAAGCGTGGCAGCAAGTGTACGTCCCTCCCCCTCACAGTGTTCCAGCACTCCTGGCTTGGCTGCCCACAGAGAGCCAGGCCCGAGACGGCCCCCTTGCTGGTGTGTATTTCCTAGGGAGGAGCCATGTGCCGGAAGACGTGTGGAGAAGACGTGTGGCCCAAAGAAGCCTCTGGAATTTTTCTTCAGAAGCGTTTTTAACTTCCTCTTGGGGACTGACACCTGGGTCCGTAGGATGGACAAGTGTTTGCGACGACTCTTGATCTTTCTGTACTGACACGTGGGCTCACGCAGCTGCTCAGCCCGTCCTTCTGTCGGCGGACGGCATGTTGCCCGTGGACGCGTGTTCTCAATATTTCTGAAAGCGTGTTTGATGCTGCAAGCAGAGATGAGGACGCCGAGTTACTTCTGTGGGGGTGATGATGAGCTTTGCTGAGCCGTCTCTAGGCCTCGTCTCCCGTGGCAGGTGTTTCCCAGCTGGCGGTTAGACATCAGCATCTGTAAAACCGCTGTCCTCTGTGCCAGCGCAGACAGGGAAGGTTTGAACCCTGGCATTTCGCTCAACTCCGCGCACTTGGACATGCCACGTACCTCCTGTCATTTCCTCCTGGGCGTTGCGAGCGTTCACGTACATGAAAGGCCTTCTGGTTCACAAGCACTTTCACGCCGTGCGTCGTTTGAGGATTATAACATTTATTGCGTCTCGTGGGACTGTTGGGAAGAGCCAAGCAAACGCGCTCATATGTTTCGAATCGCTTTCTGAGCAGTAAAGCTCTTCATTTCAGGCCATTGACTTCTGAGTTTGGTTTAGCTTCACACACCACCTTCCGAACGAGCCGCAAACAGTTTGAGCAGCCAAGGGAGCGTCGTGCTGTTCTGAAGCGTGTGGCCAGAGTGAGCAGGCCTGGTGTGCGGAGGCGCCTGGGACTGGAGGAGAGCATCGGGTGATGGTCCTGGGTGCCTTGCCTAGAATTCCATTGAGTGGGAGAGGCTGCCGCTACCTTGGCTCCCTTAGACCGGAATAGAAAGGATGTGTTTAGTAATCTCTGGCCATTCCCAGTTCAGAATGAATCCAAGCCAGCAACCGTCCTTATCAGGGATCTGAGGTTGAAGGTACCTTTCCCTCTTTTAGGAGCCGCACGGTGTTCGGTGAGGTCGGAGGAGAGGCACAGGAGGGAGGCTGGTCGCAGGTGCTGGGAGACGGCCTTGGGCTTCAGGGAAGGTCTCAGAGAGGAGATGCTGGTTGCTCAGACTGGGCTTATCTAGAAAGGAAAGGGGTGGCTCCTAGAACAAGGTGGCTTCCCACCTTGGCCTCATGTTCTTGTCATGGGCCCTAGAATCCGCAGTCAGCAGGGTTGACGTGGTTGGCGTCCTATTCAGAGCTGCAGATACAAAGCCCTGCAATGCTGAGTCTTCTCCAGAACCTACCCTTGTGCTGTCTGGGTGAGACGAGAGGTGGCCACGGATTTGCGTGCGTATTGGTGGGTGATCACCGTGACGGGCAGGAGCAGGCTAAGCTTGACTTCAGATACTCAGAAACGTTTCTGCAAGAGTACCCTCTGATTAACAAATTTTTTAGCCTTTCTTTTTTTTAAACTGTCAGATCGTGGTCAGAGTCCCTGCCATCCGTTTGTGAGAGTACGTTAGAAAATAGGAAAAGTTACGTGACAGTATGATTTCATCAAAAATAAAAAAGATTCCATGAAGGGTAATAGCCAGCTCCCAAGTTAGCATAAAGACAGGGGAGTCCTGGAAGCCCCTCACCTGCGCAGGACGGTCTTTGGAAGCTTTGAGGGGCGCTCCCCGGCTGGCCCTCTGAAGGTCTGGGATTCCAGTGCGGGAAGGGCTTTGCTCGGTGTGCAGTCCTGGAGGACAGGAGGGAGGAGGCGGCATTTCATCTGTGTTGGCGGAACCTGCTTCAGGTCTTCACAGGGCACTCGCTGCCTTTAAAACTCCATTTATTGATTTGTTACTTTAAAAGCTTGATTCCAGGATTTATTGTGGCCTGCCAGCCCCACGCCCCGGGAACCATGCACACTTCCTTTTCACCGAGTCATGTGCAGAAGGACCCACACCCCGACGGCTCTGGCCTCCCGGGTCCCTCCTGCGCCCTGTGGGGGGAGCAGCCCTAAAGAAGGTGCGGGTTCTGTCTTGGAAGAAAAAAGGAACTGTTTCCCTGTTCACAGTCACGCTGGATCCACCAGGAGAGGGGACCTTCCACGCTCTGAGCTCCCGGCAAGTGCCCCGGCCGCTTGAGAACACCAGAGCTGGGGCTCTTCTCCAGGAATCTTGTCTGGCCTTCCCGGAATTGCTGAAAATGAAAGCTTGGAGAGACCAGGGAGTCGCTGGGCGCCGACATGAGGGAGGAGCGTGGAAGGACTGTGAGGGAGGCAGGAAGGGCTGCAGACCCGTGGCCCTCGTGGGACCCGAAGGGCACTCTCCCGCTTGGAGAAGCACCTGGAGCCGTGGCCCGAAAATCACATGCCTCCCAAGTCAGAAGGGGCTTCCTCTTGGCTCTGAGAGGACTCCCTTGGAGTTACTCACAGCAGGTGGGGGTCTGTCCCGTGTCCCGTGTTCCATCGTGGGAGGAAGTACCATGCAGTACCTGTATGAGCCTCCTTTAGGGTCTCAGACTTACCCCTGCTACAGTTTAAGCTCGTTTCGTTGTCTTTTAACCCTGATTTCAGCGCAGTCCCTAAAATCTAAGTGTTCCCCCGTCATCTTTACTGACTTCTTCAGGATTTCCCGTCTCGTTCTAAAGAACAGGAAACCGAGACTCTCAGGCACCAGGGAGGAGCTTTGAAAAGCCAGAGCAAGTGATTTCCGAGTTGTGATTTCTAGCACTTTCTCCGGCACTAAGTGCCGCTACCCTAAAGTGGTCTGATGGGACCTCCAATCACCAGTCGTGGCCTGGCTCCAGTCGGGGGGACGTGATGGCTCCAACGACCACCCAGGGTACACAGCCCCGTGACCCGGCCCGACCTGCAGTCAGTGTGCGGCACCACAAGTATTGGTTCCAGAGCCGCACCTCGCTCGGTTCTCACTGTTGCAGCCGGTGACGCGCAAGCATGGCGAGCTCACGTTCCTGGTGTGAAAGGTTATTGGTGAAGCAGCAGGAAACAGCGAAGGCGTAGTTCGTAACTGCCGAGTCTCGTCGCGTACCGGGAAGTACAGTTAGAGACGAGCAGGAGGTTGGCGTGGAGGAGCACAGCTGGGACGGTGGTTAGAGATTGGGAACAGAAGAGCGGGGCCCATCGGACACGGGAGCAGCCTGGGCAGCCGTCGCAGGTGGGACCAAGCGAGGGGTGGGTCGGGATGGCGGGGTTGTTGGTCTTGGTGGAGCGGAGAGAGGACAGGTCGTGGGGGTGGGCAGGATGAGGGGATGAAGGTGTTGGGTGCCGGGGAGGGTCCTGTGTTACAAGGTCAGAAAAACTGTTCGCAGAGACAGTTCTGACGTTGAAACGGTCGTGGGAGAGGACCTGGGCCCAGGAGGGCAGCAGGGAGGTTTTGCAGAGTCGTGGTGAGAGATAACATTGAGGAAGGAGGAGGGGCAGGATCTAAAACACGTTTTGGAAAGAAAATCAGCAGGGCCTGTTAAGGCTGAATCAACTTTGATTCCTGTGTTTTTTGTTTTTTTTTTTTTAAAGATTTTATTTATTTATTTGACAGACAGAGATCACAAGTAGGCAGAGAGGCAGGCAGAGAGGAGGAAACAGGCTCCCTGCAGAGCAGAGAGCCCGATGTGGGGCTCGATCCCAGGACCCTGGGATCATGACCTGAGCCGAAGGCAGAGGCTTTAACCCACTGAGCCACCCAGGCGCCCCTGATTCCTGTGGTTTTGAGGCTGGTTGGCTGGGAGAAGGGTCGGGCTGTCGCTAGAGAGAAGACTGCGCAGAAGTCCTCCCGTCTCCATGGACGCCCAGCAGTGGGCTGCCAAGGCACGGCTGGTGAGGACCCCCCCCGGCCAGTGTCGCCCTCCCGCAGGGCCTCCCCCAGGCAGTGGTTCCTGGAGCCGTCCTGAGGGGAGCAGCGAGGAAGCCAGGGCCAGAGATGGCTCAGGAGACGTCCTGATCTGCGGAAGCGCAGGTGTCTGACCGAGCACCATGAACTGGTCACACCCAGCCCCAGGGTGCTGGGACCAGCGTTCCAGAGTCTGGGACCTTGAGCAAGAGGGTTTCTGGGGGAGCCCCCCACCCCCCGCCGGCCACTAACTAGCTGAGTGGCTTCCGTGGTGCGTGCCACGGTGGGCGTTGGGAAGGCGGTTGCTTGGGCAAGGACCCCCCTGGCCTGAGCTCTGCTCAGCTGCCACAGACAACCTGGGGCTGGGGGCTCCGGCCTGTGCTCGCCCTACACAGGGGACCTGCAGACATGGCTCTGGGGACCCCGCACGAACACGGGGTGTGGGATCTCATCCTAACCGCGTTCCTCGCTGGCCCCCCGCGTGGCCTTTCCCTTCCGGCCCTGACTCCGCAGCCGGGGATTGCGGCTCCTCCCTTCAGTTCAGCCGCCTCTGACTGCCACAGGTCTTGTTCCAGGGCCCCCCACCGGCTTCCTGGGCCCATGCGCCTCCCTGCGCACCTGTCCACAGGTGTTGTCCCCCGGTCCCCCGCTGCAGGGGGACCTTGCAGGCTCACACCACGGACCGGGACGTTTCCGTCGTTCAGCGTTCCTTTCGCGCACACAGCGTCTGGACTCTGTTCTGTCTTACTTGAGTGTGTAGAGTAACTCGTGGAGAGGTTCGCGCGGAATGCGCTGCCCTGCCCACGGTCCGCCGCGGTGAGCCAGCTGGCGATCTTCGGTTCTTTCCGTGTCCTGTGTTGGCGATCACGCCTTCTGCTGCCCGGGGTTCGAAGCAGTGTCTGTTGGTCCTTCTGGATGGCTTCCTGGTGCCCCATCGGCTTGCGGAGGAGCGCACGCCTGCCCGCCGCGAGCCGCCCTCACCTGCCGCTGCTTCGGGACCTGCCGCTGCTTCGGGACCTGCCGCGTCCCCTGCCTGCCGAGCCGGGGTTTTCAGGAAAGCAGCTCTAAGCACAGCTGCCGGGAACCAAGACCAAAATTGCCCTTGTTCTTGGTGCTGCTAGGTCTGGGGCACTTGGCACCTTGGTACTTCTTGTAGGGACAGAGCACCCTTGTTGGGGTTGCTTGGGGGATTTCCCCCTCGGCGGCCCGGTTTCCGGCTGCCTTTCCCCACAGGGGTCTGACGGCACCGGGGCCCACCCTGCCATTGTCCCGCCTGCCCCGGGCTGGCCCCATTCATTCCCAGAGCAGCCTGCCCTGCAGAGAAAGGCCACTGTTGTTCTAGGGGAGGTGGTGGAGAGAGTGGAGTAAGTAGCTTTGTGAATGGGACCCTTTCTCCTCAGGCCCCAGGCCGGGGACAGGAACCACTCAGCTTCCAGGGTCGCCAGCAGCAGGCCGAGGTTTGAGAGCGTCCGCGCCGTCCCTCAGATGAGAACATCGGTCAGCTTCTCGGATCTTCAGGCCGTGGGGTTCAGCGTGAGTCAGCTGCACGCTGTGCCGTCCAGGTGCCCGTGGCTGGGGGCTGGCAGACAGGACCCGGGGGGGTGCGTGACAGCGCACTCTTCTGTGAGTCCGGCTGCAGCACATGGGAGGGCCTCTGAGGAGGGTTTCCTGGAGGAAGGGACTTTAAATGGAGGCCTAAATCAGAGAGCCGGGTTTGAGAGGGCTTGAGAGGGCTCCAGGGTCCAGGCAGAGGGCCACACGTGCTGCCATGGGCTGGGGGTCACCGAGCTCTGTCATGGGACCGCAGAGCAACAGATCCGTGAGCCTGGACAACGGGAAGGAGCCGGGGCTTGGTGACTGTGGAAGCCTGGGTTAGGGCGTTTGGACTCTGTCCCGAGGGCCACAGAGCACCATCGGTAAACTTACTCACGTGGGGAGGGACGTGGTCAGGTGTGCTGTTGGGAAACCACGTCCCAGCAGCTGCAGCGGAGAAGGGCGATGGGGCAGGGAGCCGTCCCCACAGGTGGGGAAGGACGGGTGGGAGACTCAGCAGGTGGCTGTGTGGGGGAGGACAGCGCACCTGGTCTGGGCGTGGGCTGGGAGTCCCGCTCACGCGTCAGGGTTCTGGAGGGAAGGAGGCGCAGGGTGGGCCGCAGCCCTCCGGGGCGGAGCCAAGGGCAGCTGCTGAGTGTGAGCCGGGCCCTGGGCCTGGCGGGCCGGGGTGGAGAAGCACACGTGTGCGGTGCTCACGCCTGCAGGTGAGGCAGACGGGGGGGTCCCACAGAAGAGGCTGGGGGGAGGGGGCATAGAGAAGGGAGAGAGAACTGTCTGAAGTGGGGGTACTTCCGTGGCCTCTGGGTGTGGGGGCAGGCAGGAGCCGGAGAAGAGGAGATGAAGAAACCGTGATAGAGACGTTAAGCGTCTGCCTTCGGCTCAGGTCGTGATCCCAGGGTCCTGGGATTGAGCCCCACATCGGGCTCCCTGCTCAGCGGGGAGCCTGCTTCCCCCTCCCCCCCGCCACTTGTGTTCCCTCTCTCGCTGTTTTTATCTGTCAAATAAATAAATAAAATCTTTTTTTTAAAAAAAGAAAGAAATGGTGATGGGCCCGTCCAGTCGTTTCTGAAGTTGGCTCAGGAGGAAGCGGGGGGAAGACTTGGCTCCTGGTCCCTGTCGGTAGGACTTCGAGTTCACTTTTCCAAGGCAAGCCTGGCGGCCTGAGGCGCAGTTACACCAGCAGGCACGCCGGCAGGCATGCCGCAGTATGGGCCAGACTCGTCCCTCCCGCAGGGCAGGGCCGCACCCGGCTGTGTCTGACTCGGTGACGCGGGGTTGGGCTCGGCCCGAGCGTTTGCGTCTCTGACGACCTCCCAGGTGGCGTCTGCGCAGCTGTCCGCGTAGCTCAGCGGACCGCGGCTGGTGCAGGACGAGGCCTACCGGCCCCCGTGAGCTTCCTCACCCCACTCCAGGCCTCTGGATCATCGTGGCAGAAACCCAGAGGAGATCCCGGTTCTCCGGCAGGATGTGTGCCGGGCCTGGTCCCTCTCCGGCTCCGAACCCAGAGCCCGAGAGCGTGAGAAAGACGCTTGCACGGGGTATGGGGGCAGAGACCCCTCCCCTGTCAGATCCCCCTGCACAGCCCTTGGTCTGGGATGCGGGGATTTTTTACGTATTCAACATGTTCATCAGACGCGTATGAACAGGATGCCGTGTTCTCAGCGCTGGGGACGCGTGGGGACTAGAGGCCGTTAGGGAAGACAGACAACAGGGAAGCCTGTTTATGATGCAGACGTAAGTGAATTTGGTAAAAGCTGGGTTCAGAACTGCGCAGAAGGGAAGATCAGAGTCGAGAGGGTGGTCAGTGTTCCAAGCAGGGGAGGACGCGGGTGTCAGAGAGAGGGATGGAAGGTTCGGGACCCAGGAGAGAGGGCCCCGATGGCGCTCCTCTGGGTTTGGGCGGTGACGTGTCGGTGGTGCGGTTTTGTCCTGTGTTACAGCGGTCGTCAGGCAGGGCTTGGTGCTCACTGCAGACAGGGAGGCAAGTCCAGAGAGGCTCTGGCCACTCACCAGAGTCTGGACGCAGGGATGAGAGCCCGGCACGGCCTCCCTCACCCAGCGGGCCTCTTCCCAGCAGGTGTGCCGGGCCACTCGGGACTGTCCCGGAGGCAGAGGACTCCACCCTCCTCCTGCCTCCTGCCTGGTCCCCTGCCAGGAGAGGGTGGCACGCGGGTGGGGGCGCGGTGCCCTCAGAGGTCACTGTGCGCGCGACCACGCGGTGTGACACCTGCCAGCAGCTGCGGAGCTTCTCTGCGTCTGGGGTGCCAGGGCTGTGTCGCGGGGGTCGCTTGTGAAGTTCTCGAGTGAATGGATGCAACTTTTCTAAAGATTCTACTTTTACGTGATCTCTGCACCCACCGTGGGACTCGGACTGATAAGCCCGAAATTGGGAGGCCCTCACTGCACCAGCGGGGCCAGGCGCCCCGACGGCGTCTCCGTTCGCAGCTTCATAGCGAGAAATCCTGCGCGTAGAATTCCACACGTTCGAGTGTGCCGTGCGCTGTCGCTCAGCACGATCACTCGCTAATTGTGGAAAATTCTCATCAGCCCGAAGAGAACCCTGTGCCCAAAGCGGTTGCTCCCACCGCCCCTCGCTCAGCCCCAGCAAACCACTAATCTACTTTCTGTGTCCGCGGGTTCATTAATCTGGACTCTCGCTGTGAAGGGATCCGGCAGCACGTGGCCCCTTGGGCCTGGCCTGATCTTCCCAGGGCTCATCCACGTCGTGGTGTGTGTGTCAGCCGTCGGTTCCTTCCTGTGGTCGAAGGGTGCTCCGCCCTGTGGGTCGTCCACCTGTCCGCCCGTCCTCTGCCCGCAGGCACCTGGAGGCTCCCGCTTCCACTGGTGTGGATGACGCCATGGGGGACATTCGTATGTGGGTTTTTGTGGGGACATGTGTTCTCGGCTCTCTCGGGTCCGTGCCCAGGGGGAAGGGATTGCTGGATCCCACGCAGCTCCGTGTTCTAAGCTTTAAAGAAACTGCCCGATGGCTCCGCAGAAGTCCCGCGGGCACCCTCAGCCCGTCTCCAAGTGTCAGAGCCCCGCGTCCTCGCCGACGCCCGCTGATGTGTGTCTGTTGGAGCCGCGCTCGCGGGCCTGAGGCGGGTTCTCCTTGTGACTCGCATCTGAGTCCCCTTGGGGACAGCTCACATCAAGCATCTTGTCGTGCGCCCGTTGGCTGTTTGTGGGTCTTCCTTGGAGAAACGTCCGTTCAAACCCCTGGCCCAGGTTTGTTTGGATTGTTTCTCTCTGTGTTGTTGAGAACGCGTATAGTTTTTTTTTTTTTTTTTTAAAGATTTTATTTATTTATTTGACGGAGAGAGATCACAAGTAGGCAGAGAGGCAGGCAGAGAGAGAGGAGGAAGCAGGCTCCCCATGGAGCAGAGAGCCTGATGCGGGGCTCGATCCCAGGACCCTGAGATCATGACCTGAGCCGAAGGCAGAGGCTTAATCCACTGAGCCACCCAGGCGCCCCAGGAACGCGTATAGTTTTAAGCCAAATCGCTCACCCTCGCCAGGCCTCCGTTTCACCGTCACGTGGAGGAGTGGGAGTTGATGTCTGCGATGCGGTCGCCACGTTGTCTGGAACCGTCATCGTGCTGACCTGGGACTCTGAGCTTTGTTTTCGCCCCTGGGTCCTGCCACTGCCCCGCCAGTTACCCCAGAGACTGACCTGCTTGGGAGCCCCTTGAGCTCAGTTACTTCGGAAGAGTGTGCTCCAGCACGGGATAGAGTGTGTGCGTGCAAGAGTGCGTGTGCATGCGCGTGTGCCCGTTCTGGAACGGTTGGAGAAGTGGTGGGTGACAGGGTGGGAAGGAGGCTGGAGGGTAGAGAAGAGGGAGGCGGTGACCGTGAAGTCCTTCCTCCCAGGAGAAGAGTCCTGGCAGGTGCAGGACGGACAGTCTGTGCGCGTCCGACCTGCTGGCAACCCTCACGGCCTGCAGACCCGTGCTGGGTGGTCGGCCCTGCTGCGTCGCGTTTCCTGCCTCGCTAAGCAAGATAACAGGCTGTCCGGTGCTGCGGCACGAGCCGGCTGCAGGCCGAGGCTGAGAACCCCGGTAACGTGGCAACCGTCGACCCCGAGCACCAGTGCGGCGCTTCCCCTCGGCCCCTGTCCTGGACTTTCACCTCACCGTGGGCTTGCGGAGAGCCCGCGGCAGGAGGCTGACCTGGTTTCCCTTCCCCCCTCCCTCCTTGGGCCTGGTGGCCTCGGGGCACACGACCTTGACAGCTCTTCTCAGAATTGGAATTACCCCCATTCTGATACAACACTGCGCCTCTGTCTTCCCGCGGGTGGGGGACCGTCCCTCCCCGGGGGGACCCGCTCGTCGGGCTGCCCCATCTGTCCCCATCGTCGTGTGGAGAGCCTTTTCTACAAGAGCTACAGGATTGGGAAATCAACTGGCTAGGGCGGAGAGATGGCCGGCTCTGGGGCCAGGGGCCCACAGCTTCAGGGAAGCGTGCAGGAGACGGGGTGAGGGGGCAAGGATGAGACAGCCACCGGCAGCCCGGATGCCACAGGAATCCGAGGTTCTGTTCCCTCCGGCAGACTTCCAGCCTGTCTCACTTTGACTGGCAACCCTCCGTCAGTCAGCGTCCACTCCTAGCCTTTGAGTGTCTTCCAGATGCCTGGGGGTGGGGTGGGGGGGAGGCTCCCTGACCTTGCATCTTCTTTTTTTTTTTTTTTTTAAGATTTTATTTATTTGACAGAGATCACAAGCAGGCAGAGAGGCAGGCAGAGAGAGGAGGAAGCAGGCTCCCTGCCGAGCAGAGAGCCCGATGCAGGGCTCGGTCCCAGGACCCTGGGATCATGACCTGAGCCGAAGGCAGAGGCTTTAACCCACTGAGCCACCCAGGCGCCCTGACCTTGCATCTTCTTAATGACTAATGAGGTTGAGCAGCTTTTCATGTGCCTGTCGCTGCTTTGCATACCGGCTTGAGAGAAACGTCTGTGCTGAACCGACCTTGCGTTCCTGGTTCGGGTTCCACCTGCTCATGACGCGCAGTCCTTTTCCCACGTCGCTGGATTGGATTCGCTCGTACTCTGAAGAATTTTGTGTGCAGAGTCTTGTTCAATGGTGATGCCAACGCTCTGAGGTCAGGGTCCCCATGGAGAGGTTGACACGAGCTAGGCAGCGTGCCTGGGACTGCACAGCGGCGGCGCGTTCTGGGAACGCAGACTTTCGAACGTGCTTCACTTTGGCCCTCTTCTCGGTGCAGACAACCAGCAGCTGATTTCCTCTCCTGGGCACTGTCCTTGTCTGAAACTTCTCTGTGACGTCGGAGATTGAGCATTCCCAGAGGGTGTGGTCTCAGGAGTGCTCGTGCCATGCCCCCCCCCCCCCCCCCCCAGTTAGGACTCCGCACTGGGTACGCTTTGGATGATAATGAAGTTTATATCCTTGAGGGTCATTGATTTGATTGTAAACGTGTCCTTGTCCCTTTGTGGAGTCAGGAGCATCATAGGTGTGATGCTCCGTCCTTGAGTGCTCAGCATTTCCCACGTCCAGAGAAATAACTTACGAAGCCTTACTAAAGGCCGTGGGAGAGGAGGGGTGCACGGGGCGCCCTCCTGAAAGCTCCCCTGAGATGTCCCTAGCGTCCCCGGCTGGTCGAGTGCTCACCTGGCGGCATCCTCTGCCTGGACCGTGTGCCCTGTCATGCTTGTCTCCTTCCCACAGCGCGACCGGGTCATCAGACTGTAATTGCTGAGAATTTACGGACAGAATCTCAGCATTAAATCTTTGGCTTTTTCTCTCTCTTCTGATGTGAGCATCAGCAGACGGAAGTGCAGGCCCCATTGAGGTGCACGCGCAGGGAGACCCGGAACGGCTGTGGGGAGCTCGGGCGGGTGAGCGGATGGCACGTGGACGGTCACCTGTAGGGCTGTGACCGTGGCGGATGCGACGGAGGCTGCCGCACGCTCACTGTCCACGCGCCGCTCAGCTGCCTCCTGCGCGCCGGCCGCCGTGCTGTGATCGCCTTAGCTCCCCGCTCGTGTGAGATAGAACGCAAAGGAGTGTGTGCGTGTGGCAGTTTCCCCTGTTGTAAATACAAAGCCGTGTTGCCTCGTTTATGACCTAGCAGCGCTGCGACCTGGGTCAGGAGCAGAATGTCTCGGGGTGGAGGCTTGAATTACCGGGCAGAAGCGTCTGTTTCCATCTGGACAACAGAGAAGGGCAGCGTTTCGCTTCTGCTATGGGCCCAGAGGGCCTGTTTCCCTTAAAGCTGCTTTTTTACCCTTTTGATAGCTCTATTGGGGTATATTTGATGTTCCGTCAAAATGCACAGAGTACGTGCCCCGACGAAGTTGGACAGATGTGTGCTTCCAATGCCGTCCCCCCACCAAGACCACGAGTCTTCTCGTCTCCCCCAGATGCTCCTGTAGTCTCTCTCTCGTCCGCCACCTGGAACTTTCCGGCGTAGATTGGCTTTCTTTCATGGTAGATTGACTCACGTCTTGTGTAATTCTGTGTCACACACGGTGACCCTTTCCCTGTCCGTCCTCTGTCACTCAGCACCGTTTGAGGCCACCCCGTCTTGTACAGACGAGCGTGTGCGGGTTTCCCGGCACGGAGGTCCTTTGTTTCTCTCGGTACTGTTTTGTGCTTTCTGATGTGCTGGTCTTTCTACAGCTTTTGTCAGATTTGGCCCTATTTTATTTATTTGTTTATTTATTTTAGAGAGAAAGTGTGCATGAGCAGGGGAGGGGCAGAGGGAGCAAGAACCCCAAGCACACCTCCCACCGAGTGTGGAGCCCAAGCGGGGGCTCGATCCCAGGGCCTGAGATGACCTGAGCAGAAGCCAAGAGTCAGACACTTACCTGATGACACCACCCAGGCCTCCCGCCACTGCCCCCCACTCCCATCCGTGGTTCATATTTTAAAGGGCAGTTTTTACAAACCACTTTTTCGTTATTTCAGTATGTGTAGACACACCTGATTGTTGTATGTTGACCTTGGATCTTGCAGCCTTGCGGAACTCACTTTTTAGGTCTTACACATTTCTTGTTAATTCCCCAGGATTTTAGAATCCACGTGTCTGGTTCTAAATCAGTTTACCTCGTCGTTTCCAATCTGTGTATTTTTGAGTTTTGGAGAAAGTCGGGATTTTTCTACTTCCTGTTAGACCTGTGGAGTAGATGTTGGGTTCTCCCTCCCCAGGAAATCCTTAAAAACAAGGAAGCAAGAAGATCATTAAGTCCTTCTCTCCAGCAGGATCAGACGTGTGTGTGTGTGTCAGACTCCCTGGTGACGGGGGAGGAGGCAGACATGGGAGCTGGTGAGCAGAGACTGGACCACCGTGCTTGTGACCTGAGCGTGTCGGGCGCTTGGAGGCAGGACTTTTCAGAGCCGGGGACAAGGAGATGGTGTCGCGGGCCTGCCGCCCTGGGTGGCGTGGTTGACGCAGGAGTGAGCACTCACAGACAGTCGACAGGGAAATAGTGGAACCTCCTATAGTCCGCACTGGTGGTTCAGTTCATTACCAAGAGTCTGAAAGAATTTACCTTTATCTGCGCTTCTTTTTCTTTCTCCTGTTTTTTCTCTTAACAGTCTCCGTGTGCTTCTGGCCGGAAACCTCCCTGACCCAAGGCCAAGGGCAACGTGAGCATCAGTCTTGGTCCCGAAAGATGCCACGTCCTGGGAGGGCCCTGTGAGCTGGGTCCTGCCACCCCCTTCTGCGAGGCTCTGTTTCGTTTAAACACACGGCAGTGCCTGTCCTCGTAGCAGTTCTTGAGATCTTGGGTTTTTTTAAGATTCACTTACTTATTTGAGAGAGAGAGAGCCCATGCGTGTGTGCGTGCAGGGCAGAGGGAGAGGGAGAATCCCAAGCAGCCTCCCCGCCGAGCACAGACCTGACCTGGGCCGAGGGGGGCAGGTGACTGGGGCTGGATCCCAAGACCCTGATCTGGAGCTGAGCCAAAACCCAAGAGTCGGATGCATGATTGGCCGAGCCGCCAGGGCGCCCCACGGCTCTTGAGACGTCTGCATCTCTTCTCCCTCGTGGAATGGGGAAGCCGCTTTTGACCTTGTGGCCCCAGCATATCTCCCAGGACCTGGTGTGTGGGAGGTACGGGTACTGGTTTGGTTCTTCTTAGCCTGGTTGTCCTGCTCTGCGCTCTTTCGTGTAATATGGGATCGTTCCCGTTTTGCAGATAAGGAGATGTCTGTGGGTACCAGGGAGTGAGTGGAAGCAGGTACGTTTTTCGGTAGAGAAGTTCATATTTTTTTTTTAAAGATTTTATTTATTAATTTTGACAGAGAGAGATCACAAGTAGGCAGAGAGGCAGGCAGAGAGAGCGAGAGGGAAGCAGGCTCCCTTCAGTGCAGAGAGCCCGACGTGGGACTCGATCCCAGGACCCTGAGATCATGACCTGAGCCGAAGGCAGCAGCTTAAACCACTGAGCCACCCAGGCGCCCCGAGAAGTTCATATTTTATGGGTTTGTTAAAATGGGATGATTTAGGCGACACTAACCTAGACCAGCACCGCTCGTTTCGGAGGTGGGGAGCCTAGCAAAGGAAGACGGTTGAAAACCAGCAACCTGAGGAGTAGCCATGTTCCACAGTGCGCCCTCCCCAGCGCAAGGGCGGGAGGCCAGGCCTGCAAGCGGCGGGGTGGGCGGTGAGCCAGGCGGATGCTGGTGCTGCGGACCCCGCGGAGAGCCTGACCCAGCTTCTTTCTTTGCGGCTTGACGGGAGCTTGCCGATGCCTCTGCTCCCCATTTGTGTCCAAGACCCGGGCAGCCGTGACCTCCGGCTTCCTACCACCCTGTTGCGAGAAGTCTCTCCCCTTCCTGAACCGAGGCCTTGCCGAGGGCGCAGACTGACCGGGAAGCGGCTGGCGCGTGGGGGCGGCGCGGGGGTGGTGCTCCCGGGCCAGCGCAGGGAAGCCCAGCGGTCGAGCGGGCGTCAGGCTGGCGGTGGGTTTTCCACCCGGTCCTCTTTCCCCTGGGGCGCTAGGAAGACCGCCCCTGCCTATACTGGGCCGAGCGTGATGGGGCCGTCCATGACCTCACGACCCCACCTGTGGAGCCCCTAGAGGATGGCGGCAGCCTGTGGGCTGCCAACACGGAGCAGGCGGTCGGGCCTCCAGGAGCTCGCAGGCCGTTAGACGGACCACGCAGCTGACCCTTGAACAGCGCAAGCGTCGGGCGCCAACCACCGCCCCGGGCAGAAACCCACCTTCTGGGTTTGGGGACTTCTGGTTCCCCAAACACTTAACTGCCAGTAGCCTGATCACCGGAAGCCTCGCCGACAGCGTGGCGACGACGCGCTTGGTCGGCTGTGTGTGTCCCACGCCGTGTTCCTCCTGTGAAGTGAGCTGGAGGGAAGACGACACTGTGAAGGCCACGGGGACGACTTATGGCGCCCCGCGGGGCTCAGCGTACTTCTGGAACAAGCCCGCGGTTCCCCTGCCGTCCCAGAGTCGGCCACGCGGGTCGGGGCCGGGCTGCGCAGAGCTCGGGCCCAGCGCGGAGACCGCTGACCCAGCGGGAGCTGTTGCTGCCGATGACTCCCTCAGCCGCCTGCCCATGGCCCTGTGAGGCAGGTGCCAGCAGCGTCCCCGCGTCGCAGCTGCAGGGGAGTCGGGGTCGCACGGCTGGGAAGTCGGGGAGGAGGACCCAAGCCCGGGCGGTGAGGCTGGAGGTCTTCACTGCCGTCTGCGGTGGGAGGAACAGACCTTAGCACGGAACTGATGGCAGCCGTGGTTCCGCTGGCCAGCGGGAGAGAGGGACGACCCCAGGCACCCCGGGAGTCTGCCCTGCGGGAGAGGCTGCAGGAGGAGGCTGGAGGACTCCGGGGCCTCGACTGAGTGTCTGCGGGTTGAGTGTCGCCCCTGAAAGTTACAGATGGGAGTCGGGAACCTGCGGGAGACTGAGGGCAAGCGGATGTGGGATCCTCCGTGTTCTGGAGCCGGCTGAAGGCGCCGGAGCAGGCAGCGTCCCTACGAAGGGGGCGGAGGGCAGGGCTAGCGGTCCACACGGTCCGACGGAGCGGGGCCTGGTTGGATGTGCAGAAGGCCTGCCGGCTGTGGGACACGCCAGGCTGGGGGTCAGTGATCTCACTGAGAACAGTCCGTTCTGGGGGCAGAGGCCAGAGCACAGCGGGCTAAAGAGGCATAGGAGGGGAAGGGCGAGCCAGCAGGATAGACGACCCTTCCCAGAAGCCCGGGTAGGCGAGGGGGCCGGGGCCAGCTGGTGGGGCTGGAGGAGCTTTCTGCCTCCGGGCAGCCGTTCTCCAAAGGCCGAGAGGGATTTGGGTCCGTTTGGGCTGGGGGTCGAACTGTGGAACTGGACGGACGGTGAGGGTTTAGGAGGTTCCCGAAGAAGCAGAGGGGAGTGGGGCCAGGGCAGGGTCCGGATGGGGGAAGGGGTGAGGAGTCGGCCAAGTGTGTCCTGAGAAGCATTCGGGGGGGACTGAAGAGGCCCTCGTTCCTCAGTGAGGCGGGAGGTGAGCCCACCTGGGGATGGAGGGTGACTTGCACACACGCCCGGGGGCAGTGGCCGGAGTGGGGTGAGGCGGCCGGCAAGGCAGGGGAAGTGGCAGGATGGCCACAGACGGGAGCCTGTGCGCCCCAGATTGGGGGGGGCACTTCCCGCTCTCAGGCGCCTGTGACAGAGGCGACGCGGGCCGGGAGGGAGAGGCAACGCGGGCCGGGAGGGAGCGGCGCGCAGGGGGTCCTGCGGGTCACTGAGCCCGAGCAGCCACGGCCCCACATGCCGCCCGGCTCAGAACCAGCCTGTGAAGTGGTGCTTTCTGGATTCAGCAGAGGGGATTCGACCCAAACCCTGAACCCGCTCTGAGAGAAACTCCTGACGTGGGATGATGAAGGGTTGGGTGTCCACCAGCGTCCTGGCGCCCTTCTCCTCCACTCAGCAAAACCAGGGGAGCCGTGTGTATTTTACAGCCTTATTGAGCTCTGGTCCCCAGAGCATAAAATTCACCCGTGAGAGTGAACCGTTAGGCGGTCTGGGGACAGTCACAGTGGGGGGGCCATCACCCCAGTCATTTAGAATTTTCCAGTTTCCCGGGAAGCAGCCGTGTGCTCATTAGCAGTCATTCCCCTGTCCTGCCCCCCTCGCCCCAGCCCCAGAGCGCCCCTGCTGCCCTTCCTGTGTCCAGGAACACGGTTCTTCTGAACACGGCACGTGCAGCAGGACCCCCGTAACGTGCGGTCCTTGTGCCCAGCTCCCCCGAGCCTCACGCGTTCTCGGTGCTTCCTGTCTGGGGCGGGGCGGGGGCGAGGGCGAGAGGTGAGTCGGTCCCGTGGTCCGGACAGACCACCCTGGGCTGCTGCTGGACGTCGCGTGGCTTCCTCTGGGGCTGCGCTGTCACGAACGCTGTCGTGATGGTCCGCGGACAGGTGCGCATCTGGCCGTGTTTCCAGTTCTCCGGGGTCAGAGGGAGCGTCTCTGCGCGTCTCTGTGCTGACCGTTCTCAGGAGCCGCCGAACCGTGTCCACGGCGGCCGTGTGACTCCGCATCCTCCCCGGCAGCAGACCAGGTCCCCATTTCTCCACGTCCCCACGCTCGCTGTTTCCCATTATTTTGGCTTCAGCCATCCTAGTGGGGTGAGGTGGCGTCTCATTGTGGTTTTGATTTGCATTTCCCGAAAGACTGATATTGCACATTTTTTCATGCTTATGGCCATCTGTGTGTCTCCTTTAGAGAATGGTCTATTCAGATCTTTCTCTGTTTTAAAAAAACCTTTTTTTATTGTTTTGTGAGAGTTTCGTATGTATTCTGGTTAGCGTCCCTTCCCAGAACACGGCTGGCACATCTCTCTTCCGCTGTGCACGGTGCTGCTTCCCTGTCTTGATGTCGTCCTTTAACTGGAGGATGGGAGTTTGATGCCGTGGGTTTTGTTGTTTGGGGGAAGAGTGAGAGGAATCAGCTGGGTGCCCCAGGAGCAAGGTCATGTTGGGAGACGGCAGGAGAGGTTCAGCGAGGGAATGCTGAGCCTGGCGGTGGGGTGGGTGCTTTGATGGTGAACGATGGTGAGCCGCACAGCTCGGCGCGAAGATGACCAGTCCTGGACCCCGTGGGTTTTCAGTCTCGCAGTCAGGTAGCCTGGCTGCATCTCGGCGGAATCATCCGCCAGCTTCGACCGGCGAATGAGTCCGCGCTGAGGAGTCTTCCAGCGTTGGGGTCCGTTCGTGGTTCACACGGGGGGGAGAAGCTCGGCAGATCAGACGAGGCATCCGCGCTCTCTGCCGCTTTAAGAGCTCGGCACGGTCCACTGCCCCCGGCATCGCCAGAGAGCCCCGATTTCTGGTCCCAGCGCTGGTGATTCAGTGCTCTCCGCAGACGGCTGGCTGTGGATTCACGCTCGGCTCTCGCACTTGTACCTTGCACACTGCGGCCCTGACGCCTCAGGCTGGCGAATTTCCCAAGGACGAGAGTCCCACGCGCGCCGGCTGTGTGCCTGGGCCTCTGACTCACCTCCGTGGACTGATGAGTGGTCCTTCGTGACTGATGGTAAACGCACGGGTGACTGAGTCACTGGGAAGTACATAAAGTGTCAATCCGTTTTGTCCTCGGTCAGCAGACTTCTGGCAGAGAAGAAGGACTTTACCTGAAAGTCCAGGTGTTTAAGTTTCGTGCAGTCTTGGGTTTTACAGACGTGTGGGGCGTTACTCTAAGCTGCCTCTAGAGTTTAAGTTCAGGCCGTCCGACGTCTCACTTCCCGTGGACTTGATCTGCACCAAGTGCCACGCGTTGTACAGCCTCGTGACCCAGCGGGGGTGGGGGGCACGAAAGCAGAGCCAGGGCCGGCTCTCGTCCTCTCCCCACCTTGTGAAGGAGTCCCCTGCGGGCCTCCCCGGGCTGAGGCCGTGGGCTCTGGGCCCAGAGCAGGAGGATCTGCTGGGTCGGACAGAGGGCGAGACGCCGAGCCCGCCTTTGCGGCTTCCCCCAAGGTGGTCATTTCCAGAATGGCCAGCACGCTGACGCTGGTGTGCTCGCACACCCTGGGCCTGAGCCCGGAGCCCCGGGTTCCGGTTCTGACACCAGGGGACCCCAGACGTGTCACGCCAAGGCTGCCTTGCTGCGCTCAGGCTGCCGTAACGAGTACCACAGACCGGGTGGTGACTTCCTCCTGGTGCTGGGGGCTGGAAGTCCGAGGTCAGCCGTGTGTCTGTGTCCTGCAGAGCCCTGTCCTGGCTTGCAGATGGCCGCCGCCTATCCTTGGCGTGTACACACCTGGGGGCCCGCTGTCCCGTGTCAGGAGGGCCCTCCATGACCTCATTCCACACTCCTCTCCCAGAGGCCCGGCTTCCACTCACCGGGGGTCAGGGCCCAGTGCTGTGCAGGGACACACGTGTGGCCCGCAACAAAGGCTCTTAGGATCCTCCGTCTCCTTGTCTGTGACACGAGAGTGGGGGTGTCGAGAAGCTCCCTCCCTCCTAAGGATGACGGTGCGGGCGGTGCGCGGGCGCTGTTTTCTGTTCTGAGCCCTGCGAGATGCCCCCGACTACATTCTGTCCGCGCAGAACCGGACCGTTTGCCGTCATGGGAGCTGGGTGTGTTCCTTCATGCCCGGGTGTTTCTGTGCATCTGGTGCTGTGAGCTCGGAACAGAGCAGAGCTCTTTGCCTTCCTGGAGCTCCCATTTGAGGCGAATTAAATAAAAAAAATAAAATTGGGGGGGCGCCTGGGTGGCTCAGTGGGTTAAAGCCTCTGCCTTCGGCTCAGGTCATGATCCCAGGGTCCTGGGATCAAGCCCCACATCGGGCTCTCTGCTCAGTGGGGAGCCTGCTTCCCCCTCCCACTCTCTGCCTACTCGTGATCTCTGTCTGTCAAATAAATAAAATCTTAAAAAAATAAAATTGGGGCGCCTGGGTGGCTCAGTTACTAAGGTCCAACTCTTGATTTCAACTCAGGTCATGATCTCAGGGTGGGGAGTTCAAGCCCCACTTCGGTCTCTGTGCTCAGCGGGGGGGCGGGTAGCCTGCCTTTCCTCCTGCCCCTCCCCTTGCTCGTTCTCTCTTTCTCTAATAAATAAAATCTGTTTAAAAAATGAGAAATTAAAGTATAGTGCCTTAGGTAACCGTGCTAAAGAGACAGTGTCAGGAACGTGGGGTTGGCGTTTTCGGGAAAGTGCTGTTTGAGTCGAGGGGTGGGAGTCTGCGCGGCGGGGTGGGAAGCTGGGAGCCCACGGAGGCCGGTGCCTTGGCCCAGCACCCCGCAGCGCGCCTGCCGCCTGCTCGCGGGCTGCCCGCGTCTCCTCCCGCAGCCCTGCGCCCCACCCCCATCACCCACTTCTGTGCCAGACACTCTGCGCTAACTAATGATTTCGCAGCCTTTTTAAAAAAATCTCCACCCAAAGCTGGTAATGAGGAGTTCCACCTCGCCCCAGCCGCCAGTCGGGAGAGGCTATAGACCGGGTCCTGAGGTCGTCAGGTGTCTGGAAGTGCCCCTAAGCCCCTCCTCCCTGGCCACCTGCCTCTGTGGCCCTGGCTCACCCCTGTCTCCACATCCTTCTGGGAAGCCGTCCGTCCCAGGTGTTTTTATGCAGGCATTCCCCTTGCTTTTCTCTCGGGCCTTCCTCTCTTTCTTCGCCTCGCCTCACGTGTTCGCTGCCGCCCCTTTCCTTGTGGGGCCGGAGCTCTCCGGGTCCCCGCGCCGGGTCATGCCACACTGCCCCCAGTCGTGCACTGACCCCAGTCGGTTAGGACCTGAACGGCTGCTGCTCTGGGCCCTTGGCCCGGCAGGAGCCCTGGCCTCACTGGCCTTCCGTGGGACTCAGACTGCAGACCCCGGGCTGCCTCGTTGGGTCCTTCGTCCTCTGGCTCAGGCCCCGGGCACTTTTACAGCCCGTGGCTATGGGGATGGTGTCCCCTGTCAGTCAAATCATTGAAGGTTCAGCCTGCTCCGGGGAAGGGTCCGGCCGTTGGCAGAAACCTTCATTGGCCATCCCCGTCTCTGACCTGAGGCCTGCGTAAGGGCCCAGGAGGGCAGGCCACCTGACCGCCTGGTGCCACCGAGAACCAGAGCCTTGAGGCCGGTTCCCCACCAGCTGTCTGCCCCCGAGAGGACTCCTTTTCTTCTTCCTTCTTTTTTTAAGGTTTTCTTCTTGTATTTATTGAGAGAGAAAGCAAGAGAGAGCATAGGCAGGGGAAGGGGTGGAGGGAGAGGGAGGAGCAGGCTCCCTGCTGAGCAGAGAGCCCGATGCAGGGCTCGATCCCACGACCCCGAGATCATGACCTGAGCCGAAGGCAGAGACTTAACCCCTGGAGCCACCCAGGCGCCCCAGGAGTCCTCTAAGAACTGGAAAGAGTCCCGGAGAAACTAGATTCTGCCACTTGCATCCGGTGATTCCAGCGCCTTTGATGGGGCGTGTCCTTGCTCCTGGCACTCTCCCTCAGTCCCCTCTGTCTGCCCATCCCGAACAGCCTTGGGACCGCATGGAATCCGGCCGTGATTCTCAGCCGGCGTGGCCGTGGCTCCGTCTTCTGTGTCTTGTTTCTCTTTGGCTTCTGGTCCCTTGGACGCGTGCCAGTGACTGCATATCAGCTGGTCTGCCCAAGAGGTGGACGAGCAGTGCTCTGTGCGCAGAGTCCCGGAGCTTGTAGTGGGTGCTGTGTGTGCGTGCGTGCGCACCGGTCCGTGGGTGCTGTGTGTGCGTGCGTGTGCGCGCGCATTTGTCTGTAGGTGCTCTGTGCGCCTGCGTGCTTGTGTGTGCACCTGTCCGTGGGTGCTGTGTGTGCATGTGTGTCTGCGTGCACCAGTCCGTGGGTATGCATGCGTGCATGTGTGTGCACCGGTCCGTGGGTGCTGTGCGTATGTGTGTACGTGTGTGCACGCACCTGTCTGTGGGTGCCGTCCGTGGGTCCTGTGGGTGTGCGTACATGTCCCTGCCTGTGCCAGGACACCCAGGTTGTCCAGATGGCCCGTGGGGAGGAGAGATGCAGAGAAGCCCCAGCAGGGCAAGACACATGCCCTCCTCTCAAGCCGTGTACGGGTTAGCGTAGCTGGGGCCCCGAGGCGCGGAAGCTGATTTAGGGTGCTGACACAAGTGTCATTCGGTCACAACTCAGGTCTTTGGAGAGGGATTCCGGGCTGTGTTCATCTCTGCCGCCACCCGGGATGGCAGGCGCAGCTCGGGATACGTGGGTGGACCGCTTGTTTGTTCTTGCCGCTTTTGCTGCGTGGAACCAGGGACGCGGGTGAGTTTGTGCGGGCGGGGGTGCAGCGTGCCTGGGCCCAGGGGAGATTGGCCAGGAGAGACCGCACCAAGCAAAGCTTTTAGGGATTTTACTGTTTGCGGTTGGATTCGATGGGGGGACTTGCCCTCGCCAGTCTGCTCTGTCAGCCACGATTCTGGGGCCTCTGGACTGGCCTCGAGAGACCCCCCCCCCCGGACAGCCTCCTGTCCCACCATAACTGCTTCAGGGTCCTTTAGGATTTTGAGGTCCATGCCCTATTTGGGATGTCCCTGTCCCTGTCCTCTGCACTATCCAGCACCCACTGCACCTCTGGGGGGTCCCCGTGGATGATCCCAGGCTTTTAGCCCCGTCGAAAGCCACAACATAAAGCGGGTGGGAGTGGGGACAGCAGGGACAGCGTTTTGTTATTAATGGTGTGTCTGGAGCCATCCTGGGAGCGACACGGGGCAAGCCTGTCCGACTTCCCTGCCCACCAGGATTAGGAAGGGCCCTGGGGGCGGGTATTTACTCAGGACCCCGTCCCTCCAGGATACTGAAGTGAGAGCCCGCAGCCCGGACTCCTTTGGCCCCTGACGCCGTGCTCCTGCATCAGCGCTCCCTGTCTGAGGACACCAACGGGACACCGTGTTCCTGTTCTCTGGCGTCCCTTTCGTTGTCACGTTGGTCTCACCAGGGAACTCCTTCCCAGTGTCGTCTTTGTGGAAAGCGGTGGAACGAGGGAGGGCCCTCAAGAAAGCTTGCTTTCTGCACAAGGTACTTGCGGCTTCTGCTGCCATTCCTCTCAAGTTTCACCCGTGAGGCGGCTTCTTTCCTCCCTCACCCACGCTGCCTCAGTTTCCTGGAAGAGAGGAGGAGTGGAGATCCCCCAACATGTCGGCCCGCCGCGCGGGGCTGCCGTGGGCTCGGCCGAGGGCTGGGAGAGGCCGAGACTGCTGAGCCCACGGTATGGGCCTAATTACTCCTCGGCCTCGAGCTGCCTGCAATTGTGGTTTCGGGGAGCCGGCGCATGTTGGAAATCTGCTGCAGCAGCAGAGACTTGGGGTTTCCGCCTGGGATGGGCTTGGATTTTCCACTTGGAACAGTGTGCCCAGCCCCCATTTTCAGTTGGGGGGTAGGGTGAGCCCGTAAAGCTCTGACGGGGCAGTTAGGAGAGGCGTAGGGCGTAAGGCCTTCCTCTGGGTGCGAGATTGTGTACTCTGAAACCCCGCACGGTACGGAAGAGCTCAGGGAGGCAGCAGGGCCTGGGAGAGCCCATCGGCCCTGCCCTCAGGGGAGGACCCGTCTCTGTGCCTTGGACATCCGTCGTCACGGGTTGGGAAGTGCGAACCTCAGACGGGGCGGGAGCTCCACTCTCTTCTCCGCGGCGGGAGTCAGAGCAGAGGCTACTCTAAGGGCTTGTCGGATGCCCAGCGCGGGAGGAACGGCTCCATGCAATCTCGAGACGATCTGTGAAACAGCCGTGACCTCTGCAGCAGGCGAGGGCGCCTGAGGTCCCAGGGCAGCGTCGGCCGCAGGATGGACGTCCAACCCGGGGACCGCGAAGCCGGAGCATTTGGCCTGCAGACGCGTAGACCACAGTGCCCGTGGTGCTGTGCGCGCGGCCAGGGAACGCCCAGAGCCGGCCTGGCCTCGTGGGGCTGCCATCGAGCTTGGGGCTTGGGGCTCTAAGTGCCAGCCCTGGCACAGACCACCACTGACCCCGGGACCTTGGGGGGCCACCAGTGGAGGGGAGTGAGCGGCCGGCTCTGCCCTCTGGGCCTCGGGATGCAGGTGGAGGGAGAGGACGGGTCTGAGCAGGGGGCACGGGTGGTAAGGACGCTCTTGGGCCGCCGGGGCTGGCGGGGCTCGTGGACCTGTGCCCCCTCGCCCGCTGCGCACGTGAAGTCCAGCCTGGCGGCGGCATTCCCGCAGCCAGCTTCCTCCGCTGTGAAGTCACCCCACACCAATATCTCTGCCCCCCCGGCGGCGTCGTGAAGTGTGAGTCGCATAAACGGCTGGAGTTCTGAGTTCTCTCCGTGCCTGCCCCAGCCCGAGCATTTCCTTGTCTCGTGTTCAGACAGTCCGGTCCTCAGAGCAGCCCCGGAGAGGGCAAGCAGGGGACGGGGATGGGGCGCGCTCAGGGGCCGCAGGCCCGGCCCTCTCCTCTGGGGGACCCCGGGGCCCACAGCGCTCAGCAGCCACGTGTTGTCGTAGGAGGTGCTCGAGACGTGCGTGTCGCAGCCTGGCTGGAGCCCGGCTGCACTCGGGGTGCGATGTTGCCTGTGGAGGGAGACGTGATGGAGTCGGGAGAGGTGACTCAGAGCAGTGAGGCACCGAGACACACTGGCACCAGGCCCAGCGGCTGGGAGCCACGCGACCACAGGTCCCCAGACCAGCTGACCAGGGAGGTCGGGGAGGACGTGAGCTCCGCCGTTGGAGACGGGGCGAGGGGCACAGGCCTGCCTTTTGCACAAGGGGTGTGGGAGGAGTTGGAATGTCAAGGTTGGTCTTCCGCCATTCAGCGCATTTTCACGGACATGCCTACGTGTCTGGCCCGACGGGGAGAATCCGCAGAGCATCCCAGGTGCCGGGGACCCTCTCCCGGTCAGTCCAGTTGGTTCCTTCAAGATGATATCCCGCAGATGGGCAGGTTCCGACTTGAAATACCCTTCTCACCGTGCCGGGGGTGGGGGCCCTCATTGTGGTGTGATTCGTGCCTGGGGGAGTGAGTGTGTGTGTCTAGGTCCCAGAAAGGAGCTGCGGGACCCTCTGGCTCATGCGGCCCCGTCACCGCCCCGCGCAGGTGTGCACATGCACTGCTCTGCTTGTGAAGAAGCCAAGACCCGCCGCTGAGGTTCCGACCCAAGCTTCGGATCGCCGGGAGGCCATGTTGAGACATACGCACGGCCCGATGGTAACCTTTGAGGCGCACAGAGGGCCCTGAAATGTAGCCTCACAGAACAGATGCTTCTATCTGTTCCCCGACACGGGGTGGCCGTGTCCCGTCTCCTGTCTCCCAGCTCCGGTGACTCCATCTTCCTGACGCGCCTCCACTCGGAAGATAGGATTCGTAGGAAAGGGCACGAGGCCACCCTTGCTGGAAGTGGTGGGAGCCCTGCTTGTCTTCCCACAACACGGCCTCCGAGCGTGTCAGACTTGGGGAGAGTCCACGGCCAGGGCCGGTCCCGCTACACCCTCTGTCCTGTCCCGCAGGCCCCGTCCCACCAGCACCAGGGGTCCCCTGGGGGTGCACGGCTCAGAGCGGTCCCAGCGTTCTGGCTGCCCTTCCGTCGGCGTCCTAACCAGCTATGTCTGCGAAGCGTCCGGTGTGGAGCTCGGGCTCTTGGTTGGGGGCCCTGGTCAGGGGAGCCGAAGGAACACAAAATAGAGGACAGAAGTCCCGCCTGCCAAGCAGGTGTTTTCTTACTGGTTCCTTTCTAAAGTAACCTGGGGGCAAGGATGTGTCCTTACAGCCAAGTCAGAAGCCCAAGGGCCGGGCAGTGCAGACAACAGGAGGGGCTATCACCGGGCGTTAGCTGAAGGAAGCTTCCGGAAGGCAGGGAGTTTCCGGGCAGTCTTGAGAAGGGTGAAAGGAATTCAGAGGACCCTCTCCCACCCGCCCACCTTTGTTCCTCTTCTGACTTGGGGACTCCCCAGTACCACTGGGGGCTCCTGCGTTGTGACCCCATTTCTGCAGGTGCCTCAGCTGTCATTCTGTGGCTTAAGTTCATCCGTTTTCAAATCAGGGGCCAGCTTTCCCCTCCCACCATTTCCCCTCAATTTTGATACGAACTTGGAGCAAAAACAAATTTTTTTAAAGATTTTTTAATTCATTTGCCAAAGAGAGAGAAAGACAGGGCGCACAAGCAGGGAAGAGGCAGGCAGAGGGAGAGGGAGAAGCAGGCTCCCCACCGAGCAGGGAGCCCGATGCAGGACTCGATCCCAGGACTCTGGGATCACGACCTGAGCCAAAGGCAGACGCCCAACAGACTGAGCCGCCCAGGTGTATCCACCCGAACAAAGTAAATTAGGAAAGTGAATTTTGAGCCAGATGACAGACTTTTTAAAGGGGAATGGACACAGCTCTGTGGATACAAGTCCCCAGTGAACCGCGCCTTGTGTCCCATCCCCACTTCCGGAGGATTCGCTAAGAACGTGTAGTCGCGTTTCAGGAAAACCTGGGGAGAGACAGCGTGCACCTGCAGAGGGCTTCGGGGTTTCCAAATAATGGCGCCATTGCAGGGCCCCATGCGAGGGGCAGGACTCCGTCTTCCCACGGTGCTGCCACGGAAGCTGGGACCTGGAGGCGTTTGGTGGCTCATCCCCTGTCACGCTACAGGCAGTACGCAGGCGAGGACACGTCCAGCCCCAGACCGAGGCCCTCCACCCTCAGGCCCTGGGATACGGGCTCAGCCTGTCTTGTGGGTTCTGAGCTCTGCTCTTCCTTGGCCCTTGTGAAAACCGGGAAACGGAGTAAAACTCTTTGTGTCTTCCTGACGCTTGCCGGTGTCCCCAGCGCAGACGCTGACGTGCTTCTGGGTCACTGCTGAGGACGGCGTCTGGCGGTTTCCTGTCCATTGAGTAACTGCACTTCTGCGTGCGTGGCCCGGGGTGCGCAGACCGGTGTGTCCGGGACACCCAGGAGGGGCAGAAGGAGGGGCATGATGAGAACAAGCCGGGCGGGCGGTGGGGGGGGAGACCTGGCCCAGCCCTGCAGCGTCGGGGTGAAGCCACGGCGCCCGGGGGAGAAGCTCGGCTCCCACGTCCGGCTGCACCGCTCAGTAGCTCGTGTCCTTTGAGTGGCTTCCCGGCTTCTCGGACTCGGGTTTTCCTCACCTGTCAAGGGAAATAACAGCGTGTGTCTCGTCAGGTTGACCGAGGATTAAATGAAGGCCTGTGTCCTATCACATGCTTATCCGTGTAATTTTCTTCTGCTTCTCCAAGGGCGTACGATAAAACGGGGCCAGAGTTGGTCTAGAGCCCACATGTCTAGACGGCCCGGCCACCCCCTCCCTGCGGCCGTGGCGGCCTCCGTGGCTTCCCTCACGTGTGCTGGCCGCGCCGCCTCCCACCCGCACGTCCGGCCGGATCTGGGGATACACTCGTCTCACGATCCGCACTCACGTCCGTGGGGGGTGACTTCGGCCCCGACATCCGCAGACACGGAGCCGGGAGCACGGGGGTGGGCCCCGGGGAGAAGAGCCCGCGGTGGGGTGTCTGTCCTGCGAAGGCCCGGGCACAGTCACATGGACCCGCGAGCGCTCCGGGTCATCTCTCCTGTCAGGCCGCGCTCCTGCTGCGGGACCGAGGGCCTTGGGGCAGGAACGGCAACTGTTTTTCGGGCTCAGCCACGTCCCGGACCTACACCAGAGACTTACCCCAGCGCAGCACGTCCCGTGGGACGGGGGTCTAGCGTTCCCGTTGTGGGGGTGAGGACACCGAGGGTCATGGCCAGGGAGTGATTTGCCCTAAGCCCCACGGGTGGCCAGAGCCACGATGCCCACGAACCCCGTCCAGCTCCACGCCCGCCCGCCCCCTCCTCGACACCCCCTTGACTTCCTGGGGGCGGCCCAGGCCCGGGGCTGCTTCTGAGGACCAGTGACCAGCTCGGTGAGTCGAACGTGAGTCTGTGCCCGTGCTGGTGAGCGGGGAGGCAGCGGGTGCTGGTCCTGCGTGAAGGTTGCGTGCCCGCCAGCATCCCGTTCTCTGCCAAGCACTGGAGAGGGCCAACCCACAGAGCCCCTCCCTCGTTCCTCCCGGGGTTGCCGAGAGGAGCCCTTCCAGAGCTCACAGCCCAGCGGACAAGAGTAGGGGAGAGAGGTCAGCGCCCGTGTGCCTGGTGGGGCAGAACGCAGGCCACATGTGGCACTGGGAACGTTCTAGTAGCCACATTAAAGTAGTAAGGAGGGGGTGCCCGGCTGGCTCAGTCCGGGGAGGTGCAACTCCCTCGGGGCTGTGATTCGAGGTCCCCACGTTGGGTGTGGAGGTCACTTCATAGGAAGAGTCGGAACCGTAGGGAGGGGTCGGAGAAACGAACTTCAGCGTCACGTGTCATTGGCTCTGTGTGCTCGAGGGTCGCCGTCTTGACGTGCAGCATCGCAAGTGCTGATCCCGTCCACTTCTCCACGGTTCGTACTAAGTCTCTGCAACCTTGTGGGTGTTCACACGGAGTCTCTCACTTCCAGTCAGCACGCTGGCGGTGCCCTGCAGTGGCCCCCGAGGCTCCTGACCCCCCCTGGACAGCGAGGGGGCGGTCGTGCCCTTCCCGGGTTTCCCCACAGCAGTGCTCGCGTTCAGGCGCACGCCAGCTCTGTCCCCCAGGCTCTCTGGGCCTCCCCCGTCAGACCTGTACTTCTCAGGTCTTGCTCGGATCCCGTGAGCCCCAGGAAGCCTTCAGCCGCTGCCCGGCCCAGCCTCCCCTTGGCCGTTGCCCTGTGCCCCAGCATTTCCCGAGCCTCCCGACGCCCCCGTGTGTAATTCCCACAGCCGCTCCTGGGACAGGTGGAGCAGGCAAGTGGACTGTCCAGGGTGCAGGCGCAGAAACTCAGCGTTTGGAGGGTTTCCTGAGCTACCCCCCCCCCCCCGCTAGCACATGGCGGCGCGGGGGTGGAGACCCACATCTTCTCCGTCTTCTCCGCTTTCTCTCCTCTTCTCTCCTGTCTGAGCCTTCCCTCTGCCCCCGCTGGCACAGACAGCCTCGGAGCTGCCGTCTCACGCTCCCTCCCCTCCAGCATCCTCCCGCCAGGCACGGCGGGCCGCCTCTCCCGTTCCTTCTTTGGCCTGCTTTCTCCCCAGCCCACCTTGTCGTTACACACTCCAACACACATTTTCTGTTTGAGCGCCTTGTGTGCGGGCATTCTGGAAATCGGGGAGACTGAAGGCTTTGGACCTTAAACAGTCCCAATGGCCAGCTTGGGGGCCCTCCCCGCGGACCCTGGAGAAGCGAGCACCTTCCCGCTTCGGTTGGCCTTCCTCCAAACCGGGAGGCTGTCAATTTGGTCCTCACTTCTGGGCACTGCGGCGGTCACTCCCGACTGTTGATGACAAGCGGGTGCTTCCGACGTTTGGCTGTCTGCAGAGCTTGGCGTGATGTGTCTGATTCTGTCTCTAACCTCCCGATTGTTGGCTGGCTGCTGTGTGCCACGTCCTGGAGCCGAGTGCTCTAGGGCGGGAGACAGCGAAGCTGATTGGCAAACCGGGAAAGTAGATCTGAACCGATCCCAGAAAGCACCAAATGACAGGTCAGCTCTGAGTGAGCGCCCGGGGGAGGCTTCAGGGGAGAAGCATGGCGGGGCTGCGGTGCAGGGAGGAAGGGCCTGGGTTGCCTGCTGGGGGACCTATAGACTGCGCTAGAAGGCAGTGGTGCGAAAGCCCTCCTGGGTGACATTTTGATTTGTCTTTTAACAAGATCGCTGATTGTAGACAACGGGCGGATTCTGGGGAGAGGACACTGCACGGCAGGAGGGGCAGGAGGGACAGAGACAGGAGGGTCTAGACCTAGAGGAGGGAAGTAGCCATAGGAGTTGGGGATGATGCGGTTTGCAGGGCTGTCGGAGATGGCTGTCGGGCCCCAGCGTTCACCTGGGGAGGACACATTTGCTCAGGTGCTGGGCTGGGCTCAGGCTGGGCCGGGCTCGGGCTGGGAGCTGGATTTCCGCTCAGACAGGTTGGCTTCGAGTCTCGCTGACCGTGCTTCCGCGCTCCCTTGGAGGAAAGTCGTTATTCTCCACATTTGTCATTGAGAAACTGGGGCTTCTCGGCGCGGTGACAGCCAGGAGAAGGCTGGGCTTGAGCCCGTATTTCACTGCGCCCGAAAGTGCGCTTGCCGAACAGTCCGTGGGGGCCACGTGTGAAACACTGCTGTGGAAGCTCAGCCTCCCCCCACACGTGGCTGTGAGCCGCGGAGACCCGGCCCTCTGAGAGCTGTGTGGGCGCAGGGAGGACTGGGCGCACCAGGCTCGTGCTCACTGTTCTGTCCCTCGTGCACTCACCGGTCTGTGGCCCTCGCCGCTACCACACGGTCAGCCGTCCGGTGTGGACCTCGAAAGCATTTGCACCGTCAGGGAAGCCGATGGACGAGGCCCCTGTGACCCTCACACCAGCTCTGCAAGGAGGGACGTGCGCGGCCCTTCAGCAGACGTGCGGCACGGGCACCCTGTGTGACCTTGACCTGGAGGCCACCCAGACACGGAATCATGGGGCCGTGAGGGCCCTGGGAGGCTGCTTCGAGCTCCTCCACCCTGGAAGATAAGGAAAACCAGTCCAGTAAGACCAGGGCAGGGTTCAGCGCGTGTGGACTTATCTGGAACGGAGGTCCTGGTCAGGTAGCTCTTTCCTGCTTTACGGCTGCTCCTGGCTTCGGGGAGGGGCCTGGGAATGTGACTTCCCCAGACGCAGGAGACCTCCAGCTCACATGTGGTGTGCGATTTGGTCTCTGTATTTATCGTGTTATCTTTCCAGACACGTAGGACGTGTGTGTGCTACGTCTGCATCCCGTGAGCTGGGGTGTGTGTGTCGCGTGTGAGGTGTGTGTTGTCCCGTGTGCGTGTGTTCTGTGGCCATGTATGCGTGTATGGAAAAGAAGAGGAGGGAAGTTCCAGTAAACACAGTTAGCTCTTCCTAGGGCCACAGGTCAGATAGCTCTTCCCTTAGGGGCCCAGACCTCGAAGTCAGGTGTGTCCTGACTCCGCCTCACCCCTGTGTTCGCTGCGTGTCAGCCCCTGCCTGGAAGGTGGGAAGCACTTAGTAACCGGCACCACGGAACAGGGACGTGCTAGGCGGTTCCTCAGGCCCACGTGGCCGGCGGGATGGAGTGAGGGTGGGGAGGGCAGCCGACAGTCGCCGAGTGAGCCCAGGGACACAGTGGTGTCGGAACTCCCCCCGTTTCCCAGACACCAGACACCTGTGTCTTGTTAACGTGAAATGGCCTGATCTGCAGTTTTTAACTAATTTTTTAAAATACGCACACACCCACCCATAGGCCAACAGCAGGGACATGTGGGCAGTTTCGACTTTGCTCTCTGGAAGGTCGCCAGCCGTCTCCGCGCTCTCACGTGTCTCGCAGGCTCCCACGAGGCGGGTGGAGGGGCTCTTGGGCACGTGTTTGCAGTGTGGCTGTCCCCGGTGCCCGGTGCTGCTGGAGGGCTCCGGAAAGTACACGCGCGACCTTTGCCCTCTAGCAGGTGACGGGGAGCAGGGGGGCAGGGGGCGGGAAGGCCAGCGTAGGTGTGGGCCCAGTGGAAGGACAAGGAAATGGCAGATTCCTGCAGACTGACCCAGAGTCACTTCGAGGATTGGTTATATGGGAAAGACGAAGTGTGAGCCTGTGAGGTACTGCCGGTTGGTGAGCAGGAGGGGAGAATGAGAACGTTCCGCGTGTTTGCTTAACTTCCCAGGAGCAAACCCAGACGGGAAGCCGAAGGCAAATGAAAACGTGTCTTTGGGGGCGCCTGGGTGACTCTGTGGGTTAAAGCCTCTGACTGCAGCTTGGTTCATGATCTCAGGGTCCTGGGATCGAGCCCCACATCAGGCTCTCTGCTCGGTGGGGACCCTGCTTCCTCCTTTCTCTCTGCCTGCCTCTCTGTGTACTTGTGATCTGTCTGTCCAATAAATAAATAAAATCTTTTTTTAAAAAAGTGTCTTTGGAGGAAGGGGAGGACAGAGTAGGGACAGTTCTGAATATACTTTTTTTCTAAAGATTTTATTTATTTATTTGACAGAGAGAGAGATTACAAGTAGGCAGAGAGGGGAAGCAGGCTCCCTGCTGAGCAGAGAGCCCGATGCGGTGCTTGATCCCAGGACCCCAGGATTATGACCAAAGGCAGAGGCTCAACCCACTGAGCCACCCAGGTGTGCCCTGAATGTACTTTTTTCTAAGTCTTGTTTGAGTTTTCGACTGCATTTACACATTTACGCTTAGCAAGTTCAAAAAATGAAATTAGATGAAAGAGAAAAGCAGACCCCAAACTAAGCGCAAGTCTGAAAGGAAGCCTGCCCGCGTTTTGGGTGGGTGGCATGAGGTCGGCGGGAGGCTGTCTGGGGCCAGACGGAACCGCAGGAGACTCGCACTCCGGGAGTCTGGGCGGCGCTCCCCCCCGCAGCGGGGGAACCAGTAAGCGCTTCTGTGTGGGAACCGGGTTCTCACTGTGGGAGCTAGTCTGCCCCGGGCTCGGGGAAGACGAGGGAGGACCCCGTCGTGCTGCAGTCACATCTGGGATTTCCGTGTGAACTCACCCGTTCTGCACAAATATCTTGCCCCCCAAAGGGGCCAGAGGAGGGACAGCCAGGACTCCCCGCAGCAGTGTTCGACTCGGGTCTGGCTCAGGGAAGGTACCAGCTGAGCCAGGAGCATCCGTCCAGCCTGCAGGGCTGTGCTCGGACACAGCTGGTGACCTTGGGCAAGAGCTTCCCGAAGCCGAGTGCGGCGCCCGGGTGGCCCCGTCAGTGGAGGGTCTGCCCTCGGCTCAGGTCATGGTCCCGGAGTCGTGGGATCGAGTCCCACGTCGGGCTCCCTGCTCCGCGGGGAGTCTGCTTCGCCCTCTGCTCAGTCAGTCTCTCTCTCGCTGTCTCTCAAATAAATAAAATCCTTTTTTGAAAAAGCGATGACGACACGCGCCTGGCCTGCTCAGTCAGTGGAGTGTGCCGCTCTTCATCTCGCGGTCTTGAGCGCAAGCCCCGTATTGGGCATGGAGATGTTTTTTATGAAAAAGGTCTTGACGACAGCGGACTATAACGCATTTTGCATCGGAGAAAAAATTCATGCGTTCACGCACCATTCCAGGGGACGGTGAAGACGTGTTCTCTACACGGCGCTGCAAGCTGGTAGACCTGGAAGGAAAGATCGAGTCAGCAGACGGCCTGTTCGCAGCCCTCAGTGCATCGAGCGGGTCAGGGACGGACGTCCGTGGATGGGGCAGCCGCTGGGCGTGGGGCCCCGGAGAACGTGCGCCTCCAGCTCAAACCTCAGCGCGGGTCGGCTGCTCATTCGGACGCGAGATCTGCTTGTACCGCTGCCGGCTCCCGGGAGTGATTGAGCCGAGTGGAACCAGAAGTGAGCATCGCTCACGTGACACTCCTTTCAAAGGCTTGATGTGAATCCCTGGTGTGGAGACAAGTCCTTTGCTGGCCGTGCTCGAGGACGACCAGCGTGGGCGGAGTCCTGGATCGGACGAACACCACGGAGACCGAGTAAACGCGCTCCGCGCTGGGACCCTGGCCAAGGCCGTTGGAGCCCAGCCGTGTAGAGGAGTGATAGGCAGTCCGGGGTGGAGTGGGGACACGTCCGAGGTCACCTTATGGGGTCAGAGGTGAGCTCCTGGCTGTCCCGACATCACTGTGGTCGTGTGGAAGCCGAAGGGCCTGGGAGATTGATGCCGATGTACTTAGGGATAAAGTACCGTGCGGTCTTCTGGCTTTGAAAGGGAAAAAATGCTAATCACAGAAAAATAAAGCAGGTGTGACACGTTAACGGGAGACTCCAGCGTCAGGTCCGTGCGTGTTCGCCGGCTACTCCCGCAGCGTTAACGTGGGTTTGAAATTTTTCAGCATAAAATCTTGGGGTGGAGGACGTGTAGGCTGCCGCGGCCCGGGGAGCATGGTGGGGCCGTCGCCCGCAGCCACACAGTGAGCATGGGGTCCCGTGGTGGCGGGGACCACGGAGCCAGCACGGCGTTGGAGCCGCCTGGAGAGGGGCCTCGGCGCTCGGTGCTGGGGGCACGGCCTGCACACCGGGGCGTTGGGGAGTGATGTGGCAATGACCGGCCGGTCCGCGGCAGGGCCGCCGACACGGGGCTCTTGCGGTCGTCCAGGCGAGTGGCTGGAAGCCACGGTCGGCCATAGTGGCACGAGGCCAGAGGCTTGGCCGCATCTGATGGGGACTCCAGGGCGCAGGGCTCCCTGAGAAGCCAGGCCAGCCAGCCGCTGTCTCGCAATGGCCGTTTAGCAAGCCCCAGATTCGGGGGGAGAGTCCGCTCTCTCCCAGGCCTTCTCCACACCTGTCAGGTGTCGGTCCTTTGGAATCCCGTCTCTGCCGCCACATTTCCGTGGGCATGTCGGAAGGGGGGGCCCGCGTGGAAGTCGTCGTCTTCTCTGATGGTTTCTTTTCATGCCAAACTGTCCTCCTGCCTCTGCTTAGGCTCCAAGCCCAGGGACCCAGCAGCCCAAGGGTCATTTGCGTCCAGCTGAGCTTGTTGCCGCTGGCGAGTCTCCCTCCCTGGCTCTGGGGTGGGTTTTCTTTCCATGAAGCTCTCACGGAGAGAAAAGTGTCCGTCTCTGTTGCTGGAGGGATTCTTGGCCACGCTCCGGACTCCCCCCACGGCCTGGGGGGCCTTCGATCATGCGCCACAGCACTCGGCCTGGCTCGGGGCAGAGGGAAGCAGGCCGAGAGTCCCCATCTCTTCCGGCTTCGGGACAGGCGTGTCCCCAGGGCCGCAGAGTTCATCAGAGGCCTCGAGGGGGCCTGACCGGCCCCAGGACGAAACGGGCCTTATCCTGAGCTGGCAAGGAGGCATTCACACCTGTGTGGGGTCGCCCCGTGGTGGGCGGCGTGGATCCAACCCAAGACAGCACAGGAGCGGCTGGGATGAGAGACTTCCCACGGAGACCCGTTCTGAGAACCCGGCCGGGGGGCCGCGACGGAGCGCTGACCCCGAGTCTGTGGAAGCTCTGCGGTGCCTCCTCCACTCGCCGCAGCGACCGCGCCCCAGGTTTGCGCCTCACGCCGTGTCTGGAGCGGCGCCGTCCGGTAGAACGTTCTGTGGTGCCGTGCGTGGTCCAGGTCCACGTAGCTGCAGAGCTTGAAGTGTGGCTCGTGCAGCTTTGAAACTGAGTCTTAAATTTTATTTCAAGTGTAAATTTGCGTAGCTCCTTGTGGCTGGCGGCTGTTCGACGGCACGGGTCTGGGTGCGAGGACACATTCAGTTTCACGGCACCGCGAGTGACACGCGGGCTGCAGCGCGATGGTGGCGGGACGCACGTCACACAGAATGGTCACGGGGTGAGTGCCGCTCCCTCCCGCACCTTCTAGAACGCTGGATGCTGAACTCAGCGGAGAGCCCGCTGTGGGTGGAGGGGTCAGGTGGGCAGGGACCCCCGGAGTCAGGTCCTTGGAACACAGCCGGAGTGGGAGCAGCAGGCCTGCACCCTCGTGTCTGGCGTCCGGGGAGCAGGCCCAGCTCGGGCTGAGGCAGGAGCCAGAAACCAGAGCAGGTGACGGGACCGTAGACCGACAGTGAGAAGCAGCGCCACCCTGGGCCTGCAACTGCCCCAGGCCACCCGGCCGTCGAAGGAGGGGGCAGCCCCGTTGTGCACTCGCTGGTGCGGCGCAGGCGGCCCAGGGCCGTGTGGGGGCCGGCAGTCTCCCTGCTCCACGCCGCGGCCCAGCTTTCCCGAGGACCCTGGGAAGCTCTGCGAGGTCCTGAGCAGCGAGAGGACGCAGGCGGGTTTGCATTTCCGCGAGGCGACTCTGCTGTGCTGTGGCCGGTTTCCTTCCCGGGCTTTTCCGGGCTCCCTTGTGGCTTTTTCTGAACGAGCCGCTCCAATGTCTGGTCTGGTTGTTTCTCATCCTCCTTTCCCACTCTCTCCTGGGCCCCGCGCTCCCCTCTTCCCTGGTGTCCTCTCTCTGATCCAAAGACCAGCCAGTAAATGGCAGTCTCGCCTGCCCGGGTAGGAGGGGCACCAGCGTGAGGGGAACTTCTCTTCGAAGTGTCCGAGGGCTCTGTTCACGCTGGGCTACTGGAACTGGGCTACACACTGCGCGTGTGCTACTGGAAGCGACCTTCGCAGGGCTGACGGTGTGGCGGGTGCATTCAAGCTCGCCGCTCCCGCCCTGCGCCCCGGACACTCAGCCTCCGGCCTCGGGCGGCCTGGGCGGGGGCTTCTCTCGGGTCTTCCCAGAGGTGCTTCCGACACCTGCCTATACGCCAACGAGTCTGTAAACACAGAAGCACAGGGCTCCCTCCCCCGCTCTTGTGCACACCTGTTCTGTGCGCACGGTTCTGCTCCCTTCACCCCACCAGACATCCCGGAGGCCACTGGGTTCGCCAGTCGCCCCCCACACCCGGCTGAGCGCTGCGCCCCCCCCCCCCCGGTCACACCGCGGTGGACTGGCCCGACCACCCACAGAAGCCGTCCCACGAGTCCGCGCTTCGCCTCTGCCCACGGTGCCCGCCTGGTCACTCGCTGGAGGTGCCCCTGAGGGAGGCCGTCGGAGGGCGGCAGGTGCGCTCTTCCAGGAGGGAGAGGCATGGCCGTGACCGAGTTCACTGCATCCCACAGGGGACTCGTTCAACACAAGCTCGGGTGGTAAATCTGGTTTGGTAACCTTGAGGTTTTAGGGTCATAACGGTTGCTGAACGAGGTACCCCAGGCTGGCTGCCGGCGGGGTGTGTGTGGGTTGGAACACGGCCACTGGACAGGCTGGGCTCCTTCCGTAGCCCACAGGATAGGTGCGTATTCAGAGGCTCGGGCCGTCACTGGGCCCCTCCTTTCTAGAGAGGCGTGTGCTGGTTCCCCGACAGCTCAGTATCAGATGCCCAGTGAGCCTCCTGGAGATGCCGGTTTTGGGGGGGAGCAAGATGGAACCCGAGGCGGGGAGGCCGTCCGCCGTACCCACCGCCGTCCTCTGCTGGGTGCACGTGGGTCTCCCTGTGGCTCTGACCCTCCACGGTCTCGCTCTGCAGTCTCCCTTTCCTTTACAAATCACCGCCTTGAACTAACGAGTGTTTTGTTTTTCCTGTTTTCCTTTTTCTTGCATTCATTTCCCTGCTGCTTCCTTCCATTCCATCAGCCCCATTGCGGCCTGGTAAGACCCAACAAGCGTGTTTGTCTGTGCACATCCCATCTTCGCGCGTCTGTCTCCCGACTCCGGGGAGGTCTCTCGCCCTTCATGCCTCGCTGGGTATCAGACCATGCTTGCCCTGCCTGCCCAGGCTTCCAGATAGGTGGTGTTGCCAGTGGCGTAGACCTGGTTTATCTCCCACCAGGTTCAGCGGGGTCTGGGCTGAGAGGGTTGGCCTCTCTTTACCCAAGACTCGGGGCCCCTTTTACCAGAGCCAAAGCTGGTCCCTCCCCGCGCAGCTCACCAGTGTGCTTTCCTTACCCCCCAGGTTGAGCAGCCTGTCTCTGGGGGACCCGGCGCCCGAACGCAGGTCCCCTTCCCAGCTCCGCCAGCCGTCGGACCCCTCTGAGACAGCAGGTGAGCTTGCGCGTGAACACCGGCACTGACGGGAGCGCCGCCACAGACAGGTCTGAGCTCACGACGCGTGTGGGGTGTGACATTACACGTTTTATGTAAACTGCCTCAGTCGTCCTCCTGTCGGTTCTAGAGAGTAGACGTTGCCGTGCTTTATAGCTGAGGAAGCAGAGGCACAGAGGGCTCAGAAACCGGCCCCGTGCACGAGCTCAGAGGGGACGGAGGCAGGTATGAAGCCCGTTGGGTTCCCACTCTAGAGCTCACGCTCCGTCCATCACAGGAGATGGTCACACGTCGGCAGGCGCGTGTGAGTCCGTTCACACCCACAGGGACGGGCCGGCCGACCGTTCCAGCTTTTTTGTCCTCCACGTTCTGTGCACAGACGTTCGTGTGAGAAGGAGGGGTTTTCTCTTTCCACGCACCCTTCCCTGGACTTGGCAGGGTCCCCCCGGGTCACCCCCGTCAGTGAGCTGGTGTAGTGTGCCGTGCCCATGGGGCTTCATTTGATGGAAAACCCCAGCCTCCCTCGGGCCTGTCACAGGGCTGCTTTCTGTCATGCCGGTCCTCAGCCAGACCCAGAGAGCCAGCCCAGTGCGCAGAGGAGGGTCGCTCCTGGGGCGCAACACAGAGTCGGGGACCGGGTGCTGTCCCTCGCCGAGCGTAGTGTTTGGACAGGAGGAGTCTGGGGAGTCAGTCTGGGAAGGCTTTCTGGAGGAGGCAGCGCTGCGGCCTTCCTGGGCTTGTCCTGGCTTGTGCGCACCAGCCTTCCAGCAGCCGCGCCTCCGTAACCGAGTCGTCTGTCGCCTCTTGTCAGGTCTCGTCCAGCGCTGCGTCATCATCCAGAAGGACCAGCATGGCTTCGGCTTCACGGTCAGCGGGGACCGTATCGTCCTGGTGCAGTCTGTGCGGCCTGGTGAGTGCTGCCTCCCCGGCCCGTCTGCGTGCGACAGCCGCGTGTGCCGCAGGCCCGGAGCCAGGCGGCACGTGCCTTCGCTGTGGCGTGGCGAGTTCTGGGCATGAATGCCTGCCTCTAGACACGGTCCCCGGGGGCACCTGGGGGCATCATCAGAGCGCCGCACACCTGCAGGGGATTCCTGGGGTCGCGCTGCACGCTCGCGTCGCTGCTGGGAAGGGTGGGAACAGCCGGCGACCCTGGGATGGCAGGGCCCGCGCTGGGTCAGAGCCCCTCTTCCTCGTACTTGCGCGGCACCTCACCGTGCAGGATGGACCGTGCCAGTCCCTGCGGTCACCGCGTTGGTGGGTGCAGCGACCTTAAACGTGACCGTAGGGGGAATGACGAGTGCGGGACAGCTGGGAAGGGCAGTGTTGGGAGATCTGTGTGCGGGCCGTTCGTGCCCGAAGCCTTCCTGGAAGAGGTGGTTTCGGGACTCGTCTGGAAGGTGGAAATGAAAGCTTGCTGGTGGGACAGGGATCCGGTGGGAAGGGAATGGAGTGAGGGCCCGCACACAGGTCAGTCCGGCCACCGCGCACCAGAGGAAGAGCCACCAGGCGGCAGGACCGTGCTGGCCGGTGACTGCGGCGGACGCCGACCCGCAGGAAGGAGCACGGAAGCCTGTGAGGCCCGTGTCCCGGAAGGAGTGACCATCGCTGTGGCAGATGGGCCGGGCCGCTGACGTGGAGAGCGTACGGGCTCCAGAACACAGCCCCGGCAAGGCGAGGCGGGCTCGGCACCCGGCGGCACCCGGCGGACGGCCGCGGTAGAGCAGATCGCGCCGTCAAGCGTGTCACGCGTGTCTCGGGTTCCCAGCAGGTGAAGCACGTGTACGCTACACTGCTTTGCCGGGTGCGGTCGCACTAGGCGTAGAAGCATGGTGTTCGCGTCTTCACGAAACCTCGCTCATCCACCGGTCGTGAGCTCCATGCTGGCGGCCGCTGAAGGCTGCGTTTCCTAGAGTCACACGGTGAAGTTTGCGGCTTCAGCAGACGCCCCCTTCCGTGAGCGAGGCCCCTGCAGCACCGTGCCCTGTGCAGGCGGCCCGATAGCCCCGCAGACCCGGGAGCGCTTCCCAGAACCGGGGACGGTCCTCTCCCGCCTGCCGCGGCGCGCTCCGCGGGGTCTCCCCAGACCCTCAGTGGTCGCGGCGGCTCTCACAGCACCCCCTCCGGGGGAGAGCTCGAGCTCGCGGCCTCTGTGAGGAGCGCTCCTCGAGGAGCACGTTCCGATCTCACAGGGAGACCGCAGCCCTTCCGGCTTCACACCCCTCCCCCGGCCCCGGGTCTGGCTCTGGTTCCGCTGCTGTTGGCACGTCGGCGGCCTCTGCTCCTGCGGAGTTCGGAGCCCCTCACGGTCCTCCAGGAGGACTGCGATCCGTCCCCAAACCCCACGGAACGTTGGTATTGGATGTCTTCCCACGAACCGTTGATGTTCTCAGTGACATCAGGAATGACGAATCCTTTCCACGAGGTTTCCTGGTGACTTTGCCCGGATCCCTCAGCAGAATCCTCTGTGGCAGCCACGGCCTCACAAAACGTATTTGTCAAATAATAAGACTTGAGAGTCGGGGTGCCTGGGGGACTCGGTCGGTGAAGCGTCTGCCTTCAGCTCAAGGCGTGAGCCCAGAGTCCTGGGATCGAGTCCCACATGGGCTCCCTGCTCAGCGGCAAGTCTGCTTGTCCCTCTGCCTGCTGGTCCCCCTGCTCGTGCTCTCTCTCTGACAAAACAAAGTCTTTAAAAACAAAGACTTGAATGGTGAAACCACTTGTTGATCCCATGAGCTACAGAGCAGGTGTATCGGCGGGCACGAAGGCAACACCGCTCCCTCATCCGTCTCCGGCAGAGCTCCGGGTGGCCACGTGCATTTTATTGTAAAACGGGCCCCGTGCCCAGCGTGGAGCTGGAACTCCCGACGCTGAGATCAGGAGTCGCATGCTATACCAACTGAGCAGCCAGGGCCCTCCGTCAGGAGCGTTTTGAAAGGGGTCTGTGTTCCGAGCAGGTCTCGGCGGTGGAGCGCAGACATTCCGTCAACCCTGCCGGGGACAGGCGTGTGGCCCTCCGGGCTCTGCCCGGCTGTTTCTCGAGCCCCGGCGGCATGGAGTCCGCGTCATCCCGCAGGGCCCTGGGATTCCGGGAGCGGCCCCCAGCGTCGGCTTCCGCTCACCGCCCCCAATGACACAGGCGCCCTGCCCTCTGCTCTCCAGCTGCGGGAGTCCTGGCTGCGCCCCCTTCCCGGGGAAGGCTGCTTCGTCCCCACGGAAAATCTGTTGGTCAGTGTGGCACCTTCAGGAACTCTCGGAGCTACGCCTTCTGGAGCACCTGCTGCTTCACCGGCCACTTCTGGGTCACGGACACGGCTTCTGTCCCGACACCCCCTGAACCCACCCCTGCCTGCTCCAGACCGCGCTCCCGCAGCGTCCTCCCCGCGCTTGGCCTTCCCAGAGGCGGAAGTGTTTGGGCTTTGCTCCAGACCAGACTTGGAAGGGGACGCAGTGGCCACCAGGACACTCGGCCTAGACGCCTCCGACTCAGGACTGGACTTAGACCAAAGGGGACGCAGTGACCACTGCGACGCTTGGCCCAGACCGCTCTGACCCAAGACTAGACTTCATCCGAAGGGGACGTGGTGGCTGCTGGGACACTCGGCCCAGACCGCTCTGACCCAGGACTGGACTTAAGCCGAAGGGGACATGATGGCCAGCAGGACATTCGGCCCGGACCACTTCGACCCTGGACTGGACTTCAGCCGAAGGGGACATGCTGACCGCCGGGACGCTCGGCCTGGACCCCTCTAACCCTGGACTGGATTTTAGCTAAAAGGGATGCAGTGACCGCCAGGATGCCTGCCCAGACTGCTCCGACCCCAGACCACACTTGAACTAAAGGGGACTCAGTGGCTGCTGGGACGCTTGGCCCAGACGGCTCTGACTCAGGACTGGACTTTAGTCAAAGGGGACATGGTGGCCGTTGGGACGCTTGGCTCAGACCCCACTGACCCTGAACTGAACTTTGGCCGAAGGGGATGCGGTGGCCACGGGGTCACTTAGCCCGGGCCGCTCCGACCTTCCCCACATCGGCGACGTCCAGCCAGCTTTCCCGTCGCCCCGTGTGCTCACTGGAACCGCACGTTCCGTTTCCTTCAATCGCTTCTCCTTTGCGCTCACAGCCCGGCTGACGGCTGGCGCCCGAGGCCGGCCCAGGCTCTCGGGGTGTTGGGTCCAGACACGCCTGCCTCGCCGAGCTTCACCCCTGCTCGCTTCTGACTTCCAGCTTCGGACGTGCGACTCTTCCTTTCGCACGAGCACGTCGAGGCCGTCGTCAGGTTACGAACTGGCCTGGTGGACACACTGCGGCGTCTCTGGGACGAGGGAGGCCCGCGGGGCGGGAGGCGGAGGAGCGGCCGTGGGCGGAGCCGGCGTCACGGGTGCGTCCGTCAGGTCTGCCGTCTCGCGGGGCAGGTTGCGGGGTCCCCAGTGACGCCGGTGCCATCCACGACCGCCCGGCACGGATCCCCGCGGACATGGAACAGTGAACAATTTTAGGTCCTGCAAGAGTCACCAGAGTGTGACAGAGACCGGGAGAGCAGCTGCCGTCGGAACACCGGCGCCGACCCATGGCCCCGAACCTTCCGTTTCTAAAAACCCAACAGCGGCCGCGCGCTCCACGGCCCAGCACTGCGAGACGAGGTCTGCACGAGGAAGGTTGGGAGCAGGTTAGCGTTTCACTCTCAGTGTGTGGCAAAATGGGAGGAAAAATGTGCTTTACGTAGTTCTGGAGAAATATCTGCGACTCATTTATGGGGAAGGGGAAAGGAGCGTCTCAAACTTAGGACCAGAACCGGGTGTGAGGGTCGCACGGACGGAACTGGCTGCGCTTGTTTGCCCGTTCCGTGGGGGCGCGGTTGTTCAGCTTCCTGCCGGAGGCGGAGCTGCGAGGAGACAGTCTGTTCCCGCTTCCCTCGTTCTCCCTGGTCCGGTCGGGGACGGCGCTGCTGGGAGGACAGTCACGCGTCTTCGCAGCTGTGGCCGCCTCGGAGCAGCTCGCATGGCCCAGAGGCCTGACCCAGAGACAGAACGGCAGACAGGTGGCTTGCCGGTGGAGCCTGAGTTGTGGAAAGTGTGAGTGCACGCGCGTGCATGCGTGTGTTGGAGGAGACGCGAAGAGACACCTGCATCAGCGTGGACGTCGCAGGAGTAGCGGTTGGTACCATCTTTCCACGGCACGAGGCTTCTCTAGCTCACCGTTTCTCAGCGTGTGGTCCGTGCTGCCTCGAGAGCCTGTCCGACCCCCGGTGGCTGCCATCCTTGTCCCGGGCCCACACCCAGAAGGGCTGAGTCACTCTCTGGCAAGGGGGCCAGGGGACAAGCCTTTGAACAAAACCCCCAGCGATCGTCGCGCTCACCGACTTTGGAGAGCTGCTCCGGTTCCGTTCCTGTGGAGACTTTGCTTTTTTCTCGAAATCTCGCCACGTGTGTCTCAGACTTGCAGGCGAGGCAGCTCTTCCCAGCTTTGGTTTCCAGACACAGCCTGGAGCATTGCGAGCTCCTTCGTGACTAGTGGGCTGCCGACGAGGGTGCGATCCTGAGTCCCGAAGGAAACCCGACTTGGAACGCAACTCCGCCGGAGAAGCTTCTTTTAGACCAGAAGCATCTCCGTGTGCTTCGTGGGAGTTGTTTTGATCCGATGAACGCAGCTGACAGATTCAATGATCGTCTGGGGCGGATCCACAGAAACAGTCTGTGGGCCGCTCGTCAGCCTGCCTCGGCCCCGCTGCCTCTTGCTTCTTGGATGACTGAGTGCTTAGAAACTGCACACCAGCGGCCACTGCTGCGGCCTCCAGCCGAGGGACAGCCACCAGCCACAGCAGGGGTTCTGGGTCCAGCCCCTTTTCAAGGGAGCTAGTGGGCTGCCTGGGGGGCTCAGGGAAGCGTCTGCCTTCGGCTCCAGTCATGATCCCAGGGTCCTGAGACCGAGCCCTGCATCAGGCTCCCTGCTCAGTGGGGAGTCCGCTGCTCCCCCGGCTTGTGCTGTCCCTCTCTCTCCCAAATAAGTGAGATCTTTCAATAAGTAGAGGGAGGGATCGCAGAGGCCCTAAAGCGGATTTTAACACTAAAGCCGTGACCTCATCTTCGGCGTTGTGAACTCCGAAAGGGGCCTGTCTTGGCTCAGGAAGTACAGTTTGAAAACTTGTTTTCACCCATTGTTCCCTACTCTTAATAATTACTGTTAGGCTAGCGGTTACATTTCGTGCAGTGAACATATTCGTCCCGCTGGATTGTGGGAACCACAGAGACATGTTCCAAGAAAGCACAGGTCTGGGCCCGGAGTCGGGCCTGTCCCTCTGGCCCCGTGGCCTGGCTCCCAGCAGCCTGGCCTCTGAGCCAGCCAGCGAGAACGCCCACTGCAGCACACGGGCCGCCATCCCCGGAGCAGGGCAGGAGGATGCCCAGCTTCTGAGGTCCTGGCACAATGGGCTGAGGGACTACAGGGCAGTCACTGACCTCAGGAGCGAGGGGCTGGGCCCTCCTGACCAAATCTTCTCCCTACAGGAGGGGCAGCCATGAGAGCCGGTGTCCAAGAGGGCGATCGGATCATCAAAGTGAGTGCCCCCCCTTTCTGGCTGGCTCCCTGCACCCTCCTGCCCTGCCCCCAGGGTGCTTGGCTACTGGGTTGGGGGCAGTGCCACAAGAGGACCCCAGGAATGTGGGGACCTGCCCCAGGAGCCCCATCCTCGGCCTTTCTTGATTCTAACCAAGCTTCTGGAATGGGTTTTATGTTCCCATTTAACACACAAGCAAAATACACTTAAGATGCGGGGGGGGAGGGGCTGAGACCAGCCAGGGGCCCAGGGCCTTCAGACTCTGTCGCCACATGGTGCTGACCTGAGGGCCTTGCCAGCTGCCACCTGCTGGGACCTGCCCGGCCTCTGGGGCCACACAGTCCTGGAGGCACTCAGGGGATCCTAGGTGAATCGACACCTTAGCCCTCCAGTGGGGAGGAGGCCCCTGGGCAGGGGCACGGGCCACCCGGGAAGACAGAACGTACAGCGATGTGAACGGGAGCAGATTCACAATGACCGGCGGGGTCTGGGGGCACCGGAAAGTGGCTTTGTGAAGGACTGGTGGCGTCCGTTCCGGTCACTCCGGTGTTTGTCCTGCCGCAGGTGAACGGCACCATGGTGACCAACAGCTCACACTTGGAGGTGGTGAAGCTTATCAAATGTGAGTCAGGGAGGACGGGGCACCGGCGTGGACGCAGGGCTGGTGGCTGGAGCTAGGAGACGGCAGGGCACTCAAGTGCGGTTTTATCTGCAGAATTTTCAGCTTCATGAAAGGAGGAGGGAGAAGACTCTCCCCCCTCACCCCCCTTCCCACCCAGTTTGTAGCCTGAGTGTCCGCTCTCCAGGACGACAGACATGCCCTGAACTAGCGGGTCCTTGTCTGTCTGCCTCCAGCTGGCGCCTACGTCGCCCTGACGCTCCTGGGCTCCTCCCCGTCGCCCCTGGGCGTCTCTGGGCTGCCGCAGGACCCCGCCCCCACCGGAGCGCCCCGAGCCACGCCTGCCGTCCCACCACCTCCGCCTCCGCCGCCTCTGCCGCCCCCGCAGCGCATCACAGGGCCCAAACCGCTGCAGGTGATGGTCCCCGCCCGTCACCGAGGTGGGAAGCAGGAATGGCCGGTGTGCTGGTGAGCAGAAGCGGGCCAGAGACGCGGGAAGAGCGTCGGCAGGACGAGGGAGGGCTGGCCGCATGGGAGGGCCACTCCGCCCTTCATGCCCGCCTGCCTTGTGAATGCACCCTGCTCCCCGGACAGCGGAGGGCAGCGTGCTTCCTCAACAGAGGGAACCCTAAGGAGGCCTTTGGGGGTGCTGCCCGCCAGCAGGGAGAGTGCACCCCTCCAGGCACGGACAGAGGTGATCGTTAAAGATTACGGCCAGCCCCTGTCATAGAGTATGGGACACACGGAGCCGTAGGGGAAAGGCTGCTTGAGGGAGGAAACGGGAACAAAGGAGAGCAGGTCGGGAACGCTCAGGCAGCAGTGGGGGACAGGGCAGAGGAGGGACGAGATGCGGTGAGGAACGGGGCAGGGAGCCTTGGAGCGGTTCGGTACTGGGGGTGGTTGCCGCCAAGGCCTCCGGGAATTCGGGAGGTGCCTGAAGTCAGGTGAGTGGCTGAGGGTCCCTCAGACGTACGGGCGACCCCAACAGCCTTACTGGGTTTTCCTGCCGAGATCCGGCAGGTGGGAGAGCGGCCACAAGGCTATCTCCTCCCTCACCGCTCACTGGTCTCTTCCGTTCCAGGATCCCGAATTCCAGAAACATGCCACCCAGATCCTTCGCAACATGTTGAGGCAGGAGGAGAAAGAATTACAGGTGAGGTCCTGCCGAGGGCAGCCGGCCATGGCCTTGCTCTCGGGACCCCTGTCCCCCAAACCCCGGCACCCAAAACCTGAGGCCCGCTGATCAGTTGTGACCGTGGGACCGTGTTAAAGCAGAACTCGGATGAGACAGTAAATAGGGACCAGAGGTCCTGGGTAACAGGTCGAAATGGTGGATGCGCAGCCCATTGCCAGCAGGAGACGGTGGGGAGAACACAGTGAGGGAACACCAGAGCCGAGGGCGGTCTCAGGGTCTCCCGGGAGGGAGGCGGGGTGGGCAGGCTGCTGGCAGCGGGACCCCGTTGGTGGGGGGTGGGGTGCATGGCCCCTCGTTTCCATTCATCACTGTTTTGGAAGCTGCATATAAAGCAGGGTTTTAGGTCGGTGGTACACAGACGTGGGGAGATTAGACAGTCCTTGCCTTCAGCACGGCTCTGACGGGGCAGAGAAAACTCTCAGCACAGTAGGAGAGTCAGTGGGGGGACGAAGAAGGCAGCAGTCCCTGGACCACAGGGACGCAGGGGGACTTCAGCAGCGGGGCCCTGGGAGGGCCTCCTGCAGGCCGACAGGTGGGGAGGGTCCAGCGGTGAGTGCACAGCACAGGCCAAGGGCACGGACGTGTGGAACCACGCTCCCGCGCCTGGCAGGACTGAGCTGCTGCTCATGTCGGGGGAGGAGGGCAGGGCGGGCGACGCCGGGGTAGAAGCCAGAGGGTTATCCGGGAAGGTGGGGGCGGGGGGCTTTCCTTCTGTGGGGGTATGAACTGGTGGGGTGTCTGTGGGTGGACAGAAATGCAGGCAAACTGCGTCGTAGTAAGTTCTCAGCAACGTGGGGCCGTCGGGGCAGACCTGTCGGTCCCTGGGACAGAGCTCAGAGTCCAGACGTTGAAGCACACGTAGAGGGTCAGTTGGATTTAACAAAGGCATCCCGACCGCTCGGTGGAGAAAACCGTCTTCCAGCAGTGGGCTGGACCAGCCGGCTGTCCACGTGCCGAGGACAGACGTGGATCCGTACTTCGCGGTGTGAGCGGAATCTTACCCCAGACCTCTCAAAGACAGACGTAAGGACTGAAACCATTCTCGAAAAGCGCAGAACGCTCGGAAGAAAACACGGGGGTGAGTCTTCATGAGCTTGGATCAGGCCGCTCTTGCCTACGCGTGACACCAAAAGTAGACGCAACCGGAAGATAAGCAAATTGTCCTTCGTGCAACTTAAAAGTCTTTGTGCATCGAAGGACACAATCAAGAAAGTGAAAAGACCACCCCCGGGATGGGAGGAAATACTTATAACTCATCTGTCCCATCCAGGTCTGGCGCCAGATACATTAGGGACTCTGTAAACGTAATAGTAAGACTCGTGAGCCAGTGGGACAGACGGCAGAGACGTGCACGGACGCCTGGTGAGCTCGCGGCGACTGGTCGTCAGGCCAGTGCTGGTCATAGCCGCACTACACACCCGCCAGGATGGCCAGAGCCAAGGCAGCGCTGGTATGGGGGGAGGGGAGAAGTTGGGGAAATGCAGGTGTACGCACCGTCCGTGTGCCCCTCATCCTGATGGATCCCCACCATTGCCGGGGAGGACACGGAGTCACACGGCCGCCACGGACACGGTTCGGCGGCTCCTGAGAACGGTCAGCACAGAGACGCGCAGAGACGCTCCCTCAGCCCTGCTCCCGGGTCTGACCCCGGAGAACTGGAAACAGGGCCAGACGCGCACCTGTCCGCGGACCATCACAACAGCGTTCGTGACAGCGCAGCCCCAGAGGAAGCCACGCGACGTCCAGCAACAGCCCAGGGTGGTCTGTCCAGACCACGGGACCGACTCACCTCTCGCCCCCGCCCCCGGGCAGGAAGCACCGAGAACGCGTGAGGCTCGGGGGAGCTGGGCACAAAAGACAACGGGTCATGTGAGCCCCTTTAAGGGGAAGTCCAGAACACGTACGTCCACGAGGACGCAAAGTAGATCAGTGGTTGCAGGGGTGGCGGGGGAGGAGGTGGCCGGGACGCGACCCGCCGTGCTCCGGAACCTCGCGGGGGGGCTGGCGCCGGGACCGTGTGCGCAGGCCCCTCAGCGGTGCGCTCCCTCGTGCCGAGGTCTATCTTACGTGAATTCCGCGTCAGCCGTCTCTGAGGTGCTGGTGCACGGAAGCCCGAGAGGAGGACGGACCCACAGCCATCGCGGACGGCTTCCCGAGGTGGCGCTTGAGTTTGGGTTCAGCCTGTTCTGCTCTGGAAGGCGCGTTGAACCCCTGCTGAGCTTGGAGTTTATTCTGAAGACTCTGGGACGCGTCAGAGGATTTTGAGCAGGGACTGGTCCCATCCCCAAACCAGTGTTCCCCAGAGACGTCCTGCGGCCGCTACAGGAGACCGAGCCGGAGGGGTAGGAGTCGGCACAGGAGACGTAGGGCCGTGGGGGACATCGCGGAGGTTACGTGGGTGAACACGCGGCCTGCGGGGGGCAGGGAGCAGGGCAGAAAGAGCAGGAGAACCCGAGTCTGGGGGCCGGGACGGCAGCGATGCTGGCGCTGAAGGGAGGCAGCAGAGCCTCCCCTTGGCGGGAGACAGGAAGGTCAGCTCTGCGTGCTCAGGGGACGTTGAGAAAATGACCGGCCACCGGCCACATGGAGGTGAGAGGGTGAGCCTCGAAGGAAAGTGCAGGGTTGAGACCATTTCGGGTGTCCTCGGCGTGAAGGTGGTCGTCGGAACTGGGGACCAAGTGGGGTCCCCTGGGGGCCCGCATAGGGAGGAGGAGAGCGCATGCTGTGGGATTCCGGAAGGGGCTTCTGCGGCCCACCACACGCACCCGCCGCATCCCTGTTGTGTCGGCTGTTTCGTTTGTCCTTCTGTCTGTGGGACTAAGCAGCGTCCAGGCCAGAACCACGTCTCCGCGTGTGTTTCCTGTCAGCGACATGGCCCATGCAAATTTCGGGGCACGGGACCCGCCAAAGCTGCGGACAGGCTATGAGGGAGGGTGGGGGGCACCAGGACGGTTTCCGAGGAGGGAGACCGTGTGCAGGCCTCAGACCTTGGGCCCTGAGGGTCGAGCACTGTCTGGGGACGAGTCTGTGGAAGGAGGGCGGAAGGGCCTCGTGGTGGCGACTGGTTTCCGTTTTAAGCACAGAAAGGAGCGTTCCTGCAGGCTGAGGGAAGGAACTATGGGATGGGGGGGACTGAGGGCGCAAATAGGGTCCCCAGAAGCCCCCACGGCTGGAGGCAGAGTTGCTGTGTGGGGCCGGAGGGGCCGCAGATGCTGGCTGGGAAACCCGCTGGGGGACAGCGCCTACCGGGGCTGGGGGCCCGGGTGAGCTCCCAGCTTTATACACGTGCTTGACGTGCCGGCCCCGCGAGCGCTTCCTTCTGCAGGGCCGCCGCACCTGCGCTCGGGGAAGGCGTCCCAGGCCAGGGCTCATCCAGCGGGCGAGGACGGATGCCCGTGTTACCCGGGAGGACATGGGAAAGCTTCCCAGGTTGACAGAGCTAGCGAGCATGGGGACAGGATTCGGAGGGAGCCCCCGCCCCCGACGGCAAGGCCCAGCTCCGTGCTCTCCGTGCGCACCAGGTACGCACAGGTGAGCCTCGGAGCAGCTCCCGGCTGCACCTGCGGCCGGACGGGGCACCTGGGACTCGGCTGCGCGGGAGCTCTTTGTGGACTATCGCGCACGGACACTGAGCACCCGACGCCCGAGCCGGAGGTGGAGCCGGGGACGACCTTGTTAGCGTGAGGCGTACGCCCGGCCTCGAACGGTGGTTCAGAGAGGACGGGCCCTTGTGTGCTGTTGTCTCCGGTTGGCCTTCCGCGACGTTTCCCGTCGCCTCTGCTCCTTTCTCTCCTCCCGAGCGACCGTGAGCTCACGTGCTCTCTGCAGGCAGAGCGCGCCGTGTCCTCTCTCGGTTGGGGGTCACGGCCTGCTGCCCCCCAGGGAGTCGTGCTCCCCACTAACCACCTCGTGCTTTTCCCTGCCTGTCGTCCTCGCCGTCCCCAGCGCATCTGCGAGGTGTACAGCCGGAACCCCGCCAGCCCGCTGGAAGAGCAGATCGAGGGGGCCCGGAGGCGCGTCACACAGCTGCAGCTGAAGATCCAGCAGGAGACGGGCGGCGGCGGCGGCGGCGTGGTGAGTGCCACGGCCGGGCGCCAGGGAGGGGAACCGCGCGGGGGGCCGCGGGCAGAACTGGGAGGTCAGCCTGGGCAAGAGGCCTCCTGAGTCATGCCGGACCCCGGATGGACCAGTGGGCAGTTAGTGTCTCAGAGACACGGGGCAGCGATTCTTGCTTTGGGGGCACGGGGCGGGGTGCCACGCCGGCGGGCGGGGGACCGTTTCTCGCCCTCTGGGAGCCTGCCGTCGTGGTGCAAAGAAGGACCTGCGAGCTCAGCCGGACCACTGGCTTGAGTCTCCTCGTTGTCCACTCCGGGGAGTGTTGCCATTCCCACGCTGGTTATACCCCGCTCACTCATGGCGGCCTCTCGGGGTCTCCCAGACCGTAGGCCCCCCCATGTCAGCCACGCCACACAGCCACGTCTGTAGGGAAGCCCCAGGGAGGAGGCACCCTGACCTGCGCCAGTCAGGGAATGCCTCCCGTCCCGCACCGTCTCCGTCAGCCTGAGTCCTGCGGGCAGATAAGAAGGAACTCTCCGGAAACGAAGGTCTCCAAGAACAGTATTCGCAAAGCCAGTGGAGGACTTGAGGGTCACCTCCTTTGTTTGCTAGAACACCCAGATCAGAGCGTCTGGGAGCCACAGGCTGATCAAATTCAAGCTGCTCTGTCTCCTGAAGGGCACGTCTGTGTCAGGTGACCGATAGGCGTTCAGGTTCTGAGCTCACCAGCTCTCGGCCTCTCGGGCCAGCTGCTTGACCCCGGGAGCCCCGGTGTCCTTGTCTGTGAGTTGGAGAGCCCAGCAGGGCCTGCAGGGGGCTGATGGTCGGAGCCAAAGCGAGCCCCGGTCGCGGCCGTGTGCATCTGCCCCGCAGCTGTGCTCGCAGGCTCCACGGGGTGGAGAGGCGGACACACCCGGCTGAGGGCTGCGGGGCGGAGCTCCACCCCCTGTGTCGGTCCTCCTGCTGCGCGGCTTGGGCCGGCAAGTCACCCACGGTCTGGGCTCCCATTTGCTCCCTGGTCACACGGGCCCCAGCACTGCCGACAGCCTGAGTGAGGCCCAGAGAAGCGTGCTTCGCGAGCATGGTGCGCAGTCACCGCAGTTCAGTCCTTCAGGGCCGGCGCTCCTCCTCCACCTGCGGCCCCGCACCGGAGCTCCTCGGGTCTTTGCCGGGACGCTCCCCCCGCATCCTGCTGACCAAGGCAGTGGGCGCTGAGGGGTCGGGGCGGCACGTCCGAGAGCCTGGAGGCTTCCTGTGAGGGCGAAGCTCCGTCTGCACGTTAGGGCTCCCGCCTCCTCACCCTCTGCCAGGGACGTGGCAGCTCCCAGCCCGGGCGTTGTTGCGGCCAGAGCAGGAAGGGCCACTGCTTGCTGCGGGTGCTGAGACCGAGGGGAGGGCGGGAGACCCACAGGAAGGCCCGAGTCCGGGAGAGGCTCGTGCATCGTGCTCATCCTCTGACCTTCTTTTGCAGGACGTGCCCCTCCAGTATGGTGACGCCAGCCAGAGAGCATCAGAAGGTGAGGTCCTCACCCCAGCTCTCCGGGCAGGAGAATGGGGAGAGAAAGCGGCGTTGGCGCACAGGGACGGGGGCCGCAGAGGTGGGAGCTTCCCGCGGAGGGTGAATGCTGGGGAGCTCCTGGCTGATGGGGGTCTGGACCCCAGCTTGCCCACCAGCCCCCGGTGCTCGAGAGCCCGGGAGCCGCTCACATGATAGGAAGCGAGTCGAGCCAGAGAGGGTTGCGGTGGGTTGAGGGCGAGTCTGGCGGTGACAGAGCCGCGGACCTTCGCCCCAGGAGGTGGTGGGACCGGGCACTGGCCCCCAGGGAGCCGAAAGCTGGGTGTGGAGCGTCTGGCCTGAGGGAAACCGGGAAAGGAGGGAAGGTGTCAGCTTCGCCTTCCTGACCCCACGCAGGCCCCCAGGCCACGGCACCACCTCCCGTGTCCACTCTTTCCTCCCCAGGCCAACTCTCCCTGGATTCCCAGGAGGGGGACAGCGGCCTGGACTCGGGGACAGAGCGCTTCCCGTCCCTCAACGAGGTGAGTGCCCGCGGCGGCCAGCCCCGTGTCAAACCGTGGTCGGTTGTGCCGTGGCCTCCGACCCACCACGTCTGTGCCTCAGCCACGCTCCCAGCTCCTGGACTTTGAGCCGCTCTGCTCTGCGTGCAGAAGGGGTTTTACACGCGCCCTGCGTGCAGGACTGTCCGACTCGGCGTCTGTTCTGAAAGAGTCGGGCAGAGAGAGGCGCACGAACAGTGGCGAGCTTCTGGGCGTGAGGAAGCGGCCGCGGTCGGGGCCGCACACGTGGTTCCTTCCCGGCTGCGGCCGTGCCATCTTGGACGCGTGCCCGGAGCCGGCCGCAGAGCCCCATCGTGAGCGCCGAGCGGGGCGGCCTGTAGCCGAAGGCTCCGCGTGCCACTGGGCGTGTGTGCACCCCTGGGCATGGGCATCACCAGACCAGCCGAGGGGGACCTCCTGGATGGGCTTTCTGTTCCTCCAGGCGCTACTGAGTCGGAACTCTGCACTGTCGGACCCTGGGCCGGACAGCCCCCGCACCTCACCTGTGATCATGGCCCGGCTGGCCCAGCACCACCGGCGGCAGGCCTCGGACACGCCGGTGCCCGGCTCCAGTGACCAGGTGAGGAGTCCAGAGCCCCTTGTGGTTCTCCCTCCCGCCTCCAGAAGCGGCTTACCCGGGGTCTGGCCAGGAGTACTCCAGCTAAACCCCCTTGAAGGGAGACTTTGCCAAGAGAACGAGAGAGGGAAGAAGGTGGTGTGAGCGGCTGCTGGTGAGGACGCACGGACACGTCCGCGGGGAAGGGACAGGACGGGGAGGGGCAGGCGGCGTCTCTGCGAAACGCACAGAGCAGCTTTGTTTGGGGTCTCCAGGATGCTCACGCGCACTTCCTCCTTTAGGAAAGTGCTCGGTCTTACACCAGATCGTACTGTTCGGCGCACTAACGTAGGAGCCAAACAGATGTCAGCTACCTGGGGGCCGGCCCCAGGCGAGTCCGCCCGCCGGGGTGCTTCCCTGTGCCCCCACGGCCCTGAAAACCTGGTGTGGCCGCCGCTGCCTGCAGGGGTACCCTGGGTCCAGGGGGCAGCGGGAGGAGCGTCCTGGGCTCAGTGCAGGGACTCTGAGCTGTTGTGGGGTCGTCTGACGTTTTGGAGGCAGAAGCTGGGTCCCCGCGTGGGAGCAGCAGGGTAGGAGCTCCCGGTTTTGTGCCGCAGCGTCTCCCTGCGTCTGACGAGCGTCTTCTGCCTTCGTGATCAGAAAAACTGCATCTTTGTAAAGACTTTTAAAATACCCTTCCCTCCCCCCACCCCAACAAGCAAAAACCTGGTGTTTTCACGCTTCGCCCAAGAGCCAGGTAGAGCCACAGGTGGTCATCCAGCGTCCCCTGGGGATCCCGGGCCCCATGGTGCCATGGGACGGGTAGAGGGGGCTGGAACGCAGGCTGCCTCTCCATTCAGTGTCTCTGGGCCACGCTCTTTCCCATGTCAGCAGGTGCCGGGCTCTGGTCACTGACCTACCTTCTGGGCCTTGGGTTCTCTGACTCCCGTGCTGGGGGTCAGGTCCACAAACGTCCAGGAGAACAGGATGAGCGAGGGGCCCCCGGGAGGCCCATCAGGGGAGGCTGCTGGCGGGAAGGGGCGGGAGGCCTCTGAGGCCAGGGAGAGGGTGGGTTTGAGCGACCTGGGGAGACCGTGGAAATGAGGCAGTTGGGTTGAGTGGAGAACATGGCTGGGAGGGACCTCTGCAAGCTCAAGGAACCATCCGGGGAAGCGTCCGGAAGGCTTGCTCAGGATGAACTCTCTCGTTCCTAATGTCGGCTCACAGTTTAGGGCTCAGTCTTAGTAAAATTGGTGCAGAGAAGCAAGTCACACTGAGAAACCTGGATTTGAGACCGGTCATAGCCTCGGGCAGGCGGCAGGGAGCAGAGGTCAGCTCTGTGCCCTTCCGCTCCAGGAGGCAGGGGTGGGGAGCTGTCGTGAGACAGACAGAGCGGCTGGTGGCTGCAGGCGCTGGTGGGGGCTGTGGTGGGCGCAGGCGTGGCTGCCGAGGGGACAGCGGAGACTTAGCCCACCGACTCGGGTGCCGGCACTGCCCCCGGGGCTTTCGCAAACAGGAAGAGCACCGCTTCTCTCGCTTCCCGCGCCCCCGCACACGTGCCCTGGCAGCCCCGCCCGGAAGCTCTTGACTTCTGCAAGTGGGAGTCGCCGTCCTGTCCTCTGAGATTTGGGGGAGGTGGGGAGATGCCACGTTCGCCAGACCGCGCGGCCTCCTTGCCGGTGCTGCGCTGCTGACTCCTGTCCCCTAACCTCTGCTCCCTGCCACTGGCTTCGCTCCCCAGGCCACAGACCAGAGCCCGAAGCCTTTAATTATTGGCCCAGAGGAAGATTATGACCCGGGTTATTTCAACAACGAGGTAACGGTTTCCTGGTCTCCTTTCGTCATGGTCCCGCCAGCTGCCGTTGCTGGAGGCAGGGAGAGCCGCCGCAGCCGTGGGGGGGGTGCAGGGTGGGCGCCGCCGCTTGTCGGCTGGGGGCGGCAGGGTCCATGGGGGCCAAGCGGCAGGAGGCCGAGCTGCTGTGCCCCACGTCAAGCCGCCCCTGTGCTCCTGCGTTGCAGAGCGACAGCGTCTTCCAGGACCTGGAGAAGCTGAAGGCTCGGCCCGCGCACCTGGCCGTTTTCCTGCGCTACATCTTCTCTCAGGCTGACCCCAGTCCACTGGTGAGTCAGGAGCAGCGTCCTGACTGGGGCCTGCGGTGCCCTCCCTCCCGCCTCCGCCCTCGAGAGGTCGGGCCCGCGGGCCACAGCAGGTTGCTCAGGGATGGACACCGAGCCGAGGAGGTGCAAGTCCGGAGGGCTTCCTGTAGCCTGGGGAGGTGCCGGGGGGCGAGGCGGGACCCCTGCCCCCATTCTCGGTCTGGTTGGAGGACACGGTCTCTCCCAGGCAACACTGGGGACAGCAGATCCAAGCGTTCCCGTGGGCTAGGGGACAAAGGTGATGAGGGGCGCCCGGGGCCGGGAGCCCCAGCGGCTTTTCTCGTGCTGCCCCGTGCTCAGAGAAAGATGGATGAGAGAGGAGGACCTTGTGTCCCTCGCAAGCCCCAGACCGCTGGTTCCTGTGGGGCTGACAGCCGCCGGGAGTGTGGGTCAACCTCACACCCCGCAGGTGCACCCTGAGCACCTGACCGAGCTGCGGGACAGGAGCAAAACACGGACCCTCAGAGGACGGGAGACAGACGAGGACGAGGCCAAAGCTCAGGGGCGGGGCACGCAGAGTCCTCTGCTGGAGGCCACCGGCCGAGGCTGGTGCGGATTTGCCGGAGGGTTTGGACAGGAAGCCAGGGCTTCTCAGCCTCCGTGTGGCCTCCTCAGCTGTAGCTTGCTCACTGGGCCTGTCGGCTGCGTCATGAGGCTGCGCCCGCCTGGCATCCCAGCACCTCTCCCGGGAAGGGACACGGAGGTCTCCAGGCCCTGCCCGTCTTCCCCTGGGGCTGGAATCCCGCTCCAGAGTCGGGGCATGGGGAAGCGCTGCTCCAACCCGTTTTCTCTCTCCTCCCAGCTTTTTTACCTATGCACAGATGTATATCAGCAGGCAAACCCCAAGGATTCTCGAACCTTAGCAAAAGACATCTGGAACATTTTTCTAGAGAAAAATGCGGTAAGGCAATCACAGATTGAGTTAATTTTACTGGTCCCTTGAGGCCACTCAGGAGCAGAGGGAAAATGAAGCCACACTTCCAGGCTGGATGGAGACAGGTTCTTGAGGAGAAGTCGGGTCCGAGGGCTCCTGGGTCGTGTTCACGCCCTGCTCTCAACCCTGAGCTCCTGTCCTGGCTCCTTCATTCCCCATGTGCACGGTAGAAGTCACGTTGCCTGTTCCCTGGGCCACAGCTGCTTCCCTCCAACCCTCCCTGCCTGCCCGTCAGGGGACAGAGCAGCAAAGACACAGAACACCCCCCCCCCCGCGGTGGCAGTCGAGATCAGTGAGCCACGACAAGGAGCCAGGGTGCTGACACCCAGAGCCCTTGGGGATACCGCCCAAAGCGGGGTTTGCAAGGAAGAAACCCAGAGTGTGGGCAGAGGAGCACCGTGCGAGGGGACAAGGCCACGACGGTGCCCCTCCCCCCCTGCCCCACACAGGGCACCACGGGCCTACAGTCTGCCCAGTAACTTTAGTCTTCCAGTTCCAGTGGGAGCTCGTGGGATTAATGAGATTGGGGAGTGAGCTGTGCTCCTCGGGACTCACATGCCCGTCCCCTTGCGTGGGTCTGGAGGAGGGTGGCGCCTGCCAGCCTGTCCCCGCGGCCAGGTCCCCGTGCTCCATGCTCCGTGGGACGCTCGGCCGTAGGAGGGAGCAGAGGAGAGGGCCCAGTGAAGTTTCCCTGTTGCTGCTCAGTTGGCGACAGTGGGCAGCTGGCAGACCTGCGGGGCCGCCCAGAAGGTGACCAGCGGGCCCTGGGGCTTCAGGTTCCATTTCTCAAACGCCCTAGCCTCATGTGCAGACTCACAGGGGAGTAACGGGGGGACAAGCGGCAGGTGTCAGGGAAGGAGACGAGGAGGGTTGGGAGGCCCTCCTTGCCGCAGGGTGACGTCTCCCACATGCCCTGGGATGGGGGTCTCACCACTCACCCCTACTATCCCCTCTTGTAGCCGCTGAGAGTAAACGTCCCAGAGGTGTTGCAGGCTGAACTTGGTAAGTCAGCTCCTGGGCCGCTCAGTGTCGGCCTGCGTCCTGGGCCGCTCAGTGTCGGCCTGCATCCTGGGGGCTCCAGAGCACGGAGGGCGCGTAGCCCATCCTTGGGCACCCCCCCCAGGAAGGGGAGGTAGGGGCCGTTCCTCCAGAGTGCCTCACGGTGGCTGGTGGACAAGCACCAGGGGACAGGCCCTGCCTGGGGAGCTCGTCCCAGGGAGGGAAGACGTGACCCCCTTAAACATGCGTTCATTTCTGCCCTCCATCCCCCTGGACCCAGCGGGGTCGTCTGTACCAAGGGGAGGTGGGACTTGAGGGGTTCCCAGGGGTCGAGCATCAGAATCCCTTGGGGAGTTCTACAAAGTCCAGAAACCGGGGCGTCCTCCATCCCACCTCAGGGTCGGCATTTTGGGTTCTGTAAGTTCCTCACTGGTGCTGAGAGCAGCCCCCAGAGGACCTGGCCGGTTCGGTGGTCGCTCCGTTCCCTTCTCACGCTCAGCTTGTGAATAGAAGAGCTAAGGGAAGGTGGCCTAGAGGGCAGCAGCCCAAGGGGTGGGTCCCAGGCAGCTTTCTAGATGATAGGGTTCCCACGGTCGAGGGTGAACAGAGCTGGGCAGGGACTGGCCCTTGCCTGTGTGATGCTGCCGCAGGGACAGGACAGACTCCGCCCAGGTCCTATGAGGGTCTTGCCTCCTCAGGCTCGTGCACTGGCCGGGCAGCCCCTGGGGCACATCTTGACGGCAGGCAGGGCTCTAAGGTCCCTCCACGTCATGTAGTTTGGAACACCCAGGGGTTGTGTCCTCACCTTAGAACCCAGACGGCAGGGCTCCGGTCCTAGATTCAGGAGTGACCGGCTGGATCCAGGCTTCCGCCTCCCTTGGCTCACTGAAGGGCAGAAAGCCGGCCTCCCTCTGGGCTGCTGGGGGGCTCCCTGATGTGGGCCCCTCCTCTGACGCCCCACTTCTGTCCTCCCTGGGTTCCCACAGACTTACGTCTGCGCGCCAGTGAGGACGTCCGCATCGCGCTCCGTGAAGCTCAGGAGGCGGCCATGCCCGAGATCCAGGAGCAGATACAGGATTACAGGTGCCGGTCCCGCCGCCCCCTCCGCCTCGGCGCCCACTGTGCCCGTGCCGAGCGCATCCCATGCGTGCGCGCACACCTCGCCCCTGCTGGGCCTCTGTCGGGCATCTGTGTGCGCGTCTCCGTCTGACTCAGGGCGAAGCGCACCCTGGGGCTGGGCAGTCTGTACGGGGAGAACGACCTGCTGGGCCTGGACGGGGACCCTGTGCGAGAACGCCAAGTGGCCGAGAAGCAGCTGGCCGCCCTGGCGGACATTCTGTGAGTGCGCTCTCCAAACCCACCCCTGCACGAACACACACGAGCGCTTGTGGTTCTGGGCCCCAGCGTCTCCCCTCCACGTCCACCCCACGCCCCTTCCCCGCTGGCTCTCCCGCTGCCTTTCTTGGGCAAGGGCTGTGGCACTCCGTGGCGGGTGCGGGGCCTGGGGCTGCCCACGGGAGCCTTCTGCTGCCTCGCAAGCCCTCCCCCTGCCTGCGCCGCCTCCTGCCAGCACATTCCGTGGACGCCAGCGGGAGGCCCACGCCGCGTATCTGCAGGGGGGCCGCCTTCAGGAGGCAGATGAGCTGGAGGACCGGCGAGGGGCCGTTTTTAACGAAAGACCGGCCTAGCGCGAGGAAGGAGCTCGGGGCACAGCGGCCGTGCCTCTCCGACCCGTCTCGACAGCGCCCCCGCCTGACTTTGTGGGCACACGTCAGGCTTCAGGCCTGTGTGACCTCGGTCTCGGCTACACACTGACCAAAGGGGGACAGGACGGTCTCCGTAGTCTGTTCTCATGGCCGTTCCGAGCAGTGAGATTTATGGAGTCTGCTCTGGGCTCCTGCGATGTGTTCATGAGCAGAACAGCAGTTCCCGTGGTGCCGACGTCGTAGCCGGGGCAGACGGCCGCGTTTGACGCGCACCTTCTGTAGCACGTCCGGAATGAGGGGGTGGGGGGCAGCGGGCCCCAGGAAGGGGTCAGGGTAAGCCACGCCCGGAGAGCAGCACTGGGCCACCTGCGGGCGTGGGCCCCCCTTCCTCACGGCTCCTGGGAGAAGAGCATCCCCGGCAGAGGGAGGCGGGACGGGAGGGGGGCGTGCTTGGCGTCTGGGGGCCGCAGGGAGCCACGTGGCTGGGGCTCGTGGAGAAGGTCTGGGCTGACATCCGGGGCCGGAAGGGGCAGCCACTGAGCCTTCAGCCACGCCTCGGACCTCCCAGGCCCACTGCCCTGGCAGTCTGACGGCAGGAGTCCACCTGACCGCTCCAGGGGTGAGCGCGGTGCCGGCCTGTACGGCGATCGGTATCGCCGACAGCGTGAGCGCCCGCTTGTGATGGGGCCGGGCAGGGAAGCCTCGGTCTCAATCACGGAGACCTGCTGCTGGCTCACCTGCCATTTTGAGAATCCGATGCGTTAACGTGCGTCGAGTTCTCACATGGCAGGCAGCACCTGGCCCCAAGCCGACCCTCCAGCGTTTGTTGCCGGTACCGTTTGCTGGTAAACCGGTTCCCTTAGATCCGGTCTCAGGGTACGACCTTCTGTCCTCCCTCAGTGGGTACGGCAGAGCCCCTTTGTCCAGAATACTTGCTGGGGCTGTGCGGAGGCCCCTAGGGGAGGGAGAGCCGTCCCTGCCTGGGCCCCTCACCAGCTCCGAGCGGAGACCAAGAGTCGAGGCCCAGCCTCTGTCCCCCTCCGTCCCCTGTCCTCCACATCTGCGTGGCGGACACGGCCACGGATGGACACAGCTGTGTCCCACGGTGCGAGTCACCTGTCCTTTTTGTTCCAGGTCCAAGTACGAGGAGGACAGGAGGTGAGTGAGTGTGATGTTATGGGGCCCCTGGCCTCGGGGGTCACAGTCTGCATGTCCCCCCAGTCACAGCGGGGTGTGGGGGTCAGGACACTGCTGTTCCGGGACCACCGCCTGGGTGGCAGGGACGACACAAGCACTCTGCCTGCGCCCCTCCCCCCCACCGTCACAGCGCCCCCATGGACTTCGCCCTCAACACCTACATGAGCCACGCCGGGCTCCGTCTCCGAGAGGCACGGCCTTCCGGTGCAGCTGAAAAGGCCCAGGCAGCTCCCGACAAGGACAAGTGGCTGCCCTTCTTCCCAAAGACCAAGAAGGTGACAGAGCTCTCTAGAAAGTATCCTCTGGTGGGCTTCTCTGCGGGGGCGGGGAAGGGACACGCTGGGAAAGGCCCCACCCCATCCCTGCCCTTGACCCCCACCCCATCCCTGCCCTTGACCCCCACCCCATCCCTGCCCTTGACCCCCACCCCATCCCTGCCCTTGACCCCCACCCCATCCCTGCCCTTGACCCCCACCCCATCCCTGCCCTTGACCCCCACCCCATCCCTGCCCTTGACCCCCACCCCATCCCTGCCCTTGACCCCCACCCCATCCCTGCCCTTGACCCCCACCCCATCCCTGCCCTTGACCCCCACCCCATCCCTGCCCTTGACCCCCACCCCATCCCTGCCCTTGACCCATCCCTGCCCTTGACCCCCACTGCCCTCACATGGGTGTCCGTGAGGACCCGCAGATGAGATCAGAACCAGGCCGGTAGCACCCAGGCCGGCTCAGGAACATGCGGAAGTCTGCTTCCCAGTTCGGGGCGCGCCTTGGGGCCACTGGCCATGTCTGGGGATTGGGACCTTCTCCAAACCCGGTGTCTCTTGTCTCAGCAGAGCAGCAATTCCAAGAAAGACAAGGACGCCTTGGAGGACAAGAGGCGAAACCCTATCCTCAAGTACATCGGGAAGCCTAAAAGCTCTTCGCAGAGCAGTGAGTCTAGGGGGGCGGCGGCCTGGGCAGGGTGCAGCCTCGGGCCCGCACGCCACTTCCTGTCCCTGCTGCTCAGTCTCCCCTGGTCGGTGCGTGCGGGCTTTTCCAGGGACAGGGACCAGAAGGCCGTGCTGGTCCCTGGGCCTGAGTCTAGAAACTCAGAGCCCGTGTGGCCACCACCCCCGCCCCCTGCCAGCGGCAATAACTGCCCCATTCACCTTCTCCGGGGGGGGGGCACATGGGACATCCAAGTGACCATGCAGCAGAGCTAGGCGGATGGGGGCAGGTTTGGGGATGCTCCCGCGTACCTGGAACTCGGGTGGGCCGTTCGCAGTCTCCCGGCTCTGTCATTGCTCCGGAACGTGCCGCCGGCCCCCGGGCAGCGTCTTCAGCCGCCACCGTTAGTCTCAGGAGTCTGGGAAGGGCCCTGCGGTGGGCCGGCGGCCCCTTCGGAAATTGCTCTGGGGTGGGGGGGGGGCGTGTCTTCTGGGTAAGACCGGAGGTTTGCCGCTATCTTTTCACTTTCCAGCTCGATGTAAGTTTTGTTTTGAGTCTTGAAGCATTGGTTTGACTTTTCATGGTTTACTTTTGTTTCTGTTTGTTTTTTTTTAGCATTTCATATTCCCTTGTCCCCTGTGGAAGGTAAAAGGACCATTTTCTGTGGGTTTTTCTTTGCTTTAGCTTTGAGTTTCCATCTCTCAAGTCTGTGTCTCCTTCTCTCCCTGTTGGCCCCTCCTCCGTCCGTCGGTCCCTTTCCTCTGTTTGTCCGTCCCTGCTGCCCCAGCGGCCCTGTGACACAGCCCTCTCCGGGCGCTGCTCTCCGCCTCCCTCCCGTCTCGGGGAACGGGCTCCAGAAGTGCTGGGGCTCTGTGTGCTCGCGGGAGGCCATGTCCCACGGTCTCCTCGGATTTTTGTTTCCTTGAAATGACAGAACTCCTCATTCTCGAGGGTTTTGCGGGCTTCCTTGCGTAGACAGCGGGGCTCCAGCGGTACTCCGGGGCTTTTATACTGTCTGTGCGCGGCTCTGCTGCAGCCCGCCCGCCCGCCCCTGACTCCGAATGTGGACGGCGCCGTGTCAGTACGGCGTTAGAGGGAGCGGCCCGCCGTGCAGGTAGCCTCGGGTGGCTTAGGCTCCACGCACGGAAAAATCACGTCCTCACATCATCCCCGAGAGGCTGAGTGTCTCCAGGCAGGGGGAGCCCAGGTGCCATGGATGCGCCCCCCCGACCCCCGCACGAGCACCATCACGACGGGGACCCTCTGGCTCTGCAGTGGGTGTCTATGGAGAGAGCGCGGGGTGCAGTCAGGAAGTCATCTGGGCACTGGAAATCATTTTCTGTAAAATGACAGTTAAAATAGCGATACTCAAAATTTTTTCAAGGTTTTAAGTTCCTAGATCCTTTATGCTACTTTAAAGAAGAAAAAGTTTAAAATTCTGACAAAAGGTCTATAAAAACGGCAGAAAAATAAAAGAACGGCTTAAGTCCCAGGTCCTTTGTTCTTCCCACACCCCGGCCCGTCCGTCCTGCCCGAGACAGAGCAGCCCCACCAATCTGCCGCCTGGGGCCCCGTGAGGGCGAGGGGCCTGGCAGTCCCGGTAATTTAACGATTGGGTTTGGTGTTCTCGAGTTCCCGGGACCTCAGGAAAGTCTGGATCTGCCTCTGAGGACCAGCCCGCCCTCCCCGAGGCAGACACCCCACCACTGAGCATTGGACGGCTTGGGGTCACCCCTGGTCAGCAGGGGGTGTGTCTGGTTGTCAGTAACGTGGACTCGACTTCTGTCCTGTCTCACCGTCACCCAGAGGATGGACGAGGGAGAACGGGGGACAGCAGGGGAAAATGGGCTCGTCTTAACAAACTATGTTCCTTCCTGCCTGTTTTTGACCGTTACCCTGACTTACTCGCTCATGCCGGCTCCCAGACCGCGCTGTCCCTCGTCATGGCGTGCGGCTACTTGCTGAGGACACGTGGCCCACAGGAGGGGAGCAGGGGCTCTGCCGCCGGCTGCGTGTCCCAGGGTGTTCCGGGGCCCCACGCCATGTCCCAGCAGCGCTGCTCAGGGTGTGAGCTACGTAGCTGACCCCGGTCCCAGTGGATGTGGCCCCGGTCCCCAGAACGAGGGTAGCATCGCAGCCCCTCGTCCAGACACCCTCACGGCCCCCTCGTAGCGGGTCTGGGAAACTGTTCCCCCAGCTGCTGCCCAAAAGGTACTGAGTTCCGCTTCCTCTGGCCTGGCGCCCCTTACAAAACCCAGCGTCGGCTCTTCAGGGAGATGTGCGCTGCCATAGGCGGGCTCCGGTTCGCGTAGGTAGGATCAGGGCTTCCCCAGCTCCTGTTCTGACGTCCCTGGAGCTGAACTCACTGTCTTTGAGGAGGAGAGCCCCTCTCTGGGGCATCACACGAGCTTTTTGAGTTTCTTACCTGTCCTGTTTCTTTGAATAAGAAACGTGTGAGAGAGACCACCCATGCTACAGATTAGTGGGGGCGGATCTGGAGCTGGTCCTGGGGTCTGGTCCCAGGGCCGAGTCTGGTCCCGGGCTCTGGTCCCAGGAACGAATGCAGAGGAGGAGCCCCATGTCTCCCGGCTCCTAACCCAGGGCTGCTATCATCCTGCTTGCTCACAGCTCTATCTTCGGGGCCAGGCGGGAGCGAGGGTCCCGGGACGCCGCCCCCGGACAGAAAGCCGAGTGCCCTCCCTTGTCTTTCTGCTTCCAGTCAAGCCAGGCAATGTGAGGAACATCATTCAGCACTTCGAGAACAACCAGCCGTATGACGCCCCAGAGCCCGGGACGCAGCGGCTGTCCACCGGCAGCTTCCCCGAGGACCTGCTGGAGAGTGACAGGTGAGGGGGGCCACGTGGTGGGGGCCATCTCCCCAAGGAGGGGAGCCCAGGCAGGGACTGCAGGCAACATCAACCCCGCTGCCTCACCTGCTTCCTTATCCCGGAAGGTGCCCGCTGCAGGGCTCGCAAGCGCTCTCTCAGCCTCCCCGCCTGGGGACCGTTGGGAAAGGACGCACTCCGTGCTGGCAGTGAGGCCCGCAGAGGACGGAGCCGGGCCCCTGACCGCCCAGCCTGGGGCAGCTCACCCTCCGCGTCTGCTCTGGGTTCCTCCGGGGCTGCTGAGCAGCATCCATCCCAGGAACGAGCTAGAGGCTGAAATAGAGCTGCTGATCGGGTCGCCACGGGCGACAAGGCGAGAGAAGGCCGTGGGGCAGGGCGGCGGGAGGCGGTCCTGGGCAATAGCGAGGTCCCGCGGAGACGGTTGTGGGCGCCCGTGAGGAAGAGCGCTGGAGATGGGGCTCCCCCGCCGCCGAGCACAGCACTCTCCCCTCTCAGGAAACGCAGGGTCTGCAGCGTGCCCGCTGGGTTCTGATGAGAGCCCTGCCGTGGCCTGGGCTTGCCCCGGACCCTAGAGTGACAGCAGCCACGTCCCGTCTTGGACTCTGCAGCCAGCACTTCAGTGAAAACGCTCTGGTCGGGAAGCTCCGAGCACGTTCCCTCAGTCACGCTCGAGCTGTGGTCCCCGCGGTCCTGCGTGTGCAGAAAGAACACGCGTGTGCGCTCGAGCCTGAGCCCCTGAGCAGGCGCACACGCAGTCCCCGGGCCAGACCGTCTTCCCTCCGAAACCAGTACCGCACCGGGTCTGCCGTTCCCGCTCGCATCCGAGGCTGCTCGTTTGCAGGCCGCGTCTGTGAGCCTCGTGCGCTGGGACGACTCTGCCGTAGTGAGGCGGACGGAGAGTCGGGGAAGAGGGAGGTTACGTTTGTCCCGAGCTGAGAGATTGAGTGTGTCAGCAAGTGCGTCAAACGAACGCGTCTGTAGACGTGATAACGTTTGGGGAGTAAGGTGAGGCCTTCTGCAAACTCGTGTTCTTGAGGCTGCCAGGGAGCAAACCGTGCCCTGAGGCCCTCACTAGGCTCCTGAGTCCACGGTCGGCGGAGCCCTCGGTCCTCTCCGCGGCACAGTGGGGCCGGGCTCGGCAGGTGCCAGGAGCCGCCGTTCCAGAAGGCAGCCTTCCTTCTAGGGACGGGGCGGGAGGTGGTTGTGCGCCCTGCTCCCTGCTGGTGGGGAGGAGTGTCACTCACCGGGCTCCGGCGGCCACTGTGGGGCGCTGGCCAGAGTGCTGGTGGCAGGGCTCGGCCAGAGACGCTCTCGCTGACCCCGGGGGCGTTCAGAGGCCATCGGCTGGCGGCGGCTCCTAGCTCTCAGGACCCCAGGGGCAGCTCCGTTTGGGTCCTTGGTGGTTCGCAGAGACGTGACAATCGGGGACCGAGCTACGTGGTTCTTTCTCGGCGGCAGCGTGCTGTGCGACTAAGCTCCCGGCTGGGGTGGGGGGTGACAGCGGCAGCAGGGCCGGGCGGGGAGGCCCCACCCCGGGGCAATCGGGTCCGAGGTGCCGGTCGCCACCGTGGACCCGCACTGCGGGACGCAGAGGAGAGCAGCACTGGCCGTCGGCGTCTCACGTCCCAGAGACACTCGGTGGCAAACGTGGCTGCCAGGGCACAGCTTCCCGCCGTCAGAAGCCGGCCCCCCGCCCCCCGAGCCGGCCTGCCCCGGGAGGGGAAGCAGAAGCCGGGAAGCGTGCAAAGGCAGGAGCGGGAGACCCTGCGCCGCGGCTGGGGCAGGAGGCCAGCAGCGGGTAGACGTTGTGCCAGGCCTGCCAGTGAGGAGGCTGGCACGCAGGCGAGAGGGTCGCGGAAACCCCAGGAAAGGAGAGCCCTGCCTCCAGCAGAGTCGGCGGTAGGGGCTGACCTGCTCCAGAGCCGAGGGCAAGGGGCACTGGCCACCGCACGGCCCAGGATCCAGCCTCCAGGGCCCACAGCTGTCCTGGCGGCTCCGGTCTTCGGCAGCTGAACACAGCACAAGTCTGGTCTGTTGGTCCCACATGTCCCTTGTCCTCTGGACCGAGACTGTAGGGCAGCAGCAGGAGTTGTCACTGGGAAGTTCAGGCCCCGTGCATTGGGGGTAGAGGACCCCTGAGTCAGGGTCACAGGTATAAGCCGTCCAGGCTGTCGGACGCTGGGTCTCTTGCCCTGCTCCCCAGCTCCCGCTCAGAGATCCGCCTGGGCCGCTCTGAGAGCCTGAAGGGCCGGGAGGAGATGAAGCGGTCACGGAAGGCGGAGAACGTGCCGCGCTCTCGCAGCGACGTGGACATGGACGCGGCCGCAGAAGCTGCCCGTCTCCACCAGTCCGCCTCCTCCTCTGCCTCCAGTCTCTCCACCAGGTGGGCAGGGTTTGGGCGGCTTGACAGGGGGGAGGGTGCGCTCTTGGGGCAGCGGGTGCTGAGGGCTGACTTCCTCCACAGGTCTCTGGAGAACCCGACCCCTCCCTTCACCCCCAAAATGGGCCGCAGGTGAGTGAGGCGCCCGGCCCCGAGCGGCCGGTTGGGTGTATGCACCCGTCTGCACGGCTGGTGGTTTCCCCCGAGCATGGGGCAGGCAGGTCGGACCAGCCGTTGTGTGCACTCTTCCTCCTCGCGGAGCTGCCCCTCTCCCCGCAGGAGCATTGAGTCCCCCAGCCTGGGGTTCTGCACGGACGCCCTCCTCCCGCACCTGCTAGAGGACGATCTGGGCCAGCTGTCAGACCTGGAGCCGGAGCCCGACGCCCAGAACTGGCAGCACACGGTGGGCAAGGATGTGGTGGCCGGGCTAAGCCAGAGGGAGATTGACCGGCAGGAGGTCATCAACGGTGAGGGTGTGCGCCCAACACTCAGGCGGTGCCCTGGTGGGGGGGGACTGGCTCCGCGTCCCCGTGCCTTCCCCGGGGGTGGCGGAAATAGCCCCTGGGACGCCAGCGCCCGGATGCCTCAGCAGTGCGGTGGTTGGGGGTGACAGCCGTCCCTTCGGTTGCTCGCTGACGTCCCCCGCTCTGTCTTCCTCCCGTCCCGCGACACCCCGCTCAGAGCTGTTTGTGACGGAAGCGTCCCATCTGCGCACGCTCCGGGTCCTCGACCTGATTTTCTACCAGCGGATGAAGAAGGAGAATCTGATGCCCCGAGAGGAGCTGGCCCGGCTCTTCCCCAACCTGCCCGAGCTCATCGAGATCCACAGTGAGGGGCCGTCCTCCCCACCTGCCGCCCCCCACACGCACACATGCCTGCTCCAGCTGTCCTCCAGGTCTCTGTCCCTCGTCCACCCACACGCCAGGGCCCGCTCGAGCAGACGCCCCTCACCAGTGCTCCCTGGCCTGGAAACCAGCATTCCCCTTACTGGTGCCACGAGGCCCCTCGGAGGGTGGCGCCGGGTCCGGCCACACAGCTCTGCCCCAGACCCCCGCGTCCCTTCTCTCCGTCCCAGATTCCTGGTGCGAGGCCATGAGGAAGCTCCGGGAGGAGGGCCCCATTGTCAGGGACATCGGTGACCTCATGCTGGCTCGGGTACGCCCGGACGGGATGGGTCCCCTTTCCCACGGCTGCACAAGTGGCGGAGGAGGGTTTGGGGCATGTGACGCCCAGACGGTGCCCCTCGTGCCGCAGTTCGACGGCCCTGCCCGGGAGGAGCTCCAGCAGGTGGCCGCCCGCTTCTGCTCCTGCCAGTCAGCGGCGCTGGGGCTCATCAAGGCCAAGCAGCGCAAGGAGAGCCGCTTCCAGCTGTTCATGCAGGTGCGCCCTCGGCCAGCAGGGGGAGCCCCGGGCCGCCCCCTGCCCATCCACGCTCAGAAACCTGGCCCCGGGCCCCGCTCGCAGGACAGACCACTGCTCCCCAAAAGGGACCCGATCCGCAGTCAGGAGGCCCCGTTCACTCCCAGGGCCCGCGGGCCCGGAGGCGATGTCCACTTCCTCGTCCATAAAGTGGGCACGGCAGTTGCACAGGGGCGCCTGTCTGGCCACCGAAAGGGGTGCCTGGGTTCCCTCCCTGCCCGCACCCACCTCCCCTAAATATTTAAGGAGCTGCTCTCCGGGATCAGGACCCACTTGGAATTTTCACACCCCTCTGGGCCCCGAGCCCACTGGCCGGCTCCTGACTGGGCTGACCCGTCCGTCCGCACCCCTGTCCGTCCGGCTCCTGACTGGGCTGACCCGTCCGTCCGCACACCCGTCCGTCCGGCTCCTGACTGGGCTGACCCGTCCGTCCGCACCCCCGTCCGTCCAGGAGGCTGAGAGCCACCCCCAGTGCCGACGGCTGCAGCTCAGGGACCTCATCATCTCGGAGATGCAGCGGCTTACCAAGTACCCCCTGCTGCTGGAGAGCGTCCTCAAGCACACAGAGGGTAGGGCACCGGGGGCGTGGCCCCACCGGACCTCCTCCCAGCACAGCCCTGCTTTGTGACCTTTCGCGAGACTTTCCGGGTCTGCTTCCTGGGCTCATTAGGGTCCGTCTCCAAGAAAGCGATCACAGCTGTGCCCTGGGAAGATAAGGTGTTCAGAGATGAGAGGAGGGAAGGGGGGCCTCCAGCCTGCGTGGGGTCCGAGGAAGCATCTGGACGCACGCCAGGTTGGCACGTGGACTCTCCCGTGACCGTGGTCCCACCCCAGGGCCAAGGCACAGTCGGCGCCCACCCTGCCCATCCCCCTCTTGGATGCCTCCCTGCCCTTGGACTTGGGGTGTTGGAGTCCGAGTATGGAGTGGCCCCCCCGGAGGCTGTCCCTGCCCCCAGCCGGTCCCCGGCCCTGCCCCGCCCCCGTCCCCAGAGCTGGTTGCAGGTCAGGCGGCAATTCCCAAGAGCTGCTCTCTTCAGAGAGGGGCGGTCTGAAACCGAGGCCCCTGCATGACAGAGACGCTTACGTTTGAGGGCCTCAGTCAGGCAGAGGCAGCGCCCCGTGCCCACGCCTGCCGGCTCGCCAGGTGCGTCAGGCTCCCAACGGGCTTCCCAGGCAGGAGCCCCTGACCGCCGCCTCCGCCCCGTCGGCAGGTGGCACCGCTGAACACGAGAAGCTCTGCCGGGCGCGGGACCGGTGCCGGGAGATCCTCAAGTACGTGAACGAAGCAGTGAAGCAGACAGAGAACCGGCACCGGCTGGAGGGCTACCAGAAGCGGCTGGACACCACATCCCTGGAAAGGGCCAGCAACCCGCTGGCGGCAGAGTTCAAGGTGGGAGCAGACCCGGGTCCTGCAGGGACCTGGGGCGGGCGGCATGGCCAGTCTGGGGTGGGCTGGCCCGACGGGACCCCACACACACCCAGGCAGACAGCCCCAGTGGCGGGACGAGACGCTGGAACCTGGGGCGCTGGGGAGGGAAGGGACAGGGTCGGGGCAGGGAGAGGCCTTGGTCCTACCCGTGCCCCACGGGGGCATCCGAGCGGAGAGGGCCTCCTTTCCGCCGCTGGCCCCCAGCTGCTCCGCGGGGCGTCTGGCGCCTGGGCGTGTCTTGCACGTGCTCGACGAGTGGACCCGTGAGTGGCTTCTCCCTCCAGAGCCTGGACCTCACGGCCAGCAGGATGGTCCACGAGGGGCCGCTGAGCTGGAGGATCAGCAAGGACAAGAGCTTGGGTAGGTGTTGGCACGGCGGCCGCAGGGCTCCCCCGGGGGCGGGGACGGAGCAGCCCCTGACGGCAGCCCCCCCCCCCCCCCCCCGTAGACCTGCACGTGCTGCTGCTGGAGAACCTCCTGGTGCTGCTGCAGAGGCAGGACGAGAAGCTGCTGCTCAAATGCCACAGCAAGACGGCGGCGGGCTCGTCGGACAGCAAGCAGACCTTCAGCCCCGTGCTCAAGCTCAACGCCGTGCTCGTCCGCTCCGTGGCCACCGGTACCCACAGGGGTGGGGGCAGCCCGGGGTCAAGCTCCCCGCCTCCCCCGCGGACCCCCTGAGCCAGAGGATGCGGCCGGAACGGGGCCGGAGGGCGCGGGGGGGCGGGGGGTCTCATGCCGGCTACACAGGCAGACAGGCAGGAAGGGGCCCCGGAATGACACCTGCCGTGCCTCCGGGGCTCGCAGGCAGGGGCGGGGATGAAGGCCCTGGTGCTCGCACCCTGTTAGGAGCGGAGGGTGGGGGGTGGCTGTGACAGGGACCTGTGCGTGCCCGTCCCAGCGTGGGCCCCACGGGGTGCACTGACCCAGTGCGTGTCCTGCCGTGGTCGAGGGTCGGGGCTCCAGGGCCGCTGTCCCCTCCGTCGCCCCCGCCGACCCTCCCCCCCCAACAGACAAACGGGCCTTCTTCGTCATCTGCACCTCGGAGCTGGGGCCCCCCCAGATCTACGAGCTGGTGGCACTGACGTCGTCGGACAAGAACACGTGAGAACTGAAGGGCCACGCGTAGTTGCCTTCCCCTTGGCCAGCGGGGTACGGGCCAGCGGGGACACCACGGGGGCAGGGGGCCCCAGGGGCCACTGTCCTCGCCCGAGTCCCGTGTCACCAGCGCCCCTTGCTCTTCTCGCTGCCGCCTGCTTCCTGCCGTCGGGGTCTGTCTGCTCCTCTAAGCTCCCTTCATCCACACGCCCTTGGCAGACGCCTGCCTCCCGGGCCGTCACCCACCCGCCCTGTGTGGCCTCTCGGCGGCCCGACGAGGTGGCGTGACTGGTGGAGTCAGACGGCGTCTGGGTGTCAGGGCCGTGCTCTGGAGCGTGGGTCTGGTCTCTCCGGTCGTGTGGGGGGAGCGAGCAGCTCGACAGCGCTGAGTCCGGAGCCCAGCAGAGGCTCCCTGCTCGTGGCTCGTGCGCCGCCGGGTGGTGGAGGGGGGTGCACCCCGGCCCGGCCTCGTTCTCACCACCAGTCCTCTCTGCTCCTGCCGAGCCACAGATGGATGGAGCTTTTGGAGGAGGCCGTGCGGAATGCCACCCGGCGCCCGGGAGGTGCCCCCACGCTCGCCCATCCCCCGCCCACCCAGGAGCCGGCGCACCAGAGCCCCACACCCAGCAGGTGCCCACGCGTCCTCCCTGCAGGCCACCTGCTTGCTGCTTCCGAGCCCTTCCCACCTCTGCCGTCCGCCCTGTCTACTCTCCCCCTGCCTGGCTATCCTGGAGACCACACTGGCCGCGGGTGCGGGGTATACGGCCAGGACTGGCAGAGGCCAGCAGCGTCCGTCCTCCCCTCAAGGTTACCGGCCAAGGGCAGGTGCCGAAGCCTTATACCTCCCTGTTCAGATCCCCCCTCGCTGCCTGTGCTGATGCAGGAGGCCAGGAGGCATGCAAGACCTCACCCCTTCTGACTGGCAGAGAGTCAGAACCCCAGCGGGTGACCTCTGGTGCCTTCTTCCGTCAGGGTCCAGCTGGATGGCTCAGAAGTGTTCCACAGTGAACCAGAGCCCGGGGAGCTGCCCGGAGGTATGTGCCCTGAGCTGTCTGTGCAGAAGCTTCCCCTGCTCCCGCCGTCCGGTGTTAGGAGGGCAGGTCAGGAGCTGACGGGGGAGGCCCTCGGGGCCTGATGTGTGAGGTCTGGGTAGAACAGAGGAGTGAGCGGGCAGGGGTCCGACCGACCTGAGCGAGTGTAGACGAGCTCGCGTGGACAGAGGTTCTGACCCTGGCTCTGTGGGGACAGGTGTTTGGCCGTTGAGTGGAGTCCAGGGGCCCCCGCTTCCTGCTGCTGGGCATTTCTGTGCAGAATGACATGCCGGGGGACAGCGTTCCCGGGCTGGAGAGGAAGGGAATGGGGTCCCGCTGAGCAATTCTCTGGGAAAGGATGTAGGACGCTGGATTTCGAGAGATACCTCCAGGTCCCTCCTGCCTCTTGTGGGTCTGTGCCATGGGCCTTCTCCGGCTCTCGGTCCGCGGTGTAAGCGGCGCCCCGGCCCACCCCCGCCGCGGCCCGCGCTCTGCTTTCCCCACGCCCACCGCGCTGCCTGCCCTGTTTCTCACAGAGGCCCTGAGTGCTGTTGTTCATGGGTGTCTCCCGCTAGAACTTAGGCTCCCCGTGGGCGGAGATCCTTGTTTTATCGCCGCTGTGGGCCCAGAGCCTGGGCCAGTGTCTGGCCGGACTTGGTACTCAGTAAACATCAGTAATCGTCCCCGGAACGAATCAGCCAGTATTCTGGTTCCCCTTGATCCAGAGCTGGGCATGGGGTCAGCGCCCCCATGGACATTCCCTCCCCTGCCTCACGCCGCCCTCCCACCCGCAACAGGCCCTGGGCCCCAGCAGAGGGTGAAGGGGATGCACCCGGTCGGGCCGGAGGATCCCGAGCGGGAGGGCAGCCTGGAGGAGGAGCTGCGTGCCCTGCCTCGCCCCTCCACGTCTCTGGATGGAGAGCACAGGGGCGGCCGGACGAGAGACCCCATCCTCCTGCCCCTCCCAGGCCCCCTGTTCACGGAAGGGCTGGCGGACTCAGCCCTGGAGGACGGTGAGTGCCTGGTGGCCCCTTGTTTTCGCCACCGGCCAGAGGGCTCTCCCTGCATGTGCTTGAGGAGAGAAGCGGCCCAGACGGTTGGGACCCCACGTCCCGTGCCCAGCGCTGGCCCGTGGGGAGTCGGGGAGCGGACGCGCCCCGTGCTGGAACGCCACCGCCCTCTTTCTCATCCAGTGGAGAGCCTGCGATGCCTCATCCTGGGGAGCCTGCTGCAGGGTCAGCGCCCTGAGGCACAGCCTGCCAGGGAGCCTGAAGACGACCTCACCCCCACACCGTCCCTTGGGAGCAGCACCTGTCACCCCGCGGACGCCGGCTCCCCGGGTCATGGCCCCCTGGCGGGGGAGGAGCCAGAGCAGGGGGACGCGGCTCTCTGCTCCCTGGAGCGGCTGCCCCCGCGGGCCCGGAATTCGGGGATCTGGGAGTCTCCTGAGCTGGACAGGAACCCCGAGGAGGAGGCTTCGAGCGCCGAGGCAGCAGGAGGTTACAAGGTGGTGAGAAAAGGTAAAGTGAAGGGGACGCCTCCCGCGGAGACAGACTCCCCCCCCCAGCTCGCCAGGGTCAGGGCAAGTCGCCAGGCGGCGCTGTAGTGCGGAGGCTGGCGCGGGGTCCTGGGGATGACGCTGCCGCCACGCAGAGGCTTTGGGGTCGGAGGGCTTCAGAGCCTGTCCCTTAACATCTGTGGGACCCGAGACAAAGGCCGAGCCCCCGAACCTGACGGTAGCCCGAGGATGGCCGCACGAGCCAGCCGTCCCAGAAAGCTTCTGCTCAGGGTCTAAGGAAGTCCCGTGGCTCCCCTGCGGGGGGCTGCTCCCCCGACACTGGGCAGATGACACTGGGCAGATGCTCGTGGCCGCACTGAGGGCCCCGCGGCAGGGGAGGGTGCGTGGCGAGCCGATGTGGAGGATGGAGGCCGTGGGCAACGGCAGCCGGAAAAGCCTGGAGCAGCTGGGATGGGTGCCCTGGTGGGCTCTGGGCAGAGCAGGGAGCCGAGGGAGGGGAGGTCCCTGTGGCGGTGGGAGGAGGGAGGCGGCCCATGGAAAGGGTGGAGTGAAGCCTGAAGAAGGTCCTGGAGGCGGGGGCCAGGGAGGGGTCCCGGCCTCCGACCTCCGCTGCATTTCTGGCCCCGTCTGCCCGGGGTCTGCCCTGTCCTGGTTTCTGGGAACTGACCTTCCTTCTCTGCCCTTCGGTGAGCTGGTGGACAGCTTCTCTGCAGCCCTCTGGGCGCTCGCACGTGCGACCTGTGTTCACTTTATCGTCCCTCCTTTCTCTCCTCTGCTGCCTTTTCCCACCTTTCTGCTCCCCTGCCCCCCCCTCCCCCCGCTCTCCCCCCCTCCCCCCCCCGCTCTCCCCCCTCCCTCCCCGCTCTCCCCCCCCCTCCCCCGCCCCCCCCCCCCGCTCTCCCTCCCCTGCCCCCCCCCCCCCCCCCCCCCCCCCCCGCTCTCCCTCCCATGCTCCTCCTCCCTTCCTCTCCTCCTTCTCCCCTGCCCTGCTCTCCTGGTCTCTGCTCTCCCTGGTGGTGGTGGCGGCTGGTGGTGGCGGCTGGTGGCGGCACAGACGCAGCGGAGGTGGCGGGCAGCAAGGCCAGGCTCCCAGAGCGCAGCCGGTCAGGGCCTGAGCCACCCGACGTGGAAGGCGGAGCAGAGGCTGCGGGTAACGAATTTCCCCTTGGACCCAGAGCCAGGATCCCACTGTGGGGCCTGCAGGAAGGGGGGTGGGGCATGGGCAGAGCCAGGCTCCGGGGGGTTGGCCCCTGCCTGCATTCCCAGGGTGTTCCCTGAGAGCGTGGGGGAGGAGTAGCACCCAGGGACAGGGGAGAGCCCAGGCCCTAGTCGGGAGACCAGGTGGAACGGAGTTGAGACGGTAGGGAGGCCTAGAGGGCCGGGAGCCCTGTGTCTTTGGTGTCTCCCCTCAGCCCTGTGTGAGCCAAGGGGTCCTTGGGGTCCCATGGGATCCTCTGTGTCCCGTGGGAGCCAAGGGGTCTGCGGGATCCCGTGGAAGAGGGTGGTGGGGGCCGGGGGCTGTGTGGACGTTCATCGGCGGAGCTTGCGGTGGGACAGGCGTGAGGGAGCTCCTGACCCCGACCAGCCCCCCTCTCCCCCTCCTTCAAGGACTGGGGGGCACTCCCGGTTCCCTAGCCGCCGCCCCTGAGCATCTTCCCTCCACATGGGTCACCGGGAAGGCTTTCTGGAGGAGGAAGGCCTTTAGGGGATGACGGGTGGGCATTGTGAGGCCGGCGTGCGCTGAGCTGGTCCACAGGACGCCATCCGCGGCCCTGGGTCAGTGTGGGGTGCACTGGGGGCACGGGAGGTGACTCCCACGTCCCCGTGCCCCCTCATCTCCTCTGCTTGCCACGGGGACAGGGAACTGCTTCTACGTCAGCATGCCGGTGGGCCCCCCCGACTCCAGCACCGAGCCCTCGCAGCCCGACCGCCTCCCGGCCTGGCAGCCCTGGGGAAGCAGTGGAGGTCGCCGGCGCCCAAGCCGCCCTGCGCCCGGCCTGGCCCTCCGGGACGTGGGCAGCGTCTTCCACACCATCGAGCAGCTCACCGTCAAGCTCAATAGGCTCAAGGTGGGCCCAGTGTGGTGGGGGGCGTGGCGGGGTGCTCAGTTCCCGTCCTTGAGGGAGGGGCGTCCTCTGGCCTGGGTCCTCCTGCCAGCCACCCGGGAGCCAGAGCTACCCCGGGGCATGGCGAGGGAGAGGCAGCCGGGCCCTGCCTCATTTGTCCCCTGCCACCCTCCCAGGACATGGAGCTGGCCCACCGAGAGCTGCTCAGGTCCCTCGCGGGAGAGTCCGGCGGCACCACGCCCGTGGGCAGTTTCCACACGGAGGCAGCCAGATGGACAGACAGCTCTCTGCCACTTCCAGCCAGGGAAACCCTGGCCTCCGACTCCAGGGACGGCCACCAGCCAGCGCCGTGCTCAGAGGATGGTGAGCGAGGCGATGTCCTCTGGGTGCCTGTGGGGGACGGACGGGGGTCCTCCTCCTCCCTGAGTACAGTGAAGTCCTCCCCTCAGCTTCAGAAAGGGATCTGCAGGGAACCCCCACAGGAGCTCGCCGAAAACTTGGAAACTCTCTTTGGATTAGAGGGAGGTCGCCCCCCGAAACCTGCTCTTACAGGGCGGGCCCCGACACAGCTGCCCGCGGGCTCAGGGCGGGCAGGAGTGCGCTGCTGCAGACAGCCCTTTCCGGGCCACAGGAGAGACCCTGTGCCTTGTTCCAGATGGATGCCCCCGGGGCGGGTTGTCCCCACGCCACCAGGCGGGTTCCTCAGCTGTCCTCCCCGCCTCCCCCACAGGCTCCGACACACCCCTGGAAGACGGTGCAGCACTCCCAGCCTCGTCCCCAGGACTGTAACCGTCCCCGCTCCTCTGGGGGCTGGCCCGAAAGGGGCACAGGGCAGTGGGAGCCCAGACCTCCTCGTGGGCCGCGGAAGGTGGGTCCAGCCGAGACCCCGGGGGCGCCCCACATGTCGCGTGGTCTGCTCAGATCCCGGGGCAGCTTCAGCGTCTCCCCGCCCTCCAGCTCCCCTGAAGGCCTCTCCCGAGAATGCTGAGTGCATCTGAAGGGCCCCCCCGACACAGGTGAAAGGAGGGGTCTCTGTGTGAATGCACTTTCTTCCTCCCTCCCTCTCCCCGCAGGACCCCAGGGCTGAGGCGGGCTCCCTCCACCTCTCCCCTCATCGTCACTTCGGTTTCCTATAAATATGTACGTACTGTATGTGCGTCTAGCTCTGTAAATAACTTTGACCCATTTTGTTTGTGTTCCTGGGGGGCTGGAGGCAGGCCCAGAGGGCACAGCTTGCATCTCCTAGTTAACAGGCCTGCTCCGGGGTCAGGGCGCAAAGGGGGAGCCAGACCAGAGCACTGGGTCCCCCGTGGGCAGGAGGAGGTCCTGGCCCACCTGGCTTGAGAGCCTGGTCCCTGTGGCCTGAGCCAAGAGTGTCTCTCCCCTCCCAGGACAGTCCTCTTTGGGGGGCGGTTCCTGAGCCCACCTGTGTCCGCCGTTCAACACGCTCTCGCTGGGGAAAACCAGTGCATCGGGTGCGGCCCCAAAAACCAGGTCCAGGAGGTGGGGCAGGGGGTTCGAGTGCTGGAGTCCCCGCAGTAACCCGGGCCCATCCGCGGGGCCGTGGCGGCTTGGGCCCCTGTCCCCGTGCCAGCCCCCTCCCCACGGCCTGTAGGATATACACACTGCTAGATGTATATATACGTATATATATAAATATATATATAATATATAAAATGCAGAGCTGGAAATGACTGTTTTGCTGTTAAAATAATGTATACTCTTTTATTTTCTTTCTCTCATGGTTAAGTTTTGTGGGTTTTTTTTTTTTTAAGAAAAGTTAAATATTCTTCAATTGCGGTGGTGTGTGTGTGATTTCTGGACCTGCTCGGATAAAGATAGTGTGGTTCTCAGGATTGGGGAAGACACAGGAGGCAGCCCCCACGCCCGGCTTCAAGCCGCCAGCCCCACCGTGGCCGGAGACTCCGGGCCCAGAGCTTCCGACGTGCGCTCTCCGAGCCACCATCGGGCAGACCACGTTTCACGGCCCCGCGGCCGAAGCGGGGACAGACAGAGCCCACACCATCGAGACACACACGGGCAATGGGTACAGAGTCGGGAGACCCCAGCATCTGCTCTCCACGGGCCCCAGGACTTTAAGGCAAAATGGGGGCCGGCGGGGGGAGGCCGTGTCCGAGGCCTGGCCAGTCCTCACTGGCCTCAGGCTCCACTCCGTCCCACCGCTCTGACGGGACCCAGAAGCCACGTTTTCCCCAGACCTCCGGCCCTCCTGCCGTCGCTGACAGACCGAGAGGGCCGAATTCCAGCTCGGCCTCGCGCTCCCTCCCAGACCTAGCGCATGCCACCTGCCAACCCCGTGGGCTGAGGGTCCAGGGGACATCTGGCACTCCCCCCAAGGAGCCCTGCTGTGTGCTCGGGACAGGGGAAGGGGGGCCACTCAAGCTGGAGCTCAGCGGCCAGGTACCCAGACGCGCAGAGAGGCCCGTGAGAGCCGCAGAGCCTCACCAAGCCTCGCAGACAGGAGTGGGGGCCGGGGAGAGCGCATCTCCGTGGGCTGAGGGATAGGCCAGGTTCCATCCGCCAGGCTCCCTGGGCCCCATCCACAGCGGATCCCGGGGGAGGCCCCCAGCTCTCCACGCTCCTCCGGCCCTCCCGCCATTGGGGCGACCCTGGCTTCGGGCTGCCATCACCTGCGGGCAAAGGCACTGGGCTTTGTGGGCTTCGAGGTGCTTGGCCTTTGCCACGTCGACGCACAGAGACTTAACACCCACTCCAGAGTGGCCTTCCAATTCTTCATGTCCCTAGCCGAGTCCCTGTCCCCTCCAAAGTGACCGGGCACCTCAGCCGACATGGAAACGCAGAATAGGAGGGACCTGCAGTGGCAGAGCCCAAGCCCTCCCCGTGCCCCTCACCCGGCCTGTGCGGTTGTGACAGCCGCAGGTCATCCCAGCGCGTCCTCTGAGACCAGAGGCTGAATGCGGGTCCTGGCGTGTCCCGTGTCCCCCAGGGAATACAGGCAAAGAGCAAGCAAGAAGCAGGCCCGAGGAGGCAGGAGAGGGGTGGCCCTGGCTGCCCAAGCCTAAGGGCCCGATCTCATCCCAAGAGAGCTGCAAAGCCCTTCGGCCATTTCAGGCCATGTAGCAAGAACAGACTCGAGTCCAAGCCTTCCGTGTAGTTCTGGAACAAAGTTTTCAGACAACAGCAGGGGGAAAGGATAGCAATCTGTTGTTAATGACTCCAGATCTCCCCCAGGGAGGCCAGGCCAGGGAGATGGGGGAGGGGCTAGGTGGAGGCCGCCGTGGGCTCCTCCTCTCTGGGCCTGGCCTTGCTGATGGGGTCCCTGGGCAGCATCAGCTCCTGGATCATGGTGTACGTGGGACATTGCGGGGGGAAGCAATTTTTCTGAAGGAGGAAGAGGAAGGCGACAGATGACAAAGGGGTAAATATCACTTCTCAGGGAGGAGACAGTTTCCCAGGTCAGGGCAGGGGTGGGCAGGAGCGGGGGACTCACCGCCAGCGACAGGCACAGCAGCCCCACGGGGCCCTTGGCCGCGCTCTTGGACTTGGAGAACTGGGCCTGGTGCTGCACGGTGGCCAAGAAGCCCTCCAGCCCCACCTCGGTGATGCGGTTTCCTGGTGGGGGGAGCGGCTCGGTGGCCCCCGCCCCTGCCCCTCCCCCCTCTGACGCCCCTCTGGCCTTCCTGCCTTCACCTCCCACCCACGTCTCCCTCCCGACACTCTGCCAGAAGCAGGGCCCGCCCTGCTCTCACCAGGAGCCCTGTGTGGGGTGGCCTCTGCCCTCGCGATGCCCAGCCGGGGCACACCCGTGCTCTGCTCCACTGAGTCGGGGCTGCCCCCCACCCCCTGCTGCATGGGGCCCAGGTGGCCGCAGGGGGAGGACGGCAGGGGCGCTCACGCACGGGTGAGGTTGAGGTGCAGAAGGACCTTGTTCCCAGGCATGAACACTTTCCCCTCTCGGTGCTCCACGGGCTCCAGGAGAGGGTTAACCACCTCTGAGGGCTCGGAGACCAGCTGCTGAAGCAGGAGGACCCCTGCCGCTGACCCGAGGCGCTCAGCCCACGGCCCCGCTCTCTGTCCTCCGTGCTGGGGGTGCAGAGATAAGCCTGCACCCCCAGAAGCAACCCTGGAGCGTGAGCCGGGAGCCAGGGCGACCCCATCCCCCAACACACACACACACACACAAGCCAGAGTCTGTGGGGCCCAGAGCAGCGCCCGGGGCAGGTCCCCGGGACCACAGCGGGGGAGATGGAGGACAAAGGCCGTCCAGGCACAGGAACCGGCCAGAGCAAAAGCCAAAGCGTGCGGCACTGGGGTTCCGTGGGCGCCCGCGGCAGCGAGGAGGGCGCGGCGGGGCGAAAGGGGGGTGGGGGGCGGGGGGTGGGGGGCGGGGCAAGGTACCGGGGGCGGGGGGCGGGGCAAGGTACCGGGGGCGGGGGGGCGGGGCAAGGTACCGGGGGCGGGGGGCGGGGGGCGGGGGGCAAGGTACCGGGGGCGGGGGGCGGGGGGCGGGGGGCAAGGTACCGGGGGCGGGGCAAGGTACGGGGCGGGGGCGGGGCAAGGTACGGGGGCGGGGCGGGGCAAGGTACGGGGGCGGGGTGGGCGGGGGCGGGGGCGGGGCGGGGCCTGACTGCCTCCGGTGCAGGAGCGGAGCCTCCGGTGCAGGAGCGGAGCCGCCGCTTCTGATGTCCAAGCCCCACGTTGGGCATAGAAATTAATTTTTTTAAAAAACCCTTAACGCAGCCCCAGCCCCTCTCCACCTGACCTTCCTCTCTGGTAGGATCCTGTCTTGATGGCAGACAAGACTCCCAACAGAGGCCCTTCCCTGCCGATGCGGGAGACAGAAGGGGAGGGCACAGACCCTGGGGCAGCTGAGGGCTGGGGCGGGGGCAGTGGGGAAGGCTCCAGAGTGAGGTGTAAGACCTGTCCGAGGCGAAAGGGGGAAGAAGGCTCCAGTAGCAGAAGAGAGGGTCTCCAGGAGCCGTGCACGGGAGGGGCCGCAGGGGGACGTAGGACGCCTTCCTGGGGGGCTGGGACGCAGGCGAGGAGGACGGGGGAGGGGGAGCGCCAGCGCGGGAGGCCCCGGGACAGTGGACGTAACAGGGAAAGGTTGAAGGGAAAGGAGAGCCCTGAGCTCCCACCCGCCCCCCAGCCAGCCTGGGGGGGGTTGCACGCGAGGACGGCAGGACATGAGTGGAAGCCAGAGAGACCTTCCAGGAGGGGCTGGCGACACGCACTTGAGGGAGGTCACAGCTGCCCACCATGGCCCCCCTCCCCGCGCCCACCCGGTTCCCCCCACCCCACGCCCAGCCCCCGCGCCCACCGGCTCCCTGCGCTCACCCCGCCCCCACCCCTGCGCTCACCGTGCCCGCCCCCACCCCGCAGCCTACCTCGGACTCCAGCAGAAAGCTGCGCTTCTCTTTGTTTCCGATCTTGGGCCCCTTCCCCTTGTTGGGCTTCTGCTCCGGGATGGTGACCTCTGGAGGGAGAGGGGCCAGAATGCACCGCGTAGATGGTGCCATACTGCCCGGGGGCCCCAGAAGGAGCGGGCAGGACCAGGAGGATCGCTCCTCAAACCTTGGGACGGGGTGCAAGGGAACAGAACTCGGTCCCTTTCCTCAGGCCAGTGCCACGGGGGTCCAGGCAGGGGATGCGTGACGCGCAGTGTCCGGGACAGAATGGGGGGCTCGCCAACAGGAGGAAACCGGCCCAGAGACCGCGGGCCCTGGGATGACCAGTGCCGCGGGCCCCGGACACTGGCACTCAGGAGCCTGCGTTCCCCACCCCAGCAGGAGGGGCCGCCGACGGGCAGCCCCACTTACTCCCCTTACTTACTCCCCTTGGAGGCCTTGGTGTCTTCTTTCTTGAGGGTCCCCTGGGTGGGTGACTGCCCTGACCCCGGTTTCTCCTCTCTCTTCGCCCCGTCCTGTGCCGCGCAAGGAGAGAGCTGAAAGCCCCCGCTTGCTGGGGCTGTCCCCAGGCCCTCCTCCCCACACCCCACCGGCGCCTCGAGGCGGCTTCCTCCACCGCTCAGCACACCCACCCCTGACTTATCCTTTTTCTTGCCCAGGCCTTTCAGGGTCTTCGTGGTGGGCGTCTTGTCTGGCTTCTCCGACAGGGCAACGTTGCTGAGCCCCGTAAACGGGTTCTTCTCGCCTTTGGAGTCCCCGTGTCGAGAGGAGGAAGGCTGCGCTCACAGAAGGGAGGGGATGGAGCCGGCACCCCTTCCTCAGGGAGGGGTGAGGGGATTCCCGGCCTGGGACAGCACCCCTGCCCCCATTGCCCTGCCTAAACGCTGATACTGCTGCTGGGGACGCTGGGGGCCCCGACTCCCACGCTGGGAGGGAAAACCCGGCCCTTCCACGGCTCCGAGTGCGTGTCGTGCCTTCTCTGCGTCAGTCCTCTGCACGGCCCAGGAAGCAGCCGGTCCACCGGTGGGCAAACAGCTCGCGCTCCGGGGCGGGGACCGGGCTGCCCCGGGCTCTAACTCTAGCCATCCCCTTGGCCCACACGCTGCTGGCCGCGGCTTGGTAGGAGACAGAGCGCAGCCCCCCACTAGGCCTGCGCCCAGGGGCCACGACGGGCCAGTTTAGGAGGGGCCCGGGGGGGGGGGGCCGCCGGGCTCACCGATCGCGAGCGCTCCTGAGACCCCTTTTCCAGCAGGAGGCGGCGGCGCTCCACCAGCTCGGTGTGTGTCAGCTCGAAGGGGCGCAGGACCTGAGGCGAGCGGCCACTCAGAAGCCAGCCGCCGGCCGGGGACACCCCCCTCACCGCCTCCTCCCCCCGCCCCCGTCCTACCGCACCCACCTCGGCCAGCTTCAGGGCTCCCTGGTCCTGGATACGGTTGTGCGCCAGGGACAGCCAGAGCAGGGCGCGATTCAGCCTGAGGCCCTGGGGCGGGGGTGGGGAGGAGCGCTGTGAAGCCGCTGCCTGCCACCCCACTGCCGGTCCCCATGCCGGTCCCGGTCCCAGCTCCCAGGTCCCGCCAGACACGCACGTCTGCGATGTAGCCAGCGCCGGCATCCCCGATGTGGTTGAAGCCCAGGTTGAGCGCGACCAGGGAGCGGTTGCAGCTGTGCAGCGTGGACAGAGCCTGGCCCAGCAGCTGAGCCCCGTGGTCATCGATGTCGTTGTTCCGCAGGGACAAGTGAGAGATGCTGCCCGTGGGGTGGGGAGGGGGACTCGCTAGGAACATGGGGTCGGGGCTCGCCTCTCCGGGGGATCTGACCTCTGGGGGTGACGGGGCAGGAATCCTGGGTCCGTGGGCAGGTGGGGGAGGGCAGGGAAGGGGAGACTGGGACTAGGTGGCCTGGGGAACAGGCCCAGAGCAAGGGGGCGAGAAAAAGCAGGCTCACGTGCTGTCCAGCGCCATGAGCTTGTGATAGGGCTGCTCGGGCAGCGGGTTGCCCTCCAGAGACACCTTCCTGAGGACAGGGAAGGTCTGAGGACCGGGAGGCACCCCGAGGCCCGAGGAGGGATGGGGTCAGAGAGGAGGTGTGGGTCTCCGGGACGCAGCTGGGAAACAGACTCAAAGGATGGCCTTCCAACAGACAAAATGATACGGGACAGAAGTGTGGCCGTGCCAGGGGGGTCACTCCCCAGGGATAGTGGCCCGTGGTGACGTGGCCTCTGGGAGGATTCCTGGGACCAGCACGTGTGCCCCAGCAGAGGGTGGCGGACCTGATGACTCACTTCTGACCAAATGGGATGTGACAAAAGTGGTGAGATGTCACTTCTAAGTTCAAGTTCCAAAAAGACTGTGGCCTCCACGCTAGGGGCTCCATGGCCGGCGTGGGGCTGTCCACCTGCAGGGAGGCCCCGTGCTTTGTGCACCGGCCACACGTGGGGCTCGGAAGCCAGGGGACAGCAGTTCCAGCCCACAGCTCCAGCCACCCGCACCCGCCTTCCTGCCCCCCCCCCCACGGAGAGATTTGTGGGTCAGGAATGGGGAAGTGACCCGGACCACCACGGGCAGTGCCCCCCCACAGTGCCCAGGGATGGGAGGGGGACGGAGGACCTTTCCCAAGGCCCAACAAAAGTTAACTAATGGCATGAAATTTCTCTACTTAAAAATATTCTCCCATGCGGCTCCTGGGTGCCTCAGTGGGTTAAAGCCTCTGCCTGTGGCTCGGGTCATGATCTCAGGGTCCTGGGATCCAGACGGGATCAGGCTCTCTGCTCAGTGGGGGACCTTCCCCCTCTCTCTCTGCCTGCCTCCCTGCCTACTCGTGATCTCTGTCAAATGAATAAATAAAATCTTTTAAAAAAATTCTCCCACAATTTAGTATCACTTTCAGCCTTTGGGGTTGGCTCATCTTTCACGTAAGCCTGATCACATTCATTTTAAGAGAACGGTAACGAATGCTACCGTTTTGTTTCTGCTGGCTAATTTGTTTCTAATTCCCACGATGCACACAAGTCACGTTCCATGGTGTTCTCTGTGAAAAGTGTTGAGGACCTCGACCTCAAGCTGCAGAGGACGCCATCCTGCCCGGCAGACACGCCCATGGAGGGGTGGGCGAAGCGGGAGCCAGTGTGAGGCCCTGGGGTTTGTTCCGTGAAGCAGGGTAAGTCCAGGCTGCTGGGGGAGCCCCGGGAAGGGGCGCCGAAACCAGCTTTGCCAAGGGCACCAGCAACGACACCGCCTTACACCTGACACCGCTCCTCTCCCTCTTCGAAGCTTTGCTCAGCACGGCCTCCTCCAGGCAGACTTCCTGTCTCCCCCGTCCTTCACCCGTGCAATGGGGTAACTGCGTCTTACCTGTCCCCACTCCAGTGGTAGGCCCCAGGCCCCAGGCAGCAGGGAAAAGCTCCAGGAAGGGGGGGGGAGGGCCCAGAGGCCAGCCTCTCCAGGCCCTGGTGCGGCAGAAAGGGGACCCGCTTCTTCTGGCCAGACTGGCGCTTCAAAAATCAGCACAGCCCTGGGCAGGGATGCCGCTCTCCTCCCCAAAGTGCCCACCCTGCCAGGGCCCTCCCGCCCGCTCTCCTCTCTCAGACCTGAGCGTGGGTGCGCAGAGAGGCAGGAGAGCGATGAAGGCGGTCAGGGTCTTGTCGGTCAGCCCCACCTTCCACAAGCTGGACTTGGGGGTACGGAAACCCAGCTGGAGCCTCGCCTCCTCCTCCCCGGGCCCCTCCAGCCACACCCTCCCTCGTGCCCCTCCCCCACAGCCCCCGGGGGCTCTTTCTCCCAAGCCTCCGAGGCCCCACACTGGCCTCCCGCGCTCCCCGCCCCGCGTCCCCTCACTTGATGGCCTGCAGCTGGCTGAGCGGAGGCAGACATTTAGCGAAGATTCCCAGGATCCGCTCCTCGACCTTCCAGCCTGCGGGTGCAGGAGGGGGAAGGCGCCTCAGCCGGGGGCCGGGCCCGCGGCGGGGGCGGGGGTGCGGGGCTCACCGCGGATGAAGACCTCCTTCACCGACTTGTCCTCGGGCTCCAGCTCCACCTGCACCGTGGGCCGGAAGAACACGTACTTGCTCTCCAGACTGCTGCGGCTGCAAGACCCCGACAGGCGCTGGTCATCTGCAGGGCGGGCGCGAGGGCCGGTGAGGCGGGAGGAAGCGGAGCCCCGGGCCTGGGGCGGCCGCACGGACGCCGCTCACGTCGGGGCGGGGGGTGGGGGGGCTCCGGCCCGGGGCGCAGCGTCTTGGGCCCGCAAGCGGCGTGGGCCCGGGTTGGGCAAGGAAGCCGGGAGACTCGCCCACCTGCGCCCCCGCCGCGTCGGACCCTCCCCGCACGGCCGCACTCACTGCCCTGCGCCCCCGCCGTTCGGCCCGCCCCGAGGCGCGAGGCTGGCTTGCACCGGGCGCCCCCGGCAGACACCCCCGGGGCTCCCCGGCACTCACCTAAGGCGGGCTTTTCCGACATCGAGGCCGAGGGGACGAAGGCCGGGTGCGGGCGAGGCCGGGGGACGACTTTGGGGAAGTCGGTGTAGCCCGAGCGCGTGCAGAGCTCCGCGAAGTCCGTCTCGAGGACCCCGGTGCACTGGTACTCCTCTGCGGGGCGGCGGGGGACGGCGGCTGTGGCCCGGGGTCGCCACCGGGGGGCAGCAGAGAGCAGCGGGAGCCCGGCGGGGTCCCCGGCCCGCCCGGCCCGCGCGGCCCCGCGTCCCAGGCTCGCCCGCCAGGGGTGGGGGGTGGGGAAGTGCGGGGTCGGGGGGGGCGCGGAACAGCTGGGGCCCCTCCCCGGGAGAACGTCTTCACAGCCATTTTCTAAACGTTGTAGAAACCCGCAGAGCAAGCAGCGGGGAACCCAGACGCCGGAGAAGGGGCCAGACGGGCGCGGGCCACACACAACCCGGGGCGCCCAGCCTCCGTGCGGCACCTCCCGCCAGCCGCCGGTCAAGGTCGCTGCCCCTCCGCGGCCCGCCCGCCGGGGGGCCTCCACCTCCCGCAGGGTCCCCCTTCGTTCCCTGGGGCGGCCCAGGCCCGCTGCGAGCAAAGGCAGGAGCCCAGGAGCCCCCCTGCAGAGCCAGCCCGCCCGCCCCGCACCGACGCCGAGCGCCCGCGGAGCCGCCGGCGTGCGTTTGCCCCGCCCCGCGTACAGGGCGCCGCACCGCCCGCGCTCTTCTAGATGCGCTGGGAACGTCCGTTCACTCCGGAGCAACGTCGGCGCGGACAGGCGCCCGGCGCATCCCCTCCGGAGGGCAGTGCGGACCCGAGGGAGTCCCCAGAGGCCCCTGCTCTTTCCCGCCTCCCCATGCGCATCCCAGAAAGAAGTGATTCCCGGAGCTGGAAGGGGTGTCCCTGGCACGTGCGAGAACCTGGAGGCAGGAGGGTTGGCCCGGCGCCAGCCTGCTCTTCCAGGGCCCTGCAGCCTGGAGCCCCCAGGCACCATCACTCCCACCTGGCGGCCCCCGGGGTTGCAAGCTGAGCCGGTGGACAAGGACAGCTAACAGCAGGAAACCTGCCCGCAGGCAAGAGATGGTCTGGGAGCACAGGGGCTCCGTGTTCATGGGGACAAGAGAGGGTGGAGGGTTCTTGTGGCAAAGGAGCCCGAGGCACGTTCCTCCCGCGCCCAGGGGAGAGCATGATACACAAGACACGGGAACTCCCGGGGCAGGGCCTCTGAGAGGAGGCTCAGGGTCCCGGGGTAACCCCCTTGCACAGCGGTCTCCCGCGCACCACCTACCTGCGGGAGCTGTTCCACCCCCGGGGGAGCCCCTCAACCCTTCCTGCTTCACCCACACCACCTTTCTCTACAACAGACCTTCTCGAACTCCAGCAGCGCCTGGACAACCAGTCAAAATAGTTTCCTGCCCCGACCTCGCCCCGCAGGGACCGGGACTCCGCTGGCCCAGGGGAGTCCAGGAAAGTGCATTTCTAACAACCTCGCGGCTGGTGCCAAAGCTGCTGGTCCCAGGACAGCGCCCTGAGAGCCGCCGCTGCCCGAGGAGCCCGTGCCCGAGGGAACGTCGCAGGGCAGTGCTCGCTTCCGCAGCATCTGTGCTGAACTTGGCGGGACGCGGAGATGCTCTGTGTCTGCCGGGAGCCCGCGGTTGCCTGGGGGACAGTGCCGCTCCGACAGGGCCTTCTCTTGCTCCCCCTCGCACACTCCCACCTTGCTCTCACTCCAGACCTCGCCTGTGCTCTCTGGAGAAGCAGAAGCCAGCAGACGGCGTTTCCTCTAACCCTTCCTACCGCTGCCATCACTCTAGCTGAGGCGCCAGCCCAGAGCCCTGCTTCTGCCCTGCGCAGCACACAGGACCCTCTGACCGCCACGTGATCCTGTCCAGCATCCCCGGGCAGTAGTCACCCGCATTCTCTCCGCCCCCCCGCCCGCTGGCTGGGCCAGTCAGACTTCCCTGCCAGCTGCGCTCCCCTAACAGCCCTGGGCTGGGTCCTGAGTGCTCCGTTCTCCCCTCCCGCCCAGCGGAAGCTCTTTCCTTCCTAGGCCCACCGGACCTCCGAAGCTCCCAAAGTCACACCTCCAGCCCTGCGCGCTTTGGAGTGCTCCAGATGCCTCCAGCTGACGCTGAGGTCTTCTCTCACTTGCCCTCCCTCCAGGCTTTCCTGGCTGCGTGAATGGCCCCTCAACCCACCTACTGGCACCTGGGAGTCCTTCTCTTCCCACCCTGGCCAAGACTACCAACTCGTTACTGCGAAGCCTAACCCGGTCTCCCTCACTGCTCTAGTCCAGCTACCACTGTGCCCCAGCCGGACTGTTGAAACACCTCATTCTCCGCCTCCCTGCCTCATTCTCCCCCTCCATGCCATTGTCCATACGGAGTGGTGTGGGGGACTGGCCCCTGACCAAGGTCTCACGATCACAGCCCCTTCCCGCGTCGGTTTCCCATGAGTCCAGGGACAGCAAGCCCCCGTCCCCTTTCAAAGCAGTTGGATCTGAAGCCAGAGGCCTTCCAAGAGGGGCTCCTGGCTGACTCAGTTAACAGAGCACGTTTCTCGATCTCAGGGTCATGAGTTCAAGCCCCATGTTGGGTGTGGAGCTTACTTTAAAAAAAAAAAAAAAAACACACACGCACAAAAAAAACCCTTTCCATAAATTCCCCTTCATGTATCATCGGTTTGGGTTGGGGTTTCAAGGGACAGAAGCATATGCTTACTTGTACGCTGCCTGTGGTTTTCTTTCCCCAGAAACTGTAAACGGACTGTGTGTGTATTGTTCTCTCCCTACCCGAAAAGTGACTGTGGAATGAATGAGTGAACAAACCTCCAAGTCCCCTCCTGGTCGGTTCCCTGGCACCCTGCCCTCCTTCCACCCCCTGCCCCGGGGACCTCCTGTCCCTCCCTGGGCCCTCTTCGCTCCTGCATCTTGGCACAGCTTATCCCATTTGTCAGTCCCAAACCACAGTGTGGGTTTTCTAGGATCCAGTTCAAGTCACACATCGGCCAAGCTGAGTTCCGGGAGCGGGGCTGGAAGTGCTGTGATTTCTAAGGAGAGAGCCCAAGGCCACGCCGTTAGCGCGCAGGGCACCCCGCCATGTGCGCGGAGCGGGGTAGTGCACCTGCTGAGCACCGAGCTCCTTAGCATCAGAGACGCCACGATTGTCCCCGGCTCGGCTGTCGCGCGCACCGGGGCGTCGGCCCGCACGACCAGTGCAGCGTGCGGGGCACGACGGCGGCGCCCACCCGCCCTGGCAAAGCGGAGCGCGCGAGGAGCCCGGCCGCCCGCCTACCAGGGTTCTTGGGCTCCTCCTCGCCCACCGGCTGCAGCACGGTGACCGGCTTCTCCTTGGCCGCGCGATCCCCCTTCTTGGTCACCGCGCCGGACGACTTCTGGGTCCCGGGACGCGGGGCCCGAGGGGAGACCCCGGGCGCACTCGCCTCCCCCGACATGCCGGCGCGGTCCGCAGCGACTCTGGAACGGCCCGGCGGGCGAGGAGGCCTGACAGGACTCGGTGGGGCCGGTCGAACCGGGGTGTCTACTCCGCGGCCACCGCCTTCCCCGCCCGCGGCGGCGTCGCCTCCGCGTCCCTCTCCACGACAACCGTGCGTGGCGGGCGGGCGGGCAGGAGCAACCGCAGAGCGCGCGGGGCCACCCGGGGGCGCCGCAGAGCCACGGCCGGGGGCGGGGAGCCTGGGGGCGGAGCCACAGCCCGGGGCGGGGCGAGAGAGCGCGGGGGCGCCGCAGGGGGGAGCCTGGGGGCGGAGCCACAGCCCGGGGGCGGAGCCACAGCCCGGGGGCGGGGCGAGAGAGCGCGGGGGCGCCGCAGAGCCGCGGCCGGGGGTGAGGCCACAGGCGGGGCGGGGCAGAGCCGCGGTCGGGGGCGGGAACACGCCCCGGGGCGGGTGCTAGGGGTGGAGCCACGGCCGGGGCGGAGCAGCCGGGGGCGGGGCCCCGGAGCGAGCTCGAGGGGAGAGCGGGGTCGGGAGCGCTCCGAGTCCGCGCGGCCCGTGGCGCCCTGGAAGGCCGCGAGCGAGTGAGGGACGCGGCAGCCGGCGGGAAGGGGCCGAAGAGTCGGTGGGGACGGATCCACTTCCGGGGCGCTGGAAGGAGAGGGTCCTCGTGGGAAAGGCGCGGCGCGACCCGTCTCGTTAGCCTCCGGGAAGCGTGGGCAGTTAGTAGATCCGCACTCGGTGTCCGCGGGTGGTGTAGACCCTGCCTGTCCACCGCGGCGGGCCCCCATTTGAGCGGCCCCTCTCCCGCCTGCCTTCCCCTGCAGCCTCCGCAGGGCTGTGCGCCCCCACGGTCACTCCCAGCGCCGGCCGCCTTTGCGCCGTGGTGCCGCTGCCCTGCGGACAGGCCGCTCCTAGGAAGCCGGGCCTCCCGCGGCCTGGCTCTGAGCCCGCGCTAGCCCGCACCTGGGCACCCACGAGCCCTCACCCTGGTACTTTCCGCTCACTCAGCCTCTCCGCCTTTGGGGGAACATTTATTGAGTATCTGCCGTGTGCCAAGGGGAACCAATGTTGGGCACAACACATGATTCCTGCCTTCAGGGGACCCACCGCGCGGTGGGGGAGGCAGAGATGAATCAAACGATCCCATAAAGAAACCACACAGAGAGCCGGTCCGGAAGGCCTCCTCCAGGCGTCCCTCCGGGGAACGCGCACACTTGGAGTCCGCGCAGAGCCAAAGTGGCGCTTCCACAGGACAGCATGCGAAGGACAAGCAGCAGAAAAGAGGTGAGAGTGGAAGAGAAGAGGACGGATGTGCAAAGTCCCTGTGGTAGGAAGAAGTGTGGCTCGCAGGACCTGGGGCCCAGGGTGACCGGAACAGAGTGACTGTGAACACAGTTCCAGGTGAGGCTGAAGAGACCAGCCAGGCCAGCAGAGCCCCTAAGGCCTTGGACAGTTCTGACTCTGGTCCGAGAGCCATGGGGCGCCCATGAAGATGTTCAGACAGAGGTCACCTCACCGCCTGGTATTCTGAGCAGTTGCTTGGAGCGGGTACGCAGTGGATGCAGGCAAGACAGTCAGGCCATTGCTAGAGTGGACTGGTTTGGGCTGCCTCTCGACTACACAGGACAGGCTGTGTGCCTGGAACCCGCTGAAGCCACACACACACACACACACACACACACACACACTGCCCAGCCTGGGAGTGCACAGGAAAGGAACCCTGTATACATTTTCAACATTAATCTGAAATCAAACTTCTAGCAACATTGATCCCACCCATTTACGCACAAGAGCCCCAGGGCCTTGGGAGCCACAGGTTGGAGCATGGACGACAGGGAATGTGGGCTTTCTGCTGACCGGGGTCCCCCAGGCTGGAAGCTGGGAGCCAGGCCCTGTCCCCTCCACATTCACTTCCTCTAGCAAACGTCAAGTTCCTGGTCTGTCGGTCCTCTCCCTGCTCCTGGCAGGGTACACAGAGCAGGCTCTGTCCCCAACCTCAGGCAGCAGAGAACAGGTATGTGGGTCCCTGCATGCCACTGTAACTCCTCAGCGGTCCTGGCGCCAGAGCGGGGGTGATGGGGGGTGCCGAACTGGAGGCAAGTCATAATGCCCGGGGATGTGGCTGTTCTTCGGTGAGTCGTAGTGGCCAGGGGGCAGGCCCGGAGGCAGTGGGGGCTGGGAGCCCACAGAGTCTCGGTCTGGGGACAGAGAGGGGACAGGATGGGAGATGGCTCCTCCCTCCTCACGCCTCTCCTCCCACTGCCAGCCAGGGACGCCACCCTGACCTCACAGGGTGAAGACCCTTTGTCACCAACCTCATTCCCCTCTTTCCTGGGTACCAACTGCTCAAGTCAGGCACTGTTGGACCATTCCAAACCCTCAGCCCTGTGTAGCAGGGACACCGCTCACGGGCCCTGAGAGGCCAGCTGATGTCCCAAACCTCGTGCCTGGTGTGAGCCCAGGTTGGAGCCCAGGGCTGCCATGCCGTGTCGCAGTTGCTTTCTCTCCCCCTAACCCTTCCTTCCCCCTCGCTGTCCTGGCCACCACCAGCCCCCTGCCCAACGGAGAAAGGGGGGCTCACCGTAGGTCAGAGGGCTGGGCTCTTCGTAGGTGCCGCTATCTCTCTGTGGCTGGGGGTGTCGCCGGCCCTGGCTGTCCCAGACCTGAGCTGGCTGCCTGGGGGGGGACCTCGCAGGAGGGCCTTTCATCTCCACATAGCTGCTCTCCCGGGGGCTCCCTAGGAGGCTGGGCAGGTCCCGGATGGTGGCATAGGGGTTCTCACTACTCAGGGAAGCCACGCTGGCCCCCAGCCCCTCTTCAGAGATGGGCCCTAAGGGGAGAGGAAGGAAGTCAGGCTCCGTGGGGGCCCGGGCTCCTAGCCCCCAGCTCGGCCTGCCCCCTCGCCTCTGCGCCCACGCCTTTGCCAGAGAACAGGCCTGGGCCCCCACGGCTGCGGGAGCTGGGGCTAGAGCTTCGGTGCAGGCAGCCGCTACCGGAGGGGCAGGAAGAGCAGGGGACCGTGAGCACGCAGGCACCCCCTCCTCTGCAACTGCGCCCACGCGCCCTGGCTCTGACTCGCCCACCCCCACCAGAGGCCTCGGCCTCCAGGCTCCTACCCCGCTCCAGAGACCCCGGCGGGGGCTCGCGGCGGTGCTTCCAGTCGGCGGGGAGGGTGCTGTGGTTATCCAGCCCCTGGAAGCCGGCGATCAGCTGACTGCCCGGAACCTACGGCCGGGAGGGGCGTGGAGTCGGGAGCCGAGCTGAGCAGGCCCGGATGGAGCTTTCCAGAGACCCGGGTCTGGGCCCGCCCCTCGGCAGCGCCCCCGCCCTCCCCCAGCACTGACCTTGTTAGGGGGCGGGGGGTTCGGGGAGCACTGTGACAGCGTGTGGTAGCTGGGGTTGGAGTAGTAGTGGCTGTAGCTCGGGGGGACATCTGCACAGACAGACACAGGCGCGTGGGGGCCCGGCCAGTCCGAGAGAGGCCCCAGGCCCCGGAGAGGGGCTCAGCCCCACTGGCAAGTCAGCGGCGGGCCTGAGCCCTCCTCTCCCCTCTGACGCAGACGGCACCCTCCCCATCTTTTCCGGCCCGGGAGCCCTGCGCCCCCCTGCCCCGGCCCGGCCCGGCCCGCAGGCCAGCTCACCTGGCATGACGTACTCGGAGCTGTCCAGGTGCCCGCCGCTGTAGGCCACCACCAGGTGCCGGTGTTCCTTGCCCTTCTGCCAGTGACGGTAGCCGACGAAGAGCGCCAGCAGGGCCACCACCAGCGAGCCCAGCACTGCGATGCCGATGACCGCCCCCAGCGAGTTGTAGGCCACGGGAGAGGTCGGCATCATGGTGAAGGGCTCCTGGTTTCCTAGGGGCACGGGGTGGCCACTCAGCCTGGTGTCTCGGGTCTGCTGCGGCGCGCGGGGCGCGTGTATAGGAGAGGTCCCAGTGGGGAGGCCAGGAGCACCAGGGGTCTGGGTCCTGGTGGCCTAGGGACAAGGAGGGCCTGGAGAAGAACTCACCAATCCTGCAGGGGGCACCGCTGTCCTCTGGGGGACACACACAGGCCCCGGTGACCGGGTGGCACCTCTCTCCAGGACCGCACTGGCATGGCTGGGAGCAGTTGGCTCCGAACGTCCCGGGAGAGCAGCCTGGTGGGGAGACAGGGAGGTGGGTGCGGTGAGGGGCCAAAGCGGCAGTCCCCTCCCTGGGCTGGGGGGCAGGCCACGAGTTCCCTTTCCACAGATACCTTCCAAGCAGAGGCGTCCTGTCCAGCCCGGGGGGCAGAAACAGCTCCCATCCTGGGGGTGGCAGGTGCCCCCGTGGCCACACTGGCAGGGCTGGGCACAGTCAGCTCCCCAGTGTCCTGGAGGGCATGCTGCAGGGGACGAGTGGCCGTCTGCCGGGGCAGGGCCAGCCCCCCCCGGACGGACGCTCAGCCCCCAGCCTTCCTGAATCTGCTCGGCCTTGGTCTCCCCGGGACACCAAGGTTTCGAACCACAGCTGCCACGGGCGACCCACGGATGCTTGTCATGTGCCCACCTGCCCGCTCGAACCTGCGTTTGGTTCTCTAACAGCCGTTTCAACATGGGGCGCCCAGGGCTGGACAAGCGACGGGCCTGTGACTCCCCCGCACTTAGCTCTGACTCTTTTTTCTCTTTAACCAAAGACGGAAGTAAGTGTCCGTACTGCTTAAGGCAGAGTTTCTGTGCATCCAACACCAGCGAACAACGCAAGTGCAGCCCGGCCAGAGCTCCCCCGGGGACGCCGCCCTCCATCGCCTCCCCGCGCCCCCGAGCCCGCACCCAGCCTCTCTGCTCACCGCTTCTCACTTCCTCCTAACACCTGCAGTGTTCAGGGCTCTGGGCTAATCTGTTCCATAATGTTATTTATGCATTTTTGTGGGGAAGAAGCCACTTAGAAATAAATATAAATTGACAAACGCAGAAGCAAAAAGAAAAACATGTGAAACCAAGCTCAGGGCTCCCTCACCCGCCGCCGGCCCCGGGGCCCAGACAAACAGCGCCCTGCCCAGGCCACCCTGCAGAGGGAAGTCCCAAGCTGCGCCCCGGGGCCCCTGGGTCATAATAGAGTGTCCGTACGTTTTATATAAGCTACAGAACCCAAGTGGGCCTGGAAGCCTCCGGTCCTCAGCCCAGCGCTCAGCACGCACACGCGCTCTCACACACAAGCCGCCACCTACGCTGGGAGCAATTGGGGCCTGTCCAGCCGGCCAGGCAGTAGCACGTCCCGTCCGAGGGGTGGCAGGAGGAGTGGTTGGCACACTTGCAGGGCACACAGCGCTTGCCATAGCGGCCGGGCTGGCAGGCTGGGGGGAAAGGGCCGGTGATGACTGGGGGCAGGGACCACCCCTGGGTCAGCCCTGGACCCCACCGGCTCCCTCCCTTCTCTGCATTGTAGAAGACGCCAAGAGGGGCAGTGGGGGGCTTCTGGCATCTGACGTGGCCCTGCACCCTCCTGCTGGCGAAGGAGGGAAGGAGAGGGAGCCTCACATTTCTGGCAGGAGGGCCCTCGGAATCCGGGGGCGCACACGCAATTGCCGTTCTCCGGGACGCAGGTGCCCCCGTTCCTGCAGGTACAGCTCTTACTGCAGTTGGCTCCCCAGAAGCCGTCGGGGCAGGGCAGGTGGCAGCGGGCCCCTGTGGGAGAGAAAGGTAGGGTGAGCCTGGCCGGCGCCCCACTCACGTCCGCAGGGGCTCTGGCGGACATACCTCCTGTGGGATCCATCCCCCAGCTCTGGGGGGCTTGGGGCCAGGACACCTCAGTGCTCACCCGTCCAGCCGGCCAGGCACTGGCAGTTTCCATGAACAGGGTCGCAGCCATCAGAGTGGTCACAGTCACAGCGGCTGGCACAGCCTTCGCCGAACCTCCCCTTCTTAGAGAGGAGTGGAGGGCGGGGCAGGCCACTCAGCCGGGAGTTTGCGGTGACCGGCCCTCCCGCGGGCAGACGGGCTGTTGAGCACTTACCGGGCAGGGGAGCTGGCAGTGCGCTCCGTGCCAGCCGGGGGTGCAGGCGCAGGCTCCAGTTTGCGGGCTGCAGGCTGCCTCGTGGGCACACTGGCAGCTGGCATTGCAACCGAAGCCCCAGGTTCCGGGCGAACAGGGCACGGAGCAGTTACCACGCTGCCAGCCTGGAAGAGGGGCCCCGCAGAGAGGCATGGGGATCCAGCTCCACCCTACCCTACCCCCCACCAAGCGCCCAGGCATGAGCTGTGCCCGGCTCTGGGCTGGGAGCTGAGAGTGGGCGTGGGGGTGTTCGAGGCCCAGCCGGGAGGGAGGCAAGCGTGTGCACCGGTAACACTCTGGGTGGCTGCTGGTGGTCCACCACTCCCTTCTGGGGCCTGCAGAATGGGGGGGCAGGGGGGCTGGGCAGTGAACCCCAAACCAGGTACCTAAACGAGTAATGCACATCACGTGTAAGCCTACAGGGAGGAGTGGGGACAGGAGACCGGAGGCGGGTCGCACATCACCGCGAGCCAAACACAACTCAGCCGTGTCAGAACGCAGCCTAAAGGCTGCCAACCGGCCACCCGGGTGGATCTCAGAAGCCCTTCCGGGCCCTGCCAACTTGTGGTTCTTGATGACTGAGGGCGAGGGATGCTCGCCCGAGAGGTGCCTTCTGGCCTGGACCTTTAAGCGCAAGTAGGATTTTTGTGGTTGAAAAAAAAGCAAAGTGGATTTTCCAGGAAGGAAGTGGCCTGGCGACTTTCCCACCGTCCAGCCGCGGCCCGGGGCCCCCGCCCCTGCGCTCGGGCCCGCCTTCTTGCCCGTGGCCCCGCCCCCAACCCGCCCCTCCCCGGAGACCCTGCCCCCTTACCCTCCTTGCACACGCAGGCGCCGTCGACCGGCGAGCAGGCGATGGCGTTCGCGCAGGAGCAGCGAGCGCTACAGGCGACTCCGTAGGTGTCGGGGGGGCAGAGGCTAGCGCAGTGCGGGCCCTGAAAGCGGGGGGGGGGGGGGGGCGGTGAGGGGGCGGCCCGGACCCTCCGCTCCCCGCTCCTCCGGGTCCTCCCCGCGCCACGCCTCACCGTGTAGCCGGGCGCACAGCGGCAGCGGCCGCTGTCGGGCTGGCACACGCCGCCGTGGAGGCAGAGGCAGTGCTCCTGGCAGCCGGGCCCGTGCGTGTCCTGCGGGCAGCTCTCGTTGCAGTGCAGGCCGGCCCAGCCCGGCAGGCACGAGCACTCCCCGCTCATCGGGTGGCAGCTGCGGCGGGAGCGGGTGGCGCCGTCTGACCGGGTCCGCGCGCGCCTCCCGCGCCTCCCGCGCCTCCCCGGGCCTCCTGGGCTCCTTAGCGCCCGGCTTCGCCGAACCCGGGGGCCGTTCGAGTCCCGAGGCCCCTCCCTCTCCCTTCTGTGACATCTGTCCCGCCCTCGGGTCGGGCTCCCGGGCTTCAGCGCCCAGGGCCTCTCCCATTGGCGTCCGGCCCCTGAGCGCGCTCCCGCGCCACACCTGAGGCTGTGCTCCGGGTCGCAGGTGCAGGGCTCCTGGCAGCTGAGGCCGTAGAGGCCGTCGGGGCAGAGGCGCTCGGTGCAGCGGTCCCCGGTGAAGCCGTGTTCGCACAGACACGCGCCGTTGGCCGGGAAGCAGCGCGCGCCCTGGGCGCAGTCGCACGTCTCTGCACAGTCCTGGCCGAAGCGGCCCACGGGGCACTCCTCACGGCACCTGGGGGCCTGCGAGTGAGTCTGGCGGCGCGCACCCTCCCGCCGCTCCCGCCCCGCCCAAGCCACTCACCGATCCCCCGTGTAGCCAGGGGCGCAGCGACACTGGCCAGTGAATCGGTCGCAGAGGCCACCATTGTGACAGTGGCACTCTTGGGAGCAGTTGGGTCCGTGGAAGCCCTCTGGGCAGGGCAGGGAGCAGATGGTGCCCTGGAGAGGTGAACATGGACAGCCCCTCCGCAGGGGCACAGGACCCCTTGCGACCCGCCCAAACCCCTGCAGGGCCACAGCGCCCACCCCCTTCACACACACCCTCCTCCCGCTGCAGAGGAGCTCCCCATCCTGCAGGCCGCGCCCTTCCTACCATCCAACCAGGTGGGCAGCTGCAGGAGCCCTGGGAGGCCTGGTAGACACCCCCGTTGTGGCAAGGTTGGGTTCTGGGGCAGAAGCCATCGGGGCCCGGGAAACAGGACATCTCACAGCTGCTGGGCAAAGCAGTGAGGTCAGGGCGGCCCCAAGCAGCGCTGGCCTCCCCTTTGCCTCCAAGGGCTGCTCCCCCACCCCTGCCCCCGCTTCCTGGGGAGCAAATCCTGACCTCAGAGCTCAGTGTGGCAGCCAGCCTGCAGGTGCTGTGCCCCCCCCCCCCCCAGGACAGGAGGAGTCAGAAAGCAAAGGTTTCCAGGAGCAGAAATGGCAGGGACAGCCAGCACCACCAGAAGGGGTAAAGAGCCTGCGATGCGAGTCCCTCCCCTCAACCTCTGCTCCTGCTGTTGCAGGGGGTGGGTGGCGGGGGCAGGGGTGGGGAGGGGAGACAGACACATCTGTCTGCCCTAGTGTCTCTGGCCCAGAGGGCTCCGCTCTGGAGCTGCTCCATGACCCCCAATGCATCCCCCCGCCCCGGCCTGCGCCTCCTTGCGACAGGCTTCTCTGGGACCGTGTCAGCCCCGCTTTGGGACACCCGCTCACACACATGGGCTTGGTCATCTGCACAGACAGCCTCCCAGCTGGAGGACCTTGCTGTCGCCTCACAAACAGGGAACAGCTCACAGAGACTCAACGATGGGCTCCAGGCTGCTCAACTGGTCAGTGACGGAGCTGGGACGAGGACCTTGGCCCCCCCATTCTGTCCCACTGGGGGCCCAGCTTGAGTCTCTTCATATCTGCACGTGGGCCCCTGTGGTCCTGTGCCCGCGACCCCATTGTGCACCTGGACCCCTTCTTCTCCGGGGGGCAGAAGCAGGCTCCGGTCCGGGGGTCGCAGGGCGCTCCGTGGCACTTGCAGCGTAACCCGCAGGCGGGGCCGTACTGGCCGGGGGGACAGGGCTGGAGGCAACGCGGGGGCTGCAGGCCCAAGGGGCAGAAGCAGGCTCCGCTCTTGGGGTCGCAGGAGCTGCTGTTCCCACAGTGGCAGGGCTCATCACACTGAGGCCCCCACACGCCTGGGGCACAGGCTGTGGGAGGAGGAGGGCAGAAGAGGGTCACCAGGGTCTCCCCCTCCCTAGCCTCCATGAGTCCAAGCCCACTCCCCAAACCTGTGCCCCGTGCCCCCCTTCAGAAAAGGCAGCTGGCCGCTCTGGGGCTCTTGGAGTGTTGGGGTGCCTGCCCCAGGGGGCTAAACCCCTGTGAGCGGTAGGGAGGGTGCGACCCGGCCCACCCCCACAGCCTCCCCCCCCCGCAGTGCCCCTGCACTCACCGCTGGAGCAGTCCTCGCCCCGCCAGCCCTGCTCACACTGGCACCGACTGGGAGCCACGCAGCGGCCGTGGACGCACTCCTGGGCGCAGAGCGCTGGGGCAGAGATGAGGGAGTGAGAACCGCTTCCTCTGCTTCCTCTGCCCCCACCGGCCTTTCCCCCTCGGAAGCCCGACCCCGGGGGGCCTGACGCTCCCAGAGCAGCCCTCGGCCTGGAAGAAGTGGCCACAGAAGACAGGGCCAGTGAGTCAGGCCACAACTTGACAGGAGCTCAGAGTCCAGGCTGCCCAGCCCCTTTCGAGCACCGTGGTTGGGAAACAGAGGGGACCCTCAGGAGGGAAGCAGACTTGGCTGCTATGTGGACGTCGGTGGGTGGGGGCAGACGGTGACGGTGACCGTGACAGTGAAGGTGACGGTGGGGGAGAGGCAGAGCAGGCTCCTGCCGGGGTTCCGGGCTGTGCGGTGGGCGCCAGGCAGGTGAGCCTGGGCAGCGACCAGTGGAAGACACACAGCAACAGAGGCAGGGACGGGAAGAGACAGACTCACAGTGACAGAGGGACGCAGGCAGCCCTGAGACAGACAGACGGGCAGAGATGCTCCAGCACGTGAGAGGAGGGGAGGGAGAAACATGGGGCCAGCTAGGGCAGAGGTGGCTAGTGGCCGCTGCTGGGGGTGGGGACAAGCCTGGAGGCAGCAAGGAAGGACACGGGAAGGACAGACTCACGGACACAGGTGTCCCCGCTCTCATAGAAGCCTTGGCAACAGCGCAGGCGTTTCCGGTGCTCCGTCCTCACCACCTGGCGGTACACCGGCCTGTAGACGACCCTAGGGGACCCCCGAAGGTGGCCCTCAGTGCCCCCGGGCTGAGACCAGGCCAGCCACGCCCACCGCTGTGCGACCCCGGGGAGGCCCCTGCTCGTACAGCAGGAGCAGTCCCTTGCTGCCCCCCCACACCTGCGCACACGCACACACGTGCACAGGTGCACACACACCCACACGAGCCCCCCCAGACCTCCCTCTCAGTGCCGTGAGGCCAGATGCTTCCTTCGCTCTCCCGAGTTTCCGAGAAGAGAAGGGGGAACGGAGAGCCGGCGCCGCTGAGCCCACGCGGGTGGGGGGCAGGGAACCGGGGGGCACTCACGTGGGCTGGGGGCAGGCGTGGGGGCTCTCCCAGGGCCGCTCACAAGGCTCTGAGGGGAGCAGGCTGAAGGGGCGGGAGTGGGACTCCTTGGTGATGGTGGTGAAGCTGCAGGACAGGGGTCAGGGGTCAGGGCAGGGGAGGCCGAGCAGCCGCAGGGCCCTCAGGAAGCGGGGGTGTGAGGGCTTGGCCATGCTGGGGAAGGTGGGTTTGCTCCCCCAGCCTAGGAAGAACCCCTATCCTGGCCCCTCCCTCTGAAGGGGTCTTCCCAGAATCGGAATATTCCTGGGACCCCCTCATCATCGCCCCCTCCCCCAGCCTGTAGGACCAGAGCGGTCCATTTCCCCCTCCGCCTCCTCCCTGCACGGGAAAAGGAGCTGGAACTGATTCCTGGGCCCTGCGGATGGAGATGGGCTGAGACACTTCTGGCCAAACCCTGGCCTGGGCCTCGTTCCCCAACCCCGTGCCTTTTGCTCCCCCTGGACCAGCCCCCCTATTTGCTCCACGGTGAATGGCTCCCACCCTGCATCTGTCCTGCAGCCACTTCCCACGGGGACCAGGGGATGGGGACAAGAAAGGACAGGGTCGGAAGTAGGTCCCGACCTGCTCCCCACCCACCGACCTGCTCCCCACCCACCAGGTGAGGCCAGGATGGAGGAGGAGGGGAGCAGGGACAGAACCAGGAGGGATGCAAGGGAGGACTAGGGAGAGGCAGGGAAGCGGGAAGGAGAGGGAGAGGAGAACCACCCCCCCTTCCCCTGCCCCCGCAGGCAGTAGGGGGAGCTGGGGAAGCCACAAGGGACCTGTCACCTTTCCCAGAAGCTGCAGGTGTTGGGGTCGCTGGGGCTGAGGGCTCCAGCCAGCCCCAGGCCCAGGGCCAGGAGTTGCAGGGGGCACAGAGGCGGTGACATTGCCAAGGCCGGGCTCTGGGGCAGGTGATGGACAACAGAATCTGCAGAGACCAAAGGGTGGGGGAAGACACGGGGCTGTCGCCTCTTGTCCCCCAGCCCCCTGCCCGGGGTGGGCTCTGCTCCCCAAGGTCACGTCCCTGACCAGGTGGCTGTCACCTCTGCCTGGCCGTCCTCCCTCCATTCTCTGCCGGAGTCCTCACGTCGTCCAGCGACCCCCGTCCTCCCCTGCAGACCGCCCCACCCGCCCAGCACCCTGAACTCAGCCCCGGCCCAGGGCACCCGGACACCGGTACAGAGTGGGAAGCTGGAGCCCATGGGAGGTCGTGCGGGAAGCCCACAGGGCCTGGGGGCCCGGGAGAAAGAATGGGAGAAAGAATTCCCAGTCCCCAGGTCCCCACAGCCCATCGTGGAATCGGCCACGGAGGGGACTTTCCTGTCACTGCATGCCAGCAGGTGGGGCCAAATCCCTCTGATGCAGCTGGGGGCCTGTGGCGGTGCTGATGGGAGCAGGGCCTGTCTGATGACCTCGAAGGAGGCCACTCCAATCCACCGTGTTGGGCGCAGTAGTTCCACGGGCTCCCGGGAGCCCATGGCGCCCGGTCACAGAGGACACATTAGGAGCCTGAAATCCTGCTTGCTCTGGGGGATTACTGACCCCAGGGATGCCACCAAACAGCAGAAGCCTGGGAGAACCCCATCCCCACCGGCCAGAGGCCCCACATGCCCGCAGGTCCCACAGCTATGGCCCCCAGGCCGGCCTCAGACGGAAGCGGCCCCCAGCTCGCTCCCGCCTCCCCCTCAGCCATCTGGAAGCGGCTCCTCTCTCCTCCTCCGTCCTGGCCTCGCCAGGTGGGTGGGGAGCAGGTCGGGACCTCAGCTGGGCCGGCTCTGGCTCCCGCGCTCAGGAGGGGCTGAGCTCCTGCCTGGCCACCCCCGAAGCCGGAGTCAGATCGCGGTCCGTGTTCCTAACACTCGTCCTGGCTCCCTGCTCCCTGCCTCCCTGAAGCACCCACATCTGCTTACAATTTTCCCGGGAAGGTCCTGGTTGCTGGCCCCTTCCCCACCCCCACCCCCGCAGTATCTCTGGAATTCTGGAATGCCTGCCCCCTGGGCCCGCCCCGCGCCCCCCACCCACACACTCCCAGGGTCCCCGCAGCCCCGAGACGCACCAGACTTTTCCCCACGTCCGCTGTGCTGCGGCCCCAGAAATGCCTCCCCCCTGTCTCCCACCACCTCCCAGCTGCTGGCCCAGGGGCTGTCCCCACGGAGGATGAGGGGTGTCCCTGTCACAGCTCCCCCAGAGCACGTGTCCCCCCCCGCCCCCCACTGGCCTTCCTGGCGCTCCTCCACTCACCCTTAGGCCTCAGGGCGTTCACCGGCTCTCTAGGGCATCCTGCAGCCTGAGACGCTCAGAGGAGCAGGGGCAGGGCCTGGGGGACCCAGCAGTGTCCTGGGGGATCCCAGCGCTCAGGATGCGGAGCCTGAAAACAGGAAACAGAGGCTGGTTCCAGCCGGGAGCGGGGTCACGGGCTCCCTCCTCCCCACAGCCTGAACTCAGAGGGTGGGATGCAGCCGGCTGGGCCAGTGGCTGGTCTCCCGAGCTGGGCACCCGGGCCACTCTGCAGGGGTGAGGGGGAGACTCAGCCTGTCCTCAGAGAGCCAGGCCACGCGAGGGTCTGTCCCAGGGCACCCCTGCCCCCTCCCGAACAGACGTGGCTGCTTCTGCCGGCATCCCCAGCTGGGCCCTGCACCCCTGCCCCGCGGGCTGCCTTCCCAGGTCCAGGGCCCGCCCCCCGGATCCGCTTTCAGGTGACTTGTCCCCGTGGGGCCTCCCTTGGCAGAGTCCCTGCAGGATCCTGAGCCTCCACACGCCTCCCGCTCCCACCCATTGTCACCCCGCCCTCTGCCTGGGCCCCCAGCTGTCCTCAGACCGGGGCTCGGTTGGAAGGGATCCAGGTTTCCCGCCACCCAGCACCCCCCTCTCCTGGACCCGTCCCCGGAGTGCGAGGCTGGGGGGGCACACGCTGCACAACAGGAAGGACCTGAGGCAGGGCAAGGGGCCCTCACGTTAGCCCCTCCTGCCAGTCACCACCTCGAAAACCAAGGTCTAGAGGAAACGGTTCACCTGGGGGGCTTTAGGAGGGGCAGGGGACAATGAGGAGGGCTCGGCCCCCCCATCCCCCACCCATCCAGGGTTCCCCTTGATAATGGCTGATCAGGGGCTGGAGGGCTGGGAAGATTCTGTTTTCCCAAAGCACCTCGGGGTCCCAGAAGGCACCAGGGCCCCAGCTGGGTCAGGAACAGGCCCAACGGTGGGGTTGGTGCAACCAGTGGGTGGTCCGCAGGGAGGGGTGAGGTGGGAGGGGGATCCCAGCAGGAAGGGGCAGTGTTTGGCCTGACCAACCTCAGCCCCGAAGAAATGGGGATCCCAGGCCAATCAGGAGCCCAGAGCCCCAGCCTGGACCCACAGCTCGTCTCTGAGACTTCGTTGGGGCCCATCCCAACACTCCCAGACCCACCAGTGCTCCCAGAGGGGCCGGGGCCACCTCTCCAGGGTTTCACATCAGACAGCGCTGGCTGCCATCCCGCACTCACGGAGGGCACCCCAGGCCCCCTCACGGTGCGCTCCTGGAGGTCAGGCCTTGAGTACTGTGTGGAGAAAGGTAGGGAGCCGCCCCCGGGTCTCGGGTGCGGTGGGCCTCGTCCCCTGTGGAAGACGGTGCTGCTCACAGGCCAGGGCCGGGGCAGGAGCAAGTGCGCGGCCCACGCCACGCAGCCGCAGCCGGCGGGATCCAAACCCAGGCTGCTGGCAGGCGGGCCGGCGCTCCCAGGGGTTCCCATCAATCCGGCCCAGAAGGGGAATCCCAGGGGCTTTGCATCTCTTTGCAGAAGTCTCAGTTATGCGGAGGGAGAGATGCCGAGGCGGACAGGAGGAGGGGGGCTGCGGGGAGCAGGCCAGAGCCGTGGGAACGGGCTGCGCTCGCAGTCCAAACCAGTGGAGCTTCTCTCTTCCACCTCCGGACGTGAAGCCGCCGCCCCCGCCGCCAGGCCCCAAGCCCCCACCCCAGGCGGAGCGTGGCCTCCCCCAGCCATGCCCCAGGGGGCCTCCAGGCCCACACGCAGCCCAGCCCCAGCCCCCCTCCTGCTCGGCGGATTCCTTCCGTGGGGCAGAGCTCCTGGTGGTCAGGAGAGTGACCATTTCTATAGGAGGCAGAGGACGGACCAGAGGACCTCCCCCCGCCCAGCTCCCCTCCCCAACTCTTCTCCAGGAGGGGGGTCGACTGAGGACAGCCTCGGAGCTGGGCCGTGAATCCCAGCTCTCAGCCCCCCCCAGGGGGCTTGAAAGCAGCAGAGCTGTCCCACAGATCTACACGGGAATTGACAGACAAGGGCTTTGAGCCCCCCACGGGCTGGGTTCGCACTCACTGCCCCCCCCCGTCCCCTCCCTCGGCACTGCCATACCCTCTGCGTATCAATTCCAAGAAAAGCTGTTTCTTGTTTTTTTCTGAAGAACCCCCAGGATGATCCGGGAATGGGGCCTTAACTGCTGACACAGAGAAGGGAAGTGGGGGTGGGAGGGGCCAAGCCCCCCACAAAACCTGATCCCTCAAAAGGACGATGGGCTGCCCGCCAGGTACGCCTTCCAGCCAGAGGCAGTGCTGAGCCAGGACGCCTGCTCCCTGCCGAGCCAGCTCCCAGCCTGACCCCCACCCCTGGGGCCCCGGCCCCTCCTCCCATCTCTGTCTCTCTGGCCCCTCCTGTCATGTCTCGGAGTCCAGAGATCATAGTCCTTACAGCCTGGCACTTACAAGCTGTGTGACCTCAGGCATGTCACCGGAGCCCCGTGAGCCTCCATTCCCTCATCTGTGAAATGGGACAGCGGCCCCCACACCTCGCGGGGTACGGTGCGGGTGGGAACCGTTAGTGCCGGTAAGCCCCCTGGAGCAGAACCTCAGCCCAGAAGCCGCTCCGCGGACATGTGCGGGCACAGGGACAGGACCCCCTTCTTTTTGTTTTTGTTTCTCATCAAAGTCTCCCTGCTCTGGGGCAACTGGGAGTCTCAGTCAGGGAGCACCCGACTGGGCTCAGGTCATGATCTTGGGGTCCTGAGATGGAGCCCCATGTCGGGTTCATGCTCAGTGCGGAGTCGGCCTCGGGCTCCTCTCTCTTCCTCTGCCCCACTTCTCTCTCTCTCAAATAAACAACAATAAATAAAGTCTTTAAAAAAAAAAAACCCCGAAAACAAACCTCTCTGCTTTCTGCCTTTTTCATCTTCCTCCATCAGTTTCTTGGTCTGTGTCTTTCTGCCTCTCTCCTTTCTTCCCGACTGAGCCCCGCAGGGGCCCCTCTCCTTCCTTTCCTCCAGGCTGCCAGGCGCAGCACAGTTGTGCAGTGTGTTCACTGCACAAGGGAAGCCACCCTCAGGCGTGCAGAAGCTCACCAAGCCCTGTGTCTCAGCCTGGCCACGGGGGCCTGGCCCCAGATCGACCTGCCTTGTCCGTCTGTTTCTCTGTGCTCTCTCTAAGCCTGTCTTGGCCATGGAGACAGGATCACCTAGTTCTCCTCACCCACCAGTGAGATCCCAGTCTGCCCCCTCCCGGCTCAGCATCCACACGCGCCCAGACACGCAAGCACAGAACCCCGCCTCCACCCCGCCAGGCCGCCAGCCTGCGGCACCCCAGGCTTGTCTGCCGGATGGAGGGGCAGGAAGCCTGTGTGCTCCCAGAGGCTGGCCGGGAAGCGGGCAGGGGTGAGGGGCCGGCCTTGTGTTCTCTGTGGCTCAGGAAACAGAAGCTAGAGGGTCCTCAGCCGGACCTGTTTACTCATCAGGAAACAGGGAAACCTGGGGATTCTGATTCACCCAACGACTATCGCGTGCCTCCCAGAGGCCGGCGCCAACGCCAGGCCCGGCGGCCGCGGCCTACAGGAGCCCTCTGACGGCCGTCCTCAGTCACGGGGAGGCCCCAGGAAAGCGACTTGCCCGGGGCCACCTGGGGGCCAGCAGCAATGCCAGGGTTAGAATCTGCCTCAAAGAACAAAGCACTGGGTGGAGGGGACCCCAGACGACACAGGCCGGGGAGCGTGTCATCTTTCCAGACCCTCACTCTCTGGCACCCCCAGAAACCCTCAGAAAGCACCGCTGCTCTCCGGACACCGCTCCTGTCTGACGCCCTCCGTGGCTCCCCATACCACCACCCCCGGAAAGGGGACCCGGGAGCCAGGCCTGCTGGCCGGCCATCCCCCTGGGGGCGCACACACTCGCTCTCGTTCCTCCTGTTCCTCCTCGGCCCAGAGGAGCCCCCTGCCCCCCCCCCCAGGGCCAGCTCCAAACCAGACCGGACCAACACTTTCTCAGACTCTAGCCAAAGGCTGAGCACCCGGGTCACTCCTCTGGGGGCACGTGGGGCAGACCCAGGCCAAGCCATGAGTCCACAGGCCCCCAGAGGAGGGACCCCAGGGTCCTGTCTGGTCTGGGGCCGGCGCCGGGACTGCAGGTTCATGCTCTGCCCACCCCCACAGGCTGGGGCGCCCTCGCCGGTGCCACGGGAGGCCGTGAGTGGGCTGGGGACTCCACCGGCCCCCGTGGCAATGACACTTTTATTAAGGTTAGCCTTCCCCGTGGGAACGGGGCTCTGTGGGGCCAGGGCGCTTTCCCACCTTCCTCACCCCTGACCTTGGCCCCCGGCCCACAGGGATGCCTGGGCCCCAGGACGTGCCTTCACCCCGGGGGCAGCGGAAGCAGCCCGCAAGGAGCCCCCCGCCCTTAGGCAGGGAAAGGCGGCTCCAGACCTACCCTCCTGACCTCATGACCTCAGGCAGGCGTCCTGGGCGGGGCGGGGGGGGGGGGGGGGGGGTGAGTTCCTAAGCGATGAGAGCGCAGTCCAGCCGGGCCCTGAGTCACCTGGGGAGGAGGGGCTGAGCCCTGTCCTGTGACTGCCCCCCTCCCCGCCATCCACACTCCCCCATCCAGTCAGAGGGACTGGGCCCCTGAGGCCCTGTGTGGGGCAGGGGAGGCCCCATGTCCCAGAGCCTCGCACGCACCGGTCCCCTCTGGAGACCCGTGTCTGGGCACACGTGGGAGAGCCGTCCCCAGCCCCGTGAGTGTGTGCCGCGGCTGGTTTCTGCTCACTGCCCCGGCGCTCGGCAGACTGCGGTGTCACGCTTCAGAAATACCCCAGAGAAGGGAAGTCACGGCCCCGGGTCACACAGCCAGGCGAGGGCAAAGCAGGGATGGGGACTGGGATGGGGACCGGGTCTACCAACGCCCAAAGCCTGAGCTCCCCTTCCCGTCTCCCGCCGCGGCCTTCCCTCTGCTCTTCCCACCCTGCTCGCCTGCCTCCAGCCCGTCTGTTCTTTCTCTCGTCTCTGCCGCCTGCCTAAGTCCGCCCTTGCTTGCCTCTGGCTCTCGTGTGCGATGTCACTGTCCCTTCTCATGTTTCCGTCTCTTTACATCCCCATCTGTCTTTCTCTCTCCTTCTTGGTCTCCTCTTCCTTCTGCCAGCATCTCCAGGCCCGATTTCGAGCCAGGCCCAGGCCCAGGCGTGCTGCCGACACTCCCCCTGCCAAGCTAGGACGGCGGGGCTGGGATGGCAGGGACAGGACAGTGTGGATAGGACAGTGTGGATAGGACGGCGGGGCTGGGATGGCAGGGACAGGACAGTGTGGATAGGACAGCGGGGCTAGGATGGCAGGGACAGGACAGTGTGGATAGGACAGTGTGGACAGGACAGCGGGGCTAGGACGGCGGGGACAGGACAGTGTGGATAGGACAGTGTGGACAGGACAGCGGGGCTGGGATGGCAGGGACAGGACAGCGTGGATAGGACAGTGTGGACAGGACAGCGGGGCTAGGACGGCGGGGCTGGGACGGTGGGGCTCGGCCAGCCAGGCCCTCCAGCGTCCAGGGAGCCTCTTTCTCAGAGCTTCCCAGGGCACTCTAAGGAGATGCTCAGGAGCACAGTGGCGGAGGCCCTGCCTGACTCTAGCACGTCCCCAGCAGCTGGTGGGGGACAGGCAGACAGCAGCCCGGTGACCTCTATCTCTGCCTAGAGAGCCAGTTTCCTCTTCTGGGAAAGCCTGATAGGAATGGGATAGGGGAGTGAAGGAACAGAGGCCAACCCTGGGCTTCACCTCCCAGTGGAGAGAGGAGGCTTGAGAGGCGAGCCTGGCCTCCCCCTCAGCTCCTCGGCGAAGGGAGCGTAGGCCGGTACCCTTCGGGGTGCTCCGGGAGCGGGAGAGGAGCTGCAGGGGACAGGCCAGGAGAGTGGCCCCCACGCGGCCTCACACACACACACGCACACACATGCACACGCACGCACACGCCCACACACACACACTCACACAGCACTAGAGTGTGCACTGGGTGGGCGGGGGTCAGGGAAGAGCCCCTGCCACGCCATGCCCCTGCCCGGCCCAGGGGAGGCCAGGCTGAGAGCTGACCCCTTGCCCAATCCCTCTCGGAGCCGTGGTCTGGCTGAGCCTGGGAACTCCGGCCGGCACAAGCTGTTCCCATCCCCAGGGACCGGGGTCACAGCCCAGCCCCGGGAGAGGCCGCTGATGAGAGATCAGGACAGGAGAGTGAGGATCCTGCGTTGAAGGCAGGAGACGGGTGCGGCTGCGGGGTGGTCTTCCAGCCCCCACCCCCCCGGCCGGCCTCCCCCAGCCCAGCCTTGCCGCCTCAGAAGCCCGGCCAGCCCCAGGCTTTCTGCCCATCCAGACGCGGGAGACCTGTGGCCAGTTCTTGTGCCCCCAGCTGGCGAAGCCGTGGGTGCCAGGGAGCGGCATCCCGGCAGGTGCTCAGCCTCCTGTGGGGTCAGGTCGCGTGTTGGCCTTCCACCCCCCCAAAGCAGTGGCAGGAGCCCTGATCAGGCCTGTGCTCAGAGGAGACAAGCTGTCCTTCAGCTGAGCCTCCGGCGACCCCCAAGGGCAGGCGCGGTGCTGTAGGCGTCCCCTCTCAGAAAGACCCGCGGGGCACAGAGCACCTCCCGGTCTCTGTGACCGGGAAGGGGCAGAGTGGAGATTCGAACCCCCGTGTGGGCCTCTCACGCCCCCCCCTGCAGCCTAGCAGAGGACCTGGGGCCCCGCTCTCCGCTCTCCAACTGCACCCCCCGCCCCCACAAGGCGCTCCGGCGGGGCTCGGGAAGAGGCCTTTTCTGCATGCCACTAACTTGCTGTCCCCCCAGAGGGCCACCCCAGTGCCCCTGGCCCCTCCGCTGCCCGCACCCTCACCAGGAGAACTCGCGGTCCGCAGCCCTTCCCCGGGGCAGGGGGGACGCGGGGCGCGCGGGGGCGCACAGTCACTCACCTGCCTTGGACCCGGGCTGTCGCCGGCCTGGGGTGGGGACCGCCCGGCGGCCGGGAGGGGACAGCGGGGCGGCGGGACGGCGGGGAGGCGGGGCGCGCGGCCCGCGGGGCGGGGCGGGGCAGGAAGGGGGCGGGCCCCGCGGGGCAGGAAGTGTGAGGGGGCGCCGGGGCGGACGCGGGAGCGGCGGGGCGGGGGAGGGGGCTGTGGGCTCCCGGGGAGGGAGATGCCGGGGGAGGAAGGCGCTGGGGGGGCGCTGGGGGCTCCGGGGGGGCCCGGGGCTGGGGGCGCCGCGGAGGGGGCTGGGGACGGCTGGAGGGAGGGAGGCGTTGGGACGGTGGGGGCGCCGCGAGCCGGAGGGGGCGGTGTTGGGGTGGCGGCCTGCCCTGGAGCGGAGCGGGGGCCCCGGACCGACCCTCGTGGTTCCCGCAGGGCCCCGGCCTGCTCCGCCTCCCGCGCCTCAGCCTTCCGGGCCGCAGAGTGGGCCCGCGCCGGGACCCAAAGAGCCCGTCCGCAGCGGGCACCTCCCCCGGGCGGGCCGCGGCCCAGGGTCGCCTCCTCCGCTCCCGCCCGAGGAGCCCGGGGGGCGCGCCGCGACCTGGGCCCGACCTCCGCCGGCGCCACCTGGCGGCCGCAGCGCGCTCCCGCCGCCCTCTTGGAAGGCCGCGGACGCCTGCTTCCTCTCTGCCTGCCTCTCTGCCTGCCTGTGATCTGTGTCAGAGAAAGAATCTTTTTGTTTTAAATGTACTGTTCAATGACGCTTTTTGACACTTTTAAAAATTGGGGCGCCTGGGTGGCTCAGTCGTTGAGCGTCTGCCTTCCGCTCAGGTCGTGGTCTCAGGGTCCTGGGATTGGGCCGCGCATCGGGCTCCCTGCTCCGCGAGGAGTCGGCTTCTCCCGCTCCCGTTCCCCTGCCTGTGCTCCCTCTCTCGCTGTGTCTCTCTGTCAAATAAATAAAATCTTTTAAAAATTTTTTAATTATGTTAAAATCTATGTAAGAAAATTTACCACTTTAACCATTTTGACAAGTTTTTTTTTTAATTAAAAGATTTTATTTAGGGGCGCCTGGGTGGCTCAGTGGATTGAGCCGCTGCCTTCGGCTCAGGTCGTGATCTCAGGGTCCTGGGATCGAGCCCCGCATCGGGCTCTCTGCTCTGCAGGGAGCCTGCTTCCTCCTCTCTCTCTGCCTGCCTCTCTGCCTGCTTGTGATCTCTCTGTCTGTCAAATAAATAAATAAAATCTTTAAAAAAAAAGATTTTATTTATTTATTTGACAATGATCACAAGTAGACGGGGGTGGGGGGGGGAGCAGGCTCCCTGCTGAGCCGAGAGCCCGATGCAGGGCTCGATCCCAGGACCCTGAGACCACGACCTGAGCCCAAGGCAGAGGCTTAACCCACTGAGCCACCCAGGCGCCCCCACGTTAACCATTTTAAAGTGCGCAGTTCGGCGGCATACGCACCTCCACACCCTGCAACAACCATCCATCTCCCTACCGTCTCCATCTCCCCAAACTCGAACTCTGTCTCCATGAAACAGCAGCGCCCCACTCCTGCTCCTCCCCGGCCCCGTCTGTCCTTCTTTCTGTGTCTGCGGATTCCACTACTCCCAGTGGCAGAACTGGAATCACAGTATTTGTCTTTTGGGCTGGTTTGTTCACTCGGTTTGATGTCTTGGTTTGATGAACTTTGACAGACGCGTCACCCTGGGTACCCACCACTTCAATCAAAGTAGCTTTTCATTTTTTTTCAAAGTAGCTTTTTAAAAGTAAGCTCCGCGCGCAAAGCGGGGCTCCAGTGCACCACCCCGAGACCAGGAGTTGCATGCTCCACCGACCCAGCCAGCTGATGCCCCAGTCAACATAATTTCTACAAAACCTCCCGCCCCCGCCAGGCGCCTGGGTGGCTCAGTCCCGCCTCCGACTCCTGATTTCCGCGCAGGCCGGGCCGGCGCCGGGGGCTGGAGCCGGGGGCTGGAGCCGGGGGCAGCCGAGAGTCTGCTCCAGATTCTCTCCCTCCACCCCCCGCCGCGCGTTCTCGCTCTAAAATAAATATATTTTTAAGATTTTATGTATGCATTTGACAGAGAGCGAGAGAGGGAATGAGAGGGGAGAAGGCCAGCGGGAGAAGCGGGCTCCGCACGGAGCCGGGAGCCCGACGTGGGGCTCGATGCGGAATTCCAGGATCACGACCCGAGCCAAAGGCTGTGGCCCAGCCAACCGCGCCACCCAACGGCCCATGAAGTAAATAATTTTTTAAAAGATTTTATTCATTTGGCGGACACAGCGAGAGGCAGCACACGCAGGGGAGGGGCAGAGGGGGAAGCAGGCTCCCCGCCGAGCCCGGAGCCGGACGCGGGGCTCGATCCCAGCACCCCGGGATCACGGCCCGAGGCGAGGGCAGACGCCCGGCGACGGAGGCCCCCGGAGCCCCCACAATGAAAAAATCTAATTAGTTTTCGGCGCCGTCGAACTCCCGGTGACCTTTGCACGTGGTGCCGCAGCCCCGCCCCCGGCGCGCGACCGCCCGGACCCGCCCTGCGGCCGCGGAACCCGGGCTCCGGCGTCCGCGCTGCCGGCCCGGGCCCTGCTCGCTCGCGGCCGGCGTCGCTCCCCGCAGGGGCCTGGGGCGGCCCGCGCGCCGGGTCACCGAGGCCCGCCGCACCGCCTCCCGCCGGGCCGCGTCTCCGCGCGGGAAGCCGCTGGGGACGTCCGCGCACGAGTCGGCCCGGACGCGCTTCCTTTGCCCCCGCGGACCCAAGCGAGCGCCCCCGCGTGCGGCTCGAAGCCGGGACCCCGCGACGCGCAGTCACGCGCTCCGAGCCCGCCAGGCGCCCCTGCCCCGCGGCTCCTTCGGGGTTTCCCGGGATGAACCCGAGCGGCGTCCGGCTTCCGGCCCGGGGTCAAAGCGGTGTCTGCCCGAGAGGCTCCTGCCCGCGGGACACGGGCGAGCGCGGAGCGCGAGGCCGCCGGGAGGACTCGCGGGCAGGTGCGGCTCCCGAGCGCGTCGGCGGCGGCGGACCGGAAGGCTCCAGCAGGGGGCGGCAGAGACCGACGCACGGCTCCGTCTGGAGGCCCAAGACCATAGAGGAGGAGCACCCCTGAGGCCAGAGGGGCCTTGAAAGGCTTCCGATGCAGCGCCTCCTAGGGGCCAAGGGGGGAACCTGCGCTGCGCCCTGACCTGAGCCCGCGTTCTCCCTCCAGGTTGGGGTTCGGCGCCCTGGCGCGCTCTGGGACCCTGTCCGGCCTCTCCCTCCTTCCCCACCCCTGCATATGAACCTTAAACTTGCTCGTCCAGCCTGAGTGTTCCTTTTTTTCTTTTTCCCCAAAATTTAAAAAATGTATTCATTTGGGGGAGACTGAGCGAGAGCATGAGCAGGGGGAGCCGCGGCGGGAGGGGCAGAGGCGGGGACGACGGAGGTGCTCCTCCTGCCTGCCAAGAGGGCACAAGGGGTCCAAGGCCCTCATTCTTTTCTTTCTTTTCTAGTTAGTCGCTGCACCCAACATGGGGCGTGAACTCACCACCGGGAGATGGGGCGGCTACAGGGACAGCCAGCCCAGCGCCCGCCTGCTTCCTTCTTCTGCTCAACGAGCAACGCTCTTGTGCTTGGGCCCAGGATGCGGAGGAAATGACCGTGACGATGAGGAGAAGGGCAGCGTTTATCGGACAGACCCTCCTGACATCCCGGCACTCGTCTAAAACCTTGTACTAGCCGCGAAATAAAGTCCGCCCGTGCTCAAGAGCTCCCGGGCTAGTTGGAGACGCCACCATTCATTCATTCGTGGAGGGAAGGTTTGTAGGGCACCTACCGGTGCATGGCGCGGGGACTACAGCTGTGAACCGAGCAGAGCAAAACCTCTGCCTGAACGTGGAGGGAAGGATGGAGCTTGCGGCCTGATCGTGGGGCTGGTGGGGAGAAGACAAATCCGTAAAGTCGTGATGCATCCCATGACCTCCGTCTGTCACAGACAGAGGCCGACGACAGGAGAGGGCGTGGGAGTGCTGGGGGTCCTGGTTTTAGAAAGGGGGTCAGGGAAGCCCTCACTGAAAAGGGGGCCTCCAGGTGAGGACCTAGGGGAGAGGAAAGAGGGACCACACAGCTCTCCGCAGAGAGGGCATTCCAGGCCACAAAGGCCCGGAGGCCAGATCACATGCCATGTACAGAGACCAGCGAGGGGACGGAACCGAGTGGTGTCAGGAGTGGACGGGTCAAATCCCACGGGGTCCTGTCAACCATGCTGGGGCGGCTGGAGTCGGCTCTAGGAGATGGGGAGCCTCGAGGGGATTTTGAACAGAAGAGGGTCACAATCCCATTCAAGCTTTAAAAGAGTAACCATGCATTGTAGGGAGCACAGTGGAAGCAGGGAGAGCGGGAGGAGGCCACCGCACCGATGGGGGACACAGAGTGTGGGTGCCTCATCCCTCTGCAGAGGAGTCCTAGAGGCAGCGGCATCGAGGGAATCGGAGAGGACTGGAGAGAGGATCCTGATGTGGCAGCCAGCCGTGCAGCAGGTTGGGCTCTGGGCCCCCTGAGCACACAGCTCCTCTCAGCAGGCTGGGTGCCCCTTGTGGCCCAGATGCACAGACAGATGGAGGGAGGGTCCCCTGGCCCCACGCAGCCCACGTGGTGGCCAACACAGGTAGGACGGGAGGGGGAGCCTCAAGGGAAAAACTAGGGGCGCCTGGGTGGTTCAGTGGGTTAAGCCTCTGCCTTCGGCTCAGGTCATGGTCTCAGGGTCCTGGGATCCAGCCCTGCATCAGGCTCTCTGCTCAGCCGGGAGCCTGCTTCCTCCTCTCTCTCTGCCTGCCTCTCTGCCTACTTGTGATCTCTCTGTCTGTGTTGAATAAATAAATAAAATTAAAAAAAAAAAAAAAAAGGAAAGCCCAGAAGGACAGAGCCTCCTTGCTGCTCCCCAAGTCTGTCCCGGTGCTTGGCGGCGGTGCTGATGATGCTGGCCGGCGTGCCCACCCGACCCCTCCCTTACCCTCCCGGGTCTTCGGGTGTGGGCAAGGATCGCTGGAAAAGGAGCTACGAGCCTGGTTGCCCACCTTCTCACCTGGCGTCCCCGTCCCTGCCTCAGGCTCCCAGGTCTCTGCCCCTGGTGGTCCCTGCCGGCCCCCACCACCTCACCCCTCCCAGCCCTGCCCCCTCCAGTTCCCGTCCCTCACTCCCCCTCACTGGAACTGTAATCACAGCTCAGCCCAGACCCCCTCCTGTGAATAATTGGGGCTGATTTAGGGGCTATCAGGGTAGAGAGGGGGGGCTAATGGAGTTGGCGGGGGCCGCCCTGGTGATGAGAGAGGTATGAGAGGCAATTAGCGGGGCCGGCAGCCTCAGGAACCACCTAATGCACCGGCGGGCAGTAAGGGCGTGGGAGGGCTTATGGGGTGGACTTGGACTTGGGGAGGAATCCTGGCCTTCCATCAGGACGCCCACAGGAGGTCGGAGGACAGATAGCAGGAGGGACTTCCACCAAACAAGGACAAGGGAGGGGCACTATGGAGAGGGAGGGAGGCTGACGGCATGAATCAGGGGCTCCTGGTCCCCCACAGACCCCCACTCGCAGTGCGCGTGTGGACACGCACACACGCACACACACTGCCCCAGCTGAACGCTATCCCTCGCTGGGGACCAGCTCCTGATTAATACCAACATTAGCCCTGAATGCTGCCCCCCCCCCCGCCCCCGCCCCGGCCTTGCTGTCATTAATTACCTCCTCTCCCAGCCCAGCGCAGGGGAAGCCAGTTCCTCTGGGGCAGAAGGAATGAGTCTGACCCCCGGCCCAACAAGCCGCTCCCACTCCCTCCTCAGGGCTTCCGAAAGGAAAGGGAAGGAGAAGAGGCAGGAAGGAGTCCCGAGGAAGGAAGGGAGGGAGGGAGAGTGTCCTGTCCCCAGCACACCGCACCTGCGCCCCCTCTCTGAGGCCCTCACCCCTGCGCCAGCCCCCACCCCCAGCTGGTCGGCCCAGGGCTGCAAAACCTGGACGAGGTGAGCAGCCAGACCCCGGAGCCGCTTGCCCTGCGTCCACCTGGAGGACAGGCGCGTGCACAGCTGGGTGCAGAGACCGAAACTCACACACCTCCTCCAGAGACTGTCCCAGGCGAACCCCAAGCCAGACACACGGGGGGTGAGAAGAGGATGTCAGGCTCCCCCGTGGGGCACCAGCCCGCGCCACAGCAGCGACACCCGGTTCCCAGGAGCAGGGGAGGCCACCCAGATCCAGGCAGCCAGGTGTCCCAGAACAGAACATCCCAGTGTTCGTGGAGGGGCCTGACCTCCACCGTGGGACCCCGACGGGCATGTCCTTGAGCTTCAGAGGGGGACCCTGTCTCCTCAGTTCTGGGCGGCCCCCTTGAATCTCTCCAGCTCAACTTCGCCACCCCCCCCCCCCCCGTCGCTCCTTCTCTCTCTGCGTCACACTCACACGCAGGAGCCCACGTTAAAGCAAAGCCGTGTCCCCCACAGTCTGCTCCTTGCCCTCAGTCCTTTTCCCCGCACAGTCCCACACTGTGTCTCTACGAGTCTCCCTCAGGGGAGACGCAGGCACCTCAGCTCCCGCTCAGGACATGGATGGGGGCTCCGTGAGATTTTTCCGAGTCCCCTCAACACCCCCGTGAGCCCCGTTATAAGGCCGAGTGAGCCTGGAGACCTGACGATCGATATCCCTCAAAGACGAAGATGCTAATAACTTGATCCCCTCTTGTCCTCCGACGCTTGCCTGCATTAGCTCTGACCACAGGCCCGGGCAGCTGGGACCTGCAGTGGGTACGCCTGGAGCCAAGTAACCCCTTCAGATCCACATGGGAAGCAAGAGGGTAGACAGCAAGGAGGACTTCCGGACACTCGGGAACGGGAAGCCCCTGCAGTAGGTTCCTGCCACCCGGATGGATACGTTGGAGGCCTGGCTTGAGTGTGTGAGGATTCGTGACCTCAGAAGCAACCTACTGGGGTACCCAGGTCCCTGTCTAATCCCTGAGGGCTCCCCAGAGGAGGTGAGTGGGGAAGGGAGATTTCCCTGGGGAAAACTGGGGAATGGGAGTTGATGGGGTCGGTCAGTGGGGGTTTCTCTCGCCTTCACCTCCCTAGCCCTGCAGGCTGCAGGGGTTCAGAGGATGAAGCCCCTCCCTCACCTCCCACGCCCCACATCCGGCCAAGCCCGCTCTGCAGCTGGAGGGCTGGTCGGGACCAGGCAAGAGCCCCTCTTCTGTGACACACGGCTCCTGGCAGCCTGTCCTGCCCCACCCCCAAAGGCCAGGGCCAGGCCGGGACAGAGGGCATGCAAAGGAGGAAGACAGAGGAGGAGACAGAGAGGAATGAGGCCAGTCGCCTTGTGCCTGGAACGTCCAGGCCAGTCCCCGCTGGAAGGGACGCGCACACAGGACTTGCTGAAGCCTCCAAATGGCCCTGCGAGGTGGTTGCCCCTGTTCCCCAAGCCCCGCCCCCACCCCGGTCTGGAGCCGAGGACAAGGCGCGACAGAGAGAGGCTGAGTGCCTTGTCCGCCATCGCACAGCTGCGGAGCACGGAACCTGCCACTCTGGCTCTAGAGTCTAGAAGTTTCCTCTCCAGGGAGCCTGGTCCTGGAGGAGGAGGAAGGGCGCCCCGGGTCGCAGGGGACGGGCTTGACGGGGGACAGGGCTCCAGCACGACCCTGCCGGGGCTCTGCTCCCAGCTCACAGGCCCCGTCCCTTTCCCTCCCCGCGATGCAGATGGGGCACAGCATTTCTCTTTGTGACTCTGGGCTCCTCATCCCTCTCTCCCTCTCAGCCTCTTCGCGGGCTCCTCCTGCCTCTGTCCCTCCTGGCTCCGGGTCCCTCTCTCCCCACCGCCCCGGAGCCGGAGCGGTCAAGCGCTCCACTCGATCAGAGCTGAGGCTCGGCGCCTCTGGGGTGGGGCTGCACGGCCGGGGCGGGGGCGCTCAGCTGAGAGGTCAGGATTCCTGGGTCCTGCCTCCTCCAGGGACCGCCGTCCCCTCCCTGGCTGGGCAAGCCTGTCCAAGGCCCCTGTAGGACTTGGGCAAGACAGGATCTCTCCAGCTGAGACTCAGCCCAGGGCCTCCGGAGTCTGGGATACTCTCTGGGGTCTCCCTTAACCTGGGAGTTCATAGCAATGCAGGTCAGGACACCCCACCCAAGGCTGCCCAGTCCCTGCCCACACTGTTCCTGAAAACTGGAACAGAGTCCCGGCTCCTCTGTCTCCTGTCAGGAACCCAGCTCCTGCGGGAGCACGGCAGGAAGGAGGCAGAGGTTGCTTGTGAAGGCGGAGGGGGTCCGGCGGGCTCGGACCCCTGGGTTCTCAGTGAGCCCATCTCCGCACTGGGATGGCCCTTGGGGAGCCCCACTGGCTTCTCTCTCCAGAGCTGGGAGAAGCTGGCAACAACCTCCTTAAGAAGAGAGTTTGGGGCTCCCGAACATCCCGAGCATGTCGGCAGAGCCCGTCTTCCAGTCCACACAGATTTTTCTCAGGGTGGGGCTTACACGGGGTCTAGGGGACCCAGATGTCCACTCCCCACAGCCTCAGGTTGCTGTCCCTGTCCCAGCTCCCTGTGGGGTTCTCAGGGTCCCCTCTCAGCTGGGACTGAGCCCTGGTGTGCGTGGGGCGGGGGGCGGCTAATGGACTTGGCCCAGCCAGGAGGTAATTAGCAGGGACGGTGGAGCGGGGCACCGCTAACCGCAGAGGACCCCGGCAGCTACAGCGAGGGGACGGGGCTGTGTCACGTGAGCGCGTGTGCCTGCCCGTGAGACCTGGTCGTCTGCACGCGAGGGAAGTGGGGGCTCTTATGCCATGAAACTGGCCGTGTGGGGCGAGCCAGCCCCCTCCTCACCGAGCAGGACGAGGCCCTGGGCTCAGGTCGCTTGAAGGGTTGGAGTGACCGGCTTCAGCTCCTGTTCCCGTCCCCTCCCCTACGCTGTTGCAGACCATCCCCCTCCCCGGCTCGGCCTTGTTCCCAGAACCCCTCAGCTTCCCTGCCCGGCTTCTCCCGCAACATCTCGGGCCACGCCCTGACGCTCTCCACCTTGGACCGGGTCTGCTTGCCCTGGCGGGTCCCTTCTACTGCCTGACCTCCGTCCCCTCTGCTTCAGGGATGGCCCAAATCCTGCTCAGGGAGGGGCCCCCCAAAGAGCGGCTCGAGGACGGAGCCCACAGGACGGAGCACAGGTGAGAGCTCCCGTGCGGCTCTCAGGGACGCCCTTGGACTCAGAGGCCCGGCGGGCCCGTGTCCGTGTCCACCACTCACCCACCCCGTCTGTCCATCGGTGTCCGTCGTTCTCTCTCCGCTGTCCCCACAGGCCCCCGCAGTCTCTCTGCGTGTCTCAGGTCTGTGGGTCCTGCCCGTGTCTCTGCATCATCTCTCTCCTTGCACCTCCGCCGCCCTACCTGTCGGATCTGGTCGCTGACCCTGTCTCTCCCCCCCCCCCCCGCTTTGTCCCCCTTCCCCTTCCTCCACCTGCAGCAAGCCCCCCTCACTGGGAGGGGCCGCACCCGCCTCACCCCTCCCAGGTCAGACGAGGAGGGAGGGCCTGGGAAGTTGGCCCTCAGGGACCAGAACCCCCGCCCCATCAATCAGCCTGCAGCCCTGGGTCAGACCTCCATTAGCACTAACCAGCCTGGACAAGAGGCAGACACCACCGGGCTAGGCCTCGGGGTGATAAGACCCAGATTGAATCACTGGGGCGGGGAGCCGGGCGCCCAGGGACATGAGACAGCCGCGACATCAGCCCCGAGGAGCCACGGGGAGCGCGGGTTATTGCGGGAGCTGAGCGGATGATTGGAAGTGATGGGCCCGGAGTTGGGGGGGGGGCCGCTCCTCCCGGGCTCCCGGTGAGGAAGAGGGGGGCGGGGCGGGGAGGACCTCAGCCGGCCTGGCCTCGGAGCCTACAGAAGCCTGTGGCCCCTTGGTAAGGCCAGTGGTGTTCCAACGGGCAGAGAGGCAGGGAGAGCCCTACTCCTCCTCCTTGGGCAGAATGGGACAGGGAGAGGCCTGTGTCCTCAGGAAATAGCCGCTGTGCTCAGGTCCCGGCCCCCAGGTGCTGGTCTCAGAGCCGTCGGAGCCAGGAAGGGGGACGAGGGGAAGCAACAGGGTCCTGCCTCTCTCAGTGTTCCCTCGCCCTGCTTTCCCTCCCCTGACACACTCGTGCGCACACGTCACACACGCACACGTACACGCTCCCTCCCTCCCATCGTGTTCTACACGCGCCTGCTCTGCTCCGTGGGGACGAACACGACGAAGACCCTCCCCAGCGATGCGGCCCTCCTGTCCACACGACAGCGAACTTCTGTCCCTCCCGCTACAGCAAGAGCCTTCCCGAGCGTGAAACGGTGAGGCAGCCGACTCGGGCCGGGGGCTCTGGGAGCCGGCCCTGAGGTCACCCCACCACCTCCTGGACACAGTGGCCCCGGGCCCAGGAGGGTTTGCCCCCGCTGGCGGCGACAGCTACGGGAGCAGGACCACCGCAGCGGGGAACGAGCGACAGGAGAAGCGTCCCCCACCTGAGGCTCAACCCCCCCGAGTGACGTCATCACAAGAACCGGCACGAGACACGCGGCCGAGGGATGATAAATATAATTGCTATGACGGGACCCTGCCCAGAGGAGAGCGAGCAGCCGCCCCAGACCCCACTTGTCCCCTCTGGCATGCTGAGGGCGAGTTAGAAGCTTCGAGGTCACCGTGGGGCTGCTGGGAGTGGCAGGGGTCACGGGGGGCAGACCCCAGGCTTCGGGCTGCACAGGCCCCGGGGCCGGCCGCCTAGCCCAGGACGTCCAAGTAGACGGGAGGCGCCTGGGCCAAGGCTTGGAGCCGGGCGTGCACGTCCTTGATGCTGTAGCGCTGCTGGGGCTCCCGCTGCCAGCAGCCCCGCATAATGGCGTAGACCTCGGGGGGGCAGGCCCGGGGCCGCTCCAGCTCCCTCCCCTGCGTGATGCACTCGATCGCCTGGGGCCACCGGAGGGAGAGAGAAGAGGGCACCGGGCGTGGGGCAGGGACCAGAGGCCAGCCACGGCCCCTCCCCCCCCACCCCCCGCCTCCCGCCTCCCGCCTCCCGGAGGCTCTCCAGGAGGGTCCCACAGACGGCCGGGCCTCTTGGCTACGAATCATCTAAAAGGAGGCAGGGAGCTCCAAGATTCCTTTCCCCTCGGACGCTGGGCAGCGGGAAGGGTTCCGGCTATGTAGGCTGGGCAGGCTGGGCTGGAACCAGACCCTCAGGAAACGTGCCAGGCCATGTGAGGAAGGTGGGGGGCCTCCCGCTCTCAGCTCCCAGAGCCGCAAGTAAGGAGAGCAGGCAAAGGCCTTGGGGACTGGCTGGCTGGCCGTTCGAGGCGGAGGGCAACCCCACTTCCTTTTGGCTTCTGTAGGTGCCATTGGGGGGGGGACCTAGCACTTCTACAGAAACTGCAGCGGGAGAGACCCGAGTCAGACTCCAGGAGGGACTGTTCGAGCCGCTGAGGCAGCCATAGAAGGAGAGATGGCGGCCGGGTGGTGGGTGACGGGCCTGGAGTCTCCCCCCCTTCTTCCCTCCCTCCGCATTAGAGGACTTGGGTTATGGGCAGCACTAATTCCATTCCCTCTCTCCGTGCTTGAGAAAATTAAAATCTATAACCCTCTCCCCCGCCCCAGCGGCCTCCAGGGAGCGGACTGCATTAGGAGGAGAAATGGAGACTGACAGCTGCGAGCCAAGGGGGGGGGCGGCTCTGGGAGACAGAACACCTGGGGCTCAGGCCGCACCAGCCAGGAGGGCGGAGGGAGGGGCCGGCCTGTCCTTCCTGCGGTCTGACCTCCAGCTGTCCTGCTGCAGCCAGGCCCCCGCGCCCTGCCCTCGTCCACGCCTCCCCCTTCCTCCCCGATAGCGCCTGCTGCGTCTGTAAAGTGCAGCTGAGGACGGGGGTCTGGGCTCCATCTGTAAAGTGCAGCTGAGGCTCCCCCAGGAGCCAGCTGGGCCGGGTTAGGATGGAGAGTGGAGGCAAGAATCCCAGGGAGCGGGCAGAGGGCAAGGAGAGGACGGGTGGGGGTGGAGGAGGCCCGGGGCCTGCGGGCAGCCGCGGGATGGGGGCACCGGGGACCAGGCAGGCCGGGCCGGGGCGGCGGTGGCGCTGACCTCGGTGTTGGAGAGCTGGTACCAGGGCTGCTTGCCGTAGGTGAAGATCTCCCAGAGCACCACGCCGAAGCTCCACACGTCGCTCTCCGTGGTGAACTTGCGGTACAGCAGGCTCTCCGGCGGCATCCAGCGGATGGGCAGCATGGTGCGGCCCCCCACCTGCGGGGCGGCGCTGCGTCACCATCACCGCGGGGCCTCGGTGCGCCCCGCCCCGCTGAGCCCCGCTGCGCCCTGCGCCCCGCCCCACACCGCCGCCCCGCCCCCGTAGTTACCCACCCCCCCGCCCATGGGTCGCTAAAGATGAATGGAAGGGGCTCTGGGGGTCGGGGGCTAAGCGGGGCAAAGCGAGGGAGTCCTCTCTGTGTGTCCCGGGAGCGCAGAGACACCCTCCGGTGTGGCCCAGGAGGTAAGACGGGGTTAGAGTCCAGGGACAGGCAGCCTGGGCCCCCAGCCACCCAGGAAGAGAAGGGTGTGCGGCGCCCAAGGCAGGGGGACACCAGAGACCCTCACGCGGTAATAGTCGGTGCTGTAGATGTCCCTGCTCATGCCGAAGTCCCCGATCTTGACCACGAGGCCTTGGCCCACCAGACAGTTGCGCGTGGCCAGGTCCCGATGCACGAAGTGCAGACTGGCCAGGTACACCATCCCCGCCGCGACCTGGCTCGCCACGGCCAGCAGCTGCCCCAGGCCCAGGGGCCCCGGAGCCACGTCCTCCCCGCCAGCCAGCAACTTGGCGTCCGGCCCATGGGACCTGCCGAAGAGTGAGGGAGAGGGGGCGGCCTGGTGGCGGGGAGAGCCCTCAGGAAGCTGAGGACCCGGAACCGGGGAGCTGGGGCGAGCGGGGGGAGAGGACTGCGGAGAATGGAAGAAGGAACAGAGAGGCAGGTGTCCGGAGGCCTGGGAGCCAGGCGTGCCCACCTCCGGAGCCTTCACCATGGCCCACACTTTCCACATTCACGACGGCCCCCCCACAGAGCAGCCCTTGTGAACTCGGAGCCCAGCAGCCAGCCGCCCGCGGGCCTGCGTCTCTCGCCCACAGACACCTCCCACAGGGTCCTACGGATGTTCGCCTCCTTCCCCCAGGCCTGCCCCTGCCTCTGTGAAGGGAAGCTTCCCCCCTCAGGCTCCGAGACTGAGACCTGGGGGGCCTCCCTTCTCTCTCAACTTTGCTCTCAATATTCAGCCTCCCGTGGGGTTCTTCTTCCTGCCAAAGGTCTCCAGGACGCCCTCCACCTCCCACAGCCACCACTCAGGATCAGTCCCTGCTCACTCAGCTCCAGTCCCCAGAGAGTCCTTCTTCTGACCCGGGCCTGAGCCAATGGCTTTGTCGAGACTGCCCCTTCCCACAGGCCAGCTTATGCCTCATCTGTTTCTTCCTTCTGTCTGGCAGGGGCTTACCAAACCCCCCGTGTGCCCGTCACCACAGCTACCGTGGAGAGTGGGATAGAGATCAACAGGGGCACCTGATGGGCACTCAGGCCAGGGATGGAAGAAATCAGGGGAGACTTCTTGGAGGAAGAGACATTTAAACTGAGACTCAAAGCCTGAATAAAAGAGGTGAGTAAGACATTGAAAAGGGTCAGAGACACAGGTGGATGAAGGTTGGGGGGGAGACCCGGCATACCATGCAGCGGGAACTCTGAGAGCAAATGCCCGGAGGCAGAGCAGACTGGCTTCCTAGGGAATGTCTCCAGACCCATCTAGGAGTCCTCATGGTTCTCTCCTTTGGTTCCCTGTGCTCCCCCAGCATTGAGAGCCACTATTCCCACAGCCTGGGCCCCAGATGGTGGCCCGTCCCTGGCCTGCATCCCCAGCACTCAGCACGGAGCCCACACGGTGTCTGGTGAGCCGGGGCTCCTATCTGGCCTCCCGCTGACTCCAGTCTCCTGAGCCCATCCCCCTCCACACTCATCACCTCCCTCCTGCACCCCACCCTCCACGGGCCCCTCCTCGCCCACAGGGTAAGCTTCGGCTCTGGGGTCTCTCCCAAGCCTGATGGAGTGGATGACCCTTCACTCCCAAGGGGGTGTTTGGAAACCAAATCCCGACCATCAGCTGGACAGACACACAGTGATTTCTCGTCCAGAACCACAGGCCCCCACTGTCCCTCTGACTGGCAGGCAAACAGGCCAAAGAGGAAAGCTCTTGGCTCAGCTAGGACATCACAGCCGAGTGCAAGCCCGGCCCTCCCCCTCCCCGCCTCACGGGTCACCGGACGCCATCCTGGGGAAGGGAGCGTGTTCACCCAAGGACACAACAGAGGGCACATGTGACCATCACAGTCAGGGACTGAGAGCAGGGCTCCACCTGGGGGCACACTCCCCACTGGGTGCCCCGGGCAAGTCGCTTACGCCTCACCTGTGAAATGGGCACATTTCTTGAAGCTGTTAAAATCATGGCACACATGAGAACACATATCAGAGGGGTTCTGGCCAAAGCCAAAGAAATGAATTTTAGTGACTTCCTGCAGGTATGAATTCCCACGTGCGCTTGCAGACTCTGAGGAACTCTATCTACTCTCGTCCGGATACACTCGTCTGCGCGCAGCCGCGGCTGGGGTGCGAGCAGCGCGCCTCGAAGGCGGCAAGAGCCCCAGGACCGGCTGTGGCTGTGCTGCAGCTCTCTGCGCGGTCACCCCCACAGGCCTGGCTTGACGCCCCCCGCCCCCGTGCGTGCAAACAAGCCCTGCGAGCCGCCGGCCTGCGTGGCCCGACGTCGGCCCCTGCCCCCCAGCCCGCCCCGCCCCGCGCGCAGACGGACGGCGGCGCCTTCACGTGTCCGCCTGGGCGCTCCTCGGGGACGGGGGCGGGCCTTCCTGCTATGTCGAGGGTCCCCCTGGGCCGGCCAGACAACCGGGTGCGCTCGTAGGGAAGGGGCTGGGGACGGGCGCTCCTACCGGAGGAAGCGGTTGAGGTCGCCGTGGCGCATGTACTCGAAGACCATGAGCAGCGGGCGGCCCTCGGTGCAGACCCCGAAGAAGCGCACGACGTGCTGGTGCTGCAGCAGGGTCAGCAGCTGCGCCTCCCGCTGGAAGTCCTGCCTCGCGCTCTCCGACACCTCCTTTAGCGCCTGGACCGGCGCGCGGGACTCAGTGCGGGGAGGCGGGCGGCCGCCCTCGGCCCCCGCCCCAGCCTGAGCTCCCGGCCCTGGAACGATGATGCTCCGGGACGTGGGACGCGGGCCCGCGGCAGCTCGGGGACACGGTCTTACCTTGACGGCCACCAGCATCTTGTCCTGCTCCGGCAGCAGGCTGTGGCACTCGGCGAGGAAGACCTTCCCGAAGGCGCCCTCGCCCAGCTCCCACTTGAGCACGATGTCCTGGCGTTTGATGTGATGAACACCTGCGGGGGGCGTGCGGGGTCAGAGCGGAGCCCCCGTCGCGTCCGGAAGGACAGGCCAGCAGGGGCTGAACGTGAGGCTTCGTGCGCTCCCCAGAGCCCCGTGCTGTGGTGTGCACGGGGATGGGGGATGGGAGGGATGCTGGTTCGGGCCCAGGGCAGCCAAAGGAGAGGGTCCGGGGCTTCTCCACACACGCACGCGCACACCCAGGCTCCCCGGCCCTTGACCCAGGAGAGCTGCTCACAGGCATCACTGAAGTACTGTGGGTTCTCGATGATGTGTCCTTGGAGCCCTGAACCTTTGCCCTCAGTGGGGGACAAGGAGCTGCCCCCTAAGGTCATAAAGTGCAGAGACATGGCCAGTCCATCCTCTGGAGCCAGCACGGCGGCGCCTGGGGAAGTGACACAGCCTGATGGAGGGGGTCACACCCCAGGTACACAACGCTGGCCCCTGTTGGGGTACACGGCACCAGGCAACCCCAGCCCAGACCCTGCAGGGGTGAGGCAGGGGAGAGAAGGAGCCAGCAGGAGAAGGGGAGGCACTCTCTCTGTTTGGCTCCCGTCCAACCCCAGGCCCTGTGGGGCCACCAAAGAACTCCCCCACCAGCCCCGCCGAGCTCAGACCTCCCAGACCCACTTAGTGTTTGACTACAATCCAGCCGCCAATTAGCAGCTGCCTCTGCCTCCTGACACTCTCCCCGCTGTGGCCCGACAGGCACACGCACCCCCACACATCCCACTGCCAGGCCCTCGTCCACCCTGACACACACCCCCGGGCCCCCCACCCGGAGGCCAGGGTCAGGGAGAGCCAGTGGCAAACAAAGCCAGCAGGACAGACGCGCACACAGCCCGCTGCCGCACCCCTACTTACGGCCAACCCCGAACTTGGTCCTCTGTCCACATCTGTTGAGCACCAGGAAGAGCGTGGAAAGGAAGAGGCAGGCAAAGACAGCCAGGCCCACAGCCACTGAGACCTGCGGGCGGGGGCCGTGAGAGCCGAGCTCCTCCTCCCTCAGCGAGCCCCAGAGCAAACAGCTCCCCATCCTGTGCCGGAGGCCAGAGCCAGGCCCCCAGAACAGCCTCCTCCTCCCCTGGGGCTCCAGGCCTTGGGGTCAGGCCGCCAGGCTCGGACCAGAAATGACCCTCAACGAGCCGCGAGCCCAGCCTCCCAATTTCAAGCTCACCCCGAAAGGGGTTTCATCCTTCTTCTCCACTGGGTCTCCGGAAGTGCTGTTGGTGTCTGTGGGGACACAGGGCATGGAGGGTGGGGCTCAGCACACGTGGTGTCTCCTGCCGCAGCTCCCCCCCCCCACACTCTTGCTGAGCCCTCAGGGGTCAGGTCCGCTGTGCCCCCTGCCCCGGCCTCAGCTTCAGGGACCAGACAGAACCTGCCCTCTTGCCTGGGCTACTCACCCACTGGCGAGAAGGAGACTGCGGTAGGGGGAGGAGAGAAAGCCGTCAGATGGAGGCTGGAGAGCAGTGAGGCTTCCCTCTCCCATCCTCCCCACGCGGGCTCATCCCTTCCCGGGGCAGGGGGTGGGGTGGGGGGCAGGGGGTGGGGTGGGGGGCGGGGCCGCTGGGCCTCAAGGAGAAGAGGCCCGGGGCCCTTCCCCAGCCTTCCTCCGGGCACCTATGCGCTCCTGCATGGCCCTGCTCTCGGCCAGCCCAGGGAGGGGGGCAGCCCGGGGCTTTGGGGCTCCCGGGGCTGGGCGGAGGCAGGGCAGGGAGACCAGCGCGGAGCCGGACACCAGAACCCCAGGCTCTTTTCTGCCCAGGACCAGGCACTCCAGCTGTGGTGAGGAGGGGGCCCTGGGGGGCGGGGGTCGTGTGCCGGGCTTGGGGTGGCCCTTGCACCGGGAATGGGGTCCTCGGGGTTGAACTCGAAAGGGTTGTCCATGAAGGTGGCCAGGACGGAGGCGGACGCCTGGCCGGATGGGTTGGAGGCCAGCAGCGTGTAGTTGCCGTTGTTGACGTGGGTGGGCTGGTTGAGACGGAGGCACCCGTGCCGCACGGTCTCGTTGGCCGCGGGCTCCAGGAACTCGGTGAAGATAAAGCCGGTCTCGTTGAGCACGGAGCCGTTGAAGAGCCAGCGCAGGGAGGGCGCCGGCTGCCCGTCCGCCGAGAAGGGGATGCACCAATGATGTAGCTCCACGGGCCTGTGCAGCCGCACGCTGGCAGGGACTGGGGGCCGGGGATGGGGGGGACAGCCGGACGTCAGGAGCAGCCAGGGGGACCCGCGCCGGCCGGACGAGTCAGGGGGCTGGGGGGCGGGGCACAGCCAGAAACCAGGCGGCGGGCCGAAGGGAGACTGGCCACCAGCCCGAAGAAGTGCACAGGGAGGGCGCTCCTGAAGAGAGCTGCCAGGAAACCTCACGTCAACGGGGCAGCGGCTGTACACAGCCCGCAGACTCGGAGAGCTTCTAGGTGGCTGTGAGTGACAGCCCCCAGGAAGTGGGATGCCGGCCACAGAAATGAAACACGCGGTCTTTTGGGTAAAGGGTCCAGAAAAATGAAGGGCAGTTAAGCTTAAGAAGATCGGGAGAGAGGGGCGCCTGGGTGGCTCAGTGGGTTAAAGCCTCTGCCTTTTGCTCCGGTCATGATCCCAGGGTCCTGGGATCGAGCCCCACATCGGGCTCTCTGCTCCGCGGGAAGCCTGCTTCCCCCTCCCCTCCCCTGCCTGCCTCTCTGCCTACTTGTGATCTCTGTCTGTCAAATAAATAAATAAAATCTTTAAAAAAAATAAATAAAGTAATTTGTTGGCAGACTGGGGAAATTAGGCAGGGAGCCTAAAGGAGAGCTCGGGAGGGGAATTTGCTCTTGTAAAGGGCTCTGATGGGTCGGGCAGGGAGTAACGCAGTGAGAACAGCTGGGCAGCCAGAGCCGAGGGCCTCAGGTAGCAGGACTTGGGCAGGGGGCCAGAAAGAAATCCATCCCCATCCCTCTGGCTTTGACGAGTCCCTGGGACTTCCCCCACAGGATCGGGTTTTCATGGGAATCTGGAAACAGCTGGGAGGTAGCCGCTCGGGAGATAGATACCTACCCCAGCCCCGTCCTCCAGCCCCGACCCTCAGAGCCTCTTTCCAGGGAAGAAGGGGAGTGGGGGGTGGAGGCGGTCACTGGGACTCACAGGAGACGTTGACCTGCACGGAGACTTCGGCCCGGCCCATGTCATTCTCTGCCCAGCACGTCACATTCTTCCTATTGAGGTCGCTGGTGACGTTGGCTAGGGTCAGCCCCAGGGACGGCAGGCCCCCAGATTGCTGGGTCAGGAAAGAGAACGGTACATGAGGAAGGGTGTCGCAGGCTTGGGTGTGGAGGCAGGGGCTAGAGCTGCTCCTGGGGGCATCCCTGTGGCTCCAGATGGAGAAGAGAGGAGGGGTGGGGGGAAACGGGGGAAGGGAAGAGGGAGAGGAGAGGACACAGCAGAGAAAGGCCCCTCCTTTAGAGCGCGTGCGCAGACTACCTCCTGGAACATTGATTTAATGATCCAAAAAAAATCAAGAACATGACCACTGGCCTCAAAACAGGAGCGGACTACCCTGAACGGGGACCACCCTCCGCGCAGCTCGGCCGATGTCCAGAAGGCCAAGGACCCAACAGGCACGAGTCGTTCTTGCTCTGCACGCGGGGCTGGCAGTTTCAGGCCAAGGGAGACCAGGGCAGCGGGCAGAAGTGGCCTGCCCCGACCAGCTCTGGCAGATAAACACGGAGCCTGAAGCTAGAGGCAGTGACTGGGCAGTGACGGGACTCTGAATCATCGTCGGAACTCTGGATCAGGTTCAGGTTCTCTTCCGAGGAAACGGGGGACGCGTGCCAGTTACGTGACCTCAGGACAATTCCTAATCTTGCTGAACCACGGCTTTCTTGCCTTGTAGGCCATGGAGGTAGACAAAATGGTCCTTTCACGTGTTAGGAAGCTACTTCCATTGAAATGATGCAAGGCCATGGAGCGGCGGACCAGCCTCATTTGTCCGGAAATTTCAGAAATGCGGAATCCCTTCGACTAAGCGCGGGGGGAGGTGAAGTTTCCCCGGACCTCGGCTGGAGCGGAAGTTTGAAGACCCCGAAGAGCTCCCTCACTCTGGCGCAGGCTCTCCGTTCCAGCCTCCTCCGGGGGAAACTTGGCCCTGCTCCGAGCTCCTGTCTGAGGGCCCCCTCCCCCAAATCCCGTGGGTGCTGGGCAGCCCATCAGCTCAGCCCTATGAGCTGCTCCGCCACCCTCCGGCCTCCTGAGGGTGCCCCCCCCCCACTCAACCCAGTTGGGTGTGACTTTTCTAGGAAGTTGCTAGAAAACAGAACTGAGACCAAACATGGAAACCTCCCACAGAGAAAAGCAAAACCCTGGAATTTCCCAAAACAGCTGAGCAAAGGTCTCCCCACTGGTGGTCATGGCCAACCTCTTGTCTCTACCTTGTCCCCTTTCCATCACTCACTCTCGTGGCTCTGCTCAGTGGCTCTGCACCGCTCCCCCCCCCCCCACCCCGTGCCTGCATCCCCAGCCCAGTGGCTCCTCCTTTCAATACTGTCCCGGGGACCCCCGGCCATCCTGGGGGCGCAGCCCCTCCCCGTGAACACCTGGCCTGGCTCCTCCAAGGGGCCGGACCCTGTGTACCCACCTACGTGGGGCCAGGGCGTTGGGTGGGCACTGCCTACTGTCGGCTGCTGGTGACCTTGTCAACAAGGCCGGAGTCAGCTGGGGCTACTCGGGGCTGCCCATCACCCGCCTGAGCACAAAGAGCCAAAGACACATCTGCAAGACCAAGCTAGCAGCCGCGGCCAGAGGCAGCGGGGACATCAAAGGTCATCACGTCCACCTCCTCAGCTGACAGGTAAGAAAACCAAAGTGTAGACAGGTTTTCCGAAAGTCAGTCCAAAAACTCATTAGTGAGAAAGCTGGACCTGGACTGGGACTTTCTCTACGAACAAGCTCACCAGACCCCCAGGAGGATATGCGTCCAGCATCTCTGGACGAAGATGGGAAAGACCCTGGGGACGCCCTGGAGGCAGGACCACACGCGCCGTACAGACCCCCCGTCCTCTTCCCTTGTCTAGAAAGCCAGTGACTGGGAGGGATGGTCTGGGGGCCCAGGGACTGTCTCTCCGGCAGCAGGCACCATGTTCCCTGGGGTCCCCACTGGGCCAGGGCCCACCGTGAGGGCAGGTGTTTGCCGGCCCCACAGAACGAGCCTGAGCCCCGTGGGTCGGAGCCGCATCTGTCCCTCCCTTACGTGCTTCTTCCTCATGGTCTCTCTTTCCCCGTCTTCGTCCCCTGTGTCCCGTCCAAGCGTCTCCCAGGGAGAGGGGGAGTGGAGGCACAGGGCAGTGAAGGGCTTCTCACCGTCACCGTGGCCAGCTCCTCCAGCTCGGTCAGGACCCAGCCGGCGCCCTCCACGTCCCGCCCCTCCACCAGGCACTGCAGCAACACATCGTCCCCCACGTCCACGGAGGTGTTGGGCATCTGGACCCTCAGCACGGGCACGCCTGGCAGCCCGGGATGGCCAAGGGACGTTAGATCAGGGAGTGGCCCTGAGCCCTCCCCCAGGGTGATGCGTCCTCCCCCACCCGCCTCCATGGCCCTGAGCCCCTCCTGGTGGTGCCCAGCGCCCTCCAACCTTCAGCACCCCCGGCTCTCGCCCGTGTCTGGTCCCCGGGCTACTGCTCAGGGCTCCCTCCTGGGCCTGCTGCTCCTCCCCACCCCTTATGCAGGCCGGGCACCTACCGCAGCTGGCATTGGACAAGAGGGCCAGCGGCCCCTGCCCGGGACACTGCAGCTTCTGTCCGCGCACGCCGCCCAACCCCTCCTCCTCCCAGCGCAGCAGCCAGTGGACCGCACATGTGCAGCGCAGAGGGTTCCCCGACAGGACCCTGTGGGTACGGGGGACACCAAGAGAGTCAGGGACCGGGCCAGGGTCGGGCCTAAGGAGCCCCGGAGAACGAAGTAGCAGGTAGGAGGGAGTGCGGGCGAGTGCGGGCTGGCAGACCCGGGGGTGAAGGAAGAGGGACAGGGGCGAGGAGGGTCCTCTCGGGCACCCCAGGAACAAGGCGTTATCACAAGAAATAAGATCCAGAAAGCCCAGGAGCCGGCTGGGGGCTACATGGATTCCTTCACCCCAGCAGGCTCCTCAGGAAGACAGGCGTGTGCATGGGGTACGGGCGACATGGGCAGCCACGCGCCCCAGCAGAGGGAACGGTGCCGGCCCCCCTCCGCCAGAACGCTTTCCGCCTTAGCCGCCCAGCTCTCCCCCCACATCCTGGCCGCCCCCAGGGTGGGAGGACCCTCCAGGGGGCCTGCCGTCTCAGATGGGGTCACGGGCGTGGACAGAGTCCCCAAAGAGCAACCCCCACCCACCACCGCCACGGCACGCAGAGACCCACACGCCAGTGCACGCGCACACAGCTCTGGCCCCCCAGGACGGCCCACACTCACAGCTCCTGCAGGGGGAGGCCCTGGACGGCTTTCCAGGAGAGAGACTCCAAAGCGTTGAAGGAGAGATTCCTGTGGGAGTTGAGATAGAGACGGCCGCCTTGAGCCACCGACCTTGCTCTGACCCAGGGAGAGGGAGGGAGGAGCCCCGGGAAGCTGACATCTCATGCCCCCCCCCACCCCAGTGCCCCCAGCCCTGGCAACTAGGACTAGCCAAGGAGGCACTGGGATTGGGACAGGTTAGGCTCCTGGAGTCCCTCTCTTCTCGCTGGGACAGCGAGAGTTAATTCCACTTAACCCCCTCCCCAGACCCCAGGGAGGGGGTCTCAGGGAACAGCCTGCTCCCCCCCCCCAGCCCGGCCCCAGCTGGCAAAGTGCTGAGACCCCAGTGGGGGGAAGGGCCTCCATCTGTGCTCCCCTCCCCGCAGAGCCCAGGCAGGCCAGAGGAAAAGGGGGATGGCGGCGGATCTCGGAGGACTTCCTCAGAGACCCCGGGGCCCCAGGGATCGGGAAGAGTGCCCAGGCCGGCCCCGGACACAGCGGGGTGCGGCAGTACAGCTGTGCGGCCTCGGCCCAGAAACGTCCCCTCCGGGAGTCCCGGAGCCCCATCTGTAAAATGGGCTGCCGCTCCCTCTCGCCGCGTTGGCTGCGAAGGCTCAGGCACGTATGTGACGTCTCACGGGTTCGCTTTCTTCACCGAAGCCCCACTTTGTCATGAGGGAGGCGCCTAACGTCACCTTTTCTGCCATTGCGACATCACCGGACACAGCCGAGACTTTAGAGGACCCCAGCACCCTGCTGTCTGTCTGTCTGTCCGCCAGGGTAAGAAGGAGGAACTGAACTGCTGGCCCCAGAGGCCAGAGAGGGGGCTGCGAGGGACTCCAAGAGTCTCCCTCCCCTGCCCTCCCGCCCCTGCCCGCCGTCCACAGAGGGGCAGCTGTGCCTCCCAGGGGCGGGCAGGGATCTGGCGGCGGGTCTGATGGCCAGGCTATCCCCGGGGGCCAGGGAGGGGGTGGGAGGTGGCGTCCCCAGCCAGAACCTGGAGCGCGCTCCTGCCCCTGGCTCCCTTTGGACAGGTGTGTCCGAACTCCGGGAAAAAAAACGGGGCAGAAGCCCTTGAGACGCATCCCTGTAGCATCAAGTGTGGGAGCGAGAGACACTGGACACTGCGGCTAACAGGGGGTGGGGGGCTTTGGGGGTTTGGGGGTGGGGGGGTGGGAGGGTGCGGGGGTGGGGGCCCAGAGCACCAGCATCCCTGAAGATGCGGAGAAGCCCCAGGGCAAGGGGTGAGGCCACGTTCCTGACCAGGTCGGGGCCTTCTTCACAGCAGCCGGGGGGTGGGGCGCAATCCCAGCAGCCGCCCATCTGGGGTCCCCCCCCCGCCGTCCAGCGCTGGCCACTCACAGGCGCCTGAGCCGAGGAGTGAAACGGAAGGCGTCGGGCGCCACGGAGCGGAGTCCACTCTTCACGATGGTGCTGGGAGGGCGCAGTAGGGTCAGCCCATAGGCCCTTCTCTCCCCAGGGCCCCAGCTCTCCGCCCACACCGGCCCCCAGCCCCCCAGGGTGAGCCCTGGGCCCCCCATTCCCCTACAGGCTCCCCAGCTGCCTTGGGCCCCAAAGACCCCTGAGCTTTCTGGTCTCCTCCAGTCCCTGTGTTCTCAGGCTCCCCGAGTCACTGGTCCCCCAGGCCATGCGCTGACCCCACACCGACAGCCCCTCACAGGTCTCGCAGCTCCCCCAGGCCCCGCAGGTGAACGGCCTCCAGATGCTGCAGGTGCGTTTGGTTCTCAATGTGGCTGTGGGGAGAGGGGATGGGGGTCACGGGGGCCCAGGGCCACCCTCAAGTTCCCATGCCCGCCTGCCTGCCTCCCTCGGCATCACAAACGCAGGTGCGTGCACGCGCACACGCACAACCGCACACAGACGCACCAGTCACACACGAGCCGCGCACGGACAGGTACAGGGACACACACGTGGATGCGTCCTCACCATCACGTGGACACATTCCCATCCCTCGTGTGTGCACACACGGGCACACACACACACACCACCTCGCGCGTGTCCACATGAGCCCTCGTACGTGCGTGGACAGAGGCAGGCCGGTCAGCACGCTCCCACGGTCATACCCAACACAGGTACGCGTGGGTCTCTCAGGTACAGCCGTGGCCCCACGTTCACAAACACACAGAACCCCATTCTCAGCTTAGGCTTCTGCTTTCCTGCCCAAGGCCTCTCCTGTTCGTGCTCAGAAATGGGGGTCACGCTGGGACTCCTGCTTCCACAGAGGACCGAGGCTCACTGTGGCCCCGCAGCAGAGGGAACCCAGTGCTCATGCGAATCTGTGTGTTCCCAAACACTCAGTCCCCATCTGGGCTGACCCACACCGCGGCACGCTTGCTCCCTCATTCGCCCACGTGCCCGCGCGTGCACACCCCACCCTCAAAGCCACAGTCCCTCCCCACACTCAGGATCCAAACCCGACTGCCCCCAGCCTTTCGCAGAGCAAACAAGAGGCGCGGAGGCTGTCTGTCAGGGACCCCCTGAGCCCCTCCCTGCCCCAAGAGGGACCTGAGAAGGGGGACAAGGGCACTGGGAGGCCGGAGAAGGGACAGGGTGGTGAAGAGGCACAGAGACGTGGTTCACAGGGCAAGACAATGATGGGAAGGCTGGCGGGGGGGGGCATAGAAACACAGAGGTGGTGAACCGGAGACACGGAGAAAGAGACAATGCACAGGAAAAGATTAGCAGAGAGAAAAAGAGAAAGAGACAGGCAAGGGGACAGACAGATAAGGACAGGGAGACAGACACAAAGAGATAAGGCCAGAGCACCACAGAAAGCCAGACCGGGAGCTGGAACAGAGGACAGGTGTGTAGGGACGGAGGCGGCTGCCACCCTGGGCCCTGCCCCGCTTCGGGATCTGGCACGCCAGGGAGTTCCTGAGAACTCGGGTGCCCTGCTGTGGCACGTCAGTGAACCCCCCCACCCCTTGCACACACAGACATGCACACACACACACTTGCCAGGGGCCTTTGACTCACTGCATCTTCTCAGAACTCTCCCCTCACCCCTCTGCCCTTCCCTGGCTGGACCAGGGGAAGGGGGGACCCAAGCTGCATGACCTCTCCCCCTCCCCCTACTTCCCAGTGGGGGGGCCAGCTGCACCAGCCAGGCAGCCCGCCCCCAGTCCTCGGGAGCACTCTCCTGTGACTCTGCTCACAGGGTCTAGAGCTGGAGGGACCGGGGAGGGGTGGCGGCAGCCGCCGTGACCAAGCTGTCCGGCAGCACACTCAAAGCTGCCTCATTCGTTTGGATTCATCATCAATCTGTCTTTTCGAGTCCATTATCTCCTCGTTAGCTCTGCGGGTGAGGGAGGAGGAGGGGACGGGCAGGCGGAGGCTGGGGGTCAGGCCGCTGCCTCACCCAGTGGGTCCTCTCAGCACCCCACCCTGTACGGCTCCTGGTCCCCAGCCTAGCCTGCCCATGCCCCCACCTCCCGGGGGGCTGGGCCCACTGGGTAAGGGAACGGGGACAAGAGCTATGATGGGGAACATTCTGGAGCCAGGGCCCTGGTGTGAAGGTGCAGGGGGACTGAGGGGACAGGGCTGGGGACAGCAGCCCCTCCCATCCTGCGGAGCCCTAGCCCAGACCCAGACAAGGCCATCTCCTCTCCTCCTGGTCTCCCTAGGGCCATTAAAGAGAGAGATGGAGGACCTTCCCGTTAATTACCACGAGATACGGGAGGACCTCGCTGCCAATTATCACAGGCTGCTCTAGCAACTTCCAGACAGCGATGGTTCCCACCTCGGACGCCTTCCAACCCATCACCGTCACCGCATGAGGCCAGCGCTCCTTGCCCACCCTCTAAGCCCCAGGCCGCAGAACAAGGATTTTTCTGGCAGTTCCTCCCCTCTTCTAGAAGTCTTGCTGGTCCCGTCAACTACACAGAATACTCAAGCATTTTCCAGGCATCGCCCTGTGATGCTCGAGTACCTCTAGGCCAATTACCACAGAATACTCCCTTAGGTTTCCCCAGCTGCTAACAAGTACTCCAGTATTTCGTAACCAATTACTGCAGGTTGTCAGAGTACTACAAAATGCTGGAGATTTCTCCCAGGTTGGGGCCCCGAAAAGAGGAGTCTGTCAACATGAGCCCTGGCTCTCTGCCCCAAGTGGGGAGGCAAGGGTGGAAAGGGAGACGGGGTGGGGACAGAGAAGCCAGGAGTCTCGTTCTCAACCCCCAAATCAAGGGATAGCGGGGACAAGGGATGGTGGAAACGGGGAGAGGGGAGCTCAGCCACCCCGCTGTTCCTCCTCACCACCTCCCCCCATTCCAGGTCACTCCCCAGTTCCAGAGGCAAGAGCTGGTGTTGCCTGGTCATGGCCAGGAGCAGGGTAGGGGCTGGCTTCCCCCTGGAAAGGGGCTACGGAGGTAGGGGTGCCAAACGGAGGGGTTCCCCGCAGCTCGCCAACCCAGAGCTCGGGCTCCTCCCGTCTGCTCTCCAGAGGCTGCTTCGGGATGGCTCAGACCGGGTCCACGGACAGCTCCCTTGCCCCGGCTGCGCCAGGCACCGTCCAGACGGTCACTGCCGTGGCGGTCAGGGAGCCGCGGGGGCAGAGGCAGGCCCAGGTGCAGTCTCCCGCCCCGCCCCGGACCCCGCCGGCCGGAGGAGAGTGCGCGCCCTCGGGGCCCGGCTACGCCCGCCTGCCCCTGCGCCCCCGGCTGCCGCGCCCCCCGCGCCCGCTCCCCCGCGCCCGCCGGACACTCACAGCTCCGTCAGGTTCTCAGCGGCCGGCAGGCGGCGGAGGCTCTGCAGGGCCCCAGGCCGGGAGCAGCGCAGCCCCGAGGGGCCGTGAGGGCAGCAGACATCGGGGCAGGGCGCGGCGCCCGCGGACGCCAGCATCAGCCAGGCCAGCAGGCTGCCCGGGCCCGCCGCCCGGCCGTGCCCGCCCCGCTGCCCGCGCGGTTCGCCTCGCAGCATCGCGCCGGCCCCGCAGCCGTCCGTGCGCTCCCAGCCGCGGCCGCCGGGCCTCCCCCGACACGTGCGCCCGCCGCGCTAAAGACCCGGCCGCCGGGAAGGGGCGGGGCCCGCGGCCCGCCCCGCCCCGCCCTGCCCCCTCTGGCTCCACCCCCACCCCGCCGGTCCTCAGCCCCAAGGCGGCCCCCACCCCTTTCGGGGGACCCCGCGCCCCTTCTCCCCCACCCCCCTCCCCCGCTCCAGAGGAGACGCCTTAGAGGTGTCTGCTGGGGTGGGCGCGGGGGCGAGAAGGGGATGCGCTATTTCCCCCAGCGGCAAGCAGCTGCCTTTAGGGGGCGCGGAGATGACAGGGCGGGGGCAAGGTCACCATCGGGGTCATCCCCGCCCGCCCCCCGCCCCAGTCTCCCTCCTCGCGGCGCGCGCCCCTGAGGGAGTGTACGAGGTCACTTGGGGTAATGGGGTGAAACAGTCTCCAAACCCTAGGAGGAGAGGGGAAGGGACCCCAGACGGACCCAACGCGGACCTGGGGCAAGAAAACAGCGGGAGAAAGGAGTCGCCCCAAAACAGCGGCAGAGGGGCCGGGCGGGCCGAGGCGCCGGCTCTCCGCAGGGACCACAGGGCGGCGCTAGAGGCCCGCGCGCAGGGGTGAGCGCTCGGCGGGGCGGGGGCGCGCTCTGCAGCCGGCTCGGAGCGGCGCCCCGGGCCCCGCGACCGCCCCGACCCCGGCCGCTGGGGCCCCGCGGGGCTGGGCTGGCATCGGCCGCCGCCCTGGCGAGAGCATCGATTTCTGCGCGGAGAAATGAATAGATCGGCTCTTAGCTCCGCCGACCCCCAGCCGCCGCGCTGGGGCTGGGCACCCGACGGTCCTCGCAGGCCGCGCCCCGGGAAGCCCCGGGATCCCCAGCGCCTCCCACGCCGCGGGCCTCGGCGGCTGCAGGAGCCCGACTCGGGCCGGGGAGGGGGCGGTAAGGGCGAGCAAAGGGTCCCCGAGCAGGGACCGTCGGGCAGAGAGGGCAGGCGAGGGCCGCCCGGAGCGCCCTCCGAGAGGGCGAGAGAGAGGGAGGTGCGGGGGCCCCTCCGCCGGGCCCGCTGCCCCGACGCGGACAGACAGACAGACAGACCGGCAGCCTGGTTTGGGAAGGCGTCCGGACAGAGGCAGGCCCAGGGTCTTGGCTGTGGCCGAGGGACTTGGCTGGGACCGAGGCTCGCGCGAAAGCGGGCGTGGCGGCCCCGGGTGGCTGCGAGGGGCCCGGAGAGGCGAACCGCCTGCGCGTTCGGGACAGGTTCGCGGTCCCGCCGGGGTTCAGCAAGCTCGCCCCGCCGGCTGGCGCCTGCCAGGAGCCACCCAGCAGGTGTCAGGGCTCCCGGCCCCAGAACGTCCCCCCAGCCCAGCCCAGCCCGGCCACGGCCACGGCCCCCCTCCTCCGCCGGCGGCGCGGCCCCACGTGAGCGAGTCCGCAGGGGCGATGGGGGAGCTCGGTTCCCGGACAACCATCCCCTGTATTTTGGCCTTATTTCCCCCAACAGACCTGTCCCCCCTCAGTTGTCAGGCTAAATATTTTGGCTTGGCGGGAAGGGCGGAGAGAGCCGGAGGTCCCAGCAAGCCAATCTGTTGGGCCCTGGGGCGGGGAGGGCGGGAGCTGGGCGCGGCCCCGGGGTGCCCGGAGATAGCGCGCGTCTCCGCCGCCACCTGCCGCTCCTGCCGCCCGGATGCCCGGCGGCCGCGAGGATCCGGGTCGCTCTCCGGGGCGGGTCCGCGCCGCCTTCCCGGGCGAACTCCCCGGGCTTCGGTTCGACTCTTGCTCTGGGTTGGCAGGCATCCTGGACTGCCATTTGCTCGCACCCTGGGAGCCCTTCTCCCTCTAGAGGCCTCTCTGCATCCCTTTTGCAGTCTGCATCTCTGTCCTCATCTCTCTGTCTCTTGGTTCAACTGAGTCTCTGTCTGTGGCTGGGCCACAGGCTGCTGTCAGTGGCTGGCTGTGGCTGTCTTTGTGTCTCCGTGGCTCTCATTCCGCCTCCTGCTGTCTCTGTGTGGGATTCCCCCTCGGTGGGCCCCTACCCTTCCCTCCCCCTTGAAGCCTGCCTCTCTGCGTCCCTTAGGGCCTGCCAGACCCTTTTTCTCCCCGGAGCCATCTGCAGAGCCGGGACTGGGCACAAGGCAGGGCTCGGACAATGGCAGTACCCAGGCTAGGCGCGTGGGTAGCGCACCTGCTCATCCTCCTCTTCCTGGGATCTGGCCTGGACACGCTAGAGGGTGAGTCGCCCAACACAGTCTCCTGGACCCCCATCTCCACCCCTGCCACGCCCCCCAGCAAGCCCGGAGACCAGACAACTGAGTGTCCAGCCAGAACGCAGGTGTTCACCTCCTGCAGCATGCAGGCTGTGGTTAGCTCTCAGAAGGACTTTCCACCAGCAAGGGCACTTAACTCTCCCACATAAGCATTTCCCCTCAGCTCCCTGGGATGTGAGAAGGACCTTGAAACAGAGAGGTGAAGAGATGCCCTCCATTCCCGCTTATGAAATCCTGGTCCCAGTAAGCCCGAATGAGAATGGCATGATGTGGGGAGAGTCTTAGGGCTCATTTCCAGGGCCACTGAACTCGACAGGCACCGGGATGGGACGGGTAGCTCAGAACTGGGCACCATGAACCCATTGTGCAGACAGGGAACTGAGGCTCAGAGGACTGGGAGGGAAAGCTGGCCAGTGCCCAGGGCCTGGTCCCATGGGCCCCACACTGGGATGGAGGCAGCTTTTCACTAGCCCTTCTGGCCAGAGGCTTCCCATGTTCAGAGTTTGGGAGGGGAAGACGATATAGACCAGGGGGCCCACATGGGGGTGCGGGGAGCCTGGGTGGGGGGACAGAAGCTGAGCTGGCAAGATTCCAAAGTGGAAGGATTAAGAGCACGGCCTTCCCCAACCCCACCATCCCCTTCCAGACTGAGACAGTTCAGGGGTCCGGCGCTGTGTGCCCACCTGGCAGGTCCCGTGACGCCCTCAGACCAAGGGCTTCCAGGAGCAGGTCAGAGATAGAGGAAAGCTGCAAATGGGTTGGGGTCAGGGGTCTCCGAACAGTGCTAGTCGGGAAGGCATTGTGGGCAAGGAAGAGAGAGCCCTTTCCCCTCCCTCCTCCACTCCGCACCAGGACAGGTTACCACGGATGCCAGCCAGGAGCACGGTTGTCAGGAGGGGAGCACGTCCCTGGGAGGGGCCCGGAGGGTGGCGTTTGGTTGTTTGGTCACAGGGGACCCAGATGTCCTGTTCCCGGTGCAGCTCTGCACAGGGCCGTGTTCTGAGGAGAGGCAGGCAGGGGTTAATCTGTGAAGGTCGAGGATTTGTTTTTCCAAATGACTCCCATCAGGGGAGCCCTAGAGAGGCAGGGGCAGGAGGGAAAGTGGCATGTGGGCGCCTCGTAGGCCCTGATTGGCCTTTGCCTGGAGGGCTAGAAGTGTTTTCTCATTCTGTCTTTGGTGGGGGGAGGGGGGCGGGGGGGGCGTGCGCGCGTGCCCGTGTGTACCCGTGTGTGCTCAGACACACACACAGTAACTGGGCAGAGCCAAGCACGGGGACCCTTAAGGATGACAGGGAGAAGGTGTGATATAAGCCCCAGGGGGCTGCCTCCTCAGCAGGGGCTGGGCGGGAGTGGGGGAGGGGGTGGGGCGGTCTGTGGCAGAGTGCCCAGAGCCGGGCAGCGAGCTGGGCGCAGAGGGAGCGGAGGCTGGCCGGCCAGCAGGCTTGAGTGGCTTGAACTCAGACTTGCATCCCCTGCTGCAGAAGGAGCAGAGTGAGGGCCCACAGCCCAGGTGCCCAGCCCGCTCCGGGGACTGGTCCTTGGTGCCTCGGGGAGAGAGAGGAAAGTGGGCCTGGGTCAGATGAAGGCGGACACACCCCGGTCCCCAGGACAGGAGTGGACTTGGGAACCAAATGTCCATGGATTCGAACTATGGTCCCGGGTGTCTCCAGCCGTGAACTGAGCGCTGTGGGGGGACATAGTGCGGACCAGCAGCGCCCCACCCTCGGGAGATTCCCTCCCCAGAGGGTGACAGAAACATGGACGGCCCCTGTGCTGCCCAGCCTGGAGGGGGCAGTGATTGACTCAGGCCAGGATCGGGGGAGGCGGACTGGACCTGCGGTTCGCGGGACAAGCGCTGAGCGCGTGGCCGGGCCAGGGAACCCCACCGAGGCTGGTGTGATTCGCGTGGGCCTGTGTGTGTCAATGCCCCACCATGTCAGCCTGACGGATTTTCAGTTTGAACTTCCAGCAACGGGGAGTTGGAACGTCCCTTCCAGCATAAAGCAATGTGGGGACCAGACACGGAGCTCCCTCAGGCCAGGGTGGGAAGTGGGATGTGTGAGGCTCTGGTCTCAGCCTTGGAATTCATTCGCTCATCAGACATTGACTGAGCACCGGTTTCGTGCCAGGCACTGTCCCAGGCACCACGGAGACAGCAATGAATCATTCCGAGATCCCCGCCCTTCTGGAGCTTACCGTAAACAAAATAAGGAAATTGTATGTTAGCCAGTGTAAAGATTTAAGGAGAAAAATTACATAGGAAGCGGGGGGTAAGGGGTATTTAAAAGGAGGGTCAGAGACGGCCTCATTGAGGAGGGGACATTTGAGCAGAGACTTGAAGAGGTGAGGGACCATCTAGAGGGAACAGTGTTCTAGCCAGGGGGAACAGAAGGTGCAAAGGCCTCAGGGCAGAAGCTTGGCTGACCTGTTTGAGGAACAGCGAACATGTCAGTGTGGCTGAAGAAGAGAGAGCAGGGGATGGGGTCAGAGAGGCCGCAGAGGCCCTGCCAGCTGGGGTAAGGACTTGAACTTGAAAGAGGTGGAGGAATGGGACCCAACCTTTTTTGAGAAGACCCTTTGGCTCTCCAGGGAAGAACAGACCAGAAGGGGACCCTGGGCGGCAGTGGGCCCTTCAAGCTGGCAGGAGCCTCGGAGGCCGGGGAGGAGGCCACAGCAGAGCCCTCTTCCCGGGCGCTGTCCTGCTCCGGGAGAGGCGCCCCTCCCCCAAAGCTTCCCCAGGCAGGAGGGGGTGCCGGGCCGAGCTGCACTGACAGCCGCTGCCGCCTGTGCCCGCAGTGTGTCCCAGCCTGGACATCCGCTCGGAGGTGGCCGAGCTGCGCCGGCTGGAGAACTGCAGCGTGGTGGAAGGGCATCTGCAGATCCTGCTCATGTTCACGGCCACCGGCGAGGACTTCCGTGGCCTCAGCTTCCCGCGCCTCACTCAGGTCACGGACTACCTGCTCCTCTTCCGGGTCTACGGCCTGGAGAGCCTGCGGGACCTCTTCCCCAACCTGGCGGTGGTGCGCGGCGCCCGCCTCTTCCTGGGCTACGCGCTGGTCATCTACGAGATGCCGCACCTGCGGGACGTGGGGCTGCCGGCGCTGGGGGCCGTGCTGCGTGGGGCCGTGCGGGTGGAGAAGAACCAGGAGCTCTGCCACCTGTCCACCGTCGACTGGGGCCTGCTGCAGCCCTCGCCGGGCGCCAACCACATCGTGGGCAACAAGCTGCGTGAGGAGTGCGCCGACGTGTGCCCCGGTGTGCTGGGGGCCACCGGCCAGCCCTGCGCCAGGACCACCTTCGGCGGGCACACGGACTACAGGTGCTGGACCTCCAGCCACTGCCAGAGAGGTGGGCACCAGCCCGGAGCACCAGCAGGGGGGCGGGGCACAGGGAGGGCAGGGGCGGGGCACAGGGAGGGCAGGGGCGGGGCGGGGGGCGCTGGGCGGCCACAGGATGGGTCAGAAAAATTCAATAACTAAGTTGGCACAAGGCCGTCAAGGGACCGTGCAGGACAGCAGGCAGGAGTCAGGGAGGGGGACAGGACAGGTGCGAGGTGGGCAGGGGGAGGGAAGCCACATGGGGCGGCGGCCAAGTACAAGGCCAGACGGCTCCGTCCCATCTCAGCTGAGCAACTTACTGGCTTGGCTCAGAGGTGCGTCTGAGCCTGCCCCGCTCATCGGTAAGGTACGCGCGGGTCGTTAGGGGCCATGAGCTGTTCTCTCAGCATGAGACCAGTGCCTGGGCCCTGGTGGGGGCTCGAGGTTCCTGAGGAAAGTGGGCCTAGCGCAGGTGATCCAGGGCAGGCTGGCAGTATTTGGCGGGAGGGGAGCTGAGTGGGCAGGGAAAGGAGGGGGTGACCGAGGAAGGACAGAACAGTGGGGTCCTCCTTAGCAGTGAGGGGCCTGGAGAGAAACAGAAGGAAGGAAGCAGAGCGGGGTGGCCGGGGGGGGGGGTGACGCGAGGGTGATGGGAGGAGGAAGCGGAAGCTAAAGGGCGGAAAAGGAAACGCTTCCAGAGGCTCGGACTAGACCTGGGGTCCCCAACCTGGGGCTCCCTCACCCAAAGCCTCAGCGTCACAGCAGAATTGTAACCAGATCCCTTCTGTGTCCGCTGGGCCCCACGTCCCCGTGCCCCCGTGTTGGCTGTAAACACGGTGGCTGCCCGTCGTCTCTCATGTACAGTATCAACACGCCCTCCCTGACCCCACCACACGCGCTCCCAGACAGCAGGCTGCGGCCGCAGACCTCGCACACTTTGGGCCCCAGCCCCAACCCCCAACGGTGGCCACTTTGGGCAGCCCCACCTAGGGCACAGAGCTGGGAAGGGTGGACAGGTGAGATGACGAGGGTGCCCCCTCCTTGCACACACACTCACAGGCCCACCGGCCCTGGCCTCACTGCCCAGGAGAGGGGGCAGGTTCCCCCTGGCACCGGGCCCAGACGGGACAACAGGCCAGGGAGAAGCGGTCCAGGTAGACAAGGTCATTGCTCCGTCCTGAGCTCTGAACCCCCACCAGCTGCTGTGGGAGATGGGAAGCCACAGAGAGGGGCCATGGTCCTGGTCCTCAAGAGCCCCATCTGGGGAAAAGCAAGCCAGCAGCCACTGTCCTCTGCACTGGAGAAAGTTGGATGCTGCCTGAGAGTGTCCCAGAGGCGGGGGTGGCGCCGGGACGGGGGTGTCGGGGGGAGGCCTAACTCAGCACTCTGTCCACAGTGTGTCCCTGTCCCCATGGGCTGGCCTGCACCGCTGGGGGGGAGTGCTGCCACTCCGAGTGCCTGGGGGGCTGCAGCCGGCCGGAGGACCCCCGGGCCTGCCTGGCCTGTCGTCACCTCTACTTCCAGGGCGCCTGTCACCGGGCCTGCCCTCCAGGCACCTACCAGCATGAGTCCTGGCGCTGTGTCACGGCAGAGCGCTGTGCCAGCCTGCGCTCTGTGCCCGGCCGCGCCTCCACCTTCGGCATCCATGAGGGCAGCTGCCTGGCCCAGTGCCCCCCGGGCTTCACCCGCAACAGCAGCAGGTGAGTGTACGGGGTGGGGGGCACTCTTGGCTCAGTGAGGGGTCCCCACTGGTCCGGGGCTCACTCCGCACCCTCCGCTTGCCCCTGCTAGCATATTCTGCCACAAGTGTGAGGGGCTGTGCCCCAAAGAGTGCAAGGTGGGCACCAAGACCATCGACTCCATCCAGGTGGCGCAGGACCTGGCGGGCTGCACCCACGTGGAGGGGAGCCTCATCGTCAACCTTCGCCAAGGCTGTCAGTACCTTCCTCGGGGCGCACCTCTGCCCCTGGCCATGCCCCGGACAGTGACCCAGCTAAAGCCCTGCTTTCTATCACCTTGGGTCCCAGTCCTCAGGGCCCCCCTCCCGGCTACCCCTGCCATCAGCACCTTCCCCCCCCAGCCCCCCCCCCACCAGCCATACACCTCCCCCACCCGACTCCAGCCCTGTCTTCCCCGGTTCCAGATAACCTAGAGCCGGAGCTACAGCAAAGCCTGGGGCTCATCGAGACCATCACTGGCTTCCTCAAAATCAAGCACTCCTTTGCCCTCGTGTCCCTGGGCTTTTTCAGGAACCTCAAACTAATCCGGGGGGATGCCATGGTGGATGGGTAAGGGGTCAGAAACAGCCTCTGACCAGCTCCCTCGATCACATGTCCTCCCTAACATTCCCCAAACAGGGGAAAGAATATGGGCTCTGGAGTCAGCTCTGTGGTGTATGTGTGATGGGTAGGTTACTTAGCTTCTGTGGTCCTCAGTTTTCTCATCTGTAAAATGGGTTTAATATAACACTACTTATTTCTTTCTTTTTTTTTTAAAGATTTTATTTATTTATTTGACATCACAGAGCTCACAAGTAGGCAGAGAAGCAGGCAGAGAGAGAGAAGGAAACAGGCTCCCTGCTGAGCAGAGAGCCCAGTGCAGGGCTCAATCCCAGGACCCTGAGATCATGACCTGAGCCGAAGGCAGAGGCTTTAACCCACTGAGCCACCCAGGCGCCCCTCTTTGGTTGTTTTTTTTCTTTTTAATATTTATTTATTTATTTGACAGACAGAGATCACAAGTAGGCAGAGAGGCAGGCAGAGAGAGGAGGAAGCAGGGAGCCTGATGTGAGGCTTGATCCCAGGATCCTGAGATCATGACCTGGGCCAAAGGCAGAGGCTTTAACCCACTGAGCCACACAGGTACCCCTGACACTACTTCTTTCTTAGGGTTGTTGTGAATATTACTATGTTGTTGTGTGCAAAGCACTTAAAACAGTGTCTGGAACACATATATTCTATATCGTTTATGGTGACATCAGACTCCACAGAGGTTGGCCGCCACTGCTTTCTGACGCTCTTAACCACCTGGGTTTGAAACCTGTCCCTGCCACCTACCAGTCAAGACCTACCTGTAACATAGCTCGGATTTTTCAAAACACAGAGAATGCTTTGTTTTATTTTTATTTATTTATTTAGATTTTTATTTATTTGTTTGTTTATTCATGAGAGACAGAGAGAAGCAGAGGGAGATGCAGGCTTCCTGCCTGGGATCATGACCTGAGCCAGAGGCAGATGCTTAACCAGCTGAGTCACCCAGGCGTCCCTGTTTTATTTTATTTGGTTTTATTTTATTTACAAGGGAGACAGAGAGAGAGAGCGCACACACCTGTTTGCAGGCCAGGAGTGGGGGGCCAGCAGAGGGAGAGAGAGGCTTCACATCCAGAGTAGAGCCCTAGAGGGGTTTTGATCTCACCAGCCTGAGATCATGACCTTGAGATCACCACTGGGAGCCAAAATCAAGAGGGCGCTCAACCCACTGAGCCCCCCAGGCGCCCCCAGAGAATTTCTACATTATCTACCAGCTGAGTGGTTTCTCATGTCTCCCCCAAACTGCCGTGGACCCCCAGGGGTACCCACACTCCAGCTGGAGAGGCATAGCCCCGGGCTGAGCGCCCCTCCTCTCCTGTGCCCCCAGCTCAGCCCCTCCAGGAGGGTCCCATAAGGTGCTCGGGTTCCCCACCCCTTGCCTCCACCTCCCCTGCAGCGCAAGGTCTCTCCCCCACCCCACCCCCCGCCCAGGAACTACACTCTGTATGTGCTGGACAACCAGAACCTACAACAGCTGGGGTCCTGGGTGGCTGCGGGGCTCACCATTCCCGTGGGCAAGATCTACTTCGCCTTCAACCCTCGCCTCTGCTTGGAGCACATCTACCGCCTGGAGGAGGTGACCGGCACTCGGGGACGGCAAAACAAGGCCGAGATCAACCCCCGCACCAACGGAGACCGCGCCGCCTGTGAGGCCCGACACCGCAACCCCAGGGCGAGGGACCCCCTGAACCCCCCGACGCGCGCACGCGCCCTGAGACACACCCGACACGGCCCCAGGGCGAGGGGGCGTCTGCCCCGGACGACGCGATAGGTTCTCCTCGGAGGCCGCGTTGCGGGTGGTCTCCGCCGGGTCCGGGCCGGGGCTCGGAAGCGGGCGACGCGGGCGGAGACAGACGCGGCTGACAGCGGGTGTTGGCCCCTCGCCCCCCCAGGCCAGACTCGCACCCTGCGCTTCGTGTCCAACGTGACGCAGGCCGACAGCATCTTGCTGCGCTGGGAGCGCTACGAGCCGCTCGAGGCTCGGGACCTGCTCAGCTTCATCGTGTACTACAAGGAGTCGTGAGTGCCGGGGCTGGGGCTGGAGGGGCGGGACCAGAGTCCTCCGTGGGCGGGGTCAGACCCAGCCCCGCCTATCTATTCCCAAATGCAGCAGCCGGGGCTGGGGCTGGGGCTGGGGCTGGGGCTGGGGGGCGGGGGCAGAGCCCCCCGTGGGCGGGGTCAGACCCAGCCCCGCCTATCTATTCCCAAATGCAGCAGCCGGGGCTGGGGCTGGGGCTGGGGCTGGGGGGCGGGGCCAGAGCCCCCCGTGGGCGGGGTCAGACCCAGCCCCGCCTATCTGCTCCCAAATGCAGCAGCCGGGGCCGGGGCGGGGGCGGGGCCAGAGCCCCCGTGGGCGGGGTCAGACCCGGTCCCGCCCATCTGTACCCAAACGCAGCAGCAGCCGGGTGAGGACAGAGCGCTGGGGTGCAAAGGCAAGGATCCAGGACCCCTAAGACTCACTCCCTTGTAGGGCCCACGCCTGGCTCTCCCTTCACCTTATTCACCCCTCCGTGCCTCAGTGTCACCTCAGCAGTGAAATGGAGAGGACAGTCAGGACTTCTGAGAGATCAGGAGAGGAGCCCCGCTGGGAAGGCTCGCATAATTAAACTTCAATTCACTATGTTAATGTTCTGTGCTGACCACAGGCTCCTGCCCCAGCAGCGGTTTGGGGAGCACCCACTAATCTGGCCGGCTTTATGCGGAGCTCTGCCAGCATTTCATTAAAACCTAAGGAAGGGAGGGCGGTGGGACAGCCAAGGACGGGCTGGGTTTCCTTTGCAGAGAGCGTACTGACCATAGTAGGAGGGACAGTGGCTAGACCACAGGAAGGATCTCTCCAAAAGCATGGCTAGGAATCAAAATGAGAATTCTGACAGGAGAGAAGTGGGTTTGGGATGGCAGGCCGGGAGGGCAGCATGGGGAGTGTTTCCACGTCTACAGTCCACGAAGATGGGAGCCACCTGGCTTGGACGCCTTCCTGTGGATCCAGACGGAGAGGTGTTCGTTTCCCACTAGCACAAGGCCTGGCGTGGGAGGAAGGAGGACGTGTCAATGGCACCAGGCCGGCTCAAATGGTCGAGGCTCTCCTGGGCCTCACAGGGAGGGGAAGGTCTCCAGCACGGGGAGCCGGAGAGTTTGCTAAATACAGATTCCTGGGCCCCGTCCCCACAGATTCTGAGTCAGTCAGTCGTGGGGAGAGCCGGAGAGTCTGCATTTCTAACAAGCTCCCAGGTAATCCCGGTCCATGGACCACACTTCGAGGAGCACTAAAGTGGGCTGGTGGTGTGCACGGCACCCCCTGCCTGGCTGGTGCGGCTCACAGTCCACACAGCTGTACCCAGCTGCCTCTGGGCTCAGAAGGTAGAGAATCCTGTGTCCTTCAGGAAGCTCCCCTAGCGCCACGGCCTCGCAGCCTGGCTGTGGCTTTGCCGGCTCAGACCCACTGTGGGTCCTGGCCCAGTCCCAGCTCTGAGCAGACCCGCCCACTGGGTGCTCCCGAGGAGCGGGATGCCTTCACTCACACTGGAAGAATGACAGTGACCTTCTTATGGTGGTTCGGAGAGGACGGGAGTGCTGGAAACTGGGATGGGGCTGAGCCGCCCCTCAGCTCTAGGGACGGGGTGTTCAGCCCGTTCCAGAATGCTACAGAGCACATAGGTCCAGACGCCTGCGGGACCCAGAGCTGGAACCTGCTGGATGTGGAGCTGCCCTTAAGCCGCACCCAGGAACCCGGGGTGACTCTCGCACCCCTCAAGCCTTGGACACAGTATGCAGTGTTTGTGCGGGCCATCACACTGACCACCGCTGAGGACAGCCCCCACCAAGGAGCCCAGAGCCCCATTGTCTACCTCCGAACCCTGCCGGCAGGTACGTGGAAGACTCTGAAGGGGGTGGGAGTGGGATACCTGAGCCCTGTTGGGAACGCGGGAACCCAGGCACCAGAAATAGGGGAGCTGGGTCGCTCAACACCAGGCCCCTAGAGACTGGGAAGCCAGATGTCAGAGTCCTGGAGAGAACAGAGGGCATCGGCCTAAGGTCCTAGGGATGCTGTGGGTGGGAGAGGGCACGGGGAATACTTGAGCCAATTCAAGGGCCTTCGAGGGCCGTGGGAAGGCCAGGATTCTGCGTTCCAGGAAGGGGAGGTTCCTTGGGAGAATGCGAAGGTCTTGGACCCCAGTGAGGGGCCATTACCAGACGGTACCAGAAAGGGGGATCCGCGGCGCCTCAGTCTCACCCGACCTGCGTCCCCAGCGCCCACGGTGCCGCAGGACGTCATCTCCACGTCCAACTCCTCGTCCCACCTGCTGGTGCGCTGGAAGCCACCGACTCAGCGCAACGGGAACATCACCTACTACCTGGTGCTGTGGCAGCGTCTGGCGGAGGACGGCGACCTCTACCTCAACGACTACTGCCACCGCGGTGCGCAGGGCGGCGGCGCAGGCCGGAGGGGCGGGCGGCGGCGCCCGGCCGCTGTCCGTCTGACCGCGCCTCTTCCCCGCGCCGCGCCAGGCTTGCGGCTGCCCACCAGCCACAACGACCCCCGCTTCGACCGCGAAGACGAGGAGCCGGAAGCCGAGACGGAGCCCGGCTGCTGCCCCTGCCAGCACCCCCCTCCCGGGCAGGTCCTGCCGCCGCTGGAGGCGCAGGAGGCCTCCTTCCAGAAGAAGTTCGAAAACTTCCTGCACAACGCCATCACCATCCCCAAGTGCGGCCCGCGCCGGGGGCGGGGGCGGGGCGGGCCTGGCGGGGCGGGGCGGGGGCGGGGCGGGCCTGGCGGGGCGGGGCCGGGGCGGGGCGGGCCTGGCGGGCGGGGCCGGGCCGGGGGCGGGCCGGGGGCGGGGCCTGACGCGGCCCTCCCCGGGTCTCCCCAGATCCCCCTGGAAGGTGACGTCCATCCATAAGAACCCTCGCAGGTGAGCGGGGCGGGACTGAGGGGCGGCGGTCCCGGGGCGCGGCCGCGGCTCTGACTCGCGCCCTCCCCAGGGACTCGGGGAGGCAGCGCCGGGCCGCCGGGACCCTCCGGCTTGGGGGAAACACCTCGGATTTCGAGATCCAGGAGGACAAAGTGCCCCGGGAGCGCGCAGTGTTGAGTGGCCTGCGCCACTTCACGGAATATCGCATCGACATCCACGCCTGCAACCACGCGGCGCACACCGTGGGCTGCAGCGCGGCCACCTTCGTCTTCGCGCGCACCATGCCCCACAGTAGGTTCTCCCCCCGGCCCGCCCCCGACCCGCGGGACTCTACCCAGGGGGTGCTCCGCTGTTCCACCTCCCCACGACTCCAGTCCCCATAAGCCCTGAGCTTCCTGGACGCTCGAGATGAGCCTCCAGGCACTTGGCCGTGAAGCTGGGAGCAAGTACCCGGCGGGGCTGCCTGCTGCCCTCTCCCGCAGGAGAAGCCGATGGCATCCCAGGGAAGGTGGCCTGGGAGGCGGCCAGCAAAAGCAGTGTCCTCCTGCGCTGGCTGGAGCCACCGGACCCCAACGGACTCATCCTCAAATACGAAATCAAGTACCGCCGCTTGGGAGAGGTAGGTACCCGCAGGAACTCCCAAACCCGGACCCAGACGGCACATCCGCCGTCTTCCCAGCCAGCCGTTCTGCCCTGCCCTCAGGAGGCCACCGTGCTGTGTGTGTCCCGCCTGCGATACGCCAAGTTCGGGGGCGTCCAGCTGGCCCTGCTGCCCCCTGGAAACTACTCGGCCAGAGTTCGGGCAACCTCGCTGGCAGGCAATGGCTCCTGGACAGAAAGCATCGCTTTCTATGTCCCCGGCCCAGGTAGAGGCGGCCTCGGTCCCAGACGTGCACCCCCACAGCCCCAGCTGGGTCCCCGGCCACGTCTCCTGTGGTGGAAACCACGGGGACGTGGTGGTCACTCCACCCGGTTCCTCCCCCTGTTCTCACTTCCCATGGTGAAAACAGACGTGTCCTCTACCCTCTGACTTCTCCATCTTTGACCCTCCCATCTGCTGCCCTCTGATCACCAGAGGAGGAAGACTCCGGGGGGCTGCACGTCCTTCTCACTGTCACCCCGGTGGGGCTCATGCTGCTCATCATTCTCGCTGCCCTTGCTTTCTTCTACGGCAGGAAGAGGTGAGGATGCCCGGTCTTACCGGTTCCCATCCCCCTCCCCCAACCCTCCACGCCGCCCCCCCCACCCCACCAGCCCGCATCGCAAGGGCTGTCCCTGGAGGGTGGTATATGAGACAGCAAGAGGACATTCCTTAGAAGCAATCACTCATCCGCCGAGGGCAGCATGCAGGAGACCACCTTTCAGTCTGAGGGACCACCTTTCCCTGATGTTACCAGTGCAAGTCTTCCCTCCGGGGACTCCCCAGTCTGGGCGCACCGGGAGTGTTCGTTTGGTCACTGTGTTCTCAGCCAAGAAAGCAGGGGAAGAGACAGGAGACCTCACCAAGTGCCCTGGGTTGGTTGGTGCCAGATGCCCTGGGGCTGAACACAAGAGGGAAATGGAGGCAGAATTTTGGTTAGCTGGCTGTCAAGGATTACCTGAGGAGGCGGGAGCCGCCCTCCTCCTGTCCTCCCTGTCTGCAGTCTGTCAGATCCCAGATCCCAGGCCTAGGACAAAGACCCGCTTGGAAAGTGTCTAGGGCTCCCCAGGGACAGCCTGGCCAGGGACGGGAGGAAGGGACTTCGCTCCTCCTTGCAGTGTCCCTCCTCCTTGTTCTCTGACATTGCTCCTTCCTTCCTGAGGAGCCTTCCAGCCTGACCCCCTGCCCCCTTGCAGAAGCAGCACCCTGTACGCCTCTGTGAATCCGGAGTACTTCAGCGCCTCCGACAGTAGGTCCGGGAGTGGCGGGACAGGTGTGCGGGAAAGGGAGGCAGGAGGAGAGGAGAGGCACGCTCCGGGAGACATTCTTAGACGAGGCTGCCTTGGGACCCAAGCCTTTCTGAAGAGGAGAGAGGTGGGTGGGGGCGTGGCAGAGGCTGTGTTCCCGCCCCGACTCCCACCTCCCCTCAGTGTACGTCCCTGATGAGTGGGAGGTGCCTCGGGAGCAGATCTCCATAATCCGGGAACTGGGCCAGGGCTCCTTTGGGATGGTATACGAGGGGCTGGCCCAAGGGCTAGAGGCTGGAGAGGAGTCCACACCCGTGGCCCTGAAGACCGTCAATGAGCTGGCCAGTCCACGAGAACGCATCGAGTTCCTCAAGGAAGCCTCCGTCATGAAGGCATTCAAGTGTCACCATGTGGTAAGGAAGGATCGGGGACACTGCCAGGGTAGGGTCCATCATTACGGTGAAAGTCACATGATAAGAAGGATAGGGTCAAGGATGAGGTCAGGGTACCATCAAGGTCAGGGTTGGGACTGAGGTAAAAGTCATGGTTAGGGTTAGAGTCAAACCACGTCATGGTGGGGCCATGGCAGAATCATGGCTAGGACTGTGATCCGTCATGGATGGGGGTCAGTAGTGAGCGTCTCGGTCATTATTAGGCTCATGATTGGGATCAAGGTCAGAATTGGGTGAATCACGAAGACTGGAATGACAGGTACGACCAAGGTCATGGGTTAGGGCCCGTGTCATTGGTAGATTAGAATTAGGGTTACGGTCCTGGTTGGGTTTAGGGTCAGGGTCGGTGTCAAGGTCAGGTGGTCACAGCAGGGCAACATTTTGACCAGGTAGGTAAAGGGTCAGGGCATTGGGTAGACCTGCAACCAGGCTCTTTGTCCATCCCAGGTACGTCTCCTGGGTGTGGTGTCCCAGGGCCAGCCAACTCTGGTCATCATGGAGTTAATGACCCGGGGGGACCTCAAGAGCCATCTTCGATCTCTGCGGCCCGAGTCAGAGGTGGAGACCAGGAAGACCCTGGGCCAAGGGGCTGGGGAGTTAGACAAGACTTGGGCACAGTTGTGGGGGATCATTGGGCAGGAGTCCAACCTCTAGTTTGCTTCTTCACTGGCCCCCTCTCTTGGCTCTAGAACAACCCAGGGCTCCCACGGCCAGCGCTGGGAGATATGATCCAGATGGCTGGCGAGATTGCAGATGGTATGGCCTACCTTGCTGCCAACAAGTTTGTGCACCGAGATCTGGCGGCCCGGAACTGCATGGTGTCCCAGGACTTCACTGTCAAGATCGGGGGTACAGAGGGTGCCGGGCGCGTATGGGGCAGCCTGAGGAACAGAGGGACTCTCCCTAAGCTGGGCTAGGAGACCCAGGCCCACCCGACAGCCCTGTCTCACACAGCATCCCCGTCCAAGGCCAGAGGTCCTGGGGCGGGATGATCTCTGAGGTTCTTTGAGCCCTCACATTCCAGAATTCTTGGACGCTATGGAGGGGGAGAAGGCAGGAGAGGTATCCCTGGGCCAGGGGCTGGCATGTGCTTCTGCTGCTGCTCCCATACCTGTCCACCCTCACTTTCCAGACTTTGGGATGACTCGAGACGTGTATGAAACTGACTATTACCGCAAAGGCGGGAAGGGGCTGCTGCCCGTGCGCTGGATGGCCCCCGAGTCCCTCAAAGATGGAATCTTCACCACGCACTCGGATGTCTGGTAGGGCCTGGCTGGAGCAGAGGGTTTGGGGGATGTGGAGGTGGGCTCCGGGATGAGGCCTGGATGCGCTGAGCAGCGTGCCAGGTGCTGGGCTCAGGCCCTTCTGCATGTCCTCCAGGTCCTTCGGCGTGGTGCTCTGGGAGATCGTGACCTTGGCCGAACAGCCCTACCAGGGCTTATCCAACGAGCAGGTGCTCAAGTTTGTCATGGATGGTGGGGTCCTGGAGGAGCTGGAGAGCTGTCCCCTTCAGCTGTAAGTCTCCCCCCACCCTGCCCCTTCCTCATCCCTGCTCGCTCTGCCCGCCCTGCCCCCCCCTCCCCGATCCTGGCCCGCCTCCTCTGATGCTCTCTTGTCTGGTGGTCCCCAGCTGAGCCTTACCCACTACAGCCCTGCTTACTCTCCCGGGGTCCTCCCAGAGGCAGCCCCCCACGGTCCCCCTGCAGCAGCCGGCCCCCTCTCATGCTGCCCCCGCCCCACCAGGCAGGAGCTGATGCGCCGCTGTTGGCAGCAGAACCCGCGCCTGCGACCCGCCTTCACCCACATCCTGGACAGCATCCGGGGCGAGCTGCGGCCCTCCTTCCGCCTCTTCTCCTTCTACTATAGTCCAGAGTGCCGGGCGGCCCGCGGGGCGCTGCTGCCTGATGTCAAGCCTGACTCTCCGCCCACCCCAGAAGGGGCTTCCTCAGGCTGCCGCCCCCAAAATGGGGGTCCGGTGTACTGAGGGGCGCCGTATTCCCTGGATGACTGGCGGAGAGGAAGGGTCCTGACCTTTGTGGCCACGAAGTGCGCAGACATGCACACCCCGTCCCATGCTCAGAAAGGCCAGGGGGTGCCCAGGCTGCGCCAGGGAGCGGGAGAGGAAAGATGGGGTCAGGGGCTCAGAGCGGACTTGCCCTTAAGGAGCCCAGAGACATCCAAGATTCCTTGGGGAGTCTGAGTTCTCCACGAGAAAGTGAGAAAGGTCCCAGCCCAAGTGGAGGAGAGGCCTGGGTCCTCAGAGAGGCGGCCCTAGTCAGACAGCGAAGGGGGGGCTCACCCACCCGGAAGGCGGGGTCCAGAGAACCCCACCCTCAGCTTTGGGGCTCCTGCGGACATGTGGCCCCATCCGCACACTGGAAACCAGCAGAGCAGCCCGCGGTCAGGCCTCCCTGTCCTTGTCTGGAATGCTGGGGGTGGGGTGTCTCACTACCCCCCTGCCCCACACATCAGGTGGTGTGGGGAGAACCCAGAGACCTGGGTGAGCGTGGTCCCAGCCCAGCCGGCAGCCTGCCCGCCCCCTTCCTCTCCTCTGCGGAACCCAGGAACCCCCAGGATTGGTGCTGCTCCTCCCTCGTCCCCAGGCGCATGCCTCGGTGCAGCTTCACCCCTTCTCGCTTCCTCCCTGCCCTCGCTCCTGCGCCGCACCCCTGCCTCCCCCCACACCCAAGGCTGGAGAAAACACAATAAATGCTGTGGGTCTCTTCGTGCCCTGGCCCCGCGCAGCCCGTTACCGCTCGTCTCCGTCTATCTGGCGCTCGCAGGGCTGAACTTCCTCCGTCCTCCTTGGGGACTTGACGCCGGAACCCTGAGGGATGCGGGATAAGCGCGAGGACCTGACCTCCCGGGGTCCCCTTGGCGGTGGCGCAGGACGACCTCGCCGTTCTCTGCCGCTCAGGCAGCCCCCGCGGCCGAGCCGCCCCCCGCCCTCATCCTGGGGGGCCCCTCGCGTTCCGGGGGCGGACAGAGCGGGGGAGGGGTCCTGATGCCCGGTGGGCGCTGGACGTCCCCAGCCGCAGCCGGTGCGCGCGGAGCCTGCGAGTCCGCTCCCCGCGCGCCGGAACAGAGACGCCCCGAGGCAAGCGGCAGGAGCCCAGCCGAGTCCCTTTCCGGCTCCGCTGCCAAGGCCGGCGGGGCATTTGCGGGGACGAGCAGCAGATAAAGGACTGAAGTCTCGGGGCGGAGGCCGCGGCAGAAGGGGCTGGCCGGGCCCGCTTCTGTACCGGCCTCTCCGCGTCCGGCCTCGGGGCTGCGCTCGCAGGCGGCCACGCGCGGCCGCACACGCGGAGCCTGCGGAGAGTCTGCGGGGACCGCGTCTGGCGGAGCGCGCACAGCTCCTGTGCCCTGCCCTGCCGGGGTCAAGATGGGCGGCAAGGACCCCCGGCCCCCTGCACCCCCGCCCTGACCCTGCGGGTCACGGGTCGCTGAAGCAACAGTGACCCCCAATGGTTGCTGCGGGGACCACAGCGTGGCGAGCCGGAGCGCGGGAGGTTCTCTCCCTGGGGGGCTGGTCTCTGCCGGCCTCCCGGGACTAGGAGGGAGGGACGCTCCACACAGGAGCCCCCCCGGGGGGGGGCGACCCACAGCCTCCCATGGAGCACACAGGCCCCGGCAGCAGCAGTGGGCTCAAGCCCTCTCCCCGCCACCCATACCCCTAACCTGCAGAGTCCCGCACGCGGCCTGCCCCACATGCAGGGGTGGTCTGGATGGGGACGGGCTGAAGGAAGGGACGGAAAGGAAGAAAGGAGGGCTGAGGAGGTGATGGCTCTCAATAGGCCGGCGGGAGCACGGTCAGGCGCTTGAGAACCTGCCTTCAGCTACCCCTGATGACTGACAGAGTAGGGTCTCAAAGGGGCTGCATGGCAGAGTTCCAAGGTCCCTGCTGTGGCTGTGGGACGGTGGGTTCCGAGTGGGTGTGGTGAGGAGCGAGGGGAGCACCCCGCCCTAACTCAGGGGTATTTGCCCTCCTCCAAAGCCAGGACACCAGCTCCTGACCCAGAATCGTGGGCAACAGTATTGTAGGAAGCTCGGCCCCCATTGGGTATCAGATGTCCCCTCATTCGGTTCCTGGGAAGGCAGGACATTGGAACAGTTTGGCTTCCAGGACTGAGCAGGCCAGGAGCCACTCCCTCACCTGCATGGCTCCCACTGCAGCAGGGGAGACGGGGGGGGGGGCCTGGGAAGAGGCAAGTGCTTCTTCATGAGCAGAACAAAGATGGTGACTGAAATCCTAGGACAAAGGGGGGGGGGGGACCCGTTAGAGGCCACGAGATACTCCTTCCTGCCTCTCTCCCCAGCAATGACCCCCTGTGGCTGTGACTCTGAACCACAGAGGCCTTCTCAGCTGTCCCGATGGAAAGGCTGGGAAAGGGTGGGCGCTGGGAGGTGGGGAGGCGAGACCCACAGACCAGCAGTGGGATGGGAGCCCAGAACCTGTTTCCACACGCAGTAGAAGCTTGGGCGCTAACCCCCACCACTGACCTCTTACCTCCCCCTCCACTTGTGAGCAACAATGGGGACACTTTCTGCTTGGTCACTTCCAGATATGAAGGGACAGAAGGGACCTCTTGGGTCCCCAGCCTTCGGGGGGGAGTCAGGGGGGTCCTGCAGAGCTGCAGGAGCGGCAAGTGGGCAGAGGTGTGGGGAGATGGGGGATGGAGGGTCCCCAGAGGACGAGGGAAGAAATCCTGAGACTAGGAAGAAGGACCTGCAAGAAAACGAGACCAGGCCCTTCCGCTCTGGCTGGCGGAGGAAAGAGAGTGCACAGCAGAGACGGGCAGCCGGAGCTCAGGGGTGCGGCCCGCAGCGCTCCGGACACAGGAGGAGAGAAGGTGGGGCTGTGAGAAAGACTTGGGGGGCGTGGGAAGCACGGGGGGACCCCTTGGAAGCAGCCTTACCTGAGGGAGAGTCCCTAGTGAAGGAAGGACAAGGGCTGAAATCATGTCATGAAGGCTGAGCGCTCCGTGAGCGGGACAGCCCAGCACCCACGACCCTCGCGGCCCCGCTGCGATGTCACTTGAAAGCTGCAGCAGAAGCACATGGAAGGTGGCCGCAGTGAGTGCAGAGGGAAAGCCCAGGTGCCCTGTCTTGCGTTTCCCTGGGCAAAGTCAGAAAGATGCCCGGAGCTGTCCCTGTACCGCCGGGAGGCGGGGCTGCGGGGGCACCTCCGTTTGCTTGTCGCCATCTTCTCCATGTGTGTGTTAGAGAACGGACATTACAGGGGCTCCTGGGAGGCTCAGCGGGTTAAAGCTTCTGCCTTCAGCTCAGGTCATGATCCCAGGGTCCTGGGATCGAGTCCCGCATCGGGCTCTCTGCTCAGCGGGGAACCTGCTTCCCCCTCTCTGCCTGCCTCTCTGCCTACTTGTGATCTGTCAAATAAATAAATAAAATCTTTTTAAAAATTAAAAAAATAAATAAATAAAAACAGTGATCTGAGAGGCCAAATCACCAGCTCGACATCACGCAGCCAGTTCCTGGAGGTCCAGCGTCTTCAACCCCCACCCTGCCAGGGGCCGAGGGCAACAGTCTTCTCCATCCCTGATCGCCATCTTTATCTCTCCGTTGCCTCTTCCCTGGCGTGGAGGCCTCCCCGTTCTTGCTGCGACCCACCTTTCCACCATCCTGACCCTCCGAGCTCCTTCCAAGCCGTCCGCACTCGTCCTCTCCTTCCAGCACGTCGCCTGTGGCCTGGGTCTCCCCTGGGACTCGTCTCCACATGGGACCCATCCCCGCCCCCACGTCTGGGCCCAGGCCCTTCTTCATGCCCTTTTTGGTCCTGCACCTGCTGGCAGCCAGCCACGGCGCTGGGGTCAGGAGTGGCCTGGGAAAACGGAAACCACGCTGGGTATTTCCACACGCGGGACTGAAGATAAGGGTTGACCTCAGTGGTACGGGGGCCGGAAGCCAACAAGGAACACACCAAGTAACCCCGATCGCTGCAGGTAGGCGCTCCCACCTGTAGGCTGTGAGCGCGAGCAGGCCAGAAACCCAGAGTGGGGTCCAGCTTCCCGAGCGGCGGCTGGAGCCGGAGCGCCGTGAAGAGGAAGCCGACAGGAAGAAGCCCGGTCGTGCCCTGTCGGCCCCCCTCCCGCCCCGCAGCCCCAAACATCCCTCTGCAGAACCTAACAGAGACCCGCTAGCAGGGGCGTGTGTGAAATGCGGTTTGCAGCGACTGAGTAAACAAGGCAGGGTGGGGGCTGGGAGGCGAGAGGCGAGTGACCAGCGCCGCTGGTGGTCACCGTCCACTGGGATCATCGGTTCCTAAAATGCACAGAGCACCGACGACGTGTGTGCACGTGGCCCGTGCTCTCAGCTCAGGGACCAGTGTGTCGTGTGTCCTACTGCAGCTGGCCTTTGGCAGATCAGGACACGGGAGCCCGAGAAAGTCCCACAACTAAATAAACGGCAGAGCTGGGATTCAACGTCCAAGCTGTCCTGGACTTTCCCCACCACGACCCGCTGCCGGATGACTGATGGCTGCCCCTTGCGGTGCTGGGGGACCCTGGAGGGGGCTGCGAGAAAGCCCCAAAGGGCAGGAAGGCCGTGGGTACAATCGCCCGGCCCCAGCACCAAACCACCTTGAGCACACAGTGACACGTGGAATTCACACCTCAGAGCCATGGGGGACAGAGTCACAGCAAGGAGCAGAAGCCACACCCTGAGGAGCACGCCGTGGGGGGGCCAGCACCCCAGGACAGCTGCCACGGTGAGGAGCAAGGGCCTAGTTACACCTCACCGCTTCCCTGCTGGAAGCCCCCCGGGGCTCCCGGGACCCAGGAGCCGAGACAAAGCAGCCCAGCGGGTGCCCTCGGCGTTGTGTCTGGGGCTCCCTGCCCTCCATGCTCACTCCTGCCCGGAGGACCTCTGAGCCCCGCACCCTCCCCCACCCATCTGTGCTCCTTCACGCTGAGCATCACCAGACCCCCCCAAACCCGTTCTCTCGGGGACCACCTCCCCTCCGAAGGCTTTCTTGGCCTCGTGCAACCTGGCTCCAGGCAGAGTGTCCCGCTTCCCACACCCACCCAGGCTTCTAGTTAATTCCCATCAATCCGAATTACCTGGGTTGGTTTCCCTGTGTGTGTTTCCCCCTCCTCGGGTCTTCCTTTCCCTGTAGCCCTTAAAACGCAGGCGCTCCAGCACCGAACATGTTTGCAACACACGCCGGACGACCTCAGGACAGCAGCTAAGGGCAGAGCGTTGGAGATGGAACACGGCCTTGGGAGCCAGACCCAACTGAATGTCAACTGAACATACTAATGAGCTCCGGAAAGTTTCCGAGAGTCGACTTCGAGCCTCCACTCAACTCATCAGTCACATGGGGAGTCCAAGGCCCGAGTCCTCGGCCGCGCAGGAGGCCCGAGGCCAGACATCCACGGAGCCAGCCGCCCCCTCCTTGCGTGCCAGCCAGCAGTTTCGAGTGGCGTTTCCCGGATGCTCTGGGAGCTGGAGGCCCTGCCTTGCACCTGCCGGCCAACACTGTCTTCTTTGGGAAGTTGTCCATCCAGATTCTCTGCCCATCTGTAAATCACGTTGTTTGTGGGCTTTTTGCTATGGCGTTTTATGAGTTCTTTACATATTTTGGAGCTTAATCCTTTACCAGAGATAGGATTTGCAAATATTCTCTCCCATGCGGTAGGTTACCTTTTCATGTTGTTGGTGGTTTCCAGCTGTACAGAAGCTTTTTAGTGTGATAGAGTCGCACTTGTTCGTTTTTGCTGTTGTCGTCTCTGTTTTGGGTGTGAAACCCGTAAAGTCATCACCACGACTGATGTCGAGGAGCTTCCCACTTTCGTTTTCTGCTGGAGCTCGATGCTTTCGGGTCCTGTTCTGTTAATCTTAGGTCTTTCATCCACTTTTTAAAAGATTGTATTTATTTGGGGCGCCTGGGTGGCTCAGTGGGTTAAAGCCTCTGCCTTCGGCTCAGGTCATGATCTCAGGGTCCTGGGATGGAGCCCCGCATCGGGCTCTCTGCTCAGCAGGGAGCCTGCTTCCCTTCCTCTCTCTCTGCCTGCCTCTCTGCGTACTTGTGATCTCTGTCTTTCAAATAAATAAAATCTTTTTTAAAAAAAGGATTGTATTTATCTGAGAGAGAGAGTGAGCACACAAGCAGGGGGAGCAGCAGAGGGAGAGGGAGAAGCAGGCTCCCCACCGAGCGGGGAGCCCGACACAGGGATCCGCTCGCCCCAACCCCAAGGTGATGACCTGAGTCGAAAGCAGACCTGAGCCACTTCACCGACTAGCTGCCGGGGTGACCCTCTTTTTTTTTTTTTTTTTTTTTTTTTTTTTTTTTTTTTTTTTAAAGATTTTATTTTTATTTATTTGACAGAGATCACAAGTAGACAGAGAGGCAGGCAGAGAGAGAGAGAGGGAAGCAGGCTCCCTGCTGAGCAGAGAGCCTGATGCGGGACTCGATCCCAGGACCCTGAGATCATGACCTGAGCCGAAGGCAGCGGCTTAACCCACTGAGCCACCCAGGCGCCCAGGGGGTGACCCTCTTTAACCTATTTTCAGTCAATTTTTGTTCGTGGTGTGAGTTGGAGTCAGGCTCACTCTCCTGCACGGGGCCGTCCGGTTTTCCCGACATCGTCTTTCAAAAGGACCACCCGTCCCCCTGTGCACTCTCGGCCCCGCGGTCATGAAGTGATTGACCGTGCGCGGTGGGTGGTTTCGGGCTCTCTCCTCAGTCCCATTGATGTGCGGGTCTGTCTCATACCAGTGCCATTCTGCCTCGATAACTACTGGTTTGTGACACGGTTTGAGCTTGGGAAGCCTGATGCCTGCGGCTTTGTTCTCTCTTGAGACTCTTCCGGCCCTTCCGCTTCTCCGCGATTCCACACACATTTCAGGTCTGTTTTGCTTCTGTGACGAGGGCCATTGGTAGGGACTGCACTGAACCCAGAGATTGCCTTGGGGAGGACGGACATTCACACAAGACTTCTTATCACGGCCCAACCCAGACGCCCCTCGACCTGCACTCCGGCCCTCGCCTCCGCCCGGCCCCCCCCGGCACAGGACAGCTCTCCCCGCGGCTTCCCAGAGGATGCACGTGGCTCTGGGCACTACAGCTTTGAATCGCCAAGTGGAGTCCGCCGGCCTTAGGATTCGAGCTCTTTGAGTGGAGAGGACGGGCTCTGACGTTTGGTGTGTGAGCTGTATCACGTCTCCTCAAAATTCAGATGTTAAAGCTCTGACCCCCAGCGTGACTGTCTGGAGAGCGAGAGCCTTGAAAGAAGGAATTATGGTGGGACGCTTGGGTGGCTCAGTGGCTGGGCGTCTGCTTTCGGCTCTGGTCATGGTCTCAGGGTCCTGGGATCGAGCCCTGCGTCAGGCTCCCCGCTCAGTGGGGGACCTTCCCCCTCTGCTGCTCCCCCTGATTGTGCTCTCTCTCTCTCTCTGACAAAAAAAAAAAAAAAAAGTAATGAAGGCTCAAAGAGGTCACAAGGGTGGGGTGTGATTGGCTAGGACGGGTGTCCTTGTAGGACGAGGAGGAGGCCTCCGGCATGTCCCCCAGCCCGCCCTGCAGCAGCACAGAGGACGGGCCATGTGAGGACGCGGCAAGAAGGCAACCATCTGCAAACCAAGAAGAGAGTTCTCAGCAGAAACCAGTCCTGCTGGCACCTTGACCTTGGAATCCCAGACTCCAGAACAGTGAGAAAATAAATTCCTGCCGTGCGTACCCACCCCCGCCCACCACCAGCGTGCGGTGTTCCGTTACGGCCGTTCACACTAACCGCGTGGGGCCTCAAGGAAAGCGTCTCGGGGTCGGTGGGGGGACAGGGCACAAGTGGTCTAACACACATCATCTTTTCTTTGTTTAAGATTTTGTTTGTTTGTTTGACAGACAGAGAGATCACAAGCAGGGAGAGAGGCAGGCAGAGAGAGAGGAGGAAGCAGGCTTCCCACCGAGCAGAGAGCCCGATGCAGGGCTCGATCCCAGGACCCTGAGATCATGACCTGAGCCGAAGGCAGACGCTTAACGACTGAGCCCCCCAGGCACCATAACACACGTGTTCTCGAGCCCTTCCTGGTCCCTGCCCGGCCGTGTGTAGGGCTGAGGGGCTCCCAGACCCCGGCCTCCGCAAGCCCAGCCAGAGGGGAGACGTGCGGTCTGGACTTCGCCGCAGCCATGAGGAGACAGAGGTCACCAGTGCTGCTCACGGTGCCAGCAGCCCGCAGGTAAGAAGGGACCCACGCCGAGCTCCTCCTCTGGGGCAGACCGACCCTCGGCTGCTCGGCGTCACTTCCTGGTGGAACCCCCACAGCCACCCTTCTGGAGGGCTGTTCTCGCCCCATTTTCCGGATGGGGCACCTGCAGCTTGGAGGGATGGAGCGATTGCTCAGGCTGGCCCCGGCAGGAGGGTAGAGGGGGATGAAGACACAGGTTAAAGGAACAGTCGCGGCCTCAGAGAGACTAAGCCTGTCCCAGCGACCTCCATCGGACCGGAGGCGGGTCTGCATCTGTGCAGAGCTGTGGCGCGAGGGCGTGCTGAGCCTGTTCTCCCAGTTCCCTCCATGCGCCGGGCTGCGGGCCTGTGCCCAGGCCTCCCGATAAAGAGCGTGGGAGTGAGTCCGTGTGAACGGTGAAAAGTGCATCCGTTGCAATCATTGTGACGTGCATCGAGGTGGCGGGCGGGCGGTGGGGGGCAGTTTCCAGAACGTACAGTGAGGGGCTTGGGGAGAGCGTGGAGGGCATCTCTCCATCTCATCGCCAACCCCTGGGGACTGGGACCAGGGGAAGGCGACAGTGTTTCAGGAAGAGGGAGCAGGCAGCTGGGGAGGTGAGGTCCTGGGGTGTGGACAGGGTGGCCGGCCGTGACCCTGGGCGAAGCGCTCCCCTACCCCGAGCTCTCGGGCCGCAAACCTGGTGTCTGCCTCCCTCCGGGGCGCGGGGCAGCCGACAGCCCAGATGCGGGCCAGCCGGGCCCAGCCAGCATTCCACTGTGGCGCCCGCACGCCATGCCCATCCCTTCTTACACACGTTTGCAACGCTGGTGCCTCCTCTAGAAACTCCTTTGCCCACCTCCTTCCACCCTGCTCGCTTCCCTGACTCCACTCAACGGCCTCCTCTGGCCACCCCATGCTCCCTGCACACGGGCGTGGCCCGCCAGCCCAGCCCCACGGCACTAGCCTGCGCCACTGCGCCCTCACAAGAAGGATCTGCTGGGGGCGTCCAGGCGGCTCAGTGGGTTAAAGCATCTGCCTTTGACTCAGGTCATGATCCCAGGGTCCTGGGATCAAGCCCCGCAACCGACTCCCTGCTCGGCGAGGAGCCCGCTTCCTCGTCTCTCTCTCTTTCTCTGCCTGCTTGTGATCTCTGTCTGTCAAATGAATACATAAAATCTTTAAAGAAGTCAGCATCGATGTTACAGTAACTGCTAATAATGTCTCTTCTGATCACGACCTGCTTCCCCCAGGACTGTCCCGCCTTCCCCCAGGATTGCTGGGTTTTGCCCTAACCCAGCTTCATTATCTGCTGAAGGCAAAGCCACCCCCTTATCTCACAGATTTCATATGACCTCAGGAAGTCCTTCCAGAGTCTGCCCCACACCCTCCCTGCTGCAGCCCTTCCCCCTTCCCTCCTCATGTGTCCTAAGAGCATGATTCTGTTGGAATCTCCCAGGAGCCCTAAAGCCCAGGCACCTTGTTGGGGCTTATCCTTTTGAGGCCGACATCCCCTATGGCCCCTGCTTAGAGCAGAAGCTAAGGGAGAGACAGGGAGGGAGGCAGAGAGAGAAGAGGGAGTCCTGGTCCGGAGCGAGGGAGCGGAGGGAGAAACAGCACGGACCGAGGTCAGATGGCAGTCAGGGCTTCCCAAAACTCAAAGACAGACTGACAGAAACACCCACCACCCCACCACCCCACCTTCAGCTGTCTGGCTTCCGGGGGAGGGACAAGTGTCTTACGGCTTTCCATGACGTGGGTCCTCTGCCCGGGGCTGGGCTGTGGGTAAGGCGACATTTCCTGCCCTTGGGGGCCGGGGCGAGAGAGACGAGCTGCTGAGTGTGCACATTGTTCAGAGCGCGCGCGCACACACACAGGCACACACGCGTGCACCCGCGCGCACACACACACACGCGTGCACCTGCGCGCGCCCAGCCCCAGGGGCTCTGTTCTCAGCCCCATGGAGGTCCCCCTGGCCCAGCTATGCCCCCAAGGTAAGTGTGAGGTTGGAGACTGTGGGTGGAGGGACGACCAGACCCCATCACCCTGCTGGCTCCAGGCCTGAGCTCCCACTCCGGGGCGGGGGACGGAGGGCCCCATCCCAGCCAGAGCTGGCCCGGCGGACTGGCAGGGTGCCCGCAGCTCCGTCTCCTTCTCTGGGGCGCAGGCTGCTCAGCCCTGGGGACATAGGCGGCTGGGTCCGCTGAGTGACAGGCCCGGGAGGCAGAGCATCTTGGCCATAAAGACAGGTCACGCCACCCTCCCCCACCCCTGCCCCCGGCACCCCGCACGGTGGCATTCCCTGCTCCCCCACACCTGTCTCCCCGGCCACCCAGGGCCTCCACGGCTCCTTACTCCTCCCCCTTGAGACACCCCCTGGGCTCCCACCTGCCTTTCTCCTCTCCTGACTGTCCCTGTCCTCCAGGTCCCTGGTCAGAGGCCTGCAGGGGACGGAGGGGCCCAGGAGCCTGGGGGAGAGGCGGTCCCTCCCCGAGAGACCCCAGCTGTCCTCTTTGTCCTAACAGGGACCAGCAGAGCCCCTCCCCCAACCTTCAGCACCTTCCAGCCCATGGAATTGCCCCGCAGGGGTTGCCGGGAAGTGGCCTTGCTCCAGGCCCCAAAGGCAGAGGAGGCCCAGCCCAGCCCCAGGGTCACGGCTGTCCACGCTGTGGTGAGCGGGACCCCGGCCGGCACAGCGTCCTCCTCGGCTCCCATCCCCCCACCGGTGAGGATCAGCAAATGGACCAAGGCCGACAGAGAGAAAGCAGGGATGAGCGGGGGCTGCCGGCGGGGCTGGGGCAAGAAGGGAGAGAGGGAGAGGATGTGGGGAGCATCTCCTTCCTTCGCCATCATGTCCCCTCACTGTCCCTGGGGCACTGGGGAAGCAGGTGTCTGCATCTCTGTCCGTGGCCTTCCCAGCCCAGTGCGTCTGGGCCTCCGTCCCTGTCACCCAGCCAGCCACTAGGAAGTCCTCCCTCGGGTCCAGCCCAGCCCCTCCTACGGGAGGGTGAGTCCTCCCTCGTTCTGTCCTCGGGGGTGACAGGGAGCATCATGTCTCTCATCCTGCAGGCCAGGAATGAGTTCCTGTCCTTCTGGAAGGCTCAGGCTAAGAGCTCACGGCTACTGGGTTAAAGATCCTCAGGCCCAGAGGAAAGTGGACAGAAATTCTCTGGAAACCAAAGCAGCTGGAGCTGAAGAAGGGGTGTTTGTTTGTTTTTTAAGATTTTATTTATTTATTTGACAGACAGAGATCACAAGTAGGCAGAGAGGCAGGCAGAGAGAGAGGAGGAAGCAGGCTCCCTGCTGAGCAGAGAGTCTGATGCGGGGCTCGATCCCAAGACCCTGGGATCATGACCTGAGCCGAACAAAGGCAAAGGCTTTAACCCACTGAGCCACCCAGGCGCCCCTGAAGAAGGGGTTTTAAGCTGGACCCTGAGAAGCACTTTCTAGGCAGTTATAGCCTGAAATGGGCAACCGGGATGGGGAGCAGGGGTGAGGCTGAGGAGGCAGCAGCTGGCTGGCATCAGGGGGAAGCCCACGAATCATGGTATTTTCCCCCGTTCCAGGCATCTCCTCAACCCCCGGGGGCTGCCTCCAGCCCAGAGGATGCTGGGAAGGCCGAGGAGGGGCCAGAGGAAGGAGGCCAGTCCCTGCAGGCCGAGACCCGGGCGTGGTTCCAGAAGACCCAGGCCCACTGGCTTCTGCAGCACGGGGCAGCCCCCGCCTGGTTCCACGGCTTCATCACCCGGAGGTGAGTCACAGCAGCGGAAAGGGGCCCAGAGAGGGGCAGGGCCAGTCCTGGGTCCCCGGGCCCAGCAACAGGGTGTGGAGGCTGCAAGTCCAGCCCTGAGTCTTGGAGGCTCCCAGGCCAGTCTCTGAGCCTTCTGTCCTGGGGGAGGTCCCTGCAGAGGCCATGGCCCGCTTGCTCTGGGGCTTCTGCTTCCATTCCTGTCTCTTGGCCTCCGGGCCTCACGGTTTCCCAGGCCTCCCAGCCTCCCTCCCTCTCCAGCCTCTGCTCTTCCTCGTCTCCCTGGCAGGCTGTCCCTCCTGTATTTCTCAGCGTGGATTCCCCTCTTCCAGCTCAGCCTGGGAATTCGGAAACCTACAAGTCTATCACCACCCCAGGGCACCTCCACCAGGCTGCCCTCCAGGATGAGGCTGCAGGCCGGGAGCGCTCCTGGGTGGGACCCCTGCCCCCCGCTCCCCCCGGTGCTCTCCGGTCCCCGCATGGGACAGCAGACCCACGTCCTCTCTGCCATCCCCACCCTCTGCCACTTGAGCACTCTTGGGGCTTGGGGTCTGCCTTAGAGCCGCAGACAGACCCAAGGCTGGACGTCTCCTTCGCCCACAGGGAGGCAGAGAGGCTGCTGGAGGCCAAGCCTGAGGGATGCTACCTGGTGCGGTTCAGCGAGAGTGCTGTGACCTTTGTGCTGACCTACAGGTGAGGGGCAGGAGCAGGGGCCGTGCCGCTCCCCGTGGGGGGGCCCCCCCCCGAGGCAGAGCTTTGGCTTGGAGGGAAGGCCTGGCTCCGCTCACGGGTCTCTGATCCCACGGGCGCCCTCCAGGAGCCGGACTCGCTGCCGCCACTTCCTGCTGGCCCAGCTCCAGGACGGGCGCCACGTGGTGCTGGGCGAGGACAGCGCCCACGCGCGGCTCGAGGACCTGCTGCGGCACTACACGGCATGCCCGCTCAGCCCCTACGGCGAGACGCTCACGGAGCCCCTCATCCGCCAGGTACGCCCGGCCCCCAGCCCCAGGGAGCCCGGCTGCAATAGCCGCCTTCTCACCCTGGCTGCAACCCAGCCAGAGGTCCCCTGTCCACCCTGTGCCCTCAGGAATCCCTTCAACAGGGATACGTGCTGGGGGAGGGGTCCTCCAGGGACCAGGGCAGGCACACGTGGTCATCTGTGTTTTTAAGTAAGGACTATCTACTGAGCACCGGGCAGGCCCCGGAACTAGACCATGGACAAGACCGCGGGCCGTGAACACACAAAGCTCGCTTACCAGCAGCAAAGGCAGATAAGAGCAATCAAGGGACACGAGACAGGAAACGCAGAGTGAGTGCCACCGGGCCCGCGGGCCAGGGAGCGTGTCAGGGCGTGCCTCCCCGAGGCTGGGCAGGCAGTGCCAAGACCATGCAGGAGCCGGTGGTGTGGGCACAGGGACACAGCAGAAACAACCGACCAAAACAGCCTTGCCTTCCGGAGCTTACGTTCTAGTGCGGAGACCGCGATAAGACAGAGAAACAGACTATCCGTAATCCGTCCAGTGCTAAGAAGACAAGGAGGGACCAGGTTGAAACACGTGGGTCTGGAGTCTGGGACAGAGGTCTGGGACAGAGACCATCGCATGTGGAAGGACTGACTGCAAAGCCTTCAGGAGGGCTGGGAGGGAGCGTCGACAGAAAAGAAAGGAATACCACGTTTCCAGCATTTGGAGTGTCCAGAAATGAGGGCAAACCTACAAAGAAAATTGAGAAGCATCAGCCAGAGGGAGAGGAGAAAAGCCAGGAGTATGTGGTGTTCTTTCTGGAAGCCCAGCAAAGACAGTGCGGGGTTGGGGGGGGGGGGGTCCCTGCACTGATCGCTGACCTCCGCGGTGGGGGAGGGGATCCTGCATCAGTTCAAGGAAGCATGCCTGTGGGGAGACCGTGCCCGTGGACAAGTCTCGCATGGACCTTCAGGAGGAACTGTGGACACGGAGATCCCCCAGCGGTGGGAACTGGGGGCAGGGACGTCTGGGGGCAGAGTGGTCAGGTGCCAGCTTGTCGGATCAGGTGTTGAGGGGTCTTGTCACCGCACTCCTCTGGAGTTAGGACGTCCCCCTGGAGGACAGGCAGCCACCAAAGGGCCGCCGGGGGCATTTCTTCGGCTCACTCTGGGCGCAGAGTGAAGGCTGGGTTGCAGGGCAAGAAGAGGCAGGGGACGACTTGGGAGCCCCGGGCTGGAGTGGCGGCAGTGACCCCTGGAGAAGCGTGCGGGTGTCAGGTTGTTGCGGCAGCAGAAGGAGCAGGGCCTGCGGGCCACGAGACCTCACCGTGGGGTGGGGGACCAGAGGGTTCCTGAAGGGCTGCCTCTGCAGCAGGGTGGGGGTGCCGCTTTTTAGTCATAAAGGGACTGTGGTGACAGGAGGGGAAGGGGCAGGGAAGGAGACAGGCACGGCAGTCGGGACATCTGTCCCCAAGCTGAACGTTGTTAGGCTAAAGGCCTATTAAGCCTTGTTGCATTTTTACAACCACAGGCACAAATGGAGCATTGCTGGTGCAATTTAAGGTCAATGCTAGACACCGCCTGTGAGCAGAGCTGCTTGAGCCGCGCCACACCACCCGCCTTGGTCCCCTTGTTCTCCTCTCCGTCCCCTGTTCCTCACCCAGGAACCCCACCAGTCCACATTTCCCCGCCTCTCCCCCACACATCCTCCACCACACCAGCTTGCTCCGTCCTCCTGGATCCCCCGGCCGCCCCCACCCCCACCCCGTGCACCAAGTCCCTGACGCCTCGTTCTTTGCCATCAGACGCCTGAGCCAGCAGGACTTTCCCTGAGCACGGAAGGGTCAGACCCTGGCAGCAAGGACCCACCCCCTCAGTACAGCCCGATCGTCAAGAAGTTGCAGAACTTGACCCCCACGCAGAAGGAGGGGCCCGGGGAGCAGAAGGAGGTATTGGGCGGGAGGGGCTGGGGAGGGGAAGGGGGTGCGCGGCAAAGGGAGGGTCCCGCGCGGGGGCGGGGCCTGCGGGAGGGGAGGGGCCCGGGGATGTGGGCGGGGCCCGGGCACCGCAGCCACCGCCTCCGCCCCGCCTGGGTCGCTCTGACGCCCCCTCCCCCCCCACCCCCGGCCTGGCCTTCTCTCCGCGTCTGCGCAGCCGCCCAGGCCCAAGCCTCCGGTGCCCGCCAAGCCTCAGCTGCCCCCCGAAGTCTACACGACCCCGGCCCCGAGGCCGCGCCCGGCCCCGCCCCCCAAGCCCTCCCACCCCATCTACCAGGAGCCCGACGAAGCCATCGACTTCTACGCCATGGGGCGCGGCAGCCCCGGCGAAGCGCCCGGCAACGTCTACGCGGAGGTGGAGGCCGAGGCGCCTGCGGGCGCGGGGGGCGCGTCCTGCGTCCTCGGGCACCCGGCCCTGCGCAAGTGCAGGTCCAGGCCCGTCCCCGGAGGCCAGGTAACCGGGTGCAGGGAGGAGGCGAACCGCCGCCTCCAGGGCAGCCTGCATTTTGGTCCCTGTCCCTCTCCAGTCCCAGCCACCCGTACCCCGCTCTGTGCCTCGAACCTTGGGTCCAACCATCACCCTTGACTGGATCTTGGGGCCTCTCCCGGGCAGGCGCCCTCCCCTCCACCTTCACAGCCCCACCATCCTGAAGAAGAGAACGTGGAGTCCCTCTTGTCGTCTCAGATGAGCTCGGGGAGCGCGCAGCAGCCCACGCTCCCCGCTCCCGCTTCCACTCCCGCACCATCTCCTCTGACCAGTGCGAGTGGGTGTCCCAGTCCAGGGCTGCGTTAGACCTCCCAGCCACTCCCACCCTCTCCACGGACCTCGGCCCCCTCCACAGACCCTTCCCCACCCTCCCTGGAATGCCCCAGGCCTGCCTCAGCCCCTGAGCCTGTCCCCCACGCCCACCCCTGCTGCGGTGCTAGCGATCGGAGCCTGCAGCCCAGCCAGGTCCCTGCCCACTGCTCTCCAGGCCCCTGCTCAGCGGCCAGTGCCCCACAGCCTCCGGAACTCAGCACAGCAACCCGCTCTCACCCTTCTCCCCAGACTGCCCCTCTACCTCCCAGCTGGACTGAGGACCCTGCAGTCACCTGACTCTCAAAGCCAGAACACCCAGGGCTCCCACGACATCCCCGCCCCACCCCGACAACTCATAGGCCCCAGTTCCTGCTGGGTCCCTTTCCCCAGCTGCAGCCTCATCATCCCTCCTCGGGATTTCCCAAGAGCTTCCTGACCGGTCGAACCACCGCTGTCGCCACTTCTGATCCACCCTGGCCTAGGGAAGCCCGAACAACGGTCTTTCTAAAACTGCTGCCTGGCCCTCCACACTGGGGGAGGGAGGGGACCCCCTCTTCCGCAGCTCCTTCCTCCCAGAGGGGTTCACATCTCTCTGAGCACACCCTCCCACTGCCCGGTGACCTTCTAGCTGTCCTTCAGGACCAGCTCGCCCTTCTCCCGGCCGGCTTCCCAGACACAGCCGCAGCGGCTGTGCGGGCCATCGCGCGGGACGCCTGTCTGCACTCTTTCCCAGCAGAGTGCGAGCCGCCTGGGAGCGGGGCTGGGGCTTACTTGTCTGTTTCCGGAGCGCCCGGCATAGTCCGGTGCAGAGCGGGTGCTCAGGAAATGGTTGCTGAATGACTGAGAGGCTTAGACCTCTGTGCAGGCCAACATTGTTAAGACCAGAGGCCGGCCTCGAGGCTGCTGGTAGGCCTGAGAGGCTGAGGGTAGAGGGTGTGACCTCAGATCGTCCTTCTCTCCGCAGAACCTAGGCGGCCGGCCACCGCACTCGGAGAATGCTGTGCCTGGACAAGGCCCTCCTGTGCCCCACCAGCCCCTGCCCAGCTGGGGGCACACCCTCCCCCACAAGCTTTCTAGACAGAGGGCAGAGGCTTCCCCTGGGGCCTCCTCAGTAGCCCGGTGAGTCTGTGCTGGGGGAGGATAAGCCGGGACGCCAGGCCCACAGACCTTTGCACACCAGCCGCCGAGCAAACTGTAGGCGATGGGAGCTAGCAAGGACCTCAGCGGCCATCTGTGGTGAGGACGGCACAGAGGTGTCATCTTGCCAACTGCCATCCGTTGGTCATGGCTGCCTGGAGTACTGCCCTGGGAAGGATGTTCCAGTCGTCTCCATACTCAGCAGAAGAGCATCGTGATTGATTAGTGATGTCTGCTGCGGGCAGGGAGGCAGGAGGAGCAGTGTCTCCTTCTGCCCTTACTGATCCAGGCCAAGTCCTGGTGCCACAGATAAGGAGACAAAGCCAGAGAGAGACAATGACTCGGCCAAAGCCAAGGACTAGGGCCCAGGCTTCCGCGTCGCCCTGTCTGGCTCTCTGTCTCTCACCCCACACCCTCCTCTCTGCGGGAAACGTCAGAGATTTCCTCCGATAGAAAATCTGGCTACTTTCCCGAGTTCCACCGCACAGCGGCCTGGGTGCGGGTTCCCTCCTCCAGATCCCAGCTTAGCCCTGCTCACCCGACAGGTCTGGGCCCCCCCCCACCCAAGGAAGCCTGGAGTTCAGGGGAGCAGAGGTGGACTCGGCTCCCCTTTAGGGACACCCGCACTGGCTCCATCCCGAGAGTCCCTGAGAAGCTGGTGGCTGGTGACCCGAGGGCCTCTGAGGTGTGCCAGGACCCCGCTGTGCTGCGTCCCACTGCCCAGCTGCTCCTCCCGGAGTCTGAGTTCCTTGGCCTTCTGGGCCTTTGGGTCTGGGCCCCGGTCCAACGCTGCTGTTGTCTGAGGAATGGTTTGGCGAGAACAGATGTTAGAACTTGTTTGTTGATTCTTGTCTGGCTAATAAATCATCGCCAGCCACCTCTCCCCACTGGGATCCAAGTGCTCCAGCCTCCTTCTGTCTGTCTCCCTCTCGCTCCCCTGTCGTGGAAGGCAAGGGGTTGAGCCGCGACTGCAGTGGGGGGAGTGGGTCTGGGGGTTCTGAGATACCTGGGAAGGGTCACAAATCTGGGGGCTGGGGGGCTGCAAGGTAGGGACCTGAGAAGTCTTTCTAGGCTGTGCTGGGCAGGTAGCCAGGCGAGAGGGGCAGCTGATCACCGGGGGAGGAGGGGTGCCAGGAAAGGAGGGGCAGGGAGGGGAGTGGTTGAGGGGTGAGCCCTGGACCTCCTTCTCCCGCCCCCCATGCCAGCACCGGACTATGGGGCCCCTGCGGTGGCTGAGTCTGTGTCTTCCCAGCCTCTCGGGCTGTGGCCTTGCCCAGTCAGGACCCCAACCCTCCCCTGTCCCTCTTGCGAGGCTTCTTCCCCGCTCCACCGAGACACGCTTCAGGAGCTGCCCCTGCTCTGGGCTGCAGCAGCCCTGGAGGACTCTGCCTTGGGCTTGTTTTTCCCTCAGACTGGGGGCTCTCGGGGGCCGGGCACGCCTGCCTTCCAGAAGCCGCTGAAGGCTCTGGGTGCCCCTGTGGTCCCATCAGCACAGCCAGCCCTTAAACTCTCTCTCACGAGAGCTTAGTCAAGCCAGTCTGTGCCCATCAGGGTTCCCCGCTCCTGCCAAGGGGGTCTGGAACCTACTGAGGCACAGAAATCCCGGAGGCAGAGCTCCCGGGGCCACCCCAGCCCGGCACCCCCAGCCCAGCACCGGAAGCAGCCCCCGTGACGAGTGCGCTCCCCGCCTCCCAGCCTGCTCTCATGAGCTTGAGGAGCGCTTCGGCTGCTGAGTCAACAGAGTCGGGGTTCCATTCCCCTCTGTCTGCAGGTCTCCCGAGCCAGAGAGATGGGGAGGGAGGCTGTGTCAGAGCCTGGCTGATTGCTGGGGCGGCGGAGGGGGCAGAACAAGTAAGGGTTTACCGTCAGCGAGAGCTGGAAGTCAGGGTCGGAAACGGCATTACACCCGGGAGAATGGGCCGGGCCGGTGCAGGGAGGGGGCAGAAATGCCTAGTGAGCCCCTTGGTGCTCCTGAAGGAGCAAAGCCTGGGGGTGGTGGGCAGCAAAGGTCTCCCCCACCGGCAGCTGCACGCGGCCCGGACAGGCTCGCAGAATGGGCGCTGGGAGAAGTGGGCGGTGCCGTCAGCGAGAAGCCTGGGTGCTGTGGGGGCGTCGTGCTAGCTAGCGGCAGAGCAGCTCTTCCTCAGCACCACGGGTCCCCACGGAGGGCCTCCTTGCGTGCACAGGGGGCTGCTGCCCAGGTCGGAGACCGTGCAAGTGAGGGGCTCACGGAAGCAGGACTGCTGGGGCTCCGGGGCATACCAGACCCTTCGAGACTGCTTTTCTTTTTGGTTCCCCCAAGTAGGAAACTGGTCCAGAGAGGGGAGGTGACAGGGAGCTGGGGGCAGTCAGGCCCACATCTGGCCGGCCCCATCCTGTGCGCCAGGAGTCCCTCCCATGTCAAAGGATGAGGCCCCCCAGTCCTCGCAGGGACTCCAGCTGCAGGCCCAGCCCCCCCCAGACCCGGGTGGGGCAAGGCTCCCCGACTCACCACGCTCACCACACCCACCAGCGCCCTTGCACCACCCCACCCACTTCCCCGAGCCCAGGTGGGGTGCTGAGCTGCCCTGCAGGCCCCAGGACAGAGAAACTAAGGAACTCCTATGGAAGTAACTAGTGGCAGGGGGGAAGGGGGGCTCCTCCCCAGCCAGGGACCCTGCTGCCCCAGGGAAGGGCATTTCCCAGCCGGCTCCAACCCCCACGGTCCTTCCAGCCTTCCCCTGGCCCTCCACGCAGGGCTCATTGGGCTTGGGGCGCTCAGTGCTGGGAGAGGACATCCCGGCCTTCCCTCTAGCACTGAGGCTGACCCTGACTGCTCTCTGCACTTCTCCGGAGCGGTGCCCTCCCCCGGAGTGTCCCGCCACTTTTCTGCACCTCCCGCAGGAGGAGCCCTGCAAGTCCCGCTGCAGGACAAGGGCGAGGGGCGGGTGAATACCATGACCCATCTGTCCTGGTGCACCCGACCCTCAGCCACCTCTACCCAGGACGTCTGTCCTCACCTGAAGCAAAGCTGGGCGGGGAAGCGGAGGCCAACACAGCTGCGGGCAGCCTGCACCACGCACTCTCGCGTCCTCACGGCCTCCCCGGGTCCCCCAGAACTTCAGCCATCCCCACAAGGGACTGAGGGTTCTCCGGCAGCAGGCACAGCACCCAGCCAGGGGCAGGACCTCAGCAGGCCCCTCTCTGGGGGCCAGAGCCTTGAGGGAGGCAGCCTGTGACAGCCTTGCCATCTCTGTGCAGCTTCTAAGTCTGACTTTTAGGGACCTCAGCTTCCCGGCTCTGCTGTCCTAGTCAATGCCACGCCGTGCCCTCGGGCACAGGCCAGCCCCTCCTGGGGGCCCCTGGGGAGACCTGGATCCATTCCTCCCTCTGCCCCCTCGCCGGTGCTGCCGGACCAGCTTTAGCCAAGGATCATTTCCATTCCTCCTCTGCGCCGTCCTGGTGACTTCCCTGTTTATCAGAACTTGAGGCCACCACCTCCGAGAAGCCTTCCCAAATGAGGGCTGTCCATTTCTAATCTGCATCTCTCTTGGTGACCAGGAAATTACATCTGCCAAATAAAATGTCACATTTGGGAGGACTAAAAGTGGCTTTAAAAAAGTGGTGTGGAAAGAAAAAGTGGTGTAAGGCTTCTGCAGAACACAGAGGTGAGAGACTAGAGGCTTACAGAACCTGGCGGAAGTCCACGCACTTCCAGAAGACGCTGGGACCCTCGGTGCCCAGAGCCCCTGTGGCTCCATCACGCGGGGCCTCGAGGCCCCGGGGGCGTGGCGAGCCAGGGGGCGGGGCTACACCGGCAGCGTCCTGGGCGCCGCCCACAAAGCCTTTGGCTCCTGGGGAGCTCACACCTGGGGCCGCGGAGCACACCCCACCACCTCCGACAGCCCAGGAGGTGACCCCAGCCACCGCCCCCCCACCCCCCCGTGCCTCCGGCGCCCGCCGTGGAAGCGGCGGTGGGTTGCTGCTCCTTCCTGAAGACGGGCTGGATGCGCGGATTTGGACCACTGCAGCCCCGGTGTCCCTGCGGGATGCCGGAGCCCTGTCTGGCTCCAACCCGAAGTGGGTCAGATTTCAGATAAGTGGGTGGTTTTCCTGTAAGTGACGAGAGCCTCCCGTGTACTTAATGAGAAACAGACTCCAAGACGTACCCGGCCCACACGACGGGGCCGGCAAGAGCCCTCCTGCAACCTCCCTCCCAGCCCCAGGTCCCCGCGCCACTGGCTTCCAGCTGCCCCCGTGGCTGGAACCTTCTGTCTGTCACCAGGGCTGTCCGGCCTTCCTCCTGGCGCTTCCCTGTGCAGAAGCGGGCAGCAGCTGGAGGCGAGCTGCTGAGTCCCGTCAGCTCCCCGCCCGGGGCCGGGTACCAGGCACTTCACAGGACTCCGCCAACATCCTCACGGAGGGAACAGGAAGCCGCCAGGGCACAGCCCTGCTGGAGCCCCGGTGCCCTCGACAACACGCTCCACGGCGGTGTGTACAAGGACCCGCGCGGTTCCCGGACCGGGGCCTGCATGTCCTGCACCCTACCACCACCTCCGCCGGAACCCCGTGCTGCTGGCGGGCACCCCGGTGCAGAAACACGAACTGAGGCCGTGACCCTGCTGTCCCCTCCCTCTCCAGCACAAAGGTCGGGATGCAGAAGTCTCCAAGGAGATCCGTCTGGCCCCAAGGCCCTCCGCAAGGCTTCCAAAACCAGTCAAGGCCAAGCGCAGCCAGTGTGAACACGCATCCTCTTCAGGGACAGACACTGGCCACTTCTGCTGTTGGACTGAATTTGCTGACAACTCTCGTCTCGGGAAGAACGTCTCTGACCTCCTCTCATCTTCAGAGACACTGAGACCAGCAATACTTTCCAGATCTGGGACCACAGGCCTCTGCCCCACACAAACTCGTACATGTAATTCCCAGGGTCTTCAGTGGCCGTGAACGCAGCTTAGGTGGGCACAGAGGAAAAGGCAGAGAGATCGCTGAGGCAGCTCGTGACGGTTCAGAGGGTGCGCTGCACAAGGGTAACGTCAGATCCAGAACCAGCAAACAAGGGAGAAAGATCCAGAATGGAAAAAACGAAACCACACTAGAAAGTAGGAAAGGGCTTAGGGCAAGCAAAGTCTGTCAGACTGAATGTTTTATTTCAACAGACACCCCTGGTTTAAAAAAAAAAAAAAAAAAGAAAGAAAGAAAGTGGAGGGAGGGGCTCCCCGTTTCATCACCCCCACCAGGGAGCCGCGCGCCCGTCCAGGAGCTCAGAGCCCCATCGGAAGCGTCGCTCCAGTCTCTGCTCGCTCCGAGGCCGAGGAGCTGAATTTTCTAACTTGTGTTAAGAAAAATCTATCAAATGTGTTCATTCTCGCAGAGGCGAGGGCCGGGGCCTCAGGGACAGAGCCTGGGCTTGGAGCAGCAGGGTCCCCGAGGTGAGGCCGGGCGCTGGGCAGCAGGTCCGGAGCCCTAGAACCCGTACTTTGCCTGGGTCTGCCGGCGGCTAAGCTTGTTCTCCGACCACGTGTTCTTCAGCTCCAGCTCCCGCTCCTTAGCCTGTGGCGAGGGACACGGGCGCGCTGAGCCGACTGGGGTGCCGAGGGGCCTCCCTCTCGCCTCTGCGGGCTTCCCACCTAACATCTTCCTCCCCCGGAGCAGGCACAGGGAAAGAGCAAAGCCCCCAAGACAGTTCACTGTCTCTTAGTTAGCAGAAAGGGAAGACCCTGGGAAGGCAGAGAAGAAACGGCTCTTTGGGGAGCGGAGAGCATCTCCCTGGGGCCTGAAGGGCTGAAGCAGACGAAGAACTCGAGAACATCCTGGTCCGAGGGCGCCTGCTGGCTCCATCAGAGGAGCAGGCCGCTCCTGATCTCAGGGTCACGAGTTCAAGCCCCATGTGGGGTGTACAGATGACTTAAAAATAAAATAGGGGCGCCTGGGGGGCTCAGTCGGTGAAGGATCTGCCCTCGGCTCAGGTCATGATCCTGGGGTCCTGGGATCGAGTCCCGCATCGGGCTCCCTGCTCAGCGGGGAGCCTGCCTCTCCCTCTCTGCTGATTCCCCGCTTGCGCTCACACACACTCATGCTCTCTCTCTCTCAAATAAATAAAATCTTTAAAAGTAAATAAATAAATGTAAAATAATTTTTTAAAAGATTTTATTTATTTATTTGACAGACAGAGATCACAAGTAGGCAGAGAGGCAGGCAGAGAGAAGGGGGGTAAGCAGGCTCCCCGCTGAGCAGAGAGCCCGATGCGGGGCTCAGTTAAGACCCTGAGATCATGACCTGAGCCGAAGGCAGAGGCTTAACCCCCTGAGCCACACAGGCACCCCAATATAAAATAACTTTTAAAGAAATAATCCTGGACCTCATCCGCTGAAATTAAACCGAATCCCTCAGGAATGCGGGCAAAGGCGAGTTGGAGGGCACATCGGAAAGCAAGACAGACCCGGCGCCTGGGACGCTGACCAGCCAGCCAAGGAGGACAGGGAGGAGGGAGAGCACAGGGGAGGGCCGTGGACAGTGGGGGAGGAACGGGGAGGTCGGCTCCAAGGTGCGGACAGGGCCACACTGGACGCCAGCCCCGCCACAGCTACGCTGGGGGATGCGGTTTTGCTGCTGTGCTGAGTGGATGTGGGACCTGAGAAAGTCACACCACTTTCCAGTACAACCCGGAGCTGTGGTAAACCGCCTGGAGGGTACGGAACGGAGACCTTCCTCCGCGGACCTCAGCATGGCACTCGGGGAGTGAACACGCACTGCCCTAGAGAAGGGCTTGTTGATCCCACCCCACGAGAGTAACGGACGCCGGCTCACCTCCCCCGGAAGAGGGCAGGGATTGAGAGCTTGGGTCGGAAAGAAGTTCCTAGCCTCAAATCCTTTCCCTACCAAAAACGAGACGGGGTAAGGACACAGAGGGTCCCTGAAAAGGAAGGTGAAACCATGAGGGGAACAATGGAAACGGGTTCCCCACTGAAACCTGCGGGCAGCACGTGGGCCCCCAGGAAAGGGCCGGGACAGCACACTGCCAGCGGGGCCTCAGAAACATGTCTAATGACTAAATGAGGACTTCAGAGTTGCTGGGTCCTATCCGGTAAGTAACATTCTAATTCCAAAAGACATTTCTGGATTATCTGTGTTAACTACTTGTGTTGGTATTTCTTCCCACAGAAGCGCGAGAATACAAGCCTCCTGGGGCGCCTTGGGGGCTCCGTCGGTTAAGCGTCCCACTCTTGGTTTCGGGTCAGATCATGATCTCAAGGTCGTGGGATCAACCCCGGGTCAGGCTCTGTGCTGAGCACGAGTCGGCCTGGATTCTCCCCGTCTGCCTCTCCCCTCGCTGGTGTGCTTGCTCACATGCTCGCTCTCTCAAATAAGTAAATAAAATCTTAAACCAAAACCAACCTCCTTATCAGATGGAGAGTTTGCTAAAAGCAGATAAACCAACCTTTTCCTTTAAAATAGTTTCTTAAATCCCTAAATAAGCTTGCTATTTACTTACTTTATTTTTTTATAGAGATTGTGTTTTATTTTTTTTAATTTTATTTATTTACTTGACAGACAGAGATCACAAGCAGGCAGAGAGGCAGGCAGAGAGAGAGGGAGAAGCAGGCTCCCCGCTGAGCAGAGAGCCCGATGCGGGGCTCGATCCCAGGACCCTGCGATCATGACCTGAGCCGAAGGCAGAGGCTTTAACCCACTGAGCCACCCAGGCGCCCCATATTTACTTATTTATTTTTGATAAACTAATCTCTTTAAAAGAACCATATGAGAAACCACTTTGCTGCCCTCTGCTTCGCGTTCCCGTGTCTCAATCACTCCAGGCCCTCGCCTCTGAGTCTTGGGGGAAGTGAGGCAGGAGCCCAGTGGGTCATTCTAAAGGACTCATCGCCCCCTGGTGGCCACGTGGAGAACCCGCCCTGGGCCAGGCGGCAGTAGGCCCGTGCTGGGTCTGGCCGGGTCTGGCTGGCACTGGCCCGGTCTGGCCGGCACTGGCCCAGGTTACAGGGCCCCACAGGCCTCAGGCCGGGGGGGCCCCCCAGCCTCTCACCTGATGGATCAGGTACGTGATCTGGTGCTTCCGCCGCTGCTGGCCTGTCGGCTGCTCACCTTTCTTCTGCGAGGGAAGAAAACACAATCATTAAGCCACAGGGAAAAAGGAGAAGTATCGCACGTGCCCAGCCAGAGGTGCCAGAAGGCTGGGGGCTGAGAAACCAACCACACAGCCCAAATCCTGGGGGAGAAAAGTCTGCTTGGGGCTGTTTTTACGTCTGTACACTCATGAAACAGTTACTGTTATTAAGGCCATTACGCAAAACACCCAGACTTAGCAGACCCGCCTGGAACCGCTGATACTCCCGCGGGACTGGAAATGCCGGCGTCGGGACCGAGTGTTCCCAGCCCAGCAAGGAGCCGGGCTCTGCCCCCGGCAGACACTCGAGTTACAGTGCCTGCAGGAGGTCTAAACCCACAGCAGTTTAAGGCCACGAGTGACCTCCGGCCCGCCAGGCCCTCTCGCAAGCCTGCCCATCTCCCCCACCGCCCGACTCATCTCTTCCCTCCTCCCGGCAGTGTGCACGCCAGCCCCGCAGTTCGAATCTCCACCGTCACCCCACCTGTCTCCAGGCTTCCAGCCTCCACCCAGAACGGCACTGAAGGCCTCACCGAGCCCTGATGCAAAGGCTTTCCTGTCCAAGTCTGTACTGGTCCTGCAGTCTTCCTGCCCTCCGCCAGAGCGGTCTCAGACCAGAAGCTTCCTAATCAGCCACACCAGCTCCCAGCACTCCTCTCTGGAGTGTCCTCAGCAGCCTGTCATCCCTCATCAACACTCGAGTGTCCTGATGTCTCTCTCCCAGCTCCACTGGAAACGCCTCAAGGATAGGAACCGTATCTTTTCCTTCTTCTTACAAAATCTAGCTCTAATACAATAAGATGGTGCAAAGAGAACCTGGACCTGGGGAAAGCGCGAACTCCGATTCCCTGCTGCTACGCAACATCACTTAACATGACCGTCAAAGACGGCCAAGGCGAACCAACCCCGGCCCGCGGTGAGCGCCGTTACCATGCAATGATGCTTCTCGACCCATAGTCAGGAGATCGTGCTCTCCTAAGTGGTTTTTCCAGGAAACAGTGATAGATCTGTGCTGATCTAACCACAATCCTTTGCTCTGTCCTGTATGACCGCCAGCATTCAGTTAAAACAAACGGCTGGGGCCTGGACGGCCATCTGTGGCCACAGAACAAAGCAGAGAAAGTCAGGGGGATGAGAAGGGAGTGAGATGCCCGACCTTGGCCTTGCTGGTGCTGGGCTCAAATCCAGGGCTTCCCCACATTCCCCCCTGCTGTGGCAGCCTCATTAATGTCCACACTTGCTGTACTCAGCTACTAGGTGGAGAGGAGTTCATCACAGGGAAGGCAGGAGCGCGGCATGGGACGCGTGAGGAATAAAGCATCTGAAAGCCACAGCTGGCTACGATAAACAGAGCGAGCGGAAAGGAGGGGTTGCGCATGCAGAAGCTGAGCCCCCGGGACTCTGCTGTTATGCCCACACCTCCAGGATGTGCTGAGCCAGGCTCCAGCTCAACAGCACGGAGGAAGGATCCGACTGTCGGCAGAGGGCAGAGCGGCCGCCAGCTCCGGCCAGCCAAGGAAGCAGCCGCAACACGTCAAAGCTCTTCCTAAGGGCAGGATGGGCAACGGCGGTCCCCGCCCCCCTGCTCACTCTCAGCAACCAGGCTCCGCCGTCCAGATGGGAAGCAGAGGGCTGCAAAGCTCTGGAAGGCAGAGGCGGCTTCCGCGAGGCGCGAGCACACCCCACAACACGGGCAGCAGGCGCGCCTGACAGGTGCTGCGCGGTAACGATCGGGTGTGGGGTCAGGACAGGGCTAGGCCCAGATTTTGCTTTGGGGCCACGCAACAGACCTTCCCACTTACTTTGCTGAATGACTTCATGGTCTTCTCTTCTGTCAATGACTTGGTCATCCACTGCTGGGCCCCACTGAGCTGGTCATCACCTTTGATCTCCACAAAGTTGACCTCCTCCCTCCCTCGGTTCCTCTTGCCCTGTAGCCGCTTAAACTGCAAAGGACAAAGAAAGCAGGAGTAGAGGCTCTGGGTGAGAAATTGGGATGTCACTAGTGATCCAGAATTTCCAGATGGTCTTGTGACTCCCCGCTCCTCTGCGCCCCCAACTCCCTGACCCCTCCCAGTATAATGTCCCCTTTCGCCCCACCACCACCAAGCTCCCCTGATTCCAGATGAAAGGCAGCTGCTCCGAAGCTCCCCTGCCCTCAGGGAAAGGGAGTCCCGGGCAGCACTTCCAAACATGAGTGCAGGGGATGACTGCTAAGAATCTGTACGCAAAATACAAATACACTGTATCTATTGAAAAGGACTGTATACAGTTTTCAAAAGAAGAATTCAGGCTAGGGGCGCCTGGGTGGCTCAGTGGGTTAAGCCTCTGCCTTCGGCTCAGGTCATGATCTCGGGGTCCTGGGATCGAGCCCCACGACGGTTTCTCTGCTCAGTGGGGAGCCTGCTTACCCCCTCTCTCTGCCTGCCTCTCTGCCTACTTGTGATCTCTGTCAAATAGATAAAATCTTTTAAAAAAAACAAAACAAAGGGGGCGCCTGGGTGGTTCAGTGGGTTAAGCCTCTGCCTTTGGCTCAGGTCATGATTTCAGGGTGCTGGGTCAAACCCCACGTCGGTTTCTCTGCTCAGCAGGGAGCCTGCCTTCCCCCCGTCTCTCTGCCTGCTGCTCTGCGCACTTGTGATCTCTGTCTGTCAAATAAATAAATAAAATCTTTAAAAACAAAAAAACCAAAAAAATTAAAAAAGAATTCAAGCTAAAAAAAACACAAAAATCCTAGGATTTCTCCTCTAAAACCTGGTTTTCAAATGTCTGCTCCTTCTCATTGGTTTGGTCTCACAAAAGTCAGCAGATACCACACCAGAGCGGACCCAGAGAGGGAGACGGGGAGAGGGAGCCCCACAAGAAAGGCCTGGCAAATTTTCTGGGAGACTGCTACTCTCTCTTTTCCCTCACCAAAAATGCAGATCACACCAAGACCACCCAAAGATGCGCCTGGAAAGCAGTGTGGGTGAGGACTCCAGTGAGAAGCACTCAAGGCGCCTGGGGGACCCCATCTGTTGAGTGTCTGCCTTCGGCTCAGGTCATGATCTTGGGGACCTGGGACTGAGCCCCAGGCCCGGCTCTATGCTCAGTGGGCAGTCTGCTTCTCCCTCTCCCTCTGCCCCTCCCCACCACTCGTTCTCTCTCCCTCTTAAAATGAATAAAAAAAAAATTTTAAGGAAAAACAAAACAGAACACTCAGAGACTTGAGTGGAACCCAGCTCCCAGTCTGAGCATTATCAGTGAGGCTTGGAGGGGCATTCCGCCCACAAAAAAACTAACTTTCGCCACAGGATGAGCCTTCTGGTGCCTCCCAGGTGGAGGACAAAGAGGCCAACTCTGGGACTTGCTGGGGATTCACCAGCAGGGGACTGGGGGATGAACCCATCAACCGCAGGAAGAAAAATGCAGAGGAACCGACACCCTTCTGTGAAAAGGTGAGCAGACGACTGTTTTGCCTAACAACCTGTATGGAAAGACTAAGAACCTGTATGGAAAGACTAAGAACCTGTATGGAAAGACGTAGCACCTGGATTCCTCCAGCCCCTCCTAATGGGCCACGACCTCCCTCCAGAGAGAACAATCCTTTACCCATCAACACAGCCTAATGGTGCGGGACGGGTTTTCGTCTCTCCTGGTGCAGAGTTAGGGAGCTCAGCAGCGGGGCACCCAAGAGCGGGACACAGGCCTTATTCACGGGGGTGGGCGCTGTTCCCGCCCCAAATCCACTCCCCACTTATTGTTTGAGGCAAGTGAGCGCCACATTCCGGATAGGCACCCACCACCCCCACCCAAATTCAGCCCACCCGGCCCCCGCAACCACACGTGGCCACGGGGGACGAGATTCTAGTCAACGAGGAACCTTGGGGAGGTTTCCTAAACCGCGAGGGAGAGAGCCCTTCCTCCGGCGCTCTCCCCAGGCCGCATTAGCGGCTATCGCTGGCCGGAAGGACGGAGGCCACAAGCAGGGCCAGCAGACTGACCGTCAGGAGGGCCAGACCGCCTCGCGCCTTCTTCGAGGAGCGAAAAAGCGAGCTGCCCTGACTTCAGCCACCACGTTGGAGTTTCCCGGTTACGAGCCGCCACAGCGAAGCAAGATTCCACACAGCTAAAACCCCTGTTTTCTCTTTAGTTTCAGATTTGAAACCTGGTGTCCATGGGTCAGAGCTGGTCACTAGTGCGTTAACTTACTGCCTCGTCATCGATGAAGGAGGCATCTGGGGCGATTTCCTGGGGGGGGACCAGGGCCGGGTCCTGTGCAGGATAGTAGCCACCACTGTAATAATCCTGCAGCCGAGAGGGGACAAAACACACCAACTGAGACGGGGGGACGGAGCAGACCCCTCCCGGGAGCCCTCAAGCCCACCAGTTCAAGCCGCCGAGCCCAAGGATCCCCAAGACCCACCCTTGACTCAAGAGCAATCCGCACTACCCAGACAGGGGACACAGTTCCGGGAAGGGTGACAGGAAATAAAGACCCTCTTTCCCGCTTCAGTTCACACCCCGCTCCCTCAGGAGGTGATTCCCAGCCCTTAAGCCACACTGCCCTTGGCCCCGCCTCCGGCCCCGCCCCTCAGCCTCAGCCCCGCCCCCGGCTCCCCTCAGCCTCCTCTCACTCCTGAGGCAGAGACAAGCTCCCCATGAGCAGGGGGAGTGGTGTGAGGGCACAGCATTCCCGCTTCCAGTCTTACTTGGGGCCTCTGGCCGCAAGGCCACCGCCGGCCTATGGCCGGGAGGGCGCAGATGTAGCACAGAACTCGAATTACCTACCGTAGGCCTGAGACTAACACTGTGTCTGACACAATGTTTCTTTGCACGAAAACAGGAAACAAGATCAGTGATCACAGGGCGGTGCAGAATTTACAACAAGGCAGGGAACAAGCCAGGTATGTTACCACACACTTAGCTCTGGAATCTGAGGACCAGCCTGAGCCCCACAGGTGCTGCGGGTCCCAGAGGAAAAGGGGTGCAGGCAGGGCGAGCCCCCGGGGGACACCGGGAGAGGCGCCCTTCCTGTCATACTTTCTCCCAATTCTTCCCCTTTTGCCCCTAGCTCCAAAAATGACCCTCTAAGAACATTTACTTTCTGGGGAGCTAAATGGAAACCAAGGTTTAATACAGACCAAGAAAATACATGAAAATCCAGAGCGCTCACACAGAGACATGCAACCGCAGGGCACGGAGCAAACGTAACGTGCTCTCGTGTGCACAGACTGCCTCGTGCAGCTTATAAATGGATTCCGAATGCCTGTTATTCATTTTAAATGGCTTTTTTTTTTTTTTTGGCTAAAGAGGTCAAAACACTCTTATCTTCCTCCTCCTTCCTTCTAACAATGTTGAAGGGAGATACACGGTCCCTGATCCACCTACAGGACACATCGAGGCTCAACAGCAAACACTTAGGAAATATTTAGAAATTGTTGGGGCGCCTGGTTGTCTCAGTCCGTTAAGTGTCTGCTTCTGGCTCAGATCATGATCCTGGGGTGCTGGGAAAAAGCCCTCATGTTGGGCTCCCTGCTCAGCGGGAAGCCTGCTTCTCCCTATCCCTCTGCTGCCCTATCTGCTTGTGCCGTCAGATGAATAAAATCCTAAAAAAGAGAAGAACAGGGTCCCCCCAAAGCCCACCCATGATGGGTCCCTACCCATGCCCAGGCTGAAGATGAACACTGGCGGTTCACAATCGCAGGGGTCCCAAGGGACTTCAGTCTCGGAAAACCACCACCAGCTGCCCCTGCTCCACCAGCAGCCCCGCGGCCAGCCCCCTCCCGCCGAGAACCCCCTCCAGCCAGGGCGCCCTGCGGCCAGGAGTCTCCTAAACCCACTGGCGAGCGGCCGGGCACACTCACTCCCACGCCACCCATGGCAATGCCGAGCAGCTCCGCCAAAGGGCACTTTGACCCAAAGTCATTACCCGGCATTTGCTGTCCCAGGCACTGCGCTACATGGACGGGACGGCCTGGCGAGAGCAGGCCACCGCTCTTAAGCCCCTCGCACGAGGGAGCTGCTCGGACTCACGCAGCATGTGATTCAAAGCCCAAACTGCCCCCGGGCCCCCCTCTCTCTCACAACACAAATGCCAGCCCGCTGGCTCCCCAGGGCGGGCGTCCCTACCCGTCCGACCTTCCAGGGCCCGGTCTTCCGCGTCCTCCCTTCTCCCTCTTCCCTGCTGTGTCGACTCTCCAGATGCCCCGGCCCTCAGCCCGTCCTCTCCTGTCCCTGCTCTCGGTCACCCACTCCAGCGCGTGCATCCCCGCCACCCCCACCCGCGAGGCCACCCTGGATCTCCCAGACCGGAGGCCGCTGTCTTCCGCCTCCTCCCTGCCCGCTCGCCGGCTCCTACGATGAGGGCCGGTGCTGGGAACCGAGGTACCGGTTCCGCCAGCCTTGGCGACTCGGGCAGTTTTAGGCGCATGCGGTTCCGGACAAAGGTGGCACGTTTGAGGCCCCACGTGTGCAGGAAAACCAAGACGCCAGAAGACCGAAATCCAGCCACAGCGACAGCACGGAGGCTGCCCCGCTCCGGCGCGCCGGGCCTCTACCCACCTGATAATAAGCACCAGCGGCATTGGCGTCGCCGTACGTGGCGAACTGGCTGTAGCCGTAATCGTCCCCGGGCGTCGGCGCCCACGGGGCCCCACTGGAGCCCGCCGCCATCTTGAACTCCAGCGGCGCATTGGCCGCATCGTCCTGGAAGGCCGGCTCTAGTTCTGTGCCTGGAGGCGGCTCTTCAGGGACGGTGGGGACGGGGTACGGGTACGGCTCCACTCCAGGCGGCTCAGCCTTGTCAGGGAGGGAGAAAAAGTTCTCGGGGGCCACCTCCTCGTCACTGTCGTCCTCCTCCTGCGTGATCTGCTTCGTCACCTGCAGGGCGGCACTCTTGGCGGCAGCCTTGATGGCAGAGGGCGACGGAGTGGTGGTCGTGGCGCCCACGACAGAGGCGACGGGAGAGGGCTTGGTCTTGGAAGCCTGTCTGGAGGGCTTGGCGTCGGACGAGCCGTCCGCGGGTCTCCGGGAGAAGGCGTGGGGGAGGAGCAACCTGTTAGTCTCTTTCACGGTCAGGTTTTTAGGTTGGGGAAGCAGGGCAGACAGACCCGTCCCCTCGCCGGATCCCTGGTGAGCGCAGGTTCGGGGAAAGAGGAAAGACAGGAGACGAGTGAGATCTCGGGATCTGTATTACCCGCATCAAGAGCGAGAACTAGACGGGCACCCCGGCCCACAATCCTGCCAGCCCTGGCTTCCTTCTCTCCTCTGCCCACTTGGCGCACCCAACGGGGCTGACTCTCCCAGCCGGGGCCCTTCCACCGGCTGTTCCTCCCAAGGCGAGATGCCGTCCCTGGTCTCCTCGGCTCCTTCCGCAGCCCTCTGCCACATAGCCTTCCCTGATTCTGTGTTTTGGGCAAATGTGACGCTCTTTTTCTTTTTAAGTTTTTATTTAAATTCAATTTAATTAACATATACTGTACTATTGGCTTTAGAAGTAGAATTTAGTGATTCGTCCATTGCATACAACACCCCCATGCTCCTTACTTCAGATGCCCCGCCCAGTTTCCCCATCCCTCCACCCTCACCCCTCTGACAGCCCTCAACAGCCCTCAGCCCTCAGCCCTCCGTTTGCTTCCTGGAGTTCAGCGGCTCCGAGGCGGTGCTCTTATCCCACGTCATTCTTCCTCCCCAGCAGCCCCGGGCTCTCTCCAGCGACTGCTCTGTCTCTCTCCATGCCTTGAAGGCTCCTCTTAACATAGGAACCCTCTGCTTCCTTTCGACTGCTACTCAAAGTCAAAACCAAGGCTCTGTCCAAAAGATACCCGTTCCTGTTGCCCCAAGTCCTCTCCCTGCCCAAGGACAGCCCTATAGATGTGGCATATTCAGCTACGCCCCGCCAAGCACTGAACTTCTCAATCTGAAAGCTGACGGGCTCCGCCCATCCACAGCTCCTACCACCCATAAAAATCTCTGATTCTGCTCTCTGCATGCTGCAGGGCCAGGCTGGTCTAGGTGCAGAGCAGACCGAGGTGTCCGTCTGAAAAAGGAGAATGGAGGGGCGCCTGGGGGGCTCAGTTGGTTAAGCGGTCATAATCTCAGGGTCCTGGGATCGAGTCCCGCATCAGATTCCCTGTTCAGCAGGGAGTCTGTTCTCCCTCTCCCTCTGCCCCTCTCCTCTGCTCGTGCTTGCTCTTTCTCCCTCTCAAATAAATAAATAATACCTAAGAAAGGAAGGAAGGGTGAAAGGGAGGAACGAAGGGAGGGAAGGAGGGAGAGTGGGTAAGGTCACCAAGCCCCTGTCCCGGAAGGCCAGGATTTCTCAGCCCCTTGGCCAACCAGCGCCCGGGGCAAGTGAAATGGGGCTTGGGAGTCAGGCAGGCAGCAGGGCTCATCCCGCAAGCGGGCCCCCTCCCTGCTGTGGGTCCTGGAAGACCGCAGACCAGAGCGTGTAGGCACGGGGCCGACAGGCCACGTGGAGTGCCTGCTCAGGCGACCCTGAGGCGTCTGCCTCAGACATCTGGGGTCACAGCCACAGCCCCCTGCGGCGCTGGGTCCCCACTCGGCCCCCAGCCGAGTTCTCTACCCACCCCCCACCCCCCACCACGCGCTGGCAAGGCTGCTCTTGACTCCCGAGGCCTTCTGAGCCCATGTCCTCCCATGGCTAGAGCTGCCCACCCGCCTCCTCCAGGAAGCCATCCTGGTAACGGAGAGCTGGCCTCCAGCAGCCTCAGCTGCCCGCGTGTGCGGTGACTCCTCCCCCATCGCCCCCTGTAAGCAGGGCCACAAGCTCACCCTCACCCCGGTGCCCTTTCTCCCTCCCACGTGACTGGGCCGCCAGCCGTCCCAGCGGTGGACCGACACCTTGGCGGCCTCAGGGAAGGGGCAGCCTCCGCATCGTGCACCTGAGTCCAGAGGCGACATCCTGAGAGCCGAGACCAGTCCAGCATTTGTTCTTCTGCAGACATGTGGTCCGTGAGCGCAGAGAGCACTCGAGGCCCCGAGTACGGGGCAGAACAGGAAAAACTCCCGGGGGCCGGAATCGAGGCACGGGGACAAGGGGGAGCAGAGAGGTCACCTCCCGGCACGGTCTGGTGCGGACTTCGGGTCACAGCTCCGGAGCCGGAACCCAGTGCAGCAGGGACGGGCTCGGACTCCACGGTGAGCCCGTGAGTCAGACCCCCCCACCCTGCCCCACTCGCCCGCTGAGCCCGGCAAGCTCCTTCCGCTCCCGGGTGCCCCAGGTAGGATGTCGGGGTGATGACGACCCCGGGCCTCGGAGGACTCGCTCAAGCAAATGCTGGTACAACGCGCAGAACAGTGCCCCGTACGCAGGAGATGCTCGTTACGCGTTTGTTCTCCAGGTTAAAAGTGAGACGGGGAGAAGATGGAGAATTTTAAAACACAGATGTTCCCTCCCATGGTTCTGACCCATCTGTTTCCTACTCTGCCTCCCGACACGATCCCTGGAGCGGAAACACACGGCCACCCCTGGTTTCCAGGTCCTCCGCCCTGCCTGTGCCTGCCGGGCAGCCTTGAGGGGCGGGCAGAGAGCACAGGGGCGGGAGTCGCCCAGAAAAACCACCCAGAAACGGCCGGTCCTCCCGTCCTCGCACCTGCCCTAAGTGCGCTGGGGCATGCGCCGGGCATCACAGCTCCCGCTCTCGGCAAGCAGCGCGGGCAGGAAGAGGCGGCCTCCGCCACGCCGCGAAGCTTACCTGAAGGACGGTTTTCTTCTTGGAGGGCTCGTCTTCCTCGGAATCTGACTAAGAGAAAAAGAAATGGAGTAAGGCCCTCCTGCGAGAGGGCAGCGGAGGAAGCAGCCGGGTCAGGTGAGGGCCGTGGGAGGAAGGCCGCGCGAGGGTCCCCCCATCTTGTCCCTGCCCCACCGAGCACCCCCCCGAGGGCAGAGCTCCTCTCCTGCCCCTGACGTCAGACGCAGGGGATGTGCCCAACTCCCCAGGCCACTCATTCTCCTGCCCCAGACCCGTGGCACAACCTTCACACCATCAGTTTTTATCCCGTCAAAGGAGAACTCTTTCCTCCCATGTAGACTTGGTGGGAAGAAAAGGCTCTGCCCGTTCTTCTCCTTGTAAATCTGTCCACGAGAAGATGAATGGGATTCGACCCGCGGTCGCCCTCGGCTCAGCCTCACTTCCGGAACGGCTCACCCAGACTCCATAACCACGCGGCCGGCGGCCTCCGGCGGGAGCCAGCGGTGTGTTAACTACTCTTCTGCGCGGCATTAAAGGTCAAAGCCGTTGGAGAAATCCATTCTCCAACTATGATCTACTGTCTGCCAGACAGAGTTGTTCGTGTCCAGGAAGAAGGCAGGCCAGTGGGGATGGTGAGCGCCTGGGGCGAGACAGGCGGCCCCTCGTCCAGCCCTCTGGCTCACGGGACCGCTCCCAGCTCGAGCTCTCGCACCAACCCGCACGCGCCGCCCAGCGCCAGCTCCTGCGCACCCCAACCATCAGAAGGGGGTCAGGCGTACGAACAGCAAGCTCTACCACTCGGGTTTTTAAAACATTAATCCTAACCCCCAAGCCAGGAACCCTGAAAGCCTTCCATCTGTGCCCGGGGCCCTTGGTTTAGGCATCTGCGCGTAACGGGCCTCTGAGACCCGCTCATCTCCAAGCTTCTGCAAGAACTCAACCCCCCCCCCGCCTTCCTCAGGAGACCCTCCTAGCCCACCAGTTCCTTCCTGGGCTCTTGGGCTACAAGGACCTCACAGCAGCCGAGAACCTACTCTAGGCGAGACACGGTGCTCCATACAGAACTTCCCGACGGCTGCGCTGGGCTGCGTTACAGGCAAGGCTGCAGGGGCACGAGGGCGGGCCTGGAGCAGGGAGAGCCGCAGACCGCTCATCCCCAGGGGCCTCCAGGACTTTGTGTGTGTGCGGTGACACAGAAGTCCCTTCCCTCAAGGAACTTTCGGTCCAGTAAGAAGAACAAGCACCCCAGTAACCGCAAAGAAGGCGGTAAGACACAGGACATCAAGGGGCACCGGGGAGCGCAGTCGGCGAAGCTTCGTTCTTGATTTCAGCTCCGGTCGTGATCTCAGGGTCGACATCCGCCCCCACCCCTGTGGAGCTCATCACAGAGCACCAAGCCTGCTTTAGGTTCTCTCAGTAAACAAACAAACATGAGGACGTCAAGCGCGGCTCAAACATCCCCTCAAAAGACCTGCTGGTCCCACGTTCCCTTCTTCCACGTGGGGGCCTCGCCCAGCACCCGTCCTGCATCTCCACCTCAGCCCCGGGCCCTCTGCTGTCTGCGCCCGGGGCTTCCTGACGCCGAGCTCCCAAGAATCTTCCCGGCTCTGTGAAGGTGACATTTTTTCTGTCCTTTTTTTTTTAACTTTTAAAAAGATGTATTTGGGAGAGAGCACACATGCCATCGGGGCGGGGAGGGGCAGAGGGAGGGAGAGTCTCAAGCAGACTCCGCGCTCACCATGAAGCCTGACCCAGGGCTGGATCTTAGGACCCTGAGATCATGACCTGAGCTGAAACGGAGAGCCAAGGGTTGGACGCTCAACCGACTGAGCCCCCAGGGCGCCCCTGAACGTCCCATCTTTCTCGCTCATACATATCCTTGCTTTCCCACCGTCTAGTTCAAGACTGCCTCGCGGGCGTCTGTGAGCAACGATGTCCGCCGCTCACTGCTCACTGCGCACGTTGGCGACACCTGCACGGGGAGCCTGCCGGGGCACTTACGTAGGGGCTGAGGAAAGGACACGGTCATCCAGGGGTAGGCAACTGCCTACGCTTCCCTTAGTCCTCCCGGCAACACCTGCCGGCAGACGTCATCGCCTCAGTTCTGAGGGCCCGGAGGGGAGGCCTGGCGAGCTTCCATGGCAGCCAGAACTCGGTGGGACCGGGCCCTGCGCCTCTGCAGAGACACCACGCCCGGCTGGCAGCCCGGCCCGAGCGCCCCGGAGACCCCGCGGGACGCACCAGGAGCACGAGTCTGAGTCTCGGCTCTGCTGCTTCTCTGCCCCCTCCCCCGAGCCTGCTGGAAAGGACACACACGTCCCAGCCAAGACTGCACGCGCTACTGGCCACGAAGAGGGACGTAATTAAAATTCTAGGCAGAGTTCAGGGACTCTCAGTCTCTCTGGCCTGCAAGATGTTACACTCAAAGGAACAACCCGAAGCCCCCAACCCCTCACGTTTTGACCTGTTCTCTCCGTCTCCAGCTTCCAGGCCTCGCAGACCCCTGACCACGCCCCCCCCTTCTGCCCACGAAGCCTCGTCCCCGCCCGCAGACCCCGGGACACAACTGAACTCCCACACTTCACACAACAGCTCCCGCTGCGACGATCCAGAAACAAATTTTAAGAGCACCTGGTGGCTCAGTGGGTTAAGCCGCTGCCTTCGGCTCAGGTCATGATCTCAGGGTCCTGGGATCGAGCCCCGCATCGGGCTCTCTGCTCGGGAGGGAGCCTGCTTCCCCTTCTCTCTCTGCCTGCCTCTCTGCCTACTTGTGATTCTGTCATAAATGAATAAAATCTTTAAAAACAAAAACAAATTTTAGCCAAGTTTAAGACGACGACGTCCATAGAACCGTACAAGCACATTCTCGTTCCTCAGATACGTGACGAACAGAACGAGGCCCCGTGAGGCTGACTGGCCGTGGGACAGAGCCGGCGGCTCGGGCCACGCCGAGGAAGCGCCGCTTCTCCCTCCAAGGGCTCACGCTGCTTCCATGGCGCTGTTGGCCTTGGGCTCCAGGTTCTCTGTGTGCCTGCACGGCCTGCAGGAGCGGCCTGCTGCTCCTGGACTCGGGGAGCTGCGACGGGCTCTCATGACCACCCCATCTCAGAACACCGGGTCCTAACCCACCGAACTGCCTTAAAAGTCATCTCGCAATGCGCCCAGTCTACGGCAGAGCCCCTGAAACACGGCACCCGAGTTGGAATCCAAGTGCTCTGAGCCCCGAACCCCGTAAACCCCCGGCTATCCATCTCTGGGGAGGGACAGAGCAGAGTCTCTGCCTCTGAGGGTTGACAAACAGGCCTCGGGGACATCCGGGCCCACTTCGGGGCTGTGGGGCAAGTCCAGGGGGCCTGGGGGCGCGGACGGAGGAACACTGCCCCTGCCCCTCACGTGAACTCGCACCACCTCTGCCCTAGAGGCGGTGGCCACACAGAGCTCCTGGACCCGCGGCGGAGGCTCAGAGGCCGCGTGAAGCCCTCGAGGCTGTGGGAGGCACTAACAGAAGGAGAGCAACGAAGAAAACCCATTTCTGGCGCGCAGTGCGCCAAAGCACGGAGGGGGCGAGGCACATGGGCCCCTAGTGGCCTGGGGCCTCCCCTCGGAACCCTGCGGAGGAACGTCCACTTGGCTTCCCGGAGACCCTGTTGGAGGTGACGGGCTCAGCCCCAGTGCACATCTCATTTAGACGCAAGGAGAACTTCCTGGGCAGGGACAGGGACAGAAGCCCACCGGACCTTCTCCTTTATCACAGCGAAACACACACGACATGAAATGTGCAACTGGGAAGCACCATGTGCACTCAGCGGGCTGAACCACCGTCACCACCGTCCATTGCTGGAACTTTCCATCATCCCAAACAGTTAAGTCTGTTCCTCCCAAACCACAGCCATCGTGGCCCTCTCCCTGCCCTCCAGCCCCCGGGCACTGCTCCTCCCCACTCTGTGCCTGTGAACGCACACACCGTGGGGAGCCTCGCACAAGGGGGCCCTGCAGCACGTGCCCGTCTGCGGCCGGCGGGCTTCCCTGAGCGCTCGCTGTACACGGGCCGGCGTCTCCTCCCTTGCTCGGGCTGCACGGCGGCCCGCCGCGTGCTGCTCATCCGCTCACATGTGCTTGGACACCAGGGACGGCGCTTCTGGGGACGCAGGTATGCAGGTGTCCCTGAGTCCTGCTCTCAGCTCTTCTCACCTGGGACGCAAGCTGCCGGACTGGAGGGGCACCCGGCCGGCTCAGTCGGTATCTCAGGGTTGTGAGCTCGAGCCCCACATGGAGTATGGAGCTCACTTAGAGAAAGTTTTTTTAATTTAAAAAAAAGAAACCGCTGCATTACAGAGAAACTCTAAGTAACTCTCTGAGGGACTGCCCAACTGTCCCCACAGGAGGCTGTCCAGCGAGAGCCCTGGAGTCGAACCCTGGAGTGCTGACGACCAGCCAAGGGCGGGCTGAGCGGCGCTCTGTGGTCAGACCCGGAGACGGGGTGACGTCTGGGACCCCAGAGCACCGGGGCCCACCCAGAGCGGGTCCTCCTGGGCTTCAGAGGCACAGACTGGTCGTGCCTTGGAAATAAGTCATCGGTTCCTTCCTTGGCCTCCTAAGAGCCCGGAGCCTCCATGGCCACCACCATCCTCTCCGCCCCAGCTGCCAAGAGTGACAAGACACACGACTGAGACTGCTGAGCAAACGGAAACAGACATTTTCCATTAAGCAGAGCCCGCTGGGATCTGCTAATCTATGGAAGCCTCCCTCCCCGGGGCAGCCTCCCTCTTATCTCCCTGGGCTCTGCTTCGGACAGACTCCCTCTCCGAAACGGCAATCACTAGCTGCCAGGGCCAGGAGCCAAGGAGGAAATGAAGGCCCAGGCAGAGACCCCCCCCCCCCCCGGGCTCCAAACCCGAATCACTGGTCCACTCCTCGCTGCTATTATCCCAATCAGTCAGATCCATCAACTCGTCTCCCTCTTCCGCCTCCGGGATCCGGCGCAGACCCGTGCCCTGCGGGGAGAGCGGCGCCTTGTCCGCCCACCGCCACATCCCACGCCCGGGGCTGCTCGCGGCTCTCTCCGCCACAGACGTGACGACGGAAGCAAACAGGCCTGCGGTCTGCCAAAGCGGGATTTCAGACCCATCTCTGTTCTCTCGACTCCCCAGTCCGTAAACGAGGGGCGATGCTGGGCTGAGAGTCCCGGCCCCTGGGCAGGTGCCCCCATGGACGTGTGTGCTCCTTCCCTCCCGACCGAGGGCTGAGGCTGTGCTCTCTCCGCTGCAGTGGACGCTTACTTCCTTGCATAACAGAAATGACCAAAACGAACAAAACCTCCCATCTCACAGCTGCCAATTTCCCACAATCCGGGTAAACGATCTGAAAACACGGGTAGGACGGAGCCAGATAACCCCGAAACGTGTTCGCTCTGGAACGCATGTCCTGAGACCGAGAACTCCGACAGCAAACTGACTTCTCTAATGCTGACCTTCCGTGCCCTGACGGGAGAAGTCTGCATCCCCTACGTCCGCAAAATCACCAATCGACCTGAGCCCGGAGCAAGGCCACACCACGGAGATAAGAAGGGCAGAGGCGCGGCGACCCCCATTCCACGGTCACTCCTACTTCCTCACGCAACTGGACAGCTGACCGGGACAAAGAACGGGGCACTGCCTGTCCCCACTGCGGCTGGCCGGGGAGCCGGCCCAGAGCAGAGCGAGTGCGGGCGCTCGTGGAAAACCAGACTCGGGACGGAGTGCGTGGCCCCACCTGGGCTGCTTGCTAGGAGGAATTACAGAACAAGAAGGCGGCGGTGTGGGTGGCCGTCGTTCCCCGCAGGAAGGCTGAGGAGCAGAGAAAACCCGCTCTGCAGACAAAGAAAAACAGATCAGACACGTTGAGAGCTGTGGGGGTCCCCGACAGACCTCCGATGCCTGCCTCTAGCCCCTTCGCGAGGCCCCTCGGTGCGTGTACGACGCGTGACTAGTCAAGCTAGTTCGAGGGGCCTTCGGACACCGGCGGCCAAGTAAATGCACCTGAACCCCATCTGTCCCGTTCCTGTCCTCCCGCGGTACACGGCACCACCACCCACCCAGCTGACTGAGCTACAAGGCAGGGGCCAGCCTGAGACCTGGCCTTCACCCAGGCCATCGCAGGGACAGCCTACGCCGACCGGCCACTTCGGCCTCCCGAACAGACCTGCGCCCCTGCGTCCGGGCCAGCACTCTCTCTCACGCTGCGCCCACCCGTCTTGCTCCCTGCAGGTCTTGGCCACTCTGTGACCAAGGAACCCTTGCTAGGCCCTTAAGGGTGCTTCCCCACCCCAGGGTCACGTACAAAGGCCTTTGCGAGGCGCGCACGGCCCGCACCCCTGGCCTCCGCGCCCTTCCCCGGCTCCAGCTCCTGCGCTGTACTGACAGCGGGTGCGCCCCGAGCACCGTCGCCCTCTCGCCGCCGGGCCCCTGCAACGGCGCCCCACGACCTGATGGCTCCTGGGCGCCGCACCTCCCTCTCTCTGGCTCCCTCCGACTCAATGATCTCCTCTCTGTTCTGACACCTCCTCGCTCCGGAAGGCTCCCCACTTGGAGACAGGATCGGCGCCCGCCAGGTGTGCTCCCCCGGCGCCGGCTCTTGCGCAGCTCTCCCAACCTGACCTCAGGTCTACCTCCTCGGCAGTCTCGTCCAGCAGACCGCGAGGTCCTCGGGGGCAGAGCCGATCACGGTCACCCCTGTCCTCTCGGCTCCCGGCACAGACAAGCGGCTCCGCGCTGAAGGAGCGAAGAAACTAGAGTTCAGGGTCAGTAACTCTGCTGCAACGCCGAGCCCCGAGCGGAAGTCACTTAAGGAAACCTTTCCTTTCCTCGAACGTGCACTCGGAGCCGGCTGGGTGCAGGACACAGAGCCTAGACGCAGAAATGCTCAGAACCGGAGGGGACCACGGCCGCCCCCACGTGGCCATCCCCAACTCTCCGAGGCCACCCCCCCACGGGAACCACGCGTTCGGAGACCGCCACCAACTCAGGCAGGACGACAAGAGGGAATGGGGGCTGAGGGCTGGCATCTGGCTTTCTCTAACGACCGCGTCACTGTCACGCTCGGGAATTTTCGTGAGCTCCGCTGACAGAGGAGCAGACTGGGGAGCCCTCGGAGCGACCGCCCCGAGCCCGCCGGGACGGAAGGTTGGAGGACCTCTCCCAGCCACGCTTCCTAAGGCTGCGCTCGTAGACCTGGACACGAGCTCCCCCACCGTCACGGTACAAAGGGCCGCGCAGCCCACAGCACCGCGTCCCCCACACTTACTCCGACACCACGTGGTGCGGGGAAACGTGAAGGGAAAGAAGAAGCCCGAGGACACGAACCCGTTTGTTTCTATCTTACTCAGGCACTTCTCTCTGCTCAAGGTTAGATCAAGGCCCAAGCACGTTCCAGCGGTGCGACAGGCGATCCCAGAGACAGAGACGACAGGCTCGGGGACGATAACACAGCTCGTGGTAGAAAGTCTGCAGCGAGACGGTGGGGGAGATTCCGGAACCTCCTCCCACGTCCACGCGAGCTCATCGGCTCAGAAGACACGCGGGGACAGTCTGAGCGAGCGGGGCTGGAAGGCGCGGGAGCCCTGTCCTCGGGAGCCTGGCGCACGCGTGGACGGAGACGCGGAAGGCGCCACGGGAGGCCTCGGGGCTTGAGGGCAGCCCGGGCGTCCTCCCGGAGCAGCCGGCTTGCAGAGGAGGCGAGGCGGGGGACGGCAGGCTGTGTGGGGACGGTGCTGAGGGACCGGGAGACGAGCAGGGAACCGGCCCGAGACAGAGCTGCGCGCCTGCAGGAACGCAAGAGCGAGAGGAGCTTCTCTCCGAGGGTCACCGAGGGGGCCAGAAGGCCTGACCAATTCACTCTGCAGAAGAGAGAGCGGGAGGAACTCGCCAAGACCCTAAACCGCCGGCCGTGGGCCTCGTGTCTCCCTCTCTCCCAAGCGCCCGCCCCAGAAGAGGCCTTGTTTCCCGTTCCCAGGCGCAGAAAACGAGGTAAGCTCCGCCGCCTCTTCTGCAAACAGGGCCAAGCGCCCCGGCTCATGGGGCGTGGCCATGCCTAGATGGGGAAACCGAGGCAGGGCCTGGAGACCAGCGACCCCCGTCCTCACCTGCACTGTGTCCTTCCCGGGGGAGGCCGCACACCGGCACCGGCCTGGCCGCAGACGCCAGAGCGTCCTGCCCGGTCCCGCGTCCCCGCAGCACGGAGCCCGCCACGCCCCTCTTCCTCCCGGCCGGCCGCTTCTGGGCGGGATGCCCGGGGCAGGGCGCGCCCCCACGTCCGCGGGGCGCGGAACCCTGCCTCCTCCGTCACTTCTCCCCGCTCAGGCCTCGCGCTGCGCCAGGACAGGGGAGCGGCGAGGGCCGCGGCGCAGACGCCACAGGGGAGCCGCACGCAGCGCGGCGGCCGGGAATGCGCGCGCCGGGGCCGGACGGGGCCGGGGCCGCACGGGGCCCTTCCGCAGGCGGGTCCAGCCGCAGAAACCGCACCAACGGGTCCCCGGGTTGACAGACGCGCTGCCGGCTCCCGCGGCAGCCGGAGCCCCGCGGACCGCCAGCAGCGGCCGCACGTACGGGACGCGGCCCCGGGACCTCCAGGCCCCGCGCACAGCCCGCCCCGCCCCCGCCCGGCCCGGCCCGGCCCGAGGCGCCGTGCGGGCTGCCCTCCCCGGACACTCACATCCCCCTGATGCAGCTCCGGCGCCGCGATCTTCACGGGCTCCGTCCTCTTCTTTGGCTTGGGAAGGCCCAGGGGGGGCCCGGCACCGCCCATGGAGGGGGGCAGGCCGAGGCCCGGGCCGCGGGGCGAGGGCAGCCCCAGCCCCAGCCCCTCCCCAGCTCCCGCCGCCTCAGCCGGGCTCACGCCCGGAGGCGGGGGGAAGCCTCCGAGGCCGAAGGGCAAGGGCGGCGGAGGCTGGAGCCGGGGGTCCCCGGCGGGCGGGGGCAGCAGCAGCGGCGGGGGGAAGGCTGGGGCCAGCATCTGGGGGGGCGGAGGCAGCAAGGCCGGGCCCTTGGGTGCGGGGAGAGAAGCGAACAAGCCCCCCAAAGTGGGCCCGGACGTAGGGGCCGCCGCCTCCTCCTCCTCCGGCTCCGGCTCGGCCTCATCCGGCTCACTCTCATCGCTGCTGGCGTAAGCAACCAGCGACATGGCGCCTCCCGCCTTTGGGGCGCCCTTGCCGGCGGACGAGGCCTACTTGAGACCGGGGATCCCCGGAGGCCTAGTGAGCCCCGCCACTGGGCGGGGCGGGGCACCGAAAAGCCCGCCTTCTCCGTACTCTGGGGCTAGCCGCGGCAGGAGCTCATGGCCACGGTAGATTTCCACCGAGTAAGGCTTCCCTCTTCACTTAGGCGCCCAGTCCCGGGCAACTACACACAGCTAATGGCCGCCGAGTCACTCCGCCTCCTCCTCCCCTCACCGACACGCAAACTACAACTCCCAGAGGACACTTTGGCCACAACTCCATTCTCCGCCGCCGGGAGATCAGCGCAAGGCACGGCGGGAGTTAGAGTCCAAAGAAGGATTAAGGGTCGCGCAGAGAGCCAGGAGGGAAATCCGCCTCTGACGCGAGGACTCCTGGGATGAGTAGTTTCTCTGGGCCTCTGGCGATCCCGAGGGAACTACAAGCCCCATCGGTCACCGCGGTAGTCGCGGAGATGGGTAGGAGAGCACTTCGGTACTTGAAGTTCCCTAGGGCGGCCTCTTGGGCGCTAAGGTTGGTGGGAGTTGTAGTGCTCGTAGAAACTGCAAGCGCTGTCGGGAAGGAGAGGGAGTCTGCGAAGGTGGCGGACGCGGAAAATCGCTTAAAGGGGAAGCGATCCCTGAACGAACAGCTGCGGCCCGAGTCGCCTGAAGCCGGGAGTTGGAACAAAACACCCCAGTAAGAGCCGGGCCCGAGACACGTGTACGAGAGTGGGGGCTGGGTGAGAGAGAGTCGGGACTTCAGACCTGAGGACACACGTCTGCGAGCTGCACAAGGGGACCCCAGGGTAGGGGGTGACTCCCTCGCCCTGGCCAAGGCGCACATCCAGGAGGACACCCGGCTCTCCGGCTCTTCAGCTGGCGCCGGGCCCCCCTGCAGCGGCCCGGGACGCAGTCGGGCAGACGTGGAGCGCAGAGCCGCTGGGTGCGCTCAGTTCCTCCTGCCGCGCGCTTGGGGGCGGTGCGGAGGCATCCCTGAGCCCGGCGCCGCCGCCTCCCACCCGGCCCGGCGCGCGCCCTCTGCGTCCGGCTGACCCGCCGGCGGCCTGTCGTTTGTGGTCGTGCGACCTTCGCGTCCGCCCCGTCGCAGCTCGTGGGTGCGCAGCTGCCGCGCACCTGTGCGCCCGCGGCTTTGTTCCCCTTCTTCGTCTCTCTGCGCCCCTGCCCGGCTGCCGGTGGCTGCACGGCCTCGGCCGCCAGCTCTGCGCGAGCCCTTCACGGGCTGACCCGCCTCGTGCGCGCCACCTCCGGGCTCCCCGAGAGCAGATGCCCCGCAGATGCCTCCGTCGAGGTTCGGGGAAGAGGCCCAAGAGGAAGATGGGAAGGCTTCTGCGGGGGGGCGGCGATGATGGCAGCCACCAAGGGGGACCGCGGATCGTCCGTCAGACAAGATGCCCGATCCCTCCTCCCACCCTGTGCGTGTGTCTGAGATCTCACTCTGCCTGCATAGACAACCTCGGATGCCGCCTTCTCCAGGAGGCCTCCCCACGTCCGACTGCTCCCGGCTCTGGATGCAGGGAGCGGCTTTCCTGCGTCCCGTTCTTAAACTTTACTGTGCCTAAGATCCGGGGAAAGCCTCTTAAAAGTGCAGATCTCTGAGCCCCAGCCTAAGAGATGCCTATTCGGCAGGTGTGTGGAGGAGGCCCGAGGCTGGGTTTTTAAGAAAGTGCTCACAGGTGCACCGAGGACCTCCCAGTCTAACCTCGCAGCCGCGGTGCTTCACACAACGCTGACTTCAACACCCGCTTTTCAGCTCGAAGTTCCCAAGCCTGCTCTCCGGTGACTTTGGGCAGTCACACTTCTGAATCTCAAGTTTCGTCTTGGAAGACATGGCTAGAGTATTAAGGGGTCCTGTCTGACTTCTGCGAGAAGCACCTGATGTCAACCCACAGTGAAATGATTTAGAACCTAAAAAACAGAGGAAGATGACGGTCGCTCCTGTCCATGTCTTGCTGCCCAGCAGGGAAGACAAGCCCCGCGCCCTGTCTGAGCTGGGTCCTCTCTCTGGGCCCTCTTAATGATTCGTCTTGTTAGGTATATCCCTGCCCCCAGAAGTTGTTTTCGTGCAACAAGTTGATAATAAAATTTCATAGCAGGGATGGGAAGGAGATTTATTTCTCACGGGGCCTTTTTTTTTTAAGATTTTATTTATTTATTTGTCAGAGAGAGAGCGAGCGAGCACAGGCAGACAGAGAGAGGCAGGCAGAGGGAGAGGGAGAAGCAGGCTCCCTGCCAAGCAAGGACCCCCATGTGGGACTCCATCCCAGGACGCTGGGATCATGACCTGAGCGGAAGGCAGCCGCTTAACCCACTGAGCCACCCAGGCGTCCCTCACAGGGTCTTTTTATACCTTCAGAAATGTGTAGCCTGTCCCTCTATTACGTATCCTGAAGTAGTGGTTACAACAATAAAGTCTTCAGTCATAGTGAATTGAACAGACGATTAATTTGGTTCCCTCCTGAAATCCCGCTAAACCGTCAATAAGGGCCCATTTATGACAAGGCAGTAAAGATCATTTTGAAAAGATTTCAGCCCCCAAAGATGGGAGAGGAGAGGAACCCCGCGGCCGGACTTGGGCAGGGGGAAGGCAGTGGCTGGTGGGGCGTGCCCTGGGGAGCTGAGAGCCACGCCAGCCCTGGGAGCGGTGAGGATCCGTCTGATCTGTGGAAGCCTCCAGAGGCTCCGGAGTGCTGCAGCAAGGACCTCTGCAAGTGAGGAAGGGAACGAAAGTGAAGACTGGTTAAAAAGAAGAAACAGGGCGCCTGAGTGGCTCAGTGGGTTAAGCCGCTGCCTTCGGCTCAGGTCATGATCTCAGGGTCCTGGGATCGAGTCCCACATCAGGCTCTCTGTTTGGCAGGGAGCCTGCTTCCTCCTCTCTCTCTGCCTGCTTGTGATCTCTCTCTGTCAAATAAATAAATAAAATCTTAAAAAAAAAAAAAGAAGAAACAGATCCAGGGGCGCCTGGTGTCTCAGTTCTTAGGCATCTGCCTTCAGCTCGGGTCGTGATCCCCGAGTTCTGGGATCAATCCCCACATCGGGCTCCCTGCCAGGCGGGAGGCCTGCTTCTCCCTCTCCCACTCCCCCAGCTTGTGTTCCCTCCTCGCTGTGTCTCTCTCTATCACGTAAATAAAATCTTTAAGAAAGAAAGAAAAAAGAAACAGATCCAGAGGCGCTCGGCTGCTCTGTCCATGGGGCGTGGGAGTCTGGATCTGGGGGTTGAGTTTGAGCCTGGTGCCCAGTGCAGAGCTCCCGTAAAATAAAATCTTAGAAAAAAGAAACAGCTCCCTATATCCCCTCCCCCACTCCATGCTGGGGGGAGACTTGTCTCTCCCCAACCCCCCCAAAAAATCAAAGTTTTTTTTCCCCTTTCCCTTTCCTTCAGAGGGTTTCTGTTGGGGAGAAACCAGGCACGGGGCAGAGGCAGTGCACAGAAAAGAGAAGTAAAGCAGTATGCACGGGAACACGAAGACCGCCGCCTGTTTCTTCCAGAAGACTGGCCACCGGGCCTTTGTCCTCCAGGCTAGACACGGGGAAAACCTATTCAGCCGAGAGCAGCGATCATGGAGTGCGGCATCAGGGATCCCCCACCAGCTCTCCAGCCACGTAAGCCCACCCGTGAGGCTCCCAGTTAAGCTGCAAGCTCTTGGCCACAGGGAGAAGATGGCCTTTTGGTCCCTCCCTCTCAAACAGGAGCAGCACCAAGGATTACATGCTGAGGAAAGTCTCCAACAGGAGGGACGGAGACAAAGCCAACAACCGGAAATAGAGAAAGTGCAGGAAGAAGAAAACTTTAAAAATCCTATCAATCATTTTCCCAGACAGACAAGAGAAAATACTGGATCCATGAAACGAAACAGAATAGCATAAAAAGTCATATGCGGGAGCTCCCATGTGGCTCAGTCCATTAAGCATCCGACTCGTGATTTTGGCTCAGGTCATGGCCTCAGAGATTTGAGAAGGAGCCCTGTGTTGGGCTCTACGCTGGGTGTGGAGTCTGCTTCAGATTCTCTCCCCCTAAAAAAGGTAACATGCAGAAAATATAATAGAGCTCCTGAGACATAAAAATGTAAAAGTATAAATAAAATTCTCACTAGGAGCGTTGGATGACACAGGAAAGCCAGAGAACATCCCAGAAAGTCCAACATCTGCGTAATAAGAGTTCCAGAAACAGAGAACAGAAAGGAACACGAAAAAACAAACAGACGGGAGGAACTAATAAAAAGGAATTTTCTTTTTAGGTAAGCTCTGTGCCTAACAGGGGACTTGAACTCACAGCCCTGAGATCTGGAGTCACATGCTCCACCCACTGAACCAGCCACGTGGCACCAAGGGAATGTTTACAGAAAACTCCCCAGACCCGAAGGACAGGAGTTTTCAGACGGAAAGGTCTCCCAGCCGCTCTAAGAAATGGATAGAAACAGGGGCGCCTGGGTGGCTCAGTGGATTAAGCCGCTGCCTTCGGCTCAGGTCATGATCTCAGGGTCCTGGGATCGAGCCCCGCATCAGGCTCTCTGCTCTGCAGGGAGCCTGCTTCCTCCTCTCTCTCTCTGCCTGCCTCTCTGCCTGCTTGTGATCTCTCTCTGTCAAATAAATAAATAAAATCTTTAAAAAAAAAAAAAGAAAGAAAGAAAGAAAGAAATGGATAGAAACAGACTGGACTGGCACCGTCACGAAATTTCAGAACGCTGGAGACCAAAAGAAGATCCTATGTGCTTGGAAAGCCAAGCCACGGCCGGGTCCGGAAAGAACGCCTGCAAACTTCCTAACCGGACACCCTGGAAGTCAACGGCGGGAGCCAGACCTTCAAGACCGTGCAGGAACAACCCTTCCAGCCTGGAATGCGACAAGAGGGCGGGGAGAATGAAGACATTTTCAGACATGGGGGGTCTCGAACAGTCTCCGTTGTAAGCACCTTTTCTCAGGAAGCTATTAGAGGATCAAAAACCTGGGTTGGGGGGCACCTGGGTGGCTCAGTGGGTTAAGCCTCTGCCTTTGGCTCAGGTCATGATCCCAGGGTCCTGGGATCGAGCCCCGCATCGGGCTCTCTGCTCAGCAGGGAGCCTGCTTCCTCCTCTCTCTCTGCCTGCCTCTCTGCCTACTTGTGATCTCTGTCAAATAAATAAATAAAAATTAAAAAAAAAAAACTGGGTTGGGGGGACATAGTAGATCGTGAAAGAGAAACATCTAGAATTTAAAATACGGACCGTGGCACACAGAGGGGGCGGGGTCCAGGGAGCAGGGGAGGGAGGTGGGGGTGTGTTTGGCTGGTGTCCCCCTCCTCCCTGCCGCCAACACGTTCGGGACGGAAGGCTGTAGGAGCATGTCAGCAAGAATTTCAAACTGATGTTGTATCAGAGGCATCCAAATATTTTGAGAGGAGATGGGAATAGTAGATTTGTGGCTGATTTGATGAATGAGAACCGAGAAAAACAAACAAACAAAAACAAAAATAGTTGACAACTTAGGGAAAACAGTGTTTAGCATAAGAGAAGACAGAGGCGCAGCTCAGATGTCGGCGATATGTGAACACTGACGGCGAAGACAACAGAAATTACCCTGTGATTCTACCGGGATGATGGAAATTTGGGGGGCAGGACGAGTCCATGCAGCCGAGATGGACGGAGGGAAAAGCGAAACGTATTCCAGAAGGTTCTGTCAGCGGATAATGCCGCAACTGGAGAAATCAAGACGCAGCCATAAGAGCATGTTGCTTAGAAATATGGAATTAAATCACCAAAAATTAAAGTACTTTGCATGGTGAATGTTGTCGTCTCTGGAGAGCGAATGAGAAAAGTGGGGGCTGGGACCACTGTTTTGGATGAAAACTTCGAGAACCCTGTTTCTCTGAACCCTGTGCATCCAGGACTCGACAGCAGGGACAAAACTCAGTGCACGGAAGTGGAGTGACCATAACCCCTCGTTGGCTCTTTATGTCCTTTCACTGTTGGTCCACATGGGCCCCTCGATTTGTCTATTGAAAAATGTGGGGTCCCCTGGGCGGCTCCGTCGGTTAAGCGTCTGCCTTCAGCTCAGGTCATGTTCCCGGGGTCCTGGGATCGAGCCCCGCATTGGGCTCCCGGCTCGGCAGGAAGTCTGCTTCTCCCTCTCGCACTCCCCCTGCTTATGTACCCTCTCTCGCTGTCTCTCTCTGTCAAATAAATAAATACAATAAAATACAAAATTTTTAAAAAAAGACAGAAAAATGTGTACGTATGTAATCAGCCCGCACATACCCACCCGCCAACCGTTCCCGCTGACCCGTGCTGTCCCGGGCTCCCCGTCCCCGTCACGCTCCCCACTTCCCCCAACACTGGTATCCACTGTCCTGAAAACTTTCCTGTGTCTATACATTTTTTCCACATCCATATGTACTCCTGAAAATATACTGGTCATTTTCAGCTGTTTCTAACTTTAGCAAAAGGCTATCAAGCTGTAATGACTTCTTTTCCACTCAACAGTGTATACCGCTCAGGTTTATCCACGTTGAACGTTGCCTGTTATTTTTTCTGTTTTGAAATTCCTTCCTGTGAATATACAATTTATCTATCCTTTCTCCTGCTGATGAGCGTTTGAATTGCTCCTCGGTTTCTGCGGCTAGGAACGAGGCTGTGATGTCCTTTCTCCCCGTCCCCGAGCGCACACACACACAATGGCTTCTCTTGTGTGCACACTTGGGAGTGGAAATAATGGGTCACAGAATATGGGAAAGTCAGACCTTACAACTTGCTGCCAACTGATTTCCAAAGCAACACAGAAGTGACCCCAACCTCCCAGCAGCTGGTGTTGCTGTTGGGCTTGTGAATTTTTAACTGTTGGACAAGCGCATGTGGTCTCCTAGCATGGTTTTGATTAGAGTTTTGTGCATGGCTAATGAGGCTATCTTCTCCCGTGTATGGGCGTTTTATATATATATATATATATATATATATTTCTTTTCTCTTATGTGAAAGTCTTGCCCTGTATTTGCCTGTCTTTCAGCTGGGTCGCTGGTCCTTTACTGGGTTTACGTGTCGTTTGTATAGATAGGCTTGACATTATTGGGTTGGTGGGTTTGCATGAATATTTTGAAAAAACAAATCAACATACCAAAAACTAAAGGAGGGAAGGGGAATGTGGAGTGAGAACACTAGAAGCTTCCAAACTGGAGCATGAAGTCGGGGCAGGGCCGGGGTGCGACAGGTGACCCAAGGCTGGAGCCCAAGCTGTGCACAGGCAGCCACCTGTCGTGTTCGTCTCCAGACCCACCCCTTTCCCCCCTGGAGCAGACTCGCACGGCGCCTAACAACGTCCAGGGACATGTGTGGGGGCAAAGGAACGAGTGAGGAGGCCAATGAATGAGGCCCCAAGCCACTGACTATGTGGTGGCGGGCATGGCTTTGCGGCACCTCACACTGCCATCTGTCCCCACAGAGGCCACCAGCAGCCACACTGCCATCTGTCCCCACAGAGGCCACCAGCAGCCACACTGCCGTAGGGCCAGTCCTGCCGCCACACTTGGAAGGATGCTGTCTCTCTCCGGAGGGAAGAACGGGGCGGGAACCCAGGGGGGTTCAACCTCATCAGGCCGGGAAGTGGCCGTGACTCCTCCTCGCCCATCACCAGCCGGGCTCCTCTCCTCCTCCCCAGGCTTCTGTTCCTGGTCCGGTGAGAGGGGGGTCTGCCCGCACAGGGTTACGGCTCCAGCGATTCCGTCACCCCGACCCTGGCCCCAGACCTCCTTCCTTCAAGCCCCAGGGACTCAGGGGGAAGCAGACAGACCTGCGGTTCGTGGCGGTACAGAGCGGAGGGTTTCACGTCTGACCCTGGGCACCCCTGTCTGTAAGCAGCCGGGTCACCGTCTGCACTACCGGTCAGCGTGCTCCAGCAATGACCATGGCCGTGACGGGCCTTGTACCTCTTTCATTCTGCAAATTGAAGAGAAAAATGGGGAGAGGCCCTTCTGCAGAATGAGATGAAATGTGGGCATTCGTGTTCGCTACAGCAGGTGTTACGGAGAGAGAGGACGCCCAACAGCCCAAGGGCGGGGGCCGGTTAAGGAACCTGCAGCCCAGCAGCAGGCGGGCACGTGACAGAGCCTCCTGGGGAGGCCCAGGGGGCCCCCGAGCTACCCCCAGACAGCAAGAGAAAGTGCAGGGCCCCGCACCGGGGGCACTGATTTCTGGGCACCAAACAGCTCTGCGTTTGCTTGAAAGTGGTACAGAGAGGATTCGACTGGAAGACGTGTAAAGGTTGGTCCTATCTTTGGTCTCTAAAGAAAAGTGGGGCAGCTAGGAGAGACGGGTGCCGTGGAGACCGCTTTTCTCAAAATCACCTTCTTTATCCCCAAAATCTTGTATCATATGCCCCCTACGAATAACTTACCAAGGAAATTAAGCTGAGTTTTTAAAACGGCGATGCGGGCCTCCCGGGGATCTCGAGGTGCTCTGCCCCTTCTTGTCCTGGAAGGTGCAGGGTCTCTCCCCTGAGAGCTACGGACCTGTCACCGCCGCCACGCCTGGGAGAGTGGACCACCCCAGGGCCTCGGCGGCCCCCCCACAGGGGACACACCTGCAGCAGGGGCCGGGCTGTGCGCTCTCTCCTGACCTGCCGATTCCAGGCTCCCTCTGCTTCCATGCCATTGCCTGGTGAACCTTCCAGAAGTTCACGTTTCTCTCCTGTCCCAACCCTTAATGGCTCCTACTGTCAACTAATTAAATATAAATTCTGGGCACTCGGGCCCATGCATTAGGTTTGGTTTTGTTTTTAAGTAAGTGCTACACCCAGCAGGGGCTTGAACTCTCGACTTTACGATCCAGAGCACATGCTCTACCCACTGGGCCCGCCAGGTGCCCCCCCATTAGTAATATTTTAATTCTTCAACTGACTCTAATGTAGATCTCAAGGAGAAAGCCATTGCCTTGGAGCTGTGCTGTCCAAGAAAACTTCCGCGAGAACAGAAATGTTCTGTGTCCGCGGCATCGGGCACTCTGGCCGCCAGCCACACGAGGTCCCCCCACACGAGCACCCAAGTGTGGCCTGAGCGACTGAGGAACTGAACATTGAATTATGCTTAATGTTAACCCATTTAAGTTAATGTTAAGCACAGTCTTAGAACGTGAATCCAATGATTGTCACGTTTTGTAAAACAGCCCTCTTGGGGTGCCTGGGTGGCTCAGTGGGTTAAGCCTCTGCCTTCAGCTCAGGTCATGATCCCAGGGTCTTGGAATCGAGCCCCGCATCGGGCTCTCTGTTCAGCGGGGATCCTGCTTCCCCCCTCTCTCTGCCTGCCTCTCTGCCTACTTGTGATCTCTCTCTGCTAAATAAATAAATAAAATCTTTAAAAAAAAAACAGACTCCTCTTTTTAAAAAATATTTCTCTAGGGGCGGCTGGGTGGCTCAGTCGGTTAAGCGTCTGCCTTCAGTTCAGATCAGGGTCCCAGGGATCGAGCCCTGAGTCAGGGCACCTGTTCAATGGGGAGCCTCCTTCCCCCTCTCGCTCTGCCACTCCCCCCCACCACGCTCTCTGGCTCCATCTATCAAATAAATAAATAAAGTCCTTAAAAACATATTTCTTTATTATGAAAGCTATTAGACGTATGGAAGACTTATAACAAATGGGCGTTTTCAAGAAAAACAGCCACTATTAACTAGCAGAGAACAGCCCCCTGCGTTCTAAGGGCTCCCACGGAGCACACACATGCACGGATTCCTGGACATCCCCTCCCCACAGGAAGGTTGCTAACTTGAGGCAGGTCCTGGTTGGTCAGTGGTGGGGCTGGGAGTCCAACGTGAGCTGAGCCAGCCGCCTTCCCCCACGCCCCCCACGGCAGCAGTGCCCAGGCTGCCGGGTGCAGAGGAGCCCACTTTCTCGAAGTACACGTCACGGAAGGTGTAGAAGGACCGTAACTACAGCGGCTGCAAACCCAGCAGGCGCTGACTATGCTCCAGGCTCTGCTCGGAACAGTCTGGATACATGTATTCATTTATTAACAATTTTATTTATGTATTTGAGAGAGAGACAGCGCAGGGGCAGGGCAGAGGAAGAGGCAGAAGGAGAAGCAGACAGAGCGGGGAGCCCACCCCAGGACTCTGGGATCACCCCCCCACCCCGTGGAAGGCAGAGGCCCAACCAATTGAGCCACCCAGGAGCCCCCAGATACATTTATCCATGCCTGTCCCTTCCCAAGGCCTCTTTACAGACCTGCAGACTGAGACTTGGGGGTTAGGTAGCTCTGCTAGGATCCCGAGGCCGGGAGGGGCTTGGGCGAGGCCACTGGACCTCTTGGATGCCTAGTAAAATGCATAAATACACACATCCCCTCTTTTACATCCGAGGGGAAGGGTCAATGCAGACCCATTTTGCAAACTGCTGGTCTGAACCACCCATCCTACCTGCCTGTTCCAGGCGGGGGGCTTCACACAGAACCGAGCACGGGAGCTGAACCCCTAACTTGGGAGCCCAGTGGAAGGCAACTGAGCTTTCTCTTTTTTTTTTTTTTTAAAGATTTATTTATTTGACAGATAGAGATTACAAGTAGGCAGAGAGGCAGACAGAGAGAGAGAGGAGGAAGCAGGCTCCCAGCCAAGCAGAGAGCCCGATGCGGGGCTCGATCCCAGGACCCTGGGATCATGACCTGAGCCGAAGGCAGAGGCTTTAACCCACTGAGCCACCCAGGCGCCCCAACTGAGCTTTCTCTTGAACCTACAGAGCGTCTGAGGTCTTCAGAGGGCCGGGCTCCTCTGCCCTTCACGAGACCCCACAAGGTAGTAATGTGTATCACAGTTTTACAATGGAAGAGAATTTGGTTTAGAAATTCTATCCAAGGGGCACCTGGGTGGCTCAGTGGGTTAAGCCGCTGCCTTTGGCTCAGGTCATGATCTCAGGGTCCTGGGATCGAGTCCCATGTCGGGCTCTCTGCTCAGCGGGGAGTCTGCTTCCCTCTCTCTCTCTGCCTGCCTCTCTTCCTACTTGTGATCTCTCTCTCTGTCAAATAAATAAATAAAATCTTTTTTTTTTTTTTTTTAAAGAAATTCTATCCAAGTCATTTGCCAAAAGCGAGATTCAAACCAGTTTCCTTGACATGCTAACCTCGGGTGGTTTCCACCAGGCCACACTGCCCCTTCCCCTCCCTCCCCGAGCACCAGCGCTCCTGCTGCATTGTTACTCCTCCTTCCCCACAGGGACACCAAGGACCCCACCATGCCCCTGACCTTGGTGCTGCAGAGAGAGGCTTCAGAACCTTAGCGAGGGGTCTGCCCTCAGTCTCCTCCGCAGCAGGGCCCCGAGTCCCCTGACTTCTGTCCTGACCCCCCTCCCACACACAAGTTGAACCAAACACCAGCGTCCACAGAATGATTTCATGGACACATCTGTGAATTGGTTCCAAGCTGGGCTGGGAATCTGGGGGCCTGTGACCTGTGCGTTTTCCATCCCACCGCTCAAAGGGGGGGTCCAAAGCAGAAGCCCCACCTTGGGGCCGCCCCCAACCGTACTGAGTTAGATTCTGCTTTTCAAGAGGATTCCCAGATGATTCGTGGGCCCATTCAAGCGTGCAGGGCACTAAGTTCCACCGGACTCCCAGGGGAGGCCGGCTCATGCCTGCCTGCTCCCCCTGCCCTGTGTAACTGAGCTTGGCCGGGCTGTTACAGCCAGCTGTGAGGTGGTTGAGGATGTCATTGTAGGGAAAACTTGGATATTAAATTGCAACCAAGGGGGGGGGGGGCGATTACTGCAACAAAGGGAATCCTGATAGTTTTCCTGCAGCCAGCATCTGCCGGTGGACCGGATGGCGGCCCGAGAGACTTGTGGACGGGGTGGGAAGCCTTGCAGCTGCCTGTTGGGACGCAGCGGCGCGGAGAGATGGGGCTCTCGGGGGCTGCAGTAGATTGGAGAGCAGTTTAGAACACGTTTGTTGCGCTGAACGTCGCCTATCTCTAACACTGGCCTGGACACTTAAAGGAAGTACATTGGGGGACAGGATTTACTGAGACAGCCTTAGGAACCTCTGACAAACGCTGCTAACAACAAGAACAGAGAAAAGGGCAGGATCCGAACCACCACACTGACATCAGTTCACGCCGGCCCGCCCTGCCGCACAAACAACGGGAACCGGGAGCTGTGTTGCAACAAGCTCGGGTTTGCTACTGAAACACATCGGCAAGTCTGCGGCTGAGGCCATGCCTGGCTCTTTGATTGCACCAGGAGTGTCCCTTTGCGACAGGAGCCAGGGCCAGGGGGACTCCTATCACAAGGGGGAACTATGCGGAGAGGCCACACTTTTATGAAAGCAAAACCCGTGAAATGCATTGCCGTAAGGACGGAACGCACACTTGCGGCAGGCTGGCAGGATTGTGCAGAGCAGGGTCAGTTAACACGGAGCAGCCATCCCATGCCTCCCAAGTCCGGGTCAGGAAGGGAGCTCAGGGAAATTCAAGGGGTCCCTGTTCTCAGGAGCAGGGTGTCACCTGGGCCTTTTGGCTACATCCTGGGCTTCCTTGCAGGAAGACTTTGCATATGCTTTGAAGTGCATCGGGGAAACTCGTGGGTAGAAAAGCATGCATGCCTATTTTACCTATTCAAATCCAGAATATGCAGTTGCAAAATTTTAAGGATCCCAGAAGTGCCATAAGAGATCCAAGTATCTTATTTCTTTTTTTTTTAATTTTTAAAAAAGATTTTATTTATTTATATGACAGAGATCACAAGTAGGCAGAGAGGCAGGCAGAGAGAGAGGAGGAAGCAGGCTCCCCATTGAGCAAGGACCCCGATGCGGGGCTCGATGCCAGGACCCTGAGATCATGACCTGAGCGGAAGGCAGAGGCTTAACCCACTGAGCCACGCAGGGCCCCAAATATCTTATTTCTAAGAGACCATAGGTGTCTGGATTTCAGCTAATCCAAGAAGTAATTACTACAGTTCTGTGTGGCTTAATACGAAGAGACCTGAGTTTAAGTTTTGACTCCTTGTCAACCTAGAAGCCGGAGTGAAACGGAATACGGAATCCAGCAGAATCTCTCATTCTCTGACGCCAGCTCCAAGTCACCACCTCTGTGAAGCCTTCCCAGATTCTGCCCCATTCATCCCCCCCCCCCTCCGCGAGTGTCCGGCTCCCCGGACTTCACGGTGTGGTTTACTGGCGGTTTGGGATTTACTGGCCTTGTGCGGTGTCCCCCCACCCCCACCCCGAGGAGAGGGACCGTCTTTGCAGGCTCAGCGGTGGCGCAGCCCAGACCGCTTTTGCCAGGAAGTAGCGCCCAGAACGTGGCCGCTCTGTGCCACGAGCCCTCGGACACCTCCCGACTCCCAAACTCGAGCCTCTCCCCTCCGCCGAGGCCGCTCGGACCCCCGGGCGTCTGCACGTCGGTGCCCCGCAAGCACGGGGACACGGAGGGGGCGGAGGGCAGCGAGAGCCCGCGTGCACACGGGCTCCCCCCCCCCCCGGCCGCGTCGGGCCCCGCGTGCGAGAGCCCCCCGGGCCAGGGGAGGGGCGCCAGGCCGCTCCGTCCAGCCGGGCGCCAGCTCCTCCCGGCGGGCGTGCGGGCGGGCGCCCCCCGACAGCCGCACACAAAGCCCGCTCGGCCAGCTCGGCGCTCGACTCCTCACGCCTGTGCCGCCGCGCGCCGCCGGGCGGCCCCGGGTTGGGCGTCCGGCCGCGTCAGGCCCGGGGCGTGGAGCGCCGCGCGCATCGAACCGGCGCGGGAGGGGGAGGGGAGCGGGGGAGGAGGGGGAGGGGGCCGGCGGGGGAGGAGGAAGAGGCCTCGCGCCGAGGAGGGAGCAATTGAATTTCAAACACAAACAACCGCACGAGCGCGCAGCACCGCGCCGCCGATCCGCGCCCGCCCCGTCCGAGCGGCGCGGGCGCACAGCCGTGGCCGCGCCGGAGCTGGGGCCGGGGGCCGCCATCGAGGCGGGGGCCGCGCGAGGGCCGGAGCGCAGCGGCGCCGCCACCGCCGCGCGCGCAAACTTGGGCTCACGCTCGCCGGCGCGGCGCGGAGCCCGGGGCGCCCGGAGCCCCGCCATGTCGCGCTCCAACCGGCAGAAGGAGTACAAGTGCGGGGACCTGGTGTTCGCCAAGATGAAGGGCTACCCGCACTGGCCGGCCCGGGTGAGCAGCGCGGCCCGCCGCCCCGGCCCCGGGCTGGGTTGCGTAACACCCGGGAGGACGCGGGCGCCCCGCGCGGAGGGGCGCGGGCGGGGGGCGGCCGAGTCGCCGGCTCGCCGCGAGCGTGTCCGCGCCCCCCCCGCCGGTTACATAATGGTGGGGGCGGGGGCCCCCCCGAGGCTGGCGGCGTGGGGCGCGCGGCCTGGGCTGGGGCCGTCGGGAACCCCTCCCGGGCGCCCGGGGACCCCCTTAGAGACCCCCGGTGTCGTCCCTAATCGCTGTCCCGGGTCGGACCCCGCTCGCGCCGAAAGGTAGCAGGAGGGTCCCCGCCGGGAGGGCCGTGTGGAGGCGGAGTTCGCGTCTGGAAAACTTTGGTTTGGGGCGGCCGGGAGAGGTCTGAAGTTGGGAGGGTCGAGGAGGGTTTGGGGGCGGCGTGAGAGGGGATCTGCCTGGCTCGGAAGTTCTCCGCCAGGACCCCTCGCTCCGCAGCCCCACGAAAGTGTCCTCCATATGCTGGCCACTCAGGCGGGGGGCAGAGGGTGGCTCGGCCCTGGGAGGCCGGGAGGTGCAGTCCGGGCTGCCTCCCTGGAGGCGGGGTGGGGGGAGCCCAAGCTGCTGCGCCCCCTTGGATAGGATCCTTCCGCCTCAACGGCCCGGTCTGCCATGCGGTCGAGTCCGCCCGCCAATGCGTGTCCCCCTCCCCCCCCCCGTTCCCGCACCTGGCCAGGTGGGAGGGTGGGGCCCGAAAGCCCAACCTGGTGTGTGCATCAGGTTTCCTCTAAGGACTGGGTCAGCGCACGTACGGGGAGAGGGGGAGGGAGGTTGCTGGAGGTCGGGGGTGTCACGGCGTGGGGGGGGGGCAGTTGTCTCTGGTAACTTCAAAGTTGGTCTGGAGAGGCCTTTGGATTGGGAGGGGGTGTGCCTAGAGGTAGGACTCGGGAGAACCAAATAGGAGGGCAGAGAGCAGTGGATGGAGGGCAGTTTCCAGGCCAGGGGGCCAAGTGCAGAATGGCCTCCAGGCTTTGGGTTCCTCTCCACGGAGTCAGTCTGTGTCCTTATGGTTGCAGACGCTGCTGCAGCTGGGGAAGCTGTCCCAAGCTCCGCTGGACCAAGTTCAGATGGCCAGGCCAACTTTGGGGGCCACTTAGGCCCCTTCCTCACTCTATACCCTCTCCTGAGCAGCGTGCGTAATCCCGTATCCCTTGAGCTCCTTGTTCTCTGAAACTTCTAGATGTCCAGCCTCTGGATGGAAGTACAGGGAGAAGTGGGGCTCTCCCAGCTTTCAGGGCCTCCTAAGAGCCTGGGCCGTGGGGGGTGCTGGAAGCAGCCACCCAGCCTGGTGTGCACATGGCGTGTGTGATGTGTGGACCGTGGTGTACTTTACCCTGCACCTTTGATCCATCTGGCTTCTTGGCCCGGACGCCGAGGCCCTGTTGGGCCCCGCAGGAACTGAACCCAGGTCTTTACTGCTCCTACCTCCTGGGGGAGGGACAAAGTCTGGAGGCTGGCCCAGGCCCTAGGGAGGGGTGCAGCTGGAATGCAGGTTGCAGGGAACTTGCCCCGATCAGGGAAGAGAAAAAAGGGAGGGGGACACAGGAGCCCACATGGGGCCCCATGAGGTAGAGCTTCCGGGTGAGGCTAGGTTGGGGATGCCCTTCCGTCTTGTCTTCACCCTGGATATCCAGGACAGAAGGTGGGGACAGGAAGACAGGGTCTTCCTTTTGAGGCCTGGACCTTGTAGATAGAGTTTGGCTTGGGGAGGGCAGGTCAGACTGGATGGCAAGAAGGTGCCACCCTGAGCCTGTGCTCTGGCTTCTGTGACATCAGGGGAATGGTCCACCCAAGGCTCTTACCTCCCAGATGAATGCCCCTCGCATGTGGAGAGAACAGACTGGTCCAAGCCGCCTCGTGCTGGGATGGTGCCTTAGCCCCAGACGGAATCTGAAGGGGCCCGGCCCCTCCTGAGAGGGAGGAGGAGTGTGGGGCCCTCATGGACATCCCTACCTAATCTAAGAGACAGAATCCTCAGCCATGGCCAAGGGCCTGCTTCTGGGGAGGACGACTGACTGGGGGTGAGGCGGGGAGAGGCCCAGCCAGAGGGGCCACGTGGTCGGCAAGACCTGCCCGGAGTGGAGGGCGACTCCATCTTAACCTTCTCCTTTCCCTCTTCCTCCTGCTTGACTTCTTGGGGGATCTCCAAGCACTTAGCAATTAACCTCCAAGACTCAGGGATCTTTTTCCCTACCAGGTTCCTTCCTCCTCTCTGCTTCCTGTTTCACAATCCCAGAAAACCTGAGCAGCCAGAGGGCCTCACCCAGCGCACTCCCCCTGCCCCCCTCCCCCACGACTAGGCCCCACCTTCTCTTTTCTGTCTCTGGGCTTGCCACACTTTCCCTGGCCCCAGCAGTCTCCTGCCCCAGATTTTCTGGTTCCTGGGTCAGGTCGGGCCTGGCCCTGGGTGTGGTGGTCAGAACCTTGGCTGACAGGCCGTGTGGGCTTAGCCTTCCCTGCTCCCTTCCTCCGTGTGGGCCGGCAGCCCTGGGCTGGCCCTGGGCTGGGCTTGATCTGAGGCTGGGGACTCGCCTGCTTTGCGCACCTGGGAGCTTCAGCTCCCTTGTCGAGCTCAGAGGGTGGCCATGGGCTCTGGGAGGACTCGGGTCATGTGCTCGGCTCTGTGTGAATCAGCAAGTGCAGAGGGCTGGGCCTGGGAGGATGGACCTTCTGGATTCCCCGTGAGGCTGCCTCGGAGCCCCTCCCCTGTTGGCCAGTGTGGGGGGGTGCGGTGGGGTCCCCGGCCCTCCTCTGGCCCCACCCTGACCCACTTAGCCTGGAGTCACTTGCTCCGAGTCACAGCCTGGATGTAAAGCCTGGGCGACTTGTCTGTGTTGGGGTACAGGCCTCCCCGAGACCTCATGTCCTCCATGTGGAGGAAGAACCGCCCTTCACTGCAAAGTGCAAGAAACCCGTTTCCTTTGTAGCTTGAAGGATGGAAGGGATTTTTCCCCGGTGGAGGTGGGGGGGCTGGCACTTGGGTTCAGTGGAAGGAGCCCCCCTCTCCTGGCACCTCCCCACAGGAGCCTGCAGTCAAGGGGGGGGGCTGGCCCTGTTGGGGTAGGTGCCTACCTGCCCAGGCCGCGGGTTTCGTGGTTCTTCCAGGCCCACCCTTTATGCGGAGGGGTCAGCAGGGCGGCTGTATCTGGCTAGTCGTTCTGTTTTTAATTCCCATCCATTCTTTTGTTTCTCCTCCGCCCCCGAGGCCCCCCGAGGCTGGGCAGCTGGTGGCCTGCTGGGTCCCCTGTCACACCCGCTGAGCTGCCTCTGACTTCGCTGTCCATGGCCCCCCATGGCATCCCATGGCCCTTGCCTAGGAGCAGCCCTGCCCTGGCTGTGCTCCTTGGGAGAACTTCTGGCCCCTCCTTTCCTGAGCCTCAGTTTCTTATTTCTGCCCTCCAGCAGGTTAACACCCCGGCTCAGGCATGACCACAAGAATGCAGAGCGCCGGGTTCCCTGCTGTGTTCCCAGCAAGACCCTTTGCTCCCCAGCCCTGCCCCTTGTGTCTGGGGCTGAGCTCTTAGGAGAGGAGGCCCAGGCCTTGTGCTATTGTCCTGAGCCTGTCTCTGGGGACCTCTAAGCCTTGGAGGCTCGCATTTTGTTTTTTGCTTCCCCGCTCTGCGAGGGGGTAGGGAGCTGGCTGGTCACAAGACCCAGGTGTCCCGGCCGGGAACCGACTCCTCCTGGGCCTGCACCCACGGGCTGGCTTCCTGGGAAGGGTCTGGAGCAGCCCTAGCTGTGGTTTCAAGCTGCAGCCTGGGACCCAGGTGCCAGACTCCAGGCTCGGGGGTGGGGTGTGTTGGTGTCCCTCCTCCCCAATCCGGAGAGAGGGCCTGGGGGGGAGGGGTGGTCACATTCCTGGTTGCTGAGTGGCGGGGGGGGCGGGGGTGGGGTGGGGGGGGTTGTCATGGCGATGGGGATCCTGTTTGTGGGGGGGAGCTGCGTGCCTTTCCACCCCTGCTATCACACCCCAAGCTCTTGGTCATGGGGAGGGCCCAGTTGGTGCTGGGCCTTCCTGAGGGGAGGAGCCGGACCTCTGTCCCCAGAGGCCACAGGGCAAGGGGGGAGGTGCCCAGGGACCTGAAGGCTCCATGGCTGGAGCAAGATGCCCCCTGGATTCAGGCCCAGGGCCCCACCCCCTCTCCTGGGTGTGTCTCAGCTGGTTTCCAGCCCCCCCAGCCTCCTCAGCGGCCCAGGTCAGGCCTTGCGTCCCAGTCTCTGTGTTAATCACCGCCTTGGCGTGGCCGTCTGGGTCCTATCTGTGCCTGGGGCCCCAGTCAACATGGCCACCTGGCCTGTGTCCGGCGGGAAGCCCCGCTGCTGGGGCGGCTGCAAGTGTTGCTGGGAGTTGTAGTCCCCACGCCCCTCCGCCCCCAGCTCCGCTTGGCCTGGGCTTCCAGGGCCTGGTCTGGGGAGGCTGCTGGGGTCGCTGCCTGTCCATTTCCCCGACCGCAGACCTCTGCACCTTCCCCACCATGGTGCTCCTCGTGCTGCGGGATGTGGGGGACAGGGGGTCAAGTCAGGAGACCGACTCAGACCCTCACTAACTTCCCCTGTCCTTTTGGGGGGCCTGTTTCCTCCTCTGTAAAATGAGGGTCTGACTAACCTCAGGAGTCTCAAAGTGCTCCCCAGAGGCCTGTGGCGTTGCCTTGGGGCGGGGGGTCAGGTGGGCAGCCCTTGGCCTTGCCCCTCCCCTCCCCCAGAACCGGTCGCCTGTACCTGCTGCCCAGCTTCCTGCGGCAGATCTTCGTCTGAGCCTGGGCTGAGCCTGCTGTGTGTGTGCTAGGCCCCTAGCAGGGACACAGACACACCAGCTCTCAGGGCAGGTGCAAGGCTGAGTCCGCACGGGCCGTGCTCGATTCTCCCGCGGGTGACCGTGACCCTGGCACTCTGAAGGAGGGGGGCTGAGCCTTCTGTGAGGGGAAGGCTCCCCAGGACTGAGTGAGTGTGGGAGACCAGAGGCCAGCGTCTGTCCGGGGAGGAGGGCTCGCACCTCAGGGCTGGACTGTGGGCCAGGCCATGGCCATTTTAATCCTTAACCACCGGACGGCTAAAGTGCCTTGACTCGCTCCATCTTACAGATGAGGTAACTGAGATCGGGGACACTGACTGCGTCGCCCCAGATCTTCCAAGTATATCGGTGGCAGCGTGGGGATTCGGACCTTCGTGCCGGGGAGGAGGTGATTGGATGGGCTCTCCGGCGAGCCGACGGCACGAAGGGCTCGAGGCAGCACCTGGACGGTGGGCACAGTGGCTTGTAGGCGGGCGGTAGCCCGACGAGCCCGAGGGGAGAGATGGCCCTGGTTGGGCTGGGCTGTCGAGCCCACGGAGCAGGTCCTGGCTCCAGGCTTCCACGGGGCTTCTTGGCTGACTCTGAACAAAGTCCTGCTGCTTAAAAAGGGTTTAAACACCACCTCGGGGATCTCCCGGGTCCCTCTCAGTCTGGTTTTACGCCAATGTGTCTCGGAGGCCGGCCTCAGCCCCAGACTTGACCTCAGGACTCCACTCACTGGCTTCCCTCATCTTGCTCCCAGATCGATGAGATGCCCGAAGCCGCCGTGAAATCCACAGCCAACAAGTACCAAGTCTTTTTTTTCGGGACCCATGAGACGTGAGTGAGGGGCCGGAGGTGGGGCGGTCAGAGGCCGATCTGGCGCCCCTCCCGCTGGGGCTGCGCGGCTCACCAGCCAGGGCCCCAGAGCACAGTCTCCCCTCTCTCTCCAGGGCATTCCTGGGCCCCAAAGACCTCTTCCCGTACGAGGAGTCCAAGGAGAAGTTCGGCAAGCCCAACAAGAGGAAAGGCTTCAGCGAGGGGCTGTGGGAGATCGAGAACAACCCCACTGTCAAGGCCTCCGGCTACCAGGTGAGCAGCTGTCCACCCCAGAGACCCCCTGGGAAGCAGGCGTGGCCACTGGCTCCGGAGCCTGCAGGACCCGGAATGCTTAGCCTGCAGGAGTGGGGTTAGGGGTGGGCGGGGGAGGCCCTGTAGGGGAGGGGTGGGGTGCATGGTGTGGGGGGCAAGGACAGGACCGAGGCGGTAAGTGGGGACAGCCCTTTACTGGGCCTAGTGTGAGAGTAGGACTCGGCCTGAATTCGTTGCACAAAGGCTTCCAGGAGGAGGTGCTCGTGAGCCGGGCAGGACGAGGCGGGAGGGTGGGGGGCGGGGGTCGGCGGGGAAAGGGTCCCAGCTCCCTCCGGGAGAAGTTGACCCGAGGTTTTGCCTCCTGCTCCAGCCCTCCCCCCTCCTGCACAGAGCCCTGCCTGCCCGGCCTGGTGGGTTTAGCCCGGGGCTAATCCGACAGAGGTGGGTCTCAAAGCACTCGTGAGACTGGGCACCTGGGGGCGGGCGGGGGCGAGGTGGGCGAAGGAAGGAGTGAGCGGCCGCGGGCGGGTCCGGGGAGGGGCCCCGTGGGTCCCCGCTGGTGCCACTCAGCCCCTCCCGTCTCCGCGCAGTCCGCCCCGAAGAAGAGCTCTGTGGACGAGCCTGAGCCTGAGCCCGAAGCCGCAGAGGGGGACGGCGACAAGAAGGGGAGCGCCGAGGGCAGCAGTGACGAGGAGGGGAAGCTGGTCATCGACGAGCCGGCCAAGGAGAAGAATGAGAAGGGGGCACTGAAGAGGAGAGCGGGGGACGCGCTGGAGGTTAAGGACACCACCTGGAGCTGCGGAGGGGATGGGGGGTGGCTGCCGCTTCGGGGACATCCTGATCTGGGGGGACCGGCTCCGAGTCTGGGGTCCCTAGACCCCTCAGCGGGCAGAGGGCTGGGGAAGCGGACAGCGGGGGCGCCCAGGAAGGAGCCTCTCTGGAAGGGGGCGCTGCTAGGTGGCTGGGGTCCTCCCTCTCTGGCCTCAGTCGGCCTCATCTCTGCTGATTCTCCCTAGGACTCCCCTAAACGTCCCAAGGAGGCCGAAGATCCTGAAGGGGAGGAGAAGGAAGTAGCCCCCTTGGAGGCTGAGAGGCCCCTCCCTGTGGAGGTGGAGAACAGCACCCCTTTGGAGCCCAGCTCCGGCCGGGGCCCGCCTCAAGAGGAGGAGGAGGAGGAGGAGGAAGAGGAGGAGGAAGAGGCTGCCAAGGAAGATGCTGAGGCCCCAGGCGTCAGAGATCATGAGAGGTGAGGGAGCCCCCTGCCCTGAGGCAGCTGGGCTTGGGGGGGCCCAGCCACCTGTGGAGAGGAGGAGGAGGAGGGCCTGCGGCCAGCCGAGGCGGGGTGGGCTCCCCCAGGAGACTGGCCCTGGCTGGGGTGTGGCCGGCGGAAGGCCACGCCATAACCCTTCTCCCCTCCAACCCTCCCCCGCAGCCTGTAGCCACCAATGTTTCAAGAGGAGCCCCTGCCCCGTTCCTGCTGCTGTCTGGGTGCTACTGGGGAAACTGGCCATGGCCTGCAAACTGGGAACCCCCCCCCCCCCCCGCTCTCCTCTTCCACTTACTCCCCCCACTCCAAGCACAGCCTCTGGAGATTGACCTGAATGGGGCAGGCCACCTGGCCCTCACCTCCATGTCCCCAGCACCGTGTGATCTGATCTGAGTCAGGGCCCTGTCTTCCGCTTCATGGTTTGAGATGCGACCACTGTGTCCCTGCCTGCCTGGAGCTGTTGGGGAGGGTATCCGGTGGGGCCTGGACTGGCTGTTTCCACCTCTGACACCTCCGCCCCGCCCCCCTCCCCCAGCATTCTGGACCTCTGGGTCAGCTGGGATCAGAAGTAGGAGTGGAAAGGCTGGAGAAGAGGCAGCAGGGCCGGCTTCTGGGCCAGAGAAGGGCAGTCTTCAAACTGGGGAGGAGGGCAGGCAGGAGGATGGCGTCTCCGGCCACTCCTGTCCCTTCCTCCCATACCTATTATCCCAGCTGCCTAGATTCAGGGAAAGTGGGACAGCTCGTGGGGGCGGGGCTCCCCTCCAGAAATCCTCGATCATTGGCAACACCCTTCCTTCTGGTGACCCCGGGAGTGCTGGGAGTTGTAGCGGATCATCAGAAGATTGGGGCCTCCTGAGATGGACAGGGTTGGCCTCACCCAGCGAGGGGGGAGTGCTGAGGAGTATCTGTCCCCCCTTGATCTCTGCCCTGGGGAGACCCCCAGCCCTTTCTGCTCCCCACGTGCTCAAGGCCAGCCCACTGTCATATGTCACCCAGACATTAAGGAAAAGACACATTTTTTAGGAAATGTTTTTAATAAAAGAAAACTACAAAAAAAATTTGAAGACCCCATCCCTCGTGTGCCCCCCCCGCCCCCGCAGTGCGCTGGGAGGCCCCCTTCTGTTCGGGGTCCGGCGACTTTCCCTCCTGCAGCTGGGGCTTGGGTGTTCCTGCTCCTGTCACGGCCCAGTCGCCCCCACCCGGTCTCCTCGGTGTCGCCACCAGACCCGAACCCCACTGAGGGCCGGGAAAGCCGTGCCCTCGCCCAGCCTCTCGCACGTGGTCTCCGCCTCTCTCCGGTCCCCTGTGCCCCCCGCCCCCTCCTGGGCTCTGATGAGAACTTGCTGACTGTAGCTTTGGGAGTGTAGCCCCGAATAGCCGGTTTCGGTTCTAGACAATAAAACCCGTTGATTACTAGATCGGTCCGACTGCTGCTTGGGAGGGCGCACGGGAGGGGCGGCGGTCGCCGAGATGCCGAGATGCCCCTCTGCCGGCCCGCGGCCGCCGCACCCCTCGCTCCACGCCTGCGGCCGCGGGGCGCACGGTCACCCCCCGGCCCCTGGGAGGCCTCGGCGCGGGGTGGAGGGCGCCACCCGGGACGCGAGCTGCGGCGTCGGGTCAGAGCTGGGGGTGCCCGCCAGCCCCAGCGCTGGGGAAGGGCCGGGGGGCCGCGAGCGGGGTCCTCCCACGACCCCGAGTCGCGTGGAGCGGCCGGGGCAGGTCATCTCCCGCCCCCCAGAGCTGACATTTTGTGACAAGCCCATCGACCAGCCTTCGAAGGGCCCACGTTGCACCCCTTCCTGCAGAAGCCTTAGGGCAGTTTCTTAATCTGCCCTGACCCCCTGCTGCAGACTGGGGCGCGCGGGGAGAGGACGGGCCTCAGCCCAGCCTGGAAGGGGAAGCCCTCGGCTGCGAACGGGAAGCCACAATCACCGAGAAAATGGAGTCCTGCTCTCTGGAAACTACAATTCCCAGCGGCCCCCGCGAAGACCGCGTGAGGGAACGTGCCGGACGCTGAGGCCTATCCCGCCCCGCCTTCAACTTCCGACGTGCTTCTCGGTGTTCTTACGTTTCCTCATTTCCTACCTGACCAAATTTCCTGTTTCCAGCTCGCTTCTAGGCGGCGGACTACAACTCCCAGCTCGCACAGCGAGGTTGGCCTGAGGGTCCGCTCGCATTTGGACTACATTTCCCAGAAAGCCCAGGGACCGGGGCGGGAGGGGAGGGGCGGCGGGCTCAGGGCGGGCGGCGTGGCGGGAAGCCGAGGTGAGCGTCGGGTACCGGACGGTGGTGACCTCTCCAGGGTCGCCCGGGAGCCGGGGTCGGGAAGGGCCTTCGTTTGCCCCGGCCGTGCTCAGTGGGCTGTCGGGAACGGGTGGGTGCCGAAGAGTGCTGGAGCCGGGGTGGGGGCGGGCGCGGCCCCGGGGCCCGCCGCGGGAGCCCCCGAGGACGTCCCTGCAGGGTGTGCGGGAGACGAGGACGGGTCCAGCGGGCCGGCTTCCGGGGTCTCCTCCCGGAGCTGCAGACCCGGGCCCCTCGCCCCATCCGGGTTTCCTCGTCTGCGGAACCGACCCTGTGGTCCGTGCACCTGCCGCTTCCTTCCCGGCGCGGCGGGGCGGCTCCCCGCGCTCGGCCGGGCCCGGGGCTGCGCTCCGACGCGCGGGTTGGATCTGCGGGGAGCCGGGGGCCCGACGTTCGCTGGGGACAGCGTCGGGCGTCGTGGTTTCCGCACGGGGAAGTATGGGGGGGGGGGGGGACGGCCGACGCTCAGACAAGCCGGTTCGGTTTTGTCCGCCCGCAGTGCGCGTAGTTGGAGCAGAAGGTGCCGCGCCCGTCCCCTCGCCCCGAGCGAGCCCTGGGGCTCTCCTTCCTTCGCGTAAATATTTTTTTAAAGATTTTGTATTTATTCATTTGACAGATCACAAGCAGGCAGAGAGACAGTCAGAGTGTGAAGGGGAAGCAGGCTCCCCGCGGAGCAGAGAGCCCGATGTGGGGCTCGATCCTAGGACCCTGAGATCATGACCTCAGCCGAAGGCAGAGGCTTAACCCATTGAGCCTCCCGGGCGCCCCGCCCCCTTCGCATAAATGCTGAAGTCTGTGCCCGAATGTAGGCGTGTTTCGTTTGCCTCGAGACGCACTACCTTGGCAGGCCTCCGCACTGCGCTCTGTTGAGACCCAGGCGAACCCCGGAGTGTCGGGGATGAGGAAACAGGCGCAGGCGTTTGGGTTGCCGCAGAGTAAGGCGGTGAGCACGGAGGGGCCGCAGCTCTCTGACCCCAGCAGCGCTTTGTGCCGGGAGAGTGCCCTTCACATTGTCATTTTTTAAAGATCGTATTTTAAAAAATAGGTTTTATCTTTTCGACAGAGAGAGCACACAAGCAGGGGGAATGGCAGGCAGAGGAGGAGGGAGACGCAGACTCCCTGCTGAGCCGGGAGCCCCATGCAGGGCTGCATCCCAGTACCCGGGAGCATGACCTGAGCCGAAGGCAGATGATGCTCAACCGACTGAGCCCCCCAGGCGCCCCAAGAATGCTTTATTTGTACGTTGAAGTTAGACTCCATTCTTAGCTATAAAATAAGATTAACAATCCCTGCTCCATTCTTTCCCTCCCCCTTTTAAAAAAGGATTTATGCATTTATTGGAATAGTGTGAGAGCATGTGCCGAGGGAGAGAGCATCTCTCCCTGCTGAGTGTGGAGTCCAGTGCGGGACTCGGTCGTACGGCCGTGAGATGGTGACCTGAGCCGAAATCAAGAGTGCTGCGCTTAACCGCCCAACCAGCTGAGCCACCCAGGCACCCCCTCCGTCCTCTAACCTTAGTGCTGGACGCAGGAAAGCCGCGTGGCGCCAGGCAGGTAGAAGAGCTTAGTGTTTCTGCCTCGGTTCCCATCAGCGCACTGACGTAGTCCGTCGTCCAGAACTGGGGGGCTCTCAGTACTTAGTCGGGAAATCCAGGACTCCGCCATCCTAGAGTCTAGCTCTGGGGCCTTTTCTTTTAGAAAAGAAGCTGTCTTAGGGAGGAGGAATGCTTATTTCCCGAATGAACTTAGGAATGGGAAGTGATGTAGCAACATTTTAACCACCCCCCCTTTTTTTCTATGTTTTACCTTATAATTGCCTGCCCCTTGGCCTCGTGCCCCTGATTTGATCCCCTTCCCTGTGCGTTTCCTATCTTGCCGCCTGCGCGCATCCGAGAACGGTTTACGGAGTGTCTGCTACGTGCCGAGCCCTGCTTGGATCTGCCAGACTCACGGGTGACCCAGATGCCACAGTCCCTGGCCTTGGGGAACTTTTGGACTTTGAAGTCAGACACGTGGGTGTGAATGTCAGTTCTCACGTAGTAGTTTAGACCAGGGGCAAGTCGCCGACCCTCAGTAAGTCGTTTGTCTGTAAAGTGAAGAGAACATCTCGTGGGATTCACTGAGATCCATTCAGCAATGGACTGAGCGTAAAAAAATTCTTTACCTCGCTTCTTTGCCCACTTGTTTCTGTCTCCTCTGGGTTTTTTTGGGCTTTTAGTTAGTTGTTTGTTTGTTCGTTTACCATAGGCTCCACACCCAGTGCGGGGCTTGAGCTCAGGACCCTGAGCTTGAGCGTCACGTGCTCTCCCGACCGAGCCAGCGCGCCTCCATCCGTCCCTTTCAGAGCTGACCGAGAAGGCTTCTGGATCTTCCCTGGCCAGGGGACTTCTCCCGGCTTCCAGCATGCGTCTCTCTGCCCTGCTGGCCTTGGCATCCAAGGTCACTCTGCCCCGCGACTACCGCTATGGGATGAGCCGTCCGGGCTCTCTTGCAGACAGGAGGAAGAACCCTCCGGGGACCCGGCGGCGCCGGGTGGCTGTGGAGCCCATCTCTGACGAAGAGTGGCATCTGTTCTGTGGGGACATGGTGAGAGCCTCGGACGGGGCTGAGTGGCGGGGGGCTCCTGGACAAGCGCCCCTCCCTGACCCGCACGTCTTCCCACAGGTGGAGGTCCTGGAAGGCAAGGACGCCGGGAAGCAAGGCAAAGTGGTTCAGGTCATCCGGCAGCGCAACTGGGTGGTCCTGGAGGGCCTGAACACGGTGAGTGGAGAGAGACGGGGCAGCTCCGTCCCCCCTGTCACTGTGTGCGGTGAGTAACCCAGGGCAGGAGGAGACGAGCTGCAGGGGCAGGGACACAGCTGACGGCTCTGCTGTCCCTGGGGCAGAAGGCAACGGCTTTCTTTCCAACAGCACTACCGCTACGTCGGCAAGACCGCAGACTTCCGGGGAACCATGATCCCCAGCGAAGCGCCCTTGCTGCACAACCAGGTCAAGCTTGTGGACCCCGTGGACAGGCAAGCACACGCGGCCCAGGTCGGAGGGTTTCCCACGCTGCGTGTCTGTGTGGCTGTTGACCACACTGATGTGAAAGGAACAGTGGGTCGTGGGCTCCGAAGTCGAGAGGGGCTATCCGTGTGATGGACATGAGCCCTTCTAGGTCACCCCAGTACAGATAACAGCGACGAGATGGTGACCTGTTTTCAGCCACTGGCTTTTTTGGGCGGAACGCAGCAGGAAGAGCTGGTTCCCATGCCGGGTTTCTCTCTTCCGTCCACTAGGAAACCCACCGAGGTGGAATGGAGATTCACTGAGGCGGGAGAGCGTGTCCGTGTCTCCTCACGATCAGGAAGAATTATCCCCAAACCTGATTTCCCCAGGGCGGATGGCATCGTCCCGGAGACGTGGACTGGTGAGGCGCGGGCTGAGGGGCAGGAAGGAGGCAGGGGCTGGGCGGAGTGGGAGTGAGGGTGTTAGGAAGCCCTCCCGCCTGTCTTCCTCTGGCCCAACAGATGGTCCCAAAGACACCTCGGTGGCAGATGCTCTAGAAAGAACCTACGTGCCCCGTTTAAAGACTCTGGAGGAGGAGGTGATGGAGGCCATGGGGATCCAGGAGACGCGGAGACACAAGAAAGTCTACTGGTACTGAATCCAGGAGAGCAGCCTCTCCCCTCGTCTTCATCGTGAAGGCCAGGGCCGCTCTGCTCCAGGCCCCAATAAAGAGCCGAGTCCTCCCCTCCCCTGCGTGCAGCTCCTGCCTTCCAGTAGACGGAGCCACCTGACCCCGGCACTGTTTCCGGGATTGAAGGAAGGGGCCTCCTCACATACAGCCAGAACCTGGGTGGAAGTTTGCCAGCCTCCCCCCAGGCAGGGCCTGCAGCTGCTGGGCGGGAGATCCGTGAGGGGGGGGTGCTGCCCATGGGGGCGGGCAGCAGGGGTGGGGGGCATGAGGCCCAGCTGCCGCACCTCGCAGTGTCTTCCCAGAGGAGGCTGCACGTCTGTCCTTTTCCACACTGACCACTAATGGCAGAGAAATGAAGACTACACTTGTTTAATAAATTAAGAATACATTTTTACATCATAGAACACAAACCGACGGAACAAGGGTAGAGGATGCCGGCTCTCCGAGTGGTGGGGCCTGGGCAGTCTCAGACGGTGTCTGTCAGCGGCCTTCAGTCTCCAGGAGAGAGAAGGCTTCCCCCAGCGGCCTCTTCGTAGCCACCAGAACCAGGTTTCTAGGAGAGAGCTCCGGACTGAAGATGGGCAGGAGCTCAGCGTGGAAGCCTGGGGGAAAAGCAGGGCTTCTCAGGAAGGAAGAAAGCAGACTCAGTCATCCCCCGGCAGCCTGTGGGCAGGGCCTGTTACCCCCGGGGAAGGCTTCAGGGAATCCGAGCAGACCCAGTTGTGTACCAGGAATAGGATGTCCACGGCTCGTTCTCGAAGCCTGGGTTCCTGGCTTAAAATGCGGCTCGGGGCTGGAGTCTGATTCTGCAGGGATCTGCACTGACCCGGCTCCCACCCCCATGGTGGCCCAACAGGTGTGGGGACTGGGGGCCTGGGGGCAGAGCCTCAGCACCCCAGCAGGGCAGGGCGCCCTCACCCTGCTCCTGCAGGTAGAGCAGCCGGTCCAGCAGAATCAGCGTCTCCACGAGCGGGGCAAGCAGCAGCGCCAGGCTGAAGAAGGCCACTACCCGGTTCTCCTGGGACAGGTGGGCCCGCAGGGCAGCCAGGTTCAGCGGCAGCCGCGGGTCCAGCCCCACCCGCTCGAGCCCCTGCTGCACGTACCTGCGGGGGCCACAGGCGGCACTTGGTTTGGGGGTAAGAACCTCCACTGCCCGTCAAAACCGATCTTTCCTCTTTCGCCTGCAACTTTGCTTTCCGTGCCCCGCCCCAGGACGCATTTTCAAACGTTTCTCTGGCTGTGAGCGGTCTGCCCAGTAGCAAATCAATTGCAAAATATATCTTCAGCCAGATCTGTGCCATCATTTAGCTCTATTTTCAGCATTTAAAACTTAATAGTTCCCACGTAAGAGAATGACAACTCCCTTCTAAAGAAATTTAGAGAACTGCCCCGAGACGCCAACACCCACCGGCTGGGCGCACCTAGCCCTTCAGGATAAGCGACAAGGCTGGGAGGGGAACCAGACCTTTGGGTGGTGATGCCCCCCACTCCCCCACCCCCCAGCCTCACTCTTCGATCTTGAGCTCGTGGACCCTGGGGATCCCCTGCACGCCAGGCCGCCGCAGCTCAGGCCGGGCCCCCCGGATGACGGTCTCCAGCGCTGCCCGGTAGCAGTGGGTGCGGAGGCCGGGGCCGGATCTCCGCAGCCGCTGCGCGTACTCCTCCAGGGCGTGGCAGGCTCCCTCCCGCAGCCGGTAGGGCAGCTCGTGGCCTGGCAGCCCAGCCACCCACTGACTCAGCGGGTAGCCACCGGGGTCACTCAGCTTCATGTAGCAGCAGCCCACCGAGGCCAGCGCCACCACCTCCGGACAAGAGAAGTGCCTCAGCAGGGCGACGCTCAGGTCCCCGCACGCGTGGAGGCCAGTCAGCAGCAGGCGGGCCCCGCCCCGAGGCAGGGTGTCCAGGGGAAGCAGCAGCTCCTCGCACAGGGCCGTGGGCTCTACCCACCGAACCACGTGTTGTGGGGAGCAGCGGGGGCCGGCGAGGACCACCTGTGCGGGTAGGACGGAACGAGGGCAGGCGGGAGGTCTGTCCGCTGTTCCCGTGCCACGTCGGGTCACAGCAAGAGGTGTGTCCTCTGCATTCCTTCCCCAGGAGGGAGAGAAGCTGCGGAATGGGACAGCTGAACCTTGAATCAGGAGCCCGGCTGCACTCTGGGCCCCTCCCGGGGAACTGCAAACCTCCTCCCCGAGTCCCAGTGCCCTCACCCGTCAGCAGCCTGGTCCCCGACCGGCCGGCTGGCAGGTGGAGCAGAACACACAGGGTGGAAAGTCTTGGTAACCAGAAAGTCCCTTTAAGATCTGAGGAGGCTCTGATGAAAGGGGGCCCTCAGGTGAGGGTGGGGGGAAGGCAGTGGGATTAGAGACGACACCATCTCAACCCCGGACACGGGAAAGAGCAGGTCCAGCCTCGGTGTCCCAGTCCAGCCAACCAAACCCTGCCCGCGGCCCCGGCTGCGGGGAAAGCCAGCCTACCTGTGGGTGCCTCTTCTCCTCTTCCTCCAGAGCCTGCAGGAGCTCCTGGTCCAGGCGCTGGGCTCTCTCCACCAGTCTCTGATTCCCTTCAATGCTCTTCACCATGAGCCCCAGCCCCAGGGACATGAACCGGGAGAGATGGCCCTGGGGTCACGAGAGCGAGGACGGAGACAGCCCTGTTCAGCGCCCCCTCCCTCACGGTGGCCCAGACCCCCAGAAAGCTTATCCGCCCTCCAACTTCCACCACGCCCCGGCACCTGCTTCTGGGGGCCTGTGGACTCACAACCTGCCTCCAGCTTTCTATCTCCACAACTCAAGAAAACAAACCCCAAACCGCAGAATATGAGGGGTCTGACCCACCTGGCCTGAGCCTATATCCACAACCTGGGTGCAGCCTGTGAGGTCACTCAGCTTCTTCACCAACTACAAGAGGCGGGAACAAAGCTCTGGGGCCACTGGTCCTCCATTCCCAGAGCAAACACCCACAGTGAGGGGGGAGGGGCTGCAGGGGGCCGAGAGAGATGGCGGGGGTGGGGGGAGAGGGGCACGGAAGAGACAGGAGACGCGGAAACCAAGAGGGAGGGGGCTGACCCCAGGCTCAAGCTCCACTCCGCGCTCCTCTCAGTACCGACAAGCAGAGGAGCCCCCGCCGTGAAGCCCGAGCAGACGGTGGCAGTAGGAGACAGGAGGAAGACAGTGATTTGGACACAGCCACCAACCAACCCATCCAAAGGACGAACACGTGACCCAAACACAGCCTTGAGGCAGGATTATGGCACGCCTGCCCAGGGCGGTCCTGCAGGCGACACAAGGTGCCCACACCCCTGTAACCCACAGCGTGTGCTCCCAGACGCCGCCGCACGCCAGCCGTCTCACCTCTCCCAGCCTCCGGATCTCATGCTGCTTCTTGGGCCTGACGTGTTTCCGGAACGGAGCTGTCAGGCGGGAGCTCTGGCTGGGGTTCTCCAGGAACTCGGAGGGGGTCTGAAACCCAGGTGTCCGGGTAAAGGCCAGGGCACAGGCTGTGGACTTCAGGGCGAGCAGGGAGAGGGGCCACACCGTGCTGTACCTGCGACAGGCCAGCCGGGGCCCCAGTGAACAGCTGCATTGCAACCCAACCTCGCCAGTCTGCAACCCAGGAAGCCCCGGGGAGGCTGTGAGCCTGAGTCCCCCAGCCCGGGGCCCCTCTTGCCCATACCTGACCACTTCCCCTTCCCCGGGCACCCCCAGCAGCTGTGTGGCCAGCTGGGGAGGCTTCAGTCCATCCAGCGCTTCCTGCCATGAGCCTGGGAGTGTGGCCCACAGGTTGTCTGTGAAGAATTCCTGCAGGAGGGGAGGAGCAGGCTGGCCACTGCCCTCCCCACTCCTCCTGGCCCCTCCAGACACAGGGCCGCTGGCTGCAGCCAGCAGGTGCCCCCTCCACAGCCCGGTCACTGTTCCCCGCCCCCCCGTACCCCCAGGGGCCCAGACAGCATCCTGGACCCGCCTCTCCTTGCTGCACCTTCCCCGCCTGCTGCTCTCTGCGTCCGCTCCACGAAGCTGAGCCTGAGAGCGGGGTCAGCGTCTTCACGGCCGCACGGGCGACAGCACAGTGACGGGCCTGTGGTGTCAGCACGCTGCCACTGAGCACTCTGCCGTTATGCGCGCTGGACACTTCACGCGCCAGACGTGGCATGTGACAGGTGTTTTTAGTCACATGCTGTTCCCCCCGCCCTCCAGACAGAGCAACAGGGACGACTTGTCTGAGGAGCTGGCGCTTGAGCCGAGACGCGGATGATGGACACACAACGGCAGACGAGAAAGGCCAGCAGTACTTGGGGGGGAGGGGGGATGTGGGGGTCAAAGAGAGCAAACTACCAGTTATACAGTAAGCGCATCTCGGAGAAGTAACGAGCGGCAGGCTGACTACAGCTAACAATACTGGGCTGCATGTTTGAAAGTTGCCGAGGATAGATCTTAAAAGTTCTCATCCCAAAAAAGGGGATCTGCCTTCAGCTCAGGTCATGATCCCGGGGTCCTGGATCAAGCCCCAAATTGGGCTCTCTGCTAGCAGGGAGCCTGCTTCTCCCTTTCACTGTGTTTCTGTGCTCTCTCCGTCTCTCAAGCAAATAAAGTCTTTGAAAAACTGTACTAACAGGAAACACTTATGAAAGACTTTAATATGCCAGGCGCTGTCCAAAACATTTTCCCCGTATTAATGCATTTAATCTTCAACCAAACCTGTAAGTAGTCGCTCAGCTCCCATCTTACACCTAAGGAGACTGCCAGGCTGCAATTCAGTAACTTGTCCAACTCAAAAAGCTACTAAGTAACAAGGCTGGGATCTGAAACCAACTGGACTCTAGTTCTTGCCCTAACCACTCTGTTCTACTGCCTTCCTGTGCAGGAAAACATTCAGGCACACTAGTAAGTGCAAAGGCCCAGGTGCCCACCATGTCTGTAGAACAGAAATCAGGCCGGAGTAGGTGTGGAGAGTGAATGTGGGAGGACCAGCGTGATGGCCTTCAAGAGGCAGCAGGGGACAGACTGTGCAGCATTCTCTAGGCAACAGTAAGGAGTTAAGATTTCATGAAAGCACCCACGAAGCAAGGCAGCATTTTTTTTCTTTTTAAAAGATTTTATTTATTTATTTGACAGAGATCACAAGTAGGCAGAGAGGCGGGGGGGGGGGGGGGGGGGGCGGGGGGGAGCAGGCTCCCCGCTGAGCAGAGAGCGGGATGCAGGGCTCCATCCCAGGACCCTGAGATCATGACTTGAGCCGAAGGCAGAGGCTGAACCAACTGAGCCACCCAGGCACCCCTTTTTTTCTTTTATGTAAACTCTACACCCAACCTGAGGCTCAGACTTACTAGTCTACCACTGACCCAGCCAGAGGCCCCTCATCAGATGTAGGTTTTAAAGAGATCAGTCAGGCTGCTTTGTGAAAAAGTGGACACAGAGTGGACACAGAGATCAGTTAGAAAGTGGTCCGGGAGCGAGAAGACGGTGGCTTGGCCCCCCGGGGTAGCAACGGAGATGGGAACAAGCAGGTGAACTTGGTATCTATCCTGCAGGCAGAGCTGAGGGAAGGCCTCGAGGGCACATCAGCGAAGGAGAGAGCTGCAGCAAGGGTGCTTCTGGGTCTGGGGGCCGAACGCGTCTGTGGACGCCGGTGCCATTCACCCATCGGCTCACTCATTCTTCCCCGTGAGCCTTCAGACCGCGGTTAAGACCACGGCTGAGAAACCGGCGCTCGGAGTTTCTTTAAACGCCGCGGCTGACCCGGCAAGGGAGGCAGGAAGGCAGCCCGACCCCGAAGCTCTAACAGTCCACGCCACCGCTGAGCCAGGGGTTCAGCCACAGCGGGGCGGATTCCGGGACAGCGCCCGCGCCCGCGCGCCTTCCTCCGGACGTGCGAGGCGAGCAGCCGCCCCGAGGTCAGGGATCCCCACACGCACGCCGGCTGAACCCCGAGAGGGAGGACCCCTTCCTGCACGGGCGCGCGGGGGACGGGGCAGAAGCCACCTCCCCGGCCCTCCGCCCGCCGCGCCCCCCGCCCGCCCGCACCCCCGGCTCACGATGATGTAGGCGTCCAGGATGGGGCGGTAGCGCGCCAGCACGCGCGTGAGGTTCACAGCCAGCTGCCTCCTCTGCTCCGGAGAGAGGCCGCGCGCCGAGACGCCCGGCATCCCGGGGGGCAGCCGGGGCGTCTGCGCGGGGACTGCGGGGTTCCCGCCTGCGCGGGGACCAGGGTCAGGGCCACGGGGGGGCCCTCGGCTCCCCGCACTCCCGACACCCCTTGTCCCGCCGGCCGCTGGGGCGGAAGACCGGACACGCCCCCTGACGTCACAGCTCGCGACGCGGCGCGGGCGCACACGTGGGGCGGGGCGCCGCGCACGGCGTCACAGAGGCGTGCCGCGGCGCCCGGGCCCGCCCCTCCCCGCGCAGTTCCCGCCTGCCCCGGAAGTGGGGCCGGTCCCGCGAGCGGCGTTTCTCGCGAGGCGCGGCCTCCCCACCTTCGAGTTGTACCTCCACGGGGCTAGAGGGGCCGGGGAGCGCATCCCGCCCCCGCCGCCCCCCACGCCGCCGCCGCCGCCGCCGCCGCTGCCGCTGCTCACACACTCGGAGTCCCTGGCCTCGCTCCCGGAGGCGGGGGCGCTGCGGGCGCGCGCACGCCGGCCCCCCGCGCGGTCCAACCCGCGCGCCTGCCGGCCCGGGCCTCGCCGGCGCGCGCCGACTTCCGCATCCGGCTCCGGGCGCTTCCGCTCCTAGCGGGGCCGCTGGGAGGTAGGTGTGGGCGCGAGGGGCGCTCGCCGTGGCCGGACCCCCCCCGCTGTGTGCTCGCCGACGTCGGCGGGCGGCCCGCAGCGGCGGTTCCCCCGGCGGATGGGTGTTGTCAGAGGGCCTGTGCCGGGAGCGGGGCTGGGGTGCGATGCGCGCGGGGGGTCCCCGCGCCTGGGGCCGAGGGAGCCGCGCGAGGGTACGGGGCGATCCAGACCCCCAGGGCCGGCCCCGCCACTGCCGGCGACCACACTTAGACCTCCCCTCCCGGGCGGACGAGGGAGCTCCCCCGTTCTGGCTCGCCGGGCTGCGACTTCGGGCTCGTTGGCCCGACGGCCCCCTCGGTTTCGGAATGAGACTGAGCTCGGCCGAGGGCAGGTGACCCTTGCGAGCCCTACAGCTGGTGAGTTGGGGGCCGCGCCAGCGTCCTGGCTTCCCGGCTCCGACCGTGCTCCGAACGGCGTTTCCCGTTCCGGATTCATTCCCACTCTGGCGGGTGGCTCTGCTGTCTTTCCAGTCTTAAGCCCCCGCAGGTGGGTCTTACCGTTTCCCAGGCGAGCCCGCTCGGTTACCAGGTTCGCTTTCTTCCCCAGGGTGTCCTCCAGACCTCCAGATGTCGGCCGTGGGGTTCGGTAGAGGATGAGTCCTCCGTCTTCCTGTCGCCAGTAACCATTCTTCCTACCTGCTCCATCGCCTTCCGCTGTTCTCATGTCTGCCTTGCTCCTCAATCTGGATTTTGGGGAACCCCCTCCTAAAAAAGCATTTGAGGGGAATGCCAAGCACCGTAAGTTTGTCAGGAAGCGGCGGCTCTTGGAACGGAGGGGCTTTCTGAATAAGAAGAACCAGGCACCGAGCAAGGCGCCTAAGCTGAACTCAGAACCTCCAAAGAAAGGGGAGACTTCGAGCTTGGACGGCACTTGGAAGGTCTCTCCCCTTCCAAAAAAGAAGATCGTTGCCTCCAGCAGTGGACCAGAGCAGCCCCTGGACAAGAAGGCTGCCGTGCCGTGGCTGACCCCAGCCCCTACGCAGAAGGCTGGGTCCGCGGTGGCGAAGGTGGATTTGCTGGGGGAGTTCCAGAGTGCCCTTCCAAAGATTAAGAACCATCCAGCTCGCCCCCACAAGAAGGGCCCCCAGAAGAACCTTACTCAGAACAATGCCCCACAGAGCTCCCCCCAACCTCATTCAGATAAGTGTTCCGGAGCATCTCAGAAGATGCCAACGAAGATGGTGGCCATTGACTGTGAGATGGTGGGCACGGGACCCAAGGGGCACGTCAGTTCCCTGGCCCGATGTAGCATCGTCAGCTACCACGGAGACGTGCTCTATGATGAGTACGTCCTTCCCCCCTGCCACATCGTGGACTACCGGACCAGGTGGAGTGGCATCCGGAAGCAACACATGGTGAATGCTACCCCCTTCAAGGTCGCCCGGGGCCAGGTGAGAGGCATGGGGTGCGCTGGACACAGCGAGGCGCAGGCCATTCCTCAGCCAGCGAGGTCAGCCTGGGAAGGAGGCAGGTGGACGGCCAGGTGAAGGGGGCTTCCTGCTGAGATGAGGCAGGCTGAGAGTCCGGAAAGTTCCAGGTAGCTGCCGTGACCGAACAGGGGTATCTGAGACCTACCTGAGCTCCCGAAACCAGTTCTGCTCTGGGAACTGGGAATCCGCACCAGGAAACAACCGCTGCCGAGGGCCAGAGCAGCAGGCGCGAGGGGCAAGGGAAAGGGCTCCGCTTGGAAATGGCTGGAAGCGCTAGAGTTTGGGGTTGAGCACGGAGAGTGGAGACGGTTCTCAAGCTTCTGTGTGGCAGGCGTGGGACTGGTGGGGCCGCCTACACAGGGCGCTGTGAGCACCTGGGACAGGTAGCCCGAAGCGGAGGGGATACAACACACGGGGCAGGCGTGTCGGGGCTCTCGCTTCACTCACGGAGCACATCTCCCCATGGTGGCCCCATGCTGGAGGCCCGAAGGGGGAGCTGGGCGGAGGGGCAGGGAAAGGGTGACCCGAGGCGCTGCAGGAGGTGGAGAGGAAGCGGCTGGTCTCGGGGGACCTCCAGGGGGCGCCCGTGGTCCGCGTCGGTGGCTTCAGCACCACGTTCTCCGCCTCCGGCCGTGCTGTCTCCGCCTCCGGCCGTGCTGTCTCCGCCTCCAGCTGCGCTGTCTGTTCTGCTGGTCGCGTTCTCGACCTGACAGTCGGAGGAGCTTCATCAGAGCGGGCGGGCCGGATCGTAGAGAGAACTTGGGAGGAAGGCCGCAGACCGTGGGCACCGCTGAGCAGGGCCGGGGAGAGGCGGGAGGTGGAATGGGTCTGAGATCTTGACTCTGCTCACCTCAGAGGAGGGCTGTGTGTCGAACGAACGCCCAGGGAAGGTGTTGGCGGCCAGTAAATGGCAGTTGCTGTCGGGAACCCGCAAGGACCTCGTTGATCGTGGACTCCCGTCTGGTTTTCGTCCTGACGCCGTTCCCGGTGCCCACACTGGGGTGTGAGACTAGGGGGTCTGGCCCCGTCTGGGGGCTCCTGGGGTTTCTGCACTGACCAGAGGACTGCTGCCCTTGTTCACAGATGGGCCCCACTTGGGGAACGGCCTTCAGACCTCACAGCACATTCTTTGGTGGTTCTCCCCCTTTATCATCCTGAAACGGGGACAGGTTATTGCTTGGTCTCAAGACTAGTGTGAATAAGGTTCCCGGGCAGCTGGGAAACGAGGAGAGCGGCGGGGCTGGCGTTCCGGGCTGCTGGACCCCTTCCCTCTGCGGCCGGAGTCTCTTCCGTAGCTCGTAGGCCCTTCCGGAGTCTGATGGAAACCATAGACCCAACCCCCAGAAAAGCCCCATGTGCATAACTGTTTGCCTGTGACTTGGGACTCCTGTTACCTCCGTGGAGCCCGTCTCGACTGCGTTTGTCCAGCACGTGGGAATGGCTGGGGGAGTTCCCGTAGCGAGCCTGAACCGAACTGGAGAGTGATCAGGCGTCTTACATGGGACTGGGATTTGGGACTGGGGCGACTTAATCTGCCTTCGGGGTGGAAATAAACGAGAGGATACGGAGCGGCTGCTAAGTCCAAACCAGGTCACATCACGGGCAGCAGCGCTCTTGGGGAGCGGAGCTGGGCCTGAGACGGAAGAAACCTTGTTGGGGGAGGCAGTGAGGCGGGCGAGCGTGTGTGGAAGAAAGTCCAGAGGGACCCGTGGGCACGTTGCGCACCGCTGCCGCCTCACCCCCGCACGCTCTGCGTCTGTTTCAGATCTTGAAGATCCTCGCGGGGAAGATCGTGGTAGGACACGCCATCCACAACGACTTCAAAGCCCTCCAGTATTTCCACCCCAAGTCCCTCACCCGTGACACCTCCCACATCCCCCCCCTCAACCGGAAGGCTGACTGCCCGGAGAATGCCACCATGTCCCTGAAGACTCTCACCAAGAAGCTTCTGAACCGGGACATCCAGGTAGCGACTCCCCAGATGCTGCCGGGCCCTCGGCTCGGGTGGGGGTGGGTGGGGGTCCTCCTTGCTCCTCGCTGCAGACTTGCCCCAGAATCACCCTGGACGGAGCTGCGGGCGGGCCGCTCTGATGGGAAGAGCTTGGCACGAAGGGGCCCCATAGTCTCCCCACCTGTATGTACGGCCACAGCTCCTGTTCTCTGCCGCGCAGTGTCCTGGGGTGGGGGGCTGTTCGGGAGAGGGAACGACTTCAGGTGCGTGCAGAAGCCCGGCTGGGAAAGGGGGAAGGCACACCGTGGTGCTCTGAGAGCCCGCAGAGTGGCCATCTGGGTCTCTTGTGACACGCTTGCACGGGGAGAAGGACGGTCTGCCTGGCAGGAGGGCGGCGCACGCCGTGTAGACAGCGGCTGTGGAAGGGGGGAGGGTGCCGGACTCGGAAGGCCCGGCAGGTATCTGGAACGTGGTGTGTGGCGAGCGCAGAGCAGCGCGGGACTCCAGCCCGGCCCGCAAGGACCCGGCGGCAGCGGCGTGTCGGGCGGTGGGGAGCCCGTCGGGAAGGGAAGAGAGAGGCTCTTAACGGCTTCGCGCTCTTGTCTCCCTCCCGTGTTCAGGCTGGGAAGAGCGGACACTCGTCCGTAGAGGACGCGCAGGCCGCCATGGAGCTGTACAAGTTGGTCGAAGTCGAGTGGGAGCAGCACCTGGCCCAGAGACCCCCAGAAGACTAGCGGCAGCGGGGACGCTGCCCCCGGAGAACCGGGGCTCTGCCTGTTGGCGAGCTCAGCTGTGAGGGGACACACGCCCACCTCGGGTTTAATAGTCATGAGATCTCACGTCCGGCGTCGTGTCGTGTGTCTGGTTAAGCCCTCCAAGGAAGCGGGACTCCTCCGCAGCCCCGCGCCGCTCCCCTCTTCCATGGTGCTAAGCCCGGTCCCGGGGGGCCGGCCTCCAGCGGGCCTTCGACCTCCACGGGTTGGGCCCCTGCTCAGTGTCGCTGCCCTAGCGGCCTTATCACCGGGGAGGCTGCGGGTCCCATGTTACGCCTTTTGTTCTCAAGTAGCGGGCAGCACCCCCTTCCCTCTCAAGTACCCTGGCCGGTGGCGGTGCACCCCAGACTCCACGTTGAGCTGAGAGTCCCCGCCTGTCGCCTGTCCTTCCCACCCTGACCTCCGGAGGGCCCGGCCCCGGGGAAGGTCGAGTTCTCCCTCGGGCTCCAAGGCAGTAGAGGTAAGAGCGTGACTGGGGAGTCAGCTTTTCTGTGTTGGGAAAGCAGTCTCTTTCCTAAGGGCTTGGAGGGTTTGTTTAATGTAGATCCCCCTTGGTAGGTTAAAAAAGAATTTAAAGTGTTTTCATGGTTTTTAGTCTTTTATCTCTAAAGACTCGCATTCTTCCCTGGGTAAACTTTTATAACAGAAGCGTGTGTGCTTCTGTTGTTAGAGCTTCTTCGTCAGGAGGAGGAGCGCCTGGCTGGCTCAAGTCAGGAGCGCAGCTCTGGATCTCGGGAGTAGTGAGGTCCAGCCCTCCGTGGGACACGGAGCTTGGGGAACAGAAAAATCTCGGCATGCGGTCTTACGGGGCTGTGGCTGTGCGAGGGTCCGCGGGTCTCGGTGGACGGCACCGTCGGCCCCCCGTTCACTGGAAGTCATCAAGAAGCGCCGACCAAGCCTTTTGCGCGTAGCCCACGTGCTCTGCTCCCTCGTCCTCGTCCCCACCGCAGACCGAGTACGCCTACAGTGATGCCCCAAACCCCGAAGACGCCTTCCCGCAGAGGGGATGTGGCCACCAGTGGGAATCAGGGTGGGCCTGCGGGAGGGACGGGGTGAGGGAGGGAAGGTGCTTGGTGATGCCAGCCCGGTCGGTCCTGCTTGGGAAGGTGAGTCATAGGCCTGACCTCATGTCTGGGATCACTGTGCACACTGTGTCTTGAGAATGCAGCCTTGGCGTCTGCTCCGGGACCTGTGCCCTCTTGACTGGCTGGTTTGACTCTCAGGGCAGCGTTCGCGTCACAGCAGCCGGTAGCAGGGAGTTTTCTGTGGCCACGCCAGACCTTTGCCATGGCCTTGCTGTCCCGTCCTGGCCGCAAGGGGCTGCTTGCCCAGGCGGCTGCGGGGCCCTGAGCAAGTTGGTTCCTGCTGAGCCCGACGTAAGGAATGTCTGTGACACTTGGGAGAGGTGCCAGGCGTCCTCACACACCTCCAGGTGGGAATCATCGAGGAGGGCCGCACCCAGAACGGGTTGTACACGGGAGAGCAAGTCAGAGTCAAATTGTCATCAGTAAACTGGGAGCTACCTGGGAAGGTCTCACTGGAGGTTGGCTGTGTGCGTCTGGGCGAACAGCCAGCGGCTCTGGCGGCCCCTTACCCAGCCACCCCCCCCCCCACCAAGTGTGGTCTTGGTGCAGGGCCGGCAGGAGCGGTCTGCTCACCAGGAAGAACCTGGGGCCCAGAGGACCTTGCAACCATTTCCTCCATGTTTCTTCTCATCACAGTTCCTGGTTAGAGCCCAGCCTGCTCTGCAAGCTGCCCGGGACCCCCTCTACCCAAGTCCCCTTCTCTGCCCTTCTGTTCCCAGGGTCCTGGCTTCCTCTAGGGGTGGCCGGCGCCCTTGCAGATTGCCGCGTGAGTCCTGATCAAGTGTTTCCCCAAACGCCCGTCCCTGGGATGGAGCCCGGAGCCCGTGTAGAGAAAACACGTGTTCCCGGTGATACTGCCTTCTCAGCGGGAGGGGGTACTGCGATTCAGAGACCCGCTCTGCACGGGAGCTTGGGGAGGGGCAAGGCGAGGAGAGATGTATCCTGCTAGACGCCATCTCGCCACCTCGGTGTTCTGAATCTCCATCCGACCCAGTGGCTCTCCCGGGAAGGGGGCAGCACTGCACCCCACCCCCACCAGTGGCCACAGCTAGCCTGCAGGGAGGAGTCGTCGGTTCCCCGTTTAACTGAGGATCACAGCTGACAATAGCGAAGTTCTTAGGAACTCGCCCCAGGGCCCAGGAGCCCAAATCCAAGTGTAGAGATAAATACCCACGGATGATTCTGCCAGGTGCGTCCCGAGTGTCCTCCCTCTGCAGCAGGCGTGAGGCTCCCAGAGCGCTCCCGCTCCTGGCGCTGGCCAGCAGCCGGCCGCATGAGAGCCGGTGACCTCGTCACCGTGGCTGGGGTGGGATTTTGCCACATACCAAACGTGGCATCAAGGGTTCCAGCCTTGAAACCCTGGGACTCAGAGCGCCTGGGTGGCTCAGGTGGTCAAGCACCTGACTCTTGGTTTCCACTCGGTCCTGACCTGGGGTTGTGAGTTCAAGCCCCGTGTTGGGCTCCACGCTGGGCACGGAGCCTACTTAAAAACGAAAACCATGAGGCTCTTTTCTTTTTGTCAACAACCGTGGTGTCCGTGGGTCAGGCAGGTGCTTGGTGCTCGGTTCTCCGGGTGCTTGTGCCATCCTCGCTGAGGCGGGTGCTGGTACCCTCACATGAGAGCCGGAGAAGCCTGGGTTGACAGAAGAAATGTCGCCCAGGCCCAGTCGCCGTGTGTGGGTGGCAAGCCTCTGGTCTTCACCGCGGCCTCTGAGAAGGCTTGGAACCCTTCCACTCAGACCCTGCTGGGGGCCGGCTCTGGGGCTAGACACGACGGAAGCGGCGTGGTCTGTGTCCACTGGCCACTCACCATCCGACAAAGGGAAAGCCGTCGGCTCACTGCAGATGGCCCGGGCTGTCCAAGACTGCTGCGGGATTTGAAGCAGGGACCCATGAAGTCCTGCTTGGGCTGTAGGAGGGCAATGCTGGCCGCGGACTGGAAGCTGAATTGGAGAAGGGCCAGGAGATGCGTTCCCTGTGGCTACTTCGGGTGAGCGCTGGGGGCGCTCCATGGGCGAAGTGGGAGGAGCCCTGCGAGCGGCCCCGCGGGGGGAGAACCAGAAGACCCCGAGATCAGGGCAGGAAGATTGAAGACGGCCTTGATCTTTCCGACCTGCGGGGGACAGAGGGCTGTCCTTCACCAACGTGAAGAGCCTTGGACTGGCAGGAGGGCTTCCTGTAGGAAGGTGTGTACAGGAGAGCACAGGGCCCAGATCAGAGGCTTGGGAACGCCCATCTTACAAGCCTGGAGGGAGGCCTGCCGGGGGCTACGGGGGCCAGAGGGCGACAGAGGAGTCTCCAGCAGAAAGGGGACAGTGTCCAACACCACGGAGAGGGCCAGTAAGATGAGAGCCAGGGAAAGGGTCTGGTTTTTGTATGAATCGGGTGCTACAGTGGGTCCAGAAAGACCAGGAGGATGAGCCTCACCTTGACCATCAATAGGGACTCTTGTCTTCTGGGACCGACAGGAAGGTGGGCTGTGTGGGGTGGATGGGTGTGTTTCTGGGCAGCCCCAGTGACCTGGTTCACTCACGAAATCAGAGTATGGGGCAGCAGCTGGGAGCCACAGAGACTAATGGAGGGCCACGGAGGGCAGAGGCTGGGGCTGGAACCTGGGTTTGCAGGGGTGGAGCAAGCCAGCTGGCAGGTCTTCTGGCCTTACCTGGCCGGCCAAATGCAGAAGCGGTGGCGAGTTTATGTGGTTGCGGCAAGGGGAGGCTGGGGTGTGCTGGAGCCCGTGGACTTGCAGCCCTAGAGGGCCTAGAGAGGCTGAGCTGTTGAATGAGGGTCAGAGACTTCCCGTGGCCAGCTGTGGGCTTAGAGACCCAGGAAGGGCGAGCCTGAACTGGATCCTCAGGGACCTGGGCAGGCGCAGCAGTGAGTGCCTTCTCTGGGGGGCTGAGGCGTCGCCAAGAAGCGTACGGAGTCCTGACTCCTCCCGCGGGAGCCGGGCCGGTCTCGGTCTCGTTCATAGACCAGATACTTGCAGAGTACCTCCTTCACGCCCCTCCCCAGGACCGTTATATACGTGATTCAGTCAGGAACAAGAGGACTGGGGCGCCTGGAGGGCTCAGTCGGTTGAGCGTCTGCCTTCAGCTCAGGTCGTGATCTTGGGGTCCTGGGATTGAGCCCCTCGTCCGGCTTCCTGTTCGGCGGGAAAACGGCTTCTCCCGCTCCCTCTGCCATGTGCTCTATCTCAAATCTTTAAAAAAGAGAAAGAACACGAGTACTAGCAGAAGGCACAGTCGATGATTTCTTTCAGTCTAATAGTCACTGGTTTGGGCTGAAGTCACGTGTTTACTTGTTATTTGTCCAGAAATGGTTATCGAGCACCAGCCTTTGCCAGACACCGTGGTACAACCAGCGAAATCGACATGGGGTTCCTTGCTGTGGGGGCCGATGCGCGCCGTGCAGGACAGTAAGGAGGCAGGCAGGTGTGCGTGGACGCGGGACTGTAGGTGGGCTGTCGAGAGAAGAGCTCTCTGAGGACAGGACATGGGAGCAGAGGCCTGAAGAAAGTGAGGAAACCCATTGTGTAAACATCTGGGGAAGAACATTCCAGAAAGAGCAAGAGGTGCAAGGCCCCGAGGGGGGCGTTCCCTTGGCATGTTCGGGAGCAGCAAGACCAGTGTCGTTGGAGCAGACTGGGCCGAGGGGAGAGGGTAGGAGCGGGGTTGGTGAGCCGGGCAGAGGGAGCAGAAGTCACAGAGCCTCTAGACCATTGTAAGGACGCAGCCTCTCTGCACAAAACGGCTGCCACTGCAGGGTTTTGACAAAGGAGTGGTTTGAACTGACTCGGTGTAAAGGAAGATCCCCTCCAGCCCCCCGGGCTGCTGGGAAGGGAGAGAAGAGAGACAGAACCACGGAGCTCTTGCTCTGCTAAGCAAGAGACGCTAGGAGCCCGGGCAGCGGTGGCAAGTGGCCTAATTCGGGACAGACTAGCTTCCCACACGTGGAGGATCTTTGGTGGGGGTGACCCTGAGCAAGTGTTTATTTTATTGCCTTTCCTTTCTTGAGTAAGCTCAGCACCCGACACGGGGCTCGAACTCACGACCCAAATATCTAAAGTCGCTGAGCCGGCCAGGCACCCCCCAAAACAAACACCTAAATCCAGGCAGACATTTCGGCCTTTGAACTCTCATCTGGGCTGTGTACACACGGCCTGCCCACCACGGAGCGCCCAGGGAGCGCTCGCACCCTCGGGGGTCAGGACCCAGTGTGGTCCGCTTTGGGGATTGGCCGCAGCCTCTGGCAGACAGACTGCGAGAGCTCGTCCAGGCAGTGATGAAATGCGTAAGGGCCATCTAGGGGCGTGGGGGGCCGGGCTTCCCCCCCGAGGCCCTGGCTACCTCAACCCCAACCGCCTTTGGAGCCCCTGCTCGGGTCGTGTCCCTCTTCTCTGCCCCCACCACTTGGCTGGGCTGACCTGCAGGCTTGCGAGCTTAATAGCTCTGCTGTCTAGCCTCGCTCAGGGACACCACCGAGCTTGGGCTTTCTCGGAAACTCGTCAGACTCAGAGAGAGGTGCAGATCGGGGGAGAGGCACGGAGAGAGGAGGCAGTTTTAAGAATTTGGCATGGAGGGGCGTCTGAGAGGCTCAGTGGGTTAAACCTCTGCCTTCAGCTCAGGTCGTGGTCCCAGGGTCCTGGGATCAAGTCCCGAATCGGGCTCTCCTCTCGGCAGACAGCCTGCTTCCCCCTCTTTCTCTGCCTGCCCCTCTGCCTGCTTGTGATCTCTCTCTGTCAGATAAATAAATAAAATCTTAAAAAAAAAAAAAAAAAAAACCAGAAAGGAGAATTTGGCATGGAGAGACAAACACCTTCGTCTTCCAGGCTCAGCCAGATTCCATCTTGAAGTGTTGAAGAGCAAAGCTTTGGGATCGGCCAGACTGGAGACAGACAGCTTGGGGACAGCGCTCAGGTCTCTCAGCGCTGGCCCGTGTCACAGCCCGAGTGTTTCCAGGAACCCAGTTCGTCCGGCCTCCCTCGTCAGGGCAGCTCCCCCGGCGGAGGGTCGGTCTGGTCTCCTCATTCCCTTCTGCCCCATGGAATCCTGTTCGGTTGCTTCTTTGGAAAGAGTCCCTGAGATGGATCCAACCATAACCAAAGGAGGAAGAAGGGGGACTGCCCGTGCCCTGGGAGCCCTGGAGGGAGACAGAGCCCACACCCAGAACCCAGAGGGAGGAAGAGGCCGATAATCCAGCCTGGCGGCCGGAGGCTGGGGCTGGGGCTCTGGGCTGGGCTGGGCGAGTGGGTAGATGTGGGACACTTTCCTGAAGGGCGAGCCGGTGGGGCTGCTGAAGGAGCGCAGGGGCCTTGGGAGAAAGGGCCAAGTGCTGCCCTGGCTTCCTCCCAGGCTAGGCCCGGCCCTGCTCCACGCACACGCTCCAGCCAAGGCACAGAGCGCCTCCTCCCTGCTTGGGTATCGGTTCCCTGGGGCTCCTGGAGGCCTAGCCCCAGGGGGTCTGGGAGCTCCAAAGAGGGGGTTGGGCCCCCAGAGGCCACAATACCCCCAAGCAGCAAGAAAGGCCTGCGAGTGTCCAGGACCCAGGCTGGCTCCCTCTCTGGGCCGGTTCCTGCGAGCTTGGCAGGAAGACGGTCCCACCAAAAGTCCAGATCATTGGGAGACCTGGAATCCCGAGACTGGCCGTCCCAGAGCTCTGGGGTTTAGGAGGCAGGAGACCACAAAATCCAGGTGACGCTGGCTGGCTCCTTTGATCCCCAAGGACATGTTCCTGTGGGTCCCCAAGTGCTGATCGCCCCCCACCCCACAGACGTCTTCCTCAGGTTGGTGGAGAGACACAGACAGAGGCGGGGTTTCGTCAGGGCAGCCTGGCCGAACTGCTCGCGCCAGCCCAGTGCCCTCTGGGAATCCGGGCAGGCTGGGGGCCCCTGCTGGACGGGTCGGGCTAGGGGGTCATGGGCGGGGGGAGGCCGGAGACTGTTCAGTCTCTCTTTGACAGCTAACATTTTCCAGAGCTGGTGCCCGCAGGAGAAAGGAAATCAGAGCTTCCCACCTCACACATCTTTTTCCCATTTTGTTCATGCTGCCCAGGGAAAGCCATTAGGGCTAGGTCAGTCTGGGCCTCCCCCGCCGCCCACCTCTCCAGCCGGCTGGAAGGAGGGGCAGGGATGGGGGGAGGGTCAGCGGAAGGACAAGGCTCTAGCCTGCGAGGGAGCCCGACGGTGAACTCTTGTATCCCCTCTTAATTCCCTGTCCACTCAAGATGGGAGTGTGGGGGCAGGCACCCTGAACCCCGGCTTCTGGGGCCCTCCCTCACTCGGCTCAAGTCCCCTGCACCCCTGCTTCCGTCTCTAGGCAGTCTGGCCCGCTGGCCCTCAGGAGCGCGGAGCCTGGGCCTGGTCTGCAGCAGGAAGCGCCCTGGGGTTGGGGGTGTTGGCCTAAGGGGGGTGGGGCTGGCCTCCTCCCTGGAGCCAAGTGGGGGCCCAGACTGCTGGGTGTCATGGTCTGGAGGCCAGCTGCCCTGGGAGCACCAAGGAGCCTGGAGGAGGACTCCTCCCGAAGCTGGCTGACAGCCTTTCTGAGGCTAAGCCCTTCGCTCCCAGGGACGGTAAGTCCAAGGCCCTCGTTCTATCTTATCCAGTACTTCAGACGCCCCCACTCTCTTCTCTGGGAACCTTGCCCTTCTCCCCTCCCCCCTGCCCCTTTCCTCTTCAATCCTGGAGTCTGCTGCTCTGGCCTGGTGCCCACCCTCTGCAGTCCAGGCTGGAGAGGGAACAGAGCCCCCGGCCCCCCATCTGCAGCCCTGCCGATCTCTTCCTCCTGCCCGAAGCTCCAGATCTTCTCAATGGGGAGAGGGATTCCCGGACCCCCGGCTCCTCTTCAGTTTCCCATCGTCAGAGAATGGGAGAGGAGGCATCTGGGAGGTGGCTTGGGATCCCCAGAACAGCTTGGGCTAGGTTGCAGGCTGTCCTTCTTTCCCAGGGCCGGCCACTGTCCCCAGGCACCCTGCAAACCCAGGGGTTGACCCTGCCAAACTTGTCACGGCTCCAGCCATCCCTTTCCTGCCGTGGGCTGCCAAGGGTTAAGGGACCAGGGCTGGGCAGAGGGTAGGAGTGACAGAGGGGTCTGGCCCTAGTCACTGGCTCATAAAAGCCAAGAGGAGTTGAACTGCGGGTCACAGTGCTGCCCGACTTCTCCATTCAGCAACGCCGTTCTGGGGGAGGGTGGGGCGGGGAGGCAGTCCCACAGGAGGGGAAGTGGGCCAGGATCAGGGCAGATGCTGGCCCTTGCCATCAGCGGTGCCGGCCACACCGGCTCCCCTCTCCACCTTTGGAGGTTCTCCAAAAAGCAGGACCGCAGAGTCGGGCTGCTGGACATCGGTGCCCGTCTCCACAGCGAGCTGGGAAAACGGGGCTGCGGTGTGAGTGGGGAGAGAGGCCTTGCCTCTGCCAGGTCAGCAGGAAGCACCAGTCGGGGCGCTGGAACACAGGCAGGGGACAGAGAAGCACCCCCCGGAGTCGAAGAGCAAGGGCAGGAGCCTTCTGTGCTCTGTGCTGCCCCCGGAAGAGGCCAGCAGAGCTGGGGGCCTCGCGCAGGGGACAAGACTCGGTCTGGACACGTCCTCAGCCCGTGTATCCACACCTCCTCCCTCCTGCCTGCCCGGCCCAGCCCTGAGGAGAGCGTTGGCAGCTGGGAACCAGGCAGCAGAGCCAAAAACAACAGAGGAGCCGCCTGGCTGCCTGGGTGCTGCCCGGCCCCTCGCCTGCGCCGTGATTTCTCCCAGAGCCCACAGCCCCCCTCCCACCGGAGCCCCTGACCCTGCCTGGCCACACCTGCCTCGTTCACCGTGGCCTGGGGCTGGCGCTGGAAGTCCCTGCCGTCCCTTCCTTCCCAGGCCAGCTGCCCCTTCGGGTCACCCAGGATTCTCAGCCCGCACCTTCCCCAGCGTGGGGTTGGGGCCGGGGGGCCCCTCTGCCGGCTTTCCAGGTCTCGGACCCCGTGTCCCAGCGGGCAGGGAGCCCTTATTCCCTGCTGTAAGAGCAGTCTGACGTGCGGAGAGAAGGGCTGGGTCATTCCCCTCTGTACTGACGGTCAGACCAGACCAGGAGGCAGACTGCTTGCGTTCACGCTGTGCGGCGGGAAATCCTGCGGCCTTGGGGACCAGGGGACACCCCTGTCCTGCCCCAGCCCCTCCTAGCTCTTACTCTACTCTTGCTGAACAGCACCCACCCCCCACGGCTCCCTGGCCCTGCAGAACTTCTGCCCACTCTGCTGTCCCTCTGCTGAGTGGAGAGAGCCATGTCCTGCCTCACCTGGGTTCAGTTTCTGCAGTCTCCCAGCCCGCGGCAGGTGCCGCCACACTGCTGGGGAGGGCTCCTCGCCAGGGCTGAACTTGGCCAGGGAATCTCCTTGGCCTGGCGGGGGAGAGGAGGGAGGGGCTCACGACTCTCCCGCTCTCTCCATCCCCAGCTGGGCAGGTGGTCCCTCCTGCCCCATCCTCAGGGCAGTGCGGAGCAGGGTGGGGGGGCACCCGTCCAGCGTGCACACACTCGTGCACACTCATGCTCACACTCCTCCACCCAGCCAGAAGCGTGCCCGCCTCCATTCCTTCTGCTGCAAAGCCAGCCACTTTTCTCCCGGCCTCACTGCCATGGGAACAAAGCCCCAGAAGCTTCCTTGCCTCGCTCTCAGGCCTGTTTCCTCCCCACTCCGCCCTGGTCTGCCTCTGCTCCTCCAGCTTTTCTCACCAACTCCGCACCCTTCCCCAGTCGCCAGATCCCCAGGGCACCCCCAACAGGGGTATGACCGAGGTTCCTAGAAAGGGAGAACGGGTTGCCTGGGGCTGCCCTGCATCAGGTTTGGTCCTAATGAAAAGGGCAGCGACACTAGGAAATTCCTTCTCATTGATCTGGGTGGGGAAATTGAAACCAGTTGTTTGTGACTGAGTGACGGACAGGGGCTAAGCCCCTCCTTGTCGCCTGGCTCCACGCCTGCTCCCAGCCCCTAGGCTCTCCCATCCTCCACTGTTAGCCCCTTCCCCATCCCCCAATCCTCTCGTCCCACCCACAGTGCCCCCCCCCACCCATCCCCTTCCCTGCACCTTCCCTAAGCCCCCTCCGCTTGCCCGCCCCCAGGCTCCAGTGGGCGACCAGGGCTTCTGGAAGCTGAGACCAGCTTCCCAGCACCCTGCCCCAGACCCTCTATCCACCTCCCTCAGCCAGGGTTGGGGTGCAGGGGCTGGAGCTCAGGCCCCGAGCTGCCAAACCACAAACACTCACATCTGGAAAAAATTCCCTTCCCAACCCCACTTCCCTTTGTCTTACTTCTGTCTTTTTGGAACTTCTGGCCGCCAGGCCAGTGGGGGGAGTGAGGAAGTGAAGGGAGGGGAGAGGGCCCAGGCCTCCCTGCTCCCACCCCAGGGAGCCCCTCTTCCAGCCTCCCCAGGATTCTCAGCCAGACCACACCCCCACGGCCCCCCCTTCCCCCATCTGCTCCTGTAGGTCTGGCCTCCTGATGACCGTCCTTTGGGTGAGGCTTTAACATCCTGAGTCACCAGGCTTGTGCGGGGAGAGGGCCTGCGCTGCGCTTCTCTCTTGCAGGAGGAAAGGTCACGGCTGAGCGGGGGACTGGACCCTCTGGGCTGGGGGCTCAGGAACGCTGGCCTGAAGAGGAGGTGGGCAGACTGACCTGGGTGGAAAGGGGGGCAGGGAAGGGGGAAGGGGGTGCGGGAGTCCCCGCCTCCTTCCCTCCCCCAAGCCTCTCCTCATCCCTTGGCGGGGAGCCTGATTCCACTGTCTGAACCTAATCCCCTCCGTTTACCTACAGCAGTGAGAACCAGCCAGTGGGGGAGGAACACAGGCCCTAAGCACCCCCCAGGGACCACCCCCTTCCCTCCACCGCCTGGGCTTTTGTCTGTCTTTCCTCGAAGAGTTCTGACCTGCTGCCCTGCTACTTCCAGAAGCCCAGGCCACAGATGAGTCCTCCCGCACACACCCTGAACCCTAAAGCAGCCGCAGCACCCGGCTCCCTTCTGGAAGCCTGAGAGCTGATGGGCTCTCTGCGCGGGGGCCCATCGAGTGGCCGGCGCAGGGACAGCCCAGCTGCTTTACTGTTTCCCGGACGCAGGCGTTACCCCGAGATTTCCCGCTTCCCAGCCCAAGGGCTCCAGTCCTCTCCAGCCTTTGGTGAAGCCACCAGGGCCCCCCCCCAACCCCGTTTGGCTGTGTTCCTCCGACCCCTCCCTAGCCAAGTCCCCCAGCCCTCCAGACGGTTGCACGGCCCTAACGAAAAAGGGTTCAGGAGCTCAGCGAGCCTGTCCTCTGCTCCACCCATGGCCACGCTGGCAGGGAGGGGCCAGCGCTGGGACCAGATGTGGGGGTTTTCCTCCCCGCCTCGCAGGGAGCTGGGAGCGCAGCCCCGGGACAGTGGCGGGGGGAGAGGGGACGGGTGCGGTGCGGGCCGCGGGGCCACGTGCAGGCCGTCGCGGAGGGCACCTGGGCCGCAGCATCCCCTGAGCGCCCGCCCGCCCGGTCCGCCTCCGCCGCTCTGCGGTTTGCGGCCTCGGATCTCGCGGCCGGTCTCCGGGGCTCCCCGCTTGACCTCCATCTGCTTCAGGCCCCCAGCCCTCCGCAAAGGGGTCTCGGCGGGGAGCTGGGCCCTGCCCCCTCCTTGGATCTCGCGCTTGGAAGCCGCCAGCGGAGGGCGGTCGCTCCTTCCGCCGTCGGACGGCGCGGGGTGGTGACACCTGAGACCCCGCTCCACCCCTGCCCGGGGCACGCCGTCTCCTCCGACGCGGGCGGCAGCGCGGCGCGCCGGGCTCCGCGCCTCGCGTCCCCGCCCCCCTCCCCGCCGCCTGCTCGATCCCCCGGGGGTTCGGGGAGCCGCGCGACCGAGAAAGCGCCGTAATAAAGAGCTCGTGTCAAGTGATCGGCTGTGACCTCTGCCCTCCCCGGCCTCGCGCCCGGGGCTCCTGCTTAACCCTTGGATGCCCGCCCGACCCATTAAGAGGAAGGAGTCTCCCCGCGCCCGCGTCCTGAGCCCCGCAGCCGCAGACTGAGCCCCCCGAGGCCGGCGCGGGCAGGGGGTCCGCTCCCTCCCACCCCTCGGCCCGCTCCAGCAGGGGGCGCCGTTGCCCCACTTGGGTGCCCCTGGCCTCCCCGGGCGGTCCCAGACTCGGGGCGCGCCCGCTGCGCCCAGTTCGGGCCCCGGTGGAGCCGAGCCCGGCCGCCAGCCTCGTCCCCAGCGCCCGCTCCGAGCGGGGCTCGTCCGCTGCTGGTGTCGCGGGTGTCGGGCGGGTGTCCGGCGCCGAGGAGTCGAGCGCAGGGAGCGAGGTTGGGGCGGGGCGGGGAGCACGCCGGCCGCGACCCTGGGGACGTGAGACCTGAGCGTCTGCGCCCCGGCCCGGCGCCCCCTCCTCTCGGCGGGGAGCCCAGTCCGAGCGCTCGCCCCGCGGCGCCTCCCCAGCCACCCCTCGCGCCGGACCCGCCCGCGGGGGACCAGTTCCAGAGGCCGGGGAGCCGGGGCGCAGGGCCCCCCAGGTGGGGTGGGGGCGGGGCGGGAGGCGGGGCCACTCTCCCGCTCTCTCCCGGTCTCTCTCGGGCAGGGGCGGGCCGCTCCGGGTATAAAGGCTGCCCGCGCTGGAGCCCGAGCCAGCCCTGGGGTTGTCCTGCGACGTTCCTGTCCTGAGGCTCACGACCAGGCGGAGGCCGCCGCGACATCTTTTCTGCCTAAAAGACTCAGCGCGCAGTGCTCCAACCGAAGCGTCTGAGAGGACCGCCACCCGCGCCTCCATCATGCCCGACTTCTCCGGCAACTGGAAGATCATCCGATCGGAAAACTTCGAGGATTTGCTCAAAGTGCTGGGTAAGGAGGTCTTGGAGCTCCCGGGGAGCGGGGGGCGGCGCGGAGGTGGGCGCGAGGAAGAAAGGAGGGCGGGGGTCGAGGCGCAGGAGGCTGGGTGTCTGCATCCCCAAGAAAAGGGGCCGAAGAGGGGCGAACGCCCCCTGGGTGGGGTGGGGGGCGGGGGGCGGCTCAGGGCCGGGACGTTTAGATCCTTTCTCCGGCGGGAGACCCCCACCGCACCCCCATGCCAGCTCCTGCTCCCGCCCGCCTGTGAATTAAGTAGAAGCCAGAAGCACGAGGTCCGTATCCCTGGGGGTGGGGCCGGGGAGCTCCCAGCATTTCGGAAGCTGCAAACCCACCCCCAGGATGCGGGCCTGGGTCCTTACTCGGCGGAGCCCCTCGGAGCCCCTTGGAGCAGTTCCAGCCTCTGCGCCCCCACCCATCCAGTAGCCCAGGCCCGGGGGCAAGTTCCTTATCCCTCTGCCCCGGCTCCACACACCAGGTGCTCGGCCACCCCGGCTCCCACGGTTGCCCCTTTCCTCCCCCTTCGGCGCTTTTCCCGCTGCGCCCCCACTCTCCATCTGGGACACAAATATTTCCCTACAGCGGGCAGCTCCAGAATCCTCAGGCACTCTGGATAATTATCACTTTCTGAGATTTCAACAAATGGCTTCGTGCGAAACCCCAACCCCCCCATTTCCAAAAATCCCAGTTCGGTCTCCCTCCCTCCCCAGCGACCTGCTGCAGCCCAGCTGGGCGTGTTGGTTAAAGGTGGGGGAACGTTAAACCCACTCGAACTGCCTTTCCCAACTCCGGGTGCCCTCTGGCGTGTGGGGGAGGGGCAGAGAGCGGGACTGCGGGGAGGGGCTCTGGGAAGGGAGGGAGGTGAGTTAAGGACCTCAGCAACTGGGAAGCCCCCCCAACCACCACCGCAGGAGCCTGCAGCCTGAGGGTAAGCATGGCCTGGATCTCGGACTGAACAGGGTAGGGACTGAACAAGGTAGTAGGGTACACCTTGTGCAGAGCTGCGTGTGTGAGTGAGTCTGGACCCTGGAAGGGCCCAGGACGCCGTGTTTCCATCATCCCTCATCATTAGTTCTTGCGCATAAACCACAAGACTTCTTCGAGCCCTGTCTCTCTTTCCACTCCGCCTTTGCAGCTAAATGCCAAACATTTTCCCTTCAGAAAGCCTAGATACCATTCCCTCCCCTCCTCTGGATTCTGGCCCCTCTCCCCGGGGGGATGAAGCAGGAGGTGGCCGGGCACACCCACAGGCCCTGCTGGAGAGGAAGAGCCAAAGCCCAACCCCGCTGTCTGTCTTTGGTCTGTTTGTCTTCCCTGCAGGGTCTCTCAGAGCCACGTGCCTTCCTCAGGCCCTGCTGGGGGCAGATTGAAAACAGACGCACTAGACAAACAGTCCTGGCTGGAATGGCATCTCCTCAGAGCCCAGCCCAGTGTCTGCAGGGACCTTGGCCCTTCCTTGCCTCCTCTGCCCTCGCGGAGCATCCCTGCGCCCGGGGAGGAATGCTCAGGTCTTTGGGAAATAGCCCTCGTGCCCCCTGTGGCAGGCAGGACCCCGTGTGCACGTGCTGCTCCTGTAGCAGGAGAGACAAGAGTTAGACAGTGGCAGGTAGACTGCGGGGGGAGGGGGGGAGGGTGTCTCCTCTGCCAAGCCCCCTGGGTCTGAAAACCTCTCCCTGGACCCAGGAGATCAACAGCCCAGAGCGGAGCTCGTGGGGGCGTTCTCCTGCTCTCCCGCTCCCTCCGTTCTGGAACAGAGAGGGTCTGCTTCAGTGCTAAGAGGAAGAGGTTTTGTCTAGGAGCTCAGGTCTGGAGGAGGGCCAGGGGGTCCCGCTTGCCCCCTTCATCCCCACCCATGGCTGGCCTGAAGGTCTCTGCTCCAGTTCAGGGGGGACGGAGGTCACTGGGCAGGTGAAGTGGGGTGATGGTGCTTAGGCCTGGCCCCGGCCAGGAAGACCTGCCTGCGAGCCTGTCTTCCTGCTCTCCTGGCTTCCCCACCCTTCCTCGTGACTGGGGACCGAAGAGGAGAGGCCCAGTTTGGGGAAGAACATGGGGCAGGCGCAGGGGCTCCGAATCCACAGGGGCTGAACAAGAAGACCTAACCGCCTGAGGCCAAGGTGATCCTAGAGTAGGGAACACATTGGGCGGGGGGAGCAGGGTCCCCGTCTATCCCTTGTGGGGAGAAGGGCACGACAGCCCCCCAGGAGGTCCAGCAAGGAAGGGTCTGACACAGGGAACTTTGTTGGAGCCTCAGATCTGGCTTTTTCTTGGGTTTCCTTTTCCAGTGAAAATAAATGCAGGATTAGGAAGAGTTGTCCCAGAGCTGTGTTTCTGGGTCCCACGCGTGCCCAGGGTCACCTGGCCCGCAGGGGAGACTGAGCCCAGGGGGACATCAGGGTCCAGTGGAGCCTCTGGCTTCCCTGGGCTGGGGCCACTCTGTAGAGGGACACAGCGACCCCAGCTGGTCACTGCCGTGGGGGACAGGGATGGGGCAAAGGACGGTCCAGCTGGCCCCCAGACCGGGGGGGTGGGGAAGGTGGGGGGGGCGAGCGGCAGGAAGGAAAGTGGGCCCTGCTTCCAGGACGAAAGTAGTGAGGCCCAGCCAGGGCGGGTCTGCCCTACACTTGGCCCTGGGTGAGGACACAGTGACTCTGATGGGTCCACCCCCGCAGAGGGTCCCAAGCAGGGTGGACGGAGGGCCCCACGTGAAGTGAATCGGGCCAGGAGGCCTGCCGGAGCAGGCAACGGGGAGAGGCTGCCGCCCGGAGCGCGGGGGTCCAGGCCTGCCGCTCAGTGAGGCGCAGCCTGCCGGAGCTGAGCAGCGGGTGGGGAGGGGGGAAGCAGGGGCCCAAGCGACCCTGAAGGCCCGCCTCCCCCCTCTCCCTTCAGGGGTGAATGTGATGCTGAGGAAGATCGCGGTGGCCGCGGCGTCCAAGCCGGCCGTGGAGATCAAACAGGAGGGAGATACTTTCTACATCAAAACCTCCACCACGGTGCGCACCACGGAGATCAACTTCAAGATCGGAGAAGAGTTTGAGGAGCAGACCGTGGACGGGAGGCCCTGTAAGGTGGGTCCCCGGGGCGCTCGGCCCGGCCATTTTCCAGTCTTGTCCAGGATTCTCGGCTCCGCTCACCGTGGTGAAGGCCCCTCTCTCACGCTGCCGTGGGCCCCGCTCACGTGGCCTGTCTCTTGCAGAGCCTGGTGAAGTGGGAGAGCGAGAACAAAATGGTCTGCGAGCAGAGGCTTCTGAAGGGAGAGGGCCCCAAGACCTCCTGGACCAGGGAGCTGACCAATGACGGGGAGCTGGTCCTGGTGAGTCCTGTCCCCTGCCGGCCCAGAGCCACGTTCGGGGGTTTTCTGGAACAGTCCAGGGCACAGGGGGTTCAAGACCAACTGCACTGGTCTCCCGAGGGAGCCGTCCCCGTCCCACACAGTGCCACTCTGTGACCAGGACATGGGTCTTCCACGTGGAGCAAAGGACACGCACTGGGAGGTCCAGCAGTCCTCTGGGCGACAACCCCCTTGGCCTGGGGAGGAGGGTGGAGGACAGACCCCTGAGGCTCTATGGTCATCCTCCCTCCTGTGACATCAGGGCATGTGGGGACCAGCTCCGGCCTGTTGGTCCTGAATCTAGAAGGAGGTTTGGTCTCCGAAGCCACAGGACCACAGGCCTTGAGGCCTGTGAGTTAACAGTGACTTGTGACTTGTGTCCTTCTAGACCATGACGGCAGATGATGTCGTGTGCACCAGGGTGTACGTCCGAGAGTGAGCGGCCGTGGGTCCGAGAGCTGCCGGAGCCCCCAGCCCATGCGCCTGCCCCTCCCCCTTCCTTCTAGACTAGCTCTCCCTCACCCCCCCACCCCCTCACCCTCTCACTCCCCCTCACCCCCTCACCCCCGCTCACTTTTGGGGATGCTGCAATGCCTCCAGCCAGGCTCTGCCTTGGGGGAACCCCCTCCATCTCCCCTCCCCCAACAAAGAGGGATGGATAGCAAGAGCCCAGATCCCCCCTTCCAGAATCACTCCCCTCCCCAGCCGACAGCCCCGAACCAGCCCAGAGCACAGCCTCTGTTTCTGTGAGGGGACCTGAGGGCCCCAGTGGGAAAGACGGCCCTCTGGCTTCCGCTCTTTGTCCCTGTAGCCTACACAGTGTAGAATATTTATTGGTTAATTTTATTAAAATGTTTTCAAAAATACAAGTCGTCTCTGGCTCCTTGGGAAGAGGATGGAGAGGACGCCTGAGTTCCACTTTGCCTCTGAAGTGCCGTGTGGGAAGCCAGGGTGTCCGCAGCAGGGGGCATGGGCTCCAGGGAGGGGGGGGCCTTCCCCTCACCCCGCTGCCCCCCCCACCCCCCCGCAGCCTCCTGCACGGTGGCGCTGGCTTCCAAGGCTCGTCCTGGACCTCTGAGTGGGCACGCCGGGCCCTGAAGAGGTACTCCCACCTTCTCCCACACTTTTCCTCCCATTGTTCCTTCTCTCCTCCAACTCCAGTCCGTGGGCTACTCTGGGCCTGGCCTTGGCCTCCCACACGGTTCCAGATGAGCTCACCAACACCCACGGACCGGGTGTCCTGATGAGACTCTGGGCCTGTCCGCCCCGCCCAGAGCCCCCTGGTCCTGCGAGGCGACTCTCTCGGCCTTGAGCCCCACACGCCCCTGTGCCAGCTCTCCACCACCCCGCGCCTCCACGCTCGGGTCAAGGCTCTACTGTGTCTTCGCAAGCTCCATGGCCATCTCTCCTGTGCCTGCCCCCCTTCCGCAAGCCGAGGCCCCCGACCGGGACTTCTCCCCGCCCCCACCCCGGTCTCCTACTGCAGCACTTTCTAACGGGCCTGCCTGGCCCACTCCCCGTCTTCACGGCTTCGTGGGGCCAAGCGAGCACAAGGGTCGGGAGAGGTCCTGTCCCGGTTCTATCCCTGGCTCGCTCTGTGACGCCGGACAAGCTACTGAGGTTGCCAAGCCTCCATTCTGTAGTCTCATGGCTTGTGTGCCGGGGAGTGTCGGTGGGGGCTGGCGGGACCCAGCCAGGGTGGACGGTGGCTTCCCCTGCCCCCTGTCCCGCTCATGTCCACTTCCCTTGTGCGCTGGCCACCTTTGGCCCTGCCTAACAGAATTCTCCCCCACATCAGTGACTTCAGTGCTCCAAGCCCACAGCGGACGCCTATCCCACGGCAGCACACAGAGCACCCCCCTTAGCCAAGGCATGGAAGCAGCGAAATCAGGCCCATGAGGTCCACAGCACTGAGCAATAGCGAAGGTCCTACCTCTGTGAGCCTCCTTCCAAAATGCTGCCAGGGGCAGGAGGGGGGTCCTCAGACCAGAAACTGTATTATGTCAGAGCCCTGTTCAAAAACAGTAGAACATTGGGGCGCCTGGGTGGCTCCGTGGGTTAAGCCTCTGCCTTCGGCTCAGGTCATGATCCCAGGGTCCTGGGATCGAGCCCCACATCGGGCTCTCTGCCCAGCAGAGAGCCTGCTTCCTTTCCTCTCTCTCTGTCTGCCTCTCTGCCTACTTGTGATCTCTCTGTCAAATAAATAAAATCTTTAAAACAAAAACAAAACAGTAGAACAGGGGCGCCTGGGTGGCTCCGTGGGTGAAGCCTCTGCCTTCAGCTCAGGTCATGATCTCAGGGTCCTGGGATCGAGCCCCGCATCGGGCTCTCTGCTCAGTGGGGAGTCTGCTTCCTGCCGCCCTGCCCCGTCTCTGCCTGCCTCTCGGCCAACTGGTGATCTCTCTGTCAAATAAACAAAATCTTAAAAGAAAAAAAGAAAATTGTAAGAAAAAAAATAGAACAGAACAAGCTCACCTTCGCGGTGGCCCCTCTGTGCAGACCACAGTGTAGACCGGTGTCGGCGGCCGTTCCAGACGCGGCCCCTCGCCCTCCCTGCATGGGCCGCTGCCCTGCACGTGCCCCCCTCACCCAGGGGTGCCCAGTGCTTCTCGCCTAGCCCGAAGCGGCCTCTCCCACCGGCGGCGTGGACAGCCCCCGTGTGGCCGTGAGCCTCCCCTCCCTGCGAGAGCCGGGGGTGCCCGGGGGGCCAGGGCGACCGGCTCCTGCCCCAGGAGAGGCCACGCGCTGCGGCTGAGGACGCAGGGTCAGGGCCAAGGAGTGGGGGGGACGCTGTCCAGAGTCCCGGGGCGAGCCGGTCCCCTCTCTGAGTGTGAGGCGGGGGAGACGGTGGGCCCTCTCTGGCGCGTGGCCGCCTCGGGCCTCCTGACAGTCTCCCGGGAGCGGGCACCGTGCTGGATGGGGGGCGGCAGAAACGCTCCCCAGGGACAAGATCCCTGCCCTCCCGGGGCCTGCGGGAGGCCACAGCTTGTTGGTGGGAAGGGATGGTGACGCCATCAATGCCGCCATCGATTCCTGAGGGCGCCCCGTGCAGTGGCTTGAGGGGAAGGGGGCAGAGGGCGGGAGAAAGCACCGCGGAGGCCTGGGGCAGCGGGGGCGGCGGCCACGTCGGGAGAGCAGGTGTTTGGGAGAACAAAGAACGCAGGGGGCCTGACAGTGGGGTGAAGCCAAGGGGAAGGTATTCTAGGTGGAGGCCCCGAGGACAGTTCGGGGCTGCCCGGGGCCTGGGGACTGAGCGTAAGACAGTGGGTCCCTCAGGGGCTGGGGTTTGCTGGACGGAAACGGCCTGAGGGCCACAGTCCCCATTTGCTTATTGGCTTCCAAGAGCAGGGACAAGCCATGGAAGGACTGAAAGGGGACAGCAGCATCTCACCGGTGTGTCCCCTCTGGCTGCCAGGTGACTACGAGGGACAGAAGCAGGGGGAGGGCAGGGGAGGGAGAGCAAGCAGGTGGCCAGGGAGAGGCTGGGGCGAGGGTGGAGTCAGGACTGGTGGAGACCCGAGAGGCGTGAGGCGGGAAGGAGGGGTGAGGGAAAAGGGGGGTGTCCTGGGTGGGTCTCTGCTTTCGGCTCTGGGGGGGCTGTTTTCAGAAACGGAGAAGCAGATCTGGGCTTTCTGGAGGCCAGTTATGTTTGACTCCAGAGGCGTCCGACTCCTCAGCCTGAGGCCTGGCTCCCCCCCACCACGTCCCTGACCTCCGTCCCTGACCTCCATCCCTGACCTCCGCTCTCCCCGACGCCCCTCCAGGCTGCGGACTCCCCAGCCCACCTTCCCCACCTCAGCTTGACTCCGGCCCACCCTGAAGGATCAACACTCTCCCGGCCCCTTCTCGGCCTCCTTGACTCTTGTTTTTCTGACCCGTTTGTCTCTAGAGTCAAGTTGCTGAGGAGAGACGAGACCCATGTGTCTGTTTCCCAAGAAGTCCCGGAGGGGGGGCAGGGTCTCCCCCATCAGACTGGGGGCTCCCGGAGGGGGGGCAGGGTCTCCCCATCAGACGGGGGCTCCCTGAAGGCCACGGCTGTGTGTCTCTCCTGAGACTGGGGCTCCCTGAGGGCCCGGCCCTTCCTGGCTTGGCTTCTCCTGGGCTTCCCCGCCCTCCAGCCTGCGATGACAGGATGACAGGGAAGTTACCGACCTGGATCAGGGATGGGGAGGGGCCACCTCACCCTTCTGGCCCAGCCAGGCCCCACCCGTGAGAAAGTCCCTCCAGCTTTTCCCCTCCCGACCTGAAGGCCCTCTTCCTCCTCTTCCGTTACCTGGGCCTTCATTACTCAGCTTTTAGGAGAAAAGGCACAGGCGCCCCTATTCCCTGCTTGCACCCCCAGATTCTGTGGGTACAGCCTTCTCTCCCGCAGGCTTCTCGGATTTCTACCGTGGAGGGGGCAGCCGAGGGCCCGGCCACGGAGCCTCCTCTGTCTGGGAACCAGGGAGGGCAGGAGAGTGAGAGTCAGAGCAGGTAGGAGGGCAGGGGCAAGGGAGGGAGCCCGTGGGAAGCTCCCCTGGGGCAGGGTGACTGTCATGCCCAGCGGGGGCCTGACCCGCCTGGCACCGCCGGCGCGGACATCTGGGGAAACTGAGGTCCCCACAGACACTCTGTAAGACGCAGGGGCGTAGGGCTGACACGGACCTAGTCACGTCCAAACCCGGAGATTCGGGGCCCAGCCAGACAGAAGAGGACAAAGCCTGCGGGAGCCAGGGCCCTGGGTGGAACAGAGGCCCCCAGATCCCAAAGGCAGCTCCCACCTGTGTGCGGCAAGAAGAGCCAAGCCTCCGGAACCCCCAGGGTGCTGAGGAGAGGGAGAGGCAGGGAGGAGCCTGGCGGAGGGGACACAGGGGTCAGGGAGGAGGGGGAATCCAGCAGGGGAGGGCACGGAGGGCCCCAGGGGCGGGAGTCGGAGGAGGGGGGCATGCTGGTCGGGCCCTCTGACCCAGGGTCCCGACAAAGGGCCGCCACAGGCACAAGATGGATGGGACTGGGGCGGCCCTTTGTGGCGGGGGATGAAAGGGAGCAGGCCCTGAGGAGAGCCCCCCGGGTCCCCCTCACGCCTGTTGGCTCCCCTGCCCCTCCCCCCGTGACCTCAGGAGCCTTGGATGTTGGGGGGTAGGAGAGGCAGGGAGGAGCGGGTCCAACCAGGCATTTCCCCCGGCTGGAAAGATGGGGGGCAGGCAGGACAGTGGGGCCCTGGGGGCCCTTTGGTGTGTGCAGCTGTGGATCCGTGTAACATGCGGGGGCTGCGCCACGCCGGCGAGGCCCCGCCAGAGCTGGCTGAGACTGTGGGGCCAGCGGGTGCCAGGGGCCGCCCTCCCCCCCCACCCCCCCGTCCCGGGCCCTCCCTGCTCCTGCAGGCCCGCTGCCCTCCTGACCTCTTGGCTTCTTCCTGTCCCTGTCCCCCTTGGCACTACCAGTCGAGAAACCAGTTCTGTGCCTGGGCTGGATAAGGATCTCTGGGCTGGGTGCTTCCCAGGCTGCGGCGGGAACCTGGCAGGCCCACAGCACCCTCCCCCCGGGGTCTCCCTGCTCCTGGCGGCTGCCCGCCCCTGCTCAGCATCTCCGTAGCCGCCTCACCCTTCCCAGCCTCCTTCCCCTCCCAGCAGCCTCGGGCGGGGCAGGGGGCCTGGATTGCCTTCTCCCTTGGGTGTCCCGGAGGCTGGGTCCCCGTCCTCCTGCCCTCCCGCCGACCCTTTTTCCTCAGGCCCCCCGCAGGGCCCTGACAGTCGCTCCCCACAGCAAGGTCCGCCCCCGAGGCCCAGTCATAGGCATGTAAGGGGGCAGAGTGAGACGGGCTGGACCCCACTTAACCCCAGGCCACGGACTCCTCCTGAACCATCACGCAAGTCCCAGGACATTCCGGTCCCCTTCTCATCCCCCCAACTCGGCCAACTGGAAGGGACTTTGAAAGGCCATCTCCATCCTCCCGCCACCTCTCCAAACGTCTGCCTTTCCTCTGCCCCTGCCCAGTGCCCCAGACAGCTTAGACCCCGCCCAGCACCTCTGCCTCCCCCTCCACGGGCTTGGCCAACCTCTCCCGGCTGCCCCCAGGGAGCTGGCGGCTTGCAGGGGGCAGGGAGGAAGGCAATTCGGAGACCTGGGGACCTCCGGAGGAGATGGGACTCCGGCCTGAGCCCCCCAGCCCCAACCCCGGAGAGGAGCAGGTGTGCAGAGCCGGGCTGGGACTCAAGCCAGTGACGCAGGCCCCAGCAGACAGCTGCTCTGTCCTCAGCAACCAGCCCTCCCTTCCGCAGCCCGAGGTGCAATCTTAGAAGCTGGGAATTCTAGAAGCTGAGCACCGAGTCCCAGAAGGAAGCGCCCTCAGCGATCCTGCCTCTCCTTTGTCAGAGGAAACTGAGGACCCGAAAGGGGTGTGGCCTGCTTGGGGGGTTGCTCAGGCCGCAGGGAAATCCCTGGTCCCACAAAATGGGCCGCTTGGGTCCAGTACCAACCAGCTGGGTCCCCGGACGTGTGAGCTGGGCCCCTCCGCACCCTCCTGCTCTCCAGCGAGGGGAGCGGGTTCTCTGGGGTTGAGAGAACGATCCAGGATCCAGTCTCCACAGTCTGTTTTCCGTCTCTCCCCCCGCAGTGCGGCAAGCAGGTGCCCCTCGCTGGGCCCCTGTCCTCTCTTTCTGGGCCCCAGATTATGAGGGCCCGACAGGTGCCGGCCCCTCAGTCTCAGGTGGGGGATTATAAGCTAAGGTTTCAGCAGGAGCCTAAAGGCAAGGGTATCCCGGACTTGGCCCAGAGCGGCCTGGGGAGGGACAGCCATCGTCCCCTGGCCTGGCACGGCACAGGGCTGGCCACCCAGCCCCCATCCATGTCGGCCCTCCCAGGATGTGTCCGAGCATCAGGAGGCCTGGGGGGCCTCCCCCTACCTGGGTGACTCACGGGGAAGGTCGTATCACGGTTCCCAGGGGCCAGGCCAGGCCCCTTGTGGACGGACAGCGTTTATCCCCCTGGCAAACATTTTCAGAGCTCTTCTCTGTGCAGACCCTGCGGTGGGGATAAACCCGGCCACTGAGGAAGTAGTCTCTGACCCCCTGCTAGGTGCCCAGCCTGCCCTTCCACAGGCCCCCTGGGCTCCGGAGCCAGGGGGCGCCTCGGAGCTCGCTGTGCAGGATAGGGTACGAGGAGGACGGCCGCCCCGGCCCTTGTGGCCTCTCCTCCTGGCCCTGCAGAGGCTCAACTTTTCACACAAGCTTTCCTGGGATTGTCCCTTCTGTCATCACAGCTCTGACGCAGGAACCAGCCGGGGACTGTGGAAATGCACGGGCAGGAAGGTGAGGTCATCCCTCCAGCCACCTGTCTCAGGACTAGAGCGCAGGCCACAGCCCAGCACCGGGGGACTCCCTGGGGGACGCCCAGAAGGAGAGAGTCACCCTCCCCAGCCCTCTCTGGCTCCCGCCTGCCCTTTGCCCCCTCTGTCCCCAGGGAAGTCCTTCCTCAGGGCTGACTTAAGTGCCTCGTGCTGCGGTGCTGCCCCGTCAGCTCCTCCGGGACGGACGGGAGGACACGCTCCGGTCACAGGTGGCTTCGGGGACCCGGCAGGCACGTGTGTGGGCGCATGGGTGGGGACGCTGCCCCTGCCCCGGGGTGGGACGCTGCCGCCACTTCCCTCACCTTCCTCCCTTGTTCTCCACCCTCTCTCCTGGCCCGCCCCTCGCCTCAGCCCCCACTGGAGCTCCTGGCTGGGAGCCAGCATTGTTCTGCCCGGCTCCCCGCTCCCCTGCCCTCTGGTGGCTGGGCGCCTCCTGGGCACCCGCCTGCCGGCCCCACTGCGTGCCGGGCTGGGGACGGGGTGGGGTGGGGGGGGGGTGGGGGGGGTGGGGGGGGGTGGGGGGTGGGGGGGTGGGGGGGGGTGGGGGGGGGTGGGGGGGGTGGGGGGGTGGGGGGAGCAGGACGGCAGGTCTCAGGCTCTGCTTCCACGGAGCGGGCCTGGAAGTTTGGGTTACTCGGGCCCCCTGGTTATTTTTAATGCCACCAGCTCGCAAGATAAATATACCTCCCCCTCCCCGCTAGCTGCCCCAATGAGGAGTCCCTGCTTCTCTGCCACTCACCCGGGCTCCTCAGACCGGGCTCTCCTCTAAGGCCTTCCCTTCATATGCCCTCCTAGTAGGTCTCCCGGGGCCCCGGACTCCCAGCAGGGAAACAGTGCGGCCCCAAACCCCACAGATAAGGGGGGAGGTGTCCCGACTCCTCCTAAGGCCATTTGGAGACTGGCTCAAACAGTAACAGAACAGGGGATTTTGAGACTGGCTCAAAATGGCCTTAGGAGGAGTCGGGACACCTCCCCCCTTATCTGTGGGGCTTGGGCTGGGGCAGGCTTCCCAGAGCCCTGGGGAGGAGGTGCTGGACCGGAGCTGCTCTTGCAGGTTGGGCCTCCTCGGGGCCCCTCTCCTGCTTGGCCAGGGGCAGGGGGTGGGATGGGGGCTGCTGGAGGCCCCCCACCCCTCCCTCACCCCACCCCTCCCTCACCCCACTCCGCTCCTGTCTGGTCCCACAGCGCAAGCAAGTTCTGCCCGCAACTAACTTCTAGGCCTCTTGCTTTGGTCCATAGAACATTCTGGGCAGGAACCGCAGCCTCTCCAGGGAGGACAGAAGTTGGAGCCTGGGATCAGGACAGTGGCTGTTCATTCCTAGACTGCTGGAGTCTCCCGCCTGAGGAAGCCCCCAGCGTCCTTAGGACAGACCCCCAGCGAATGAGCCAGCAGGTGGCGGGTCAGACACCAGCAAGAGGGTGCTCTCGCCCTTGGTCATAGCCGCTGCAGTCCCGAAGCAGGTGATGGCCGCCCCGTCCGGGCTGACCTCTGGCCCCACAGCTTCTGCCTCACAGGCCTTTCCTGGACCCACAGAAGAAAAGTCTGGGCCCTTGTACCCAAGAGCTCCCGGATGCCCAGGATGACCCCGTCCTCTGTATTTACTTTGAAATGCTCCATGCACTCTGTCCATCAAGAATTTTGTTACAGGGGCGCCAGGGGCTCAGGGGGTTAAGCCTCTGCCTTCGGCTCAGGTCATGATCCCAGGGTCCTGGGATGGAGCCCCGCATCGGGCTCTCTGCTCAGCGGGGAGCCTGCTTCCTCTCTCTCTGCCTGCCTCTCTGCCTACTTGTGATTTCTGTCAAATAATAAATAAAATCTTAAAAAAAAAAAAGGCTTCTGTTACGCACACGGCCTGCCCCTCCACGCCCTGCATCTCTGTCCTTCTCCCCAGAGGGGCCCACGGTCCTCTCCTTCAGTTCCAGCTTCCGTTTGCTTTCTGGACGCTGCGCGTGCGCCCGTGTCCGCGGGATGCACTGTTCTGCCGGGATGCGGCCGGTAAGGTTCTGCCCCGGCTCTTCCTTCTCCACGGCAGGCTTGTGCGTGGGCTTCAGCCACGCGGCGGTGACCCCCACGGTCGGATCCGATGAGCACAGCACACAGCCCGGAGAAGCCAAGCACCAGCGCCTGAAGGGCGTGGAGCCACGGGACCTGCTTGAGCCCCGCTGGTGGGGACGGGACGCACAGGCCCGCTTCGGAAAGCCATGTTTGGTCCCGTGAAGGCATGCGATCCCCTCCCAGTCGGCCTCGCAGGCCAGGAGGCCTGGGTGAGGATGGTCGGGTGGCGTTGGGCGCCAGGACCCTCGTCCCCACCCCCTCACTCATGGCGGGCTCCTCCGTGAGCTCCTGGGAAGGACTGGGGTGCAGGGCACTTGCCCAGGGCTGGCCAGAGCGAACCGTCTGGGTTCAGGCCGGGGGGTATCACCGTCCCACCTCAGATGAGGAGCTGGGACTCGGAGAGTTTAGGGGTCTCTGGAGGACTCCCACGCGGGTGCACCTCGAGAGCCGTTGGTCTGCACAGCCTCCCCTGCAGCCTCGCCCCACTGCTCCAGGCATGCGGTGAGAGGGGGTGTCTGTGCCCTCCGTCAGGGGGTGCCCCAGCCACACTCAGCCCCGGCTGTGGTCCGTGAGGCAGCAAACACCCGTCAGGGGCTCCGTGTGAGGCCCTGGTGGCCCAGCCCGTGTCCCCGATCCCAGCTCCAGCGCCCCCCAGCAGCTCCCCTGTCCTTCTCCCAAAGCTGGGCGGGCCGGTGCGGGAGGGAGAGGGAGACTCAACTCTAACCAGGGCAGAGGGGCTTGTGTCCCAAGTCGGTCACCTCCTGGTTCCATGCGGCCTACGGTGGCCCCGAGGGAGACGACAGGAGAAGCATGAGGGCGGGCAGAGACTAGACTTCTCTGCACGTCCCCCTCTCTGGCTCGTGTTGTGACCCCATGGGCTTCATCCCCAGAGAGAGGGACGCGTAGTCCTGATTCTGACCGTGTGGTCTTTCTTTTTTTTTTTTTTTTTTAATTTTATTTATTTATTTGGCACAGAGAGAGATAAGCAGGCAGAGAGGCAGGCAGAGAGAGAGGGGAAGCAGGCTCCCCGCTGAGCAGAGAGACTGATGTGGGGCTCGATCCCAGGACGCTGAGATCATGACCTGAGCTGAAGGCAGAGGCTTTAAGCCACCGAGCCACCCAGATGCCCCGGTCTTTTTTTTTTTTTTTTTTAAATTTCATTTAACCAACTTTTTTTTTTTACTTTTTTTTTTTTAAGATTATTTATTTATTTATTTGACAAACAGAGATCACAACTAGGCAGAGAGGCAGGCAGAGAGAGGAGGACGCAGGCTCCCCGCTGAGCAGAGAGCCCGATGCGGGGCTCAATCCCAGGACCCCGAGATCAAGACCTGAGCCGAAGGCAGAGGCTTAACCCACGGAGCCACCCAGGCGCCCCTGACCCTGTGGTCTTGGATGGGTTACTCACCCCCTCTGAGCCGTCTCCTCCGGTAGAAACGAGGCACGATCACAACACTATTACCTGCCTCACTCCCTAAATCTTAGTTTTTAGACACTGAGTTCTGGGGATGGAGGCTTCTTGAGCAACAGCGGCCTCTGGCGCCACACCCCGCTCCAGGCAGCTCCAGGGGGCTCCAGGCGGCAGACGGGGAGCCGGAAGGCTGCCTCTCTGTGGGGTACTCACCGGACCCTGAGCCACAGTGCCCACAGACAGAAGGGCATAGCACGGCTCGTCTCTGTACCTTCTCTCCGGGAGCGGCCCGTCCACGCTCATAGTCCCCCCACCTGTCCCCCCCGTGGGCCCCAGCTTGGTCCTCCAGAGTGACTTTCCTAAGACACAAGTCTGAGCAGGTTACCCCGTGACTGAGGTTAAAACCCTTCCATGGCTCCTCGCTGCCTTGAGGGCAGAGGCCCCACTTTAACCCCACGGCACCCTGCTCTGCCCGTGTGTCTATGGGTCCCACGGTGTGGCCCCCTGTGTCTAATACGCCCAGAAGCTCCGGGATGGGTGCCCTCAGGGGTCCTCCGTGATTCCTTCACAATATTTATTCAGAGCACGTGCTGCCCCCGGCATCCGAGAGGGGGGCTCGGGAGTCCAATAAATACATTCATGAGAAAACCAAGACCCAGAGCGGTACACTGACGCCTCCAAGTGGCCTAGAGGGATAGGGCTCTTTGTGCAGTGCTCTTTCCACCCTACCTGCTGTCTGTGCATCAGCTGCCTGGCCAGAATGGAGGCTGGGAAGGCCCCCTAACCTGCTGCGGAGGAGAGAACCCCACGCCAGGCCCAGCCGGCTGGCTGGAAGGAGGGGGACAGGGAGGCAAAAGGAGGGGCCGGTATCTCCCTCTGCGGTCCCTTTAGGATCTCTGGCAGCCCCCCTCCGAGCTTCTTTGTAGGAAACGGGCCGAGTGCTGCTTAGCGGGTGTTGTAGTCAGCGCCCCTCAGGCGTGGACCTCCCCCCTCCCCGGGAGGGCTTATGGCCCCATGGGGGGTCCTTTCACGGCACCCTCTTGGCACACCACACCTCACCTGTCCCTCCCTGGGGCGCTCTCTGTCCCCGCCATCCCCATCCAGTCTGTTTCCCTAACTCGGCCAGGCCCAGAGGGAGATGAGCACGCTCCCGGCCCAGGAGTGGGACCCCAGTGTGCCCTTCAGGCTTCTCCCCCCCGAAGACTGGTCCCCTCAGGAGCCCGCACCCTCTCGCCTTGGGGGGCATCACACCTCTCTGAGCCGAGGAAGGAGAAGCCGCAGCCTGCCTTCTGGAGCGGCACCCCAGCCCGTGTGGATGGGGTGCAGAGACCTTCCCGGTGGCTCTGGGACGCTCCTCCGGGGGGTGTGGGCCTCAGAGGCTCCCGCTTCTAGCTTTGGAGCTTTGCTGGGACAGGAGCAGACTGAAAAAGCCTCCATCGAACATTATTCCAGGTTCTCTTGCTGCCCGGTCTTCTTCCTCTGGGATCAATTCCAACCTCTCAAAGTCCCTCTGAAAACACAGTGTCCAGAACTATCCTCCACGTACTGAGGGCAACGGGGCTGTCACCTCTGGTCTGGACACCCTGCGTCCATTAACCGCTCACTGGGTTGGGCAGCCATTTCCCAGCATTGGTTCACAACAAGCTGTGGTCCACTAAGACCCTCGGGCTGTCTTCAGCGGAGATGCTCTCCTCTTCGCTGTTCCCTTCTTAATGCCTGCTGACTTTGAAACCAAAAGCAAATTTTTACATTTATCCCTATTAAATGTCATCGGGTTCATTTTTTCTATTTGGTCAAACTCTAACTCTTGGCTTCTGCATGAGCCGTAGATGGGACAAATGCAGTCTACGCTTTCCTCCTGCTCTTCAGCAAATGTCTACGGCCCTCAAGCTCTGGGGACGGCCACTGAACTCTGTATCTGCCCACAGGAGTGTCATGTGGCCCATGTGGCCTGGGCCCAGGGACAAAAGTACAGCCGAAAGCCTCACAAAAGTACCGGGAATCCAGTACAACCCCAGGGCAGGGGAGAGGAGGCCATTTGGCCCTCCAGGCACCCCCTGAGTGCCCGCTGGCCCCCACGGAGGGCCTTCTTCTCCTGAACATGTCATCGCTTCAAGTATCACCCGTTGGCAGTCGGCTGAGCATTTCTGCAGCTCCGCCAGGCGGTGGCTGCTGGAAGCCACCGTCTCCTGCCTTCGGGAACTCGGTGCCACACTCCTCCCCAGCATGTTGAGCATTTCCGCTCCCCGCGATCCCCAAATGCAGCCCCAGCGTCCATGAGAGAGTTGGCTCCAGGGTGACGGCTTTTGCGGGGATGTCTGCGAAGACGTCCCCACACGTGGTCTGCTTTGATCTCCGCAACAAGCTTATGGGAATGGGTATTAACCTCCTTTACCAAGCGGTACCTGGAGGGTCACGTAGAGAAGTGATGCGATCTGCCCAAGGTCCTTTAGCCAGAAAGTGCAGAAGTCAGACGGGGTGCTCTCTCCGGGACATGGGCCTTGGGAGCCCCCAGCCCAGGCCAGACAGCAGACTTTGTGGGCTGATGTGCGGGTGGAGAAGCCTCAGCCTTGGGTCTGCACTGACCCTCAGTCAGTCCCCTATCTGCTCCCACCAGCCCCTCCCGGGCCTCTAGTCCACGATTTGAGTGAATTCCAAAGCCCAGCTGACCCGGGGACAGGGGTTGGGGTATTGGTGAGACGACCTTCCGGTCACCGACCCTGTTCTACCCCCGCCCTCCAACCCAGAAACCCTGCCCATGTTCCGTGCTCCCCCAGCTCTCCGCCAACACTTTGGCTAAGTCCTGTCATAATGTCACCGTCCTGGGCTGGGGCGAGCGCTGACACAGCAGGGGCGCGGGCAACACTTCCTAGCTCAATCTGGATTTACGTGAGCAGAAATTGCCTCTCCGGGTTCCCCTCCGTCCCCTTTGGACGCTGCTGCCCTTTCCTCTGTGTTCTCCACAGCTTACCCGCCCCTCACCACCGGGCTGGAGGACGCCCTCTCTCAGAAGGCCCTCCCCACGCTCCCACCCCAGTGATCTCTCGGCTTCCAGAATGCAGAATCCTCAAAGGTGTGTTTTGTGGATTCGGTCGGAGAGCAGCAGTAAGACGTGGGAACACGACCAGGCCCCTTACAAGGACCAGGAAAGGGACTGGCTGTGACCAGGAGGGCCCCTTCTTTCGGCTCCCTTCCTCCTCGCGGCCCCGCCGCTCACCACCGGGGGGCACCCTCTGCCCACTAAACGCCTTGTGACGCGGAGGGCGGGAGGGGGCCCCCTTCCCTGGGAACTGGGGGAGCCTTGCCCTCCCCGAACAGTGGGTTTGTGAGTCTCAGGTCACCGGGAAGAGCGGCGGGAAGCGCGGAGCGGAGCGGTGGGTGCGCACCGCCCCCCGCATCTCCCCGCGTCCTGGCGTCTGTGCACACGCCGCGCCTCCGGACAGAACGTCCTTGCTCTCGCTCTCCGCGTGGGGTCCCCCCCACGCCCGTCCTCTCTGCGATGCCGCCTTCTCCCGGGCGAGACCAACCGACGTCCGGTGAGAGGCCCATCATTGCTCCCATTTTGTGGATGAAGAAACCGAGTCCGAGGACTTCCTAAGCGGTACCTCTGCTGCGGGTGCTGAGAAACAGGGACCCGCCCCGCGGCCGACCCCCACCCCCCGCCATGCCCGCCCGCCCCCCTAGGCGTCGGTCCCCGGCCCCCTCCACAGGCCCAGCTCTGGGCACGGCCTCCCCCGCAGGCAGCCTCTCCTGGGATCGGGTTCCCCAGGGGCGCCGCGCTCGCTCCAGCTCCCGCACAGCGCGGCGCACGGACGCGGGCGGGACCCGCTTCCCGAACTCCAGGGGTTAAGGCCCGGGTCCCGCCCCTTTTCCCGCCAGGCTGGCGGGAGTATGAATAGCCTCGTTCCCACTCCCGACGCTCAGTCGCTCGGCTGCTCCTCGCCCCGCCCCGTCATTGTCCCCGGAGGTCTCCTTTCCCCTCCCCGTGCGTCCTAAGAGCTCTGAGAGTTGCTGGCTTCTCCCGCTGCCCGGCGTCTCTCCGCCTTCGGTGGGCCAGGCTCGCGGGCAAGATGGAGGGCTGCCTGGGGGAGGAATCTTTTCAGATGTGGGAGCTCAACCGGCGCCTGGAGGCCTACCTGGCGCGGGTGAAGGCCCTAGAGGAGCAGAATGAGCTGCTCGGCGCGGAGCTCGGAGGCCTCCGGGCACAGACCGGGGACGCCTCCTGGCGCGCCCGAGCCGACGACGAGCTGGCGGCCCTGCGGGCCCTCGTCGACCAGCGCTGGCGGGAGAAGCACGCGGCCGAGGTGGCGCGCGACAACCTGGCGGAAGAGGTGGCGGGCGTGGCAGGCCAGTGCCAGCAGCAGCGGCTGGCGCGGGAGCGGGCGGCGGCCGAGGCGGCCCGCATCCGGCGTGCGGCAGAGGCCGAGAAGTGCGCCCAGACTCGGCTGAGCGTCCGGGCGGCGGAGCTGGAGCGCGAGCTGGAGGCGGTGTGCGCGGCGCACGAGGAGGAGCGCGCGGTCCTGAGCGCCCGGCCCCGCGCCCCCAGCCGCCCCGCCGCGCCCCGCGGGCCCCCCGCGCCGGCCCCGGAGCTGGAGGAGCTGGCGCGGCAGCTGGGCGACGCGTGGCGCGGGGCGGTGCGCGGCTACCAGGAGCGCGTGGCGCGCATGGAGACGTCGCTGGGCCAGGCCCGCGAGCGCTTGGGCCGCGCGGTGCAGGGCGCCCGCGAGGGTCGCCTGGAGCTGCAGCGGCTGCAGGCGGAGCGTGGCGGCCTCCGGGAGCGCAGGGCCGCGCTGGAGCAGAGGCTGGAGGGCCGCTGGCAGGAGCGGCTGCGTGCCACCGAGAAGTTCCAGGTGACAGGGGCGGGTTGGGGGGCTGTGCGGTCCCCGTGGGGCTCGGGGAGCAGGAGTGGCGGTGGCTGCCCAGTCAGGAGCCACTTCTTAGAAAGCCCATCCTGGTGCCAGAAGCCCCTGACTTACTCCACTTTGTCTAGAGTAGGGTGGGGGGTTCAGAGCCGCGTCAAAGAGCACACCCCTGGCCTGCCAGGAGGGACAGGGGAGGGACAGGCACGGGAGGGATAGTCACAGCGGGAGGGATAGTCACAGCGGCCTCCTCACTGTCTGGCCATGACACCCCCCCCACCCCCCCACCCCCCGCGCGGCGCTTCTCCTGGGCTCTGGTGTTGCTCAGAAGATGCGGGGTCACCACTCTCAGCCCCCATCGCCGCCAGCGCTGAGTCTGCCCAGTGCCTAACTGCCCCCTCCCCCTGACAAGAGGGGGTCAGTGGCCCCCATGTGCGGCCCCGTCCCACTCCCCTGTAACGTCTGCTCAGCTCCCCCCCCCCCCCCAGCACATTCCAGAGCCCGGAACAGCTGCTCCCCATGACACGGCGCGGATGGGACCAGCAGCTGAGAAAATAGCCTCCCGCCTGGGCCAGACAGAGGTCTGGACACCGCCACCTCCCACCCCTCCTCTCAGAGGAGAAAGATTCCAGAACATGTGGGAAGTGGAGGGGGCGGAAGCCTGGTGTGAGGACTGGGAGACAGTGATTGGGACCGGACTGCGGGCTCCAGGCCTCTTGATTAATCGTTTTTCCTTCTGCATCCACTCTTGTTCCCCTCTCCTCCCTGGAACCCATCCCCTCTCCTCCCTCACCTCCTCCTTCCTGTGGGAGCTGCCGTCCCACTCACTCCCATGGGAGAGGGCCGGGAGGGGTCGCAGACCTCGGAAACCCCAGAGGGGGTGCCCTGGGCAGGACGTAGGGGCGGAGAGGGGGGGATCCGCCAGGGAGCAGAGGCAGCTGCGGCCCGGGGGGCCCGCGGGTGGGTTAGCAGGGGAAGCCTGCGCCTTCACGGGCGGTCCCCCCCTTGTTCTGCAGTCGGCCGTGGAGGCTCTGGAGCGGGAGAAGCTCGGCCTGCAGGGCCAGATCGCCCAGGTGCTGGAAGGGCGGCAGCAGCTGGCACAGCTCAAGATGTCCCTCGGCCTGGAGGTGGCTACCTACAGGTACGGTGTCCGGGCTGGCCGGGCGCACACACCACTTCCGAGGCCGCGTCTCCACCAGGGGCCCAGAGCCGTGGGTGGTGGAACTGGGCTGCCACTGGGTGCTGTGACCGAGTCCTACCCCACTAGGACGTGTCCCACCGGAGCCCGCCTGCTCCGGTGTGTGCTCAGGAACGAAAAAGTCTCCTGGGCCTGGGAGATCCCCCGGGGGTGGGGGGGTGATGCTGCTGAGTGGGATGGCTTCGGCAGAGACCGCTGGACACATAGGCGTTGGGGAGGGTGGGTAGCTGTCCATCCAGACCCCGCCTAGGGGCTGAAAAGCCCAGTCTGTGTGTGTGTGTGTGTCATGCACGTGTGTGTGTGTGTGCTCACGCCAAGGGGATGATGTCCCCGGGCAGCCCCACAAAGGATGAACTGCAGGTTGGGGGTGGGGGCACCCGACCTGGGCCTTGGTCTCCTTGTCTGGAGGTGGGAGAGGGGCTGGGTGACATCCTGAATGTCACGGGCCTGACTCCCCTCAAGCCCCAGCCCCCTGGCCCTGCCCAGCCCTGCTGCTGATCACATTTCCTGTTGGCTCCAGAAAGGCTGAGACCGAGGAAGCACCGCCTCTCTCAAAGCCACAGTCTCTTCTGGGAAATTGGCCTGGGGGGCAGGAGGGGGAGGGACCCCAGGATGGAGCTTGAAGATGGGGTTTTGCCTTCGGGTGGGGCCAGGGCTAGACATGCAAGGACAGTACCCTGAGAATTCACAGGCCAACCAAGACAGGGACCCCGAGACAGCATCAGGAGGGCAGGGAAGGCAGGGCCCCGAGAGGGAAGGTCAGTGCGGGTCCTGGGATGAAGAAGAGGGCACCAAGCTCAGAGAGTCGGAGCCCCGTGGGCAAGGACAGAGGTGAGATCACGGCAGACACTAAGCAGACTCAGAGTCCTTGAAAGGAGCAGGGAATGGATGCTCGGCACCCCCCCCCACCCCTGTCCCCGGACCCTCCTCATTCCCCGTGGGGCACGGAGGCAGGGTCATGGACACAAAGACTGCCACTGCCCCCAAAGGCTTGGGATCCAGAGTACTTAGAGATCCCAGGATGAGGGCTTCGACCCGCAGTCAAACCACCCAGGGGAAGGGTCAGGGCCGGCTTAACCACTGGTTTTTGAGGCATGAAAAGGATTTGGAGAGAGCGGAATTCATTTGCTTTTGTCTGTGACCAGCTTTGGGGGCCCTGGGGGAGAAGGAGGGGGCCTATCCCATGGGAACGGCCTGAGAATTCCCACTTCCCCTGGGAAGCCCCCACTCAGACCCTCCAGACTGCACTGTGGACAAAGGCGGCGATTAGCATGAGAATCGGCGCCGCAGGGAGGATGAGATCACTGGCCTGGGGTTGGGGGTGGGGGGGGGGCTGTGTGGGTGTGTGCACGCTGTGTGGACTGTGTGGGAATCTGCTGTGTGTGAGTCTGGCCGTGTGTCCCAAGCATGTGTGCGATGCTGTGGTTTGTGTCCATGGGACTCCCCAGGCTCAGCCAAGTGTGACCCCACGCGTGGCTTTTGTGCGGCGGTGGAAATGAGGAAGCCGGCCGGTCCAGGGACACAGGCTCAGCCGAGTCCTCCCAGGCCAGCTTGCCAGAGGCCTGCGGACAGACGGCTGACCCAGCATTTCCTCCCTCATCCCCAGGACCCTCCTAGAGGCTGAGAATTCCAGGCTGCAGACCCCTGGTGGTGTTTCCAAGGCTTCTCTCAGCTTCCAGGGTAAGCAGAGGGGCCAGGACCCCCCCCCCCCCACTCTCTCCTTCTTTACTCTTTAAGCCCCAGAGTAATTCCTATCCTGGGAGACCCAGTCTAGGTCTTGAGTCCTTGGCCTCCGGTACCAGTGAGTGGACTCTCAGCCCAGCCAGTGGAAGGTGGGGCAGGGCTCACGGGGCACTCTCGCCAGAAGTGGGAGCTGCTTCGAAACTCCCCGCCAGTCCCTACTGACACCATCTCTTCCCCTCTGCCTTTCCAGACCCTAAGCTGGAGCTGCATTTCCCTGCGACCCCGACCCCAGAGGGCCAGCATCTGGGACCTTTGCTCTCTGCCCTGAGCCCTACTTCCCTCTCCTTGCCCTTGCCCGATACCCTTGAGACACCTGTACCAGGCTTTCTGAAGAGCCGAGAATTCCTCCAGGCCCGTACCCCAACCCTGGCCAGCACCCCCATCCCACCCACACTTCCAGCTCCCTGCGCTGTTACAGATGCAGAAATCGGAGCCCACGATGCCCCCGTCTCCCTACTCCAGCCACAGATTGGGAGGGAGCAGGCCCCAGAGGCTATGCGGGCCCTGGCCATCCCTTCCAGCATTCTGCCAGGACCAGAGGAGCCTGGGGGCAAGCAACAAGAGGCCGGTACTGGCCAGTCTCCTGAGGATCACACCTCCTTGGCCCCACCCCTCAGCCCAGACCCCTGTAGTTTAGAGGCCAAAGGGAGAGAACCCAGTGGGTCTAGAATGGCTAGCAGATTCCAGGACGAGGGTGAAGGGCAAATCTGGGGGCTGGCAGAGAAAGAAACTGCCATAGAGGTCAAAATGGTGAACAGTTTGCTACAGGAAACACGGCAAGAAGATGGGGGTCTGAACATGAAGGAAATCCAGGACTCCCAGGGTCCTTTGGAAGAAGAAACTCTGAAGTCTGTGGAAGAGGAAATTCAAGAGCCACTGATGTCTCTGGAAAAACAGAGCCACGAGACACTGAGATCTCTAGAGGAGAATCCAGAATCTCTGAGGTCTTTAGAAGAAAAGAGGTTAGACACATCAAAAGGTCTAGAAAAGGAGAGTCAAGAGCTATTGATGTCTTTAGAAGAGAAGGATGCAGAAGTAGTGAGACCTCTAGAAAAAGAGACTCAAGGGCTACTTAAACCTGTAGGAAAAGAGGACCCACAGACATTGCAATCTCTAGAAAAGGAGAATCGAGAACTAATGGGGTCTCTTGAAGGTAATGTAGAGACATTTTTATATCCAGAAAAGGAAAATCAAGTGTTAGTAAGATCTCTAGAAGAGAACTTTGAGTCAATGAGAGATTCAGAAAAGGAGAATCAAGAACCACTGAGATCTCTAGAAGATGAGAATCTAGAGAACTTGAGACTACCAGAAAAAGAAAACCAAGAGTCTCTCAACTCTCCAGAAGGTGAGAAGCATAAGACCTTGAGACCTCTAGAAAAAGAGAACCAGGAACCACTGAGGTGTCTAGAAAGAGACGACCAAGGGACATTGAGGCCTCTAGAAAAAGAGAACCAGGAGTCCTTGAGGTCTCCAGAAGAAGAGGACCAGGAATCAGTGAGACCTCTAGAGGAAGAATACCAGGAACCAGTGAGGTCTGTAAGAGATGAGAACCAGGAGACATTGGGATCTCTAGAAAAAGAGAACCAGAGGTCCTTGGGGTCTCTAGAAGAAGAGGACCAGAAGATAGTGATACCTGTAGAGGAAGAGAACCAGGAGCCAGTGAAGTCTCTAGAAGAAGAAGACCAGGAGACACTGAGGCCCCTAGAAAAAGAAAACGAGGAGCCAGTGAAGTCTCTAGAAGATGAGAACCAGGAGACATTGGGATCCCTAGAAAAAGAGATCCAGAGGTCCTTGCGGTCTCCCGAAGAGGACCGAGAGACAGTGAGACCTCTAGAAAACGAACACCACGAGCCAGTGGTGTCTCTAGTAGAAGAAAACCAGGCAACACTGAGACTTTTAGAAAAAGAGAACCACGGACCAGTGAAGTCTCTAGAAGATGAGAACCAGGAGACATTGGAATCCCTAGAAAAAGAGAATCAGAGGTCCTTGGGGTCTCTAGAAGAAGATGACCGGGAGACAGTGAGTCCTCTAGAAAAAGAGAACCAGGATCCAGTGGGGTGTCTAGAAGAAGGCCAGGAACCATTGAGGCTTCTAGAAAAAGAGAACCAGGAGCCAGTGAAGTCCCTAGCAGGTGAAAACCAGGAGCCATTGAGATCTCTAGAAAAGGAGAACCAGGATCCAGTGGGGTGTCTAGTAGAAGAAGACCAGGCAACAGTAAGACCTCTAGAAAAGGTGAAACTGGAGCCACAGATGTCTCTCGGAACAGACCAGGAGATATTGAGATCTCTTGAAAATGAGAATCAACAGTTATTACGGTTCCTGAAAGAAGAGAGCGGCAAGGCAATGGGATCTTCAGAGTCAGAGAATCTAGAACCACCAAAGTCTGCAGGAGGTGATTTGGGAATATTGAAATCTCTAGAAACTCAAGAGCCACTGTGGTCTCCAGAAGAAAGGAATCAGGAGACAACAAAACCTCTGGACAAGGAAATTCAAGAGCCACTGGAGTCTGTGGAAGACGGCCGAGAGACACGGAGGCCTCTCAAAACAGAGGCTCAGGAATCACTGGGCTGTGTGGGTGAGTGGAGCCTAGAGAATCGGGGGCCTCCAGAAGAGCTGGGTCAGGAAAGGCAAAGGTCCATGACCGAGGAAGAGACCCCCGCACAGACGGAGGACCCAGAGTCGCTGAGGTCTCTGAAAGAGGCAGGACAGGAGTCGCCACGCGCCAACCAGCAGGGGTGGGAAGACACGCTGGGGGATGGAGAACGGGATCAGGATTCGCCCCCTGGCAGGGCGTTGGCGGGCCAGGAAGCTGAGGCAAAGGCGGACGTGAGGGAGTCGGGTGGCTTCGCCGGGAAGAAGGAGGCTGAGGGGCGCGGGCAGCTGTGGCTGGCGGCTGCAGGGGAGGCCCGGAGCTCCGGCGAGGGGCACCTGGGGAGCCCGGAGCCCCAAGAGCAGAGAGCGCCAGTTGAGGGAGCCGGCGGGGAGGGAGGCACTGAGGGCTTCCGGGACCCTGAAGGGCGACCAGAGCTAGTCTGGGCTCCAGGCATCCAGCCTGCCCGGGGAGTGTCTGAGGCGAGAGAGCTGGTGTTGGAAGGTGGACATGAGTCCCCGGGGGGCGGCCAGGCCGCCCCAGAGGTCACTTTGGGGTTAGGGACAGCTGCGGGCGAGTCCGCCCCGGGAAGCCAGCCGGGACCAGAGCGGGAGGTGGGGGCGCTGGAGGACCCAGGCTGCCCGGCCAGGGAGGGGGGGACGGCGCCCCCCACGGGCCAGGAAGGTTTGCAGGGAGAGCGGATGCAGGGCTCGGAGGGGTCCACAGAGGACCCAGCGGAGGCAGCTGCTCCGGACCCAGAGCTTTCCACCCCGTCCAGGAGGAGCATGGACCCCCTGGAACCTTCCAGGGGCTGGGAGGAGGCAGAGCTGGGGGCCCCCTGGGGAGCAGAGTCCGGGCTCCCCGCCGAGACCGAGGGCCCCTCTCACAGGGGAAGCAGTGGGGCGGCCCCTCGGCCCGGGCCTCTGGCGTTGGAGGAAGCAGGAGCCGCAGAGCTAGTGCTGGGACCCACTGAGCCCCGGTCGCCCACCCCGACCCCTGGAGATGCCCCTGGGCTCCCGCTCCCGGCTGAGGGGAGCCCGGAGGCTGGCTGGGGGCCGGAGGGCAGAGCGGAGGCTCTGGGAGGGGCGGAGGGGGAGCAGGAGGGCTCGGGGTCTGGGGGCAGCGAGGGCAGCGCTGAGGACCTCCAGGAGGGGGAGGAGAACAGAGAAGACAGCGAGGCTGACGAACTTGGGGAAACCCTTCCGGACTCCACTCCCCTGGGCCTCTATCTGCAGTCCCAGACCTCCCCCAGGTGGGATCCGGTCGGAGAGCCGAGGGCCTCCCCGCAAGGGGAGGCCAGAAAGGAAGGCTGGGGTCCTTCTGTCCTGGCCTCGGAGGGCTGTGGGGCCCAGCGAGGGGGCGAGGAGGAGGACGAGGAGGAGGAGGAGGACGAGGAGGAGGACCAGGAAGACAAGGAGGAGAACAAGGAGGAGGAGGTGGACCGTGGTCAGGACTCTGACTTGTCGGAGGAGTTTGAGGACCTGGAGACCGAGGCTTCTCGCCTTCCTGGGGCCCCCGGGGTCCCCAGGGAGGCTGTGGAACCTCTGGGCAGAGCTCCTGAGCCCGCAGCCTGGGCCGGGGAGGGCGAGTCTGACGGGTTTGCAGATGAGGAGGAGAGTGGGGAGGAGGGAGAGGAAGACAAAGAGGAAGAGGATGGGAGGGAGCCAGGGGCTGGCCGATGGGGCCCAGGGTCCTCTGTCGGCCCCCTCCCGGCCCTGAGTGGCCCTCAAAGAGGGAACTTCCTGGGGTTTGAGACCAGAGATGGCACCGTCCCCTGGGACGATGGCGTGAGGGACGCGGCAGCTGATGTCCGGAGAACCGCCCTGGAGACCGAGTCCCAGGACAGCTCGGAGCCCTCGGGCTCGGACGGGGAGTCTGGCCCTGTTTCCTTGCAGAGGGAGGACCAGGTCCCCGACCCTCTGGGAACACTGGGCGGAGTGGGGCACAGCCTGGGTGTCCATGGCCAGGGCCCCAGCCTGAAGGAGGAGTTAGAGCGCGTGAGTGGGGGGGTGGTGAATGGGCTGCAGCAGTCTGAGGGAGGAGGGCAGGGGGAACTGGGGGGCCCCGAGGGGGACCCAGGCAGCCTCTTGGAGGAGGAGGACAATGAGGGGGGTGCCCTGAAGTCCCCTTGGGCAGGATCTCCTCTTCACCTGGGCGCGGGCCAGTTCCTGAAGTTCAGGCCGAGGGAAGATGTCGACTCCTGGTCCTCAGGGGAGGACTAGAGAGAGCTCCTCGCTCGCTGAGGACTCGGGGTGCGTGTGCGTGTTGGGGGGGTCCCTAAGTCCCCTCCCTGCTCAGAGGCAGCACTCCTTAAGTTATGATCCCTCGACCCGTGGCCTCTGTCCCAGAGGCCTGGCCGGCCAGGGTGAAGCAGGGGTGAGTCCCGAGAACAGAGGCTCCGGAATGCACCCCGGCCCGTGGACCTGCCGCCCCAGGAGGCTCCAGCTGGCTGAACCACCGTAGGACTAGGCCCCTTTCCTCCCACACCCCTTCTCCCCTCCTGTCCTCTGGGAAGGGCTCCCCCCAGGGGAGGGGGCTGTGGTGGTCCTCACCGCAGGGCTCCCCTGCCCTGTCCCTCCTCACTGCACCCTTGCAGGGGGTCTGGCCACCGGAGGAGGGGGTGCTCCCAAGCCCTGACCCCCCCACCCCGTGTTCCTGCCGTGCTGTGTCTGGCTCACCCCTGCCTGAATAAAGCAATCTTTGGTCTCTAACATCTGGACTCTTCCTTCCCTGGGATGGGGGGTCCTCGGGGGGGGGGGGGTGACTAGGACAAGGCTAGTGCGGGGGAGGGGCTGCCTCTGCAGAGAGAAGGGACGGGAAGGCCACCCGGGGCCCAGGGTGGAGGGCGGGTAGCAGTCCAGGTGACCTCTGCGCCGTCAGAAGCCAGGGCCATCATCATCTCTGCCCACAGCGCTGATGACAGGGATTAGGCTGGGGGCCACCCCGCCATGGGCTTCCTCCCCCCACCCCGGCCCCTCAGTGCCGCCAGGATAATGAACCCCTTTGCCTCCAAACCCTAACAGTCGTCTGGCCTGCGATGTCGACTCCGCAGGACTGGGTCAGAGCGGGAGGAGGGAGGCTGTGTGGCCCCTGCTCAGGGTTTGACCTCTCTGGACCTCAGACTCAGCCGCAGTGAGGGGCGCAGGGCTGGGTGACAGGGAAGGGGTGTGGGGAGTGCCTCGGGGGCAGGAAGAATCAGAGGAGGCGAGGTTTGGCCTGGGGAACCCCCCTCCCTGCCACTGCTCCTCCCCTCCCGGGAGGGCTCTGGGTCCCTGTGAGGGCAGCGAGAGGCCAAGGGTTCCCGGGTTAGATGGGGCCCTCCGCCTTGAAGTCAGGATACCCAGAGAGAAACCGCTGGGGCTCTGGCTCACCGCCCCTCTGAGTGTCTGGCTGGGGGCGGGGTTAGGGGCCCGAGAAAGAAACTTTGCGTGCTTGGAGGCTGGCCCACGTCCGGGAGCTCTTCCTCTCCCCAGGCCCAAGGCTGAGGGCGGGGGGCGGGGGGGGGGGGACAATGAGAGGATGGCATCCCAGCCCCGCGGGCTCCCACTCAGGTCCTCTGGCCAAAGAGGAGTGGGCGGATGGACAGGAGAAGCCCTGACGGACTCCTGCTGTCCCCCTCTCCACTCGGGAGTCTCCATCTTGGGCACCCAGGCCCTCATGTCACACACACCCCTGCCCTTGGGTGCAGGAGCCTGTCTGTCCCCACCCTTCCGGCAGCCCAAGGTCCTGAGCGCCTTCCTGTACCCAGTGCTGACAAGGCCGGTCTGACCCTGCCAGCCCGCGGGGCCTGGGGGCCAGCACTCAGCGTCCGGGCAAGTAGGGCCCTCCCGCTGCCCCTCTCCTGGGACAGAGGAGCCCTGTGCATGATCTCCCCAGGCCCTCGAGCACTGCCGCCTGGGCCAGGGGCCAAGGACAAGAGGCCATGCCAAGCCATCCTTCCCTGTCCCCGGGTGTCCCTCCTTCCCCCGATACTGGGATCCCTGATCCCCTAAGGCTCACCCCCACAATCCTGAACAGGGGAAGGATGCGAGTGAGACAGAAGTCAGGCTTCCGGAAAGGGGGTGTGCAGTGGGGGGCGTGTTCTCTTTGGAAATGGCCGTCTGTCGTTGCAATAAGAGAAACGAAGGTTGGACAGTAACGGGGTCACTCCGGGCGGTCGTAAGAGTGTCGCTTTTCCGGATACTGCTGAGCGCTGAGCACCCGCAACGCGCTGTCACTGTGCAGACTCCAAGAATCTGGGCTTCCTCGCTCCCTTCTTCTTTTTTTTCTTTTAGAGACTTTATTTATTTATTTGACAGACAGAGATCACAAGTAGGCAGAGAGGCAGGCAGAGAGAGAGGAGGAAGCAGGCTCCCTGCAGAGCAGAGAGCCTGATGCGGGGCTCGATCCCAGGACCCCGGGATCATGACCTGAGCCGAAAGCAGAGGCTTTAACCCACCAAGCCACCCAGGCGCCCCTGAACAAGGGCTTCTGAGTGGAAGTCACATTTGAAGACCGAGCCGAGGAGGTTATTAAGAGCACAAAACGGGGGACCTTGCCTGATCTGGGATGTTGGGAGGGGAAGGGGGAGGGAAAGGAGCCCAGTCGGGGGGAACAGCATGTGCAAACTCCTGGGACAAAACCAGAGAGCCTGGGGTTGTGCAGCAGAAGGAGGCGTGTATGACCAGAGATGGAGGATGCCGCGGGAGAAGGTTCACAGGGAGACTAAGGAGAGTCTGAGTCTCTGGGCTGAGGCCTTGTCCTGCGGCCAGGAAGTGCGCACGTCTTCTTGGGGGAATGAGGAGCCGATGCTGGGCTTGAAGGATGGTGGCATGACCAGGTTTGCATTTTCAATATGGCCTCTGTCGCCTGGGCCAGGATAGGCTTCGGGGAGGCCACTGCAATGGTCCGGGCGGGGCGCTGGTGGCAGGGGGCATGAAGAGGACAGAAGGAAGAGAAGCAGGATCTCAGCTCTTGGTGGCCTGCCATGGGGGACGAAGGAGTGTGTGGCCGCAGAGGCTCCCAGGTTTTCACCAGGGCAGCAGGAAGGGGGTTCCCATCTTCCGAGCTGGAGAATCTGGAGGGGCTGACTTGGGGTTTGGGACAGAGGGCCAGGGTGGGGACAAGAGCAGGAGGGTGGGCGTCCTGGGTCACCCAGAGAGCCCAGGAGAGAGCCCCAGGGACCTACCCGCAGAGAGGCCCGGGAATGGGAGGACCCGGAGCCTCGCCCCTCAGCGGACCCTGTCCTCTTGGAAAGTTCCAGGAGAGCGCGGACTTTGTCCAGCCCAGGGTCTCTGCGGCCCCCAGGGTGCTCAGCAAACAGGTACAGAATGAATGAAGGGAAGAATGAAGGAAGGAAGGAAGGGACCGTGATGAGGTCAGACAACAGGAAGCATTTCGGAGGGCGGAGTCCCCAGAGAAGGGAGAGAGCAGGCAGCACCCATCCCTCCAGCACCCCCCCCCCCCACCAGGAGGACAAGCGGGAGGTTATTCTGAGGCCTTGGCTGGTAAATATAGCCTCCGAGGGGCGGGGGCGGGGTGGGGGGCCGGAGATGGCTGCTCCGCTTGTTTGGGGCACTTCCTTATAAGGCCGTCCAGCCTGAGGCCCCAGAGGGTGAGGTCAGGGGCTGAGCTGTCCACTCAGCCAGCCCGATGCTGTCCTTGCTGCTGCCACCACAGGCCACCACCGTGCCACCGGCCACCCGCCGGGTCTCCGAGGGAGTCAAAGGCCTGGGCTTTGGGCTCTGGCCAAGGGAGCTCCCAGTGGGGCCTCTTAAAGGGGCCGTCGTCTGCCTTCCTGCCTGCTGTGCGTGCCCAGTGCACACTGGCGAGGGTGTCCGTCCAGGGTCCTCTGGGAAGGTGGGGCTGGGGCCCCGCTGCTCCCCTCAGAGCCCCTCGGCTGGAGGCTCCACATGGCTGGGGGTCCCTGTGGTCTAAGCTTACACCTCCTCGCCTGGCCTCTTCTGATCACTCAGATTTCCTTCATCGCTTCCGAAGGCGCTGGCCCCTCAGCTCCCCACGGCCCTCCCCCAGCCCCTCCCGGGGGACCAGCTGCTGCCACTTGACCCTGTGGTGTCCCAGCTGCCGTGTCTGTAATGCCATCCTCGAAGGGAAGGAGGAATGTGGTTTAATTTCAGCAGGAATGCGCCCTCTGGGCTGCCCACCGCGAGGGGAGGGGACAGAGACCAAGCCTGCCCGAGCCCAGGAAACTCAACTGGACTCTGGGCTTGGGGATAGGCCTCCAGGTCCCCGGAGCCCTGCCCCCACCCTGCAGTGGAGACCCTGCTCCAGGACCGGTCCCACAGAGGGACGGGCTTCCCAGGGAGCCGGGGAAAGGGAGGCTTCTTGGGTAGAGAAAGGACCAGGTGCTTGTTTTCGAGTCCGCAGGCCCCGCTTAGACAGAAGAGAGTCCCAACGGGCTGAGCTGAGTGGGGAAGGGACTGAATGACGGAGGGAGGGGCGGGGTGGGGACAGAAGAGCCTAAGGTGAGCCGCCCACCGCCCTCGCCCGAGTCTGCCACGGGAAGACAGGGAGCGGTTTCCCCTCTCACATCCACTTCTCTGCCTCTGTCCCCACTGGGCCCCTCCCTACCCCGTTCCAACCTAGCACCCCACCCCCGATCCCACTCGTCTCTTCTCCAATTCAGGAGCGCTTGGCTCTGGTCCCTTTATTCCCGGGCCCCCAGGGTGGACGGCCCGCCTGTAACCTGACCACAGGAGGGGACCCAGACCCCAGAGGCCCCCTCCAGTCTTCTCGGGCGGCCACCAGCGTTCCTCCTCCAGCCCGGTCACCCTGCCCTCCGCCGTGACTCAGCTGCAGCTCCAGAAATAAACCCAGGCAGCTGCCAGGGGGCCACCGTCGAGGAACCAGCTCCCGGCAGCTGTGGGCTCAGCTGCTGACGAGCCAGGGCTCCAGGGCCCCAGGGAAGGGTGGCTGGAGGCTTCGGGGCTGGGGGGACACTTCACCAGCTCTGCCCCTCCCAGGCCCTTGGTCAGTCTCGCTCACCACTCACGAGCCCACTCTCCCTCCCCATCTCCTCGGTTTGGCCTCTCCTTGGTCTGCTACCTGCTTTTCTCCCTGTCCCCGGTTCCTTGAGGGCTCCCAAATCCGTGGGTCTCTCCTGGGCTCCTTCCTTTTCTATTCAGCTCACGTGTCACAGAGAACTGCAGCTCACCTTGATGGGGAAACTGAGGCACAGAGAGACATCCCCTGCCAATGCTCCTAAGAGACACCTCTTGGGGTCCCCAGAACACAAGTTAGGGGGCTGTGGGAGGCTCCCCTTCCATGCCCCAGTCCCCAGGGGTCAGCAGCCCTGCCTGGCTAACAAGCTCTGGAGGACTAAGGGGAAACAGCAGGGAGGCCGCAGGCCCCCACTCAGACGATTAATTAGATGGCAAAGTCCTTCCCTGGCGTCCTCACGTGCTTCCTCCTTCTCCCTCTTTTCTCATCTCTCCGCCTTCCCCGCCCTTCCTCAGACTCTGCCCCTGAGACCCTCAGTTCATCCTTCCCGGGAGGAAGCCTCTGCTGTGCAGCCAGCGGGGCGGACGGAGCAGACGGAGCAGACGGAGCAGACGGAGCGGACGGAGCGGACGGAGCGGACGGGACATCTCAGGAAGGCCCGAGCCGTCTGGGGGAGGCAGAAGGGAGCGAGGAGACCTGGGTCCTCACTTGGGCTGGGGATCTGACTGCAGCCCCCAGGGTGAGCCCGCCCGCCCCCAGGGGGCTGACAGGCTGAGCATTTTTGGAAGTCTTCGGGCCGCCTGGACAATGGGGCCTTTCTCTCCCAGCGCAGGAGACCGTCCCACAGACAGGGCTGAGGCCCGGACAAAGGCCCCAGTGAGGTCAGGGCAGTGTGTGGGAGTTGGGGGGGCGCGGGGGAGGGACAGGGAGGCGGGGTGGCGGTTAGAGCTGTCTGGGGGGATGCTGGGGACCATGGGAGTCGGAGGGCATCTGGAGCGCTCCTCCGCCCAGCCCCCAAGGCCAGGCCCCCCTTCTCTCCTCATATTCACTCACTCTGACCTCATCCCAAGAGAGGGAGCCCTGAGGCAGGGAAAGAGGCCTAGAATGTAAGCCTGCCTGGTGGGGGGCTCGGCAGGGGTGACCTGGTCAGACCCAGATGTGCTCCTGCTCCAGGCTCTTCCGGGAGGGACAGGGTGGGGTCCCCCATGAGCATGAGGTGCTGATCCCCCTGCCCCGCCATCTCGCACACATGTGCGCACACACACGTGAGCACACACACACACACCCCTGCACACACATAAGCGCGGGTCAGGGCTGGACTCAGTTCACAGTGCTGAGTCACCCCTGGACCAGCTCCCCCCTCCTCCAGGAAGCCCAACAAAGCCAGGGGAAGGCTTAGGCTTCCGTTTCCGGCGGACTTGCTCCAGGGGCGGCAGGTGCTGGGGCAGGGAGAGGATTCCAGTGGCAGCCCTGTGTGACCCCCTGCAGACCTCCTCACGCACACGGCACGCGGTGGACCCTGCCATAGCCGTGGGGGTCACTCAGGGAGGAAGTGTTGGTGGCCCGCCCGGAAACCGAAGCCCCCTCCAGCTCCCATCCAGGAGCCCTCCGGGGAGGCCACCCTGCTGGCTCAAGTTCTGTGGGGATCTGCTTTGCAGAGAACATCCCTTAGGAGCCCAGGGATGGACACGGCCCGGTGCTCTGCCTTCTCCTCTTCAGGTCCAGCCTTCCAAGGCCCACCTTGGTCCTGACCCACTCACCAGTCCAGCTAAATGCCTGACATCCCTAACGAAGCCCTGAGGAGGCACCCCGGGGTAGTACAGAATAAAGAGGGGGTCTACTCTGGCCCCAGGATCATCTTCCTCCTTGTGGCTCCGCAGAAACAGCCCCAACCAGCAGCCATGGTCGGCTGGGTCGTGGGGGGGGGGGGTGAGCCCTGGTGGGGAGAAGGCTGGGGTAGGTGGGCCCGGGAGGTCATGCTGGACCCAGCCCCAGCCGGTGTGGGGTCTCCGTAAAGGGTGGAGAGGGCCAGGAGCTGGTGGCCCCTGTCCGGTGCCTCGCCGTGTCGTCTTTCGCGATGGCTCTCGGCGTCTGGCTCCTCCGAGTCTCGCCAGGTTTTCCCGGCTTGCAGGAGGAGGAATCAGAATTGCGCAGGGGGCACGACGGAGGGCAGCCCCAGCGCGTGTGCAAGCGTGTGACCGCGTGTGCAAGCGTGTGACCGCGTGTGACCGCGTGCGGGGAGCGCCCGCCGCCGCAGGGGTCCGCCCCGGCCAAGGCGCGGAGGTACGCACGCGCTCACCGCCGTCCTCTCCCCACTGCCGACGGTGACCTCACCACCGCAGCCTCCGCCGACTCAGCCCGCGCCGTCCGCGCGCCCTGGCCGGAAGTCACCCTCCGCCCCGCCGCCCCGTCCCCACCCGCGCGGCTCGCAACGAGGGGTCGCGGCGCCCCCTGGCGGCCTCCCGGGACTCCTGCGGCTCCTCCCGCCCGGCCGCACTCACGCAGGCGCACGCGGCGCTCTCAGCCCGCCGTGCCTGCGTCCGCAGCGCCCTCTGTCGGTCACAGCCGGGAGCCCTGCCAGGTCTTTCGCGGAGCCGAGCGCACAGCAGGGCTGGGGGCGTCTCCCCGGCCCTGGTCTTGCTGCCCCAATCCCTGTTTCCTGCAGTCCGGCCCCCAGACCTGCATTCCCTTCACTCTCACCCTCGTCCCTGAGAGGAACCGCCCCTTTTGGGAACCTCAGAACCGGGCCACCAAGGCACCGGTCTCCCCGCCTTCCTCTGGGCTCTCCATCCCTCTCCCTCCCCAGACTGTGCAGGTCCGCTTGACCGGGCACTCTGGCATTCCAGCTCCTTCCAAACACGCTAATCCCGTCGGCCAGGCCCTGCGAGCTCCTTCGTTCCGTACACGCGTACCGGGCCACTCTGTGCCAGCACTGTTCTCTCCACTGACCTCTTGGGAACCTCTCTGACCTTCAGAAGCTGATCAATAACCCGGGAGGCCCAGCCCAACCCCTCTCATCTCCTTCCCTCTCACACAGAAGCATCGAACTTGCCTGTGCTCCAAGCGGCTTTATTTCCTGCTGGTTACACAGGTCATCTGTCCTGCAAACCCATTCCCTGGGACACATGAGCGTGAGCGGATCAGGTGCCACCCAGGGGAAAGGATGGGACATGATGGCTGGCAAGGAGAGGGCTGTTGAGGCACTTAGGGACTTCCTTGAGGCCCTGGGGGGGGACCTGATGCCCATGGTAGGGGTGAGAGGGAACTGCCCAGGTACTGCCCACAAACCCCTCAACCACCGTCACCCAGACTCCAGCCCCACTCCTCTCCTATTGTCACTTCCCGTGATGGGGAGAGGGTAGGGGGAGAGGGCAGTGCTGGGAGCAGCCGGGTTGAAGGCCTTGCTCTCTAGGGACGCGGAGCAGGACTGGAAGGAGGGGTCAGCAGTGCCTTCCAGCGTCCCAGTAGCCCGCCTTGATGTCCTTCTGGGGCCTTCAGCAGGTGCAGAGCTCGAGCCTGGGAAAGACACCCACACTCACTCTGCATGCTGGGCTCCTGCCTGTGTCTCTTCTGAGAGCCTGCCCTCCGGGGTTATGATCTCATCGAAACACTTGCCCTGGCTCAGCCAGTAAGAGCCCAGAGTGTGGCCAGTGCTCTCAGACCTCAGCACTGAAAGGGACCCCAGAGCACCCGCCTCTTTCCCGCTGCCTCCAAAGGCAGCCACGATGGCTGCGAGGTCACGCAGCCAGCAGCTGGCTGAGCTGGGACTAGAGCCCAGGGCTACTGCTGGCTACTCCCCACCTGCGTCCTCCTGGCACTCACAGGCCTCCTGGGCACACAGGAGATCTGGGGGGGCTCCCAGTGGCCATTCTCCTGGCAGCGGATCAGTGGCAGGTTGCGCTGGGTCAGCCCCTCCCGGCACCGGTAGCGAAGCACCGTGTCTACTTCGTAGCGCAGCCGTGGGCGACCAAACACTTGGGCCAGGGGCAGCTCTGGTGGAGGCCCACAGGACACTGCAGGGGCAGGGGGGACACAGTCAAGAACTGGGAGCCTGGCTCTGTGGGTGACAGTTCCCAGAATCGGGATGAGGAGGGCAGTGGGCCACAATGTGATGCAGAAAAGAGCAGAGGTTCCTAGTGGACCCACCTCGTTTGTTATCTCCCCCTTGCGCATGGCCGGGGACACATTTCTGATTCTTCCGTAGCTCTGACCCCTCCTTCTACACACACCTCGGCAGCGGGCCCCTGGCGCTTCCTCCTCCCCCCTGCCCGGCCTCACCCAGCCCCATCTTGCAGGTGTAGGACAGGTGGTAATTGCAGGGTACATCACTCCATTGTCCCTGATCATGCCACACCATGACCACGCAGTTCTCTCCGGACAGGAAGTAGCTGTCAGGCTGCCCAGGGTTCCAGTTCTCATAGAGCTGGGGGGACGGCATGGGGGGGGTGAGGGGGAGGGAGGGACCTAGAGGGCCTGAGGAGGGTGGGAGGGGCACTAAGAGGCAGGGCGTGGGGGATGGGGAGTGGGGGCCCAGGAGGTGAAGGAACAGCTCGCGGGCTTTGGTGGGGGGAATAATGGGAAGAAAGGAAGGCAAGGAAGGGAGGCCGCCCCAGGGAGAAGAGGGACAGAGAAGGGGCCCGGAGAGGAGGGCGAGGGATGAGGTCACTGGGGGTGGAGGGCAGGAGGGCTTGGAAGAAGCGACCCAGGCCGCTGAGGGACAGCCGGGGCCTCTCACCAGGGGGACGCCGTCTGACCACAGGAAGTCGCCTTCGATGGTGCGGTCGTTGAGCCCGATCCACTGGTACTCGCGGTATCGACCTGGGGAGGAGGGGCGGGCGGGCGCAGGTGTGCGGTGAGCCCGGCTGCCAGCAGGTGGCGCCGCTCCCCGCTCCCCGCGGCCCGGGGCTGGGGAGGCTCGTTCCCGCCGGACCCCGAGGCGCTTCCGCGCTTTCCCAGCGGCCGGTCCGGCCTCTGCCCGCGCACCGAAGAAGCAGGGCCCGGGCGGGCGGCAGCGGTGCGGGGGGGAAAACATCAGCGGGGCCAGAGGGGGGAAGCCGGGGAACGCGTCGGGGGCCGGCGGAGGGGGCAGAGGCGGGGAGGGGGGCGCGGCCGCGGGGGGCGTCGGGCCGCTGCAGGTGCACCGCGGCCGCCGGCCCCGTCGGCCGAAGCCCGCTCCCCCGCGGGGAGCTATTCCCGGACGGGAATGAATGAGGGAAGGAAACCGGGGCGCGGGCCCGGGTTAATGAGGGCGATAGTTGATCCGCACTCACGGACGGCTAGTGAAGGGTTAAGGAGTGAGTGAGGAAGGGCGGGCGCCGGGTCCCCTCCCGCCCCGCCCCAGCCCACTGTTGATGAAGTCCTGCTCCTCGGGCGTGCTGATGCTGGCCAGGTGCGCGCCGAGCCGCCGGCACTGGGTCTCCGCCTCCTCCCAGCTCCTCCGCGTGGAGAAGTGCTTGTAGCAGGCGCCCTGGAAGGCGTCCCAGCCAGGGCTGCAGAAGCGGAGGCCTGGGGCACAGAGGGGCGGCTCGCTGAGGCCGGCGGGGCACGTCCTCTCTAAGGGACTGGGCCTCTCCCGCCGCGGCCGCAGGGGCGGGGCTAAGGGGCCAGCGGTCCCTGCCCGAGGGCCAGCCCCGAAAGGGGGCAAGGAGGAGCCCTGAGGATCCCCGGGGCAGGGGGCCTTGATTGGCTTCGTCCTCTGAGCTCCAGGGACCAACGAGGGTGAGGGCGGGTGTCCTGGCCTGGGTCCCCGCAACCCTCCATCCTAGGGGGCTGTGACCTCCCACCTTCCCAGGAGAGAAGTGACAAGTAGGGACCCCCTGCCAGGCGCACGGGTAGGCAACACACTCCTCGCTCCAGACCACTTGAGAAAGGCATGTGTGCCTTTAAGGGGTTCCACTTAACAGATGAGGAAATCCAGGCTAGGGCTCAGAGAGGTTATGTGATTTGCTTAAAATGGAGATTCATGAATGACAAGCCCCAAACCAGTGCCCTCCGTCCTGGATGCAGAGCAAGCTCACTGCCACGGAGCCAGGCTTCAGATCTACCCCCAACTCCCCCCCCACACCCCACCCTTCAACACACTCACCAACATCACACAGGTCCCCCCCATAGCCAGGCAAACACAGGCAGCGGACCCCCTCCTCCTCCTCCAAGCACGTCCCACCATTGTGGCAGGGGCTGGGGACACAGTCACCTGAAGGGGGAGAGAAGTGAGGTAGGGGGAGCAGGGGGGCACAACGCTGCAGCCCGAACCCCCGGGGAAGGGTTCAGAGTTCACAGCCCCAGCCTCCTTGTCTTGGGAGCTATCACAGCACCTTAAAAGTCATCCCAGACCTAAGTTCTGGGTTTCTCTCCCACACTGACCACCGCCCCCCAGCATCGACTCAGCCCTGTGCTGGCCATTCTCGTGGCCACCAGTGTGGGCTCAGTGTAACAGGCTGGGGAAGGTGGTCAGGAAGGCCCTCAGGACCCAACCCCATGAAAGGGTAAGACACTGGGCCATGGATGAGATCTGGACTCTCCTGTGGCTCCTGGCCCTGCTGAGGGACATTGCGCAGGTCACTTCACCTCTCTGGGCCTGGAGGCTAGTCCCCCACTCGCCTGTCTTGGGGCCAGGTGCCTGCACAGCTCGGTACAGTTTAGGTGGGCTGGGAGACACCAGAGGAGAGGACTGTCACCGCAGCAGCAGAAGCTGGGGTCTGTACTTCACTGCTTCTGGGACCTGATACTGGGGTGGGGGAGGGCTAGCTATTCCTTCGGCAGTTGGGGCGGGGCGCACAGAGGCAGCCCCAGAAGCACCAATGGGAAGCACTATCGTAGTGAAGAACTGACGTATTTCCCCTGGGTCTATGCCCTAATCGTCCTCTCCCCCTACCCCCCCGCCCCCAATCCGAAGCGGCAGGGCCCCCACTGTCCTACAGCAGCTCCTCACATCTCTCAGCACCGTGCAGTCTCTTGCCTCCCCTTCGTATCAATTCCCCAGCCCAGAAAGCCCTCTGATCCCCCTCTCTCCCTTCTTCTGGCACTCTCTCCTCCAGGCTTCTTAGACTGACACAGGACCCTGAAGGCCTGCTGTCTGTGGTCTGGCTGGGTCACCTGCCTTCCCCTCTGGGCTCTCTCCCTCTGGATCCCGGGACAGTTGGTGGCTGCCTTTACACCAGGCCGGGGCGCTGGATGGGCAGATGTCACTCCTCCTGGTCCGGGACGGGGAAGACTGCCCCACAGGCTGACAGGGCAGGGCTGGGCTCACAGCTGGGAGGGGGTCAGCCCTGCCTGGGGCCCTTCAGACTGTGCCTTGTGCCGAGCATCCGAGGGCAAGGCCCCCTGTGCCTCCCTCTGCGGGGGAGGAGGAGGGGAAGCTGGAGCTGAGTCCAAGAATGCTGCTGGGATGACCAAGCTGTTTGGGGTGCAATGAATCAGCTGCTCCAGCACCCCACTCTCTCACCTCCCCTCCAAGCTGCCTGCACTAGCTCCGGGGCAAAGGGGGAGGAGAGGTGTTTCACTTAACCCGCTAAGCACCAGGCCCCACAGAGGGTAGGCGTCCTGAAGCCCCCGTTCCTTCCCTCACACTTTCCTGGGGGACAGAGATTCCAGACCTGGTTCCCCACCCAGGCCATGAGGTCCCTCCCCTGGCTGGGGGAGGCAGAACCTGAGCCAGGACAGACAGAGCGGAGGTGAAGGAGCCCCTCTTGAGATGTTCCACTCTCCTTCCTTCCCATGTTCGGGCCAATGCTACACACACCCAGAAAGTTCTTCCCTCCTGCTGCAGGAGCATGCCAGAGGATATCCCTGGGCCTCCAGGTGGGCTAAGACACTGCAGAGACTCCCACTGCTGCTTCTCTTCTCACCAAACTGCCTCCCAACCCACACGGCACTGAGCTCCAAGCTCCGAGGCCAGCTGGGCAGGGAGCCAATGGTTGAAATGCGCGAGCCCGATGCGCGGGCCGGGTGTGATGCAGGGGCCCTATCCATCCTGGACCACCTAGGGAGGGCAATGCAGGGACTGAGAAGAACCCAGCCTTCGCCAGGGGTCTCCGCTGGTAAGCTCAACCTTCCCTGAGTCCGTGGGACTTCTCTCGGACCCCGGAATCTGACTCCTACTCCTTCCCCTCTGCAGTTCCTCTCTGTCCTGGCATCCTGCATTGTGTCTTCTCCAGCGTCAGGGACTTTGAGAACTTTTGGGTTCAGGGAGAGTGAGAGTCTTCCAAGGGGTGGCGAGGTGCTCATTACGGCAGGGTCCGTGGGGGGGGGGGGCAGTGGGATGGAAGTCAGATCCCATCCCCCTGCTAAGTTGCGGTGGGGGAGGCCGGGGCCAGGGATGGGCTTCTATGCTAAGATGGACTTTCTCCATCACTAGTCTGTATGTCTGGCTCTAGACAGAAGCCTTCAAGATGGCTCAGAAATGAACACACATGTGCACACACACACACACTCACTCTCTCTCTCTCTCTCTCCCTCTCAGGCTGGTGGAAGTTTCTCCCCATCAGGAGTCAGGAACTATGACTCCCAGCAGCCCCAATCAGAGCTGGGCTCTTGGCGTCAGGAAGGAAGGCAGAGGAGGAGCCTGAGAGGCAGGATGGAGGACCAGCGAGTGTGTTAGAAGGGGAGGACGGGAAGGGGCACTGGCTGAGAAGGAAGAGAGGCGCAGAGAGCAGGGAGGGGGCGGGGAGAGACAGGGCAGGAGGGGGAGCATCGGACAGCTGCCCAGACTTGCGACACAAATGCGAGGGATGAAAAGGGCAGACAGCTGGGGGTGGAGACAGAGGGTGCCAGAGTTTTGGTTATAAAGTGGTTTAATAGAGATTTATTTCCAAGGCTTGTTTTCCATGAAACAGTCAAAAAAAATACTTCACAGAAGTAGACGCTTAAGGCTCTGTGGGGATACGGGCTCTCCTAGACCCCAGAGGCTGAGGGCAGGGACGGAATCCCAGGCCTCCCTGTTGTCCAAGGGGTGGCTAAAGGGGGTGGTATGCAGGAGGGGGAGGGGCAGCAGGAGAGGAGCCTGGGCCCCAAGAATACAATAGGCCCCAGGGCATCTACGGTGCTTGAGGATGGGGGTGGTCTGTGAGGCTGGTGAGTCACAGGTGGAGAGACAAGGGCAAGAAAGGGTCGCAAGTGGTCAGTTGGGAGGCTGGAGTCACAGGGTGGGACGGTGGGGTTGGGGGTCATGAGGCGAGAAATCAGAGAGCGGGGTTGGAAGTCACAGATGCGGCACCCAAGACTGGACACCCACAGGTAGGAGACGAAGGCAAAGGACAGGAGACGCTGGGGTAATGGGGGTCAGAGGACCATAGGTCATGTGACCCAGAACTTCAGGGGGAGAAAGGGAAGAAGGAGAAAGAGGGAGTTTGAGCCTTGGGCAAAGTTACCTGATGAGGGGGCCACGGCCACTCCACCTCGGCTGGCGCTGTCAGTGGGCAGCACCGGCTGCGCCCGCACTGAGGTCCCTGCTGGGACAGTTCTTCCAGAATTCTCTTCAGAGGGGGCCTCCGGTTCCCTGGCACCCTCGGGGGCCCGTGTGGCTGGAAGCAGGGCAGGGGTATCCTCAGAGCTCCCTGCCTCCTCACTCTCTCCTCGAGGGACCCCAGACAGCTCAGGACCACCAGCCTCCTCCCCCACCTCTCTCTCCCCGGCCGGAGTGGAAGGCGGCAGGGGCGTCAGTTTCCCGTTCCTGGGAGCGGGGAGAGTCTCAGTGGGTGGTCCAAGGACCCTTGGAGGCCTGGGAGCCTCTGGCTCTCCATCGGGGTGTGGCGACGCAGCAGGCTGTAGGACTGCACTGGCTGGTGGGGGGGAGGCACGGGAGAGCGATTCCTCTACGGCTGGTTCCGTGGGGAGGGGAGTCTCCGGATCTGGGCTGCTGAGCTCACTGTGCCAGGCCCACAGGCCCTCATCTTCCACCTCCTCCTCGTCCTCGTCTTCTTCCTCTTCATCCGTGTATTTCTCTTCTTCCTCCAAAGCCTTGCCTTCCTCTTCAGAGGACCCCAGGGGAGGTACAATGGATGGCGACTCGAATTCTAGACAAAGCACAGGTGGTTCAGCACCAGGGACAGCGCCAGGCCCCACCCCCACAACAGCCGGGGCGGGGAGGGAAGCAGGGGCTGGGGGGCCGGGGTGAGGCCTGGGGCGGCCAGGGGAAAGGCTGTCCCTGGGAGAGGCTGCCTCCGTTCCCCACCAGAAGACCTTCAACCTGAGCAGCAATATCGAGACTACCCGGAGGAGGCTCGGTGAGCTGTCATCAGCCCAGGGAAAAAACACGGTTGTTCTCTCTCTCTCTCCCAGGCTTGAAATCTCTAGTCTATTTTGGGTGGGTGGGGGGAGGAGGGAACAAAGGAAGGAGCACCCTCCTTCCCAGACCCGGAGAGTCGGGAGTGGAATGTGCTGGAAAGGCAAAGGTTGGGAGAGCCCTGGAGACACGCCCTGCGTCACGGAGCGGCTGAGAAAGGACAGACAAGTCGTGCAGCACCCGGGGCTCTCACCCGCACCCCTGACTTCTCTTACTAGGGGATTCGGTTACCAAGGAGGGTCCTCGGGGCCTCTGCTGGGTCTTCTGGAGTGGAGCTCCCGCCCCCTCCATCCTCCACGATGGGGATAGAGTAGATGGCTCCCCGGGACTCGCTCTCCACGGCCTCCTGAGGCAGCTGGAGTTCCTCCAGGGTCTCTGTCACCGTGACAATGGCCTCCAGCCCGTCAGAGGCTGGGTCCAACGCTGGGTCCGACGCCTCAGGCATGGCGGACGGCTGGGCGGAGTCTGTCAGGAGGGAATTGCCAATGGGAAGCTGACCAGGCGGCTTGGTCCTGCAGCCACAGGGGTGGGAGAGACCCACCGTCTCTGGGCTAGACTCAAAGACCATGAGAGTCCCGATTCTCACTCAGCCTTTTTGTGGAGGACCTGGGGGACCCAGGGAGCACTGTGGGAGGGAGTTCACCACCTATTCCTCAAGCATCAATCAAGGGCCCACCATGTGGCAGGCCAAGCATTCTTCTGGGCACTGAGGATACAGTGGAGAAAAGCCAGCAAGCCTCCTGCCTAGCTACACATAATAAACAAATAAGCATGTATCATAAAGTTATCATACAAAGAACAATTAGGGGCGCCCGGGTGGCTCAGTCATTAACCGTCTGCCTTCACTTCAGGTCATGATCCCAGGGTCCTGGGATCAGGCCCCGCATCGGGCTCCCTGCTTAGCGGGAAGCCTGCTTCTCTATCTCCCACTCCCCCTGCTTGTGTTCCCTCTCTTGCTGTGTCTTGGTCAAATAAAGAAATGAAATCTAAAAAAAAAATTTTTTTTAAAAGAACAATTAGGCAGGGTAAGGAGATAGAATGGTGAGAAGTACTACTTTAGACAGAGCTGTCAGGAAAGGCCCAAGAGAGACAGTTTCCTGATTAAGGGGTGGAGGAAGAAGGCTGGACCGGTGGTCTCTGCGCTGTGGGACCCTGCTCGTGGAGCAAGGCACAAGGACCCCCAGGTTTTCTAAATGGAAGGGGACAGAGGGCCGTTACGCGGGAGAGCTGAAGGGTGGAGTCCAGGAAGGACATCCAACAGTCACCACCTGAGGGTCTCAGCATTGGGGCAGGAAGGGAAAGGGAGGTACTGCCACGTCCTTCCGGGAACTGCTGCCTTCAGACCACTGGGGCTTTGCAAAGGATAACCTGGTCTTTGGAGAAGAGAAGGAAGATCAGAAAATCAATGAAGCGGCGGTGGAACTGGGCTAAGAAAAGCCCTGAGGGCTGTCTGCGCTCAGCCAGATGTGACTGCACAGCCTGTCCCGCCCCCATCACCTGCTCCAGGGAGCCTGTCTCCTGCCAGGCAAACGAAGCCGTACCTTTGCCCACCTCTGTCCTCCACCTGTTCCCAGCTGCTCACTGTAATTATGATCGTCACCGTGAACCTTCTTCCAGTCCGCCTTCCCAGACGGACCTGCCTTGCTACGGACTTCATTTCCCCACCGCTCCCTTGCCCCGGGCTCAATATGTCTGTGGATCGAGCCCAGCGGAAGTAATGCTTTTCTCTCAGTCTCCCCTCATACTGGGAGCAAGGCATCTTATCTCCCCTTCAGACTAGAAGCTCCCTGAAGGTCGGGGCTGTGCATTCTCCTTCCACTTCCGCCTCCAGCCCCACCAGCACCGCGGGCTCACGAGTGCGGCGAGGACTGAGAACGCCCCGTGACTATCCGCCACCCTCGGTCGGGGCCCTGTGCCTTTGGGGGTCCCAGGCACTGCCTTCCTGCCAGGCCCCAATGTTAAGATGTGGTCAGAAAGCCATCTCTACGCCCAGCGGTCCTTGAGAACCTGCTCCCTATGGGGAGGACTTGTGTCTGTCCATCAACCCTTAGTGGCTAAAGATCTGAGACCATCAAGCTGAAGGTTCCGGACTCCCCCCCCCCCCCGCCCCCTCGTCATGAGAGCTCTGGAGAGCATGACAGTAACTGGATCAGACCATTCATTGGATTCAGAGATTGTCCCTAATCTCTGCTCTAGGGGCGCCTGGGTGGCTCAGTGGGTTAAAGCCTCTGCCTTTGGCTCGGGTCATGATCCCAGGGTCCTGGGATCAAGCCCCGCATCGGGCTCTCTGCTCAGTGGGGAGCCTGCATCCTCTTCTCTCTCTCTGCCTGCCTCTCTGCCTACTTATGATCTCTGTCTGTCAAATAAATAAAATCTTAAAAAAAAAAATCTCTGCTCTACTAATGAGCTGCCCAGAAATGGAAACCTCTCCAACCTCCCAATACGGAAGAGGCGGCTTTGGCACTGGGGAGGCAAAGCCATGGGTGGCCGAAGGGAAGGCAGGTGAGGGGCACAAGGGGGCAAGCCCTCCCTGAGGCCACACAGCTCAAGCCAGAGGGCATCAGCGGAAAGAGAGCCCGAGGTGCCAAGCCGAGCGTCACCCAGCGCTCCTTCAGGCAAGCGGCAAAGACCCGAGAGACACCAGCCCAAGCAGCAGTGGGACTTCCAGGCTCAGCTCTGGGTCGCCGACAGAGACAGGCTGGCCTCAGCCCCTGCAGGGAGGCCGCTCACCTCGGAAGCAGTAGACGTTGAAGCGGCTGTGCTTGTTGGGAAAGCCGGTCTGGTTGGGGAAGAGGAAGAGCGTCTTGACACCAGGCAGGCCGCCCCCGCAGCGCTGGCTGGGCGTGACGATGGGGTAGCGGACGCTGCCATCGGCCAGCCAGCCTGGGCTGCAGCGGTCCAGGCCGCCGTCCCAGGCGGCGTACAGCTGGCCGGTGGTGGCGATCTGCGCACCCCGCTCCCGGCAGTACGCCCGTGCCTCCTCCAGCGTCAGCTTGCCTGCAGGGGCGCCCAGGAACAGCTCTCCTGGCAGGAAAGAGGAGGCTGTGTCACCGGGAAAGCCGGCAGCCCCGTCCACCCTGGCTGGCTTCTCCAGGCCTCCGTCTCCGCATCGGGGACACGGAGTCAACTCCCCTCTTTCGGGGTCAAAGCCTGAGTGGAACCTTGGGATGAAATCACGCAGAGGGGCTGGCTCCACTTCCTCACTCTGCGAAGAAGGAAAGTGAGGCCCGGGGAGGCTGAGAGGTAGAGAGAGGCACGGCAGGTGTCAGACTCAGTCTCCGACCTGTCTGAGGCTTTGGCCATGAACTTGCTTCCATGACAGTGTTTGGAGGGCAGGACCAGCTTCTTTCTTTGGAAGCCCCCCCGGATGCCCGCTTGAACACGAGGGATGATAGGTCCAGCGGAGGCCCCAGGAGGAGCTCCGGCCAGCCCCGGAGAAGGGGCTCTAACCCGAGAACCCCTCACCCCCAATCACCATTTAGGTCTTCGGCATAGCAGTAGACATCATAGAGGTCGTCCGGGTCCACCACTCCGTAGTTCCGGACCCCGGGGAAGCCATCCATGTCTCCATAACAGGCTTCTCGTGGGGTCTGGATGGGATACCTGAGAGCGAGTACAGACGCCTTCATCAGGGAGTCCTCCAGGGATACCCCTTCTGAACCCCACTCCCTTCAAGGCAGCCAGCTGTCTGCCCGGTTCTGCAGGGACACCCCCTACCCCAGGGCAGGCCGCCCTCATTGCCTGGAGGCAGTGGGAGCCGGATGGCTAGGCTGAGACATCAGGCAGTCCCTGCTGAACCAGGGCCCACCGAGAGCTCAGCTACAACTAGAAGCCCCTGGTCCCCAGCCGCCCACCCACCTCACGGTCTGGTCGGACAGCCAGCCCGCGTCACACTGCTCATAGCCCCCGAGGTAGGCGGCGTAGAGCTGCTCCGGGGTGGCGATGCGGGCTCCGATGCGGGCACAGGCCTCCTGGGCCCCCGTGAAGGAGAAAGCATAGCGGGCAGAGCCTTCCCGGTAGAGAAAGACGACCCCTGGGGGGCAGAGAGGAGCCCTGAGGCAGGATCACCCCCACACCGGCCTCCCCTCGCCCTCCTTGTCACTCCCTATACACGAGGAGTCAAGTCCAAACGGTGCTCACCGGACAGCAGGAGGGGCTTAGGTTAGACTGTGAGCAGGATTCCCTGCACCCCGCAGAGAGAAACGAGGTGACCAAGGCCTGTATCTACTCACTCCTTTTCCAGCTCTGTGGGTGCCTTCCACCTGGGTGGGCTTCCCCCTCCCTGCCCGAACCTCCCTCCTCCGGCCCTCACCTTTGACCTTGACCTCCACGGCGTCGCTGCTGTCGTCTATGCCGTGCTGGACCTCGCAGCGGTAGATGCCCGAGTCGTTGGGCCGCAGCTCGCTCAGCGCCAGGGACACGTCGGTGAGCGACGCCGGGTAGGCCGGCAGCGCCACGCGGAACCGGTAGGCCTCGCTCACCTTGACGCGCAGCCCCCGCGCCACCAGCACCTCGGCCTCGCGGCCGCCGGACAGAAAGGTCCACTTGACCCGCGGGGAGCCCAGCACGGCCCGGCGGCGCAGCGGCGGCCGCAGGTAGTGGACGTGGCACGGGATGGTGAGGGCGCCGCCCAGCACACCCTGCAGTGGCGCGTCGCCCGCGATGCGCACGCGGAAGGCCCGGTCCTCTGCGGGTGGGGGAGTGGGCGGGGCCAGCTGGAACTGGTGGGCGCGAGGGTCCGCACCGTCCCACCCTATCTCCCAGCCCCGGGATCCCTGCCACCCACCCCAAGGGCCGCGCGTGCCGGCCTCTAGGGCCCCAGGACCACCCCGGACACTCTGCAGAGCTGCCCCCAGGTGTCCCAGTCAGTTCTCCCAGAGAGCAGCCCAGTACCGCTCCAGAACCGCTCCAGAGTCCCCGGGGGCCCAGCCCAGGTCTACTCTGCTCCCCAGGTCCTCCAGCCCTGGCCTCAGTCTCCCCTGTTTCCTTCAGACTCACTTTAGGATTTCTCCCCCCTCTACCCCTTTCTGCCTCCCCAGCCCATCTACAGGCCCCAGACCCGAGAGACGGGCGGCCTTGCACCTGCTGCCCCTCCCGGCCCTTGCCCCAAGTTTTCCCTCCTCACCCAGAGCCCACGGTTCTTCCATTGTTTCCAAGTGTCCCAGACCAGGCTTTCCCCTCAGTGCCCCTAATCCTCTCTCCCTGGGTCCTCCAAGACCACCCCCTTCCACAGGGGCGATTCGGGGGACAGAGACAGTGACCCTGAGTGCGGTTGCTTACCTGAGCTGTCCCCCTCCAGGGCATCAGCTAAGGCCACAGGGCCCTGGGCCAGGGCCAGAGCTGCCAGCAGGGGCAGGAACCGCGGGGCCATGCTCAGGCTGGTGGAGGGACTTGAGGAGGAAAGACGAGGTTAGACCTCAAGATGGACTTCCCCGGGCTCCCAACCACATCCAGCTGGACTCACGCATGTCATGGCCCAGAAGCCCGCTGTTCCCGCCTCATGTTAACTCCCTTGTTTCCGATCCTATCTCCCCACTAGGAGGTTCTTCCTTGGAACCAAGACCAGGTTCTAGTCGTGAACTTGCTGCATGACTTGAGGCCGGGTCCTTAACCTCTCTGGGCCTTGGTTGGCCGACTTGTACAGGAATGGCCACCACCTCTGGGGGCATGATGAGGCTATGGACTTTAGAGCCCTGTCTATCCTAAAACCCCTGCACAGACGCACAGCTCCAGGTACACTGTAGGAGCTCAATAAATGCTGGTAGTATGCGTGGTGGGTGCGATTGTACTTAACAACCCCTGTGCTCAGGGCGCCTGCGGGGCTCAGATGGTGAAGCGTCTGGCTTTGGCTCGGTCATGATCCGGGGGTCCTGGGATCGAGCCCTGCGTCGGGCTCCCTGCTCAGCGGGGAGCCTGCTTCTCCCTCTACCTGCTGCTGCCCCTGCCTGTGCTCTCTCAGTCTCTGAAAAATAAATAAATAAAATCTTAAAAACAAAAACAAAACCAACCCCCTGTGCTCCTCCCATGCCAGACTCCCTCTTTGAACCCAGAACCTCCTCCTCCCCCAGTATCCCTCCAGGATTCCCTTCCTGGCCCTTCCACCCTGAGTACTGTAACCACCTAGCCTCCTCCAGGAAGGCCTCCTAGACTGAACCTGGGCAATGTGCAACTTCTCTCTAGCCCTGCCCCTCCTTGGCCTCCCCCTACCCCATGGTTACTTATAAGGAAACTCTTCTCTTTACTGGTAGCATCCTCCGCCCCCTCCTTGGCTGCCTTCTCCCTTCTTCCCAGCCTTCCTTTCTGCCTGGCACGGGCTTTCCCACCGGATCTCCTGGCTCAGAAACCGGCTGGGACAAAGCCCCTGTCTCTGCCAGTCTGGCCTCCATCCAGCCTCTCCCTTCCCCCACCCCAGGCCTAGGCTCGGGGGGGGGCGCCTAAAGGAGGGTGAGACCAAATGGGAGGGGCCATGTCCCTCCTGCCCTTGGCTATCGGACACTCTGAGAATCCACACTAGCCCTCTGAAGATCTCAAGGCACCTGCACACTCATAATGGAGGGATGCAGGGGTGACACGGAGAAAGGGGACCCAGAGAGGGCTAGGGCTGACCCTGGTCCCCAGCAAAGCCAAGTCAGATACCGGGCCAAGGTGTCCGCAGGAGGGAAGGCTGGGGAACTAGTGTCCAGCATCCGTACGGGTCGGGCTCGTCGAAATGCATGCAGACCCGGGTCTGCCATGGAAAAGGTGAGTGTCCCAGCAGGAGGGATGCAAGTCAGACTACAAGCAAGACTTCCTAGTGCTCAGGTTCATTCCCACTCCAGGCCACTGTTCGACCCCCATCTTCTTAGGCCTCTTAGGCTCTGCCTTCCCGCACATCTCCCTGTCTGGAGCCTGAGCGGCTGGGACATTCCTCTCTCCTCCCCAACTCTCCGAGGGATCTCAGATCCTCCTCCAAAAGCCTCCCCACCGACAACACCGCCCTTCCCCCATTAAGGCTGGGCTTCATCTCTTCAGGGTCACACTTGGGGAAGGAGTGACGGAAGCTAAATGTCTAGGGTCTTTCTCTATGGGGCCAGACCAGAGGCTGCTGAGCCCAGCTCTGCGCATGGGGGCACCTGGGAGGACCGCTTTCTGGGGTAGGTGGGGGACCATTCGGCATGGGTGGCCAGTCCGTGCTGGGCGCTGGGCAGACTATTCACCTTGCCTGTGAGCTGGGAGAGAGAGGTCCTGGCCAGGCCCGTTTCTGGAGCCTTCCCTCCCCTCTCTTTGGGCTTGAGCTGGAGCAGCTCACAGACCTGGGTCCCAGCTCTCCGACAGGCGGCCCAGAAACCCATATATTTGGAGCCACTCTGGGACCCACAGCCTGGACCCCCCTTTCACCTCTGTTTTGAAGGTGAAGGAGTAAAGGGAGAGGGTCTGAGGCTGGTGAAGGCCTGGTGCCACAGGAATAAGGGGGTCATCCCACCCAGTGGGAGTCACTGACCAGAGGGGTCAAGAGGGGGCCTGGATTGTCTGGTTCTCATGATCAGAGGCATCTGCACTGCCCCCCACCCCACTGCCAACCCCGCCCAGCTTGGGCCTCAGCTCCCTCCTGGGAAAATTATGGCATCCCCTCAGCGGGCACCAGCCGCAGACCTGGGCTTGGGGCAGGGAGCGGGCCCGGGCCTTCTCCAGCCCCTCTGCTGTCCTCCAGAGCACACGCCCTCTCCATCTCTAACTTGGAGAGCTCGGCATTTAAGGGGGCTTCCTGTCCCTGATGCCACACCGACCCTCTGTCCAGCTCCAGGATTTCTGCCCTTGCCTTGCATTTTGTTCAGGCAGCTTCCCTCTTGTTACGTTGTCATGCCCGTCTGACTGCTGAGTCCAGCTCCCTCCCAGGCTTGAAGACCCAATCCACAGAGGATTAAGATCAAGAGTAGGCCATGTGTGTGTGTGTGTGTGTGTGTGTGTGTCCAACACCCCCATCTCTGCACTGACTGCCCTCCCCAACTCCAGGCTGGCCATCTGAGGTCTGCCCTAGAGGAACCAGGCTCCGGTACGCAGCAAGGGCAGCAGGAGGGAAGTTCTCACTGTCGCCTTAGTGTGAGTAGCAACACGAGCCACGCGACACCAACCACAGCCGCCAATCCCTTAGCCGGGCCTGCAGGACCCACTATAGAAATTGCATAAACAGTCCTAGTGATCAGAAGCACAACTAGTAATACAATCAGCAACATCACAAGCCAGCGACTGCAGTTCCTCGGCTCTGTAAGGCGGATGCTGCCAAGTTAGCATCAGGCGCTGGTGATGCTGTGGGAGGGCGTGGGTCAGAGTGGGTGGGTCGTGGGTTAACAGCCTCCCTTGATCTTACGCATTTTTCTGGAATAGAAGTCGTGCAGGTATTAACGGTGCTAACAAAACTGATGGCAAAATCTCTTGATCCCGTTGGAAGCAGGAGAGCAGGGGACAGGAAAGGACCTGGGGCAGGGGTGTCCCCGCCCACCCGCCACGCTAGGAAGGAGAGCAGCAGTGGTAACCAGAATTGCGGCTCCTGGTTACCGACCCTCTTCCCAGCCAGGCCACTTAAAAACGCTTCCCACGGGCAACCTTAACTTTGAGAAAAATACTATCTGTAGGTTACACCGATGCGGAGCCCGAGGTTCAGAGAGGTCAGCTAATTTGCCCAAGGTCACAGAGCAATTAACTGAGAGTTGGGACTCCCGGCGCCAGTGGGCGCCCGGACCACCGGCCGAGGTCGTCCCGCGGGCCCCCAGAAGGGCTGCTTCCCGCTCCTCCCGCCGCCCGCCTGCCCCGCACAAGGTCGGAGTCGGGGCGGGGGGCTGGCACCCGAGCGCACAGCAGGGAGGCCGCGGGGGCCGGGGGCGTTCCCATCAGCCCGCCGACTGGGGCACGCAGGTCCGGCCGCACACGGCGGAGGGGTGCGGACCGCAGGGCCGGAGGCTGCGGCGGCGCTCGGGGGCTGGCAGGGTCGGGGGCTGGGTGCGCCGCGGGAGGCCAGGGCTGCGCGGTCGGGGGGCGCGGACCGCGGGCGGCCGGCGGGTGCCCCCAGCTCTCGGGCGGCCCGGCTGCGCTCTCGCTCACCTACCTGCAGGCTGCGGGGGCCCGGGGCGAGGGGGCGGCACCGCCGGGTTTGCCGCCTCCTCCGGGCTCTCCTCCGGGCTCTCCTCCGGGTCCACGCTCGGTCCTGCGGCTGCAGGCGACTGCGGCGGGAACTGCGCGGGCGCACGAGAGGCCGGGCCCGCAGGATGTTCGGAAGAGGGCGCCGGGCCGCCGGGCGCCGCACAAAACCCCCTTTCTTCCCCCCGCCCCCGCCCCGCCCCTCCCCGGGGCCGCCCCCGCCCCCTGGCCGGGGACGCGGGGGGCTCGGGAAGGTCACGCGACCCGCTGCCTCCTCTGCGTCCGCTCCCGGCGGCGGCCGCGAGAGCAAGGACGTGCGAAGTAGGACATCGTTCTGGGGAGGAGAAGCCGGGCACGGGGAGCAGGGAGGGAGGGCGGGCAGCAGGGGCGGGGAGAGAGCGCTCGCGGAGCTGGAGGGGAGGCTGCAGCAGGAGGGATGGAAGTTAGACAGCCGGAGGGACTTCCCGCGGCGCAAGGGGAGAGGCGGAGGGCCTCAGACTTGGGCAGTAAGGGAAAGGATGACGGGAGCATAAAGATGCTGGAGGGAAGCTGGTTTGGGGAGGCCGGATGAAGTGCAGAGGACCGTAGTCCTCTCCCCGTGGGCAGCTCTGATTGGGTTTTGTCTCTGGGGGGGCGCCCACTGCCTGCACAGAGGAGGAGCTGAGTTTGCAGCTGGTCGGACGGAGGTTAGACCGCAGATTCGCGGCTTCAGCAAAGCAAGTCAGGGACGCTCCGGTCGTGGGGCTGGGGGCGCACCGGGAACGGGCACACCCGTCCTGCGAACCGAAGTGCGAAACCCAGGCGTTGCTGGGAGCCCCGAGGGCCGGCTGGCCAGGGCTGGTGCCATGGATGTGCTGCCTGGTGCCAGGGGGTGGACTTTGAGTGCCGCCGGCTGTGGGGGAGTCCCCAGAATACCAATGACGCCCCAGAGACTCCCCTTCGCTCGGCTTTCCCAGGCTCTCTCTGCCCCTCCCCCTGCTGTCTCCCCCTCCCTCCTGGGACTTGAAGCAGAACCCCTGGCACGGACTGTGGGATCGACAGCCAGATGCCTGGAGTGTCTCCCCTGGATACTGGTGCTGGCACGGAGGATAGCTTGTTGGGGGATTTGAGCCCCATCATCTCCAGCACCACCCCCAAAATATCCCGAGTAAAGCGGGGTGCCTGCAGGGCAAGTCATCGTCGGGACAGGTCCCTGAGCTTCCATTTAGGCTGCACCCCAGTCCCTCCCGCCTGTACGGGACTCTGCACTGCCTCTCTCCATGCCCCAGCCGCCCCGGTCTCCTGCTCCCAGGGCTGTGGACTGGCTTCCAGAGGGCTTCGCAGAAGCTCACAATAAGCTCCTCCCCAGAGCTTTGAGGATCTGCAGGGAGAAGTCGGGCCCCTCCCAGGACAGCCGTCTACTGGACAGGCAGGAGAGGGGGACCCGGTGTGGTAGGTGGTAGGTCTTCTGGTAAATGAAATGACCCCGGCAGGGATGGAGCCTGAAAGGACAGAACAAGGGGCCTGGCAGGGTCTGGGGAAGGAGGGACCTCCATCTGCCATTGATTCCTTTCATTACCTAAATGTTAACTGAATGTCCACTATGGACCAGGCAGTACTTTAGGACCAAGTCCTCCGGTGGAGAGGGGGGCACCCAGCCTTGGGGCAGATCTGAGCAGCACCTGATAGGCCCAGGACCTCCCTTTGCTCCCCTCAGACCTCACAACCCCTGCTGAAAGAGAGCCTGCCTCCCCCAGGACGGTCTCAGAGCAGGTGCCTGCCTCCAGCCTGCCCCAGCCGGGGCTGGGATCGGCTCCGCCCCGGGGCCTGAGCCCACACAACCAAGTGGCTGAAATTCAATTCAATCCTAGTGGTGACCGGCATGTAGCCACAGTTCTTGCCGCGGGGAAACCTGGCTGTGATGGGGAAAGACGGAGAAAGTGACCTTCTTTGCCACCTCCCCTCAGGACTAGAAGCATGGGCACACGTTTTGGTGCCCTGGGGGAGTCCGACCTTGACCGAGGCCAGCAGCAGCAGCTGGGGTTGGACCAGGCTGGTACCAGACAATCTGTTCCAAGAGGCAGCCCCCTGGTGGGAACCCAGATGCCCTGTGGGAACAGGGAGCAGCCACTTGAAGACTGCTGAGAGCCTGGACTCCGGAGGCGCGGGCCCTGAGGTCAACCCCCCCCCCCCCCCCCCGCCCCGCTTGCCAGCTACAGGGGCCAAACCTTGCGAAGGGCTTCCTTTCTCGATCGTTTCCTCTTCTGAGCAACGAGCTGCAGGGAATCTGTCGCTCCGGGTAATGTCTACTGTACCTGGCCAGCGGGCAAGCTCAGCAAAATCTCGTTCTTTCCCTTTGCCAGTCACACACACGTGTGCACGTGCCCACGCGCGCGTGCGCACACATGCCCCAATCTGCACGAATCTCCCGGCCAGGAGGTCGGTGGGCGGCTCCCGGGGATGAGACGGAGGGCTCATTATCCTAGAGAGGAGTCTTTCCCTGAGGGCTTCCCAGGGGAGGCAACGAGTGCCTCCCCCAGACCCTTGCACGTTTCCAGTGCACGCTAACACGCACCTGCTGGTCAGGGACTGTCTTTCCTGTCTTTCCTTGCACCTGCCCCTGGCCCTGTGACCGCCACCACCACCCGTTTCCATCCCTTCCTAAGAAGAGGTGAGAACCAGGGCCTCACCAAGGTCTCAAACAGGGACCTTCAGGGACTGACTGACACCATCAGGATCGCCAGAAGCAGGAAGCATTAAAGTCAGATTTCAAGCAGAACTTCCTGCCCCAGTAACGAAAGGAGAACGTCTCAGGGAGCCATAGAATCTTCTGGACAAGGAGAGAGACCCAGAGGCGAAGTGACTGTCTGGGGTCACACAGCAGTAGGGTTGTGTCTAGGGTTGACCATGACCATGACTAGTGTCCTGAGGGATGGACGTCCAGGCCAGGTTTCCTGCCAGGGCCCCAGCTGTCTCTTGGGGGACAGAAATGGAGACAGAGAGAAGGAGGGAGAGGGGGGCAGCCCAGCTGGCTGGCCTCCCAACCTCCTGGGCCCTGGGGAGTTTTCCAGTCTCTCTGGAGGAGAACAATTAGTCTCCTGCCTCTCCCTCTCCCCCTCCCCCACCAATGTCCCCACCCAGGCCAATGCTGAGGCCATGACCCAAGTTAAGGAAAGAGAACCCCCCTCAGTCATAGCCTCCCTGGCTCCAGGGCCTTCCTCACTTCCTCCCCAGCCACAGTGGCCCCTGGGAGAGCCTGTCCTTATGGCCCCTCGAGCACCTGTCTCCACTGTCCCAGACTTGGAGGTGGGGCCCCGGCAGCTCAGTTCCTTTCTCATAGCACCTGGGTCCTCGGCCACGGGGACGGGGGAGTGGGGCTGTACACACAGGGCTCCAGACGCTGGCACAGCTGTGCTGGGAGAATGGTGGCTTTGATAGCTTCTGAAAGGGGCCAGGAAGCGCGGGACCCCGGCCCAGACGAGGGAGGGGCCAGCCATGTTCTGAGGGCTCCTGCAGCTGAAGGCCAGCGGTGGGGGGGGGGGGGCAGTGGCAGGGGAGGTGGGGTGGCGAGGAGACAGAGGTGGGACCTACAGGCTGAACAGCATTTTGGGGAGCCCCTGAGCAGGAGTGGATGGACCCTTGCTGCCAGGGGACCTAAGTCCTATGTTCGGAGGGGACCACGAGACTGTTCTCCAAAGAACAGCTGAGGGAACTGGACGGCTCGACCATGAGGACATCCAGCTCTCCTCCTGGAGAAAGCCGGCCCGTCTGCAGGCCTCTTGCAGCCCGGGTCCCTGCGGCCGGACAGCGGGCTCTGGGGCAGGCGCTCACATCTGCCCCCTCCTCACCTGCAAAATGGCAACAGCATCTTGTTTTCTGTATTGTTTTGTTTTTTTAAGATTTTTTTTTGACTTATTCGAGAGAGGGAGAGACAGATAGAGACGGGGAGCGTGGGCGGGGAGGAGAGGGAGAAGCAGGCTCCCCACTGAGCAGGGAGCCGGATGCAGGGGCCTGATCCCTAGACCCTGGTATCCTGACCCCCGGGGGAAGTCAGGTGCTGCACCGACGGAGCCTCCCGGGCGCCCCCTTGTGTTCTGGCTTTGACATTGGAACCACGTAAACATGTTATATAATTGAATCATAAAATTAAATTTAGAATAATTAAATTAATTTAAAAGCAGAACAGGGATGCAATTCCTAAACACCTGAAACAAGGTGAAGCAAGGGCCCGTGATTGTACGTGAAGCTGGAGGCAAAGCCACGGGGAAGAATTTTCTTTCAAGTGATGATGGGGCTCAGCGCGCTGACTCTCCATCCCTACGAGCTAAGAGAACCACGGAGAAACCATAACGTTGGCGCTGGGATTGCAAAATACACCACTTACTGTGACGAGCAAGTAAGTAATGACAGGAACGGTGCTCGGAGAGGAGTTTCAGCGGGAGAACAGGAGAGGAAAGGCGACTGCTAATCCCGCCCGCGAACTGGAGATAACAGTGCGAACTCACGGTGTGGACGCCGCGGAAAGGGCTTAGAATCAGTGACTCCCCAGTAACACTGAGTGCTCCCGGGGTCCAGACCGTGGTCTCCAAATGGTACTTTCTGGGAGCCTGGGGGGCTCAGTCCATGACGCACCTGCCTTCACTCAGGTCATGATCCTGGGGTCCTGGGATGGAGCCCCGCATCAGGCTCCCTGCTCAGCGGGAAGCCTGCTCCTCCCTGCCTTTCCCGCTGGCTTGGGCTCTCTTTCACTCTCTCTGTCTCAAATAAATAAACAAAAAAATCTTAAAAAAAAAATAAGTGGTACTTTCTGCTCCCAGGAACCAGGCCTCTTTGGAGACGCCCCAGTGAGGGGTTGTCACGCTTGTGAATAAAGGAGGTTTTGAGACTCAGGTCAGGCTCATGTCCAAAGGACCCAGTAGCCACCTTGCGAAGTCTCCCACTGGCCAGGATGACGTATCAGCGTTAAAATGAATAATGAGGGGCGCCGGGGTGGCTCCGTGGGTTAAGCCTCTGCCTTCGGCTTGGGTCATGATCTCAGGGTCCTGGGGTCGAGCCCCGCATCGGGCTCTCTGCTCAGCGGGGAGCCTGCTTCCTCCTCTCTCTGCCTTCCTCTCTGCCTACTTGTGATCTCTCTCTCTGTCTAATAAATAAATAAAATCTTTAAAATAAAATAAAATGAATAATGACAGGACACCTCAGTGGCTCAGTCAGTTAAGCATCTGCCTTCCACTCAGGCCTGAGTCCTGGGATTGAGCCCCTGCATCGGGCTCCCTGCTCAGCAGAAAACCTGCTTCTCCCTCTGCCTGCTGCTCCCCCTGCTTGCGCGCACTTTCTAACAAATAAACAAGATCTTTAAACAATAAATAAATAAAGCACACACATAAGTGTGCACGTACTCAGTGAATTTTCCAAAAAAACAAGAATGGGGGCGCCTGGGGGGCTCAGTGGGTTAAGCCTCTGCCTTTGGCTCAGGTCATGATCTCAGGGTCCTGGGATCGAGCCCCACATCGGGTTCTCTGCTCAGTGGGGAGCCTGCTTCCTCCCTCTCTCTGCCTGCCTCTCTGCCTACCTGTGATTTCTGTCAAATAAATAAATAAAATCTTAAAAAAAAAAGGAATAATGACCATAACAGAATGAAGCCTATCAAATCTGTAAAGTCCAAGAGTTCATCATGATACTAAAAAAGAAAATCCCTGGTCACCTTTGGACACTGACGGGCGCCGACTCACAACGGTAAAGAGTAAGAAGGTGTATGGGGCCGTGGAGGTGCCCACCCGTGTCCCCTTAGCAGCCACCTCAACAGACCAAAGGCTGCTGACTGCCTGGGGACTTTTTCTGCTGAACAGGTGGACAGCAAGTCAGACGTGAGCAGGAGCTGACGGCATGGAAACAGCCTCAGCTCGTGACAGTGGGGAGGCTGGTAGACCAGAGCCCCAGCCCCCCTCAAGTGGGAGCAGAGTGAGGCCAGCCCCCCCGCCCCCGGGTCTCTCCGTACTCCCCGCAGCTTTGCGCTCCAGCTGGGCCCTGTTGGCCCTGTCCCAGGTGCTAGGACTCTTTACTCAATGATCTCTTGGATTCCTTCCCTTCCCCATCCCACTGTCCTTTAAGATCTGGGGATTCAGAGCCACCAAGTCAGAGCACACGTGGCGGGCACAGCAGCCGTCCCAATGGGACATTTGTGATCGGGTGTGAGTGTGTTCAGAGGGCTCGGTAAGCTACGAGAGCAGGAAGCCAGGCTCCCACGGGCCCCATCTCGGCCCCCCCCCGCCCCCGCCTCGCTCTCAGCTCACCCGTAGCCTCTGTGATCAGGCTTCAGGGGAGGAGGAACCCCAGGCCTGCTTCGTGGACGGGTCACTCTGGTCACCGACGTGAGCTGACCGGGGGAGGTTTCGGGCAGGATGCTGGCCACCCGAGTTTGCAGCAGGGAGCAGGGGCACACGGCTGGGTTGGCTGGTCAGGCCAAGAAAGGGCCCAATGGGAAGGTAGGAGATGAGGAAGCCGAGGGCGAGCCGTGGATGGCCCGCAGGAGGGGTACTGTTTCTGCGCAAGTCCCACTCACATGTCAGGGGCACGAACGCCAGCCTTTGTCCCCCCCCCACCCCGCCAGCACCACACGAGGCCGGTGAATGGCGTGGTTGTGGCGGTGGATAGAGGTCGGCACGGCTGGCTCCCTCTCTCCAGGCCCGATCTAGCAGCGGCCGTGGCTGGACGCTCGGCCGGTCGGCAGCACAGACAGGAGCCGAGCCCTCACACGTGCCGTCCCTCGGGGAGGTCGGTCGGCCACGGGGAAGCAGGCTGACTGCGGCGCACCTCTTTCAGTCTGGAGCGGAGCAGTGTCTGCTTCCGGGGGTCATGCACATTCTGGATGTGGATTTGCCTTCGCCGCCCAAGGGCCTGGGCCAGGACCAATAGCCAAGGAGACGAAGGAAATGGTCTATCCCTACAAGATCCCACACGATATCACCTCTAACCAAGGGGAGCACTCGGCCGCAAAGGAAACGTGGTGATGAGCCCAGGACCAGGCGTCCGTCGGCCCTGCCATCCAGCACAGCCCCGCGGAGCTGCGAGCCCGGCAGGACAGAGGACGGCCTCTGTCCAGCACATGTTCACTCCAGCTTGGAGGGCACATGCTCTGCGACCGGGGCAGTGGACTTCAAAACACGATCTACATTTTGAACCAACGCCATTATCCGGCGCTGGGCCTGGATGGCCGGAAATCGTGCGTGTGGGAACCAAGGCATGGAAAGAACAGTGAGGTCGCCCCCAGTCCCAGTGACCAGCTTGGGAGATTCGTGCTTCCCATCCCTGGAGGCGCTGCAGGATCAGAAGCCCTGGTTCCTGGGGTGGGAGATGGGGTCTGCCAGGGGTCACAGTAGGGCACGGCCGGAGCTAAGGTGCTCGCAGCCTCTGGCTCCTTTGGGGCACCTCATGCCAATACACCGACAGGCACAGAAAGGAACTACAGTGGCGAAGGTTTGCTCTTATGTAGCCCATGTCAGCCCTTCCAGGGCTGCTGGACAGACGTCAGGACAGGGCCAGCCCCACCCCCACACTCTGCCTCACACCCTCTGTTGGCTGCCTTCCCCCCTGCTGCCTTCTCCAGCCCCCCACCAGGGCCTCTTAGCATGACCCCCCAATACACTGCTCAATCCCGAAAGCCTTGACCCAGCCTCCGGTTTGAGGGGCCGCCACCACCTTCACTCAGGCTGCTGTACCAGGTTATCGCGGGCCGGACAGCTCAAACACAAACGCGTCTTTCTCTCTCGGCTCCGAGGCCAGCAGATCTGGTGTCTGGTGAGGGCTCGCTTCCTGCCTTCTCATCGGAGAAGCAAGTTTCTCCCTAGTCTCTTCTTATAAGGACGCGGATGTCATCGCGGGATTACCTCCCAATGGCCCCGTGTCCAAAACCATCACACTAGGGATTAGGGCTTTAACATATGGATTTGTGGGAGGATGCAAACGTTCATTCCCTAGGCACCTCACTAAGACAAATAGGAGAGAATCAAGCGTTAATCCGACCTTTCCTTTTTTTTTTTTTTAATTTGACCTTTCCTGAGTGGGTTCTAGGGTGACTATCATCGACGAGGGACATTTTTCTTTATGGAAGAGTTCACAGTTAATAATCAAGGAAAAACAACAAAATCAGAGTGTTTTCATTTTGTGCTTCTGATGGAATGATGCATGTAGAGGTGATCACCAGTGGCCCTTAGATTAAAAGGGGATGGGTGACGGGTCAGGTGCTGGGCACAGAAAGATACGTCCGCATCTTAATCCCTGAACCCGTGACTGTTCACTCGTTTGGAAAAGGGTCTTTGGAGATGTAACTCATTACATGAATGTATTCCCAAAATTCAGTCACTGGTTTTGAGACAAGATCATCCTGGATTAGCCAGAGTGGGGAGCAAATTCAATGATAAGTGTCCTCAGGAAAGACAGAAGACGTGAAGAGGAGGAAGCAATGTGACCACAGACACAGAGAGAGGAGCTATGTCCCCAGAGACACCAAAGAGTGCTGGCTGCCACCAGAAGATGAAAGCAAGGAGGAGTCCTCCTCAGAGTCTGCACAGGGAGGGCTACGCCGCCAACACCAAGAGTTTGGACTTCCGGCCTCCAGTAGAAGAATACATTTCCGTTGCCATAAACCACCATGTCTGTGGCAATTTGTTGCAACAGCCAAAGACAACTGGCACAACGGGGACATTTGCAAGGAATGCGTCAGGCCGATGCGACAGAGTGTACCGGTCAACCGTAGGGGCAACACCAGATACCACGTGCGTCCTGACGTGACGCACGATCCTACTCACGAAAGACTCCTGGGAAACAGTGAATGTGTGTTTAATCAAACGTCTAAATATGGTGGTGGGGGACAGAGGAACGTGTGAAATGACGCTACAAGGATACACTCAGGCAGATCTAGAATGTGGGAGACTCGGCAGGAGAACGACGCGATTTCCTAAACAAACAAAATGGCATAGAAAACGGGAAGGTGGAAGAAATATTACTCTAAGAAATTAACCGGGGCGGCCTGGGGGGTCAGTTAGTTGAGCGTCCAACTCTTGATTCAGGCTCGGGTCGTGATCTCAGGATCCCGAGATCGAGCCCTGCCTGGGGCCTGCGAGGCTCTGCGGTCATCAAGGAGTTGGGCCGAGCTTCTCTCTGCCCCTCCCCCCGCCTGCATGTGCTCACTCTCTTGTTCTCTCTAAATGAACAAACAAAATCTTTTAGAAAAATAAATAAAAATTAGAGGGTGTGAGGTTGAGGAACCAGGTGGTGAGGGAGGGCACGTACTGCATGGAGCACTGGGTGTGATGCCAAAACAACGAACGCTGTTATGCTGTAAATAAACAAATAAAAATAAATAAATAAATAAATAAAAATTAACCAAGAAAAAGCCATCAAACAGAATGTATAGCCCTTACTTAGATCCTAGTTTGGGAAAATCAGCTATAAAATTATATTTTTAGACATGCCATGAAAACTGATCATGGAGTATGTATTAGATAATGTCCACTGGGAGAGACGTGATAAGGAATTATGAATATTATTTAAAGTCACTATATGTTAGAAATAGTGAGGATTAAGAGGGAAAATAATGGTCTGTCTGCGATTTGCTTCAAAATACTCCAGCACAGGGGCGCCTGGGGGGCTCAGGTAGTTAAGTGTCTGTATTTGGCTCAGGTCGTGATCCCAGGGTTCTGGGATCCAGTCCCACATCGGGTTCCTTGTTCAGTGGGAAGCCTGCTTCTCCCTCTGCCTGCCTCCCCCCTGCTTGTACACGAGTACTCTCTCTGGCTCGCTCGCTCTCTCTCTCGGACAAATAAATAAATAAAATCTTAAAAAAAAAATACTCCAGCACAAACAAACACAAGCGAGGGAATTCACAGACCCCAAAGGCTCCGTTTCAAAACGGTCAGGCTGGAGGATACAGCGGTCCGCCGGCCGAGTCTCTCTCTGCGTAGGTTTAAAGTTCTCCATAATAAACAAAAAATTGTAATAGGAATGTGGAGAGTAGTTGCAAAAATTAGCAAGCATGTGTATTCATGGGCGAAAAAACCAAGCTTTGCAGCAGATGGAAAGGTCCTGGGGCCGGTTCCCACCTGGTCTCTTGACAACGTCAGGGCACCGTGCAGAAGGAAAGCCATCTCCCTTCAGGGGAGCTGTTGAGCCCGGCATCATGGCTTTCGGGGCTCTCACTGCATAGCACGCCAGGACTGGGAGAAGGAGGCGGCGGCCGCCCCTGGGGTCTGGACGCGGGCGGGCTGCGGCGTCCCTCCCAGGCCGGAGTCGGCTTGCTCTCTCCTGCCCCCTTGCGGCTGCGCGAGGCCATGCAGTCGGTTCTAGAGAAACCGGGGCCCGCGGAACAGGCAGCGGTCCCCGGCCGCGGCACCCACGGCGGCTGCAAGACCTGCCGCAGCGCTTCTTACCGCTTCCTTCCGCGGCGGTGACTGGCGGCGCTCGAGGTGGCTGTCCACGGGCCCGGGCCCCTGAATGTCTGGGATAAGGAGAACCCGTTGCTGACCGCGAGGCCCAGCCGCCCCAGGGAGGAGTGCTGTGCAAGGCGCGGCGGTCCGGAGGCCAGTCCCCGGCCAGTCCCGCCGGCTGCGGACACCCGGGCCGCAGTTACTGTGGGTGTTGTTACCGCTACTGTCCCCACAGTCACCGCCGACGGCTACAGTACCGGTGTGTGCGGCACGTGGCCCTGTCCCCGTTGCCCCCAGGGCCGACCCGGGGGCAGACGGACACGCCATCCGGGCCGAGGGTCGCTGAAGAGCCCTTCGTCCCGTTACGCGAAGCCCCACGGGGTGGATTCTCTTTGGCGACCGCAAGAGCCCGCCTGGACCTGCAGCCAGCGGCTTCGGGGGGTCCGTGCCCGGTGCGCCGGGAGCCCTTCGCGAGCGCGAGCTGGCCGCGGTGGACTCGCACCGCCGGACCCGGAACGCGGACAAACGCGCGGATTCATGCAAACGCGCGTCCTGAAGAAGACACGTCGCGGCGTCCGCGCTCGTCTCCGCAGCGCCCGGCCTGATGCTGGCGCTCCCGGTCCCGTTCCGCGCCGCCCGCGGGGCCGCCCGTGCCGTCGGGTGCCCGCGCCGCGCCGCTCCGGGTGGCCCGGCTGCCCCCGCCCCCACCCCGCGCAGCGCCCGCTTCCCAGCAGCTGAGCGGTGGTTTGCGTTTCCTGCTGGGGCGGGAGACCGGCGGGGCGTGGCGGGCCGTCTCGGCTGGTCCGGCCGCACGGTCTCGGCGGGAGCGGGGCGCCCCGCGTGGGGCTCCGCGCAATGGCACCCGCGTTCTCCAGCGGCCGCGCCTGCAGTCCCGCCTCCGTCGGTGGGGCCCCCGCCCCCGCAGGCAGGAGCCCCACCTCCGCCCGTGTCCCTGGGCGCTAGGTCAGCCGGCCGGGCCCCAGGCCGCCCCCGCCCCACGCCTCGACGCGAGAAGTCCTCGGGCTGCTGGGCTGGGGGACGCAGCCGTCGCTTAACGCCCCGGGCGCCCGCCCGCCCCCAGCAGCGGCCGCGGGATCCGCGCGTCCGAGGTCCCGCCCGGCGCCCCCACCTCCTCCCCCACGCCCGGCCCGGCGGGACCCCGGGACCCCCGGCCGTGGCGGGCTGCGGGACGGGGGCGGCGGGAGGTCCCGCGCCGGGGCCGCGGCGGCCCTACTCCGAGTAGCAGTAGGTCCCGAAGGCCGCCTGCTGGGCTCGCGGGAAGCCGAAGCTGCGCACGCCGGGGTCGGGGAGGCCCCCGCAGCGCGGCCGCGGCGACGTGATGGGGAAGCGCACGCTGCCGTCCGCCAGCCAGCCGCCGTCGCACTGGTCCAGCCCCGAGAACTTCCAGGCGGCGTAGAGGTGCCCGACCTTGGCCACCGTGGCCCCGCGCCGCCGGCACGCCGCGTGCGCTTCGGACAGCGTCAGCCGCCCGGGCACGAAGAACACGTGGCCTGCGGAGCGGGGCGCGTCACCACCCGCGGCAGGCGTGCGGGGGGGCGCGGGGAGGCTGGCGGGCGCGGGGACGGGGGGCACCACGCGCGGTCTCGACGGCGAGTCCGGGTCCCCTCCGGCCGCGCGCATCTCGCTCCGCGCCGGCTTCTCCAGACCCGCCCCACGACCCCTTCCGAGCCGCGGGCGCCGGCTCTCAGCCCCGCCCCGCCGCCCGCCTGCCTCCCTGCGCCCTCACCTGCCGTCATCGAAGTGAAGCAGAAGGCGTCGTAGCGGTCGCGCTTCCGGTCGCGGGGCCCGTAGCTGCGGATCCCCGGCCGCCCCCGGCCGCCGCACGGGGCGCGCGCATTGAGCACCGGGTAGCGCACCGAGCCCTCGAGCAGCCAGCCCGCGTTGCACCAGTCCAGGCCCTCGGTCCACGCTGGCGGGCAGGGGGAGACGGGGTCGGGGTTAGAGGGCTCCCAGCAGAAGCCGGACCGGAGCTCGCCCCCGCGGGGCCGGAACATCCCGGAGAGGCCTGGGCGGTGCCCGGCTCGGCCGCTCACCCTGGTACAGCTGGGCGTAGGTGGCCAGACGCCCGTCCTGCTCCTCGCACGCTTGTTTCGCCTCGTAGTAATTGAACTGGTACCGGCCCCGGCTGGGCTGGTACGGAAACACCACTCCTGGGGGGAGAGGCGGACAGCCTGGAGGGGGCCGGCGGACGGGAGAGAGGGCCGGGGGAGTCCTGGGAGACCCGAGCTGGGGCGGCTACGGCCCCGCAGAAGAGAAGGGGGCGGGGCACCCAAGGGCCTCACCCTCCAGGCGCAGCGTCAGAGCCACGCTCTCGTCCTCGATGCCGTTGATGAGTTCACAGCGGTACCTGCCCTCGTCCTCCAGGCGCACGCCCTCGATGACTAGGGAGGCGTCCAGCCGGTGCCCCCTGCGCATCCTGGCACGCCCCCCAAGGGGCCCGTAGCCCCGGGCGTGCAGGCCGTTGGTGATGAGGATCAGCGTCTCCCGGAGCTCCCCAGGCTCTACTTTGCTCCAGCGGACCTTGTAGCTGGGAGGCGGGGTGCCCAGGACACAGGGCAGCGTGGCCGTGGCCCCACGATGAGAGTGAATGACCTCGTGGATGGGGGGCAGGAGGTAGTGGGGGCCAGGGTGGGGTGCTGAGCAGAGGGGGCCACAGTGACAGGAACCCCTTGACCCCCACCGCAAGTGCCCATCCAGACTCTAGACCCCAGACACTCCAACCCTCTCCTCCATTCCACACTTAGCAATGGCCCTCCCTGGGCACCTCCCACAGCTGCCCCGTCCACTTTCCCTACACCTGGAGCCTCTCCCCCACCCGTCCCCAAATTCTGGGCGGGGCTGAGGTCTTACCTGCATCCCCCAGGGCTTTGTGGAGAATGGCGAAGGCCCAAGGGAGAAGGAAGTGGCAGAGTGTTGGGAGACTGAGCGGACCTGGCATGATGGCAAGTCAGCCCAGCGCTGTCTGCAGGGCACAAAGAACACAAAGAACCGGCATTTCTTGGGACTAGGAATCGGGGGAGGGAGCAGGGCTGGAGATGGATGATCCCATCCATCAGGGATCCCTCAGAGGGGACTGTCCAGCTGGAAAGCATGGGGCCAGAACAGGGGGCTGAAGGGGGCAAAAGGAAGGTGATGGGGGAAGGGACAGTGGCAAAGTCCCTTCCCCCAGGCCTCCTGGGCCATCCCTCTTCTGCCCCTCCACGGCCTCCCTGCCCTTCCCCTTCCCAGGTGCTACTTCCTGAGTCTGGCCACCCAGATGGCCGCTGCAGTCTCTCTCCTCTCCCACACCGTCCTCCAGCAGAGCCAGCCCAAACGTGATCTTGTCACTCTCCTGCTTAACACACTGGCTCTTTTGGCCCTAGGGACAAGGTCTGGGCTCCTAACCACGGCTACCAGGGCCCTCTGGGATCCCGCCTCTCCCTGTGCCTTCCACATTGCCTCCTGCCTGCCGTGCCCTCAGCACTGTGTTCCAGACATATTGGACTTCTGGTTCCAAGAGAGTCCGGATTCGCTCTCACTTCCTTCTCCTGGGCGTCGCTGTGGGCCTCACCTCCTCTGGGAAACCCTTCCTCTTCCCTGGCTGGCCACACTGTAGTGTGCTGTGACCTGCTCTCCTGGGCCCCCCGCTTCACTGATCTGGCCCTCGTTCTTGGAAGTGCTTTTATTAGCAGCTGAACCAGCGGTGTGGGTTTGAAAGTTACACCCGCGCACGCGAGGGCTGTATCAGGGAGGTCTCCAGGGGTTAGAAAGCTACAGTTCTAATTCCCAATACAGCTGTCTATTTCAGTAGCAGATTTCCCCCCTTCTTTTTCTTTATTTTATTTTACTTTTTAAAAAGATTTTATTTATTTATTTGACAGAGACCACAAGTAGGCAGAGAGGCAGGCAGAGAGAGAAGGGGAAGCAGCTCCCTGCTGAGCAGAGAGCCCGATGCGGGACTCCATCCCAGGATCCTGAGATCACGACCTGAGCCAAAGGCAGAGGCTTAACCTACTGAGCCACCCAGGTGCCCCTCTTTTCTTTATTTTATTAAGTAGCCTCTGTGCCCAGTGTGGGGCTCGAACTCATGACCCTGAAATCAAGAGTTGCAGGCTCTACGGACGGCCAGCTTGGTGTCCTGATTTTTTCCCCCTTGTTATATGTTCTTTATGAACTTGGCTTTTTTTAAATAATTGGACTGAGGACCCCCTTAGCCTGGCTTTACTCATTTTCTAACCCCCATTCCTCCAAGTGCTAATTGCATGACTTCGAATGAGTTATTTACTTCTCTCTGCCTCGGTGTCCTCAACAGTAAACATGCCAAGAGCAGTTCCCATCTATCTCACCAAAGGAACATGCTAAAATGCTTAAAATCGTGTCCAGTATGTAGTAAGTTCCATGTTTGCGTTAGCCATGATCTGTAGCACCAGGACAGTTTCTGGCACACAGGAGGTGCTAAATAAATGTGTGTGCTTGTTAATGAATGAGTCCCCGCTAAGGATTCTGGGAAGGAGAGCTGGGACGTGGGAAGAGCCGGAAGCCAGGGCTGAGCCCCTCCTCCTTCAAATGAAGGCCAGGCCCCAGCTGCGCTTGCTGAGGGAGAATTGGGGGCTGCGTGCAGAGGGCTTCCCAGGGCCTGGAGGGGAAGTACCTGGGCTGGGAACCCGCCAGGAGACCTGCTGAGATGCCCCAGCACTTGCCCCGTGTATCCTGTTTTTAGGTGGGAATGATTACAGGTCCCCTCTTACACCTGGTCAAAGGTGCACACATTGTAGGGAGCAGTGAGGTCACACAGCCAGGAAGAGGACGGCGGGCTGGGGTTCGAAGCTGGTTTTGACGCAGGCTCAAGCTCCTCCTTAACCGCTGGTCTGTATTTGTGTGTTTCTAAGCAGGCGCACACATACCCTCTTGGTAGCCCTTGCAGAGAATTCGAGAGCCGACAGCCCCCAGCGCCTACCTGTTAGAAGCCGGTCTCTTCACAGAGATGGGAGAGGCAGGGACTGGCTGCTTTTTGTCCTGCTCCAGGAAGATGTTCCAGTGAAGGGGTTGCGGGACCCCTGGCAGGTCCAGGCACCTTCGAGCCCCGGACTTGGGCACCTGATCAGCAGGGCTGCTCCTCGTGCTTCTGCCCTGAGCTCCCAGAAGCAGCTAAGGTGCCGAGAACTTGTCCACCTGCCAGTCCACTAAGCTAGGCTAGGTGACCAGTGTCCAGCCTGTGACCTGGCACTTTATCTGCACGGCTCACTGTCCTGGGCCTGGGGAGGATGTGGGGCTTGGGATCAGGGCTGGGGGCCCCCAGAGGGGTTGGAATGAAGGAGGCACCCAGGAAGGATTACCTGGAAGAATGTGGGGGGTGGGGTGCCTCGTTTCTTCTAGATGCTCTCGGCCCGGAGAAGGAGCGGATGGACTGGGGGGTATGAAGACGTCAGGCCGCTGCGTGTGAGGGCGAACTGTGGGTGAGCTCACAGACCATGGTCAAGATCCCGCGTCTCTGCGTTTCCACGTGGGCCTCATGAAAGCAGCAGCCCCGCCCCTCATCCCACAGAGCCCTCACCTCTGTCTTCCAGAACCTGGGTGCGCATCGCCTGCGGGGAGAGGCTCTCAAGGTGGGAACCAGACTTCCAGCGGACCTCCTGTGGCTTCCAGAAATCCCAGCCCCTTCTGTCCAGCCCCCTGTCTGTCCGTCCTTTCCTTCTCTGGCCCCACCCCATCGGAAGCACAATTTCCCATTGTCTCTGTCTTTCCCCCTATTGTTGGATAACAGGGGCCCTTTCTTCATCCTGCAGGCAATGGCAACAAAATGCCAGCAGCTGGGGATGTGGGATGCAGGACCGGCTGGCACCCACCACCGGAAAAGGGGCCCGGGTCGGAGCGGGGTCTGAGCAGGATGGACATCCCCAGGGAAAAGAGACGGGGTGGGGCCCTGTTGGTGAGGAGGTTGAAACGGGGCCCCTTCCGTCCCCACGCTTCAAGCCTTGGGAGGGATTTGGTGTGAGGCCGGGGATGGTGGGGCTCCTTGGAGGGCAGAGCACGTGGTTGGAGCTGCAGTGGGAGAGAGGGCAGGTTGACAACAAGGAGAGGTTTCAGTGCCTGGGAGGAAAAATAGGAATTTCTGAGAAGGACTTTGAAAAGCTCTCCAGAAGAGAGGTCAGCTTATTTGTCCCGCCTCCTCTTAGTGTAAATTCTTAAGAGAAGGGAGGTCCTTAACCTCCCTGAGTGGGAACACAGTCTCCAGTCTGCCCTGGAGTCTAAGCTCCCACGGAGTTCACACTCAGTGTTCAGACCTCTCTGTCGAGGCACAATTTACATACGGGCGCACAGATCTTACGCGGACAGCTCAGTAATGGTTACACGCGTACGCACCATGGAACTAACCCCCGAGATCAACATATGGAATATTTCTAAAGATTTTTGTTATTGGGCACCCCGGGTGGCTCAGTCGGTGAACCATCTGCCTTCGGCTCAGGCCATGGTGCCAGGAGTCCTGGGATCGAGTCCTGTTGAGCACAGAGCCCCGCACGAGATCAGGACCAGGCTGAAACCAACAGTCAGAGGCTAACTGGCTGAGCCTCCTAGGAGCCCCTTATACAGAACATTTCAACACCCAGAATAAGCGTGTTTCTTTTTTGTTTGCCGTCCGTGCAGAGGGCTGGGAATAACCTTGTGGAAAAAGTTCTGGCTTCCAATCTCCTCTTGTCTTCTCTCTCCACCCAGCAATCCCGGATCAGTATCTTCGCGTCATTAAGATCGTGTGCTTTTGGAACCGGAGGGGACCTGAGGACACCCGGCTTCTTCAGGCACCTGACAAAGAGGAGGAGCAGGTAGGAGGGGGACAAGCCCACATGGAAGGCAGCCGTGGAACTTGCTGCCATTCCCACTCATCCCTCTCGGGTGCCTCTCCCGGATTCTCCCAGTCCCGCAGCTGCAGGGTTTCCCGCAGGGGCCGCATCTCCTAACGGGGGCCCGCCCCACCTGCTCGTGCTCCTCTGGGGATTGATGGACTCTCTTCCCCACTGTTCCCGGGCCCTCCCCGCCCCCTCCAGACGAGAGAAGACAAACAGCCCGTGTCTCGTGTCTCGGGGCCAGGACGCCCTGATCCCGCGCATCTGACTGGCTTCCACCCAACTCAGACAAACAGCCTCCCGCAGAGAGGGGGCCCGAGGCCAGCCTCCACTCTGGGCTTACCCCCCCCCCCCCCGCCCCCCGTCCCCCGTTCTCCCCGCATAGCTTCTGGACTAGGGTTTGGAAGTCTTGGGTATGTGAGCCCATGAGAGCTGAGTGCAGACGGGAGGAGGGCCTGGCACTACCCCACAGAGGCAGAAAGAACCCTTTGCGGGTGGGGTGGGGAAGGACGGGGACCAGGAACAGCCGGATACATTCCCAGTAGCCCCAAGACTCAGCTCAGCAGGAGGGTAGCTGCTGGGCTTGCTCTTCTGAGTGGAGGCCTTGCCACTGCGGCTCCCAGCTGGGCTGGGGGGTGCGGGTACAAGTGCGGAGTCCTGCTTCTCTTCCTCTAACGCCCAGACTCAGCCTCCAGCCACCAGGCAGGGTCAGCTGGTCAACCTTCTTGATCCCCGCTGGTGGCAAGCTGCTCCCAGTTTACTCTTGAGACTGCTGCATGGGGGGTGGGGAATGTTGGCAAGATGGCACTTTAGGGGGGTCGAGGGAGAGGATGGGGTTGACTGGAAGGGCCCTCTCTCCTTCTTGTGAAGTTCACACAGGGCCACCTCCCTGCCTCCCTCAGGGAGAGGTCCCTTGCCTTCCCCTCCTCCCTGCAAGCCCCAGGCCATGCTTCTTTCTGGCCCAGGCTGGGGTGCCCTGTGGGGTGGGATTCCAGCAACACTGCAGAACGATGAGGGGGTGAGGAGGGGGACGTCAGCCTTTAGGAAAAGCGTGCCCCCCCACCCCTCCCTCTCACTCCCTCTAGTTCCGTCTCTGTGCCGAGCCTGAGGACTCATCCCTGTGCCTCAGATGCCCCACGGAGCCTTGGCAGGAGACTGTGCCTCATTTCGGGGGGCCCCACCCTGCCTGGAGGTCCTGGACAGAGCTCCCTCTCCTGGCCTTCCCTCCAGCCCCTTTACTTGAGGCTCCTGAGCAGTGGGCGTCAGGATACCCACCTCGGGACTGAGCAGCACCTTGAAACCCGAGCGGCACAGGTCCGGAGGGAGGCATTGGCTGGCTGTGCAGGCAGCTTCCTCCCACTCTGCAAAGTCTCAGAGGACTGGAATGGGAGGGGGTCACCTTGTCCTCACCCAAGCGGGCCAACGTTCAGCTTTATCAACCATTTCTATTCTGAGGGTAAGATGGGGGGCAGGGGGCCCTTAGGGCACCCTAAGATCATGACCTGAGCTGAAATGAAGAATCTTTGCTGGACTGAGCCAGCCAGGTGCCCCTTGTTCTTTTTCAGCCCAGTTGAGATGGTATCCTACAAGCTGTTCCCTACTTTGCTCTTTCCGCCTGATAATACGCGCGGAGCCTCTGTTCCGGGAGCACCTGCCGCGCCGCTCGCTCGTTCCCTTCTGCGCCTGCGCGGCAGGCCCGGGTCTGGAGGGCGGCAGGTGGACGGCCGCGGTGCCGGAGGTTTGGGGCAACTTGCTGGACATCCTGGGAGGGGGACCCAAAAAACAAAAGCAAAAAATGATCCGCTACCTTTCCCCTACACCAAGTAAATTCCAGGAATCTGGAGATGGAAATGTAAAAATGAAGCCAAAATGAATTTTCTTCAACTCGAAGTCAACTTGTATTGTTTCTTTTAAGCCTGATTACAGGAAAATGTATGTAATAGTATACATTTATTTAATATATGTAATTTTATGTATCATAATTTATTTAATATACTTAATTGTAGACAATATAACAAACATAAAAAACACTAGAAAGTGGAAATCTCCCTCAGTCCCACCACACAGCGTAAACGTCAACATTTTGCTGTTTGTCCTTCCAAACACTCCAGAACCGGACGCGCGCGACGTTGGGCGCCTTGACGGCCGCGGGGACGTGCACTGCGCCCGAGGGCCGGCAGGGGGCGCGGGGAGCCGGCGGCGCGCTCGGAGGGGCGGGGCCGAGACCGGGGGCGTGGCGTGGCGGGGCGTGGCGTGGCGGGGCCGGGGTGCTGCTTCCTCCCGCGCCCGGCTGCTCGGGTCACGCTTGTCCTCTGCTCCACGCCAGTGCCTCAGCACTAACTCTGCGTTGTGCCCATTGCTGTTTTACCCTTTTCCCGGATAAAACGGTGTCCGCTAATTGCAGGAGAATGAGGGCGTCCGGGGGCTCCTCCGCTAAGCATCTGACTCGGGTTCAGCGCAGGGGCCTGGGACGGAGCCCGCACAGCGCCCCCCGCTCAGTGCGGAGTCGGCTGGAGACCCTCTCCCTCTGCCCCTCCAGCTCGTGCTCTCTCTCTCAAATCAATAAGTAGACCTACAAGTTTTTTGAAACTCAGGGAAAAGAGGAGGAAACGCTTCCCTGCAGTCCCCTCACTGGGAATCACCGCGCCGAACAGGTTAGAGCTCGTCCCTCGCAGTGCGCCTACGCGTCTTTTAAAGATGTAATTCACATGTCATAAAACTCACCCTTTTAAGGCACAACCCAGTCACTTTTAGGATATTCATGAATTTAACCCCCACCACTAATTCCAGAACATCAATCCAACAAGAGGCCCTGCGCCCGGTTCACTCTCCACCTCCCCCTCCCTCACTGCCCTGTGCCTGTGGATTGGCCTCTCCTGGCACGTATGTGACCTTGGTCTCTGGTTTCTTAAACTGGACATGTTTCCAAGTTTTCTCCATGTTGTGGCGTGTCCCAGGGCGCCACTCCTTTTGATGGGCAAGTAACATTCCATTATGTACGTCTGCTGCGTTTCCTTCATCTGTCCCAGCTGATACACATAGGGGTTGTTTCCACTTTTTGAGTATTTTAAACAATGCTTCTATTAACATTGATGTACAAGTTTGTTCAGACATGTGTTTTCAGTTCTCTTTGGGTGCACACCCCGGAGTGGGATCATGCGTCCTATGGTAATTCTATGTTTAATTTTTTCAGGAACTCTCAACCCCTTTTCCCAGACAGCTGCTCCATTTCACATTCCCACCAGCAAGACATGATTTTTCCACATTTTTTCCACATCTTCTCCAACCTGTGTCATTACCCTTTAAAAAAATTACACTTATTCTAGCAGGTGTGAAATGCTAGCCCATTGTGGTTTTCATTTGCATTTCCCTGGTGACTAATAAGGTTGGGCTTCTCATGAGCTAATTTGGCATTTGTAGATCTTCTCTGGAGAAATGTATTTTCAAATCCTCTGTCCATTTTTATTTATTATTTTTAAAATATTTTATTTATTTATTTGACAGAGAGAGAGGTCAAAAGTAGGCAGAGAGGCAGGCAGAGAGGGGGTAGCAGGCTCCCCGCTGAGCAGAGAGCCCGATGCGGGGCTCAATCCCAGGACCCTGAGACCATGACCTGAGCCGAAGGCAGAGGCTCAAACCACTGAGCCACCCAGGTGCCCCTCCTCTGTCCATTTTTAAATTGTGCTGTCTTTTTATTGTGGAGTTTTAAAGAGTTCTTTATATATTCTGGATATTAGAACCTTATCAGACAGGATTTGCAAATATCTTCTCCCATTCTGTTATTGTCTTTTAATTTCCTATTTTTATTTTTTTTAAAGATTTTATTTATTTATTTGACAGAGAGAGATCACAAGTAGGCAGAGAGGCAGGCAGAGAGAGAGGAGGAAGCAGGCTCCCCACGGAGCAGAGAGCCTGATGCGGGGCTCGATCCCAGGACCCTGAGATCATGACCTGAGCCGAAGGCAGAAGCTTTAACACACTGAGCCACCCAGGCGCCCCTATGTATGGATTTTTAACACAGATGAGCCCTCACCATACTGGTACCATTCTGTATCTGCTTTTTTCCCTTTATTTATATCACAGATATGTCCCCCGAGTTATCAAAAGTCCTTCTTCAACATCCTTTTATATGGCTAAGTATTAGTCCATTGTACGGTTACATCGTGTTATCTGCGTATCAGACCACGTACATAGCCGTGTGTGCTTTTTCCGTCCTATTGGCCTTTATTCCCACCTTGTGAGGAGGCGTGAGACCCATGCAACTTGCCACTCCTTGAGGCCCATTTCTCTTGCAATCCCACACAATCCCCAGGGCCCGGCCTGCACCCTCAAGGGAGGCTCCTTCAGAAAGCTCCTCCCCTGGGCCCTGCACTGAGGCCCCAGGACTGTGTCCCAACCTGGCCAGAGCTCTTAGTGACATCAAGTCTTGGTAACTTGCTACATCCCCACAAGGTGGTGAGGCCCAGCAGGACAAGGGCTGGACACCTTTATACCACCAACCCTTGGTCTACAGAAGATGCTTAATAAACGCTTCTGGAATGAGTGAGTCAGGCAGAACAAGTTGCTCACGACCCTAGGCCAGACTAGGAACCCTGAGTCACAACCGTGGCCACGAGGTTTGGGGCGTGGCCTGCAAAGTGGGCCACACACAAACTGTGAGCTGGAAAGGGCCTTGAGATGGCCTCATTCCAGAGCTTTCACACCTCTGCCATGACCACAGTATGATACAGGACATTGTAGGTGGAGGGGACAGAGAGATGGAGGGAGACACGTGGAAACTGAAGTCAGGTTGTGGAACTCCCTCAGCAGCCCGCAACACCACAAGGCCGAGTTTGTAAAAATGACTGAACTAGTCCAGTCTTCTAATTTTACAGACCAGAGAAAGGGTGCTCTTAAGTGACTTGTTCAAGGTCTCAAGACCAGTGGTGGAAAGGACTCAGACGTGTCTCCCATTCACAGCACCTTCCCCAACTCCAGCAGCCTCTGAGTACCTCCCAAGCGTCCCGCATCCCTGATGCCGTAGGAACTCCACTAAGCAAGACCCACCACCGTTTAAGGTCCCTGTGTCCCCAGGGAGCAAACTTGCAACACGCAGGGCTGAGCGCCCGGCGGCTCAGTTGGTTGAGCCTCAGACTCTCGATGTGGGCTCAGGTCACGATCTCAGGGTCCTGAGAGGGAGCCCCAGGCTGCAGGCGCTGGGCGTGGAGCCTGCTTGGGGTTCTCTCTCCCTCTGCCCCTCCCCCCCAATACATAAATTAATAAAAGTAAAGTTCTTTACGGGGAAAATTCGATGAACTGCGATAAACTGAGCCACGTGACACAGCTCTGCCGGGAGACGCTGGTGTTTCTCTCTGCGGTTCCTGGGGGAGGTGCGCGCCTGTCGCCGTCAACACCGCGACCGGGAGCGGGGGGTCCGCCCGGGGCGGCTGGGGAGGCCCGGCAGTTCGTGTGGACGGCGCCTGTGCAGCGGCTCCGGCTGAGCCGTCCGCCGTCGGTGACGTTTGCTCCGAGGGGCCCCCACCTACAGACAAGCGCCAGGCCGCCAGCCCCGCGCGCGATCGGGGTCCGCCTCTAGCTCCGCGCCCCCCCGCCCCGCTCCGGGCCCGCGTCTCTCCGGAGCGGGCAGAGCAGGTGCCCCGCCCGGGCGCGCGTCTCCCGCATCTCGCATCGACGGTTCCAACCCGGCAGGTGCCCGCAAGAGGCTGGTGAGCCTACTGACACCCCGGACGACTGCCCCGGAGGCTGAGCATTCACCCCCGCAAGCCGCCCCACGCCCCGCTCGCCGCCCCTGCGCGCCCCGTGCTTCCTTCCCCGTCTCTGGGCGCGGGACTGGCGCGGCGTCGCTGCCAAAGCTGTTCTCGGCGTCCCGCGCGCCCGTCAGGACAAGTCCCTCCGCCTCCCCCGGGCTGCAGGCTGGCCGGAAGCGGAACACGCCGAACCCCGGAGACCCGCGCGCGCGGGCCGTTTCCGCGGCAACCGCGCAGGCAAGAGACGCCCCGCAGTCGGCCTCGCCGGCTGCGGCGCCTCTATGGTGTGGGAGAGCGCCTCTATGGTGTGGGCGGGCGCCTCTATGGTGTGGGCGGGCGCCTCTATGGTGTGGGCGGGCGCCTCTATGGTGTGGGCGGCCTAGAGGGGCCGGCCCGCAGCTTCCGGGAAGATGGCGGCGCGCAGGCTGGAGGTCGCACGTGTTCGCGCGGAAGGAGCCCCGCGCTGACGGTAAGTGGCGGCCGCCCCTCGGCCGGTGGCGGTCGGAGGCCGGGCTCGGGAGTGAAGGCGGGGGCAGGACAGTAGCCGCACCGGGTGGGGCTGCAGCAGGAGAGACGAGAGACCGGGGAGGGGGGCCTGTGGAACCGCGGTCCGAAGAGTGGCCCCCGCCGCTTTAACGTGAGAAAACTCGGGTTGACCCGAGAGCAGGGGGTTCCCGACGCGCCCTCGCAGCCGTCGCGACCCGGCGGCGCACAGCCTGGGGTCTCGTAGCTTCTGTCCGCAGTGACCGCTGCCCGTCGGTCAAGCTCCCGGGTGGTACCGGCTGAGCGCGTTCACGCCCGCCTTGAGCGCGCGGGGTCGGAGAACGAAGCCCGACGCCGATTCAGGGCGTGCGGTTTCCAGGAGCGCGGCGGTCCGCCGAAGGTCAGGGAGCGCAGACCGCTCCAAGACGCTGAGGGTAATTCACAGCAGTTCTGGGATCCTGGATCCTCTACTTGTCAGCTGGCGGCAAGGAATAAGCTTCTCTGCGATGTCTGTGTTTGCAAATGTGGGTGATAACACGTCCTAGTAGGGTCGGTGGGAGGATGGAAGAAGACGGTCCGTGTAAAGCGGCCAGCAGACTGGCGTCGAGTAAATGACAGTGTTAGATGTTACTGTTGTTTTTATCAAAATCTGGGAACTGATAGATCAGAGATGACTTCCTGGAGGAGGCCGGGTTTGGAGGCCGACTTAAAGGCCCCAGTGTTTGAATTTTACTTTACATATAAATTCAAGAGCCATTTCTTCATTCCCTGCTTTTCTGTCGGGACTCTCAAGTATCAGGTTTTGGGGTAATCGCCCCCTCACAGTAGAAACGTGAACAGAAATGTAAGTCATCCTGAATTTGCCACTCTTCAACTCCAGAGCCGGTATCCTGACCTGAGCCGAAGGCAGCCGCTTAGCGGACTGAGCCACGCAGGCGCCTTGTAATAAATTATCTTTATACAAGTTAACTTTTAGTGAGTCAGCAGTGGTGGTCCTAAGTTTTGTGTGTCTTGTGTGATAAGCCAGCCTGACCATTTCAGAGGCAGATTTAGTGTATAAGCTGGATAGTGCCATTATGCAGCTCCAAAAGGAGGAGCACCTGTGTGACTATACAGAAATGCTACTCATAACTGGTGTGATAGGAAGAGGCCACGTTGGAGGCAGGTAGGCAGCCTGGGCTTGTTTTCCAGCTCCCCTCTCCTAACTAGCTCTGTGACCCGGGCTTTGTTTTCTTTGTTTGTAAATTAAAGCTAATAGCCACCCACAGGACGATCAGCATTAAATAAGACAGAACAACAATGTATGGAGTCAACCTGGTATGCATGAAATGCTCATTAAGGGCACCCTTCTTCTTCTTTTTTTTTTTTTTTTAAAGAATTTATTTACTTGACAGAGAGAGAGAGAGAGAGATCACAAGTAGGCAGAGAGGCAGGCAGAGAGAGAGGGGGAGGCAGCCTTCCTGCTGAGCAGAGAGCCTGATGCGTGGCTCGATCCCAGGACCCCGAGACCACGACCCCAGCCGAAGGCAGAGGCTTAACCCACTGAGCCACCCAGGGGCCTCAAGGTTACCCTTCCTAAGCTAGACAGTTTCAAAAAGGGTGTTCCAGCAAGATTGAAGACCAGCAGCAAGGAAGAGGCGCGGAGCCCCCACACTGGAGAGTACAGTGAGTGCTGGAGCGTGGTTGTGAGATACGGCTCCGTTCAGTATTCTCGTGACTCAGGTTAAAGATCCCTTACTGCTTTGTTCTTGTGTGGCAGAGTGACGGTGAAGAGCGGGACTCCGCGGACGAGCCGCCTGGCCGAGTTCCTACACATACTAGCTGTGTGACCCAGAGCAAGTCACGCTTTCTTTTCGTAAAGGAGGAATGATATTTTCCCGAATGGAACGTTCCAGAACGCCTCCTGAGCTGGGAGAATTAAATGGAATAATCATGTGATGAGCACTCTGTAAACTTAGGTGTTACTAATTACACCAGTCCTGCTTGACTCGTGGACATGCTGATGATCTCTCTGTGGTCAGACGGGGAGCACCCCCCCCCCCCCCGCGCAAAAACCAGGCCTCCTTCCTCTGTCTCTGCCCCAGGTTCAGAAAAGAATTTTTTTTTTTTTTTAAAGATTTTATTTATTTATTTGACACACAGAGAGAGATCACAAGTAGGCAGAGAGGCAGGCAGAGAGAGAGAGGAGGAAGCAGGCTTCCCGCTGAGCAGAGAGCCCGATGCGGGGCTCGATCCCAGGACCCTGAGATCATGACCCGAGCCGAAGGCAGCGGCTTAACCCACTGAGCCACCCAGGCGCCCCTCAGAAAAGAATTTTTATGAGGTCAGGCTGGAGCTGATGGACGATTTGGGCACTTTCTCCTTTTCTCTTGCAGGGGTGATGACAGCGTCTTCTCTGGTGAGGGACTGAGAGTCGGGACTCTTGTCTCACCATGAGCGTCACCCCAGAGGTCAAGAGTCATGGGATGAAGTTTGCTGAGAAGCAGCTGCTGAAGCATGGATGGACACAAGGTCATCCCTGGGGGACCCCTCCCACGTCCCCGCCAACTCCCTGTTCGAGCCCAGGGGACCAGCTGCCCCCTGGGCCATCCATAAGTAGTCCATTCAGCTGGAGGCGGGAAAGCCAGTTTAAAGGGAAATTGCAGAAGAAAATTTCTGACTTTTCCAGAAAAGGGATGAGTGGAAGAAATGTGACAGCGGGTCATGAGAAAGAAGTGTTTGGGAGGACTGTGGGGGAGTAAGGGTCATGGCCTCCGTCCTGAAACAGCCACGAAGGAGAGACGGCTCGGGCTCAGACTAAGGCAGGGAGACTGCATGGAGAGGCACCAGAAAGAGGGGGACTGGAGGGCATCCCCAGTGCTCAGTGTGTGTTGTGACAAGGAGTGGCATGTGTTGATGCCTGTGAGGGCTTGGGGCAGGCGGCACAATAAACCGGGTCACTCACTGTCCTGCAGGCAAAGGCCTGGGCCGGAAGGAGAATGGCATCACCCAGGCCCTCAAGGTGACCCTGAAGCAGGACACTCATGGGGTAAGACCGGGCAGGCTGAGGGAGGTCTGTGTGGCTGGAGCAGGGGACCCCAGGGACAGAACAGGGACAGGTCCTCGGAGTTCATACTTCTCCCTCCGGCAGGTGGGACATGACCCTGCCAAGGAGTTCACAGACCACTGGTGGAATGAGCTCTTCAACAAGACTGCGGCCGGCTTGGTTGTGGAAACTGGGCAGGTGCGGGGTGCTGATCGATGGGCGAGTGGACCGTGAAGGTCTGGGACGTGTGGGGCGTGGGGCACACCCACGTCCCCCACTCACTGATACCTCCCCACAGGATGGAGTACGGCTAAGGCACCTTTCTAAGGAGACCACCCGTTGTAGTCGTCCCAAGCCCAACATGCTGTACCAGAAGTTTGTGAAGGTGCGAGGGGCTGGGGTTAAGCAAGTCCATCCTTTCTCCTTCCCTGGTCTCCCCCAGGGCCCGAACAGTTGCTTCACATGCCTAGCCTTCCTTTGCTCTTCTAGAACTGTCCTAACATTGTCAGCCGTCATTTGCTTAGAGAGCAGACCCGCGGCCAGAATTAGACTTTCAGGTCCCATGGACCTGGCTGGGGATGGGGCCTGGGTGGGGGGGCACGGGCAGCCGCCAGAGCAGGGTAGGAGGGGCGGTCCAGTGCAGAGGACTTAGAAGCCAGAGGAGACCCGGCAGGTTATCTGACCGCCCCCCCACTCACATTCCGCGGCCACCTGTTCCGAGCTGGGGCTCTCGTGTTCTGCAGCGAGCCTTTCCCGTTTCTCCCCATCCCTGTGGCCGTCCTCTCCTGCCGGATTGCCGTCACAGCCTCCTCCCCAGACCCCCACCTGGTCTCACTGCCCGGCCCAGTCAGTCGACCGCCACAGCGGCCAGAGTACTCTCTTAACGCCTCGCACTGCGGCTCTGGCTCATCCCTGACCGAGGGTGACTGTCCCGATGTGTCGGACCGGCTCACCGGGCCCTGCGGTCTTGTCCTGCTCTCACCGTTCTCGGGCCTCTACCCTTGGGACGGGATCGGATTCTTTTGAAGGTACCGCCTTCTTCCACTTGCCCACTTGTGGTGGTCTTCGAGAGCTCGTGGAGTTCCCGAAACCCTGAAGTCGGATCAGTATCCCTCTTCCGGCACAGGCAACGCTTGTGTTCTGTCCACCCTCTGCCCCACGTGTCGGCTCCTCTGGGCCGATGGTCTCGTGCCTGTCCGGCCTGTCCTAGCCCGTTGGCCTGGAGTAGTTTCTCAGTCTCAGTTACAACCATTGCGGGTGGGTGTTGGGGAGGGCGCTGAGAAGCACCATGGGATGACATCAGGGGACACCAGGAGGACCCGGTGACCCAGAGCACGTCCCCTCCCTTCTTGTTCTGCCCACTGGTGGCTCCACCGCCCCCCCGCCCCGGCGGCCCACCTCCTGCCAGGGTGGGGGTACACTGTGGCCCCCCTCTCTCTGGGTCTCCAGGGAGCTGTGTTGGGGGCTGGTGGATCGGCACCTGTGGCTGTCTATTCTGGCGGGGGCGGGGGCTTCTGGGAGGGAAGCGGGGTTGGCAGTGGTGTTGAGTGGGCTTCGTCCGCCCCCATGATCGCTCCTTCTAGACGGCCACTCTGACATCAAGTGGGGAGAAGCCAGACAAGGACTGGGAGAGCCACAGTGATGATGACAACCAGGGACCCAAGCCTCCAAAGATGTGAGACCTCATTTTAGTGCCGGGGGCGTGTGGGAGGAGAGAAAGGACCAAGTCTCGGGCCTGACTGGGCTTCTTCAGGTGGAACGGTGTCGTACTAATCTTTGCTTCCTCGGCGCCCAGAAAGTGCCAGGTCCTGAACAGGGACTCTGTTGAAGGGAGGCTTCGGAGGGCAGGAGAGGTCAGGCCTTTGCACGAGCTGTTTGTGATTCCTGATCTCCCCCCAACAGTCTGACCGAGGAGATGCTGCTCCAGGCCTGTGAAGGGCGCACGGCACACAAGTAAGTAGTTGTCAGCTCCTTGGGGGCCCTTCTTTCCTCCCCATCACGAGCCCTGGGGGGCGGTCTGTGCCTCTTCTGTGCGCTTCTCACCCAGGGGAGGGATCCCCCGCCTGCACCCGCCAGCGTTGCCCGCACCCGCAAGGACCAGGCCTGTTCGCCCCGGACCTCGCTTTGAGCGGGGCCCTGTCTGTTTCAGGGCCGCTCGTCTCGGGATCACAATGAAAGCTAAGCTTGCCCGGTTGGAGGCCCAGGAGCAGGCGTTCCTGGCTCGTCTCAAAGGCCAGGACCCTGAGACCCCTCAACTGCAGTCTGAGAGCAAGCCCCCCAAAAAAAAGAAAAAGAAAAAGCAGCAGAAAGAGAGAGATGCCATAGCAACAGCCAGGAGTGCGGAAGAGGCGTGTGGGGGAGACGCAGGCCAGGCGGGCTGGAGAAGCAGGAAGAAGACAAGACAGAAGCCAGAAGCAGTGGTGGCCGAGGAGCAGGAGGGAGCCGCGGTGGGGAGTGCGGACAGGGAGGCCGCAGGAGCGAGTGGACCCGGAGAGCAGGAGAGCAGGGAGCGAGCCGATGAGCGCCGCAGGAAGAGGAAGAGGAGGCAGCACGGCACAGAGGAGACAGGGGTCCCAGATGGGGGGGCCCGAGGTCAGGAGGCTGAGGCCAGTGCCGGGACAGAGCAGGCCGAGAGCAGCACGTGCGCCAAGCTGCATCGCAGACAGAAGAGACGGCGGCGGCCGGAGGATGGGGCCGGGAACACAGAGGATGCGGTGTGGGGGGCTGCTGTGGACGGTGGGGCCCGGGAAGCAGCAAGCAGAGCGCACGGTGAGGGGAAGAGCAGGAGAAGCAAGAAGACAAGACCGTGGCCCCAGGAGCAGGAGGAGGAGGAGGATGTAAGGGATGAAGGGGATGACGGCAGTGGGGCTTGCACCGGCCCAAGCAGCCGAGGCGAGAGGAAGCAGCAGGGACGAGCTGCAGTCAGCGCTGACCAGAGAGTGAGAAAGAAGAAACGGAAGAGAGTGTGAAGGTCAGGTCAGTGCGGGGCTCCACGAACTCCCTTCTGGAGAGCTGTGGACTTGGACCTGAGTTGACAGGGTCCTCTGCGCCCTCCCACGGAGGAAGCGGACCATTGAACTCCAGCTGCTCAGAGCCAGGTGTGGGCAGCATCACCTGAAGCTTCTAACCCGGAGAGCGAGAGCCTGGGCTGTGGGAAGGGGCCTGCGGACGCCCCGTGGAGAGACATGGCAGCCGCGGCCCCCCGCACTAGAGTAAACGACTCAGCGACAGCCTGGGTGTGCTTCCTGCTTCTCCACTCCCAGCCTGGGAACCTCTGAATACAGCGCAGGGTTTCCTTGGACACCTCCAAAGAAATTCCTTCTGTTCACCCTCCATAGACTCGCCGCCCTGTTGAGTGGAAGGGGAAGCTCAGAGAACCTCACTTGGGAGCTTTTCTCAGCTTCTGAAAGTCCACGTTTGTTGCACCCAAACGCCCCAGCCGCCTCTGGCCGGTTCTGACCCCCTAGACAGGTGACCCGAGTCTGCCAGGTCGCTCTCTGACTCCTGCCGCCCGTTATACATTACTGCCAGGAAGGCTCCCCGGATTTCACGGCTCTGGAGAGGGCCACGAAGTCTTTATTGGGAGGAACGGCCGCCCAGCTCCCCTCACTGCAGACGGTAGACACACTCGGTGTCGGGGTAGGGCGGCAGATTCAGCTGGTACTTCTTTTCCAGAGCAGGTGGCACAAAGCGACCCCCCAGGTAGTGGTAGCGCCCAGTGAACTGAGTGGCCGACTTTTTGGGTGCTGTCAGGGAGATGAGCAAGTCTGGCTGGATCCCTCCAGAGTTCCCCTTCTCCACGTCCCATCCTGGAAAGAGCATGGTATTCAGGAAAAGAGGATGAGATCTGTTCCTCTTCGTGCCCTGCTCTACCCGTCCTGAAGGAGCGGGAGGCCCCTGTGTCCTAGAAGCTCCGTGGACTCCTGGGCTTTGGTCTCTTGGATCCAACACATAGGGCAGTAGTCCTCAATTCTGCTCCCTGGCCCGTTTGTGGAACCTACACAATTGTGTTCTGCCCCTCCAGATGCAGCTTTAAGCTTGGTCTGAGCCTTGGGTCAAGAACGAGGACACCTAGGTGCCTGTCTCAGGACAAGGCAGGGTCCCAGCCCCAACCCCCAGCCCCCAGCTTCCTTGGACCCAGCACCTGAAGGGATGTCGATGCTCGCGATGGGCACCGTGAGCCCATTCAGGATGCTCAGGATACTGCGGAATGGCTCCCGGACATCACCCTTGAAGCTGAAGCCAAAGATGGCGTCCACGACCAGCTCGTACAGTTCGTCGATCAGCCTGGGCTGGGGGGGTGGGGGGGGCAGGAAGGGGAGCACGTCACAGTCCGCAGCCGCACAGAGGGCCCTTGGTGGGAGACGGCTGTCCCTTGCACACACCACTTGCAGAGGCACAAATATGTCACCGATTTAGGAGGCACTACAGTGCAAGCTGGTCATTGATTAGGCCAAGCTGAGCCCAGACAGGTCTGTTCCAAGGGCCTGCTGGACCCTGAGGGAGGTACAGGGTGGGACGGCTTGAGGCCAGGAGTCAGGACAAGCCACTTGCCTTTTCTGCATCATCCCAGTCTCTTCTGCTGTTGAATGTGTTAAACTCAAAGTTCTCACTTCCACCCCTAGTCTGTAGACTAAGGAAAGGGTTTAGGATGAGGCAGGTTACTGCTTACAGGTCCTGACCTCAGCGGGAAAGCGCTGACGGTGGAAGTGAAGGGAGAGGGGCTTCGGGGAAGGCAGCAGGAGGGCGCTGATGGAGCACGTCTCCGGCAGGGGCTCCCCCTCCTCAAACAGCCCGATCGGCACCCCCGCCCCGCCTGCGCGGAGTCCACCCTCCGGAGAGATCAGCGAGCGAGCTCGGCGCGGGAGCGGGAGGCCGGCGGTGCTGGGGAAGGGGAGGACCCCACTGGAGCCACCTACCTCCCGGGGCATTTCACCAAGGAAAGGGATTTCCATTTTCTGACACTGGGTCACCAGCGCTATGAAGAGCGGCTTGTTCGGCCTTTTGGGGTAATAAATGGTTGGCTGGTAGCCCTAGAGGAAAAGAGAAGGGTCGTCCAGCCCAGGTCCCGGAAGCCCCGCCGCCCGGCCCTCGCCCGCACACTCACGAAGAGCTTGAGGTGCCGCGCGCAGACCAGCCCGTCTCCTCCGTTATTCCCGGGCCCGCAGATGACCAGGACGGCGGGGGGGCTCCGGGACATGGACTTGGGGGGATAGGCCTGGAGGCGGGGGTCAGAGGGCAGTCAGGGGCGCCCGCCCGGCCCGCGGTCCCCCCACCCGCCACGCGGAGGTGCCCAGGCCGCTGACCTTGGCGATGGCCGTGGCGCAGCTCAGCCCGGCCAGCTCCATTAGCTGGTCCACGCTGAACTGGTACTCGTTGAACAGCTCCTCGTCCACTGCCTGGGCCTCCTCCTGGCTGCGGACACCCCCAGCCTCAGTGTCGGCGCCCCGCGCGCGGCCCGTCCCCGCTCCCGCCCCGCAGCGAGCCGCCCGGGCCTCGCCTACCTCAGGTACTTCACCGCCGGGCTCGCCATGCCCGCCGGCTCCCCGGGGCCGCCCGAGCGCGGCCGCCGCGTCCCCCACCACGCGGGCCCCGCACGGCAGGTGCCGGCCTGACCCGGGACGCGCCGCAGATGGGAGCCCGCGGCCAGCAGCCCGAGCCCCAGCAGCGTCCGCAGGGCGGACATGGAGCTCGCCCGGCGCATGTGCGGCCCCCGGCTCCGCCCCCGGAGGCGGAGCCGCTGTTTCGCCCCGCCCCCACGGGCGCGGGGCCTCGCATTCCGGGGGGCGGGGCCGCGCCGCGGGCAAAGTGTGTAGTAATAGGCGGCCGGGCGCCGGTGATGGGGCGGTTAACCCGGGGTCCTGCCCTGGCACTGCCGGGCTGAGTGGACGGGGCCCTCCTGGTGTCCGCGGCCCGTGAGCTCCCACTTCGAAGGTGCGGGCGCTCACAAGGCCGGCCCGGAGCTCGGGTCCTCGCCGTCGCGGCTGGCGGTTCCCCGCTCCGCTGGGCCGCGCGCGCTGCACGGCCCCTGCTAGAGGGACAAGCGCGGTGGGAAGGGAGCGGGGCTTTATTCCGGGAGCGGGCGACCTGGGCGCAAGGTGGACCGGTACCCCAGGGCCAGCCTTCAACCCGAGCGCGCCAGGAGCGTTTTGAAGGGGAGAGCGCCAGAAATGGGGGCGGGGGCTCGGGCGGCGAGTCGTTGGTGCCCACGACCCTGAGCAGGCCTAGTGTTCGAGTCCCTTCGCGCCTCAAGGAAAGGGGGTGTCCTGCTACAGACCAAGGGACTTAGGTCGGCAAGCAAGGAGCGCAGAGACTTGAAAGTTAACCGCAAGGCCGTGTGGATTGCTGTTTGCGGTGTAGTTTGGGACCCCTGTCCCAACCACATTAGCTGCCCCTGCCCGCCTTTGCTTACCAGGATGGCTCGCGCCGTTTCCCTGATGCTCAGCGTTTACCCACTTTATCAAGATGGATAATACCTATGGTGGGGCATCTGGCCGCCTCTGCGGGAGGAACATGCGGCGGTGATCTCCAGGTCATGAGGGTGTAAAGATTACTTTTATTTATTTTTGTTAAAGATTTTAAGTAATCTCTACACCCAGCATGGGGCTTGAACTCATCACCCTGACATCAAGAGTCATAGGGTCTTCTGACTGAGCCATCCAAGTGCCCCCTGAAGACTCATCTCTAAAACACAGTGTGAGGCGTGTTTTTTGAGCATGTGCCCCGCACTAACGTGAATTAGCTCATTTTATCCTTGCAGCAGCCCTGTTACTATCCCCATTTTACAGACGCAGAAAACTAAGCTCCGAGATGTTGACTGACGTGCCCAATGATACAGTGACAGCTGTCCAGGGAGCTAGGGTCCAAGCAGCTTGAGCTCATCTGTACTCTGAAGCATTATCCTATAGGGCGCGGCCCTTCCACGCGTGCGGAAATAGGTAGAGCGCTGTCACTGCTGACTTCATTCCGTCGCGATGTAGGAATAAGACAGTGACACGCACGTGCCCAGAATTTATAAGACAGCCACCGGAGGGCCGTCCCGAGGAAGGTGGAGCTGAAGACCTACTCCATCTTACTGCTGCCTTTCAGACTTCCAGAGTATTCTTTGGGAAATGCCTTTAAAACAAGTTAGGAAGGACACAGGGATCACACCCCTGCTGAGTTCCAGATGCTTCCCTATTTCATCCCGTCAATCCTATGACCTAGCTTTATCCTCACATTATAGCACAGAGAAGTCAAGTAATTTTCCAAAGACCACACAGCTAGGGGTTTCTGGGTGACTCAGTCGTTGGGCGTCTGCCTTCGGCTCAGGTCATGGCCCCAGGATCCTGGGATTGAGCCCCGCATCAGTCGCCGGCTGGAAGCCTGCTTCTCCCTCTGCCTCTTCCCCGTGCTTGTGTTCCCTCTCTTGCTGTCTCTCTCTCTCTCTGTCAAGTAAATAAATAAAATCTTTAAAAAAAAAAAAAGAACATACAGCTATTAAATGGTAGAGCTTGTGACGGTTGATACAGAACTGGCCTGACCCAGTGTCAATATTCCCGTGTGGCAGGTGCTAACCTGTCCCCCAAAATCCATTCTCTTCTCTTCCTTTGGCAGCAGAACCCCTGAGCTGAGTCTGGTTGCCAGGCTGCCCAGCTGAACACTACATTTCCCACTCTCCCTTGCAGCAGCGAGGCATGTACATGTGACTACATGCTGACCAATGAGCAGAGGGGACGTGTGTTGCCCAGGTCCTCCCTTTGGGGGAAAAAAAAAAAAACCAGCTTATTTTCCCGCACTTCGTCTTTCCCTCCTGGCGGCTGGGAAGAAGGGCTGTGCCGCTGCGGAGCAGCCATTTTAGACCAGGGCAGGGGAAACCTGTGTTGAGGGACAGCGGGGCGTCCTGTGGACTCCCCGAGCTCCGCGAGCCGGGGCTGCTTTCATGGGAGAGGAACAAATTGGTCTCTCTTTAAAGGCAGGGTACGTCAGGCTTTGTTAACAGGAGGTGGACCTGCATCCCACACAAGACATCTCGAATGCCTGACAAGGTGCCAAGGAAGGTGAGCTGCCGTGTCCCCAGCCGCCTGTTCCACGCGTGGCACAGGCGAGGTCCTCTGCAGGCGTTTTAACGGCTCCTCAAACTCTCAGCGTGAAGTACTTCACGGTGTAGTAGAAGCCCCTTCCCCGACGCGCGAGAACGGGTTATCTTATTTCCATGTAAACGCCTCCGTTTGCCATCTGCCAGAGTGCGGCCGGCGTCCCGTCCTGGAGCCCAGGACTGCAGCTCTGCGTCCTCCCTGCCTGCACCTCATTCCCGGCCACCTGCAGTTTCCAGGCTGCTTCCTGGAGGTGGAACAGTTGATGGCGTGTTTGAAGCGATCTGACTGCAAAATTCATCTAGATTTTTACTGTTTTTGCCCCCAAATGTGATCATCGTCTTGCTCACATCTAATTCAACAGTAGTTTTTGAATTGACTCACCTTAATCAAGACTTCCAAGGATTCAGCTTCGTTTTCATACAAACAGTGCTTGTTTTCACACTTGGTTCATCAGTCTGTGTAATATTTAATTGAATCGTGAGTTACAAGAACACAGGCAGTCGGCGCGAGCACATTCGGTAGCAACACAATCAGCCCCCGGCAAGCCTTCGCGTGAACGGGGTAGCCAGCGGCACGGCCTTCTACGGCACCGGCCGGGTTTGAATCCTGGCTTCCCCGCTTCTCAGTTGTGTGGCCGGGAGGACACACCTGTTCACCGTGTCTGTGAAAGGGGGTCGTCTGCTGTGAGGACTGCGGGACAAAACCCTTGGGAAGCACTCAGAGCAGGGTGTGGTGGGCACTGAGTGACCCACACACCCTTCAAATGTGGTGGCCGCCAACAGCAGCGTCCGGCACGCGTGAGGGGCTGTGTGTCCCCAGCCCGTGACTTTTTGGAGGCGGAACAGTCCATCTGTGGGCTAAGATGTGTCCTCTGTAGCATCTGATCCCCTTTTCCCCTTCGAGAAGGTGGAGGTCTGAGCCCGTCTGTGACCGCAAAGCCTCCTGACCAAGATGTCACAGCTTCTAGAGCGGCAAGGCCTCAGCAGTCATGACGTCTGGATCCAGCCGGAAAAGGGGGAAATTCACTGTCTGCTTTCCCCTTTTGTTTTGCCCGTTGAGTCCCAAACTCCCAACAAGGAACAAACGGAACACCTCAGTGCGCGGACTGCAAAGGCCCTGTTCAGCCGACAGAGGTGCCCTCTTGCCGGTGGTGTTCCCTTATGTGTCCGTAGGGCGCTGGACAGCGGGAAAGAGCCTTGGTCCCAGAAACCACAGAGGCCACACTCAGGGCCCGCAGAGTGGGGTCAAATGATCACACAGAAGCCAGACTCCGTGGGTCTCCTCTGGCGTCTTCTGCTGGGGGCGTCCCTGGGCCAGCCTGACGACCTGCGGGAGGCAGGGCGGGGCTTGCCAGTGGGGTGCTGGAGAGAGAGCAAAGGGCTGCCTTCTCCTCCCTCCGCTGCTGGGCTCCGGGGCAGGAGCGCACACCCCCACCCCTGACCCTGTTCAGCTCAGCAGGATTGTCCCTTTCTGGGGGGACTCCAGTCCGCTGGTGCAGGAGACAGCGAACACCCCAGGCTCTAGAGCTGGGTGAGGTTCCCATGGTTCAAGGCCAAAGACAAAGAGGCTCCCCCAATCACTGGACCACATCTTCCCCCAGCGATCATGTTCTGTTAAAACCATCCGAAGTCACATCCTTTCCTACTCCTTTTGTCCATTCTTCAGGCCTCCTCCCCACCCCCCAGGGACCCACCTATTGGCTTGGGGGCCACTGGGTACCAGAATGCCAGGGTGCTCCTTTTGGAGGGGGCCTTGGCCTCCGAGCAGGAGATGGGCCCCGGTTCCCGGACCTGGATGGAGAGGGACAGCCACATTCGTCACTTGCCTCTCTGGACCAAGAATCACACGGTGGGAAGAGAAAGCTTTGGGAGCAGAGCTAGGGCGGTGGGGGCCGGGATGCCCCGGTCACTGACACGGAGGGTGCAGCAAAGCCTGCGTTCTGTACAGGACAGGTACAACGACAGCTCGCTGCCGCCTGGAGGACACGCTGCAAGCAGAACAGGGAATTCCCCTCGGAATGGCATGTAGCCAGGGACTCTGCCCGCCAACGTTGGTAAACAGGGAGCTAGGACAAGATCAGCACCCGGTACCTGGCACGTAGCAGGCTTTCAGCAAAACCTGGTGCTCTTAAGATCCACAGTTCCAGAGGCTAGGAAAGCCGCGGAAGCCAGGGGGAGCGGTGACTGCGGAAGGGGAAACTGGACAGGGTCCTGAGACGTGAACAGGACAGGAGCGGGATGGGGAGGGCTGGACGGTCTCAATGGCAGACCAGGACCAGGGGGCCTCTCGGGGAAACCGGAGGGGTCGGGACAGCGCTCCCATTTCGGGAGGAGATGCACAGCTGGGCGGGCCTGCTCCTACTCACACTCCAGTCTCCGCGCCCAAGACACCACGGGGACATCATCAGGAAGCGGCTGGTCCTCTGTGTCCTCCTGGCTCTCCATGCACTCTTCTTCCCACCCCCTCGAAGACCTGGAGGGGCGGAGAGCAGGGAGGAGGGCGGCACCAGGCCACCCCTCCTCCCTGGGGTGCCTACAGACGCCAACCCCCCTCCCCAGCGGCCACATGCCTCCAGCGCACCACCCCTCTCCCCCACCAACGCTGGAGCCCCAGCCTTGCCCCGCTCACCTGTGTGGCACGTCTGCCCCACCCCTTCCCGCCCTGGCTGGGGGCCCTGCTGCTGCCCCTGGAGCCTGGGTCCTCCCTGGCGCGGAAGTCTGGGAATGGTGGGGAGCAAAGGGAACTGGCTAGGGAGGGGTGTATCTGCGAGTGTGTGTTCTCTGCACACGCTATGGCCCCCCAGAGACACAGACGTGCTACAGACAGCCTGGGGCGTGCCACCCACCGGAGAGTGGGAATCCGTGTGGGGTCTCGGCTAGTGACTCTGGAGGTAGAATCAGGCTCCCCACGATCAGGCCTGGCCAGAGCCTCGCCTCCACCCCACCCTGCCTGGAGCCTCCCGGGGCCAAGTCCCAGAAGGCTGGTGGCCGCCAGTCCTCTGCCTCTGCCAGACTAATTTCATTTTGCTCAAGAATTATAAATACAGTGTCCTGGTCTTTAAGAGAAGACATAAAACTCCATTAAATACACAGAATAAATACTGAAGTATAATTTTAATTCCTGGAGGGGAGTTGGTTGCCTGAGAGCATCTCAGCAGAGACAGGGCTGGGGGGAGCCGGAGAGGGAGGTGGCGGTGAGACCTGCGGGGATGCGCGCGCAGCCCCGCCGCCGGGGACAGGCCCCTCCCTGGAGCACTGCCCCACCCTGTGGCCTTTTGGAGAACTGCAGCCAGGGACTTGCTTTCCACCCGCTCTGGGCAGGGCCTGGCATCCTTGACCGCACCTGAGGCTCAGCTGCTGGGTCAGTTACCACTCAGCCAGAGACCCCGCACAGCCTAGTGCTCGGAGATATGCCAGAATCCTCCGCCCACCTCCCCACCCCCGGTGTCCTCGGAAAAATGACCCCTGTCCCCGCTCCAGGCTCCCCTCCCCCACCCCTGGGCGGATGAACATCCAGGGTCCCTGATGGGGTCAGCTCTGCCTGCCACCACCTCCTTCTCAGGGTGGCCTCTCCCCACCCCCAGGTCCCTGTCCAGGGTCACCTCACCAGCGTGTACGGTGGGACAAGCCCAGCCTGCACCAGCTGCGTCCTCATGACATCGGCCAGCTTGGCCACCAGCCGGTCCCGCACAGAGTCTGGCTCCTTCTGGAGAGAGAGTGGATAATGGGCGAATGGGGAGGGTCTGGGCTATGCAGTCCTCTGCGGATTGGGGAGGCAAGAAACTGGAGAGGGCTGTTGGGGGGGGCTCTGTCTTCCTTTCTCTTGTACCCCATCCCCACGTCCTTGCCCGGATCCTGCTACCGCCCGCCTGGAACTGCGAAGGGACAGGTTCTTCCTCACAGCAGAGTCCCGGGACCTAGCGCACAGTGCGCCCGATGTGCGTTTGGTGAGTGGATGGACAGACGGCAAGGAGAGGACAGAAGGCGGGACGGGCAGCAGACGAGGCTTGCTGGAGGCGTAGAGGGAGCGGCGGGTTCTGGGAGGGGTGGTCTCACCTCACTCCGGGCCAGCGCTTCCTTGTAGTAGCGCAAGGCCTGTTCGTGCCGGCCCAGCCTGGCTGCCGCGGCCCCCAGCCCCTCGCAGGCCTGCCATTGCCCCTTCGTGTCCCCTGGGGAAGACAGGCCGGAGGTCCTCTCTCGGGTCCCCGCAGCACTGACCCTCCCTTCCAGAAGGACTCGCCACCAGCCCCCGGGACCCCTGGCCTGGTCCCCTGGCCGAGCCACCCGCTAAGCCCTCACCGGTGTCCCGGGCGGCCTGGAGGGCGTGCAGGTAGCTGTCTCGCGCGGCTCCGTGGTCCCCCAGCTGGCTCAGGGCGAATGCCAGGCCGCCAAAGCTTCGTCCCTGCTCCCGCCGCTGCCCCACCGAGCCTGAGGACAGAGCCAGCCCCGTCCTGAGAGGGGACCTTGGCTGCTGAGACGTCGGCCAGCAACCCCGGCGGGCTCCCAGGAGTCGAGGCGCCCAGCTCCCGTACCCCTCCCCAGGGCACCACAGGGATCACAGCTCTCCATAGCCAGCCTCTCCTCAGCCTGAGTTTTGGCCAGAAGGCATCCCCACCTGCCCACCCCGCCAGGAGACCTCCTCTCCCAGCCGGGGCTATGCCCTCCGCGCACTGCTGCCTTCCCAACCCCAGGCCTCGGCCTCTAGGCCCTCATCCCCCATCCTGTCCGCCTGCCCCATCTCCTGCACCCCCAGGCCTCCCCTGGCTCTGGACATTCCGGCCCCACACCCCGCCCCAAAGGTCTGTCCACCTTGAGCCCTAGCTGGAGCCCCGCTGAGTCCCTACCCCCTTCCCCAGGCCTGGGTACCCACCATGCAGGTCAGCGGCCTTCTGGTGAAAGTCCCGAGCTTCCTGATGGTTGCCGAGGGCACTTTGGGCCACCCCGAGGTTTCTCAGCACCGTGGCCTGCTCTCCTGGCCCCCGACACAGGGGCAGGGCCCGCAGGAAGGCCTCTGCTGCTAGCGGGAACAGTTGGAGCTGGGAGTAGCTCAGGCCGAGGTCAACATAGAGCTGCCCTGGAGGGCATGGTCAGGGTCACGGGTAGCCGGGCCAGTTGCTGCTGATGCTGCCTCGGTACGGCCCCTGTGCCCCTCTCCCGGGGTCCTCTGCCCTTCCCCCGGCCCACAGAGAAGCCTCTGCCGGCCCCCCACCTCTCAGAGCATCGCTTGGGCTGAATGTCCCCAGACCCACACCTCCTCTGCCCGAAGGCCTCACCCAGCAGGCCGCTCTCAGGGCTCCTCTCTGCAAACCTCCGGCTCTCCTCCAGCACCGGCACCACCTCGGCCGCCGCGTGCCGGCCGCTGTCCAGCATGCAAGCCGCCGCTGCCCCCGCGGCCAGGGCTGCAGCCTGGGGCTGCCCAGCTTGGGCATAGGCCTGGCTAGCCTCCTGCAGACACCAGGCTGCGATCTCGGGCTGTCCCAGGGCCCGGTAGCAGGCTCCCATTTTTGCCTGGGCTTGTCCCCGGTCGCCGAGTGGCCGGTAGTGGCCCAGGGCCCTGCGGTACCAGGCCAAAGCTTGAGGCAGCTTGCCCAGGGCCTCGTAGGCCAAAGCCACGTTGAAACACTGGTCCCCGTGACATCGGCCCTGTGGCTTCTCTGCGGGCTGGGCTCGCAGCAGCAGCTCCAGGCCTCGGGCTGGGTCCCCAGTCTCCACGTAGGCGGCCCCCAGGTTGAGGGCACAGGCCCGGAAAACAGGGGTGTCCCGGGCTTGTGGGGGCTCAGAGGCCAGGACGAAGGCCCTCTGGAAGCAAGTCAAGGCTTCGTGGCTCCGGCCAGCCAGTAGGGCTCCGTGGCCAGCCCTGGTGAGGGCTTGGATGCTGGCCTCGTGCTGTGGCCGCTTTCTCTTCTTCTTCTTCTTGGAGCTCGAGGGCTCAGGCTCAGGCCCTCGGGGCGCGGCCTCAGGGTTGGAGAAAGGCATATGGTGCTGACAGTGGGGAGCAGAAGGGTCAGCCTGTTACCCTTGGCTTCCTCCAAAGCAGGACCCTCCAGGGTAACTCAGCCCCACTCCCGCCCTCCGGCCACCTCGGGGTTCCAGGCCTTCTCTCCGTCATCTTACTTTGCCTCAGTGATGCCCCCGGGGCCCTGTCAAGCCTTCCTCCAATGTCGCAACTCATTCTTGGTCCTTCGGGACTAAGTAACAGTGCCCTCCAGAAGCCTCCCCCCTCAGCCGTCTGGGTCCTTCTGGACTCCCAGGGCACCTAGGCCTGTGTCCTTCACGGCGTCGATCACGCCGGGTCAAAGTTGCTGACTGTCCTGTCTGTCTCCCGGGCTAGATCGGGGAGATCTGAAGGGCTGGCACAGACCACGTTCTCCGTAAATGTTCGCGGACTGAGATGCACACAGCGATGCGAGTGTACCTCACACCACTGAGCTGTGCGCTGGGAACCGGCTTCACAAGGGAAACGCCGTGTAATATACGTGTCACATACACGTTCCCAGCCCACACCGTCCTCACTGAAGGAGCGAAGGAGTACACAGAGGACATGCAGGGCCTCTGCCCATCGCCCCCTCCATGCTCCATGCTGTTCCTCCCCGGCCACCCGGCCACTCACAAGGACGGGGGCTCCTGCTGCCTGATCCCAAGGTGTAGATCAAGCCAGCCGTCCGTAAGCGCCTGCTGCATACAAGCAGCCACCGGGCACCAGGGACGCGGAGCTGAACGGGCCAGTGAGTTGGCAAGGAGGCAGCTTGGCGGGGAGAACGCCGTCTCTCCCTTCACTGCCCACGCCCTCTCGGGGGACCTCTTCTCCGTGGCCGGCTAGTCCCATCCCCCAGACCCTGCGGTGGCTTCGAATATGCTTTTCCCCACCAGGATCTCACTTCTCCCCTGGAAAGGCAAAGAAAAGCCTTTTCCTGAGCTCTCCTCCCAGGAGCCGGGGGAGTGGGGGTGGGGGAAGGCGTGGCAAAGACTCAGGCTTGGGCTCTCAGTCCCTCCCCCTTCCTTTGTCCTTCCCCCTCTTTTTTAAGAGAGGCAGGCAGAGGTGATCCTCCTTTTAAAGAAACTCCCCCTGTGACCAAGAACACCTAGGAATCTTGCCTTCAAGACCCTCATCCGTGGGGCGTCCCTAGCTACCCCCCAGCAGGCCTTGGGGCCTGAGCCACGGGATGCCTTACCTCCCTCGATTGCCCTGTGGCTGGCCTTCTGGAATGGTCCCTCTGGCTTGGGTTACCTCGCCAAGCTCTGAGCTCAGAGCCCTGGGGTTACCAGACAACCAGGTACCGCCCTCCACCCCAGGAATGTTTTGATGGGCAGTTCAGGCGCCCTATCTTAGTGCTGCGCCACTGACGGCGGTCAGGCCCGGTTACCTGCGTTCCATTGCCCTTCCTGCCCCCCTCGCCCCTGCACACACCCCTCAAGTCCCTCCCGGCAAGCAAGGACTCAAAGCGTGCTGGCTTGTTACCAGTTAGGACCTCAGGGATGCTCTGTCCTGTACTGTCACTCTCTGGGGGAGGGGACCAGGCTCTGGAAGCAGGTGGGACCGCCCCGAGGTCACAGAGCAGTGGTGGAGCTGGGACCAGGCCCGGGGGGGTCTCTGATTCTGGGCTAATCAGCCTCTGGTTCTTTCCAGCGCACCGCGATTGCAAGCTGTAATGAGGCCTGGACTGCTCTAGAAGTGAACCCTTCCACACGCACACAGACACGCGCGCGGGTACATTTCACATTTGCGAGTGGGGTTAAAGTTGATGGCCAGGAAGGGGCTGGAAATCAGAAGAGTCTCTCTGCTTTCCCAACCCTTTTCCCGGCTCCGCTGACCCGCAGCCTCCACGTCCTGCATGAGAGGACAGCAGGCCCCAGGACGACAGGAGCCTGCGGCGCCAACCCAGGCAGGGTGGCCTGCAGCAGAAAGAAAACACCCTCGTTTCCAGGCAGAGAGGTCTCTTTTAAGTAAAGAGGGCTTTGCCAGAAACAAAATTACCAGGAAGCCACGGGGCCACCCTGCACTGGGCAGCCTTTGCTGAGGGCCTGTGTGGTGCTGGGTGCCTCATATGGGGCCCACGGCCAAAGCAGGCTTTCTCGGCTGCCACCGCTCCTGCCTACAGGCTGGCCTCCAGGATGCCACCAGAGCCTGCCCAGGGCCAGACAGGCAGCTCAGGCCGTGGCCACTCAGCAGGCTTCCCTTAAGGAGAAAAGCTTGGGGACTGAAACTATGCTTGCCAAGTTCCGCTGACCTCTCCATGTCCTAGGGACCCTTTCTCAATCACCTGCTTGTTCGATTTCCATTTTAGGTGACGTATCCTTGCAACTATCTCCTCACTTGGCCTCCAGGCTCCACTGTGTCCTGGATCCTTCTCTTCCCTGTTCTCCTTTGCTGCCCCTGTCCACCCTTGAATGCAGACAGACCCACCCCTCTGTCCTTTGTGTAGACGCTTCCATGAACGCTCCATTCAGTCCTCTGACTTTCCTACTAATGATAAGCCCATCATTTCTAAAATTCGATTCTAGACTTGGCTTGCCCATGTGAAATTCCTGTTTCCCTCCATTTACCCATCCCCTGTTCCCGGCGTCAGCTGGAACCATGGGAGGCATCCTTGACCCCCTCAGGAGGTATCCTTGACCCCACACTTGGTCCTACTGGTTCGACCTCTGAACCCTCTCCCCATACAATAAATGCGTGTCATTGCTGCCTGTGGTCCCTAACGCCGGTATGTAAGAAATACTCTCCTTAGGCCCTGTTTCTGGTCCCTGTTGCACTGGGATGGTGGAGACAGTGTGAGTCAGCGGGTTGGCCCCCTCCTTTCTCCCACGGTGGAGGCCAAGTTGGAGGGAGTATGAGATGCTAAGACTTGAGAGGGAAGGCCCGTTGGGTCCTTAGCCGTCTCCTTACAATCCACTGGGCCTCTCAGGCCCAGAGGCCCTCAACCCAAGTGGAAGAGGGGGTAACTCATCCGGGCACTTCCTTTCTGGCTGGGTTGGGGGTTTCTGTACATAAGGGCCTCATTACACCACTGTTCCCTGTGAGGGTCCGCCTGCCCAGGTCCTTCCCGGAAAGCAGGGAGTGGGACCTCTACAGCAGGAGTCTAGGTACCACTCCCCTGCGTGGAGAGCAAAGGAGACCCGTTCTGGTCTCAGGGAACATCCACTTTCCCCACATCTCCCACCATTTTGTCTCAACTCGGAGTCTCCTCTGCTCCTCTGAAGGCTTGGATATTTTCTGTTTTCTGCCCCTTCAGATCTCTCGCCTGGGGCTAGGAGCCTAGGCTGCCTTGCCTGCAGACTGGGCATTAGTTGGGGGGGGGGGGGGGGGGACGAAAACTGCCAGACGGGGGACGCCGACCAGCCGATATGGCAGAAAGCTGTCATGATTACGTTTACTAGTTCAGACCTCACGACTCTCACCTGCACTGCGGCCGTCCGCTCTCAGGCGCTCTCTGCCCCAGCTTCACCCTGCTCTGAGCTCCTGGTGCAGAAAGAATCTTTAAAACATGCAAACCTGGGGGCGCCTGGGTGGCTCAGTGGGTTAAGCCTCTGCCTTCGGCTCAGGTCATGATCTCAGGGTCCTGGGATCGAGTCCCACATCGGGCTCTCTGCTCGGCAGGGAGCCTGCTTCCCTCTCTCTCTCTCTCTCTGCCTGCCTCTCTGTCTACTTGTGATGTCTCTCTCTCGCTGTCAAATAAATAAATAAATAAAATCTTTAAAAAAAACAAACAAACATGCAAACCTGACCTTGACCTGTGTGTAATGTGTTCTTTGGCTCCTGGCTGTTCCCCTGGCTGTTCCCCGGGTGCGGCCGGGGCTCTGCCCCTCCAGGCTCTCTTCGTCCCTCTCCCTCTGCACAACCACACTCGTTTGTCATTTCCCGAGCTCCCTCCGTACTCCTGCAGGTGCTGTTCTGCTGACTGAAATGCCTCTCTCCTGCAGGCTGATGAATTCTTGCTCCCTTTCCCACCCAGATCAACCGCCACCTCCCCTAGGAAGTCTTCCTGTCCTTCACTGCCCTTAACCTCTTTATCGTGGTGACCTCATCCCTCTGAATATCGCCGACCTCTAATGTGGTTGACTCTATGTCCGTCACTCAGTCCAGAAAGATTGTGCTGTTTTTTTAAAGTACCCTCTGCACCCGCCGAGGGACTCAAACCTACGACCCCAGGTCAGGAGCGGCGCGCTCTACCGACTGACCCAGCCACGTGCCCCCAGTTCGGCTCCTTTCTCTCTGCATCCACACTTTCCAGTTCCGTGCAAGGTAGCCTGCAAGTTAGCAGGAGCCGAGAAGGCTAGAGGAGGCGGAGCGGGGTCCACGGGAGCATGACGGGGAAACGATGGAGACAAGAGCAGCGGAGGAGCCCTAGAGGAACCGCAGCAGCCCGCCGCTGGGCCGAGCCCAGCGCCAACCCGATTGCCCCCGAAGCCACCTCCTCCGCACCCGGCGGCGCTTCTGCGCCTGCGCGTCCCGGAACTACAAATCCCGGCGGCCCCCGCGGCTCGGACCGGAAGTGATGTCCAGCTGCTGCGACAGGGAGGGCGGCGGCCCGGCGGCGGGAGATTCAAACCTGGAAGGAGGAGGAATATGGAGCGGCGGAGAGCGGGCGCGGGCCCCGCGCTGTGTGAGTGCAGAGCGGGCCGAGGAGGGCGGCGGGCCTGCGCCCAGTCGGGTCTCGGGCGGGCTCGGGTGGAGGCGGGAGCGGCGAGACCCTCCGACGCCGCCGCGCTTCAGGGCTTCCAGGGTTTTCCCGGCGCCCCCGAGTTCTGGGTCTGGGCGACGGGGGTGGCCTGGAAGGTCCCAGCAGAAGGCAGCAGTGACGGGCGGCAGGCGTGCTGGCCGAGCGCCACCGGCGGGACGCCCGGAGAGCTCGGCTTCGCGGGTGCCGAGACCGCGGGGGTCGGCCGGGGAGCTCTTAAGGGCTCGCTCCTCGGCCGTGGCCCGCAGCTTCAGCTCCAGGGGCCGGGCCGGGGTCCCTGACTCGCGTTGGCTTCTCCGCTGCCCCCGGGGATCAGGCGGTGGCCCTCGGGCCGCATTTGCAAAAGCGCCGCTGTCCAGAGGGACTGGGGTCAGGGGTCGGCGCCGAGAGGCTGCTGCTGTCTGACCTCCGCGCCAAGGGCAACGTCTCCTTTTTTTTAAGATTTTTTATTTATTTATGTGACAGACAGAGATCACAAGTAGGCAGAGAGGCAGGCAGAGAGAGGAGGAAGCAGGCTCCCCGCTGAGCAGAGAGCCCGATGCGGGACTCGATCCCAGGACCCCGGGATCATGACCTGAGCCGAAGGCAGAGGCTTTTACCCACTGAGCCACCCAGGCGCCCCAACATCTCCTTTTTCCAGCCCTCGCCCTCTCCGGCCAGCGGGGTCCAGAAAACCAAGTCCGTGTTCTGGATCTGTTGAAGCAGAGCTAGTTCCGGACCCCAGAAGCCGGAGGACTGATGTTTTTCACGACTCTGCGTGTGTGCGCGTGTGTATATGTGTGTGCGTGTGTGTGCGTGTGCAAAGCTCTGCCCATCTCACACAGCCCTCGGCTCATGACTTGGGGTGACGGCATCTGCTCACGCGTTTATTTTCCGCGCTTAGCAACCAGCCCGGTTCCTTGTATACCCTGAGGGAACTGATGGGTTTCCTACAGTGGGCGGGTGCTGTCGGGTCTGACCTAGATGGGTGTGATCTAGATGGGTGCGTGTGTGTTAACGTGCTTAACTGCCGGTTCCAGTAGCCCTGCCCCTCGTCCAGGTCACGGTGCACGGTCTGCAGTGTAAGGTGAAGAGCGGGACTGACTTGAGTGTTGGGTCCAAGACACAGTTGTCTCTCGTCAAGTCTTGTTTGTGCTTGTTTCGTGTGTGTGTGTGTGTGTGTGTGTACAAAGTTCTCTCGCCCTGCCTGATTTTTTAAAAAAAGATTTTATTTATTTATTAGAGAGAGAGCACGAGTGGAGGGGGGGGCAGAGGCAGAGGGAGAAGCAGGCTCCCCGCTGAGCAGGGATGTGGGGCTGGATGGGGATCATGACCTGAACGAAAGCAGCCGCTTAAGGACCATGTCCAGGCGCCCCACGTTTTTCTTTTCTAATGCTAATCTGTGTTTCCTGAGAATAAAAATCCACTGGCCTGGGGCCTGACTGGGGCCTGACCCAGAGCAGATATAGCACCGGAATGACTGGTTGTTGAGGGATGAGTCCCAGTTGGTCCTCCTAGCCCAGCCTCGGGGAGGGGCCTGAGAAGGAGGACACAGGTCCAGGTCTGGGAGAACTCAGAGGCTGTTAGGCATAAAGTAAGCGGCTGCGTTGCCGGGTAGAGGAGTCTGGACATCCGTGCAGGGAGCCCCGAGGGAAGGGCTTGGAATAGGTGGGAAGGAGGAGTCAGGAGATGGCTGGAGGGAAGGAGCAGGGAGCACCTCTGTCACAGGGGTGCCGACCAGGGCAGCTTTACGGGACGGGGGCCGAAGGTCGGAGCCAGGGGTGTCCGGAAGAGGGGGACGCACGTATGAGAGGTGCTTCGGGCCTCGGGGCAGGTCGCCCAAGAGAGTCTGTTGAGAAGCAGCTTCAGTACCATGGCCCTTTGTCTGGCTGTCCTCTCCTGCACCCACCTTGTCCCCTTCCTCCTCAGACGAACGCCTCACAGCCGAGGAGATGGACGAGCAGAGGCGACAGCATGTTGCCTACCAGTACCTGTGCCGGCTGGAGGAAGCCAAGCGGTGAGCCAAGGGACTGCCCTCTTCGGGTCCCCCGTTTCCCACCCCGCCCACTCCAGGCACCTGCCCTCTAGCAGATGCAAAAGGCCTGGGGTCCAGTCTTCTCTTTTAAGACTTTATTTTGTTAGCGCAGTTTCGGGTTCAAAATTAAGAAGAAGATCGAGATTCCCCAGGGACCCCCGGCCCCCACACGTACCCAGCCGCCCCCCCACCCCCGGCCCGTCAACATCTGCAAGCACGGCGCCCTTGTTACAACTGATGAGCTCACCCGGACACGTCGCCTCCCAAAGTCCGTGGTTGACCTTAGGGATCATCCTGCCCTCAGAATCCTCCGTGCTCTGCCTCGTTGTCCCCCCATCCCGCCCCCTGGCAAGGACTCCTCTCTTCTCCTGTCTCTATAGTTTCTCCGTGGTTGGAACCCTACGGTACGCGCCTTTTCAGACTGACTTCTTTCACTTAGTCGTACGCATTCAGGGTTCCCGCGTGTCTCTCAGGGCTTGACGGCTCATTCTGTTTTAGCGCTGACCGGTCTTCCGTTGTCGGATGGACCGCGGTTTTCTAGTCCATCACCTGCGGAAGGGCGTCTTGGTTGCTTCCAAGTTGGGCGGTTGTGAACGTAGCCTCCGTACACGTCGGCGTGCAGGTGTTTGTGGGCCGCGTGTTCCAAGTCCTGTGGGTAAATACCAAGCAGCACGATTGCTGGACCTCGGGGCGGGAGTGTCTCGTTTTGTGAGAAATCACGAAACAGCTTCTAGAGTGGCTGCAGCATCTCAGCGGTCCCAGCAGCCGGGACCGAGAGCTCCTGGTCCCGCTCATCCTCGTCAGCATCCCACATGGTCAGGGCCCCAGATTTCGGCCATTCTGATAGGTGCGCGGTGGAGTCTCATTACTTTCGTTTCCATTTCCCCAATGGCACACGGTGGGGAGATCTTTCCAGACGCTCAGTTCCCATCCCCGCATCTTTTTTTTTTTAAGATTTTATTTATTTATTTGACAGAGAGAGATCACAAGGAGGCAGAGAGAGAGGGAGAAGCAGGCTCCTCGCTGAGCAGAGAGCCCAATGCGGGACTCAATCCCAGGACCCTGAGATCATGACCTGAGCTGAAGGCAGAGGCTTAACCCACTGAGCCACCCAGGAGCCCCTCCATCCCTGCATCTTCTTCGGCACTGTGTCTCTTGGTGGGCGTCTGTGGCCCGTATTCTGATCAGTTGTTTATTCTTGTTGTGTGAGTGTGAGTTTCAGTGAGCTCTGAGCCTGACGTGGGGCTCGAACTCATGACCCCAAGATCAAGAGTCACGTGCTTCACCTACTGAGTCAGCCAGGCACCCTGTTCTCTGTGTATTTCTTTTTTTTTTTTTCTTTAAGATTTTATTTATTTACTTGACAGACAGAGATCACAAGTAGGCAAAGAGGCAGGCAGAGAGAGTGGGGGAGGCAGGCTCCCCGCTGAGCAGAGAGCCCGATGTGGGGCTCGATCCCAGGTCCCTGAGACCATGACCTGAGCCGAAGGCAGAGGCTTTAACCCACTGAGCCACCCAGGCGCTCCACCCAGGTGCTCCTCTTTGTATATTTCAGATACTAGTGTTTTTAAATTTTTTTTTTTTTTTAAGATTTCATGTATTTATTTGACAGAGAGAGAGACAGTGAGAGAGGGAACACAAGCAGGGGGAGTGGGAGAGGGAGAAGCCCGCTTCTTGCTGAGCAGGGAGCCGATGCAGGTCTTGATCCCAGGACCCTGGGATCACTACCTGATCGGAAGGCAGACACTTAACGACTGAGCCACCCAGGCGCCCAGATATTGGTCTTTTATTAGATAATGTATTTTGCAAATATTTTCTCCCAGAGTGTGATTTGTCTCCCCATTCTCTTTTCTAGAGCAGAAGTTTTTCATTTCATCTATTTATTTATTTTAAAGATTTTATTTACTTGAGAGAGAGCAAGAAAGCACACAAGCAGGGTAGCGGAGGGGCAGAGGGAGAAGAAGCAGCCTCCCCGCTGAGCAGGGAGCCCGAGGATGTGGGGCTCGATCCCCAAGACCACAACCTGAGCTGAAGGCAGACGTGTAACTGACTGAGCTAGTCGGGCGCCCCCGTTTCTCATTTTAATTCAGTCCAGCTTATCAGTTATCAATTATCAATTATTTCTTTCAAAGATTGTGTCTTTGCCATTGTGTCTAAAAAGTCATTGCCTGGGGTGGAGGTGGGCGGGGCGTCATCGCGGGGTGCCCGGCTGGCTCTGTCTGTAGAGCACGCAGCTCTTGATCTTGGGATCACGAGTTCAAGCCCCACATTGGGGAGAGTCATTACTAAAATAAAAATTTTTTTAAAAGTCATGGCCACACTGAAGGTCACCTAGGTTTTCCCTTGCGTTCTCTTCTAGGAGTTTTACAGTTTGGTATTTGATATTTAAGCTGATAATCCATTTTGAGTTGATTTTGGTGACGGGTGTAAAGTCTCTGTCTCGATTTCTTTCTTTTGGGTGTGGACGTCGGGTTGCCCCAGTGCTGTTTGTTGGAGAGACACTCCCTGCTGCGGGAGGATCCCCTCTGCTCCTCGGTCAGCGGTCAGCTGGCTGTTCTGTGGCTCTGTTTCTCCCTTGTGTTCCACGAGTGTGCCCGTCTTTCCCTGAGACCACTCTGTCTTGATGACTGTGGCTCAGATGGGCAGTGGCGTCCTCCAACTTTGTTCTCAGCCTGCAATCTGGTGTGGGCTCTTCTGGACCTTCGGGCTCGGCTCTTCTGGATCTTGGGCTCTCCATACAAACTTTAGAGGCATCATCTCGATAGCCACAAAATACGTTGCCAGGAACCTGTTTGGGATGGCGCTGAACCCGCAGACCCAGCCGGGACGAACTAACACCTGGGCGGGTGTGGATTCTTCCTGCCCATGAGTGTGGGGTACCTTTCCCCTGAGTTTGTTTTTCCTTCGATCTTACTCATCAGGGTTTCATAGTTTTCCTCTGAGATCTTGTATATATTTTGCTGGATTTATACCTAAGTATTTCATTTCTGGGGTGCTGACGGACACCGTATTGTGCTCTTAGTGTCAAATTCCACTTGCTCGCTGCAGGACCTAGGGCAGCGACCACGTGTGTTAGCCTCGTGTCCCACAGCCTTGCATGAGGTTTTGTGTCGCCTTCTTTCACATTTCCCCCAGACAGTCGCGCCGTCGTGAGCAAAGACAACACTGCCTCCTTCTTTCTCCGTGCGCTCTTCTGGGCCTGTCTCTAAATGTAGGGCTGTCTGCCCGCATAGTCCCCGTAGCACCGTCCTAATACCCACAGAAGTTACCATTAATCCTTGGGAGTTCAACACCCGGCCATTCTTAAATTTTCCCGATGGTCTGGAAAAGTAACCTATTTTTCTATTTTTCGGTTGCCTTCGTCAAAGAAGGTTCTGACAAAGCTCACAGGTTACATTTGGTTGTTGAGTCTCTTGAATCTTCTTTAATCCAGAATAGCTCCCCTTCCCTTCGCACTTCTTCGTGTCACCGACTTGGAGAAGGCACCGGCCTGCCGGCCGTGTAGACGCACCACATTCTGGGTTTGTCTGTTTACCTCCTTGTGTCCAGCGGCTTGCTCCTCTGTACCCCGTGTTTCCTGCACATGGACGCGGCCTCCACGTCTCTCTTTCTAATCCGCAGAGGATTTCTAGCATTCTCCAGGAGAGCAGGTGGCATGGGGAGGCCGGGAGGCAGGTGGCTGTGGCTGGGAAGGCACAGAGCGAGGCGTGACTGGCTCTCTTTGAGGATGGAGGCTTTCCTGGAGGCGTCCGTGCACGGACGTTTGGAGGTCCCATGCCCCCCCTCATGCCACCATCAGTGACAATATGCTTCCCGAGTCTTCTCCCAGCGGGCTCACACTCGTTAGCTCGTGACCCCCTTGCGCACCCCCGACAGCCTCCCCCCCCCACCCCGCCAGGCAGCGAGAGCAGCTGCGCCCTCTTCAGTCTGCAGGTCACACGGTGCGGCTCCGAGATGTGCGTGTGCGCGCAGGGGGATGATGGACAGAGCAGGTCTTCCGATTCCAAGGGCTCTGGCCTTTCTGTCCCTTTGTGCGGCTCCCATCAACCTTGGGGGGTTCCCCACGACTCCCGTCATCATCAAAGTTGGGTTCTAAGCTGTGTAGACATAACCCTTCAGGCCTGGGTTCTCAGAAAACTCGCAGAGAGAGAAGCGAGCAGACACGGTGTGGTGGGACAGGCGTGCGAGCCAGTCCGAGAGACAGGGTCTCGCGTGCAGCCGGTAAGGGCCTCCCCGCAGACACAAGTTCAGGATCCGTCAGGGAAGATTCCTGGGGGTGAGCAGGAGCCCAGGACTGGCCATTCCGGCGCCTGCGACAGCTTGGACTCCCTTAACAGCAGCTAGAGCATGGGCAGAAGCAGGAGCTCGGAGCAGGACAGGAACCAAGAGTCAGAGACCCCTCTGTGCTGGGGGGATGGGGTGGCGACGGGCCCTGTTCCGCTCCCGCACTTTCAGCTGGATGGAGGCCTGCCTGAAGGAGGAGCTCCCTTCGCCGTTGGAGCTGGAGGAGAGCCTCCGGAACGGAGTGCTGCTGGCCAAGCTGGGCCACTGTTTTGCGCCCACCGTGGTCCCCTTGAAGAAGATCTATGATGCGGAGCAGCTGCGCTACCAGGTGGGGAAGGGAGGTCTCTACCTTCCAGCAGCTTCCTCTCAAGCTTGCCCTTCTCAAGGCTGTGACAGCAGGCGACCATATAATTCATTGTCCAAACCCCGACATGGTTGCGAATGAAAGGGGCTGCTCTTAGTCACTGCACAGGGTCACCACGAGTGGTTCAGGTCCCCCTGGCTGGACACTGTGTGCAGGCTTTAACAGCAGGGGACTCTTGCTATTGAGGCGCTGAGATGCCCCTGGTGGGACGCTTCTAAGCCAGTCGACACTCAGAGGCTTATGGTCTTTGCCGCCGCGACAATATTCCTGGGCCTGCTGCCCCTTCCGTGCGCCCTGGCCAGCCCAGCCCTGTCTCCTTCCCACCTCACCTCCGGACTCCCCTTTGCTGGGAAGCCTTCCTGGGTGGTTAATCCCACATCTGCGCCTTCCTTCCCAAATGTCCTGCCGGGTCAACCTTTCCTGGTGGTTTCCGTCTGTCTGTGTCTCTCTGTCCTGGGGGTTGGGGGATGAAATATGGGAAACCCATAGGCCAGGGTCCTCTGGCTCCTCCTGCCCTTCAGGCTTCCGAGCTGTGGTCTGGGCTCTGGCCACGGGGAACCCTGAGAACCGTGGAAACAGATTCTCATCTCTTCCCTTCCCTTTCAGGCAACCGGCTTGCACTTCCGGCACACAGACAACATCAACTTCTGGCTGTCCGCAGTGGCCCACATCGGCCTGCCTTCGGTAACGCCGGGCCTCGAGATGGGGTTCACCTTTGCTCCCCGCCGACCCCCACCCCCTGTGTGCACGCTCTGTCCCCCGGGACCCTTCAGCCCCCACCTCCTTCCTCTCCTGAGTGAACTCGATCGGAGGGTTTCGATGGCGGCTGTCTGTCTCTCAGCCGCGCCGCCTGGCGCTGCCTCTGCTTCCCGCGGGTGAGGCAGGTGGAGGGCGACGGAGGCTCCCGTACCCCAGCTGCAGGTTCCCCACTAGTGAGCGAGGCCGCCGTGTGCTGCTGGAGATGGCTCACGGGAGCCAGCCGTCTTCCCAGGTCAGGAAGTGAGGCCATACCACAGACCACGTCCCTTAGGGGTGGACTCGGAAGCCTAGGCCCTAGACCCCCGCCAGACACGTGCTGTGTGTCCTCCGGCTCGTCAGACCTTACGTGTTTCTTTCTTTTTTTTTTTTTTTTTTTTTTTTTTATATTTTATTTATTTATTTGACAGAGAGAGAGGTCACAAGTAGGCAGAGAGGCAGGCAGAGAGAGAGGGAGAAACAGGCTCCCCACTGAGGGTCTCAGGACCCTGAGATCATGACCTGAGCCGAAGGCAGAGGCTTAAACCACTGAGCCACCCAGGCGCCCCTCTTTTTTTTTTTTTTTAAAGATTTTATTTATTTATTTGACAGAGAGAGATCATAAGTAGGCAGAGAGGCAGACAGAGAGAGTGAGAGGGAAGCAGGCTCCCCGCTGAGCAGAGAGCCAGACGTGGGACTCGATCCCAAGACCCTGAGATCATGACCTGAGCCGAAGGCAGCAGCTTAAACCACTGAGCCACCCAGGCGCCCCAACGTGTTTCTTGACTGTAAGAAGTCAAGAAGCCACTGCTCAGAGGCCTCTGGCTTAGAGACGGGGTGAGTTCCCTGCCCCGTCATCGTCCTTGACGGCGTGTGCCTCCTTGGGCCTCTGCGGGAGCATGGCCGCCTGTCTGGCAAGAGTCCAAGGCCAGGAGCACGGTCTCGCTGTGTCTCTAGGACGGATAGGGGGCCTCATTCTCCTGGAGGATGTGGCCCGCGTCCTGCAACCTTGAGAGACCTGCCTGTGTCTAGTGAGCTCAAGGCTGTGTCTGTGGCTGGGCCTTGGTTCAGCATGTAGCCCCAGGGCCTTTCTCTCACACTGAGTGTGTAGGTACAGCGCGGGCTGTAAATGGCCGGGGAGATGGGCCTCGAAGTCACAGGCCACAGAGGAGCACACAGCCGGGTGGGAGAGGACACCGTTCCCCGGCCCCTCTCTCTGTGGCTGATGTCGTGGTGTTTCTGATGGCTATAACCAGCTGGCTTCTCCCCCAGACCTTCTTCCCGGAGACCACAGACATCTACGACAAGAAGAACATGCCCCGAGCGATCTACTGCATCCACGCGCTCAGGTGAGGGACCCTGAGCTCCGGCCTCTGCTTCCTCTCGGTTGGTGCAGCCGACAGTTGGCAGCAGACGTGGGAGCAGGACGGAGGCGGGCCGGCTACAGGAGCCCTTCTCAGGAGAGGGAGACTGTAGATGTTTGCGGTTGTGTCTAGGTTTATGAGCATGTCTTTTTAAAGATTTTACTGGAGAGAGAGAGCATGCGCACAAGCAGGGGGAGGCGCAGAGGGAGAAGCGGACTCCCCGTGGAGCAGGGAGCCGGACGCGGGACTCGATCCCAGGACCCTGAGATCATGACCTGAGCCGAGGGCAGACACTTCACCCCCCGAGCCACCCAGATGCTGTTCGTGTGCATCCAGCAAACGTGGACACGTTCGTGTGTGTGACTCGTGGGGTGAAGGAAAAGGGCAACAGGGCAGGGTCTTCCACTGGTGACCAGGGCCCAGAGGAATCAAAACAGGCCCCATCAAGAGCGTCGCATGCGAGTCACTTAGCGTGAGTGGTGGCCGCTGGCCGGTCCTACCCACGGCCAGCTATTAGCAACCAGTGGCTAAATCCTAAATCCTTAAGTGACCGACCCATCCCCGCGTCTGCCTTGTCGGCTCTTCCTGACTTCATTTCCCACATCCGCTTGCCCGGGCCTGCGGGTCTTGGCTTACGCTGTCCCGTCTCCAAACACTGACCGCTACAGCCGTGCACCCTTCTCTGGGAAGTCCTGATCCCCTTGACCTCTCCACCACCCCGTTTCTCTTCTGTGGCACTTGTCTCGGGTTTGCTTCCAGTGACCTCACTCCCGTGGACCGGGGGGCTTGGTCCCCACGTCGGGGTCCCTTTGGTATCTCACACAGACCCACGCGTCCGGCACGCCACCATAAATAGGGCCCAACGCCTTTCCTTCTCTTCCAGTCTCTTCCTCTTCAGGCTGGGACTGGCCCCGCAGATCCATGATCTGTACGGGAAAGTGAAGTTCTCAGGTGAGCCCAGCTCCTTCCCCAGCCGCCTGCGTGGGACGGTCTCGGGGGGCTCTGGCCCTGAGGAAAGGCTTCCGTGGTGTCTTTGCAGCCGAGGAGCTCAGCAACATGGCCGCTGAGCTGGCCAAGTACGGCCTCCAGCTGCCTGCCTTTAGCAAGATCGGGGGCATCCTGGCTAGTGAGCTGTCGGTAGACCAGGCTGCAGGTAGGGGCCGGGCTCCGGCCTGCGAGGGGCGGGCTCCATGGGCATGGGGAGTCCCCGGGCTGCACATGGATTCTGGGTGCCTCTCATCGGTAGGGAGGCTGCCCGGCCTGCTGGGTGGGGAAGGGGAGAGATGCCAGGGCAGCCGCGGCTGGCCTCCTGACCTTGTTCCCTCGCGCCTCCCAGTCCACGCGGCCGTCCTCGCCATCAACGAGGCAGTAGAGCGGGGGGTGGTCGAGGACACCCTGGCGGCCTTGCAGAATCCCAGCGCCCTGCTGGGGAATCTCCGAGAGCCTCTGGCGGCCATCTACCAGGAGCTGCTGGCCCAGGCCAAGGCGGAGAAGGCCGCCAGTGCTCAGACCCACGTAAGGAGCAGCCTCGGGCGCTGAGAGCCGGGTGGCCCAGGAGCCCCGCAGTGGACAGGACTCCTGGGGGTCCCGTCCCACGCCCCAGAGTAGCTGAGACAAAGTGTTGCTTGTGGGTTATTGTCGAGAAACAGGAGAGACACCAGGGAGAATGATGAGGACTCAGAGAAGAAGGCAGGAGGGTGTCTGGGTTTGGGGTGGGCTGACACGGGGACGTAGAACTGGATGAGACCGAAAGGAGGTGGCAAAGGCGGGCCTGGAGCCCTGGGTTCCCCCGACTTCTGACCAGACTGGCCTTTGGGAAGGCCCTTGCGGGAGGAAAGAGGTACAGACGGGAGGAGGAGGAGGAGACGAGGCCGGGTCCCAGGCCTCACTCTTGGTGCAGGAGGGCGGAGAGAGCGGGGACGTGTATGACTGCTTCCTGACTCAGGCTGAGATCCAAGGCAACATCAACCACGTCAATGGTGAGAGAAGTGGGCCCAGAGGCCTTGGGGTGCTCTCGGGCTGAGCCCTTGCATCGGGCGGTTTGGGGGTGGCTTTTGCTTGGGCCGGCCCTCTTGTCTCAGGGAAAGAGGGAAAGATCTGTGTCAAGAAGCAGCGTGTGTCCTGTTGTGAGGCCTCCGTGCCCAGAGACACGCCCCTCTGGGGGTGCTTGTGTTTGGATGGAGATCCATGGGGAGGGCGGAGGCAAGGGCAGGCCTTCCAGCTCTTGGGGTCAGGCTCCCTCCCGAGAAGGAGAGGTGAGGAATGGATTGGGGGGCAGAAGGGGCTGCTGGAAGCCTGGGGATGGAGGGGCCTCCGCCTGTTTGGGGCAGGATGTCCTCAGGGTCTGGGGTGGTGCGGTGGGAAGGCTGCGAAGATCCTGTTGAGGGTTTGGGGCTGGGGCGGGGTTGGGGGGCTCCGGGGCGGCGGGAAGAACAGGGCTGGGCTTTCACATGTTATCTGCCATGTGGTCTTGGTCTTTTGCAGTCCATGGGGCTCTAGAAGCTGTTGATGATGCCCTAGAGAGACAGAGCCCCGAGGCCTTGCTGGAGGCCCTTCTGGACCCGGCACTGGCCCTGCGAGGGCTCAGGAGAGACTTTGCTGGCTGGTACTTGGAACAGCTGAGCTCAGACAGAGAACAGAAAGCACAGGTCAGGCCCACCGCCTGCTCCCTGCTGGTGGCTGCAGGGGAGGGGGGCACGGGGGCGGGTCTCTTCCTTAGGCCCCTCCTCTGTCACCTGCTGGTGCTCAGGCAGGGCCAACTATGTGTGCAACTGATTACATCGCCCCAAAGCCCAAGGGCCTAAACTGACGGAGGGGCCCAGAGGCAGCTGATGGCCAGTGATGGGCTCCCCTGTTGCTGAGGGGACCTCAGCTTGACGAGGACGTCTCCCCAGCTGCCGGCGTCTCCCCGGCGTCTGGCGTCTCCCCGGCATCTGGGCGGCTCTGGCAGTCCCTGCTGGGTACGAGGAGGCAGAGGCTCGAGGCGGGGCAGTCGGGCGCTGCTGGGGGCCGGGGCTGGCAGCATCCGCAGGTGGTCACGGCCCAGGGCTCCCCTCTGCTTCACCCCTTCCCCTCCCCAGGAGCTGGGCCTACTGGAGCTTCTGGAAGAGGAGGAGGTCCAGGCTGGTGTGGCTGCAGCCAATATGAAGGGGGTTCAGGAACAAGCCAGTAAGTCGCCTCCGGCCAGGGCCTTCCTGCCTTCTGTGTCGGGCCACACAGACTGTGCTGGTGGGGTGTCTCCCCGTCCCCGCCCGTCGGGGCTGCCCGGGGCATACGACAGCTCGGCTCCCGAAGGCCTTGGGGGTGCTGATGGTCCATGCTATGGGGCTGGGGCCGGGCCGGGCAGCCCTCTGCAGGGCACTTCCCCGGCGTGGGGCCACTTTCAACCTGCTTGAGGCCTTTGGCTTCTGTGTGGTGATTTCACAGGTTAGAGAAACTCATGATCACACTCAGTTCCCCTTAAAAACGCTGCGTACAAATACAGTTCTTTATCAGAGGAGCGTGTTGGTGACCATATCTCTCCCGGGGGTGGGCCCGCCCGCCACAGGAGCGAGAGGAGGCAGGACACAGGCCTGAGCTGCAGCCCCAGGCCACCAGGCCTGTCACAGCTGCGGGCGCCACCCGCTGGCCGAGCCGCTCACGGTGGCTCGCCCGTTGGCTGCCGACACGTGGGCCAGCTGCTCACGGCTTCAGTGGACGCCGCAGGCCTCCCTGGGCTCCACCACGTGCGCGTCGGCCTAGATCTCAGTCCCACGCGCTCGGCCGGGAGATGAGACCTGCGGCTCTCCCCTCCCTTCTCATCCGCCCAGTCCAGCTACCCAGACCGGCTGCTCTTCCCTGGGAGCCCAGCCTGCCCCACCGCTGGGCGTCTGGTTGTCCGGGTTTCGTTTCTGCACCGTCACCCACAGAGGGCGGGCGACAGCGTCCAGCGGCCTCTGCTGCTTCGTGCGCCCTGGCGGCCGGCGCCCTGGGGGTGGAAGGCGGTGCTGACACGGGGTGGCTGGTCTTCATATCCTCAGTTCTCCCCACAGACCCGCCTCCTTGATGCCAGGGCCTAGATCTGCTTGGCGTTTTCTAAGTCCTGCTGTTCGAGACCCCACTGACGGCCCCCGACCCCTTCAAGCTTGCTGCTGCCCTTTGCGGCCCAAGCGGGTTCACTCTGGGGCTGGTTGCTCGTCCCTCTGTGCTGTCGGCTTGATTTGGCCCCCAGAGCCCCGTGTCTGGCCTCCTCTGACTCCGCTCCACGGCCTCCCGCCAGTCCCGCCCTTGCCGTCCCTTCCTTACCTGCCACGTCGCTCCGTTTCTGGGCCTAACAAGTGGCTTCTTCTGACTCCTCGCACTTCTTCCTTCGAAACACTTAGACGCTTATTTTGAACAGAGCAGAAGGCAGAAAAATTGTGCTTTTTTTTTTTTAAAGGTTTGTTTATTCGAGCGAGCGCGCGTGCCCTTGTGCGTGGTGGGGGAGGGGCAGCGGGAGAGAATCCCAAGCAGCCGCCCCGCTGAGCGCCGACCCGGGGCTCCATCTCAGGACCCTGAGCTCGTGACCTGAGCCAAACCCGAGTCAGACGCTCCAGTGACCACAGCACCCAGGCGCCCTGAGGCAGAACTTTCAAGAGTAGTTGCCAAGCTGTTCTGCCTCTGAGACCCCAGCAGGAGCCAGTTAGCTGGGAGAGGGGGCCGGGCCCTGGGTGCCCAGTCTGTGCAGCCCTCCCCCTCCTCCCCTGCAGTGCTCCAGGCCGTGTGCAGGATCAACAGAGCCATCCGGAGGGGAGTAGCGGCTGCCACCGTGGAGGAGCTGATGTGCCCGGAAGCCCAGCTGCCTCCCGTGTACCCCGGCACCCCGACTGTGTACCAGCAGGAGCTAAGGGCGCTCCAGCAGCAGCGGGGTGGGGTGAGTCCCAGACCACACCCCCAGTGGAGCACCCTCGGGGGGCTCGGGGAGGGAGGTGGGCCGCCATCCCTGCGTGTTGAGCTGATCCTAGGCACTAGGACCCCTGAGCGGACCCTGCTCTACACACTCAGTAATACGAGAACCCCACCGGGTAAGCTTTCCATTTTAGAGACAAGAACCCCACCGGGTAAGGTTTCCATTTTTTTTTTTTTTTAATTTTATTTATTTACTTGACAGCGAGAGAGAGAGAGAGAGATCACAAGTAGGCAGAGAGGCAGACAGAGAGAGAGAGAGGGAAGCAGGCTCCCTGCCAAGCAGAGAGCCCGATGCGGGACTCGATCCCAGGACCCTGAGATCATGACCTGAGCCGAAGGCAGCGGCTTAACCCACTGAGCCACCCAGGTGCCCCAAGGTTTCCATTTTTGAGATGAGGAGAGTTAGACGCAGAGGCCGACATGGCTCCCGCCTCAGCTGCTGCGGGCCGTGCAGGAGTGAGTGCAAATGCGTGGAAGCCCCCCCCGCTGCGCAGACAGCTCCTCCCACAGCAGGGTGATCTCCTGCAGGGACTCCCCAGTCCCGGGGGAGCTGGAATGCACCCGAGGTCCCGATAGTCTCAGGCAGGGAGAAGGGGATGATGTTGGGGTGGAGGACTTCAGACTAGGAAACGGAGAGCAGCACTGGGAGTAAGTCTGGGAAGGCTTCCTGGAAGAGAAGAGCCCAGTGCAGAGTCAGACCTGCGACACGAAGTTCAGAGCATGACCCTGGTCGTGGCCACTTTGGCGGCTGCGGTAGGAGGAGTGTGGGAGGTAAAGAAAGCACGGGGCCCCGGGTCATGGACACCAGAGTGGGAGGTGACTTCCAACTCTGGGCCTCCTTTTTTTTTTTTTTTTTTTAAGATTTTATTTATTTGAGAGAGAGTGAGTGAGAGAGAGCATGAGAGAGGAGGTCAGCGGGAGAAACAGACTCCCCAAGGAGCTGGGAGCCCGATGCAGGACTTGATCCTGGAAGTCCGGGATCATGACCTGAGCCGAAGGCAGTCACTCAACCAACTGAGCCACCCAGGCGCCCCAACTCTGTGCCTCCTTGCCGTGGGCCCTCGGGCAAGTGAGCTCCTTGTCTGCCCCTAAGTTCATATAACGAAGCGGAAGCAGTACTGTGTTTAGCCCATGTGATTGTCGTGAGGCTTAGAGTCGCCGCACACATCCGCCGTCAGCCTGGCCTGTGACCTCCGCGGCTGGGATTCTCCTTGGCGGGAGTCTGCCCTGGGGGGACCGCACGGTGCCCCAGACATGGGGATCAGCACACACTGGGGTTTGGAAAGGAGGAGAAGCCGGGGTCACTGAGTGGGGCTGGGGCCTCTTTGTCCCCCTCTGTCCCCTGGAGCCTTGCAGGCTTCCTGGTGCGTTCTGGGAACCACCAGGAAGCCTGGGGGCTCATGGCTGAGCATGGGCCCTGGAACCCGGGGCTGGGTTTAACGTCCGTGACTATGGGCTCTTCTGCGAAAGGGGGATGTTAACGGCACCTGCCTCGCCGGCCTGCTAGGAAGGCGCTGACCCACTGAGCCTGCAGAGAGCGCCCTCTGCCGCGCGTTCAGTCAGTGAATGAGTGAGGCCGCTGGGGCTTGGGTCGGAGACTGGGGTGCGGGGATGCCTCGAGGTCGGGCTGGCCGCGGCCCGTGGGACTTGGCGCTGCGCTGTTGCAGGAGCTCGGCCACGAGGAACTCTTCGTGGCGACGGAGATGCTGTCTGCTGTGGTCCTGATCCACCAGGCCCTGGAGACCGGCGATGTGGGTGGCTGCTGGAGCGGTCTGGTGAGCCCCGCCAGCGGCCTAGCCGGGGTGGAAGGAGAGAACGCTCAGCGGTGAGAGAGGTTTAACCCTGCAGCCGGGGGGCAGGGGTGAAGGTCCGCCTTCGGGGCTGCCCTGCTCCCGCCCGGCCCCTCCCTGGGTCTGCCTGCTGTCTTGGGAGTGGGGGTCAGTCCTCCCCGCTTCCGGCATGTTCTGTGCTTCCAAGCCGAGGTGCTGGAAGAGCAGTGACCAAGACCAAATTCCTGCTCGCGTCCACCCAGCATGGCGGAGCGAACGGGAGGAGGAGCCGTGGCCAGACCCAGGCCGGCCGAGGGGGTGAATGGTGGGCACAGGTGGTTACGGGAGGCCCCGCTGGCAAGGGGACTTTGACAGAGACCTCAGGGCCTCTGACCGTGTTTGTCATTGCACAGGCCCAGGGCTGGACGTGTGCTTGGCGCGGCAGGCTAGCGCGAGGAGAGCAGCCGCTGGGGTGGGGATGCAGAGCCCACACTGTGGCCTTCACTTTCCCTCTCAGCGAGAAGGAAGCCATGGAGGGGGGTGGCAGGTGGCCTGGCGGGGGTGGTCTGAGCTACGTTTGCGGGGCTTGCTGCAGCCGCGGGGCTGGGGACGGGCTCCCGGGCTCCCGGGCTGGACGCCACAAGCAGACAGCCTCCGGCGTGGGTGTGGGGACACCTGTTCAAGGGCAGTGGCTGCGGAGGTGGTGAGGGGAGTCTGGCTGGGGATCTGTTCTTGAGGCGGTGTGACGGGATCGGGTTGTGTGTGGATGTGGGCTGTGAGACGGAGCGTGGTGGGATGTGACGCCACGAGCTTTGTCCTCAGAGACTGGCGTGCTTGTCGGCCGTAGTGGGCAGGACTGGGCGGCACCGGCTGAACGGGCTCGGGAGGGGTTTCAGGAGCTCACCAGGCGTTCCCGGGCAGCAGGTGGACTCTGGGGAGTCACTTAGGCTCTGGCCTCTCAAGCCAGGAGCTCAGGAGAGGGGTGTGGAGCCCGAGCGGTGGGAGGCTCAGGCGTGTGGGCTTCCCGGAGGAGGCAGCACAGGGGCTTTGAAAGCACGACCTGCAAGGTGGGAAGGGAGTCAGGAGCCTGTGAGAGAGGCTGAGCAGTGCCCGGAAGTGGCCTCACCCCTGGCTGACACTGCCCCTGCGGCTCTCCCCGCCCGCCCCTGCTGCCAGTTACTTTGATGGTCTGGTGGAGCTGCGCCGAGCGCTGGCCGGGGCCGTCCTGAGCTGGAACGACCTGCAGGCCACCGTGCACCGGGTCAACGCCCAGGTCCAGGAAGAGACTGACCGTGAGTGGAATCCCGGGCAGGGGGAGGCAGCTCGGCGCGGGCAGCTTACCATCCCTTCCCGTGAGTCGGGTGCTCTGCCCACCAGATCTCTCCTTCCTAGAGGTCCTTGCCGTCAGCCTCATCAATGAGGCTCTGGACCAGGGCAGCCCCGAGAAGACCCTGTCTGCCCTCCTGCTTCCCTCGGCTGGCCTGGATGACATCAGTCTTCCCGTCGCCCCTCGGTACCATCTCCTTCTCGTGGCAGCCAAGAGGCAGAAGGCCCAGGTGAGGTCTTCTGCCCAGAGTGGGCTGAGTCCATCCCCAGAGCAGGAAGGGCCTCCGCTGTGGGTAGAGCGGTGCCCGGGCTGCACCTTGGGAGAGCCCCGTGTGAGGAGACAGTCCCTTCTGAGGGGGAGACCAGGAGGAACCTTGCAGGAAGGTGGCCGTCAGGCTGGGCCCCGGCCCAAGCTCTAGCTGGCAGCGCGCAGAGAGTAGTGGGGCCTCCTCGTGCAAGGGCACAGGCCTGGGGCCGGACAGCCGGACAGCTGGGCAGCCGGACAGCCAGACAGCCAGGCTGCACTCCCTTACCCTAAGCTCTTCTTGTTGGTCTGTAAAATACCACGCGCCCTGTGCTCCCTCCGTACCTTCTGGAATGGGGAAAGCACTTGGTCGGAGAGTGGGGCAGGGTTCTGAGCGTGTGGCACCCTGAGCCCACGGCCGTCCGGAGCAATTGCGGGCTGGGCCTGCCCGCTGGACTGCCTGAGTCTGCTTCCAGGCGGCCGGCCCTGTGCGTGCGTCTCACACCGTTCCCGGCCCTGTGAGCGTTTGGTGATAAGGAACTTCTGGCCGGGTCAGGGCTTTCGGTGAGCAGCATGACGGGTGTTGGCTAACCATGACGCTGGCTAACGACGGGTCGGGATCTTCTCTGCCGAACGTTGTCTGTGTGCCTGACAAATATAGGTTCTGAAGAATGTGCTTCACTTTTTTTTTTAATGATTTTGTTTATTTGAGAGAGAGAGAGCACGTGAGCAGGGGTAGAGGGAGAAGCAGGCTTCCCACTGAGCAGAGAGCCTGACTGGGGCTCGATCCCAGGACCTCGGGATCATGACCTGTGCCAAAGGCAGATGCTTGGCTGACTGAGCCACCCAGGCACCCCAAGAAGTGGTTTAGAACACTGCCTGGAACATAGTGCTCGAGCACATGTCTGTTTAGAAAGTTCTCTCTGCTAACGAGGGGTATTGGGAGGGAGCAGAGTCTGGGGTTGGGGTTGGGTGAGGCACGAGGGCTGGGGGGTTCCAGCCTGACCACGTGGCTGAGTGAGTCTGTGGCCACATGGACCCAGGCCACGGCCTGGTGCAGTAGCAGGGTTCAGAGCAGGAATGGACAGGATGGGCTGGAGGTCAGGGCCAGGGTTGGCCTGAGAAGGTGCGCATGGGGGCACAGGAGAATGGGGAGCAGGGGCAGGAAGGGGGCGCCTCCGGTGTGGGCTTTCCCTGGCCGTGGCTGGGCACCAGGGCGGGGGAGGGAGATGTGCGCTGCCCGGAGGGCGGAGGACATTGAGGGCTTCTGAGGGTTCTGGGAGTGCTGCAGCCCGGCTGAAGCTTGGCCAGCCCGAACACAGGCCAGGAAAGAGCCTTCCGAGCCTGGCAGCTGCCCAGGAAGCACCGGGGCACACCTGCTCGCGGTGGGTGGAAGAAGCGGGCACCGCTGTTCCTGGGGCTCCGGCTGCCTTGCCTGGATTTTGGTCCTCACGCAGCTGAGCCTGGGCCCTGGGGCGGCTGGCCTGAGCTCTCAGCTTTCTGGTCTCAACCTCCCAGGCGACGGGGGACCCTGGAGCACTGCTGTGGCTCGAAGAGATCCGCCGGGAGGTGGTGAGAGCCAACCAGGACACAGACGCCGCACAAAGAAGTACGTGGGCCACGGGCCCCGCAAGAGCCCAGGGGAGGGCTGGAGGTGGGATGCGGGCTCCCCACACACCCCCTCTTCCTTTCAACCTCTCTGGGGATGCGGGCCAGAGCTAGAGCAGGGCCTCGGCGCTTGGCCTGGACGATAGGTCTCCTACCTGCAGCTGGGCAGGAAATTATTGGGGGCTGCGAACCCACAGTCCGCACGTGCCTCCGTCCGCGCCTTCCAGGGGTCCTCCCCCCGAAGCGTGAGCACGGAAGTTGGGGGGTGGCCAGAGCTCCATCCTGTCCTGTGCTGGTAACCGGAGTTTGGGGTCTCACTGTCGGCTCTGGTCATGGGGGGAAGGGAGAACTGGCTTTGAGGACAAGCAGGCAGGATCGGGAAGACGCCGGCATCCTGCTGTGGGAGCTGGTAGCGTCTGGTGTCCCTCTGTCCATCTGTCTGCCTGAAAGACCCAAAGGCGGGTGTTGCACTTGGACCTTACTCTCTTCTGAAGAAACTCGACGTTCTCGGCCTGCATTCTGCCTTTGAGCTCCTATGGAGCTGTCCTTTTACCCAGCCCCAGCTGACCCCATGCTGCCTTCTCCAGAAAGCCTTCCTCGATTGTTCCCTTTTCCTTCAGGCACAGCTACATGCTGCTGTGTTCATCTGTGTCTGCCTCCATGCTTGGGTGTTCCCTGTTCCTTTCATCAGATGGGGGTTGTGTCCCCCTTTTCGGAATGGACAGGACAGGGGCCCCATGGGAGGGACTTGGGGAAGGGGTAAGGACGAACCAATCACTCCCGATGTCCCTGTCAGTGGCTCTTGGTGTGGCCGCCATCAATCAGGCCATCAAGGAAGGCAAGGCAGGCCAGACGGAGCGGGTGTTAAGGAACCCTGCCGTGGCCCTCCGAGGGGTGGTTCCCAACTGTGCTGACAGCTACCAGCGGGTCTTGGAAGGCGCCGTGGCAAAGAAGAGGCACCCAGGTAACCGCCCAGCCTCAGCGTCTCTGCCTGCCCCACTGCCCCCCACCCCCAGCCTCCTCTCCTTACTCACTTGGCTTCCGCTCAGGGGGCCCGGCACTCTGGGTCCGACACGACTTGAAGGACGGCTCCGCCTACTATTTCCACCTGCAGACCTTGCAGGGCACCTGGGCGCAGCCCTCTGGCTGCGGCCTGAACACGGACCACCTGACTCGAGAGGAGATCCAGGTTGGCAGAGGCCCTGCGGGAGAGGGGGTCAGGGAGGGGGCTCCCCCCTGCCGGGTGCCACAGGTTCTCTCTCCTGCCTGCAGTCAGCCATCACCGAGGTCACCACGGCGCACGACCGCCAGCAGCTCTGGAAGGCCAACATCGGCTTCGTCATCCAGCTCCAGGCCCGCTTGCGGGGCTTCCTGGTCCGGCAGGAGTTTGCAGAGCGCTCCCGCTTTCTGAGGACCTGGCTGCCCGCCGTCGTCAAGATCCAGGTGGCCGGCTGTGGCCTCTGACGTTGTCGGGGGTGGGCTTATCTGAGCCTCGGGGTCCCTCCTGCTTGCTTTCTGCTGAGTAGAGGGGGTTGATCTTCTGGCCTCAGAGCAGGAGGGGTCACGAGCGAGCCGCCAGGAGCCTGGACCACCTGGTTTGAATCCCAGCCCCACTGCAGGTTGCCGGTGACCCACACGGGCACTCGCTGTCGCCCAGTTTTCCCAGCTGCGGAACGGGCACCCAGACGCCGGCGCGCCTCCGTGTGGGGTTGTCGTGAAGGCATCCGAGTGGCGCCTGGCTGGCACTGTCGTCAGCGTCGCTGTCCCCAGGGCAAGAGCGGCTTTGTTGCCTCTGTGGGGTGGTGGGAGTGAGATTTAGCAAGCCGTCGAGGTCCAAGACACGAGGGCTTCCCGAGGTGGGTAAGCAGGACTGGGCGGGCCAGTCCCGAGGGGAAGAGCTGTCTTTTCTCCCCAGCCGGCCCTGTGGCTGGTCCAGTGCGGCCGCGGGGCAGGAGCTACACATAACGGGAAAGTCGGGCCTCAGGCCCGCCTGCTTTACAAGCCAGGAAAGGTGGGGCTGAGCAGAGACCCCAGGTAGATGGGACCCACAGGTCGCGTGAAGGTGTGCACGGTGCGAAGGTCCTTTGTTGACTACGTCTGCATGCCAGATCTGCAAGGATGCCCCCTGGGCCGGGCCGGGCAGGAGACAGATGGGACAGATGAGTGACCACAGCTCCCCCAGCAGGACCTGGAGCACAGCTGACGTTGGGTGCCGTAACGGTGGGGACACGAGGGCAGCCCTGAGAGCCAGGGGGTGGGGAGCCCTCGAAGATGAACCAGCACGTGTGGGGTAGCGACTGGGGGCTCAGGCTTTAGAGTCAGAGGCTGGACTTGGCCTCCTGGACCTCCCGCTTGTGGGTCATACAACCTTGGGCACCTCTCTTAAGGCCACTCTAACACCATTTCTTATTCACAGCGAGGTCCCCACCTCGCGTGTCGACAGTGCGGGCTCAGCGGGAAAGCACCCGGGGCACTGAGCTCGGGGAGCCCTCGTGGGTGGCAGCCATCGGAGGTGTTGAGTTGCAGGGCACCGGTCCCGGGACTCTGTGCAGAACCTTAGTAGTTGGCATCTAGCGGTCTGATCGCGGGGATTCCTCCCTCCTGAGCCTGGACTGGAATTTCACACGCATACTACAGAGCCAAAAACCCACAGCGACAGCGGGAGAGGGACGGGGTCAGAGGGCATGTGTGCCACCAGCATTGGGGCTGTGCGGTCTCTGGCCTGGGTCCTGGGAGACGGGGAAAGGGAGAGGCGGCCCGGAGCCTCAGGCCACCTGTGCTCCAGCTGTAGGGAAGGAGAAGAGAAGTGGGGCTCCCGGAAGCTCCGAGCCTGGCCAAGCCCCCAGGTCAGGTCCCGACTTCTGACCGGTCCAGACTGGGAGGCCTCTTGTCTAAGGGGGGGAGAGCCGAGAGGGGCCCCCTTAGAAGGGCAGCTGCCCCTGGAGAGGGCGAAGAACCGGCGCTGGGGGGGGCTTCCTGGCCTCCAAGCTGCAGGCAGGACCGCCACCCTCCCGGGCCGCACTGGCCCTTTCGCATCCTGTCCCAGCAGAGCGATGGGGTCCGCCGTGTGGGTGGACCGCGGCCAGCCAAGCTGTGTGTAGGAAGGGAGAGGAGGACAGCTGGGCGGAAGGGGACTCAAACACACCAGCCCACGGCTGTGTCTGTGCGGGAGGATCGTCTGGGGCCCAAGCGCCCGGAGAAGTTCTTCCGTGGGCCCTGACATACAGGAAGGATGTCGGGACGCAGGGGTCAGGGGCCTAAACGGGGGTTCAGGGCAGAGTGTCCCCTGCACGCCCAGAAGAAAGTACAATGTTTGAAGTGGCTGGAGTCACTGAGGAAGGAAGGACCCAGTCGAGAGTCACGTGGGTCTGGTGGTCAAGGGCTTCGGGAGGCTCAGGCGAGCCTCACACAAGCTGCGGGGAAAGGGGAGTGACCCCGAAGCGGGAAGGGAGCCGCCAGGTTTGTGCTTTAGGGACCGGAGAGCGTGCGGTTCCCAGAGGAGCTGGTCATCCCAGCTGCTCCCAGCAGACCCGCCAGGGCCGAGGCGCCACCGGACAGCGAGTCACCGGGCGCCGTGGCGGGCAGGTCGGCGGAGGCGGGGTGGGGTGCCTCACTCTGCGCCTGCGCACATCTTCTGTCCCTGCGCCGTGTGTCCCCCCAGACCGTGTGGGAGTGCCTCTGGGGAACACGGTGCGTGCTCTGGTGAAGGTGCCATAGACTTTGTTCACCTCTTTACAGCTTGTGTCTTCCAGTTGGGTTTCCGTGACGATGCGTGGGGTCGATCGTGTGTGCCTGTTTGTGCACGTGTGTGTGTTTGCATGTGCACACGCGTGTGCTGGAACCGGGGGGGTGGCAGAGCGTGGGCTGGGCTGGCGCAGACGTCTGGTCGTGTCGTCCTCAGAACGGCTGCGTTCCCCTCCGCCTCCTCCAGCCCCTCTCCTGTCCTGATGCAGGCTCACTGGCGGGGATACAGGCAGCGGAAGGCGTACCTGGAGCGGCTGCGGTATTTCAGAGCCCACTCGGACGCTGTCGTCAAGGTAGCTGCTGCTGGGCTGGGCAGGGGGTTCCCAAGTCCCGACGGGCCCTCTGAGAATGATCGGCGGTCGTCTCGCGGCCTCTGGAGATGGCGGGGGCCGGCCCGGGTCTTGGTCTGGGTCGAGGGCCGGCCCTGAGCCTGTGGCTCTGAGGTGGCGTGTGTCCTCAGATCCAGGCCTGGGCCCGGGCATGGGCAGCTCAGAGGCGATACCGGAGGCGTCTGGGATTCTTCCAAAAGAACGTGAGTGTTCCCTGCTGCCCCGTCCCCGTGCCCAGCCTTCAGCCAGGGGACCTGGGCGAGGACAGCCGGCAAGTCTTTCTCCACCTGCGCTCACGGTAGGTTGAGTCCATCGTGAAGATCCAGGCGTTTTTCCGCGCATGGAAGGCCCGCGATGACTACAGGACGTTAGGTACGCGACCTGGTCCCCTCTGTTCGCTGATCTGCCCACACTCCCTCCTCTGCGAGCGCCTGGCTTCCCGTAGTCGGCAGGGCAGAGGTCACGCCTCCCCACGGCTTACACGCTGGGCTTTGGAGAAGTCTGTCCTTCCTCAGCCCCCTCCTCACCGACAGCTGGTGCCCCAACCTTGAGCATGCCTCCGGATCCAGGGTGCGTGTGGAAGTGAGGACGTGTGCTTTGCCTTTGCGGATCCCTCAGTTTGGAGGGAGAGACACAAATTCCCCCAGAGCCGGGCAGGTCTAGATATCCCTCCCGGGGTCACATGGCAGGGAAAGAGAAGTTACGAGATGTCTGTGCAGCTCGAATAGTGCCTGTCGCCAAAGCCCCCGCCCACCCCAGAGACGGCCTGGTCATGGGGAAGTCTCCCCTTGGCAGGTGCTTGCTGTCCCAGGCTTCAGATGGCTTCCCGTGGCCGCCACCAAAGCAAACAAGGAAAAGGTCTCCTGCTCGACTTCCCGCCTCCTTGCACTTTGCCTTCTTGTGTGGCCCAGAAATCCCCCAGCCCCGACCCTCCGTGACCCTGCATGCGTGCAGCCTTGTGCCATGCTGGGACCTTGTCCTGCCCCCTTGGTCCCCCGAGAGGGCTGCGCATGGAAACCCTCTCGAAGATCCTTCTGGGCCACTCTTGGCTCCTGTTCCTGAAGCACAGAAGCCCAGCCATGGAGGTCCTCTTTGTGAGGCGATCCCAGGGTCCACTTCTAACACAGCCTCTGGCCCTTGGGTGCTGGGAGGTGCGGGCCCTTTCCCTTCCGGGCCTGAGGCAACACTTCTGGCTTTCAGGTAGAATGCACGACGCTGGCCACATGTCCTTTACGGCCCGAGCCTGTTGTGCCTGCAGGGTGCTGCCAGTCCCTCCCTGACTGTGGATGCTTGGCCAATCTGAGGAGCAAATGGGACCAGGGGCTCATCCGAGGAGGCTAGGGCTCCAACCTGGGGGCAGGAAGTCCCCATCGTACCTGGCTATCACCCAGGGAGCTTGGGGCAGGACTGGTTTGAGGCAGCCCGCTGCCCCCTGGCCACAAGCAGAACCAGTTAGGAAAGGGCTGGGCATTGGGGGCCTGTTGGCCTCAAGCAGGATGAGGACCAAGGGCTGGTAATAGGGGGCTGGCGAAGACGTCTCTGGGAGGGCACGGCTGGTCCTGATGCCTCTTCCCTTCCTGCCAGTGCACGCAGCCCATCCACCTCTCCGCGTGGTGTGTAGATTTGCCCACCTCCTAAATCAAAGCCAGGAGGACTTCCTGGCGGAGGCCGAGCTGCTGAAGCTCCAGGAGGAAGTGGTTCGGAAGATCCGGTCCAATCAGCAGCTCCAGCAGGACCTCAATCTCATGGACATCAAGATCGGCCTGCTAGTCAAGAACCGGGCCACCCTGCAGGTGAGGGGCCGGCCCACTGCCGCCGGCGTGTCCTGCGTCCCCGGCATTTCTGGGGCAGGTGGGGGCAGGAGACCGGGCAGACAGAGCCCTGGTGTGAAAGGAGAGCAATTTCCGCTCTTCCTGCTGCTTCCTCGTGATGGGTGTGGGCTGCCTGCGTCCTCTCCAAGTCCGCCTCTTCCTTGGGGGGCGGGGAGAGTCCCGTGCACCTTGCCGGGGCAGCACGGAGAGACACACGAGCCTGCAGACATGCGGCGACAGCGCGGAGGAGCACGTGCTCCGACTCGGAAGACAGAGTCACAAAAAACCATAGACGTGACGTCGGGGCCTGGCCACCCCGATCTCTGCAGGGACTCCCGCTGTGAGGCCGGAGGAGCCAGCTGAGGTGTCGGGGTGGCCGAGGCCAGGGGCCCTTGCACCGCAGCACCGTTTCTGTCTCGCTCCTGCCATGAGTGGCTCCAGCGGCAGAAAGGCCCGGCTCTTCCAGGGGCCGCTGCTGACCGTCTGCTCTGCCCTGTGCGGGCCCGCCCTGCCCCGCGCCTGCAGGAGCTGGTCTCCCACTGCAAGAAGCTGACCAAGAAGAACAAGGAGCAGCTGGCGGGCATGATGGTCCTGGACAGGCAGAGGGGGCTCAAGTCGCTGAGCAAAGAGAAGCGGCAGAAGCTGGAAGCTTACCAGCACCTCGTGTACCTGCTCCAGGTGCGCAGCGCTGCGGGCCTGGGGCCTCGAGGCCTTCCTGTGCGCGCCGTCCTCTTCCCAGCCCTAGGGCCATGGCCCCAGAGACGGGCACCGCCGCCTCCCGTTCATCCTCCGGGGGAGCCCCCGGCCGGAGAGCCTTGCCTGATTCGCTCGCTAGTCCTCCGGGGGCCTCAGCAGCCACCCGCCGCCCTCTTGCTTGCAGACTCAGCCCATCTACCTGGCCAGGCTCATCTTCCACGTGCCGCAGAGCAAAGCCACCAAGTTCATGGAGTCCGTGGTCTTCAGCCTCTACAACTATGCGTCCAGCCGCCGCGAGGCCTACCTGCTGCTGCGGCTGTTCCAGACGGCGCTGCAGGATGAGGTCAGGTAGGCCGCACGTGCAGAGGACGGCGAGGGGAAGGGCTGAGACGCCGCTCTGGGCTGCTGGCCCCTCCACCCGGTGAGGACCCGCGGAGGCTGGAGGGTAGAATGGAATCGGGGGACCTCTCTGCTCAGCCTCCGGGGAGCGCCGGGAGGCCATCTCCCAGGACAGTATGGAGGCGGGAGCGCGGCCAGAGGGTTCGCCCGCGGGTGAGCCCCAGCCATGGGGACCTGCCTTCAGGGCACCCCCCCCACAGTAGGCTTCCTCAGGGAGGAAACGCAGCTGTTGGTCCTGCGCGGAGGCAGGGGTCCAGCTTCCGTGAACTCTCGGACCGCAGGTCAAAGGTGGAGCGGCCCCAGGACATGGTGACCGGCAACCCGACGGTGGTGAGGCTGGTGGTGAGGTTCTACCGGAACGGGCGCGGCCAGAGTGCCCTGCGGGAGATCCTGGGCCGGGTCATCCAGGACGTGCTGGGGGACAAGACGCTGAGCGTCCACACAGACCCCGTTCACCTCTACAAGAGCTGGGTCAACCAGAGCGAGGCCCAGACCGGACAGCGCAGGTGAGCCGCAGCCGAGGGGGAGCCCCCTGGGCTGCAGTCCGGTCACGTGAGATGAGCAGCCCCCCGCCCCTGGGAATTCACACGGACCGGGTGCGCGGGACCCAGGATGAGCACAGAGGAGCGCGCCCTTTGCCATGTCCTGCTCGCAGATGACGCGTCCGACGGGCCAGGAGTCGGGCCTGGACTCCTTATTATGGGGGTGGCCGGACAGTCACGTTTCCCGATGAATGGACCCATAAGGCAGCGAGAGTTGGGTTGGGCCTGGACACAAGGGCCGGTGCTCAGGTGCCCGGGTCCCCAGAAAGTGGCGCCGCCCAGGAGCAGCCCGTGCTGATGGCTTCTCCCGCGGTGCGTGGGCTCGTGGGTCATGTTCCCGATTGTCCCAGCCACGGAAGACAAGATGCAGGCCCGCCATGGCCCCCACCTCTCCCGGGGGGGCCTCTACACGCCATGGCGTGTCCTTCTGTCCTGCGCTCGCCCACCCCCCCAGGTCCCCCTTCCTTCTTTACCTTCCTCCCAGGTTGCTCCGTTCTCTCCGAGACCTGTCTCTCCTTCTGGCCTGGGCTGCCCTAGTGTGTGTGTGTGTGCGTGCACGTTTCTGCGTGTGTACATGTGCACGTGTGTGTACACGTGGGGGGTCCTGTTGTTCCGTGAAGAGCTGGAGGGGCTGCGGGAGGAGAGGCTGCGGCAGGGGCTCTGGCTGACACCTCGGCTCTCTGCCCACAGCCACCTCCCCTACGATGTCACCCCAGAGCAGGCCTTGAGCCACCCCGAGGTCCAGCGGCGGCTGGACAGCTCCCTCCGCAGCCTCCTCGCCCTGAGCGACAGGTTCCTGGCAGCCATCACGTCATCCGTGGAGCACATTCCGTACGTGGTCGGCCCCGCCGGGAGCCCCACGCCTGTGTCCTGAGCCCTGGGAGAAGGAAGGGGATTGCGTCTGTAGGTGGCCCGTCCGCGACAGGAGTCGTGACGACCAAGTCTAGCACATCTGGGTGTCGCCGTCCTGTCACACGCTCCTTCCACAGACGTCATCGCACTAGAGTCTCTCAAAAACCCTGAGCGAGAGAGCGGGCAGGAATGCTCGCGTCCGTTTTCCAGAGCAGGGGGTGGGAGGGCAGAGCTGCAGGGAAGGGAGTGGTACGAGCTGCTGGTTCCCGGCGTCTGGTTCACCGCGGAGGCAGGACCGGAGCCATCCTCTGGCCCCTGCTTCCCCTCGGGTCCTGCTTCCAGCCTCTGCTCGGCCCCTCCCGGGGGCTCTGCCACCTCCGAACCACCTCCAAGCCTCCCAGGCTGTCCTGGGACTGGGTGCCCAGGAGACATGCTGAAGGGGCCTCTGTAGGGGATGGCAGGCCAAATCCACTGGAGAGAGGCATAGCCAGGGCCCTCGGGCCGGGCCGAAGGCTGCACACCAGCTTAGTGGAGGGCCGGGGGCTGACCCGAAGGGTGGCAGGGAGCTGGCCGTGGAGAGCGGGGGGCCGGTGCACCACGCCTGGGCAAGTAAGGAAGCAGCAACCTGTGCGTCGGGCTTTGGCGGGGATGGTGGGACCACAGTACATCCACACTTCGTCCCCAGGTACGGGATGCGGTATGTGGCCAAGGTCCTGAAGACCACTCTGGCAGAGAGGTTTCCTGCCGCCTCGGAGGACGAGGTCTACAAGGCAAGCACCATCCGCCCCCTCAGGCTCCAGCGCTCTCCTTTGTCCTCCTGGGGCCTGTGAGCCCCAAGACGGAGATGAAAGAATAGAAAACTCTGTGCTCCGAAAGTCCCAGCAGGACGACCTCCTGCGCGCCGCCCCCCCGCAGGCCTTCTGCTGGCTGGTGCACCGGCAGCCGCGCCGTGAGCGAGCAGGGCGGGCGGGAGGTCTGGGTTCCGGTCAGGCTCCTGCTCATGTTTCAACCTTGACCCGGTGTTTTGTGCGACATGATGGGGTTGGCCCGGGAGGTCCCCCCAGCCACAGGAGCTGGGTAACAGGACGGGGACGCCAAGGCAGACTCTGGGGCATCCCTGGGATAGTTTCCTCTGCCCTCAGGTGGTCGGGAACCTCCTGTACTACCGCTTCCTGAACCCGGCTGTCGTGGCCCCCGACGCCTTCGACGTCGTGGCCGTGGCAGCGGGCGGCACCCTGACCCCCTCCCAGCGCCACACGCTCGGGGCCGTGGCTCAGGTCCTGCAGCACGCGGCCGCGGGCAAGGCCTTCTCTGGGGCGAGCCGCCATCTGCAGGTCTTGAATGACTACCTAGAGGAGACCCATGTCAAGTTCAGGTCTGGGTCCTGACACCCCGTCCCTCCTGTCCCTTCTCCTGCCTCCCATCATGCCCCACCTGCCTCTCTGGAGGCTTTGGGGAAGCGCTGCGTGGAGGGGCAGCATGCGGTTAGCAAGCTGGAGGGTGGATTGTTGGGGGGTCAGCCCGGGGGGCTGGAGGGACAGGGTGGGGGGAACAGAGTACGAGGGGGTGCTGCCCGCCCCCCCCCACCGCTCCCACCCCTTCTGCTGGAGATAGGAGGTTCGTGTGCCGAGCCTGCCAGGTCCCGGAGCCGGAGGAGCGCTTTGCGATGGACGAGTACTCAGACATGGTGGCCGTGGCCAAGCCCGTGGTCTACATCACCGTTGGGGAGCTGCTCGACACGCACAGGGTGAGGGCCGCGGCCGGGGGTCGCTGGGCGGGCTGGCCCTGGGAGGAAGGCCCGGCTCAGCCTGCGTCTTCCGGCGCGCCCGACCCGCAGCTGCTGCTGGAGCACCAGGACCGGGTCGCGCCCGAGCACTGCGACCCCTTGCATGAGCTCCTGGAGGACCTCGGAGAGCTGCCCACCGTCTCCGACCTCATCGGTGCGCACCGTGCTGGGCCAGGGAGCGGGGGCCGGCTGGGGGCCTGCAGGGAGGACGCAGGCCAGTGAGCACGCCTGTCTGGAGTTCCGGTCACGTCGGGGACGCATGCTGGGAAGCCAGTCTGCACACGCCCCTCCTCTCCTCCCCCACTCCCTTCCTTAGATGGACGTGGGGACACGGGCTGATAGGAAGAAAGGGGACAGACGGTGGGGGCCCCGTGCCATAGTGTAAATGGCCTATTGAATCGCGTGAGACAGAGGGGGATGGCTGTGTGTGGGTTTGGAGTCTCTGAGGGTTTCTCAGACCACAGGAGATACGGAATGAGAGCGAAGTTCCAGGTCAGGGTGGGGTGGTGGCAGATTGGGGGTGGGGAGCTCAAGGCCCCGGGCTCAGGTGTTGGTCAGAGGCTGAGCTCTGGGCGGCAGCCCTCCCGTGGGTGCTGCTACGGGCGGCGTGGACACGACTCTCCTGGTGCAGGGGTGCCTGGGGGAGGTGGCGGACCTGGCCGTGGGTCTCATCCCTGCCCCCACCGCAGGGGAGGGTGTGGCCGCCGCTGGGAGCGAGGACCCAGCCAAGCTGGAGGTGTCCCTGACACTCACCAACAAGTTTGAAGGGCTGGAGACGGACGCCGGCGACACAGGTGCCCAGAGCCTGCTTCTGAGGTGAGGGAGCGCCGGCCGGTGGCTCGGGCCCTCAGCGGTCTTCCCGGGCTCTGTGCTGCGGCAGCTCTCACTGAGGCCTGCCTGACACTGTCCTCCCCAGGCCTCCGTGTCACCCTTGGCCTTGGCCCTGGGCTTTGGCTGGAGGCCGGGGCACACTTGGGGTGTGGGTAGCACGTGACACGGCGTGTTGTCACTCTTCACGTGTGAGCTTCAGATCCGCGGGGCAGCCGTGAGGTTGGGGATGGTTTCCAGGCTTCACACGCAGGACAGGTGGCCCGCCGGAAGTGAGGGCCAGGAGAGGGGCCTGGAGCTTCCCATCCCCGGTTCTGTGCGTTGGGGGGGCGCCCGGTAGGGCTGGTGGCCGTCCGGGCAGAAGAGGAGCTAAGGGGCCAACTCCATCCTGCGCCAGGTGGGCGGCCCCTCCCCTCCCCCGACTGCCCAGTGAACCAGTGAGGCCGGCGGTGGGCGAAGGCCTAGCAGGGCAGGGCCAGGCGAGAGCAAGGCCAGAGCCACCAGGAGGGAGGCGGCTGCCAGCAGGAGGGACATCGGAGCTGGGGAGGGGCTCCCAGAGGACGAAGCATGTCCTTCAACCTCAGGACTCAGGAAGACCGTCTGTGGGAGGGGGGGCGTCCACAGAGTGCAGGGGTGAGGCAGCACCGTGTGTTCTCACGGAGAGCCCTCAGCCCCCCGTGGCGTCTCCTTCCACGCTCGCCCTCCGGACCTCTAAGTGTCTCTGGCAGCCACAGCACAGGGCCGGGTCCCCTCCCTCTCAGCTCCTGGCCAGCCACATCCAGGCCTGACCCTGTCCCTCCCCTCCTGCAGCACCAAGCAGATGCTGGCGGACATCATGCAGTTCCAGCCTGGGGACTCCCTCGAGGAAATGCTGTCCGTCCCTGCGTCCGCAGAGCAGGTGAGTGGCCCGGCCTCCATCCCCGCCCATTCCTTCCCAGGACCTGCCCCCAGCCCGCCCCAAGCAGACACCAGGGATGGCCAGGAGGGTGGTCCAGTTGGTCCAGCTGCGGGAAGGACTAAGCCAGGGCTTCCCAGGGAAAAGGCGAGGCCTGCCGGCAGGTAGAAGCTTCTTCCAAAACACGGGACAGAGGACAGGAACACCCGCGGACACCGGGAAGCCATCGCAGTATTGGGTGGTGGCCGCCAGCGTGCATCCACAACGCTTCCTGCCGTGGCGTCCATGCGGCTCCCCGCCAATGACCCACAGGCCCGTTTGTGTCTGTGACACCGTCCTTGGCTGTTCAATCCCCAGCCACCCGCTCCGCCTACCCCCACTCCCCGAAGCTGGGGTCGGCCGGGGCGGGGCAGGGGGCCAGAATGGCGGAGCCTCCTAGGTCCTTCCAGCTCCTCTGTCCTCCCAGGAAGCGGCCCACAAGCGGCTGACGGGCCAGCGCCAGGCATGCGAGAGCCAGACCCCGGAGCCCCTGCGCCGGCACCGCTCGCTGAGCGCGCACACCCTCCTGCCGCTGGCGGACAAGCGGCGGCGCGTCCTGCGGAACCTGCGCCGGCTGGAGAGCCTGGGGCTGGTCAGTGCCCGCGACGGCTACCAGGGTCTGGTGGACGGACTGGCCAAGGTAGTGGCCCGGGGCTGGGGTGGGCTGGGGTGGGTGGGGGCAGGGGCAGGTGCGGCTGGGGCGCTGGGCGGGGCATGGAGTGGGCGGGGCCGGGCGGGTGCGCAGGTGCCTGGAAGGCGGGTCTCTCCGCAGCAGGTGCCGCCCCAAACTGTCACCAGCCAGGGGAGGCCAACACATCCCTGCAGGGTCCTTTCTGACGGGAAGGTCTCGGGGAGGGGACCATTCCTGCAGCTCTCTTTCACGACAAAACAGGGAGCCTTGGAACAGTTACTCCTCTGTGCGGGTCCCTTGAGGGTTTGGGCTGGAGTCCTTGAGCGGCCCTCCTCCAGGGAGAAGCCGCTGTAAAATCGGCCTCTCCATGCTTCTCCTGAAGATGCTCCCCGGGAGTGCCCTGGGCTCACTCAGGGCCTGAGCTGTCCTGTTCCCCAACCCCAGGACATCCGCAGCCAGCGCCGGCACCGGCAGCGGCGGAAGGCAGAGCTGGGGAAGCTGCAGGCCACGCTGCAGGGCCTGGACGCCAAGACCGCCTTCTACGAGGAGCAAGGCGACTACTACGGCCAGTACATCCGGGCCTGCCTGGACCAGCTGGCCCCCCGCTGCACGTAGGCACCACCCGCGGGCCCAAGGCTACCTGTGACCTCTCACCCTCGTGTGACCTTTGCCTCATTCCACCAGCTCTGAATCTTTTTTTTCTTTTTTAAGATTTTAAAAGTTATTTATTTATCTGAGAGCGAGCGAGCATTAGGGGGAGGGAGAGGGAGCCCGTGCGGGACTCGATCCCAGGACCCTGGGATTATGACCCGAGCCGAAGGCAGAAGCTTTAACCCACTGAGCCCCCCAGGTGGTCCCTTTTCACCAGCTGTGAAAGAACCACCATCCCAGGACAGCAGCGTCCCTGTCCAGTGTGGCTTTGGGCTGAAGTGCAGGCCGTCGTCCTCCAGCAGGGAGGGTCCTTGGGCTCTGCTGTCCTTCCCGCAGACCCAGAGGACGAGTGTCTCTGGTGCGTACATGAGTTCTCTGCGGCCTTTTTGAATCAGGAGTTCTGGGAGAGGGAAGAGGCGGCCGGCGCTCCGTTACTCCGCCGCCCAGCTGCTGGAGAAGGGTGTCCTGGTGGAAATCGAGGATCTTCCCGCCTCTCAGTATGTGTGAGACCCCAGCTGTGCTCCAGCGCGGGGAGGGAGGAGGGGCTCTGGGGGCAGTGGGGAGACCCGACACCTCCAGGCAGAAAACTAAGGCCAGCGGCTGTGGCCCGGCCCAGTCTGAGACAGCCCATGGCCCGGGATGCTGGGGGCACTTTCCGGAGGAGTAGGCGTCTGATAGGGCCAGGCAGGTGGCAGGTTCGTGGCGTGGTGAGCAGGGAAGACAGAGCGGGAGCACCACCGGGGGGTCTGGGCTAAGGGACACACAGCGCTGTCTGGCCACGCCTCGGTGGGAGGAAGAACAGGGCTGGGGTCCTGGAAAGAGGCACCGAATCCCCATGCCAAATCCTGTCCCTGACAGCTTCCGAAACGTGATCTTTGACATCACCCCTGGAGACGAGGCAGGCAAGTTCAACGTGAACGCCAAGTTCCTGGGCGTGGACATGGAGCGGTTCCAGCTTCACTACCAGGTGAGGGCCGCCGGCTGGGCTTGGGGGTTGGCCCGCAGCCCTTCGCTAGGCCTCAGAGGACACCAGCTCCACTCTGCAGCCGGTCGGTACCCTCTGTTCCTGAGCAAAAGGCTGAGGGGCTCACAGCCCAAGCCCCTCTGCCCCCAGGCTCTGACACAGAGCCCGCTGCCAAGCAGCAGACGGGCCTCGGGCTGGTGAGGTCAGAGCGGGAGCAGGACGGGTACCCAAAGCCCCAGCCCGTGCCCCTGCCCCAGGGCTTTATCCCGATTCTACAGGCTCAGAGGCTGATGTGGAAGAAGCTGTCATAGGCCAGTGCTCAGGGAAGCAGTGGTTTCTTATTTTTTATTTTTTTAAAGATTTTACTTATTTATCTGAGAGAGAGCGCAATCACAAGTAGGCAGAGAGGCAGGCAGAGAGGGGGGGAAGCAGGCTCCCTGCTCAGCAGAGAGCCGGATGTGGGGCTCGATCCCAGGACCCTGAGATCATGACCTGAGCTGAAGGCAGAGGCTTTTACCCACTGAGCCACCCAGGCGCCCCAGCAGTGGGTTTTTTAAAGATATTATTTATTTGAGATAGAGAGAGTGTGGACAAGCAGGGGGAGCAGCAGGCCAAGGGAGAAGCAGATTCCCCGCTGAGCAGAGAGCCCGATGTGGGGCTCAATCCCAGGACCCTGGGATCATGACCTGAGCTAAAGGCAGATGCTTAAGGACTGAACCACCCAGGTGCCCCGCTCTTTGGCCTTTTGAACAAGAAAACAGATTTCAAGCCTTTGTGCTTGAGTTCACATTTGGTTAAGTCACTGTCCTCTCTTGCCCTTGGTGTCCTCCTCTGTGAAGTGGGGTCTCGGTGGCCAGGGCCGCTGCGTGGACGCGGGAGGCTCCAGGCTGAGAGCTTTCCAGAGACTGGGCCACTGCCAGGAGCCCTCACCCCTGCCCCCAATGCCCTCTCCCCAGGACCTCCTGCAGCTCCAGTACGAAGGTGTAGCTGTTATGAAACTCTTCAACAAGGCCAAGGTCAATGTCAACCTCCTCATCTTCCTTCTCAACAAGAAACTCCTGCGGCAGTGACCAAGGCCTCTTACCCTGCTTGGTGCTTGTCTTGACCCTCAACTCACTGCCCACTTCCCTACAGACCCCAGGGCTCGGGATAGACCCCCAGGGCTCAGGATGGGCTGAGCTCCAGGACCCCACCCCTCCCCCCACTGGGAGGAGCTTGCCTACCTGGCCACAGGTAGGGTCTCTGGCTAACAGCTAACGGGAGCCTCGCCCCAGAGTCTGGCTGTGTGGCTGTTAAGTCCCAGACCTCTTGTCTCCCCCCCCCCCCCCCCCGTAGGGCATGAAGTTGGGACCTGCCCTTTGCCCGGGCTGGCCTCTGGTCCCCCATCTGCTGCTGCCCCCCCATGGTCACCCCAGTATGACACACTGCTGTGGGCCCAGTTCTCCCTGCCTCCCTTCTCCCTGCACACCCCTGCCAGGCACCCGCTGCCTCCTGCCCCTCATTCCTAGGACCCCCGTGGTGGCCTGATGGCCCCCCGGCAACCTCCGCTCTCATTCCTCAGTGGATGGTCTGTTCTCTGTGTGCCCCTCGGGTATTTCTTCTACCCCGGCCCGTACCTGCCTCACCACGCGGCTTTAATCATAGTTTTAATTCTGGTACTTTTCTGAGCTCAGAAGAGTTGTTCCTCATATCCGCACCAGCAGTCCCACCGGCGCCTCGTGCCGTGTCCATAGGGGCGCCTTGGGTCAGAGGCAGGAAGGGCGCCCTGCTTGTTGAAGACCCCATCCATCCACTTCCGACGGTACTAGGGGCGTCTCTCCCCCTCGGGGCTCCGGCTTGACAGCTGACTCTGCTGGGCAGTTTCAGTCTGCCTGCATTCTTGCCCCTGTCCGGCCGACTTCCTGTCCCTCTGTTTCCGACGTCACTTGAGTAAAAGCAGCCATCGTCCCACCGCTGCTCTTAGCCCTTGGCTTCGTCTTGTGGGGAGCAGGCCCCCAAGTCCTGGGACAGCTCTCCTGAGCGCGGGGGGCCTCCCGTGTGGGCCGCTCCGCCAGCCTGTGCTCCTGAAAGCTTCCCGAGCTGTGGCCTTTCTGCCTCTGGCCACTCCTCCAGGGGACAGAGGGAGGCAGGAAGGCAGGCTCAGCTTCCGAAGCGCCGTGGCCGCCCTCTGCAGACTAAAGCTGAGAGGAGATGGGGGTCCGAGCTCTACACACACACACACACACACACCCGCTCTGCACACATGTCGTCCAGCAGGTTCTCCTCCCGGTCTCGCCGCAGCAACTTAGCTTCTGGCTTCCGAGCTCTGATCAAATCCCGTCTGTGTGACCAAAGCCCCGCTCCCTGCCTCCTTGCTCTCAGGAGACGGGCAGAGTCTGGGGAGGAGGGGACGGTACAAAGACATCTGCCCCGACCTCTAAACCCCTGAGAAGCCCCTAGCGGACACCCCCAAGTTTGCCTGCTGCAGCCTGCCTGCCTGTCACTCAGATCTGTCTCGCTGTGATGTCCTCTCCTTCTGTGACATGTTGCGGCAAAGACTTCAAGTACCGCTTGAAGTTGGGACAGCGACAGGGACACACCGTGGGTCAGGGTTCCACACGTGAGCAGTCGTCACTGAAAATCTCACCCTCCCCCAACGGCTCCGGCACTGTCCCTCTGAGACTCCCCCAGCGATCACCTGGTCTCTGCCACCCACACCGGGACCTGGACCGTCACAGCAGCTGCTGTCCTTGAGGGCCTGTCGTGCCCGGGGTGTTCATGCGCACTCTCTTCGCAGCTACCCCACGAAGGCAAGCCGTGGCTCCCTTTGGAACTGAGACCCTGAGGTCTGGGTGACCCACCAATGTGGCAACAGGCAGTAAGGGGCAGAGCAGGCCTTTAACCTCGGGCCTGCTCTGTCTGCATTGACACTCCTCCAGAAACTTTCTCTTTTCCGAGAGAAACATCTCCACTTCCTTCAGCCCACTGCTCAACCCTACAGAGGGTCCCTAGTGTCAGGGCCTTCCTAACTGCAGATGCCAGTCCGAGACACGGGCGCTCAGCTCCCCTGGGGAAAAGTCCAAGCTCTCGGGAGGACAGTCTGACATCAGGGACATACGTGCAGGCTTCCAGGAACAAGTGGTCTCTCTGCCGAATGTGAGTTGGGACAGCTGAGTATCCACAGAGGGAAGCCGGACCCCTACCTCGCACCGTATACAAACACCGGACCCCTACCTTGCCCCATATACAGACACTGAAACAGGTCGTAGACAAAATGTAAGAGTCAAAACTCTTAGAAGAAAACCTAAATTTTCATGACTTCGAATGAGTTCTGAGGACACGAGAGGCACAGTCGGCAAAAACTAGATAAAGTGGCGCATGCCCCGAGGATGGCTGAAGTCGGCCGCTATTGGCAAGGGTGCGAGGCCACGGGGAGGGGGACGGATTCTAGCTCCTGTCTGCGTCTGCTCCGGCGCGTGGAAGAGGGTGCGGCCACCTTGGAAAACAACTTGGGATTTTCCGCGAAATGTCAAACCTGTGAGCCAGCCCTTCCCCTCCCAGGTATGACCCAAGAAAATCGGAAGCCCATGTCCACACACGAGTCTGTACACAGATGTCCGTCAGCCAACAGACGGGGCAGCAGGCGGCGGCGGAGCGTCACCGACGGAGCCCTGCCCAGCCACGGGAAGGGACAGCAGCACACGCGCCACAAGGCGGAGGAGACTCGAAAACACGCAAGCGCAGGTCAGACAGCGGCACACGGGAGTGATTCCATCAGACGGACGTCCAGGCTGGGCACATCCGCAGGAACCGAAAGCAGAGCAGCGGTCGCCAGGGTCTGGGGAAAGGGGAGCATCTGGTGACAGCACGTGGGCCTGGGTTTTCGCTGGGGCCGTGGCCGTGATCTGTAGTGGGGGGGCTGCACGACTCTGAGCAGAGTAAAACCACTCCATTTTACACTTGAAAGGGTGAGTTTTATGGATGTGAGTTGTGTTTCAAGAAAGCTGCCACTTCGGGGCGCCTTGGGGGGCACGGTCGGGTAAGCGGCTGCCTTCGACTCGGGTCATGATCTCTGGGTCCTGGGATCGAGCCCCACGGGGAGTCTGCCCCTCCCCCTGTTCACTCGCTCTCTCTCATTTTCTCTAAAATAAGTCAATAAATAAAACCTTTTTCAAAAGAAGAAAGCAAGCTGTTAGGTTTTCAAACCACAGGAGCACACACCCAGCGAGGAGGGCTTCCCAGCAGCACGCATGGCTGGGGACAGGGAGCCTGGTGTCCATCGCGGGACCGTGTGTGTGGTCACAGTGATCTCAGCAGAGCAAACCCACGACGGCCCCTCACGCAGCTGCAGGAATGAGATCCAGGTGTGAGGTGCTGGCGTGAAAAGCTGTCCATGGCCTATGTTTGGAAGGACATGCGAGAACCGTGGCAGGGGTCCCCTTTGGGGAGCAGGGATGAGGGGGCATCTGTTTCCACGCTATGATTCCCGCAAGCTTCTGTCACTCTCGGGGAAGGGGAAGCATGCTCACGTGGCCTCCAGATCTGCGGTGTGAACACCCAGAGGAATGACATGTCCCTTGTCCCAGAGCTGCCGCCCCGCGGCCACCAGCAGACGTGCGCAGTAATGGGGGGCAAGCGTGCCGGCGATTCAACCCCGAAGCTAAAAACTGAAGATCGAGTTTGTATGCTACGGGTCTTTTTCATGTCATTTTTCTAGTAACTCGTTTTTGTGGCATTTCACAAAAAATACCAGCCCAGGAGCGCCTGGCTGGCTCAGTGTGGGGAGCAGGCGACTCTTGATCCTGGGGTCGTGAGTTTGAGCCCCGCACTGGGCGTGGAGCCTACTCAGAAATGTATACCTACCTACAGATCAGTCCATCACAGGGTGGAAGTTTCTGGAAGGTCTTTCACCACAGCGGGTCTGAGGCTGCTCCCAGGGGCGATATGGAGGAAGGAGGGCTGTCGGATCTCGGGGGGCACTGAGCGGCTGCGCAGATCACCTGTCTGCACGATCTTCGTTTCTGCTGTATTCCTTCAGCCATGAGAAACATTTTTCCATGTCTTTAAAATTTCTCCCAAGACATTCACGTCTCTAATGGAGCCCGTATATTTAATGCAGTTAACACCCATGCAACGGTAAGCGGCTGCTTCCCAGTTTCACTATTAAAGCCTAGAACGGTCATCTGTGTCCGAGAGCTTTCTATTTCTAACTTACCGCCTTAGAATAGAAATAACCAGATCAACGAGCAGGAGCTTTTCTTCAAAGATGGTTCGCTTATTTAAGTCATCTCTGCACCCAGTGTGGGGCTCAAGCTCACAACCCTGAGATCAAGAGTCCCATGATCTGATGGAGCCAGCCAGGTGCCCCAAAGAGTATGAACTTTTAGAAAATTATTGTTTTTTTTTTCCCAACTATATATTCATTGTAGAAAGTTCGGGAAATATTTATAAAGCAAAAGAGGAGTAAGAACATTTCATGATGCCGTTGCAAAATGATAACCACTTGTAATATTTTGATGTCTTTTCTTCCAACCATATTTGTAACTAGAATCACGCTATGCATATTATTTTATACCTGTTTATTTCCATCTACATTGTAAACACTTTCCCACCTTAAATGGGCTATTCCAGGGGCACCTGGCCCACGCAGTTGGTAGAACAGGTGACTCTTGATCTCAGGGTCATGAGTTCGAGCCCAAAGTTGGGTGTAGAGCTTACTTAAAACAACAGCACCAACTGGGGTGCCTGGGTGGCTCAGGGGGTTAAGCCTTTGCCTTTGGCTCAGCTTATGATCTCAGGGTCCTGGGATCGAGCCCCACATTGGGCTCTCTGCTCAGCAGGGAGCCTGCTTCCCCTCTGTCTCTGCCTGCCCCTCTGTCTGCTTGTGATCTCTGTGTCAAATAAGTAAATAAAATCTTTTAAACAAATAAATAAAACAGCCCCAACAACAACACCCCAACCGCCTAGATGGTTGACGTTTTGAGGGAAGAATGCTGCGCGACGAACCCTTTGTGGAGGTCTCTTCCTTTGCAGAACTGATCCCCCCCCTTCCACACAACTGTGGGGCTCACAGCGGATCTGCCTCCCACCGCCCAGGACCGTGGGCAAAGGACTTCCTTCCCCTGGGCCGTGGGAACTTGAATTCGGAGGGCGGCACCCAGGACGGGAAGCCCGTTGGGGCTGAGTCACCCGCTCGCAGCACCCTGTGGAGATGGGCACCAGCTTCTGGCAGCAGGATGCCCAGGGGGTCAGGCTGTCCTCTCACCCAGGGCAGGTCACCCCAGCCCAGCCCAGCCACACGCGGCACCTCCCAGCAGCTCCCCGTGTGCTGATGTTCGTGAGCCCACGCTTCGCCGCGGACAGCTCACTTCCTGGTCCGTCCTTGCTCCGGATTCGTGCCCCGGTGGATTTCTCGGACTCTTCTTCCCAAAGGGAAGTTGCTTCATCAAAGGGTGTGTGCTTTATAAAGGGTCTTTTCACATGTGGCCCAGCGTCCAGAAAATCTGCTCCGGTGAACAGAAAGAGGGCACCGGAGGGGAGAGAAGGAGGAACACGCCCTGGGGCCAGACGCCCTGGGTTCTCCGGTCCGGAAAGAAGCCCAGCTTGACCCCCTGATCAGCGGAAACCCGCCCGGGCAGGGCCTGAGAACCTCCACCGTGGCCTTTGTGCTCTGTCTCAGTGTCTGTCTCTGAAATAAATAAATAAAATCTGTAAAAGTAAATAAAAAGAAAAGTGTGGCTTGCCGATTGTGGTAGCATGACCGGGACACAGGGACGGGACAGAACATCCGTGGAGCACGGGGCTCGGAATCCAGTCGGGGCTTCAGTGAAGACGAATGTGTTGATACCGGTTTCTTAGAGGGGCACCTGGCGCCTGGCTCGGTTGGTTGGGCAACTGCCTTCGGCTCAGGTCGTGATCTCGGGGTCCTGGGATGGAGCCCCGCATCGGGCTCCCTGCTCAGCGGGGAGCCTGCTTCTCCGTCTTCCATTCTCCCTGCTTGTGCTCCCTCTCTCTGTCAAATAAACAAAATCTTAAAAAAACAAACAAACAAACTAGTTTCTTAGTTTTGACAAACACACCACAGAAACTCCAGGGTTAGCCTGAGGGAAGCTGGGTAGCGGAGCACGGGAGCCCCCTGTACTGTGTTGCGACTTTTCCTTAAATGTAGAACTATTTCAGAATTAAAAGCTTATTTAAAACCATATTGCACCAATTTATAGTCCCACTGTAAGGACACAGTAGTCTTAGCGCAACCTTGCCAGCAGCAAGTATATTTAAAAATTCAATCCTTCAACAAATATTTCTTTCTTTTTTTTTTTTTTTTTGAGTTTTATTTATTTCAGAGAGAGCTCGAGCAGGGGGAGCCGGAGAGGCAGAGGGAGAAGCAGGCTCCCCGCTGGGCTCCGGGATCATGACCTGAGCTGAAGGCAGACGCTGAACCAACCGGGCGCCCCGACGAGTATTTCCGCGTGCCCTCTAGTGCTGGTCCCTACCTCAGGTGCGGGGATCCGCCCAGTGTCCCACACCCCCCCCCTCCGGCGCCGACAGCGGGCTGGTGAAGACAGAGACTCGACAGTGTCAGAAGCAATAAGCGTGGGGCGCCTGGGTGGCTCAGTGGGTTAAAGCCTCTGCCTTCGGCTCAGGTCATGATTCCAGGGTCCTGGGATGGAGCCCCCCATCGGCTCCCTGCTCGGCGGGAGCCTGCTTCCTCCTTTCTCTTAGCCTGCCTCTCTGCCTACTTGTGATCTCTGTCTGTCAAATAAATAAATAAAATCTTAAAAAAAAAAAAAAAAAGGAAGCCATAAGTGCTTTGGGGAAAGGAGAGCGGGATCAGGGATAACACGAGTGACAGAGACGAAAGAGGGACGGGCTGCACTTTCCCCCCTTTCGACTAGGACTCCTCGGCTCCCCTGAGGGGAAGACATCCCAGCCCTGCCTCAGAAGGAGGAGGAGTGGGAAGCCGTGTGGCTATCAGGAGAAAGGTGGGACAGTCAAGGCCGAGGGCGCCCTGGCACCCGCTGGTGACAGCCTACACAGACGGCCCGGGGCTGGCACGGACCCTCTTGCTCTGAGGCTCGGGGGAGCCCGGCCCAGTAGGTCCGCTCCCGGCAGGACACAGAAGGACCCAACTTCCCCCGTGTGAAATGAGCCGATTGGAAAAAAACGAGGGTCGCTGTTTGGTTTTAATCTATTTGATGATGAATGAATGGAGCAGATTGTATTCTCCAACAGGGACGTAACACCATCCCCCCTTCCCCGTGCTCTTACCGCGACATCTGCGCTCCCGCCACGGACGGGTGATGTCGGTGCCCCTCCCCTCAAATCCGACGGTAATTAGTGACAGCGACGTCACCGTGACTTCTGCAGCAAGGATGCCACAAACGAGGCTGTGATGTCCGTTGGTGCTGGGACGGCCACTCTCGGAAGCTGCTGCCACGCCGTGAGGACGCTGGGGTCCCGTGGAGAAGTCACATGTCGGTGTCCTCCTGCCCTTTGCTGCTGACGCCCCTGCTGACTCCTGGCCAGGTGAGGACCCACACGAGGGGCCCGGAGTCCAAGCCGCCCCCCCTGCAGAGCTCAGCCAGGCCCAGATCCACGACCGGAATCATCCCCTTGCTATTGCTGTTTTGAGCCACAGGTGGGTTTTCTTAGATTCATTTATTTTTATTGGGGGGGAGGGGCAAAGGGAGAGAGAACCTTAAGCCGACTCCCCGCTGAGCGCAGAGCCCTACACGGGGCTCGATCTCATGACCCTGAGATCATGACCTGAGCTGAAATCGCAAGTGAGGCTTGGCCAGCTGAGCCACCCGGGTGGCCCTTGAGCCACTAAGTTTTTTGCTTTTTGTTTTTTTAAGATTTATTTATTTTTATTTTTTTAATTTTTTAAAAGATTTTATTTATTTGACAGACAGAGATCACAAGTAGGCAGAGAGTCAGGCAGGGTGGGGGAAGAAGGCTCCCTGCCGAGCAGAGAGCCCGATCCAGGCTCAATCCCAGGACCCCGAGACCATGACCTGAGCCGAAGGCGGAGGCCCAACCCACCGAGCCACCCAGGCGCCTGAGCCACTAAGTGTTAAGGTGGTTTGTTCTGTAACAGTCCATAACTGTAAGAGCAAAACTGGACATCTTCACTATTTTTATGTAATATATATATTTTTAAAGATCTTATTTTTAAGTAACCTCTACACCCAATATGGGGCTCGAACCCACAACCCTGAGATCAAGAGTCACCCGCTCCAGTGAGTGAGCCGCCCGGGCGCCCCCATTTTTATCTACTACATTGAAGTCTTTTCACACCACGATGCCACGTCCTTGACAGGGCCGCCTTTTCTCTTTCCACATAAAAGTGTGAAAACAGGACGAGGCCATGGACGGAGCTACCCGAGATCCCTCAAAGCCGGCTCAGATCTATGAACAACGCGTTTCGGCTAGAGCTGTTCAACTCACACGCAGCAGGTGTTCAAGAAACGTCCGTTGAATGAACAAGGCTGTCCTTGGGGGGCGGGGGTGGAAATGGGAGGACGCTGGTCAAAGGTCACAAACTTCAGTTGTAGGAGGATCAGTTCTGGAGACATGAGGCACGGAGCGGTGACCGCAGCTAGCATCACTGTATCGGACGCTGGGAAGATGCTGGGGGTAGGTCCCTAATGTTCTCACGACGCATGTGCAAACATGGTAACTATCGGCGCCAAGAGACGCATTACTTAACCTACTGCTCACTTGTCTTTCTCTCCCTGTATCTATGTATCTATCTTTTGTTACACTATGGAACATGTTACACTCTGTAACTATTACATAGTATATCACATTACATTATATATTAACTGTTACACTATGTAACAAAAAATATATATAGAGAGAGATCGTTACATTGTATACCTTAAATTTATATAATGTTATGTCAGTTATAGCTCAATAAAGTTGGGAAAAGAATCATAATTCTGTCCACATTTTCTGCATCTTCTTTATTTTTAAAGATCTATTATTTATTTATTTGAGAGAGAGAGCGCGTATGAGAAGGGAGAGAGTCAGGGTGAGAAGCAGACTCCCCGCTGAGCAGGGAGCCTGACATGGGACTCGATCCAGGGACTCCAGGATCGTGACCTGAGCCAAAGGCAGTCGCTCAACCACCTAAGCCACCCAGGCGCCCTCTGCACTTTATTTCAACTAGAACCAGCATGGGGCGCCCGGCTGATGCCGTTGGCAGAGACTGTGCCTCGACTCTTGATCTTGGGGTTGTGAGTTTGAGCCCCACGTGGGGTGTAGAGCTTACCAAAAAAATAAACTTAAATAATAAAAAAATAAAATATCACCAACCTAATGTAATATGTTCATGAAATTCAGATGCATTTCAATCCCGATCTATCAAACCTTTCATTATGAGGGGCTTACAGCAAAGCTTTACTTGACTTCTCTTCCTTTCTTCTTCTCTCCTGTTTCCTAGTCATCAAACCGAAGAATGTATCTGTCATCTCCAAGGACTCAAGGCATACGTAGGAAGGCAGGTGAGACTCACCAGCGCCCCATCTTCTCTAAGGGGAAGCCCTGTTCTGTTTTGGTGAAGATCCTTTGGGGCCTTTTCTCTACATGTTCATGTTCATGTTCTCTACATGTTCACCAACACACTGTGGCAGAATTTGCTTTCTTCCGCAGGTGGGCGTGACACGTCCTATCCCACCTGCTCTCCCACCAGGTGGGGGCTCTGTGGGACCCCTGGGAGGACCCAGCGACTGCCTCACAAGTGTGGCACAGAAATGATGTGGGGTCGCTCCCAAGGCTAGGTCCTAGGAAGAAACATTGATCCCCCTTGGTGCTCTGTGTAGGACACATAACTCTGAGTCCTACACCGCCTCCTAAGAATACTGGCTACTGGGGCGCCTGGGTGGCTCTGTTGTTAAGTGTCTGCCTTCGGCTCAGATCACGATCCCAAGGTCCTGGGATTGAGCCCTGCACCGGTCTCCCTGCTCGGCAGGAAGCCTGCTTTTCCTCTCCCTTTGCCCCTGCTTATGTTCCCTCTCTCACTGTGTCTCTCTCTGTCAAATAAATAAATAAAACCTTAAAAAAAAAAAAAGATTCTGGCTACCTGGAAAGCCCTGGGCCAGAAAGAGCACCAAGATGGACTAAAGAGAGACAGGATCACAGCTTTGTCTGGACCGCACCTGTCCACGTGTTCCCAGCCTGAGCACCAGACACACAAGGACGCCTTCGCCCCCGGCCCTGTGAGGACGCAGCCAGCTGGCGGGAAAACCACCCGGCCACCCCATCACTCTGCGACCCCACAAGTTAATACGACATGCCTGCTGTTCTGAGCCGCTAAGTCTGCCCAGATGATGGTTTCCCTACTCATACACGCTGATTTGTGCAAGTGGCCTACGCTGGCGTACACTGCTCTGAGACGCGCTTCGTTCTCTGGAAGTTAGCTCCACGCCCAGTGTGGGACTCGAACTCATGACCCCAAGATCAAAAGCTGCGTGCTCTCCTGACTGAGCCGGGCAAGTGCCCCTGAGACTTGCTTCTTCCATCAGGCAATGTGTATCCAGCGGCTGTGTGTCCCTGGGCCGGGCCCACGGCTTGCTCTGCAAGGCTGTGTGACGTTCCATAGCAGAGACGTCCCGTCCCGAAGCATGAGGCTCTCTTCTGTCTGGGGCTGGGTCCTCAGAGGGAGGATTCCTTGGGAGCCCACCACAGTGTGTGAAGCGAGTGGAAGAAACTGCGGGGCTCCCCACACCCCGCCCGCACTAACCTCCCTGGAGGGAGGGCCCTTGAGGAGCTCCTGGCTTTCGAGGACACCTGTGCAGGTCCCACCCCGGGCAAAGAGACTGCGCAGCGCAGCGACGCGGCCGGTGCTCCTCCCCTCCGTTTGACATGTAATTGACAGGTCACTGTAGGTAGGCTGCAGACGTGTGACAGACGGACTCGGTGTCCGTGCCGGTCGTGAAGTGGTCACCGCGATCAGTCCGGCGAACACCCATGACCACGCAGTTACTGACCATCGCTCCGGCAACGAGAGGTGCTTCTTAGTCTCGGATGCACGTTCAAATCACCTGTGCCTTCGGGAAAACGCGAGTTGTGCTTGGCAGGTCAGCAGCACAGTTCTGGGCAGTTCTGACCACCTGCGGGCTGGGTCCGCACGTGCCCGAGGGGTCCAGAGTGGCCCACCCCAGCCCGCTCCCGCCTTCTTCTCTAACCTTCCAAAACGTTGATGCGGGTCAGCCTGGAGCTGTGAGGATTGAGCTTCCTGATTCCCTGGGAACCTCCTGTTCTCTCCAGTCTTGGGACTTCTTTCTCCAAAATGCCTCCCAGTCCAGGCAAGGCCACCACAGCGGGCTGTGAGCGGGGGGGGGGGGGGGGGGGGGGGGGGGGGGGGGGGCGTGGCTGAGCTCCACACGGTGCACACAGGAAGTCGTGAACGAGCAGGCGGGGAGTCTATTCTCACCGTTCTAGAACTCCCATTCTCTGGTCTCCATGCTTAATACCGGTCTTCCGAGAGGAACGGGAAGAAGCCAGGCGCCGGCAACTGCGTCCTCTCTGCCACCTGTTGTAATCACTCACCTCTCCACCAGAGGACGCTCTTTTGGCCCTCTCTGGACAACTCCGGCTCCACATGGAATTTCCCCCGCTGCCCGGCCACGAGAGGACACACCTCAGAGACATTCCACGAACTGCCGTGAGGCTCGGGGCTCCCCAGAGCACAGCTGGGGCCCCACCAACAAGTTTGCATGGGCCCTTCAACTTGCCCTTGGCCACAGGGGATCTTTGCCGTCTGGGTGGATGGGACGAGAGGAGCTTTGTTGCAAGGCACCAGACACATATTGTTCGCCTTTTCTTTTCTTTTTTTATTTTTATTTTATTTTTAATTTTTTCTTTTTTTTTAAGATTTTGTTTATTTATTTATTTGACAGACCGAGATCACAAGTAGGCAGAGAGGCAGGAAGAGAGAGAGGAGGAAGCAGGCTCCCCACTGAACAGAGAGCCCGATGTGGGGCTCAATCCCAGGACCCTGAGATCATGACCTGAGCCGAAGGCAGCAGCTTAACCCACTGAGCCACCCAGGCGCCCCTCTTTTCTTTAAAAAAAAAAAAAAAAAGATTTTATTTATTTATTTGACACAGCGAGAGAGGGAACACAAGCAAGAGGAGTGTGGGAGAAAGAAGCAGGTTTCCCACAGTGGGGCTGGATCCCAGGACCCTGGGATCATGACCTAAGCTGAAGGCAGACACTTTATGACTGAGCCCCCCAGCTGCCTCATCGTTTGTCTTTTCTATCGTAAATTCTAGGAGTATTAGCTTTCCACTCTCACTGCAGAATGCCAGGACCAGAGAGGGCCAGTGGCTTGCTAAAGGTCTCACAGCAAGAAATGGCTGAGCTGGGATGGGATCGGATGGGATCTTAGGTCTGCGGGATCCAGCCTTCTCCGCTGGCTCTCTCTAAGCCTGAGCAGCTCTGAGGCTGCTATGTGAGCACACGGGGCTCTAAGGGCCCTCTTCTCTTCTTCATTAGCACTTGAAACAGGGTCCCTGAAGATACCTCCCTTCCATGTGGACTCCTGGGCCCGGCAAGTGTCCCTGTGACCCTTGACGGGGCAACAGACAGGCCTGGCTTCAAACCCAGAGCCCCTTCTTGCTGTGTGACTACGAACATGCTCCTTAACCTCTCTGAGCTTCTGTTCCGTCATCTGTATGAGGAGGACGAGAATTCTGTGACCGATGGGCTGTTCATTGTAGGATGATGAGAAGAGTGTGTCTTGGGCCTTCCAGAGGGCCTGGCATGACACAGAGATGAAAACAAGCCAGGCTCGTACCCTTTATCCTCCGTTTTCTCTCTTTCTCCCTGGATCAGCTATCAGGAGGCCCCTGTGTCCTCCCAGCAACACAGCCCTTAGGGGCAAGTCTGGGGTGTGGGCAATGGGCAGCTGGCAATTTCCCAGCCCTCCCGGAGAGGTTCCCTACAGAAGTTGAGACCACCCCAGGATGGGCACCAAGAGCTCCCAACCAGTATGGTCAGCATGCGTGGGGCCCGCCCCTGGCCACTTCCCCAGGACCCCGTCATAGGGCCGCAAATGCTCACCCCATGTAGCTGCTCTCTCTGGTTGGAAGCTAAGCCCATGTGGGCCACCGGTCAGGAGTGGTGACAGCCTGTGTCCACACTGCGGACGGCCTGAGCGTCTTCTTCAGCCTGGCAGAGACACAGCTGGGTGGGGAACACGACCTCTGTGAGACTCCGGACCACCTAAAATATACAGAAAATAACATTATAGAAATACGTCAGCCTTGAGAACACGCGGACCACTTACAGGCAGCTTCTCCTCTGGGGAGCCCCTCTCCCACCGGGCTCCCTACCCACCCAGCTGACCCCTGGAGTCCCTGCATCTCCACAGGGGCCCCTACCCTCACTTGGGCAGGGCAAGCCCTCCCCTCCCATGACCAGGAAAAGATGCTTAAGTATCTTTCCTTCTTCCCCCTCCCCGGCCCTGCCTGTCCTCAGGGATAGTCCCACGGGAGCTACATGGTCCCAGCATCCTGGAGGACAGCACTCGTACACGCCCATCAACAACACACTTACTGGGTGACGAGTATATCCCTCCTGTGCCACTGGCATGAGGATGATGGGAGAGGGAGGCTTGAGCTCTGTCCACTCAGCTCCTTCCCTGTCTCCCTGCCTCCCCCGCTCCTCCCATGCCCTCCAGGTACACAACCTCTGGTTGCTTAGCAACAGCCAGCCTCTTCCCCCTACCCTCATCATCGCTCCTGTAGCTCTAGTGGGGGTGGGGGGCCGCCTGGACTTTACGGGAGCCCCTGCCAAGGAACGTGCGGGAACTAGCCCCCAGAGAGCCGAGTGAAACCCAGGGCCCTCCACGCGCACTGCGGTCCCACACTGACTCTTGGAAAGTCCTGCCCCAGCGTCTGCCGGCCTGCTGCTTTCCCCTCCGATGCTGATGGCCCCGGGTCTCTGGGGCTGCCCAAGTGATCTCTTCCTCTCTTGGGACTCAAAGCCCTTGTTCTCCTGTGACCCCACCTCCGCTGGCCTCTGTCTCCCAGGCTGCCCCAGCCTCTCCTTGGGCCGCTCCTGCTCAGAGGCCGGTCACCTGCACCGATTCCCCCCCCCTCCGGAGTTGTCATAGCAACTGTGGCCTCACCCCCGTTGTTCCCTTTCTGGGAAAGGCCTGTGCTGGGGAGGGGGGGGGTCACACAACAGCCCCCCACCCCCACCCCAGAGGACCCAGCTTCCCATTCACCTGCCCTGGACTTCAGTTTCAGTGGAAACTGACCCTGAACTTGTGGCCAACCAGAAAAGCATCAGGCCCAGAAAAATAAAGTCCTTCATGCTGTCTTCCCTCTGTCCCCTCAGCTACAGTATCAGAGTCCCCAAAAGAAGCCCCTGCAGAGGCTCAGACCCTGGGACAGTCAGGAAAAGCCCCCCTCACCCAGAAAAGCCCCCCGGCCTCTGCAGACAGGGTACCCTCGGAGGGTACAGCGTCTTCCTGTCTGTGTCCACCTGGCTTGACCTCTTTACCTGCACTTCCTGCCCCCCCCCCACGAAGTCCCGGAAGCTGGGGTCTGATACTAGGATCTGCGGGATAAGAACCAGGACTAGGAAGCAGTCAGCAAAGGGTCCGCTGAGGGCAAACACTTCCAGAGTCAAGGGAGGCGGGCGGGGCCCAGCTCCCAGGCAGGGCAGGCGGGAAGGGGTGCAGGGAGGAGGCCGTGAGGGAGGCCCAGGGAGGGAGGCCCCGAGTCCTCCTTCAAGCAGAGGAAGCCGGCAAACAGCAGATGGAACTCTGAGGCAGGAGGCCTCACCGAGTGACCTCCCTTAACCATGGGCTCTGCTGCGATCGCAACCTGGCAAGCCCCGCTGCTCTCCTGGGTCCCCGAGCCGGAGAGCTTTTTATAGTTCACTCCCCAGCTTGGGTTTGAATAATTAAACAAGATGGACAGAAATAGCAGCTGGACAGCAAAGTTGGGTTATTTTGGGGTTTTCTGGAACAGAGTGCTCCTGGGCAGCGCCCTACCCCTGCAGGGGGCGGAGTCAGCACCGAGGCTGCCGGGAGATTCGCGGGGACCCACCCGTGTCCCTCAGGGTCCTGCCTTGACAGGGCTGCGCTCAAGCCCAGGACGTGCTCCCCACTTCTTCCCTGGTCTGCAGGGAAGGAGAGGGCTCCCAGGGCCCCCAGCTCGCAGCTCCTCCCCGGGGAGGAAGTTCCTTCTGTTGCCTGTCCGCCCTTCTCCTTCAGAGATGGTGACAGATACTGAAAATCAGATCGATAAGCCACTGCGAGACAGGCTGAACCGGGATGAGGCGGCCACTGCCCCTCTGGCCAGCGAGCTGGAACCAGGTGGTAGGAGGTCTTGTGCCCTTGCCCCTCCCCAACTAGAACTCGGGGGGAACTGAAGGCTGGGGTGGGGGGATGGGAGGTCGGAGCAGGACAGGGGGACTGGGGCCGGATAAGCTTGGGCTCGGGAGAGGAAAAGGCCAAAGACGGCCTCGTGCCTGGGCTAAGGAGCCCTGAAGGGGCAGGAAGCTCTCCTCCTCCAGCTCCCTTTTAGGGGCCTCTGGCCCTGGCAGAAGCCCAGCCCGGGTTTCCTGGGTCAGGGTCCTAGCACCGGGGCTGGGGATGGGGAGAGGTGGGGAGGCCCCCTCAGGTCTCCCCGGCAGACCAGTCATTTGCGGCTTGCTTGCATAATACTTTTGGTTCAACCACAGTGACTAGGGCCTCATCCCAACTCCACCTTGAGGCTCTGCCACGGAGCTAAAAAGACCTGGGACACAGAGGGGGCATTTGTACAGTTTTTCCCCTTGGGGCAAGCACTTCGAGGCTGGGTTTGGAGGTCGGATTCCAGGAAATACTGAAATCATTCATTCATTCGTATTTACTCATTTAACAAGCATTTTAAAGCCACTAACTATGAGCCTCACCCTGTGTTGGTTCTGGGACTAAATGAGTATGGCAGGGACCTTGCCCTCCAGAAGCGGGCAGTTTAGTGGGGAGACGGGCGTCCTGAAAGCTGCTCCCTCCCACTGCGGAGTGCTGGAGTGCTTCCATGAGACAGGTCCCATACGAGGGCTCTGGGGGCTCGCCATCATCAGCACAGTGTACGGTCCGGCGGCATTAACCCCATGTGACACCAGGCAGAGCTAAGATGAAGAGACTTGTCCCAAATCCTTCAGCGAGAAAACAGTATAGATGGAATGGAACCCAGGCCTCTGGGATTCTGAGGTCTGTGTGCCCTGTGGTCCCTAACGCATGGAAGGAAGACGCAGGGTCCTTAAACGCCACCCGTGTTCACGAGGGTGAGGCCATCTTTCTGCCAGTACATGCTAACCTGCCACGGGGGGCAGTCAGGGAAAGCTTCCTGAAGGAGGCGGCTCTGCACTGGATCCCGCGGCTTCTACAATCACCAGACACCTGTCCACTTGGTGCCGGAGATACCAAGTGGACCGGCATCTGAGTCCAAGAACGAAGTCCTTGCACTGTGGGCGAGCGGGGCAGAGGGGAAGGAAGGGCTCGCGTTCTAACCGGGCAAGTCTTAAATGCCAGCGTCCTTTACCCTCAGAGCTGTTCTGCGCTCCCAGGCGCAAACCCCGCACTCCTGGGGAACCTGGAGGAAAGGCCCAGCTCTCCTGCTCTGCGAAGGAGCCGAGCTCCTACCTGTCCTGCCTGCATCCCTTCCTGTGGCAGCAGATTTCCCCACCTCTCATCTCACTCCTTCTCAAGGCCAAACTCGGAACAGCACCCGGCAGGCCGAAGGCGTCTGGCCCTTTAAGGCCACCTTCTTCCCCCCACGTGCCGTCTGGTTGGGCTGGCGACGCTGACGCACGCATGACGTCAATGGCAGCTGGCGGAGTCTGGGCACGAGGAGCGAAGTTGGGATGGGGGTGGGGGGGCGAGAGCGAGAAGGCGGTTCATTTGCATTTAAAGGGGCCACTCCCGAATCAGTGGTCAGCGCGCTAAAGAAATGTGTATCTGGCAAACTTTCTGTCCTGGGCTACCGGGCAAGAAAAAGGCGTGGTACAGCTGAAGCCGAAGGTGACTTGAGTTTGCGATGTCAACTATGTCCTTCCGCGGAAAGGGAGAAATAGTCCGTTGGTGCCCGGGCTGGAAGCACGTGACCTGGAGGGGGCGGATGGGGGGGGAGAGGGAAGGAGGGAGGAGCTGGGGAGGCGAATGTCAGGCTTCGTTTCAGCTGCCCCCACCCCCACATCCTGCCCACCCTCTTGCAGCTGCCACCACATCCTGCCCAGCCTGGGGCAGCGAACTCTTGAGGGGGGGCACGGACTGAGGACCCGGCTTTGGCACCCCGTTTCCTCCCACCTTCAAATCCAGGGTAGAGCCTCTGCCCTTTGCCCCGGGCCTGGCCCCAGGCACCCTGGCACCCAGCTTGGAGCACGCCTCTGCCAGCACAACCCCGGACAACCCTGTGCTTAACTCCGCCCCCCCCAATTCCTGGCCCAGAGAGGGACTTGTCTGGACCAGAGCCCCCCATCCCTGGCTAGCACAGAGTTATCGATGGACTAATAGAGGAGGTCGACAAGACAGATTTTATAATGTTCACCAAGATACACGGACAGGCACGGATTCCTGTAACAGACATTGCTGAGTGCCTTTAAGGACAGGCCCAGCAAGGCCCCGAAATCCCGAAGCTGGTTGAACTGCTGCCCTCCAGGACCTGGTGCCCTCCAGGGGCTCACGATCTGGTGAAGAAGAATAAACTGGAAACCAAAAATGTTAGTCCAGTCTGGTGTGTACCGATGAGGCAGCCACATGGAGTGGAGGGGACTGGACGCAAAGAGGGGTGGGGGGTGATGCACGAGCGCACCGTGAGACCGTGGGGTCTGACAGCCCCTGCCCTCCCCCACACGCAAGATGGAAGGCATGGGAAGAGCCTGAAAAACTGGGAGGAAGAGTACTCAGCCCAGTAGAAGGGATGGGATGGATGGAGTGGGGTGGGGTGGGGATGGTCCAGGGGGGCCAACAGAGCAGCCAGGCAGAGGCTGGACCACCGGCAGGCAGGAAGTGAAGAAGCACTTGGGGATGAGGAAGACCTTCCCAAGTAAAGGCGGATCAGGGCGCTCGGGGAGATGTGACTGTAGGGAGCTGTTGGCCCCCCTTTGCTGTTGGAACTAGGAAGATGGTACTGGACAGAGGAGTTACCCACTTCTTAGGACTTTGGTGGGTACCTGTCTGACTTCTCGGGGATTTTATAGCAACTTTGGTCTGTGAGATGACGTTTCTCGACAAAAGATGGGGTGGGAATCAGAGGGGCAGAAGGAAAAACTGAAATCCAGGCACCTGAGCTGCAAGGGTGTTTTCCCCCTAGAGGATTCTGGTAGTGCAGGGGCTAGAAGGAGGAGAAGATGGTGTGAGTCAGTTTCGGGAAGTCTTTACTATAATCTAACTCCCAGCAACGTTACTCCCTAGAGCCTCTCTCAGCCCTCCACGGAAATCAAGACCTCATATTTGCTGTTTTTCCTTTCCATGAAGTTCTCTCCACAAATACAAATACGTGTAAATTCGATCTTGCTTGTAATGTCAGCCTCTGCGACTCTCTCCTCCTCTGTTCTCCTCTGGTGAATTATCATTCAGCATCTCAAGGTCCCTACTCCATCTCCGTCACTCAACTCTTCCCTCGCCTCCTTTCTCTCTCCTTCTTCTGGCCCTTTAACACCCTCCCAGGTGACTCACCTTCCTTCCTCATTCCTTTGTTAAGGACCCAACATTCCAAGGCAGGGAGGACGAGCCAGCCAATCACAGCCCCAGCAAGCGTGCCTCTGGCTTGAGATTGGCTGGAGCTGTGGTTGGCGGGAGGCTCACCGCTCAGATCTATCAGAGGTTGGGGGGGGGTCCTCTGGAAATCAGACATAGGGAACGATTTGTTCTGGGGCTACTTATGTTCTTGGAGAGAATCCTTCAAAGGGAGCTAGGGTTCTAGGGGTCTTTGGCTTGGAGAGCCTCAAAACTGCAGGCAGGCTGAGAACCCATCTTTCTTGGTCCCCTGGGGGCTTCGCTGCCCCGTGCCCACTTTGGTTTTTCCCTCCGAGATCTTGGGACCCATGGGTCTGAAGGCTGCGTTCCCAGGCCTGTTCCTAAGAAGTCTTTTCCAGCAGCCCTGTCTCTCCAGTCTCAACATTCTGCTTTCCCGACGTCGGAAACAGCCGGAAAATAAACACCCTGATGACTAAACGGTTTCTCCAGCAAGAGCCTGGGGAAGCACTAAAAATAGAGGCCACAAGTGAGGGGAGGTTCCCCACTCGAGGGGGGGCACTTTCCCATCTTGCTACTGCCCCAGCCCCAGCCATGGCACAAGCCTCTGTTCTTCTCACGGTCCTCGGGGACAGGGCAGATGGGCTCCCCTTGCTTGCCCTGAGGAGTTGGGGGCAAGCTAGCCCTGCCTGGCAGGGGAGACAGATTTTCTGGTGCTGGGGCCTCATCTCCCAGGTCTGACGTGGAACTGAGAAGCTACATTTGGGGACAAAGCGGGACACTGTTTAAATCAGGTTTCCTGAAGGAGCAGCCAGGTGGAAGGGTTGGGAACTGAGGCCAAGGCAATCGGAGCCTGCTGGCTTCCCGGTTTAAGACATACAAGATAAGCCTCCAAACTACTGGCAAAGCAGTTCCACTGATCTTGCCTGCTTTGAGGTGTGTATGGGATAATGGGCCCAAAGGGTTTGTGACAGTCCAGCCCTTAAGTTATTATAACGTAGCATGAGACACTGTTTTAAGCAATGTACCTGCATAAACGAATTGTTTTCACACCAAATCTATGAGCTTGGGTACTATTATCTCCATCTTCATTTCACCCAAGAGGATCATGAGATCCAGGGAAGTTAAATAAAGTCCGTGTGTTCACAGGTAATATGTGGTGGAATGGGGACTTGAACCAAGAAGGCTTGGCTACTCCGATGTTGATGCTTTTAATCACCATGACTTGCTGCTTCCCTGTGCTTATTAGTGTCTTCACGCAGATCTTAACTCAGCACTTAACCTAGAATCTAGTCTTTGTTCAGTAAATCAGACCCGGCCAGATAGCAATCAGGGTATGTGGAGAACTGAGTACCCTTCTGTTCTGCAAGGTTCTTAGAGATCGAAGCTGCATTCCATCATTTCCTCAAGCACCTGGTCGAGTGCAGCAGGATTTGGAGGTAACAGGGATGCTGGAGAAGAAGTCCGAGGGGCCGGTGGGTAGGCATGGCCCGGCATGCCTGTGGTAGGGCACGTCAAGAGTCACCACGCCCCAGGGCAACTAGGGATTTTTTAATTAAAAAAAAAATTTTTTTTTAAGAGCTACTACGGCTTCTTTAATAAGATGCTTTTGGGCGTTTCCTGTGCTGGGGGAAATTAAGGTCCCGCCCCTTTAAATTGCCCCCCTCGGCTGTAAGTGCTTTGGGGCCGCAGGCACTGGGGATTAGGTCACCCCAGAACCATGAGCTGTCGCTTTAAATCGCTGGGCGTCTGCCGAGCCGGCCCGGGAGGGGAGGGCCGGCACAGGTAGGAGCGAGCGAGCTCCCCAGGTAACCCGCGGCCGGGAACGCGCTCCTCTCCAGCGGGCTGCGGCGCGCCCTAAGTGGGGGAGACGGAGCCTGGTCGCCATGTAGCGTCTGCCCTGAATCTGCCTACTTCGACTGCCACCGCCAACTCTCCCGGGGCTCGGGGGTCGACGGGGCGCGCTCGCGTGCGCCAGTGCGCGGCGGCCGCCCAGCCCCCGGGGAGGACCGCGGCGAGCGCACGGGGGCAGCAGCGCCGAGGGGCACCTCGCGCGGGCCGTCCCTCCGCCGGCCGCCCGCCTCGCCTCCCCGCGCCGCCGGCCCGGCCCCCCTCCCTTCCCCTCCCCTCCCGGCCCGCGGAGGGATCCGCCGCTCCCGGCGCCGCAGCCTAGCCTGGAGGGCGGTGGGTGGGGCGCCCGGCCCGCCCGGCCGGCCGCGGGAGGCGCGAGGCGGGGCCGCGGCCAGGCCCGCCCCCTCCGGCCCCGCCCCGCCGGCGCGGGCTCCTCCCATTGGCCCCCCTGCCTGTCCATCAGCCCCCGGGCCCCACCCCTCAAGCTAGGCTGAGCTGTGCCTACGTCGGCCTCGACTCCCGGGGGCTGGAGGAGTTACCTTTGGAGCCCGAAAGGAGGAAGGAAGCAAAATATCAACAACGCCGAGGCGGCTCGGGCGCTCGGCCCCGGTCCCCCCTTCCCGCCGCGCGCCTGCCCGCCCCCGCGCCCACGGCGGGGGCCCAGGCCCCCCGGCGCCGCCCAGGGCCCGCGCGGACGCCGGCCTCATTTGTTACTCCCCCCCGCCCGGAGCTGCGGCTGCCCCGCGTTGAAGATCCCCCGGACCGGGGGCGAGGGCCACCCCTCCCAGCCGTGACACCCCTTTCCCCCAGCGGGGCCGGTGAGTAGGGAAAAATAATGCGCCTGCCGCTTTAAGAGGCCCCCTCCCCCACCCCGTCCTGGGGTTGGGGTGGAGGGTGGTCTGGACCGTCCCCCTGAGGGTGGGCTGGGGTGGCCCCGGGTGGGAGGAACTCGCGGAGCCGGCTGTTTCCGTGCGGCGGCGGCGGGGCACTACGTGGGGGGCTGCTTGTTTGTGTCGGGGACTCGGCGGGGGACAAGTGCAGGGGCTCTGACTCCCTGCGTGCCGGGGTCGGGTGGGGACCTGCGCGTGGGGGCGCGCCCGTCTGTGGGTGTCGGGGTTACGACGGCCAGCGAGCGGGCTGGGCAGGGGCGCCATCCTCAGAGGGGGTCTCCGGTGACAGCCGGGAGCGACTGACATTTTAACAGCCGGCCCTCCCTCCCTCTCCCTGCTCGCGCCGCCTGTTCACTCCTCCTTGGCCCGAAATGGTGCAGAAGGGGGCCTGGGAGGGCGGCGGGAGGGTGGGGGCGGGGGGAGCCGCAGCTGTTTGGGAAGCGGGGGAGGGAGGGGGGACGTTGTTCAGATGACACCGGGGTGGTGGGTCGGGGTGTGTGAGTGTGTGTGTGTGTCCCGGCCGGGGATTGCCGGGTGCCTGTGGACTTGGGACGCCGAGTCACCACGGAGGTGGGCGCGCTCGACCCTTTCTTGGGACCTCCCACCCCCACTCCGAGACCCCCGATCTGGTTTGTCAGCAGCCCCAGTTGGAGAAACCCTGGCCAGAAGTTTGCAGCTGTTCAACATCTGGGCAAGAGTTCTCTAGTCTCTCTTTTCACCAATGGCAGGCTGAACTGGTCTGGGAGTGGGGGTCGAGGGAGTGTTGGGGGGCTTTCAAGGAGACCAGGATGAGTCTTGTGTCTTGCCCTGTGGCAGCCCCCTGCCGTCAGATTTGGGTCTCAGGGGGAATGGGAGAAAGGGCCCCTTCTCCTTAGTGGTTCAAGCCGACCTCTGGACAGCCTCTGTAGGTCTGTCCCCGCGTCGGGAGGGCTCCTGGGTGTGGGCACCCTCGGAACCGCTGACTAGGTTATCCCAGGTTTGTCCTTCTAAGTGGGAGGCTCTCTGTACCTCCTCTTAAACAGGGCATTGTTGGGAGTTTGGGGGAGGCTGCCGTGGGTGGTCCTCTGCCCCCCTACCCTGTGCCAAGTCCCCTTTTTGAGGTCTCCTTATTGGCCTAGTTTCTTTGGTTTGGGGGTGGTCCTCACCCACCCCTCCCCCACCCCCTCCTCGGGTCTCCCAGGCAGTTCAAGGGCCGGCCTGGACTATGGGAAGTTTGCCGTCTGGGGCGGTGACCTTGGGCTGCTCTGGCCTCGAGATAGGAGGGGAGCCCAGGCCAGCTCTAGATTGGGTGTTTTGAAGTTAGGGAGCTGTCCACCTCCCCCTCGGCTTCAAACCCCCAACAGGGAAGTCTTGGGAGCCAAGGAGAGCATTGAAGAGGCACATGTCAGTGTTCACAGATGTCCAGCCCGCCTGTGGCCGCTGGGTCACACCCGCCCCAGGACTTAGCCTGGCTGTCCCAGCTCCCACGGCCTGCCTGGGAATGAATTTCCTTCCTGTGGTTTCCCAGTGTGTTGGGCAGGAGGTGGGGGTGGGGTGGGATCCCAGCGAGGGTGGCTGAAGACCCATTTATGTCGGGTGATTGGGGAACACTCGGGCCCACGTACGGCTCTTTCCTAGTTTGCCCTAGGATGGGCATTTGGGCTGTTGGGTCTCAATAGTCCTATTCTCTTTGTCGTAGCTCCCTGCCTCCCAGCATACTTGTATGTGCTTATGTACCTGGGTGTGTGCGCAGGTGTGTTCGTGAATGTGCGTAAGTGGGGGGTCTCTGGTTTCTCTGGGAAAAGGTTTTCGCTCGTGTTCCTCTAGGGACCAGAGATGTTGAGCCATGTACCTGAAATCACACAGCAGGTCTGTGTCCGGTCTTTAGTCTAAGCGCCAGTCTTCCAGGCGTGGCTCCACAGTAGGGAGTGACAAGGAGAGGGAAGACACAGTCCTTGCTCGTGGAGTCCAGGTCCAGGGGAGCAGCAGGACCCAGGCAGAGAGAGCATCCGGACCTGTGTGCTGGGGGATGGGCGTGAGAGGCTGGGGCTTCAGTCTCCTGTACCCACTGCCTGGAACCGAGTGGTGGAGGACCAGGAATGGCGGCTCTGACCTACTGCCCATTGTCCCCCCTGCTCTGGGCCTGCTGCTCCTGGGCTGGAGGGCCCTGGGCTTCCCGGCTCTGCCCCGCTTGGCTCTAGGCTCTTCTCACAGACCCGGAGATAGGATAGTCTTTCTGGCTGCTGTTATATAATCTTTCTCCAGCAGGGTGTTTTTTTTTTTTCTTTCTTTCTTTCTTTCTTTTTTTTTATTATCTTTCTTGGTCTTTCCTGGGAGGTGCAATGAGGAAAGAAGGTGGAGGGTAAAGTCCCTGGCGGGGGCCGGGGGGTCTGGAGTGCCAGTAGCAGGGAGGCTGGGGGAGGCCCCCGGCTCCATTGGGGCCCAGGGAGGAGGAGGCCTTAGGTTAGACCCTCACAGATTGCGACCTAGCCCCTCCCACCCTCCTCCTCCTCAGTCTCTGCTGTGGGCGCCCCTCGCCCTTGGGCCCCCAGAGGGGCCTGGCCTTCTGCTCGTCTTGCTAACCTTCTCCCCCCGCCCCCTGGGCCGCTGCCCTCCCTGGCTGGCACCGGGTCCAGGATCTCGGTGCTTGCCCTGGCCCGGCGTGGGGGGGCCCTGAGTCGGACACTCTGCCCCCTTTGCCGCCCATTTCTCTGCCTCTGTGGGAGCAGGAGGAGTCCGGGATGCACGGAGGCTCCAGCAGCGCCCTGGTTGTACCATTCAGAGCCTGCTTCTCTGCCCTTGTCACCCAGAAGGTGGTGGCCTTCCTGGAGAAGAGGGCTGGGTGGGGGGCAGGTCAGAGAGGCTGGCCCGGCTACGTTCGGTGTCCGCAGTGGGTATGGGAGTCGGACGTGGGCCTCGGGTCTGTCGTCAGGGGTCGGGTTCTGGGTCATGGTGCTCTGCGGCGGGGGGCTCTGCCCACCCTGAGGGACCAGGCTGGGACTCTCCGGGCTTCCTGAGGCCCCCCAGTTTGAGGCAATTATCCCACTTGTTACAGAGCAAAGGGGGTGGCGGGGGGAGCCCGCATCGCCTCGGCATCACTGTCATTGCTGGTGGCTTTTATGAGCCAGTCATGGGGCCGGAGTCCGGCCAACCGTCTGTCCTTCTGTCCCAGTTTGGTGACTTACTCATGGTGGGAGGGGAGGTGCGAGGTGCTTGGAGCTCTGTGTGGGAAGCTGGACACCTTGCCGGCTTCTGGTTGGTGCCGGGCTGCCCGCCCACCACTGCAGCAAGCGGCCTGGCGCTCCAACTTCGGGAAGAACTTACCGGGGTGCTTGCTGCGGGGACAGCGGTGGCCCTCCCTCGGTCTGGGAAACAGGGAGCCCTAAAGGTGCTTTCTTCCCCCGCCGCTCTCCGGGGCTCTGCTTTCTGAAGGGCTCGGACAGTGGCCTGGGGCTGGGTATTTTCTCTCCTGCCCCCTTGCCAGGAGCCCATCAAGGGGTGCTGGTTGGGGGGGGTCCTTGTGCAGACCGCTGTGCCCAGATGCACCTGGCAGGTTCCCAGCATTTCGGGGCACATGGTATGAAGGTGTGCGAGCTCACACACGGGCGTGCGCGAAGGTGTGCAAGCGCACACACAGGCGTGCGTGAAGGTGCGCGAGATCACACACAGGCGTGCGTGAAGGTGTGGGAGCTCATAAACACGGGCGTGCGCGAAGGTGTGCAAGCGCACACACGGGCGTGCGGGAGGGTGCGGGATCACACACACAGGCGTGCGGGAGGGTGTGAGATCACACACACGGGCGTGCGTGAAGGTGCGCGAGATCACACACAAGGGCGTGCGTGAAGGTGTGCGAGCTCACACCCAGGGGTGTGTAGACACCCACTGAGCAGCTGGGCCCGTGAGCGGGAAGATGATTAAGGGACTGGAGGCCGTGGATGGGGGGGGACCAGGTGTGAGGAGGCAGAGGCCCGCAAGGACTTGGCAGAGGGAGGGCTCCCTAGAGCAGGAGGGACTGGGCTTAGACCGCAGATGGGCAGCCCTGGGGCCGGGCTTGCCAGTTGAGGAGCCCTAGCTGACTCCCATCACTGCCCCTCCCCACGGCCCTGGCTCACACGGCCTCTGCCCCCCGCACCCCCACGCGGCCCACGTGCCCTGGGCTAAGGCAGCTTTCCAGGTGAACGTGAGCCGCACCAGCCCCGAGGCCATCAGAGCACCTGGGAGACCTGGTGGTTCGTGCCAGGCTCTGTCTCCCTCCCCACTCCTCTGATGAGCAAGGCCACCCCCATGTGTCAAGGTTGCATCTGAGCCCTTGGGCACTGCGGGGTAGATCCCTGGCCGGGGTGGGGGGGTCCCCAAGGCAGCTGATTTTTCCTTTTCCTGAGCCTGTGGCCACCACCTCCCCTTTCGGGGAGCCTCGCCATGTTTTTGTCTGGTCCTGGCCTCCGCGCATACCTGGCGGATGTGCTCCCTGACTCTGCACGGACACCCCCCCCCCAGTCGGCAGGGGTGGGGAGGTGGCTGTGCCTGCTGTGGGAGCGCTCTCCCTCTGCGGAAGGCTTCGAGGGGAGGGGCTTGTCCCGAGCTCAGCTTGCTTGCTGCTGGCCACACCCAGGCGGGACCATATTTACTCATTTAAACTCACCCTCCCAGGAGGCTCTGGGCTCTAGGCCTGGTCACTGACCTTGGCTTGGTGCCTCTGGCTGGGTGCTCTGGCCACTCCCCAGGGAGCTGGGCAGACCAGGGAAGCATATAGAAAAGGAGATGTTTTTGTCCTCTGATCAAGGGACCTTCCCCGCCAGCCTATCCCATGCTCTCTTCCTTTGGAGACCTGACTCGGAGACTCCTGAGATCCCTGGGGACTGGAGGCAGGGAGCGCTGGTCACGCTGTCCCGTGGGCCACACTCTGTGCTGGGCATGCAGGCGCACGGAGACTCATTGCTTTCCTGGCATAACTGTTCTTTATCACTGGGGAACCGAGGCAGAGGTCGTCTGCTCCACGCTCTTGCCCCCATGCCACAGGAGCCAGCTGGACTGGGAAGGTGCCTCTTCCCCAGTGAGGAGTTAGGGGCCTTGTCTGAGGTTAAGGGAAGGGTCCTGGCCTGCAGGGGGCCTGGGAAGACCGGGGAGGAGCACAGGACGGCACATTAAGGGAAGGGTGAGCCCCTGGATGCTCCTGGGAGCCCCCGGCCCCGGGGTGGAGGCTGAGGTTTGGTGGAAGCTGAGGGAGATGTCGCTTTGGTTTCCCGAGAAGGTGTCTTTGCCTGACGGCGCGCCATGGCAGAAGGCCCCCAGAAAAGGGACTGAAGGACGCCTACTAGTACCCGCTCGAGCATGGTGTCATGAGCCGCCGGCGTGGGAAGACGGGCCGCAGGAACTCGGGCTGGTCTGAAGGCGAGAGGCCTGGCTGACAGGAGCCTGCCCAGGCCCAGAAGTTTGGGACTCTGTCCCGGAAGGAACTGCTGGGACTCCCGGGGGAGGGAAGCCCCCATCATGCAGGAAACCCACCTCTGCCCCTCATCACTGGTGACGGAAAGAGCCGCTTCCCCTGGGAAAGGAGGGAGGGTCCGTGGGGGACATGTGGGGCCCTCAAGAGCCAGTGCTTGGAAAGTGGGTGCCTCCTTTCTTCTAGACCCCGACGCCAGCCCGACCCGGGACTTGCTGGCTTGGGCAGCCCCCCGGACGGTGGGGTGGCCTGGCTGGGACCGGGGGTGTGGGCGCTGCCTGAGCGGGCCCTGCGCGGGCCTCCAGGCCTGGGGCTCCATCTCACGCGGTGACAGGTTGGGGACGCCAAGCCCACCCCTGCCTCCCCAGCCAGCTGTCTCCCTGCCTCCGAGCCTTCCCTCCACCTCCACCTTCCCGGGAGTCTTCGCAGATCCCTGGCGGCGGCTTCCTTACTCGCCCGACTTCCCACCCTGCCCCCACCAGCAGACGCTTGGGGCCGAGGGTTGGAGAGTCGGGAGAGCTCATCCCCAAACCTCCGGAGGAGACCGTGGGTGGGGCTGGAGGGGAGGGGAGGGTCTGTTGGTTCTGGAGTCTTCCGCTCCAGAGGAGACCGTGGGTGGGGCTGGAGGGGAGGGGAGGGTCTGTTGGTTCTGGAGTCTTCCGCTCCAGGCTCCTGTTGGATGGAGCCACCTCACATGGAGGTGGGGGGATAGCACAGACGACCTCAGATTTCCAGTGTCTCTCCTTAAAGCGTGCGCATGTGCTGTGTCCCGCAAGGGGCAGAGGCTGGGATGGCCATGGAGGAAGGGCCGAGCCTGAAACGGGGGCTTGACCTTTGAGCCCCTCTCCTCCAGCCCCCACAGCTGCTCGCTTCTCTGGTGACTCCCCTGTGCACCCCCCAGGGCAGGCCCGTGGGGCCCAGACTGACCGGGTGGGGACAGGTGTCCTGGCCCAGCTGCTCCCTCTTGTTTCTCCCACCTGTCAGCCAGGGGGTGGGGGTGAGGGGATGGCCCCCTCCCCTGCTCCTTGGGGCATGGCCGGGGGAGGGGGCTGGGCATAAAGTGTGGCAGAAGGATGAGGAGTGGAGAGCCGGCGGGACTCCCCGCTTGGATTGGGATGGGGGTGCCGGGTCGCAGGCAGAGAAGCTGGGTGACAGGCAGGGGTCGCCCAGGGGTCCACACACCGTCAGTCTTGGAAAGGGGCTGTGCGTGGCATCGGGCGCAGGCGTTTGTGTCGCTGTGAGGCGCTACCCCCAGCCGCCTGGGCCCCCTCCCTCCGACTGGGCATCTTAGCCTCACCTGGCTCCTTTCCTGCAAGCAGGAGCTAATCCCGTAAGAGCGGCCTGGCTGGCCGCCCCGGCAGGCCCACGCAGCCGCAGCCGTCTTCCCGCCCGCCCCCGCCAGGGCTTAGAGGACTGTCCTTCCGCGGGAGGAGACCCAGCCACCGCCCTGAGCGGCCCCTTTAAGTCCTCCGTGGCTCCCTGAGGTCGTGCTGTCTCTAGGAGGATTTGTGTCTCTGATTGGATTGGCCTCTTTTGGGCCCGTCTGTGGCGGTAGAGGGACACTCACTCGCAGCCTGACCCACCGGCTTCCCTTTTGTCAGGACAGGTGCTGCCCCCTGTGAGGGCCCGGGCCTCGAGCCTTGTGTCCTTTCTCCTCCGCCTGCTGGTCCAGCAGTCAGGGCCCGGACCCCGCCACCTGCCTCGGCCAGAGCTGCCCTGCCCGGCCCTGTGCCTGGGAAGGGAGGGTCTTGGCACCCCCCTAAAGAGCATCCTTCTGAGACTGCCCACTGTCCTGTCCTCCACTGTCTCCCTCTCACTCGAGACCCTGCACTCCACAGTCGCCCTGTGCCCTCGCTGCCATGGGAAGTCCCTCCCTGGCTCTAACCATCAGTCCACCCGCTCGCCGCGGCCGTCCAGGCGGCCCTGGTGGCGCCTGCTCACGCTCACCCAACGGCTCTCTGGCCGACCCGCCCCCAAGGCCCCAGCTGCCACTTTCACTTCTGTCTCCTGAGACCCCAGAGGGAAGTCGAGTGGGGAGGTGGAAGGCGTCACACTAACCGTCCCAACCGCTTCAGATGGCCCGGGGCCCCGGCCACCACTCTCATCTCCGTGGCCTGCGTGGAAGGGCCGGCCACGGTGGGAGGGATGGAGGCCGGACGGCAGGAAGGCCTTCTGGGGAGAGAGGACCCCCGGGCAAGGGCAGGGCCACGAGGGTCGGGGCTCTAACTGGACAGGCGGACGAGCCCTCCTTGAGGCAGCCTGCGGACGGGTTGCCCTCCAGCCCCCGTTGGCTAGAGGGTCTTGCTGGGGCCTCAGCGCTCTCCGAGACAGTTCCAGCTGCCCCTGCTTGGTTGGGTGACTTCTAACAAAGCGAATTTGAGTCGCAGAGACGACTCTGAGGCCAAAGCGGCCGCCCTGGGAAGCCCTCCCTGAGCCTAGCGTTTGTCTGGCCTGCACGAGGCCGTCCCCTCTCATTTGGAAGCTTGGAAGTGGGTTTCAGAAATGAGGCTGGAGGCGGAAGTAAAGGACAGACGGCCCATCCTCCTCCTGCCCCAGCCTGGGCACTACGGGGTGGGTGGGGTATTTGTCCTGGGCACCCCCGGGCGGCTGTGGAGCCCTCATGAAGCTCAGTGAGTCTCTACTGCGGTCCCTCTGTCTCAGGGTCACACCCCAGCCCCGTTCAGGGGGACCGAGAGCTCCTACCACAGCTGCTCTCTCTGGGTTCGGGGATGCCTTCTGGCCACTGTGCCCAGCTCCATCCCGAGGGCCCAGGTGTCCTGGGTGGGGGCGGCCCAGTTCCTGGAATGGGAAGTTGAGCCCTGATGGAATAAGGTCAGAGACACTATGCAAATCCCCATGCAAATGAGCGGTGGTGAGTCAGTGTGATCCCGCTGCCGGGTAGAGCGTGAAGCCAGGCTCAGGCTTGGGTTCCAGAACCAGCCCCACTAATGACCATGACCGTGACCTCGGGGAGGCAGTGACTACCCAAGCCCTGGGTCTGATAGGCTTTCCAGGTGTTGGAGTTGGGGAGGCTGCGACTCTGCGGCCAGGGCCCGGGTGGGCCGCCTCTCCCCCTGGTGCCGCCCTTGCTGGCCACGAGCCTCTGTCAGCCCCTTGCTAGCAACACGCGGGTTCAGAAAGCAGCTCGCGCCTGTATCGGCCCCGTCCCTCCTGTCTTGTGGCCCCCACGCTGCCCTGCCCCCTGACTGGAGGACAGTGGGCCAGCCAGGCCGATCGCACCCCGACCTCCCTTCCTTTGGGGCCTGTCTGAGGAGCATGGGAGCCAAATGGTGTGGCTGGAAGGGCGCTCAGGTACCCTCTCCCCTCCACCCACCCGTTGTGCTGACCAGTGGGGTAAAACGTGGCGGGGGGCAGGCAGTGACTTAAGGCCACACAGTCACTGAGGGCCAGAGCGAGGGCTAGAACCCAGGCCTCCGGAACCCCTGCCGAGAGACCCCACGCTTCCCTGGGCTGCCTGTTGCTCAGCCACAGCCGCCCCTTTTCTGCTGGGGTTCCACCTCCTGCCACCCCCAGATTGTTCCTGAGATCAGGCCCGGTGGCTCCAGAAAGTGGGGAGGATTTAGGGTGAAGGGTGGTTCCCAGCAGCCAGCCCCCAGGCCCCCAGGGGACAGCCAGAGCTGCGGTGGGCGGTGCTGCAGCCTGGGGACTGGCCGCTGCCACCGTGGAGCACTGGACACTGTCCGCCGCTGCAGGAAGGATGGCAGCTAGACTACGGGAAGGACAGGCTGGGGCGGGGAAGGGGGGAGGCTCAGGAGATAGACCCTCCCTGGAGAGGCGTCTCCTGGGCAGAGAACAGGATGACCCCATCCCAGGGATTCGCCCTGCGGGAAGCCTGGGGTGGGGCTCGGGAGAGGTGTCAGTGGAGGCTGCAGGGCGGTGCCCCGCGCGCTGGCCACGGGGCCGCTCCGTCTGGCAGGGCCGCTCCAGCCCCTTCAGCCGAGGCTGCAGTGCTTGCCGCCACTCGCCTTCCTAGGGCACCTGGGACCTGAGACCACCCTGTTCTGGGTCCAGCTATGCCTGGGCTGGTCCTCCCCCTCCCCCCAGCCCGCCAGCCCGCCCCCAGGTCCCTGTCGGTGAGTTAAAATTAGCTCAGTGCCCAGGCTAAAAATAGCCCCTGCCCAACCCTGAGGCTGCTGGGCTGGGGGAGGGGAGTTCCCGAGGGAGGGGAAGATGGTGGGAACCAGGGGTTTGGGAAGGGAGCCTGCCAAATGGCACTTGGAGGGGAGGAGGATGGGGCTGGGGCTTGCCTGCGCCGTGGAAAGCGGACCCTGGAACTGTGGGGTGAATGAAGCGGGTGGAACAGCATGGAGGGGGGAGCAGGCTGGGGGCATGAGAAGCGGCCGGCTGGTGGTGGTGAGGGGCACTGCCCCCACTTCCCAGGACCTCAGAGATGGCGAAGGAAGGCCCCCCCCCCGTGTGCACCCCAGGCCTGGGAACCCCGGCACCCTCTCCCTGGGCCCTGTTTGTGCTGGGGTTCCCCTGCCCACCCCGCTCTTGCGGAGCGAGCTTCCCTGTGTCTCCGCTCTGCGGGTACAGGCCAGGAGGGCTGGGAGCCCTGGGGTGGCTCAGGGCTGAGGGGGCTCCTGGGCTCCCCTCTGCCGACTATGGGGGCCTGCCTGCCCTCAGGAGCCCGGATGCCCTCGGCCTCGGTGGGACCTGCCCTCCCCTGCTCCGTCTTGGCCGTACGGCGGGGATCCAGAGGGCAGGCCTGGCATCCTGTCCGGTTGTGCCCCCAGCCCAGCTTTGGGGTGCAGCTGAGCTGCCTCTCAGCCTTGTCCCCACCACCTCTCCTCCTCTTGTCTCGGCCTCACCCCACCCTCGGCCTCCCTCTCGGCCTCTCGGCCTCTCTTTCTCGCCGGTCTGGGCGTCTGTCCCCCTCTGCCGCCCTCCTCTGTGTCTGCCTCACCACGCCTCCTCCCCCGTTAGTGAGCAGGCTGCTCGAGGCCGCCTGACTGTGGGGGTGACAGGTGGATTGGATTGTCACCCCTCCCCCCGCGCCTGCTGCTTATTTCATGCCCTGCAGCCCAGCCACGGGGCAGGGGCGGTAGGAGGGATGACAGCTGTCTCCAGCGCCTCCTGCCTTCCCTCCTGTCCTGCCTGCAGCCGGATCAGCCGGAGAGGAAGGAGAGGAAGGCACGGAGGGCCAGCCTGGTGCGCGGGGAGTGGGTGCGAGCCCAGTGCTCCGTGACCGGTGCTGCTGCTCAGCCTCTCTGCGCCCCTGCTGCGTTGGGCCTGCCCTAGTGGGGCCGCTCTGGAATCAGATGCCCTCGGGTTCCTGGGGGCTGCTGGGCCCCGGGGCACCAGGGGGTGTGGGGGGGCCGTGGGGAGGGAGGAGAGAGGAGCTGGAGGACGTGTCAGGCGCCCCCAGGAAGGGCAGCTGGGCTGCGGCAGCAGGTCCAGGAGGTGCCCCGGCCGCCCCCTGCACTCTCCGCACTGGCCCCAGGCCCCCCTCACACAGGAACTGAGATCGCATCATTCTGAAACCCGAGAATGGTTTGAATATTGCTCAGGTACCAAGAGGTGTTAAACTGGGGGAGGCCCAGCCTGTGTGTCCTCCCGCGGCCCCTCCAGCCTGAGACCCCCTTTAGGGTGCACTTTGCATATTGTTTGCACCTCATTTGCATGTAAATAGAACCCACTTCGTGTTGGGCCTCGATCCCAGCTTGGACAGGTGGCCCTGGGGGTCCCCAGCGAGGGTGGTGTCGGATGAGCCTTCCCAGCCCCGGTCCTCCCTGTTCTCGCTGGGGCTGCTCTGCCGGGCCTTTCCCTGAAGAAGGTGGGTCTGTGCCTGCCTCCTGGGCTGGCCCAGCCGCTGTCCCCCTCCCCCGCGCTGGCTCTGGCCCCACTCCCCGCCCCCAGGAGGCCCAGGCTGCCCGGCTCTGTCCTGCCGCCCTGCCTTGAGTGGGAGAAGCAGAAGCTGCCAGAGCCTTCCAGGGGCTGCTTTTGGTGACGCAGATGCCACCAGCCCAGGGAGCCGTAGCCGGGTCCTGAGGTCAGGCGGGCCCTGGGGCCAGCAGAGCTGCATAGCCAACCCCCCGACCCCGTGTCCACAGAGGCTTGCTCAGCCCCCTCCAGCCCTGGGCTCCAGGAGAGACAGCCAACAGTCTGGGCTGGGAGGGCTTCCTAGAGGAGGAGGAGAGAGCCGGGAAGAAGAGGCAGAGTGGGGCAGGCCAGGCCAGGGAGCAGAGGTGCCACGGGAAGACAGATGTTCGGGCCTCCGGCTCCTGGCGGCGGTTTAGGCTGTCAGGCTCCCTGGGGCAGCCCAGGTGTTCACTGGGACCTTCCTAATTGATGCGCGGGAAGCAGGGCGGGACGGGCCTCCTTCACCCTGATGGGGTCAATGTAGGGTCCTCGGCACCCACCCAGGCCGCAGCCACCCTCCTTCCAAAGTCACGGGTGAATTCGTGTTCTGGCCCCGGGGCGCTCAGACTCTGGGCCCTGTGGAGCCGCAGCATGGTGGAGGGGGAGGAGGTTACTACAGACTCAGCCCGCTCCGTGGGGGGCTCCTGGGCAGATGGGAGGAAGGACTGCCCAGGGCAGGGGCACCTCGTCCTCTGGCGTGGCAGGCACAGGGACAGGAGCAGCAGTGGGCGGGTGGCCCAGGAAGCGTGGAGTTAGGGGCTCCCCTGGCAGAGAGGGGATGGACTGGGCCTGGTCTTTTTGTCCCCGACTCCACTCTGGTCAGAGGATGCTTGGGGCGGGGGTCCTCTGTGGCTTCGCTGTCTCAGCCCCGATCCCTCTTGCATCCCAGCTCCCCCAGCATGAAGCGGGGGTGGGGGGGTGGTGTAGGAGATCAGCCAGGGAGCCGGTTGCCAGGCGACAGTTGCCTAAGCAACCCCATCCTCTCCATCTCCATGTGCTCGGGGCTGCTCCGCAGACTTCAGAGTCTCACCCTCTGCACCAGGCAGCCCGAGGATGGGGAGGGCTGAGGCCCGGCCCGGAGAGGCGGGCACGCTCGGAGGGCCGGTGGTGTGCAAACGTACAAGTTCAGGGGCACAGTGAGAGGCTGTGGGTCCTGCAGCGGGACCGACCGGAGTTAGACCACAGGAAGGCCTTCTCACAGGGTCGCAAGGGAGACCGTCCCTCGTTTGAGCAGAGCCTTCCTGAGCTCCTCCTTATGGGGGGGTAGAGTGGCGAAAAGGGCGGACGTGGCTCCTGCTCGAGCTCGAGCTCCTGGGGAGCCGGGCATGGAATGGAAGCGCGGGGATATAGCCAGTGTGCGGTGGTGGTAAGTGCTAGAAGGGCAGGGACCCTGAGAGCCGAGGGAACGAGGTCAGACGGCAGGAATGACTTTGTAGGGGTCACAGGCGCACAGAGAGGCTCTCTCCCCACTTGGAGGAAGAGAGAGAACTGGCCCGAAGCTGATAAGAGGCCACATCCCAGCAAGAATTTGCTTCTGCACAAAAGGTGGCGAGAGGGAGCTGGGAGACTGGGTGGCGGAGGGATGGTGGGTGCCCTGAGCGTGGGAGGGTGGCCGTGAAACCCTCTACACGAGGCCAGGCCAGGCTTTCCAAGAAAACGCCATCGTCGTGGCTCCCTTGTTCTCCGCGCCCCCCTCCACCCTCCCCGGGAGCCCAGAGTCCCGCGGCTCTGAGAAACTCAGCTTTGGGGTTGCACTGGGAAGCTGGGGGGGGGGGTTGGGGGCTGAGATCTTGGGCTGGGACCTTCCACGCGGGTCTTTGGCAGAGACGGGGCCATAGGCAAGGAGTGGGGTGGCTGCTGGGCCACTCGGCTGTGGGGGCTGTGTGGGCGTTGTCCCGCGGGGACAGCAGGGGACCCAGGACCCAAGGAGGACCCGGCGAACAAGGGAGAGAGGAGGAGGTTCGGGACCCCTGTCGGGGAGGGGGTCATGGAGGATCCCCTGGTTGTGCAGGAGCCGGGTTGTTGCCTGAGGTCTCGGGACAGAGCAGAAACTCTCCAGCTGGGCTAGGGAGAGCCCGAGGGCCAGTCCTAGGGACAGGAACGGATGGGAAGGGGTGTTCCTGGTTCCTCCCAAGTCCACAGATTCCCTGCCTCCCCTCGCTCTCCCCTGCCCTCCTTGGCCGAGCCGCCAAGGCTGAGCTCCGCCATCTACTGTGGGACCTTGGGCGCCGTGGCTGGGTGCGGCTGGAAAGACTCAGGGAAGACTCAGCAGTCCCTGAGAGTGGGGGCCGGGGAGGGGGTCCCAAACGACAGGTGTGCCTGTCCTCTCTGCTCAGGTTGGGGGCAGTGAGAGCCCACCTGCTGGACTGTGCTGTAGGGTCTCTGCCTAGAGCTCTGTGGTTGGGGGTCCCCGGAGGGACAGGCTGAACCTCCATGGCCCAGGCTCTTCCCTAGACCCAGAGTGGCTTTGGAAAGCCTGGATCTCCTGCTCGCTGCCCTTCTGTCTGGCCCTTCTGCCGGAAGGCTCCACCTCTGATTCTCCGCATTCACAGAGCCCAAGGGGCCATGGGCTCATGGTGCCTCCATCCCACCCCCGGTCGTCCAGTCCCTGAGGGCTCACCCAGCCTGTCTGGGCACCGCCCACACCTGAGCGCGGGCACTTCCTGGGTCAGCCTGGGCTTCCCTCCGCACGCACTGGTCCGTCCTGGAGTGGCCCAGCTGGCTGCCGAGCCTGAGGGTTTATAGATGGGGGAGATGGGGGGCGTCTGCCCGTGCCTGGAGGCCAGCAGCCTCGGTGTACACCACGCTCCCTCCTTGAGCTGTGCTTCGGGGGGGCGAGTCTGGGAAGGGCTGGAGCCCAGACTGGACTCGGGTCCTAGACACAGCGTGGTTCCCCAGAGCGGGCGTCTGCAGGCTGTGCCCTCGGGCCGCAGCTGCCCCTGTGCCCGTTGTTGTCCCTGAGCTCCGTAGCCCGTCTGTGCTTACGTGTTGTGCAGACCTGAATGGCCCACGGGGCCCAAAATAGTTGTGGATCGCCGTGGACCCCCGCGCGGAGAAAGCTTACAGACTCTGCTGCGGCGGGTGGGCTGGTGTGTGTCAGTTTATTTTAAGCAGCAGAAGAGGCTCTTGAAGCAGAACTTTGAGGCAGAGGCCCAGGGAGGATATGGGATGCGGGTGTGGAGCAGCCTCGAGGGAGGGAGGGAGGGAGGGAGGGCGAGAGGGTTCTGCAGCCCCAGCCCCACCCTGGGCCCCCAGGCTCCGGACTGCTCTGTGTGCTTGACCCAGGGCAGGGGCCGGGGCCACAGAGTGCGCCTGTCTTGGCACCGGGGTTAGCCGTGCGTGGCTCTGGTGGGTGCTCTCTGCGCCGGTGCCGCGAACGGCAGTGCCCCTCTAGGCCTGCTGTCTCTACTCCAGGCGGGTTCTGGACAGAGGAGAGGGCTGGGGGGTGTGGTTCTGGGCAGAGGAGAGGGCTGGGGGCGTTTTCCAGGACCCAGACCCTTGGAAGCCAACTGTGTGTGATCTGGAACCCGAGAGCAGCAGCGTTGGTGTGGAAAGAGCCTGGTCTGGGGCCTGGGCCCTGGGTGTAAGCGCCTGCTGCTGCCTCAGGTCACCCCCATGTCCCCATCTCGAGGATGGGGTGGATGCCGCCAGCCTCTCCAGGGGTGCGGTGAGCCTGGCCTGCGTGCTGGTGCTAGCCAGGGGCTGACCGTCCTCTCATGACCCTCCCCTCCCCTCCCCTCCCAGGACGCTGTGCAGAAGCTGTCCTGCAGACCATGAACTGAGCCCTGATCCCAGGCTGTTCATGAGCACAGTGTGAGGCGCGCCGAGACCCGCCACCCAGCGATCCCCTCTCCTCCCTAGCACTGAGGATCCCGGAGAAGATGGGGAGGAAAAAGATTCAGATCCAGCGAATCACTGATGAGCGGAACCGACAGGTGAGGGGGGTATCGGAGCCACGTAGAGTGGGTGAGGGCAGGGAGCTGGCCTCTGCCTCCGCTCCCTCCTGCTAGTCCAAGAGGGCTTCCTGGAGGAGGGGGCCTCTGGAGGCTATTATGGAAGGGGAAGGACTGAATTGGGAGGAGAGGAACCCCAGCTCCCTGCAGGTCTCGGAACCCTGGATCTCAGAACTCCAAGGCTTATGTGCTGCTGTAAGAGGGGACCTGGGTGTCCCCCCCAGTACCCCCCACCCACCCCACCCAGGGACCATGCGCCAGCTTCAGGCCATGCCCAGGCACACCCTGTTCCCCAAGATTAATTCTCCCCCTCTTCCTACACCAGGGGAGGATCTGGGAAGCCCTCCGGTCTTCCTTCCCTGACCCACTCACAGCCCCTGGCACGGGGGTGTGGAGCTCTGTCCCTCCAGATTCTCTCCCTTCCGGGAGGCAGCTCTGGGCTGCGCTGTGGCCGTACTGTGGCTGGAAGGTGCTGGCCTGGCCCCCCGCCCCCAGGCCAGGGGCTCCGAAGCAGGCTTTTCCTGAGAGCCCCCCGCCGGCCCTGCCCCTGCCCGCAGGTGACATTCACGAAGCGTAAATTCGGGCTGATGAAGAAGGCGTACGAGCTGAGCGTGCTCTGTGACTGCGAGATCGCGCTCATCATCTTCAACCACTCCAACAAGCTGTTCCAGTACGCCAGCACCGACATGGACAAGGTCCTGCTCAAGTACACCGAGTACAACGAGCCGCACGAGAGCCGCACCAACGCTGACATCATCGAGGTGGGCCCGCGGGCGCGCACGGTCCCGCGCCCGGACCGAGGAGGCGGGCGGGCTGCCCACCTGGCCCGGTGTGCACCCCGGCCTGCTGCCCGCCCGGCCCGCTGCGTCTCCGCTCATGCTTGTGAGGCCGGCAGGACGTCCCTCTGCTCGGTCTTCCCTCTGGTCCTCTCTGTCTTTTTCTCTCCTTGTCCATCGTTGGTCTGTTCCTGCATCTGTCTCTGTCTCTCTTCCTCTGTTTCCAGCTCTCCCACTCTGCCTCTGTCCCTCGGTGGGTCCCTGGGGCTCAGTCTTCTGTTTCAGAACAAGCCACATTGCAGGCTGTCGGAGGACACAGGCCTTGGAATCCAGTGGTGGCCTTTCCTGGCCATGTGTCCTTGGGCCGTGGTGCCCACCTCCACGAAACAGGGCCGGGGCGAGCTTGGAAGGGTGTGGTGGGACTTCAGCGAGACAGCCCAGAGCCCAGTTCCTGCTTCTCCCACGGGGTGTGCGTGCTTTCAGGGAACAGAACTTGTGCCAGCGAGGCGGGTGCCCGGGAAGCCACAGGCTTGGCCTCCCGCGTGACCTCCAAGATGTGGAGGAAGTTACCTTAGTTCTGTAGTAGAGAGAACAGATGACTCGCGACTAGAACGGAGCACGTACGTTCGTTATCCACTGAAGACAGACGAGCGTCTGTGAAGGTGTTTAGAGCAGGAAGAGGGAACTTTGGGGTCTGCTCCTCACCTACCAGGCGGTCCCCGACATGGCGAGGGCCCCTGGCAAGGACAGCGTGTGGGGCGTCACCCAGCAGGGGCTCCACGTGCGCCGCTTCCTCGGGCCTCTTCCTCTGTCTCTGTCTCTGCGTCTCTCCCCCTCTTCCTGTGAGCGGGGCTGCTTTTCTGGGTGCTGGGGCTGGTCAGGCAGGGGCTGGCCCCCCGCCCCCCGCATCAGCCCCCAGCCCATCCCCCCAGGGCCCCGCCCCACCTGTCACCTGGGAAGCAGGGGTCTGCGCCGCCCGCGGTTGTCCCCCCACCCAACCCAGCGTGTGTCCCCGCGGTGCCGCAAGGAGGGGCAGGGGGTGGCCGGGAGATGCTGGGGACCCGGAGGCCGGGGGTGGGGAGAAGGCCGGAGGCCGCCCGGGACCCCGCCCCGCCCCCGAGGCCGCTGACGCGCTGTGCGGTTGCAGACCCTGAGGAAGAAAGGCTTCAACGGCTGCGACAGCCCCGAGCCCGACGGGGAGGACTCGCTGGAGCAGAGCCCCCTGCTGGAGGACAAGTACCGGCGCGCCAGCGAGGAGCTGGACGGGCTCTTCCGGCGCTACGGGGTGAGCCCCACTCACCGCGTGTCTGTCGGCCCCTTCCGGCCCCCAGGCGCTGCACAAGAAGCACAGGGAGTGTGAGAGCCCCGAGGCGGACGAGGTGTTTGCCCTGACCCCCCAGACGGAGGAGAAGTATAAAAAGATAGACGAGGAGTTTGATAAAATGATGCAGAGTTATAGACTGGCCGTGAGTAGTCGCATGGGGCCGTCTCCCCGCGGTGCATGGTGTGGCTTCGCGCCGGCCCCCCGGCCGCCCCTGACGCCCGTCCCGCGCCGAGCCGCGCCGCGCCGGGGCTGGCCGTCACCAGTGAGGCGCCACCCAGCCACGCTGTGGGTGCCGGTGGCCCCGGCCGAGTGTCCGTGCGGGCCGGGCGTGGCCGCGGGGCGTGTGTAGATGACGTGAGGGCCATAGCAGCAGGAGAGTAGGGGCCGGGTGTCCGGGGGGGGGGGGGGGGGGGACCTCTGTGGACACCGCTGCCCGAGCCGCCCGCTGAGGGAGCCCAGGTGACATGGGTCCTGAGCCTCGGTGCAGCTGCGTGGGTGCGCGTGGGTCTGTCCTCAGGCCCTCTAACCTGCTCCCCGTGTGTCCCGCCTGGCTGAGGACTAACCCGCCTCCACTGGGGGCCTTCGGGGGTCCCTGGTCCCGTCCGCCGTGAGCAGGTCTCATTCTCTGGGCCAGAGCTCTGTCCCAAAGCGCTCCCTCCAGCAAACCGCCTCCGAGAGGGCCAGGCGGGAGAGCTTGAGCCGCGGGCCCTCGCACACAGGGCCCAGGAACGAGGAGCCCGGGCCCGCCTGTTCCCAGGCACAGTGGGTCCGGGGTCGGGGTGTCGCCTGGCCTGACCCCGCTTCTCCATGTTCCGTCCAGTCCGCTGTGCCGGCCCCCAACTTCGCCATGCCCGTCACGGTGCCTGTGTCCAGTCAGAGCTCCCTGCAGTTCAGCAATCCCAGCGGCTCTCTGGTCACCCCTTCCCTGGTGACGTCATCCCTCACGGACCCGCGGCTCCTGTCCCCCCAGCAGCCAGCACTGCAGAGGAACAGCGTGTCCCCGGGCCTGCCCCAGCGGCCGGCCAGCGCAGGTGAGGTGGGGAGGAGGCCTGCCGGGCACTCGGGGATCCCGTTTCCAGCGGGGGGTTTCCCTTCACCCCGCACGGCCTTCCGTCGCTCGCTCGGGTGGCTCCCGAGGGAAGGGACCGGGGCTCCTGCCGCTCTGCGGTCCTGGGTCCCACCAGGAAGGTGCTGTCCCGCCAGCTCACTGTGGCTCTGTTTGTCCCCAGGGGCCATGCTGGGGGGCGACCTCAACAGTGCTAACGGAGCCTGCCCCAGCCCTGTCGGTGAGTGGTCTGCTCGGTGGCCTCGCGGGCCCCAGGGACCCGGAGGGACCCCGAGGAGATGAGAGGAAGGTCCCAGGGCCCGAGTTGAGCCTGAGGGTGGTCTGCAGCCCTGACTGGCGTGGGCGGTCACCAGAGACGGAGGCTCAGGGAATCCCGGACAGACGGGAAGGAGAGACCACGTCTCCAGCTGGGGGAGAGGGATGCGAGGCTTCTCTGGTGGACGGGACGTCTGGGTGGGATCTGGAGGATGCCTTTGTGTGGCGCTGCCGACGCGTTCCTGCTCGGACCCCCGGCCGCCGACGGCCTCTCCCCTGCCCTGTGCTGCCGGCTGGCTGGTGACTTCCCACGTCACCGTTGGCGTCATGCCGACATTCCTGCCGTTCCCGGAGTGACCCGGACATGGGGATGCAGGCAGCCCCACACTCGGAGGGGAACAGTGTGCTCCCGGGGGACAGAGCAAGGTGACACTCGGGACTGTGGTCGTCCCCACTTCCCTGGGCTTTAGAGCCTGCAGCGTAGCCCCAGGCACCATCCAGTGTGTCCTTGGGGGTGACTGGGCACCAGGGTCGGGGCGTGGAGGCACGGTGGCCATCCTTTCATCTCCGGGGAGGGCGAAGAGGGCCAGAGAAGGGCCTGCAGTCTTCCGGCCGAGGCGGGCGTTCGGGGTGCCCAAGCCCAGCACGTGGAATGCGGGTGGGGCCTGGCATGGCGTCCAGCCCGCCACGTGCCCTGGACGAGTCCGTGTGCCTCTGCGCCCCCAGGCCTCGAGTTCGCCGTCCCGGGCTTGGGGCTCACCCCCCTCCTGTCTGCCTTGCGAGGTTCAGCGTGAGGCTTCAGTGAGCTCGGACGAACGAGGGGGCCTGTATAGGTGGTGACGTAAACGCACGAGGTCCTTACGGCACCGGCGGTCGCCAGTCGTGGCGGCGGCTGTGCTGTCGGTCCCCGTGACCAGCGACAGCACCACCACCAGCCGATGGCTCGTCTCCCCCAGGGCCGTGGGCGTCCTGTCCCGTGTACCCCGTCTCTGGCCAAAGCTGCAGCCTGAGTGGTCGGGGTGCCTCGGGGGTCCTTGCGGAGGCCCAAGTCCCAGGCTGCCCCCCCCATCTGCAGCCGGGCCCCTGTGAGCAGTCGGGGCAGGCCTTGGGGTCGGGAGGTGCTGGCCGCCCTGTCTGTGTCACCAGAAGGGAGGTGGGGAGGCGAAGCCACGCGGCCTCTGCCCCCTGCTCTGGCGCACGTTGCCTAGAGCCAAGGGAACAATCCGGTAATTCCAGAGTGAGGGGGCTTCTCCCCTTCTCCCAGGACGGGGGTTTTCGGGGAGGATCAGAGCTCAGCAGCCCCTGTGAGCCTGAGCGTGGAGTCCTGGCACAGGGGCGGAGGCCTGGGTCCCGTCCGTCCTCTGACACCCTCTCCTCCTCTCAGGGAATGGCTATGTCAGTGCTCGGGCTTCCCCCGGGCTCCTCCCCGTGGCCAACGGCAGCACTCTGAACAAGGGCATCCCTGCCAAGTCTCCACCTCCGCCCACCCACGGCGCCCAGCTCGGAGCCCCCAGTCGCAAGCCTGACCTGAGGGTCATCACCTCCCAGGGAGGAAAGGGGTTGATGCATCATCTGGTGAGCGGGGTCTGCGCCGAGGGGCGGGGCCGGGGGTGGGGAAGAGCCGACCTGCGGCAGGAGGGGTGCGGCCAGCCGGCCTGCGGGACTACCCAAGGGAGACCACGAAAACTGGACTTCTTGTGAGCTCCCGCTCCCCAGAGGGCCCTCCGAGAGGTCGGAACGTGGACGTGCCACCCACGAGGGCAGGAGGAAGGGACAGGAAGTGGGAGAAAAGGTTCTGTGCCGGGGGCGGGCGGAGGTTTGCCAGCGCAACGGGAAGCTGAGGCTTGGCTTGGGACGGCTTTCGAGCTGGTGGACGTCGGGCTGTGGCATTTTCTGGAGTCGGTGTGGACACCAAAGAGCCCTGTCTGGGCCGCACAGCTGTCCCGCTCCTGTGCGAGGAGGTGGATGGGGCGGCCGCGGGGGCCGGGGTGTGAGGCGGGGGCGAAGGCCGCACACTGAACCGCCCCTTGCTTTTATTTCCGCTCCCAGACTGAGGACCACTTAGATCTGGTAAGTGAGGCCCAGAGACGTGTGTGGTGGCGTGGAGCCCTGGGTCGGCCGGTGGCCCCGCGCGACCCCGGGGAGCGTGTGCCCCGTCCCTCCAACTGCTGATGCGCTGCGCAGTGTTTCATCCGCGCTGGGCGGGGTCCAGGCCGAGTGGGGCCGGGGCCGGGGGTCAGACGTGCACGTGTCCGTCCCTGTGTGTGCGCGCCTGTCTTTCTGTGCCGTGTTCGCCTCCACCTCCCCTTCTCTGCGTGTGTGCACGTGCACGCTTGTGTGCATGGGGTAGGGGCCAGCCCCAAGCCTCAACGGGCTTGTCTGCCGGGGCCCCAGGATGCCCATCTTAAGGGGCTGTGCCGGACTCGCCCCCGGCTCCACCCTGCTGAGCATGCTGGGGAGCCAGGGTGGGGCCTCCTTGGCAGGGGAGCCGGCTGGCGAGGACAGCGCGTTCCCAGGGCAGCGGAGGTCCCAGGCTGGGCCAGATTTACCTGGGGCTGGGGGTTGGGAGCGCGGGGCGGGGCTCGCCACGGCCCCTCTGCCTGGCCCTGCGGGTCGCAGGCGCAGCCCTCTTCGCCTGTGCTCAGGCCATGGCAGCTGCCACACACGCCCTCCCGCGTCCACACGGGCCACTGCCGGCCGCGAGGGCGGGGCCGCTCTCTCCCGGGTTCCCTGACGGGGGGCCAGGGAAGCTGGAAAAGGCAGCGGGCTTTGGCGGCCAACACGTCGGCAGTTTCGGCCGCGGCGTGGGGCTGGAATAAACAAGTGACTCAGCGGCAGACGGTGCCGACAGCCCGCACACGTGTGTGCACACGGGCCCGCGCCACGCCAGGCCCCGCGTTCCCCGCGTTCCCCACGCAGAGGCTGGCGCGCTCTGGCAGGTTGTGCGGCGGGGAGGGCGGGGAGGGTGGCCCAGTCTGCTGCTCCTCGGCCCGGCCAGGCGCGTCTCCCGCCCCGGGTCTCGGCCTCTCTGGGAACACGCCAGCAGCCCTGCCTGTCCGCGGCCCCTCCAGACCGAGCGCAGGGCTGTTGGGGGCCTGGAGCCCCAGCTCGGCCTTGCACTGGAGGGCTGGGGGGAGGCGGCCCACCCTCCCCACCTGCCTGGCCACAGCCATCCACCAACTGACCCCTTTCCTCCTGCAGAACAATGCCCAGCGCCTTGGGGCCTCCCAGTCCACCCACTCGCTCACCACGCCAGTGGTTTCCGTGGCAACGCCCAGTTTACTCAGCCAGGGCCTCCCCTTCTCCTCCATGCCCACTGCCTACAACACAGGTGAGTGCTTGGGGACTCCAGCCACCCCCCCCCCCCCCCCCCCGGGAGCTGCCTGGCCTTGGGGCGGGACCAGGACCAGAGGGGGAGCAGGAGAGAGAGTCACTGGGGGATGCTCGGTGGCGGGGGGAGCCCCCAGCTGACGAAGGTTGCCAGAGTCAGCAAGTAGACACCGATGCCCACTGAAATTTGAATTTCAAATAAAACATAATTTTTGAGGGTACGTGCGTGTCAAAGATGTTCTTCTGCATAAATGTTAAAAAATTACTCATTGTTTTGTCTGAAATTCAAGTTATTAAGTAGATAGTCCCCATTTTTAATACAGGGCCTAATGGAGAAAGGAGTCCCTGTCCTTAGGGAGCCTCCTGTCTGAGGAGGAGCCAAGCCAGAGGTCGGCTGAGCAGGGGGCCCAGGGCTGGGGACCGAAGGAGTGGGGAGGGGCATGGTCTGGGCCGGGCTCGGCTTCCTGGAGGAGGAGGAGGAGGGGAAGAGGGAGACAGCACAGGCAGAGGCCAGAGACAGAAGCCTGTCGGGAAGGTTTGCCCAGACTCCCAGGAACGCCAAGAGGGGCTCCGGGCAGAGGGAGGATGGGGAGAGGGAGCTCATGAAGGTCGGGCGGGGTGTGCGGGTGGAGAGCTGCTCGGAGACATGGGGGGGGGCCTCTGGGTGGAGGAATTCGGACAGGACACCCAGTGCCCAGGCCGTCCTGAGTCCCCCACAGTCCCCTCCCGGGAGCAGCTGGTGACGCTGTGGGCCGTCCTGGCTCTGCTCCACGCCGGGCTTGCTTGTGGCGAAACGCCTCGGCACCTCGTGTCTGAGGATTTGTTTCCCGTGCTGAGACCTCGGCGCTCCACAGTGTCCTGGTCCCCAGGACTGGCTTGTGCCGGGGCTGTTCTGTGCTGGATCAGGCTAGACCCAAAGGCCCTTGAACTCCCCGCCCCCAACCCCTGCTCCAGACATCTGTACAGATCCTCGCTCGATCCTGCCTCCTCCCCGGGCACAAAGCTAAACTGCACCACTGCAGACACAGGGAAGCCCCCGGGGCAGGACAGGGAGCTGGAGCAGCCCCGCCACGGTGAGGGGCCGGACCCTGCCAACCGCGTCCGTGTGCAGATGTCCCCACCCAGGTGTCGTGTGGTCACCCCTCAGCCCTGTGCCCGCGGCCTGTGTCTGTATGCGGCCCGCAGGCAGCTACAGATGGCTGTGTCCTCAGGGGCCAGTGTCCTAGAAGAGTCGAGGGCGGGCAGGGTCGGCGGCAGAGAGCAGCACAGACCACTGTTCAGAGCTCCCGTGTTTGGAAACCCCGAAACGCGGTGGTGGTTTCCTGCCATCGTGTCCGGCCCTCGGGAGTCTCCTGAAGCAGGAGGGGAGGTTGGCGGGCCTCTGGGACACGGGGACAGGCGCCCGGCAAGGCCAGACTTCGGACTGTTTGGCATGTGGTGTGAAAGCGTGTTCCAAACCGGGGCCTGCCCTCGGGGCCCTGCCGGGAAGTGTGGGCCCCCTCGTGCCCTCCCAGAAGCCGGGGTCCAGGTCTGCAAGCAAGGGGCCACTGAGCGGGCCGCCGTCTCCACAGCGGTCCTTCAGGTGACCCTCCACGTACAAACGGAGACGTGCTGCCGCTCAGTTGTCCGGCGCTCCCAGTCCCTGGCCCCTGCTCAAGCTCTGGCTGAGGGCAGGCCGGCTCTGCTGGTGTCCCGGGGAAGGGGCAGGCCCGGCCCCTCGCTGGCGCTGGCCGCAGAGGTCCACGGGTCGCTTTGGGTCCGGAGCGAGTGGGCTGCCAGGCGGCCTGTGCGCCATGTCCCTCCTTTCCAGGGGGCCCTGGGCCTCCGCACAGATGAGGCGTGTGGTGGCGACGTGCGGGACGGGAGTCGGGCCCCTCGCACCCCGTGGCGGTGGATGGTGGGCGAGGCAGGAGCTCTTCGAGGATGGGCATCCCTGTCTGTCGCATGAGTCCAAGGGGCTCCTTCCTGCCCTCGCTCTGCTTTTGTTGAGGACCAGCATCGCAGCCCACAGTGTTGTTATGAAACCAGAGGCAGGGACTGTCTCCGGGTGAGACTTAGGGGTTAGCCAGGAGCTCGTGGATCAGGAAGAGCCCCAGGCCGGTCTTCGGGACCCTCCTGCGTGCCAGACGCTGTGGTGCACCCGCCTGCCCTCTCTGGCCCCTCAGGCCTCGCGCTGTGCGTGTTGGGCGGACAAGTCCGAGGGCGTCGCCTGCCCCAGGTTACGGGGCCGCTGGGGGCCTCGCCCCCGCCCTCGCCATTCTTGTTCTGTTGTGCCGTGGTGCCGTGGTCCCTGCACAAAGACCGGGGCCCAGCCCGGGAGCCCTTGAGTGAGAGCGCGGTGGGGGGGGGGCCACGTGGGCTGTGCCTGTGCGCCCCCACGACGCCATTGCCCTGGGCTCCTCGGGGCACCTCTGCCAAGCAGCTGGACAGGCTGCCGTGGGAGCGGCCATCGTGGCCTCAGCTGTGCGGCGTCAGCTTCTTCCTTAAGACTGAGATGGTGAAGAACGAGGAGCACCGCCCGGCGGGAAACCCAGCCGGAGCACAGGGGCTGGGGTACCCTCGCCGCCCCTCCGCTCTGCGGGCCCAGCCGGGGCCCACGCACTCCACCCGGTGGCTGTGCAGACGCGGCGGCTTCAACCCCTGGACCCTTGCGCGCTGACGGTCTCGGACGCAGTGACGCGGCCCCGGGGGGAGGGTGGCGACCGGCGCCCGGGGTCCCCAGGACGCCCGTGTCAGGCTCGTGATGACCTGCGGTCACAGCGGCGATGGTTGGCGCGTGTCAGACCCTCCTGACTTTCCCTCTTTCCGTGGACAACTTGAAAGTGACGCCTGGCCCTGGTGGAAAGGAGGAGAACGGTTCACGCTGTTTAAAACCGCGTCTCTTCCTCCTGCCGAGAAGCAGCACCTGCCGCCGCGCGTTCCCTCCTCGGGGTCCCTGCGCTGGGGGGTGCTGAGTCCTTCCGTCCTCTCCCCCCCGCAGATTACCAGCTGAGCAGCGCTGAGCTCTCCTCCCTCCCGACCTTCAGCTCGCCCGGGGGGTTGTCACTGGGCAGTGTCACCGCCTGGCCACAGCCCACGCAGCCCGCGGCGCCGCAGCAGCCGCCCCAGCCGCCCCAGCAGCCGCCGCAGCCGCCGCCGCAGCCGCCCCAGCAGCCCCAGCCCCAGCCCCATCTGGTCCCCGTGTCTCTCAGCAGCCTCATGTGAGTCCCGGCGCGCCCCAGGGCGGGGTGGGGGGCGCTCAGGGAGGGCAGGGTTGGGGCCGGGAAGAGGAGGCTCCTGTGGGGAGCAGGGTGCCCCCCTCCAGGTGCTCTGTCGCCAGCCGACTGCACGGGACACAGGGGGGGCACGGAGAGGCAGCCCCGGAGCCCCTCCCAAGGCAGCCCAGGGCACCAGGAAGACTTGGGTGACACGGGACAGAAAGAACTAACCGGCTCCTTTCCTTCTCTCTCGTCTTCCCTTTCGTGCCCCCGTCTCCCCTCTGGCTGCTCTCTGTGTGCTCCCCTCCCTGCCCCACCCCCGTCCCCTCTGTGTCCCGCACCTCCTCGCTTGTGTCCTGGTGCCCAGCCCGGGCAGCCCGCTGCCCCACGTGGGGGCCGCCCTCACCGTCACCACGCACCCCCACATCAGCATCAAGTCGGAGCCGGTGTCCCCCAGCCGCGAGCGCAGCCCTGCACCGCCCCCTCCAGCCGTGTTCCCGGCCACCCGCCCCGAGCCCGGCGATGGCCTCAGCAGCCCCGCCAGCGGCTCCTACGAGACCGGGGACCGGGACGACGGACGGGGGGACTTCGGGCCCACGCTGGGCCTGCTGCGCCCAGCCCAGGAGCCCGAGGCGGAGGGCCCCGCTGTGAAGAGGATGCGGCTGGACACCTGGGTACTGTAGCGTCACCCTTCCCGCCGCCAGTGCGCTGCGCCCCGGGACCGCCCCCGCCCCCGAGCCCCCACCCGGGAGGCCTCTGGGCCGCCCCCGCCCTGCCACAGGCCCCTCCAAGCCCGCCCGGCCCTGCGGGGAGAGGGGAATGGGGGGCGCCCGGCCCGGGGCTGGGGCCCTGACAGCCCGCTCTCCGTCTCCTCTCTCCGCAGACATTAAAGTGACGATTCCCACTCCCCCCTCTCAGCCTCCCTGCAGAAGAGCTGACAATCTCCCCGCCCTGGGCTCCTCCCGCTCGACCCCCCTTCCTTTTGTGCTCCGTGTCCTGTTGACGGTTACGTTTGTGTATAATTATTATATTATTATTATTATTATTATATTTTTTTTAATTTGGATTCTCGCTTTGGAGAGGAGGACGGTCCCGTCCTCTCTTTCTGCACCCCCCGCCACTTCCCTGGCTGGGGGGGGCTGTTTTTTTGCGGGAAGGGGGGGACACTTTGCACGCTGTACACATGCTGCAGGAGGGGTGGGGACCCGAAAGGCCTTTGGGACAGGACAGGTGCCGAGCCCTGCACGCGGAGCCCTCCCACCCCGTCCCCCCGGACAGAGGCAAATAACCAAAAAACCTACCAAACGACAAAACCCCTTAACAATAGACTGAAACCCCAAAGTCAGCTTGATGGGTGGGTTTGCGCTTCAGAGGGGAGGCGAGGCACAGGTCTGGAAAGGGTCTCTGCGGCTGGGCTCTTCCCGCGGCCAGAGGCACCTGGGGCAGAGCACCCCAGGCTGGCCCCCAGCGCCCCTGCACACACACAGCACGCACCCCCGAGGTGGGCTGCTGGCCGAGCTTCTGGGCTGGGAAGGGTGTCTGGGGTTCTCAGGCTGGGGTCGGGGTTTGAGGTGGGGACCCCTTGGAAGCACATTGGGAGAGAAAGACGGAGAGCCACGAGGAGGGGCCGAGAGCTGGGGCGAGGGGTGAGTCGGGGCCCCCTTCCCTCCCTCGCGGTTTCTCTACGATACACAGTGCAATAGCTCTCCGTCCCTCGCCGACGGCAGCCCCAGAAAACAGGCCAGAAAGTGTAGGGGGGTGGGGAGGGGTGTGGGGGCTCTTCCTTGCACAGACCCATCCCCGCAGGAGGGACGCTGGGCTGGCGTGAGGGTGGGAGGCCGCCTCCCTCCCTTGGTCCTGGGCCCTCCCCTGTCCCCTCCCAGATCCTCCTGCCCCCCACCCCACCTCCCCGCTCTGGGCGTCCTCCTGGTCGGCTACCTCCTGTCCCACCGCCCCCGGCCGCAGCCCACCTTCCCTCTTGGCTACTGTAATTGTAAATAGCAACCTTTGGACAACGTTAGCCGTGTAACAGTCCAGGAAACTGGTTTTTTTGTTGTTGTTGTATTGATATGAAATGAGATTCTATTTTTGTCAAAGTATATTGTAATAATAATGACTCAAGCGGCCCGTACTGTACAGATGAGACTCCTCGCTGTTCTTGTTCCCTGAGCCCGCCCCCTCTGCCGGGACCTCGGGCTGGAGCCCAGAGCAGACTGGAGGGGGCAGGTCCCCAGCCTGCCATCTGGAGGGGCCCGGGCCACGCGGGCAGGTGGCGTGTCCAGGCCAGTGGGGCGTGTGGCCCAGTCCTTCCCCTGCACGCCGCTCCCTGGGGCGCCATCCCAGTGGGACAGTAGACGACGGACAAGGCCCACCTGTGCGGTCCTGCCTCTGGGACTCAGCCGTTTGCAGTATTCCGACACTTGACGCAGGGAAGGAACCAGAAGCAGGGTTGTATGTGACCGCACGTGTCCCTGAGCGTGTGCACGAGGCCATCCGGTGTGTGTGTGGGGGGGGGGGTGTGTCTGAGCCCGTCTGGGCCTGTCCACGACCCGTGAGAGGCGAGCTCCAAGGGCATGTCCGCGTGCACGTGCCTGGTGTCTGTGGAGGCCGCCGTGCTCTGCAACCCTGGCTTCCGGCTCCACGCCTCTCCTGGGTCCCTGCCGCCACCCCTGCCCCTGCTCCGTCCACCCTCGGCTTTGACAGGTTGCGGCTACCGTTGTGGGGAGCCTGCAGTCGCCCCCTTTGCTTCTCCCTGGGGCCGCGGCTCTCCGGCTCCAAGCACAATTGGGCCCTGGTCCTTTGCGCACGTGCAGCTGCCCTTCCTCCCCCCCCCCCCCGCGCCCATCCTGCTTTCAGGCCCGCGCTCATGTTCCTCTTCCTTCTGGAAGCTGCTGCTTTGTCTGGGCCATGACCCTCCCTTACTCAGAGTTGAAACCCCAGCTGCCCACTGGGCGCACAGCACGTCCCGGCCTTCTCCGCGGGGTCCTGGACGGAGTTTCAGGAGTCGAGGAGCCTGGAGCCTTGAACTACACTAGGGTATAGTCTTGCGCGTGCATCCCCAGAGCCTTGCCCGGCGTCTGGCACGCAGCTGGCGTGGTAAATGCTGAACGGGTGAGTGACGGGTGCGCAGTACAGCCTGAGTGACGCGGTCCCTTCTCAGGCCGTTCCTGCCGGCCGGCCGCCCACCTTTGGAAGCTGGGCTCGGCCACCACGAGACACACGGGGGCGGGACGAGAGCCCCTGCGGTTCCCGGCGCAATAATCACCAGTTTTGCCCTCTGCCTTGTGGTGGCAGGCCTGGCTTCTGATTACCATGTGTGAGCGTGTGCGTGTGCGTGTCTTCTCTCTCCCTGGGGGCAGGGTGGGTCTGAGTGAACGTGTGACGTTTCTGCAATTCAGCATCCCAAGGTTTCTCTTGGGGGCAGGGGCTCCTGGCTGGCCAGACGCACGGGTCCCTCAGGGGGGCTTCATTTCTCGCAAAGCCAAATTTGCCTCCGCCGACTCCTTCCTCCTCACAACTGGGCGTTTGCCAAAGTCATCCGAGACTGGAGTCCTCCCTTGGCCCGCCCCTCCCCAGCCTTCCCACCAAGAGGGCCCTCCGGTTCCACTGGGACACACCATCCCCGCCCCCCAGCAGTGCGCTCGACGCAGCAGACTGACCCCTGACCTTTACCCAGCCCTCCCCACCTTGGACAGGAAGGAATTCATGCACCTTCTCTTGACGATTATTTATTTCTTTGGAGAGACAAACGCTGTAAAAGTGTAGAAGTATATCTATATATTTTTAACTGACTCTTTGGAACCCCCTGGGGTGGGCTGGGGGTGAATTCAGGCTTTCGTGGAGGAGAGGAAACCTGAGCCTGGGGACTCCAGTCCTCTCCTCCACCCCGTCAGCGATGGGGGAAGGCGTGGGATTTGTGTGGGGGCAGGGGGCTGGAATGTTCTAGGGAGAATCTGGATTCTCTTTGTCTTCCCCATTCAAGTCCTAGAAGCGAGAGGGAGGGGAGGCATGGGCATGCCCCCCAAACCCGACAATCACCCACACTCCCGGGGCTGCTCCTGGGTCCTGGGCAGGGCGAGTCCAAGCGTGTGGCTGTTGATTTGTTTTCAATGTTTCTTTCCGTGCTGTATGGTGACGCTTTAGTATTCTACACAATAAGAAGACAAAGTCCTCGGGGTTCGTATGAGTTTTGTTTGAAAACTCACTATATTTGTTGTAAAGAGGTTTACTATTAAAAGAAAAAGAATACACGTTTCTGATACTTGGGCTTGGGTTCTGGTTTCTTCGGTGTGGCCCAAGGGTCCGCTCAGCCCCGTGGTGGGTGGGGGTGCTCCCAGTCTCAGGTGAGTGGTTCCGGCAGAAGCAGAGACCCCGCGCGGACCAGCGCTGTCCCAGGGGAAGCCGCGTGGGGGGTCCTGGGCGCGAGAGGCAGGAGAGCAGTGACCAAGGCCAGGTCAGGAGCAGGGTGACGGGGGCCAGGGCTCCCTCTTGCTATAAAACGCTTTAACGGGGCCAGGAAACCTCTCCCAGGGCGCCCCTGAGGGCCCCCCAACCTGGCGCCTCACTGCCTGGGGTGTGGCTGGCCCGGCAGGGTGTGCACGGGCGGAGCCGGTGACACAAGGGCAAGGAGTGCGCCAGTCACGGGGTTGGTGCTCACGGCATCGCGGGGGTCTTGGGGGTCGGCCAGTCCCGGCGCCGATGTGGATCCCACGTCGCTGCTCCCTCGGCTGTGGCAGAGAGGCGGTGCAGAAGGGCTTCGCATGTCCTCCACATGCGGCCCCGCTCCGGCTGCCTGCGCTGGCCCCTTTGAGACGGCCTCGGGGTCCCCCAGCCTGGCCCTCGTGGGGTCCTCCCTCACGCCAATGCACGGGGGCAGCTCTGCGGGAGGCAGGAGATTTCTGCTGCTGAGTCCCTCTCATTTTGGGGGACGCCCGGGGCCATGTCATGGCGCCGAAGCAGCCATGGGGAGAGGCCCCGGTGACAGCAGACGCCTCCCGTCCACAGCCTCTCACACGGGCCCAAGCCTCCCCAGACTCCGCGAGGCACGCCCGCCCACCCGGGCTGTGTGGCCACCTGACGCCACACCTCGCCCCTCGCATCTCCGTTCCTCCTCCGTGGGCATCGCCACCCGGTGTCCTGGGTAGGCGTCACTTCTGCCCTCTTCCCGCGTCCTGACAGATTGTCCGTATCCGGGCTCCTGCTCTCTTCCCCTCTGAAAGGCAACCAACACGGACGAGGCACCCACTCCGTGGGAGCCCCTTGGCTGGGTCCTGGAGACAGAGGCCCGGGCAGCTCCCAGCTTAGACAGGGGCCAAGTGAAGCCAGAGCTGACACGTGAGCGGGCAGCCTGCAGCAAAGGTCACGTCGAAGGACAGGAGTGGGCCGAGGGATCAGCCCTGAGACCCAGCCAGACCCCGGCGAGGAGACACCGGGGGGGGGGGGGGGGGGGCTTCCGTGCGGATCTGGGTTTGAACACGAGGCCTTCCCGGGCAAACACGGGCAGGACGAGCGCGGGCGGTGGAAGGGAGGGCGGTGTGCTCGGGAGATCCAACACTGTGGTGCGGGTCAAGGGAACAGCAGGGAAGGCAGAAGAGGGAGGCCGAAGCCTCGCCGTGAAGGGCCTTACCGCCACGGTCTGGGCTTTATTCTGGAGACGTTTGGTCATCCAAGGCTTGTACGTGTTGAGAGGGACTTGGTGAGATCTGCGTTTCAGCTCTCGCCGGAGCGACCTCCTTCCCACAGCGATGTGGAGGACCAGTGGGAGGAATGCAGAATCTGGGCCCAGTCAGGATCCTTTACAAGTGAATTTAGCAAATATTATTAAGTTCTGAAGATTTTGTTTTTAAGTAATCGCTGCAACCAACCTGGGGCTCGAACTCACAACCCACGACTCTGAGATCAAGAGTTACCCGCTGCAGCGACAGAGCCAGCCGGGCACCCCTCAGTAAAGATTAAAGAGGTAGATCCCGGAACTTGGGAAAGGCCTGGTGAAGGCAGAGGAGGAAGGAAAGGGAGGAGGCTCTATGGGTCCAAACTCACGCTTGGAATCCTGAGTGGGCGGAGGGGCTGCAGCCCCGGGTCTGTCCGGAGAAGGGAGGTTTTGTTTCGGCGGAGTTAGAGGCACACCCGGAAGCCGATCACGGCACTGGGAGATGTTCGGGCCCCGCCGTGTACATCGCCAGGGGCGTAAGGAGGTTTTTCTGAAGAGGGAAGTCATTCATGGTGCTGGTCACCCATGAAGTCAACCTCAGGACATGGGAACTCCAAGGACCATGACGAAGGCTGGGGGCCGGGCAGGAAGAGAGCCACGTCTACGCCCTGAGCTGCACACGGGCAGGGGAGCTGTGCAGACAGAACCACAAGTGGATCTGCCTGTGACCTGCCTTTGCCACAGCCTCGCTCGACTCACTAGCCTCGTGCTCGTGTTTTGTTTTGTTTTTTACGTTTTCATTACCCAACATGGGGTTCCCACTTCCCACCCTGAGGTAAACAGCTGCACACGCTTCCAACTGAGCCGGCCAGGGCCCCCCACAAGGGCATACTCATGGTGCCTTCTTTGGGGGCATCCAGGGGCGGGGAGGGGGACACGGGTACTCTGCTCCCCAGGAAAGGCTGTGGGGCTTGTCACGGTGGTCAGGAGAATGGGAACCTACGGAAGATCTGGTTCCAAAGGCCCAACTGGTCCTTCCGAGGCACACCCCGCTCTGGGTTTCTTTTGATAAGGGAAAATGACACTTCTCAGGAACCTGAAGGATATTCAGTTTCGGAAACCGTTCTGATCCGGAGCGAGCGCCTGCTAAGTGTTCATCCTTATTCTCGTGACGGCTGCTCGTCAAAGCCACGAGACTGGATGACTTACTCGGGTAAGAGGAGGTCTGGGGGCCCCAACGCTCTACACTCGTTGCTACCTTTGAAGCCCGCCCTGCCACTCAAGAGTCTCACTCCTACAACTCTCCCTCCATGAAGCTGTTCCTGACTTCCCTGTCTGTTCCCCTGCTGTCCGGTCCCCGCCCAAAGTAGAGGTACTACTTTCTATTTTCTCTCCACGACTGGACTGAAAGCGCCTTTTAAAAATGCACTGGGTAGTGTGGCGCCTGGGTGACTCAGTGGGTTAAGCCTCTGCCTTCAGCTCAGGTCATGACCTCAGGCTCCTGGGGTCGAGCCCCGCATGGAGCCCCCCATCGCATCGGGCTCTCTGCTCAGCGGGGAGCCTGCTTCCTCCTCTCTCTGCCTGCCCCTCTGCCTACTTGTGATCTCTAATAAATAAAATCTTTCAAAAATATATAAATAAAACGTACAAGGTCTTGCCCAGGTCTGCATGTGGCTCAGGGCCGGGCACACAGTAGGGCTCCTGGGGTAAACGAGCTGTTTTGGACACCGCGCAGGGCTCCAAGCCCAGAGGATCTTTCTCTCCCAGACTGTGGTGACCTCGCGCCGCTTCTCTGCTCTGCAGCCCCTGCAGGAGCCCCTGAGCCGACCGCGTCCTGCGCTGGCCGCGGCCCTCCCAACCGGCGCCCCGGGCTCCTGCCCCACGGACGCGGCTCTCGGGAGGCCGGAGGCGGGGGTGGGGGCTGTCGCGGCCACGGCGGCCAGGCCAGCGGCCGGAGCTCGCGTTCCTCCGACGCCTGCCTGGTGCCAAGGGCCGGGCGACCTCCCCGCCCCGGGACCGCGCACACGCGTCGGGAGCAGCGAGCGGCGCTGCAGGGACACACCGGCCCCACGGCGGCTCTGCCCGCGCGCTCGAGCCCACGCGCACGGCCGCGCCGCGGGCCCGGGGGCTGGAAGGTGCGGGGCGCGGCGGGGCGCGGCGGACAGCGCCACGGGCCGAGCTGCGGTCACCCGCCGTCGCCCCCACGTGCCCCGCAGAGACCGGGCGGGCGCCTCCGGAGGGCGGAGCGGGTCGCGGGGCGGCGCACGGCAGGCGCTCAACACACGGCCGACGGGCTGCCCCGTGGTGGCCTTTGCCTCGGCCCGCCTCGCGCCCACTGCCCTCCCCGCCACCACGCGGCCACCAAGGCCACCGTCCGCGGCTGAGCGGCGGGCGCATCCGCGGGCGCGCGCATCCTCGGGCTCGTCCCCACGAGCGCGGGCGCGGACAAAGGCCCAAAGCTCCGCCCAGCCCCCATCGTGGGGCGGGAACTGAACCTTGGAGCTCGCTCGGTTGGCCACTCCGGTGACGGACGGGGCCACCAGCCAATCGAAGCCCGGAATGTACGCACGCGTACACAAATGCTTGAGCCCTAGACGGGGAAAAGACGAAGCGGGCGCGCCGCGGCCGTCTGGGGCCTGGAGCGGCGGGTGCGCATGCGTGATCCCAGCGCCGCCCCCTCCCCGCGCAGCGGGCTCCGGGGGGGGCGCCCTGGGGGCTTGGTCCGCGCGCCCCGCCGCGGAGCCCCCGTGCGCCGTGCGGTTGGGCGGCGGTGCCCGGAGCGGACGCGGCGGGGAGGAGCCCGGCCGGCGGGGCCCGTCTCGGGACGGCAGGGCGCCGCGGGGCGAACCCGCGGAGAAAGCGTTGTAGGAAGCGAGCAGCAGGGCGCCGGGTGCGCGGGGCGGAAGGCCGGAGACACCGGAAGGGTGGACCGAGTGCGCCGGGTCCCGCGGCGGGAGGGGGCGCGGGGCGGACGGACGGGGGCGGGGGCCGCGCGCCCCTGACCCTCTGAATGTCACTGGAGTGAGCTTGGCGGGAGCCCGGGTGGCCCAGTCGGTCCGGCCTGTGACCGTGGTACCGGCCCAGGTCACGATGTCAGGGCGCTGAGATGGAGCCGCGACCGGCCGGTGGGCAGCGCCGACGCCGCTGGGGAGTCTCGGTCTCTGCAGAGAAAGAAAATCTAACAAGGGGGGGGGGGGGGCGCCGGGTAGCTCCGCTGTTGAGCGTCTGCCTGCAGCTCGGGCCGGATCGACCCGAACCAGGCTCCCTGCTCGGCGGGAAGCCTGCTTCTCCCTCTGCCACTCCCCCTGCTTGTGTCCCCTCGCCGTGTCTCTGTCAATTAAGTAAATAAGCTCTTTAACAAACAGGAGAGCAGCATCATGGCTCCTCCAAAACGCACGCAGTAGGTGAAAAAGGAGAGAGCGTGAGCTGTGCTGGGTTTCCAGAACACTCCACACGCGGTGTGGTTCATTGTCGCCACAGCCCTTCAAGGCACTCGGGGGCAAGATGAGGAAAGGGACCCAAAAGTCCCCCGAGGCCGGCAGGACGCAGGCAGGAGAGGAAAGGCGAGCGCGAGGAAGGCCCCGCGGGGTTGAGTCTCCAGTGAGGCCAGCGCCGTGCCTGGGACAGAGCGCGGTCAGCGAGCACCTGCTGAGAGGGTGAGGGACCGGACTTTGTCATCGCGTGGGCATCCCGTTCTGAAGACAGCGGCCCTGACGGCAGGCGGGGACCCGCACCGGGGCAGGCCGGCCATTGCCAGGGTCAGGACTACCGGAGAAGCGACTCTCCTCTCTGGGCAAAGCCGGCATCCAAGCCCCCTCCAAGGACGCTGAGTTTGTCGGTGACAAAGATGAGACCGCACGAGGAAACTCGGGTCCTCCACTGCGCGGCGGTAGCAGTCACCAGAGAAAGGCCTGCGTGACAGGCGCTGCGGGAAGGCAGTTGCCAGAATAGGTGTGAGGTGTGTTGTCGCACGTGGCCACCGGCCGCTGGGCACCCCCGGCCGGAAGAACGGTGGGCTGATGGGACGATGCAGAAGTGCCTGCGGACGGTGCTCTGGACAAGTGGGAGCCGGAGGGAAAGAGCACTGGAGTGTGAGTTAGGAGACCCCGTTTCTAGGCCTGTCACCTCGGACAAGTCACTTCAGCTGTCTGAGTGTTTCTCCTCGTATGTTTTTTTTTTTTTTTTTAAAGATTTTATTTATTTATTTGACAGAGAGAGATCACAAGTAGGCAGAGAGGCAGGCAGAGAGAGTGAGAGGGAAGCAGGCTCCCTGCCGAGCAGAGAGCCCGATGCGGGACTGGATCCCAGGACCCTGAGATCATGACCCGAGCTGAAGGCAGCGGCTTAAACCACTGAGCCACCCAGGCGCCCCTCTCCTCGTATGTTAAAGGCCGCGTCCGCAACCGTAACTCAGAGAAGCACGTGCCTCAGCCCCTTCTGGAGATCGAGTTACATCGGCTCATACAGGTGAAGACGAAGGTTTCCATCACGGGGACGCGGCTTTCCTCCGCTGCCCCATAATGCGTTCCTGGCACTGGGACTCCCATGGCTGAGCTGGCCGGCGCGTGCGGAAAGTGCGGCGGACCCAGGCCCACGGTGCCCGAGGCGGGGCCCAGGAGAGGTCTTTCGGGCTCTAGAGTTCTGTGATGCGACTGTGTTCTGTGGACTGAGAAGATGGACCCGTCTGGTCTGCAAATTCCTACGCGAGCCCGCCGTCGAGGGATTTCATAATGCCGACTTGCAGGCCGGGTCACAGAAGCCGTGGTTGGACGGGTTCTCCGGGAACCTGCAGGGAACGCTGAGGACCGGCAGCAGCCGGTTATCCCGTCTGGGAAGGACGAGTGTGAGAAGCAGGAGAGAACAGCTTGGGTGTCCAGTTCCGAAGCCCAGGAGAGCCCGGCAGGCACGCTCGCCCCGCTGGGTGGCGCTGCGGGAGGTGTGACAGGCAGTGGCCACCGCAGAGCCCGGCGGCCCGGGGCAGCCCACCGCCTCTTCCGGTTTCCGAGATGAAGCTGAAAATCCAGATTGTTACTTGAAACCTCGTGATTTTTAAGTGTTGAATACCAATTTAGATTATTTAAAAACTGGTAAAAAACAAAAACGCCACTCCATTCTCCTACGCTCCCTTCCAAGGACTTTCTGGAAAGTTCTTTCTCTTCCCTTCTCCAGCAGATTTCTGGATCTGTTGCATCCGGCTGCTTCTCTTCCTGTCCTAAGCTGGCTCTGCTCCTCCGCTCAGCGCCATTGGAATTCCGCTTCCAACGTCCCACCCAACCCCTTCTGACCCGGGCAAAGGTCCCTGTGGCTAAATTCATGGAAGGGCTCCAGTTGGGCTCAACTCCTCTCACTCGGAGACCGAGTCTTGTCCTTTTTACATTTTATTACAGAACCAAGAAGTGTTCCATTGGTGTTTATTGAACCGAATGGGAACGTGTTTTCAAGGAAGGCGGGCAGCCAGCCCTGTAAACATCAGATTTGCAGAGAGATCAAAGTGCGTGTTGGCCAAATGAAGCCCCCGGGACTGGGAGAGGCGCTCGCTGGCCGCTGGTGAGCCGCGGTGGGAGCGCCCGGGGGACGCGTCGCTGTCGTTCGGAGGAAGCGGCTTGTGCTGTTGTCACGTTTTGCACACAGACGATAGACACACGCTCTGTACAGAACACACGCTCAGGCAGTTTGGCAGCGGAGGGAAGAGGTTTGGAGCACAGGGTACTGGGGACATGAGTGCCGCTTAGAGTCGCTGAGAAAGCCCCGGCGTGTTTGTAGGCAAGGCGGTGCTGGGTGGTTCAGTGATGAGAGGAGACAAGCTCTCGCCTGCAGGCCTGCGGCCCCGGGGGGTGGGGGGCGGGGGGGAGGAGACGGGCCACAGGGCAGTACGGGACTGTGCGACAGGACTGGGGCTGTGGGCCATCTCCCAGCCCTCACTCTCCCCTGGCTGTGCTCCTTCGGCTCACTCTGCGGTTTGCTGGGGACTCTGTCGTTGGCTGTCCTTCCTCCTTGACCCCTCCTTGACCTCCTTCCTCCTTGACTCCCTTGGCTTGTCAGGGAAGCGTCTGTGCCTGGGGTTTAAGCCACCTCGATGCTAGTAACTGATTCTTTTTTTTTTTTTTTAAGATTTTATTTATTTATTTGACAGACCAAGATCACAAGTAGGCAGAGAGGCAGGCAGAGAGAGAGGAGGAAGCAGGCTCCCCGCTGAGCAGAGAGCCCGATGCGGGGCTTGATCCCAGGACCCTGAGATCATGACCTGAGCCAAAAGCAGAGGCTTAAACCACTGAACCACCCAGGCGCCTCCCTAGTGACTGATTCTATGTCTGGGACCGAAATGTCGCTCCGGAGCCTCCTATCTGTGTGTTCAGCTTCACCGGTGCCTCGGTACCTTTATGAATGAAACCGGTCATTTCTCCTTAATTCTTCATCCCGGCTAATGGTCACGATAATTTTGTAGTTGTCCAAGCCACATACATGTTTTCACCACTCTCCCTCCATAAGAACATACTTGGATTTTGTGTACTGTGTTTCTTTTTATTTACTACTGTGGTATCATTGTATCATGTCAATAAAGGTTATTTTTACATTTTTAGTGGCTGCCTAGTATCATCTACTCAGGTAGTAAAGTTTACTGTCTTGAAAATTGTTTTCTTTTTTCAGGGCACCTGGGTGACTCAGTCGGTTAAGCATCTGCTTTCGGGGGGCGCCTGGGTGGCTCAGTGGGTTAAAGCCTCTGCCTTCAGCTCAGATCATGATCCCAGGGTCCTGGGATCAAGCCCCACATCGGGCTCTCTGCTCAGCAGGGAGCCTGCCTCCCCCTCTCTCTGTGCCTGCCTCTCTCCCTACTTGTCATTTCTCTCTGTCAAATAAATAAATAAAATCTTTTAAAAAAATCTTAAAGGAAATAATTATTTTTAAAAAATTCTTTCCATGGGGTACCTGGATGGTTCAGTGGGTTGAGCGTGCATTTCCCCCTCTCTGCCTGCCTCTCTGCCTACTTGTGATCTCTCTCTCTGTCAAATAAAATATTTTTAAAAAACTGTTTCCTTTATTATATGTAGCACTGAACATATCAGTACATATCTTCTATTTCCTTATATTTAACACTCAGAACTGAAAAGAAGGCCGAGGAGTGTGACATTTGAAAAGCTTTTTTTTTTTTTTTTAAGATTTTATTTATTTATTTGACAGAGAGAAATCACAACTAGGCAGAGAGGCAGGCAGAGAGAGGAGGAAGCAGGCTCCCTGCTGAGCAGAGAGCCTGATATGGGGCTCGATCCCAGGACCCTGAGACCATGACCTGAGCCGAAGGCAGAGGCTTTAACCCACTGAGCCACCCAGGCGCCCCGAAAAGCTTTTAATACATATTGCCACTAGAAAATTGTCCCAGAAGTGTATGGCCCACTGGTTGCCTATACCTCTCTTAGCATTGGATATTATTATTTTTATGTTTTCTAATTTGGTAAATGATATCTGAGCCTCTAGCTCCCAACCCCCATCTTTCTGCCCAGTGTCCCCCATTTCCATCTGGTTGGTGCCACGACTGCCCTGGGGACACAGCTCACTGGGAGGGTGGGGGGACAGGTGACGGCCGGGTTCCTAGGGGACAGTCCTCAGTCTTCCGCAGTTTGCTTAGGTTCCGGCCCCACGTGGCCACTCTCAGGCGCAGAACTTTCTTCCTGGTGACTCTTCAGGATCTTCCCTGATGGACCTCTTTTTCCTAACTCCCCGCCTCAGGAAGGAAGTTTTTCCTCGCTGCGTGTTGGCGCTGACCCTGCAGGAGTGCGCCTGGGCTGTCTTCCCCTGTAGACGCAGCACCGGCTCCGGGAGCAGTGTTCCTGCCGTCCCGTGCCCAACGAGCAAACACCCCAATCTCTCCGACACCAGGAAGGACAGTCACAATCTTAGCCTCTCACACGCTGCCGTCTTTTGTCCTTCCTTCGCCATCCAGCTTCTCCCACGGGCAATCGGGAAGTCTGCCGTCCTCATTGGCCTGCCTGCGTTGCATCCCAGCTTCTCTCCCGAAGCCACAGTCTTCAGGGGCCCAAGCGGCCTCACCGCTGGGAGAAGGCCGGGGCTGTTCCCCTCCCTTCGGTCAGTAGCTCGTGCATGGGCTGGGCCCTCTCTGCCACTGTGTCCCAGCGGCGCGGCTCTGCCCTCTCCCTGCTCTCTCGGCTCAGGAGAGCGGCTGTGGTCCTGCGGGGCCATTACCTTCGCCTCTGTGCTCAGGTTCAAGGCCGCAGTCCGAGAGCCGCCGTAGAGCGCGTTCCTGCAATGTGCCAGGTGCTTCCCACGCGTAACCGCCTCTGCTCCTCCCACAGGAGTCATGGGACGTGCTTACTGTCCCCGTCCCTGCTACGGGGAGACCAGCGGAGCGTGGTAGCATTCCACGTGTCTCAGAGTGCTTGGGCCTGTGTGGCATTTCGCCGCATCCACTGTTCTCTCGGTGCTGGACACGGTCGACCCTGTCAGCCTGGCCTCCAGGGCTCCCCTCAGACGCCAGCCTCTCGTCCTCCCGGTGCCCTCCATGGGCTGGAGCTCCACCCAGCCGAGAGCAAGAGCCCTGGACGCACCTGCCCGTCCCCCACCCTGTCTGCTCTCTCCTGCTTCCCTCTCCGGGTCCCTTCTTCCTCCCCACCCCGCCCCCATCCATAAGCCTTCAAACCCTGCACGGACACATTTAGCTCGACCTCTTCCAACCCCCTCCCTTAGTATCTTTTGCTTTTATCCTATATTCCCCAGTCTCAGGGATTTCTGTAAATGTCTGTCTGTGTGACTAGTCTCGTACATTCTCGGGGGCTATGGACTGTCACTTGGGCCTCTCTGTCCCTTCCACACTAACCCCACGACCGGCTGGTGTCCCGAGGAGGCGTGCGTGTGTCGTGTACAAAAGTTAGTTTGGCTTCAACGTCCGGGTTCCAGGCTCTGTCCAGTGGGCTCTTTTCCCAGGAAACTGCCTTCGGGGACAGAGGGAGCACTCGGAAGCTGGAAGAGACGAGAGATGTCCCCAAGAAGAGAGGGGTCGCCCTTCCCGGTTGGATTCTGACATAACTAGGGTTCGAGAGCCTTCCCACAGTTAGTCGGGAGGAGGGAAGCTGGGTCTGGGGCCTGGAGCAGCCATGCCCGGCTGGAGCCCGGCTGCACGACTTGCGAGGACGGCAGGGCACAGGTTGCTTAAGGTCCCGGAGCCTGGGTGAGCACCGACCCGGGGGAGCAGGACAGAGCATCCCGGAGCGCAGGAAATGTCAGAGGGCGCCCTAACGGCAGGAACACACAGGTACGTTCAGAGTGGGCTGCACCTGCGTCCACTTCAGCACGAAGGCGTCTGCTTTCCCGGCGGTCCGCGTCCACGCGCACGAAGTGACAGCACCCGCGCCTCCCGCCCTGCCCGGCAGTACCGCCGTGACCGCCAGGGGGAGCACGCGCGCCGCGGACGCCCCGGGGCACCCGCTGGGGACCGCACGCGCCGCCGCGCGCCCCCGTCCCTGCTCCGGGCACGCGTGGGGCTTCTGGCCGGCGGCCCTCTGCAGGGGAGCGGACCCTGGACGGGAGCCCGGAGCCCCGGGACCCGCGCGCCGGCGCCGCCCTGATCCGCGAGCAGCCGACGGCCCCCCCGGGAGAGGCTCTGCTCCCGGCGCCTCGGGGGCCCCGCAGAGCGCCGCAGGGTCGAACCCGCGTCTGGCCTCCCGCTCGGGCCTTTCGCTCCCGCGGCCCCGCCGACCCGGGCCCGGGGCGGGGGACGGTCACGGTCAGCACGGGGACGCCCCAGGGACAGCCCCAGGGACAGCAGCGGACGCGGGCGGCGACCCCCGCGGCCGGCCCCGCGCGCTCCCGCCGACGTGCCCTGCGCGGCCCCCGGGAGGCGTGTTGGTCTGCGGACACCAGGGGGCGGCACGAGGCCACGAACCGCGAGGCGCGCCCCGGCCCGGCCCTCGGACGCCCGGACCCCGGGGCCGCGCCCCACGCGCTCCCGCCCTGCAGGCCCCGAGCGGGCCGCGGGCGAGGGACCCGGGGGCCCGAGGCGTCCTCCGTGGGGTTGTTTGCGCAGAGCTGCTAGGATCCGGTTTGCAGCCTTCCCCAGGGTTCGCCAAGGGGGCGTTGGACCGAGACGGAAAGCCCCGGGTGAGGGCACGCGGGCATCTGGAGAGGACGCCCCAGCCCGGACTGACCAGGAGAAGAGCTGGGTGCGGAACCTTCTTTTTTCTTGTAAATAGCGGTGCCTGAGGACGTCATTACTTCACCCACCCCTGCCCCAGGACCCTCGGGCACACAGACCCCATCACCTTCCCCACGGGAACGTCATTTTATCCCTCCACCAGCTACTGGTTCTCCCTCTGCCAAAAGCCAGGGCCCCTTGAGAAAACCGCAGCTCATCTCGGCCAGGCACCTGGAAAGGCTCCTGAGACACGAAGCCGGGGGCTGACCGGGCCACCGCCCATGCTGGTGTTCTGGGGCCAGACACACGGTCCCCGTGGAAGATGACGCCTTCTCCTTGACCTCACTCTGAGGTGGAATCCCCTTTCTGGGTCATTTCCACTCCTACTGCTCAGTTCAACCTCTTTTTTCTTTTTTTAAGATTTTATTTATTTATTTATTTATTTATTAGAGAGAAAGAGTGAGAGAGAGCATGAGAGGGGAGGTCAGAGGGAGAAGCAGACTCCCCATGGAGTTGAGAGCCCACAGGACTCGATCTGGGGACTCCAGGACCATGACCGGAGCTGAAGGCAGCTGCTTAACCAACTGAGCCCCCCAGGCGCCTTCAATGTCTGAATTAGCGGAGTCACCAAGGCCATGCAGCCCAGCAGGGCCCTCCCCATTTCCTTGAGCACAGTGGGGCCAAGACCACCACTCATCCTGTCCTCTCTGTCTGTGGGCTGGGACACTCCGTTCCTCCCTAGTCCTCCCTGGTTCCTCCAGACCTCACTTCTTCCCATGCTTCGCCTTTGACCGCACGGCTGGAACACCGTCTTTACGCAAAGAAAGCACTTGGAACACAACTCAATGTCAACGATAATCGTTGCTGTTTCTAACTATCTGCAACATTTTACAGTTTGTAAGAACTTTCTCCTGCATTGTCTAATTCCTACATCCGCTCATTCATTCATTCATTCCACAAATATTCACCAAACACCTGTTACAGGCCTGTCACTCTTCCGGGCACTCAACAGAGAAATGACACCCGTGGACACAGTCCCTGCCTTCCTGGAGCTTTCATGGAAGCTTGTGGTTTTCTATCTCAGCTGACACCTGCGAGCTGCGTTGTGTTGGGATCTTGGCATTGGAAAGAATATTAGAAACCAGCTAATTCAATCACTTCCCCAAATCAGAAATTCCTTCTACATCTTCCCTGGGTGGCCATTCTTGGCCAAACGTTCTCCCCAGCCGTTGGAACCTTCTTGCTCGGGCCAAACCTAAAGTGCTTCCTTATCTCCTTGTCTGCCTTCCCTGAGTCTCCTCATTGCCCCATTAACTGACCGGCATCACACCCCACTAACAGTGAAAGGCCACCATCTGTCTCCCGAAGCTTTGCGAATAGTTCTTCTTTCTCAAGAATGGTTTTTGGGTATCTCCCACACCGGCTCAGGTAAGCCTCCTTGCCATGCAGAAATTATTCCGTGCACTTTACTGAGGAGGGGGGTGCCGCCCCTTCACCGAGGCAGAGGCCCCAGGGCTGTCTGTGGCTGATCCTCCTCTCCACACTCTTGCCTACCAGCAACTCCTTTAAAATGAGCTCAGTCCAGGGACGCCTGGGTGGCTCAGTGGGTTAAGCCTCTGCCTTCGGCCCAGGTCATGATCTCAGGGTCCTGAGATAGAGTCCCGCCTCAGGCTCTCTGCTCAGTAGAGAGCCTGCTCCCCCCCCTCCCCGCTTGCCTGTGTGCCTGCTTGTGATCTCTCTTTCTCTGTCAAATAAATAATATAAAATCTTAAAAAAAAAAAAAAAAAGATGTGCTTGGTCCAAAGTCGGGTGACATTCCTCATCTTTCTTGACCTGGACGTGGCTCTCCCCTACTAGAGCCAAGGATGGCATTAGCTTTTAGCTGCACCAGGATAGACAGTGTCACTGGTTCATAATGAGTTTGTGTTTACGCGAACATTCAGGTCTCACTGGTCCACGTTCTGGTCGGAAGTGCTCACTCCTGGCCTTCACTTTCCCCTGTGTTCTGTCAGTGGGGACCTGTGCGTCCTTCAAGGACCACGCCTCATGCCACCTCCTTCAGGAAGCCAGTCCTGATTGCACATCCCCTCACTTGACTGTTGTCTCTTTCTCTCTCCATGGACTTTCTGTCTGATTTTCCGAGCACACATCCCGTCCAGCAGCACAGGCCAGCACCTTGCATCCCTGTTTGCTCTCTCCAGTCAGGACACAGTCCTCACTGCCCTTCGGGTCCCTTCGTGCTTTGCCGTATAGGTGTCCAGCAAACAGTTGTCAAGTGAGCACATCTTTTTTTTTCTTAAGATTTTATTTATTTATTTGACAGATACAGATCACAAGTAGGCAGAGAGAGAGAGAGAGAGAGAGAGGAGGAAGCAGGCTCCCTGCTGAGCAGAGAGCCTGATGTGGGGCTCGATCCCAGGACCCTGGAATTATGGCCCAAGCTGAAGGCAGAGGCTTTAACCCACTGAGCCACCCAGGCGCCCCAAGTGAGCACATCTTATACCTAGGAAATTCATATTTTGTCCCTCCACATGTAAATACTGTATACACCCCTGCAGGGTTTCATGACCAAATGGTTTCCGTGGTACTGGGGCTCAGTCCCTGCTCTGCGTGTGTGCTGAGCACCTGCCAGGTGCTGTGTGCGGTGTCCCCGGATGCCTGCGGTGGTCCTGTGAGGTGGGCATTAGCTCTGTCTCACAGATGAGGGAATGGAGGCTAGGGCTGACGCTGATGGTGTCATTTCCGCCACTCTGCTGCTTTTCAAGAGCCAAGACGTGCCCTTCTGGGGATCAAGTGTGTCTAGGGGCAGGGGCCCCAAACAGGCAGCTCTTGGGCAAAGCCTGGAACCCCTGCAGAGTTCAGGACAGGCTGCTGGCAGCTGCTCTGGGTTCTTTTAACCCCACCCCCTTTTAAATTTATTTATTTTTAAAAGATTTTATCCATTAATTTGACAGAGAGAGAGAGATCACAAGTAGGCAGAGATGCAGGCAGAGAGAGAGGGGGAAGCAAGCAGGCTCCCCGCTGAGCAGAGAGCCCAATGCGGGGCTGGATCCCAGGACCCTGAGATCATGACCTGATCTGAAGGCAGAGGCTTAACCCACTGAGCCACCCAGGCACCCCCCCCCCCCCTTTTTCAAAGTAAGCTCTACGCCCAACATGGGGCTTGAACTCAAGACCCCAAGATCAGGAGTCGTGCTCTCTACTGACTGAGCCAGCCGGGTTCCCCAAACACGAGATAATTTTTTTTTTTAAGTGATAACTCCTTGAGGTTCTTGACCGGGTCACAGGCAGCGGAAAGGGCGGCTGAGGGACTGGGCCTGTGGAGGGCACGGAGGCGGGGGAACCCGCGGGGAGACGCTGCTGCCTCTTGCAGGCGGGACTCTCCCCAGCCCCCCCAAGAGCCCTCTGGCCTTTAAGTCTCTGCTTGGCCGCCGCCGGCTTTCTGGAGGCCCCACCCTTCGTCCCTCACCCGGTGTCCCGGCCCGTTTCCTGTCCGCGGTAGGGACTCTGGCTGCCTGATGCCCGGCGCTGGGTCTGCACGCGCCCCCCCCCCCACTCCTGGTGCCAGCCACGAGCTCCCCCCGGGCTCCCCCGCAGCCTCTCTGCCCCGTCTGTGAAGCCCCCTTCGGTGACAGAGTAATGACTGACGAGAGAAGGAAGGTGAAAAGCCTCTAGAATAAATGACTTTCCAAGGGAATCCGGCATTTTCATGTCCTGGCCCCACAGTTCTGCAGGGAGAGCTGAAGCCCAGCTCGCAGGAACCGCTCCCCGACCGTCAGAGGTCGGGGAGACTCAGAGACGCTGCAAACGGGCTGGGGCTGAGGTTCGGGGCGGGGAGAGCCGCTGAGCAGCTAGTCCCGGGTCCCCCACCCGGCGGGGGACTGATCCCCGGAGGCCTTGGCCGGCCGCCCCTCGCCCGCCCCTCGCCGGGATTCCCAGCTACGCAGGCTCCCGAGAAGAATGCGGCTCCGGGGCATAAGTGACCTTTCACCCCGCAGACAAGCTAAGTTTGTTTTCTCCTTTTCTGTCGGTCCCGCAGCGGGAGGGAGGGGGAAAAGGGATGGGCCTTGTCGAACTTTCTCCCGCGACAATACCCCAAAGGAGTTGGAGTGCGGGGAGTAAAGGATCTATTTATTTTGGCTCCGGAGGGACAATGTAAGCAGATGGTCTTTGATGGGATTAGCGGCGTAATCTCTAAGACCCTGGTAAATTGGAAAATGATCCATTATATTCCACGAACCTTTGGCGGCTTCGGCTCCTGGGGAGGGAGGGGCAGGGCCCAGGGCACCTTGTTAGAACGGACCCCCCTCTGGCGCGGAGAATTTGGGAAGGAGTTCGTTAGCTGCCGGACGGGCCGGCCCCTCTCCTCTTGAGAGAGCACAGAAACAGAACTCTCCCTGCGCCCTCAGAACTCCTCAGCGGCCTCCCCCTCCCTCCTCCGGAGGCTGCCGCAGGGTCCTGGCTGCCCCCCTCCCCCCCACCCAGTCCCAGGGTGCTCGCGAGGACTCTTACTTGTGAAGAGAAGGAGATCAACTCTCCCACCTTGGAAGGCAGGAAGTTTTTCTTAGAATCCCCCACTGTGTCCCTCCCACTGGATTTCCAGTCTGTTGCCCACTCCCGGCCCCACAGCCCCCCAGGGGGTGCGGGGGACCCCTCTGCTCCACTCACTGGACGGCCAGGCCGAGCCTGGGCCAGGGAGAGGGGGGTGGGCAGCCGCCGCAGGAATCAGCCGCTGGGGGGGGCATGTGAAAGGGGAGATGCGGCGATAATGAACCACCCGCCCAACCCTCCACCCTCTCCGCTCACCTCCGTGCCCCAGAGCCCAAGCGCCTCCGGGCCTGGGAGCCCCTCCATCTGGAGAATCTGGAGGTGCGGGCAAACGGGAGCCCCAGTCCGCGTGAGGGGTGGTGTAGCCGGTCGGGCCCGCAGTCTGTCCGTCCTGTGTGTTACGATCTTGATCTCCACGGGACGCAGCAGCTTCTGAAGAAACTCGGATGCTCGGAATGTCCTCTGGTCTCCGAACAGCCGGGTGAGGAGGGCATCGGGCAGCTCGGCACGGTACAGACAGGCTTGGCGACTGTCTGCGGGCCCCAGGTCCGTGCCCACAGAGCCCCGAAGGGAGCGCAAGCTCAGCGTCGCGGGGGTCGGCTCATGGCGCTAAATGCGTGACGTGCTTACGGCACACCTTGTTTATTCATGTGGGCACCTGAATCCCGTCCAGAACTTTCCGTAGGTGCTGAACAGGTGTCTGATTGCAATTGTATCTGATTCACAGATTTAATTTAGGGGAATCCAAAACCCACACACAGTCAAAGTATGCATTTGTCCATACACAGAAGCCACACTTTTTTGAAAGGAAGCACATACATGAGGGGCCGGCGGGTGGTACGTAGAAGTCAGTCAACTCCGAACAGAAATTCCAACTCCTCTCAGTGCGTCAGCTTCACAGGGCAGGTGCAGTTTCCAGGAGGAATTTTGCTTGTACAATATTTTATTTGGGGCTATTTCAATGTATAAAGATCTACCTTACTTTATTTTAGCATTTTTTAACAGATGGATACCTTATAATGTGTGTATTTTAAAAAAGATTTTATTTATTTATTTGACAGACAGAGATCACAAGTAGGCAGAGAGGCAGGCAGAGAGAGAGGAGGAAGCAGGCCCCCTGCTGAGCAGAGAGCCCGACAAGGGGCTCAATTCCAGGACCCTGAGACCAGGACCCGAGCGGAAGGCAGAGGCTTAACCCACTGAGCCACCCAGGCACCCCTAAGGTGTGTATTTTTTAAAACTTTGTTTATAGAGTCATCTCTACGCCCATCGTGGGGCTTGAATGTGTGACCGTGAGATCGAGTCTCCTGCTCTACCAACTGAGCCAGCCCGGTGCCCCTAATGTAGTTTTTTGCTTTGGGGTGTGTGTGTGTGTTGAGATCATTTGAGCTGACACAGGGATTTGCAGACTGGTGAGAACAGGAAGGCAGAGGGGAAAGGCAGCAAGCTCCCTCTACCCCATCCTCCTCTCTACTGTCCTCTCCCCCCAATACAAAAATCACAGAGCTGAGGGGACAATACCGAGCTATAAGAAAGCTACAATTTCCTGAGTGTGAAGGCCAAGCCCGCACACTGGGCACATTAATTCTCTGAGTTCACAGCTTCCTCTCCTCATTTTACCTGTTGGGAAGAGAGGCTCAGAGAGGTTAGGGAACTGGCTTGGGGTCGCACAGCCCGTTACACAGTGCCGCGGCCATTGCTCCTCCCAATACCCAGCACCCTTCCGCGGAGCCCCCTGGCCTTCTCATGGACCCTCTCCCCAGAATGCCGGGCCTGGATGTTCACCTCGCGGCAGGAACTCTCTGGGGAAGACCTCCTCCTCCCTGTTCTCCCAGGGGGGTTCTCCCATGGAAGCAGCCCACTCCTCACCTCCCACCCCCACGGGCAAGGGTTTTCTCTCAGGTTAGCTCATTCTCTGCCCCAAATTAAGACACAATACGTTGACTGATGAGGTCGAAAATATTCTGGGGTGGGACGGACCCAGCAGGTCTGGGATGGTCTCCTTCCCTCCTGGCTCAGGTCAGCCCTGCACTGGGAGAGCCCTTCCTTCATCAGGGAGGGAAGCGGCGGACACAGTAGTGCGGCCAAGGCAGCTGGGCTGGTCACTGGCCACCCCTCCCAAACCCACAGAGGTCTGGGCAGAGGAGAGGGCTGGGAGGCTGGGCGGCATTTACTCAGGTTTTGTTGTTGTTTTTTTTAAGATTTTTTTATTTATTTGACAGAGAGAGATCACAAGCAGGCAGAGAGGCAGGCAGAGAGAGAGAGAGAGGGAAGCAGGCTCCCTGCTGAGCAGAGAGCCCAACGCCGGGCAGGATCCCAGGACCCTGAGATCACCACCTGAGCCAAAGGCAGCGGCTTAACCACTGAGCCACCCAGGTGCCCCTACTCAGGTGTTCTGAGAGCAGAATGGCCACCTGGCGCTGAGGTCAGCTGGGGCCGAGTTTAGATATTAAGCTCTGGACGGAGCCAGCCTCTCAGTTGCCAAGAGCGCCCTGCACCTCCTGGAGGCCCCGCAGGCCGCCCGCTTAGGCCCCTGCTCGGAGCCGGAATGTTAGAGCTTCCCGGAGGCACCGAGGCATTGGCTCTCCATCCCCTTCCCTGCTCGGAGAACCAGACAGGGTCCACGTGGTCCATGCGGTCCTAATTCTTTGGAGGCTGGATCACTGGGCCCCTGGAAACCTGGGTCTCAGGCAGAAGTGGGCAGCTTCAGAAGCAAAGGGAGGGGCCCCCAGGCCGCTGGAGGGAGGGGGAGGGTCGCCAGGCCTCTGGCCAGACTCGGGAGGGGTCGGCGCTCCTCCGCCCTGGTCGCCCGGTTCTCTCCTCCGTCCTACTTCCCCGAATCGCCTTCTCTCGGCCTCGTTCCCTCCCCCGGCCCCCGGTTGCGGCCCCCTTCCCCCGGCTCGGTCCGTCTGGTCTTCCTCGCCCCGGGCTTGCCAGGCGCCCCGGCTGCCCCGGCTCCTCCGGGGACTGGTTTCTCAGCTCCGCGGCCCCGCACCAAGGCCGGGCCTTCCCGCCTCGCGCTCACAGCCCGCGGGGCCGCTCGGGGAGCGCGTGGCCACGGCCGCTGGCCCCCGCGCCGCCCACGCCCCGGCTCCCAGAGCCTCCGCTCGGCGCCGCGAACCTCGACCCGCGGGAGGACCGAGCCTGGGGCGTGCGCGAGGGAGGCTCTTCCCGGCTTTACTCCCCGGGGCCGGGCTCGGCAGCGCGCACGGGGGAGGGCAGCGGCGCGGGCACAGCCGCGAGCCCCGCTCTTCGCCTGACGCGGGTCGGGGGCGCGGGCCGCCGGCGGAGGAGACCCCGCGTCCCGGTTCCCGCAGCCCCTCGGACCCCGCGCCTCCCCCTTGCCGCAGTGCCCGAACCCCGCAGACCCGCATCCTGCATCCCCCCACGTCCCGCGGCCCCACCCGTGCCGCACCCCCGCTTCCCGCGGCAGTGCCCCCTCGCCCCAATCCGAGCCCCTCCCCGGCCTGAATCCCTTCTACCTCCGCTGTCCGCGGCCCCGCTTCCCGAGCTCCCCCCTCCCTGCGGTCTCCCGACCCGGACCCGGATCCGTGCGCCCCCACCCGCCCGGCTTCCCGCGACCCCTCGCTTCCTGCAGCCCCCAAATTCCCGCGGCCCCAGATTCCCGGAGCCCCCGTTCCTGCAGCCCCCGTTTCCCGCCCCCCCCCGCTTCCTGCAGCCCCCCCCCGTCCCGTGCCCCCCAACTCCAACGCCACATCGCCCCGGCTCAGCCTCTCCCCTTCCAAGCCTTTTCTCTTCCATTTTGTTAACTTGTCTTTCCCACCATTTAATTTAACGTTAAGATCTTTGTCACGTTTCCCTTTAATTTTATTTAGCATTATTGTATCCCTTCGGTTTTAATGACTCCTATTCAAATGGATTCTGTTCTCTGTTTCCGATTCCCTTTTTCTTTCAACGCTCACTAGGTCACTTCGGCCGCCTCTTGTCTGGGGCGCCCCCGCGGCCCTGTGCCCTAGAAGGAGCGGCGCCCCACCTGCCCGGTGCCCGCGCGGAGCCCCGGGCCGGACTTGGTGGGAAGCGGGAGCCGAGCTGCCAGCGCCTGGAGAGCGAGACCGGAGCAGGGGCGCGGCGTGTTCCCCTCTGGCCTGGCCCGGCCTGACCCCAGGCTGCAGGCGGGGCGGGGGTGGGGGCGTGGACAGGCCCACGGTTCACACCGGGTCGGCGCCGGCCCCTAGACACGCCGGCAAACACCTAGATCAACCGATGCCACACCCACAGCCCCGGCAGCGCGAGACCATCAAAACACACCACACTCTGGCAGAGCCGGACATAATGGACACGGGAGTGATCGGTCCACGCGCACCAGCGAGCGCGCACATCATTGCACACTGCAAATAGGACTGCGACGGAAACCTACTTGCATACATGGCAGCTGGGGGGGGCGGGGCCGGCTTCCGTGCTAACTCAGACCAGTGTGACCCTCCGCGGCAGGGCAGTGGCAAGGGGACCTGCCTGGTCTCCCCCCCCCCCCCCCCCCCCCCCCCCGCAGCATCGCCATCCCCGTGGCCAGACACGCAGCCAGGGTTCAGGACCTCCGCCTGGCTGAGGTGGGAGGAACTCCCAAGGTGGGGAGTCGTGGCTGCTGGGGTAGCGGAGGATCCAGCCCAAATCTGGGAGCTTGAGCCCCAGAAATGAGCATCAGTCCTCGAGGACCCCTTCTGCAAAGCAGGCGGAAGCCAGTGGTGTGTAGAGAAAATGGCACCGGGTTGGAGTATCCGCCGCGATCCCATCCGAGTGCCTGCGAGGCTTCCCAGCCCTTGTAGCCGGCAGCTGCCCACTTGGAGGCCGTTATTTGGGTGAGAAGGAGCGGGAAAGATGTGTGTGGCTCTAGGAATCAAAGCAACACGTGCATACAGATATAGGTACCAGTACACACCTAGGGGGATGGAAAGCAGAAACTCTCCAGCTCCCGGGCATCGAGCCCAAGCCGACGTGCCGGCCCAAACCTCTGTGGCCCGGTCTGGGGTTCTTTCCAGGGCAGACGGGGTGGACGGTGGAGTCTGGCCACAGGCAGGCGTGAGTCGGTGCAGACCGAGCTGGGTGAAAACACAAACCCGATCGGGTCACACCTGGGACCTGCTCCACACACAGTTCCTGATGCCCACACTGGGCACGGGGCAGGCGGTGCGTGGTTATGGGTGTCCAACCGGATGGCCAGCGACATGGATTCTGTAGGAAAGAAGATGGGCTAGGAGAGATGCGTGTGCACACACGGGACTAGGTTTGGAACTGAGTTGCTGCCCATGAGAGCTGCAGGAGTAGGGGAGCTGGACGAGAGACAGGCAGGAGGAAGGGCCACGACCCAGGTCTCTAGGATGGGATAGAGAAGGGCAGGTTTGCCCCCGCCCTGCCCCCACCGGGCGGGCTGGCTGGCACTTTCGAGGTATGCCCTGTCCTTGGCTGGGTTCCTGGTGCCTTTCTTGTAGGTCTCGGTCTCTACCTCTGTATTGCTGGGCCACAAAGACACGCAGCCGACCCAGGAGCAGGTAGAAGGATGAATGCGTTCTGCGGAGGTTAAACTCATGGGTGATGAAGTCCGTCCATCTTGCTGGTCTCTGCATTTCTGTGAGAGCGCCTTTTCACGTTTGCGCAAAAATCCAAGTATGGCCTTGAAAGTTTGTTTTCTGGGGCGCCTGGGTGGCTCAGGCAGTTAAGCATCTGCCTTTGGCTTGGGTCACGAGTCCGGGGTCCCAGGATCAAGTCCCACGCGGGGGCTCCCTGCTTCTCTCTCTGCCTCTGCCTGCCACTCCCCCTGCTGTGCTCACTATTGCTCTTACAAATAAATAAATAAAATCTAAAAAAATAAAAGAAAGAAAGAAAAAGGAAGTTTTTTTTTCTTTCAGTCCTTTGGCTACTGTCTCTCTGGGGGTTCTTTTTCTGTCTGTTTCTCTCGAGGAGGCTTCCCCTTCTACGTTACATCCCTCAAGAGCAGTCTTGGCCGCAGACTCCGCGGCAGTTCGGTAACGCTCCCGGCCCTGCCCCCCAATATTGCCTTCTTTAAAGTTTGCCTCAGGTGGGCCACGGCTTTGCTTTCTTGACGCAGAGATGGCCGGATGGCCACACGGGGAGCACTGCCTGGAGGGAGACGTTGGCAACGTGGCGGGCAGGCGGACAAGTCTGGGGGCACAGCAAGCCCTGTGGGGTCCCTCACGGGGGTGGAGGGGTGAGGCTCTGAAACCCATGGCCAAGAGCCCTTGGAGTCCGACCCGGCCGGGCAGGGGAGGAACCTGGGGACATCTAGGTGGAGAGCCCAATGGCGAGGACAGCGACCAGACACCCTGCGGGAGGGGGAGGGGCTGGAGTCTCCCTGTGTCCACACGCTGTGCACTACCACCGGGGGGGCCAGAACGACACAGGGGCCTCTTTACTAGGTGGTTCAATCAGGGCTGGGGGGGGCTTGGGAACGGGGTGCAGCGGCAGGGACAGCAGCTGCCCTGTGTTCACCACGGAATGCACCCCGTAGAGCGCGTGCGGCCCCTCCCCCACGCCTTCCAGAGAAGCAGGCCCCGAGTTCTCTCCCAGTCTGGATTCCTTGCGCCCCTGGGCGTGGGGGGTGGGGGTGGGGGGCTGGAGGGGCTTTGCCCCCACCTGCCCTGGTCCTCGACTCCTGGGAACTGGGGGGGGGTCTGTCTCCCTGTCTCTGTCACTCGTTGTCCTCGGGTCTCCGTCTCTCCAAGCCCACCCCAACCCCCCTTGGGAATTCACTGACTTCTCCCAGAGCCCCTCCCCGCTCTTCCCAGAACAACACGGAGGCGAGTGTCCCACACCCTCCGCCCCTCCTCCAGGGCTGCGGGCCCCTCTGCGGGTGTCGGATAATTGCTGGTGTGCCGCTCTGAGGAGCCCGAGCAGATCCCGGTGAAGGAGAGAGGGAGAGAAATAAATAATAATTTGCTTCCATTCAGCGTATATAGGTTACTTGATTTGCATATATGCTAATAATGCTATAATTACCCTGCTGTTCCGGTCTATGATCAAGTTCTATAAATACACGGATAGCAGAGCGAGGCCTAGCAGCACCACGCCAAATTATAAGTGTGCGTCTGTGTGCATTTACGTGTTCCCTAAATCCAGGAGCCTCTCTTTGTCACCGCACGGCCCTCCAAGGCCCCAGCTCGCCGCTCTCCGCTACCCCTCCTGTGTTGGGAGACAGCTCCGGGGGAGGAGGAAAGAGAGGCCTGAAGGGAAAATATTCCAGGTTATATGTGATTTTTTTGTATTGATATGATCATGAATAAATTGCTACTGGTTTTCAGAAGATCAGAGATTTCCCCCAGATCCTTGAATTTGAACCGCTGAACGCCCTTTGCCTTCTACAGGCCCGTGTTGGGTGCAGGTAAGCCCGTGCAGGGCTGCCAGCGGAGGGTAAGGGTCCCTGTTCCCAAAGCCACCCCTGCACCTCGGCCCCCTCCTCACCTGCTCCCCGCTCTCAGGACATCAGGGGGGAGAGGTGCCCGGAGCCCAAGCCCGCCCGCCCCGTGCAGATGTTTGGGGGTTGGTGGCAGAGGGGGGAGGAGGCCTGGATCCACAGCTGTCTGCTTTTAATTATAATTATCCCCTTTCGCTTCCTTTCTGGCTAATGAGGGGGGGATTAGGTTTTTTTTTTTTGCTCCCTTTTCTCCCCCCCCTTTCCCTGGAGTTGAGGGGTGGGGTGAGTTCAGGGTCCTCCTCCCCTTCCTCCCCAGCCCCCGGTTACTGGGAGAAAGGCAGACTCCGGAGAGTGGGGACAGTGTGAGGAGATTTGCAGGAACAAAGGGAGGACAGGTTTGGATTGCTGGACACGTCCCAGCGCTGGAGAGCCCCCTCCATCCCACCGGCACCCCCCAGCCCCCAGACAAGGAGCTCAATGTCTTCCAGCCGGTGAGAAAGGAGCTAAAGGGAGCCCAGGCCTGGGGGGGGGCACAAAATTAGTCTCAAAGGATCTTTATTTCTGAGCTAGTGAAGCAGATTAATCAAGGGGAGAGCAAAATGATCATAATGGGAGTGATGAGGGGAGGGGCTGAGGCTGGAGTGGGGCGCAGTCTGGCTGCCCCCCACCGTCCCCCGGTCTCCCTACTCCGGTGCGGAAGGAAGAGCCAGGCCTGCGGACCCTGACCTAAGCCCTCAGAATCCCCCTTTCAAAGCTGAGGGACGACGGCCCCGGAAGGTGGCTGGGAAGGCACCAGGGAGAGGAGAGAGCCCCCCGCCCCAGCTGAGGGAGGTAATGGGAAGAGGGACACTGAAAGCCATGGGGGAGGGGGAGAGAGGGAGCCGGCAGGGACTCAAGTGGCCTCCAGGTCTGTGGGACAAAAGTTGGAAGGAGATTTGTGTATGAGAGAGGAGGGGAGGGGGCCTTGGGGAAGGGGGGGCTTTGACAATGAACTTGAGACAAACTTCATTAGCATGCAGGCCTGCTGTCTGTCACGTTGAGCTCAGACAGAGTTCCCAGGCCGGCCAGGAAGAGTGGGAGGGAGGGGAGGGCGGGCTGGGGTGGGGTGACGGAGGGGACCGGCCATTGTGCCATCCTGGGCCCCAGCGACCAGCAAATATCAGGATCCGGGCCCTGGAAACCAGCCCGCAGATAGCTCTCCCTCCTCTGAGAACAAGATAATTTATCTCCCACTTTGAATCCGAGGTCCCACCCCTCCTGTCTCCCGTCTAGACTTCCCAGCGCTGGCCTTCCGCCCCCACGGTGGGCACACGGTGTCTCCCAAGTGTCACTCTCTTCTTCACAACTTGGATGTGGATGTGTGATTTCCCCGGAGCTGACAGGGCCTGGGGCTGGGGGAGGCTTGGGACGGGGGCGGGGGGGGGGGGCCGGGGACACCCTGAAACGACAAAGTGTCCTCCTTCCTGTCACTCCTTCTCTACTCCGCTCCCCACCCTGGACCGGTCATCTAGCCATGCTCTCAAGTTCAGAGGTCAGCTGGACCGGTCAGGAGCCTGGGGACTGTGCCTGTCTGTCACACCCTTTCTCCCTTTCTCTGGCTTCCTTGGGGGATATGGTTGGCCTGGAGGAACAATGGCTTTCCTGAGCCCCTTCTTTCTGCCTCAGGTTGGCGAAGGCAGTAGGAGGAGGTGGGGAACAGAGATGACAAAGACCCCTCCCCACACAGGCCTTGGAGAGGGAAGGGAGGGGGCTTTCTCCGGGCGGGCTGTCATTTTGGTGGTCGTGGTGTCTCCAGACTGGGGCAGCACCCCCTCTTTGCAGCCTTCCAGGGACAGCAGCCAGAGGGAGAGAGAGAGGGAGGGAGGGGGAGGCGAGCAGAATTCCTGAATGGACAGACAGATGCTACGTCACCGTCACCGGGGCTGCGTCCCCCCCACCCCCCAGCCAGAGGAGGCTGGAGCCGAGCGAGGCAGTCCAGCGGCTGGGGCCACCGAGCCTGCTCTCCTCCTCACAGAAGCCGGGTGAGTGGCCATTCCGGAGGGCTCTTGCTCTCTCGGACCGCTGGGCTGGGTTGGGCTGGGATCCCCTAGAATCAGCCCGGTCCCCTAGAATCAGCCTGGGGCACCCTCCTGTGCCCACCAGCTAATGGAGGAGAGGCGGGCACAAAATCGCAGAAAGGAACCGCGGATGAAAGACGGAGGGGGCGACCCACAGGGGTGGGGCGTGTGTGTGGAGGAGTCGTTGGCAGAGGGGGGTCCCTGCTCGCTCCTGCTTCCGGGGCGCGCAGGGCGGTGAGCTGAGGCAGCAGCCCTGCCCCACCACCAGAGCGCCTCCCGGTCCCCTCCTTCCCCGCCGGCCCGTGGGATGCGGCTCACCAAGTTTGTCAACGGGATTGGGAGGCTTTAGGGTCACGGTGCTACTGATCCTATTAATCGGCCGCTCCCTCTCTCCACCAGACGCCGACATCTTCATGCTCCTGCCAGCGGGGGAGGGGGGGCAGCAGGAAGGGAGACTGGTGGGGACGGGAGCCAAGAGAAAGAGGGTCCTGGGTCTGGACTCCTTTCTCGGCTTTTATCCTCTTTGCCCCGGGGACTTCAGCTCTTGGGGGAGGACGAGGTCAAAGGAGCTGGGTCCTGGGGCTGGGGGCAGGGAGGGAGCCACAGTCCCAAACAGGTGGGGACCAGAATTAGGAGGAACCCCAAAAGCATGTTACAGAATTTAGATCACTTTGCTTTTCCCATGAGCCGGCAGGTGGGAATGGGCTCGGGGCGCTGAAAGCCCAGTGGGGTGTTGGTCAGATGCTCAGGTCCCAGAAGGGGCAGGAGCACCCACCCCCCCAGCTTTCGCCAGCCCCATCGGATGCTGGTTCTTATTTCTTGCTTTTCGGGAAGGCCCAGGGGATATGGAGAGAAGGCACAATTCCTGTCCCCACCCACGGAGGGGGGGAATTCTGGGAGACAGGCCGGGACTCCTGTAGGCCGGTGGGGGCTGCAGGCCGCAGACTATTTCTGGTCCTCGGAGGCCAGGTTTCTGGGAGAAGCTGAGGCTACTGGTCACCGGACAGGCCCCATGCCTCCCTCCTGGGCGCGGTCCTCGCCACCATGCCCCCTACCCCCTGCAAGGCACAGTGTGGGGAGGGGTGAGGGGCAGGGCTCAGCGGGGACCCCATGCCTTTCTGATGGAGAGGAAAGGAGCCAGAGCCCCCAGCTGTGTTTGGGCCCATTTTCAAGCCAGTCTTCAAATTTCGGGGTTGGCCCCGCTTTGGTGTGAGGACCTTTTCAGATGGAGACATCCGCTTAGGAATGGGGACCAGCGGAGCTGAGGCTGGGAGGCGAGTGGGCATTCGTGTCCAGGAGACGCGGGCGAGCGGGCAAAGGGCGAGCGGGCAAAGTGCTCGGGCAAGAGATGGAGCTGGGATGGAAGGCTCGTCCTGCTCCCAGCCCTGCCTAGTGACGGTTTTCCCTGCGTGAAGGCTGGTGGCCTTCCCGGTTTAAAGAAGGTGGAGTAGTTGTGGAGCGAGATTGAGGGAGAAGGACTCGTCAACTTACCCCAACATACGCACGCGCGCGCACACACACACACACACACGCGTGCACGCACACACATTCATACGCCCGCACACACACAAATACACCTCACGAATGTCAGAAGCTGGGTCACCCACGTCAGGCCCTGAAATCAAAATTCAGCCTGAAAGCAAAATCCCAGAAAGGTGAAGCTGTAAAATATTGAGAGAAGGTTCCGTACCCAACAGTAACATGTAAAATGCCGCTTTATATTCTCACCTTCTGTGCACGTGAGACAGAGAAGGAGGGGGGGGGCTCGGGCAGCTCCAGGGTGGACGGGTCTTCCGGGGCGAGGACTACAGACACCCTTAGCTCTAGACAGACAAACAGGTCTCAGTGCCCCCCAGATCCCTCATCCTGCCCCAAGCAGCGGGAGCAGCCCGGAGCTGAGAGGACAGAACGCCCGTGGGGTGAGGGTCTGCTGCCCCAGGCTCAAGTCGGAAGGGCCAGGGGCCTCTGCTTCGGCAGGAGGCGGCACAGCCTGCGAGCGGGCTCGGGTGGGCGCCGTCTGGGCAGTGTCCGGGCAGTGTGGGGCCGGCGGGGACCTGCCTTCCCTCACGTCCAGGGTGCCCGGCTGCTCCCCTCCCCACCACCCTCGCCATCGCTGGTGCTGCCTGGAGTTCCGGCAGGGAAGAGGGCAGCCGGGTCTGCGGAGGAGGGAAGGACCTAGGAGGGCGGCAGGGAGGGGGGAGGCGAGGGAGCAAGGGGAGCACGGGAACCACTCTAACCGTCACGTTCTCCTCCTCGACAGGGCCGGCCTCCGAGATACCGCAGCCCCGCGTCCTGGGTGGTTACCTTGTCTTTAGGGTATTTATTTTCTTACTTGTTTGCTTCGATGGCAGGGTGGAGGGGATGGGCAGACTACACCCCCGCTTCCCCTCCGTGTGCTCCTGGTCCCCCCACCCTGCCTCTTCTAGCTTTCGGGCCTGACTCTGCTCCCCTCTGAGGGTTCTAAGACGTGTGGCGTGACGGTGGGAACCAGACACCCCCTCCCCCCCCTCCCCCCGCCGCCGCCGCACCCAGCTCTGGGAGAGGGAGGAGAGGCCCTGGGGACCCGGGGTGGGGGGACTCTTCCTCTTCTCCCAGAGGTTCCTGAGGCCTGGGCGGGCAGCCACTGGGGCACCCAGGAGGAGGCAGGTGGCTGCAGGGCGGGGTGAGGGTGTGGGTCCCTGGGCGGCAGAGGTGAGAAAGGAGAGCAGCACGGGTTGTGGGCATGGGGATCGGGGAGGCTGTGGCCAGGAGTGCCGGGGACAAGGGGTGGCATTTGTCTCTGCACCTAGGTTTGTGTCTGCACACGCGTGTACACAAACGGCACCCTGGCACCCCCATGCTTTTGCCGCCCCCCCCAGGAAGCCCCTTGCTGAGCGCCGGCCCTCTAGCCTGTCCCTCCCCTCCCCTCCCCTCCCTGGCTCCAGAGGGCTCTGAGACCCGCCCGCAGCTCAGCTTCTGGGTCTAAGCGCGGGGAGCAGCCAGGAAGGCATTTCGACAGGAGAAAACCAGGCTCCTGGGGAGGGGAGCGCGGCGTCCCCAGGGACAAAGTCTTCCCAGTCGTCCCCATGCCCTCTAACTTCCTCTGCCCCTATGGAGATAGACAGATTTTTTTTTTTCATGGCTTCAGCACTTTTTTTTTTTTTTTTTGCCAATTCCTGCTTTTATGTGTCCCTACCCCACAGACAATGCAAATATTCTGTAGCAAAAGAATGATGTGTGATAATGTTCATAACAACGGGGCACTCAGAAGGCAGAAATAATACCTGAACCCAGCCTCCTCCAAAGGCAGCTTTCGTGTGTATCTTCCAGGGGAACTAATCTGATCTTTGAAACAAAGAAAAAAAAAAAACGCTTTTAATGTAATGACCTGAATGTTTCCAGAGAGTGGCCTAATGCCAAAATTTTTTGACCCAAATTATAAAAATATTTTGGACCCAAATGATAAAAACCTGCCCCAAAGCTGCATCCAGAAAGCGCAATTCAGGCCTTGTTTTTCCACACATGGGCCTGTTCAAGCACAGACAATGGGTGGGCATCAGGACCGCAGGGATGGGGGTGGGGACAGGCTCGGGCAGGCTCTAAGCTAAAGGACACCCTTGCACACTGTGATGGACACCGGGGACTTGGGGGGCTCCCCCCGTAGCACCCCAGAATTTCCGTGGAAGGACTCGGGGGTCTGCAGGCCATGGCTACTGTACGCCAGCCTCGGTCAAGAGTGCTGGGGGCTCCCGGTGAGGCCTTCCTGGGGAGACTGAGGCCGGCAGGCCCAGCACCAGGGGGTCCTAAGGCACTCATTTGCTCCAGCCGGCGGCTCTCCGAGGCCTGCCGTATCCAGTTCCGGAGAGTACAGGGTCTCTTGTGGTCAAAGGAACCCTGAATGAAGTCACTAACACAAAACAACGGGGTCCCTGCGCCTCTCCCGTCCCCTCCCACGCAGGGCGCTCACTTTGTCAATGCCCTCCCTCTTTACCCATCCACACGGAGGCAAACTCAGCCGGGCACGCACGCACATGCCCTCCTTAACCCACTCTTTCCTGGGCACCCACCATGATTTCGGCATAGTATTACATCCCCCAGACCCAATAGGAGTGACTTTGCCCTGGAGGGCCGTCTCATTTGCTCCCCTCCGCGTACTGTCCTTTGGGAAACCCGAGTGACAGCAAGCCCAGAGGCCCGGGGGAGGCTTCTGGCTCTTTCCGGGCTTGGCTTAGTGCTCCATCCGCATGGGAATGGGGACAGAGGCCCCACTCGCCTTCATCCCTGAGCAGGACCCTGGGAGGTCAGCTTGTCCTGTCTGCCCAGAAAACCAAACCAAAATTGACTTCATCAGGAATCTGGCTTCATCAGGACTCTGGCCAGAAACTCCCCCCTGTTTTCCCCTGCGGGGGGCCTCCTTACCTTTGGACACCGCCTAGGCTGGGGGAGTTCTGAGGCACCCGTGGCTATGGACAAGGCAGAAAATCTAGCTCCTTATCTAGCTGCTGGAGGGGAAATTTGGCAATGTACCCTGCTTTCTAGACCCCCGTTTTTGAGAAGGTCCAGCAAGTCTGATGTTGGCCCATGGAGGAGGGAGTGTCTCCCCGGGGGCAAAGAAGGCTTCCTGAGTCTAACTCCCTGCCCCTTCCCCAGCAGAAATACAGCAGTGGCTGAAATAGAAGGAAGGTTCTTGGTGGTCCCCCCCCCCAGTCACTGCACTCTTTGGGTGGTGTCCCTATGAAGATGGGGGGGTAGGGGACTAGGCTGGGACTGGTGACTGACAGGGGAGGGCGGAGGGCACTGGCTGCAACTCTCCCACCTGCCGGGCCCAGCCTCCCAGGAGCTGGGAGAGGGGGAGGACAGGGGTGCGAGAGAAAGTACCCTTCGGGAGCTTTTAAGGGATCTTGTAGGGGGCAAATGGGGGAATATTGGTAAGGGAAGTTGGCCGTGTGTGTGGACAAGTGGAGGTCCCATCCAGGGCTTCTGGAATGTCTGGAGGGTCTTGGGTTTCTTTTAAAGGGGTATGAAGTCAACTACCTGGAATTATTTGGGGACGTTTGTAGGCAGGAAGCTGAAAGGCTGGAGGGCCCTAGGGTTTCTCCAGGGCCTGTAGGGAGGGTGCCTTTAGAGAGCTCATGCAGCAGCGTGCTGGTCGGGTCAGTCTGTCTGTGAGAGGGCTTGAGGAGGATTTCACTTTTCTGCAATGGAACTGAGGCAACAGAGACCCCTGTGTTCCCCCAGTGCTCTGCGCTGAGCTGTAGGGGCACCAGGGAGGGCGGGAGGGAAGAAAGTAGGCCGTGGGCACTTTGTCTCTGGTATGCTCCCAGTTCTGGGAGGGTAAAGAATTGATGCTGTGGAAGCTTCTAGAAAGCCTTTCCCTTGGGTAGCAGTCCTGAGACCCTCTGGAGGCTGACAGAGGAGTGGGGGTGGGGGTGGGGAACTGCGCCAAGCACAGCCCTGAGAGCGCCCTGAGACTGGGGAAGCCAGGTCCAAACTGCTATTCTGGGGAAACACAGGTCCCCAGGCTTTACCCTATTTCAAAGTGTCCCCCACCTCCCAATGGTGTGGTGACTAGTCAGACATTCTCTGTAAGGGGTGCATAAAATGAAAATTGGCCATGGGCTTGCATCTAACCGGGGGAATAGCACCCGGGCTCTGCTTTGTCCCAACGGTGCGGAGAGGTGACCCCCCCCCCCCCAGTGGATAGAACAGTTGCCCGCTGGCAGGCCGAGGGGCACACCTCTGTTGGCACCGGGTTCAAGGATCCCAGGAGATAGGAATGGGCTGGGATGAAGCAGACACACGGGCTCTAGGAATCGAAGTCGTAGGTTTTTTCCAAAAGGGGGCTGAGAGTAGGGCGGTTGGACGGACGGGGGCTGCTCCCTGGCAGACACTGGGGCTCAGCGAGGGACCCACAGGTCTCTCTCCGGAGAGCTCTGCCAGGCAGCGAGAATCCGACCCGGCTTGCTGGGGGCGCGAGCTGCCGGCCTTGGGACGCTGCATTACTGCACTCGGATTCTCTGGGCTGGATGGGGACAGCCAGGTCAGGACATCCTCGCCGACAGCGACCCTTCTCCCTGGGACCCCCGCTCTCCAGACGCCGGAGATGGAGCGGGGGTGGGGGCGCACGGGGCAGGCCTCCGAGGCCGAGCGGAATGCGCGGAGACTGCCCGGGTTAAAGCCCGCGGGGGTCCGCCGGCCTCCCCCACCGGACCCTTGGTGTGGCGAGCAGGTTCTAGAGATGTTCCAGGTTCTGCGCCGCGACTAGGGAGGCCCTGCCCGGTTCGGACCCCGCGTCTCCCGCCAGGCGTCCGGAATCTTTCCGTCACTGTTTTGGGTTGGAAACCAAGAGCGAGGTTCCCGCCGGTCCTAAAGGGTTAGGATTCCGGTCCGGAAGGGATCGGGACACGACAGGCACAAAGAACGTCCAGGAGAGGAGGCAGGTGGGGCAGAATCTCGTTATCTGATTCTTTTTGATATCTCTGGGCTCCCCACCCCCATCCTGGCGCAGTACCTCGGGCCAAACGGGAAACGCGGGGCCTGCGGAGAGAGGAGGGAGTGAAGACCACGCGTGGCGATGCGGGGAGAGAGCAGGCGGGCTCGGGTGGGCGAGGCAGCGAGAGGCCGGGGTCCGCACCCGCAGGTTCCCCCCCTCCAGCCCGCTTCTGGGGGAGGGGCGCCCCACTGGCGCGCTCCGGCTCGTCCCTGGCAGGGAGGGGCGGGGCCGGCCGGGAGACGAGGCGGTGACGTCAGACTCGGCGGAGCCAATCGGAGGCTGGGCTGGGGAGGGAGCGTGAAAGGATGAATGAAAAGTCCGGAGCCGGAGCGCGCCCGGGCCAGAGCAGCGGCCGCGGCGGCGGAGGCGGGAGCTGGGGAGGCGAGGCCCGCTCGGCCCTGCTCGCCGCGGCTCGGCGGGGGCTGAGGTCCGGCGGGCGCCCGCACCCCGGCGCCCGCGGAGCCCTGGCACCCCCCGGAGCCGGGGCCACAGCTCTGCGCGTCGGGAGCGCGCCGGGAGGACCGCGCGGGAGAGCACGATGGGCGCCCTGGGCTCGCTGTAAGTGGCCTGGCCGGCTCCGGGCAGCAGGTGGGCGAGCGCCGAGGTGTCCGGCGTGCCTGCGCGTCCGCCTCGAGGGGCCGGCCGAGACCCACACCTTCCTCGGGGCTGCGGGGACCTCCGTGACGACTCCCCTTCCCGATCGGAATCCCCGCCGAGCGCCAGGGCCCCTCTCGCCTCGGACCCCCGGCCATTTTCACAGCCTTGGGTGCTTTGTGGACCTCTTGGTACAAAGCCGTTTTTCTGGGGGTCCCGCGGGGCCTGGGGTTCGGCTCACCTGCACCGCCTGCCCCATCTCGTGTGTGGGGGAGGGTCTCCCGGAACCCCTCCCGGGTGGGGTCTTTGCCCTTTCCTTCTCGACCCGAGACGCGCCGGGGACGCCCTGGGGCGCCCACCCCGCACCGGCTTGCCTCCCTCCCGGTTGCCGGGATTTCCTGTTCCCTCCAGGACGCCGCCGCCGGGGGTTTCCCGCACGATTCGCGGCTCGCCCCCGGCTTTAGTCAGCGCCCTTGTTCCAGCCCTTCGCGAGCAGGGGGTCCCCGCGGTCCCATGCAGAGGCTTGGGCTGTTGGGCGCGCCCTGCAGCTTCCAGAGGAGGGCGGTGGGGACCCCGTGGGGCCGCGGAGGCCTCTGCCGCGGTCCCTGCGGTCGTCCCGGTTGGCGCGAAAAGCCCGCGAGTCCCTCTTCCTGCGGAAGGACCCGCGGAACTCCCGCTTCTGGCTCGGCTGCGAGCGGGAAACCGGGCGCTCGAAGCTCCTGGGGCCCGGGGGCGTTCCCTGGACCTCGACGCCTCCGGCCTTCGCGTCCTTCGCACGCCCTTTTCGGTCTCCGTGGTTGTCTGTGTCCTGTGCTCCGGGTCCCTTTCGGGCTTGGACTCCGTTTCTCTCTCCGCCCCCACCTCCACACCCGTGCCCCCTCCCTCCTCCACCGCGCGGCCGGGGGCGGCGGCGGCGGCCGGGAGGCTGCGTGGAAGCGGCGGCGGCGGCAGCCAGGAGGCGGGGTTGGTTGTTATCTTTGGTTATCTAGCTGTATGAGTGGTGTGGAGTCTTCATAAAGCTAGATAACCGAAAGTAAAAATAACCCCATACACTGCGCAGAGGGCCCCGGGAAAGCTGGCCGCATGGGCGGGCGGGGGAGGCCTACACGAGGGGCTGGAGGCGCGAGGACCCCGGGCCGCGCGGGCGAGAGGAGACGCCGGTGGCCCGCGGGCCTCAAGACCGAACCCCAACCCGGGTCCGCGCAGGTAGGAGGCGCCGCCGGGGCTCACGTTAGCCAGGTGCTCCCCATGAGCTGGGACTAGGCAGAAAGGGGCAGGGTGATTCCTCCCCAGGATGGGGCCTTTCTGGGCAGAATGAGGGGGGAGCTGCTCTAAGGCGGAGATCCGTTGAAATCTACGTGCGGGGTTCTTTGGGACAGTGTCTAGGGCTCGGGGCGTCTCCCGTGGGCGCTGGTGAACAACTTCCCGCAGGCTATGCCCAGCTTTTGCTGGGGTGGGAGGTTTTGGGGGAAACCCCTCCCCCAGACCTCCTTTTCAGGAGAGAAGGAAAGAGCAAAGACCCCCACCTGCGGTTTTTGCTTTCATCCGCTCCCTGAAGCCTTGTAGGTCTACCCAGCTGGGCTGGGAGCTGGGAATGGCCGAGTGGAGACGCGCGGGGGTGGACCTGGGGGTAGACGGGGAGGGACAGGCTGGATTCTGGGGAAGGGGCCTGCGGAGTGTTTCTCAGCTCCCTTGTTCCATATTCTTTACTCTTCTCAAGCCAGCTTTGTCTTCACTGACCACATGGGTTGAGTTGGGGTCTTACCTTCCTATCCCATCCTCACGCTCTTAGAAATCACCTCCAAGAGCAAATGGCCTCAAGGAGCTCAAACACAAAGGAATCTGTAGCTTAGTATTTATGCTGCCCAGAGAAAGCAAAGAATTAGAGAGATTAATCAGGGCCTTTTCTGAAAGAATCCATTTATCTGGCCTGACCTAAATATTTTAAGCAAGTGTTTCGGGGCAGCGGAGAGGAGGAGGAGGACGGTCCAGAGTTACTTGGTGGGACAGAGTAAGTGGAAGGAAGCCGGAAGTCGCCCCCCCCACCCCGCATTTACGCCCTCTCCCCGCTCCCTCCCCCACCACCTGGCCCTCCAGAGTGCAGGGAGAAAAAGGGCAGGACAACGGGGCAAAATGACCTTTCCCAGAGCCCAGTTCCCTGCAGCAACTGACCGTTTCCTCCAGGAACTGACTTCTATAGCGAGATCATGATTACATGATACATTCTGTGGGAGAAATCCTGGGGACTCCAGACGAAAACAGTCAGGCTTCAGGGAGCCTAGAGCACACACGTTTCCTCCCTTTAAAGCTTTGGAGGAAGGAGAGATTAGCTGCCTCTCACTTTTTTTTTTTTTTTTTCAGCTGTTTGGAATTTGGTATTTTTGGAGGGGGGCAGTGGAGACAGGATTAGGGAGAAAGGGAGCAGGTTTGGGCAGGGACTGAGAATCCCTAACACCGCACCGTACCTCCTGGTAACAGCCTCCGTCGTCTACATGCTGCTTTTTGACCGGCGGACACTGGGAGGTGGTTATGATTAACCCCATTTTACAGATGAGGAACTACAGACCTCAGTGCGAAGCTAGGGTTGCGGAATAGTTTCAAACCCGGGGCGGGGGGGAAGGACCAGAGGGTAGGGTGGGTGGTGTGGGTGAGGGTGAGTGAGAAAGGAGGGGTCGGACCTTTGGGGGGAGGAAAGCCCAGGAGACAAGGGAAGAGAGCCTCTGGCCTGGTAGTGATCCAAGGAGGGGGAGGGGAGGCGGAGGAAGAAGAGGGGGAGGAGGGGGAGGAGAAGCCCCAAGCAAGACAGGCTTTTTTTTTTTTTTTAAAGATTTTATTTATTTATTTGACACAGAACACAAGCAGGGGGAGCAGGAGAGGGAGAGGCAGGCTCCCGGCTGAGCAGGGAAACCGATGCTGGGCTTGATCCCAGGACCTCATGATCATGACCCCGAGCCAAAGGGAGATGCTTAACGCACTGAGCCACCCAGGCGCCCCTACTCTTTTTTTTTTTTTTTTTAAACTCTTCATGCTGTGTGTTTGGGATCTGCTGAGACTCCTCTACCAAGAACTGTTGTAGGGGCGGTGGGTTTATGCTGACACCGTGGGGGGCCCAGGAGCCCATCTGATCACTGGGTCTCCCAAGGAGACCAGCTGGGAGGGAGCGGGTGGGTGGAGGGCACAAAACAAACACCTGCTCTGGGGAGAGGGGGTAGAGGCCAGGAGGGAAGTGGTGGGGGAGTGTGGGCTGCCTTCCCTGTCCACATGGCGGCGCGCGCGTGGGTGTGCAGGCAGGGCGGTCAGGAGACGGTTGGGAGACTGTGCTGGGAGCTCTCTGTGTCTGCTCAGGAGGGTGAGAACCTGAGTGACCCGGTCTGAGGCTGGGTGTGTGTGTGTGTGTGATGGGTCCACAGTGGGCAGGAAGCTTGGCTGTCAGATCAGGGATGCCTGACCACGCATAAGTACAAATTCACTAAAGGGACCGACACTCTGGGTTGGGAAGGGTCTACCAAATGCAGACATCACAGTAATACCCCTGAGTCCTGCTGCCCGCCTCCCAACTTTTTTTTTAAAAGATTTTATTTATTTATTTAACAGAGAGAGATCACGAGTAGGCAGAGAGAGAGAGGGGGAAGCAGGCTCCCTGCCGAGCAGAGAGCCCGATGCGGGACTCGATCCCAGGACCCTGAGATCATGACCTGAGCCGAAGGCAGCAGCTTAAACCACTGAGCCACCCAGGTGCCCCCCGCCTCCCAACTTTTATACCAGATGATGCCTTCTCCAGCTGAGCCCACGAGGCACCCTGATGGGATGGGGGTGCAAGGAAGCTGGCTCCAAGGGGCTCGCAAGGGGCTCACCTGTCACTAGTGAGCGACTTTCTGGCTTGGTATCATCACACCTCTGCGTTGACACAGAGTTTTGTTCTTCAGATCTGGCGACGTCCACCTATTCCTACTGGGAACCAAGTTCTAAGCTGGTTCTTCACCCACTTTCCTCCCTCGCCCTCATCCCAGTGGCTTCCTATTGGATTCCGAGTCCAGGAGTTCAAAGGCAATTTTCTCCTAGATATCTGACTCAAATTTTGATTTTCACTCACACCCTCACCTTGGGTCAGATTTTCCTCAATGCAGAGCATTGAAAGTTTTCCCTAAGGGCGCCTGGCTGGCCCAGTTGTTAAGCTGTGATCCTGGGGTCCTGGGATTGAGCCTGCATTGGGCTCCCTGCTCTTTGGGAAGCCTGCTTCTCCCTCTCCCAGCCCCCTGCTTGTGTTCCTTCTCTCGCTGTGTCTCTGTCAAATAATAAAGTCTGAAAGAAAGAAAGAAGAAAAGAAAGAAAGGAAGAAAGAAAGTTTTCCCTACTTGTAACCGTCATCACCATCAGCAAGCCTGGGGAGGGACAGAAACGGAAAGAGTGTATGTGACTGGAAGGTCCGGGGTTGGGTGTATCACGTACCAGCTGCAACATCTCCAAGCCTCAGCAGGATGTTTATAGAAGGGGGAGAAGAATGTATGCCCTCAGGATTGTTACATGGAGCAAACAAAGAATTCTATGTAAAAGACCTTGTGCTATGTTACCATATCCATGGGCAAGGAGTCATACTTCCCCTACAGTTTGCAACAACAATCTGAAAGCTTATGATTGAGCTCCGAATGCAAGAAAGGACAGCTCTTTGGTATGTTCTTGGCTGAGGATTTCAACACATTTAAACTTGAAGTTCCTTCCTTCTTTTCCAGCTTTGGAGTCCAGGAGGGACTGCTGGAGACCTGGGTAGGCAGTGTCTGGAGGCTGGTGGAAGGAGGAACAGCCTGTTCAGGGAAGAGCCTAGAGTCCTTGGGTCAGAAGGGCCGTCGTGTTTTCTCTGCTTCACAGATCTTATCACCTCTTGGTAGCGTACTATAATTCGACTTATGTAGATAGGGAAATATGGCAAGGGTAGATAATAATTCCAAGCTTAGGGGCGCCTGGGTGGCTCAGTGGTTTGGGCCGCTGCCTTCGGCTCGGGTCATGATCTCGGGGTCCTGGGATCAAGTCCCGCATCGGGCTCTCTGCTCGGCAGGGAGCCTGCTTCCCCCTCACTCTCTCTGCCTGCCTCTCTGCCTGCTTGTGATTTCTCTCTGTCAAATAAATAAATAAAATCTTAAAAAAAAATAATTCCAAGCTTATTCCATTAAGTTTATAGGGTTACTAAAAACAGTTTATTTAGGTAAAGGACCCGTTAGGCAGTGGGTGTAATTAACAGACCAAATGGACACCTGCCTACCAGCCTGCAGACTTTTCATCGGCACTGAGCAGCTTTAAGAAGCGGTGTTTTCTCTCCTCTTGCCTCCCTGCCTCCCACCTCCCTGACTGCCAAGTTCAATTCCCAAGGTTAGCAACCCTCTGGAGAAACAGCCCCTCGTTCTTCCGGGTCTGGAAGTCCTACTTGAAGTCTGCACTTCCCAAGGCTTGGGACCTGGAATATTCTGATACTTGTTTCTTCGCCTTATTCCCACCCTAATGCTCTGGGCACAGATCGACCTTTCCACTTTCCTTCCTTTGCTGTCCAGACCTCAGAGATCCTGGGGAGTTATGTAGGGCACTTTCTCTTCCAGAGGCAGGGTGTGCCTACTTCCCTAGGAAAGAAAATGCGTTTAGATTAGTGCTTTAAAATCACTGCAGGGAAAGAGTAGATGAAACCATGAAAACATTATCAGGGCTTTGAGGAAAATGAGAAGAGGGTTATAGAAGGTAAAGGTGTGTGGGTGCATATTTAGATAGGAGAGAGGTGAGAGAAAAGGGGAGCCCTTCCTTGCCACCCAGGCTCTCCCAAGGCTCAGAGTGACACTCCCCTCCTCCTCCTGCCCTAATCCCCCCATTAAGGCTGCTCTGAGTTTGTTATGACAGCGGCTGAAGGCAGCTGAATTGCTGTTTGCTGTGTCTGCTAATTGGACTGGAGGGTTGGAATCTGGACACTGAAAGGAACCATTGTTGCTGTTTACCTTCTACAACTGCCTCCCTGGGGACCTTCTGGGTGAAGGGGAGCAGCACGCCCTCGGGGTCACTGCACCCATGCTCTGTCTCCACACAAGGGACTGTGGTAGGGCGACAGTTTCTCTCATTGCCTGATGTCGTTGGGATGGTATGAGCTTCTACAACACAGAAGAGACAAGCCCAACACCTGAGCCAGTCTCCCATCCAGATCTGGCCTGGGGGGCACCAGGATTTCCCAGGAGAGAGAAGTTATATGCTTGTCCTTCTCTTCCATATTTATTCCCTACTTCTTCAGAGGCCCTAGCTTTGCCTCTTCCTCCGGTGGGCCAGGGTTAACCCTTGTACTTTGTCTTAGGAGCTTTCTTCCAGGCCAGGGATTCTTGACTGGGTTACACACAGGGGAGCTTTAGAAAAAAAAATACTGATGTTTGGGTCTAATTCCTGACTGATGAAATCAGAGTGTCTGAGAATGAGGCCTAGGGATTGGCATCATTGGAAAGTTCTCCGGGTATTTCTAATGTGCAGCTAGGGCTAAGAACCACGGATGCAGGCTTACCCCTCTGCCTGGGTCACACACACACACGCGCGCGCACGCACCCAGGCACACGCCTGTGCTCTTTCCTACCTTCCCTACTTTTCCTCTCCAGCGCTCTGTAACTGTAATGCTGTTGGGCAGACTGTGTATCTACCTCATCTTTATTACTAAATTCCTTGTGGGAACCATAGATCTTAGGGTGGAACTTAGAGGTCTGAGCCCCATCAGCTACCTCGACCTGTCCTTCCTCAAGGCCAGGAACTATGCCCTTCCTGCGGGTTTCCAGACAAGACCCAAATGAAGACTGAGCTAATCCAGGATTCTCATGTCCTTAGGGATGAAGGGGTGCGAGGCTCAGAACTGCTCTGGCTCTTGGGCTCTCCCTCTCCCTGGCGTTGTATTGGGGATCTGGGGATCTGCAGAGAGGAGAAACTTCCTCCAGGGATATCCACCCCTTTACTTAACAAGTTTCCAAATGTTTCCGCTTCTTCTCTTCCCTTTAGCTTCTCACCTGGGGCGGGTGGGTGTTCCCACCCTCCCGCCCTCTTTCCTCCGCGAGCCCCGCTGCATCCAGCACCACGGACAGCTCCCGGGAGGTGAGTCCGCGGAGGCGCGGGCCCCTCCGGGAGGATGCGCACGGGCCCTTCTCCCGGGTGCTCACAGGCCCTTCTCCCGGGTGCCCACGGGCCCTTCTCCCGTCTCCAGGTTGTGGAATCTGCGGGAACTGTTTGTAGGCGGCTGTGGAGTGTCAGGAAGAGGAAAAGGCTGAGGGCAGTTGTGCATTCCATCTTCAGGCAACTGTGTCTGTCCTCTGCGGGGTCTCTGAGCGAGGACCCGCTGCCCCAGCAGGAAGGATGAGGGTTAGACTTCAGGAAGGATTTCACCGAAGCCCTTGTGAGATCAGGTAGAGCTAGAATGAGCCTTGGCCCTCTGTCCCTCATTGTACAGATTCCCAGAGAGTAGAGTAGTTAGGACCAAGGTCACTCAGCTGGGGAGGGAAAACGCCCAGAGGCCCCTCTTGAACTCCAGCCTGGCCCTGCCCAGGGTCTTGCTAGATCCCGTGGGGCCTCCCTGCCTGAGCTGGGAGGAGGAGGCCTGAGAGGGTTCACGGGCTGTCCGCGCACGGAAAAGGACAGAATGCGTGTGTGGATGTGTGAGGCGTCCGCAGGAGCCAGCACGAGGTGGGGCCGACTGCTCTCCGGTCCGCAGAGGTTCGGAGGGGAGAGGCCTCGGACAGAGGCGCAGGGGGAGGTACAGCGAGCCGTGGCTGGCAAGCCCATGGGAGAAAAGGGAAGGGGGCAACCATCTGCCAGGGCACAGAGGCCAGCGAATGGCCACAAGGAGTCTCCAGCGGCCAGCAAGAGTCATGCAAACTGGAACAGGGCCTGGGAAAGGCCCTTCTGTGTGCCCAGGCCTGCTTCTGCGACACCGGGAGCCCAGAAACAAAGGGGCCATTCTCTCTAGGATGTGATGCCGCCATCTCCGGCTGGCAGTGCCAGGTGGTGGGGGCATCAGGGGGTGTCAATCTATTATCCCCCCCTCGACTCTTAGGTCCTCTGGGGCTGGATGTTGGGGAGGTGGGTGTTCCATGCTATGTTGCCATGGCAACGGCCCCAACCCCCACCTTCCTGAGCACAAAGAGAGAACAGCTTTCACCCCCACCCCCAGGAAGAACCTGGGTCTGGTTGGGAATCTTCCCTTGGGAATCCTCCTTTCTGAGGCACAAGCCTTGGCATGCGTGAGCCTCACCCTCTTCTCAGCAGCAGAGCCCAGCCGAGCCGCCAGGCAGGGAGGCTGGTGCATCCAGACACTCTGGGAAGGTTGTGCGAACGAGCAGGAGTCCCTTGTACTTAACCCTCTCTCCCCTCAAGCGAGCCTGTCCCTCCCCTCCAAACCAGGCCATCCTGGGCCTTCTCAGCTCAAGTGACAGCGGCCTTGACCTTCTAGCCCTTCCCAGAAGTGAGGGACACCCTGCTACCCCCAGCAAGCCTCCAGGCTATGGGAACGGGGGAAGAGGAGGGGGTCATCCCCGCCACCCTCCATCTGCACCCTCCGCCATTACTCATTAGGCATTCTGCCCCCTCCTTCCGCTCGTTAAGCCTGATTTGCATACATTTGCATAATACAACTCATTTACATTCCAGGAGGCTCATGGTAGGAGCCAGGAAAAGGGGGGAGGGGGACGGAGAAGAGAGAAAAGGGGAGAGATTTTGTTTTCATCAAAGTGTGTGTGTGTAGGGGGGTGGTGGCAGGAAGAGGCCAGAAATAAAAACTCACACTACTTTCTTTCTTCCCTTCTGCCGTCCCTCCCTGAGCTGGACTCAGATGCCAAAGAGAGATGCCAAGGGGCCGGCTTTTCTGTCCTTTTTTGTCTTGCTTCCTCCGGCCTTGGCTCCCCAGCCTGGCCCCCCACCTTGTTGGGCTCAAGCTTCAGAAAGAGAGAGATGGGGGTGGGAGGCAATGCTGTGGGAACGGAAGCAGAGGAGCGGGAGGCCGCCATCTTAGGCAGCTGGTGCCCCTGGGACGGCCACCTCGGACAGGTGGATGGACGCGGTGGGGGATGGGGGTGAGGCCACAGGAAGTGCTTGGCCGGCCGACTGGACCGCGGTTGAGTCTACCTGCTCCTGGAATCGGGAAGAGAGGATGGGAGAGAGGGAGGGCGGGAGGGATGAGGCATGGGGGCCCCAAAGGAGCGAGAGCCTGGCCTGGGTGGAGCCTGGCCTGCGTGGAGGGCTGACGGAGAGACCTCCTGTCCCCTTCCAGACCCCAGTGAGCGCCTGCGGTCAGAGGACCTGGCCAAGGATCTGATGGGCCGTGGGTTAGGTACAGATCCTGGAGGTGTCAGAACCGGGCATCCCAGCAGGAGGAAGGAGAGGGTAAGTGTTGGGTAGGCAGGACCACCTGAGATGAGGGTTCTAGTCTTCTCTGCCCAGCCCAGGAGTCTGCCCCGGATGGACATCCACGGGCCCCGCTCAGGCTGGATGATCCCTACAGAGCATCTCCTGCTGGCATCGTCCTGCCCGCTCCCATGGCCTTTGGCTCTCCTGTTACATCCTTGCTTGTGCGCTCTGGCTTCTGCTCACTCAGCCCTCCATCCGGGCCAGCCAGGTCTGCATTCGTGAGTGCGCCCCAGGGTTCTGCGGGCCTGCCAGTGTATCCGGTCAGCCATCGTGGGGCTCTGGACGCTCACCCGCTTCACTCGTTCTGGCCTCTCTGGACTCCAGACCTGTCCCCCACCTGCCCTCTGTGCTCCTGCCCTTAGCTCCCGAGGCAGAGGATGGAGGGATGGATACACCCGCATCGTGGATGCCCAGGCCCGAACTGCAAGGAGGGCCGGGAGGGTGCCTGTGCTTCCGGCTTCCATAGTGACGTACAAGCCAGCCTCCCCCAGAAACTCACCGGGTGGCCGCTTCCCAGACACGCTGGCTCAGCCCTGCTTCTGACGGCGGAGGGGCTCCTGCCACGTGCCTCCACTGAACTCCTAGGCCCTCCGGTCCCGTTGGGAGCAGGCCCTCCCTCCCCCACCTCACATCAGGACCCATCGCCCCGCTTCGCAGCGCCCCTCGTGCCCACACCTTCCTCCCCTTCGCCCTGCCTCCGCGTCCACTCCTGTCAACAGGCATTTGCCGCCGGCCGCGTGCCGGGGCCTTGTGGCAGAGGAAGGTGGCAGCAGGGCTTCGCAGAGGAGCTGGCTGTGCCACAGGGAGGGCAGGAGTCAGGCGACAGGGTGAAGGCCCGGCCGGGTGCTGCAGGGGTGCGGGGCAGGCGGTTGGAGACGGGGGGGGGGGGGTATGAAAGTGATACAAGGTACAGTGTCAAGTCCAAGGTCTGGGGAAGAAGTGGGTGGTGGAGCGTGGACAGGCAGGGACGGGGCTGTCCATTAGGGGGACTCTGGGGCCCGAAGAGATGGGACATGGGCCCCGCCAGGGGGGCTGGATGTGGCGGGGTGCTGGGGAGTTCGCTGACAGCTGCAGAGAGGCCGGGAGCAGGGAGCGGCCCGGGGGCAGCCCATGACCGCTCCCAGGAGGGGCCGGGACCCCACATCGGGCTGCCCACTCGGCCCGTGCCCCGCGGGACGCTTCGGGGGCTCCTGGTTAGTTCTGCAAATGCAGGAGCGTGTGTAAGGCCTGGGAGCCCCTGAGGAAGGGTCTCTGCCTGGCCTCACCCCACCGTCCACACGCGTACCTGCTTGCGCGCGGATGGGCTTGTGGAGCTCTCTGGGCGGAGGTGGAGAAGCCGGGGCTGCCCAGCACCAGTGCCCGGGGCCAGCAAGGAAGACGGGCGGCTGGGACCGGAGTGAAGGGCAGAGAGGGCACTGGTTGCGGAAAGTCCCTGGACGAGGGGGTGAGGGACAGGGAGGGTGGTGGGGCGTGGGCCGGGCTCTGAGGGGCTCCCTCCTGGAGAAAGGCTGCGGGAGGCTGGAGAGGCGGCCCAGCAGGCAGTGGTAGGTGTTGCTGTGGCCACTGGGGGGGATGGGGGGAGTGGGGGTACGGCCCCTCCCCTCCCCCGGGCCCAGCCTCTGCACAAAGGCTTCTCTGTGAGGTGAGGGAACGGGGAAGAGCCCTGTCAGGTGAGGGGACTTAGCTCTCAGGGCCCCCGGGGGGGCCGGGTGGAAGGGGTTTGGAGAAGGGGAGGGCTGAGGGGTAGCCTCAAGCTTTAACCAGACCTGGGAAGGAAATGGAGATGCTGAGATCCGGCCGGGCTCTCACGGCCACAGGCCCAGGACAAGCTCCTCTCCAGGATCCCCCCAGCGAGGCCCTGCTGCTGGCCTTCTCCCCGCCCCCAAACCCGTCCTGACTCACCGTGTCCGTCCTGCCAGGCCTCTCCAGCCTCCCCTCCCCAAGCCACGGCTGCCCTTCCCTGGTGCTTCCCAGTTCCTGCTCAGGCACCTCCCTCCCCGCTCCGGGAGGGTGGAAAGGAGTCCTGAGCACCCAGTCTTGCCCTCCCCCCGAGACGCTTCTCTCCTTGCCGGGTCCGCAAGGCGCTGCTGACCGCCAGCATAGAGGGCCCTTCCCCACCCCCGTGCTTCGTGCCCACTGTTCCTAGATCAGTGTTTGGGTCTGGGGCGCCGACAGCAGACAGGACGACCTGCTCACGCACTTGCTGGAAGGGCCCCATCCGGGGGACGGACAGCAGGAGGAGGTTTCCGTTGCTGACCCGGAACCGACAGGCTTGTCGGGATGCAAACCCTGCTTCCCTTACGGGCTGGGTGACCTTAGGCAACGCACTGAAAGTCTCTGATCCTGACTTCCTTCCACAGCTGTCCTGGGTCAGAAGGGTCCACGTGACGGGGTGTTTTGTAAGGCTGTGTGCTGACGTCCAGGGCTAATTCTAAAAGGGACGCAGAGTTAGAAGGGCCGTTGCAGGTAGGTGGGAACACTCAGGGAGGGCTTCCTGGGCTTGGAGGTGAAGGCAGGACGCCTGGGGCGGGGGGCGAGGGACAGGACACAGGCCGCCCTGGAGGCCTGTCGGAGAAGCTGTTGGCGGCTCTGGTGGTCTCCATCCGCGGGCATCTTTAACACCTGGAGGGGAGACCCCCTGACCGCAGCTTCTTTCGTCCTTCCAGCTGGCTCTGTGAGCGCACTGACCAGCAGCCCTGGGGGAGCCGGTCTGAGGTCCCCCCACGTTGCCCTCCCCCCGCGGCCCCCACTTTAGGGTTCTTCAGAGGCACCGCTCGCCAGACACGGGGACCCTCGGTGAGCGTCTACGAACGGTGGCCTGGGCCTGCCGTGCCGGGCTCTCCGGTCCCCACGTTCCGTGCCGTGGCCTTGTGGGGGGGGGGGGGGTGGCGGGGGGCTCAGTTCAGACTCCTCCAGCGCCCTCAGCCCCCGGGCCGGCAGGACTCTGAGCAGCAGGGTCTTTTGTCTCGGGCGGTCACTCCCGGCGCTAGGAGCAGGAGCTGGGAGGGGACCGGCTCTCCTGGCAGATCGCAGACCGCGGGGAGCCCCGAGGCCTGCGGGGAAGGGCGGGGCCGAGGCTGGCATATGGAGGGGCAGCCCTGGGCACGGGGGCACGAGCCTCACCCGGCCAGGGCTACCTTCTGCCGGCGCTGTCCATCTGGCACCAGCTGGCGCCCAGCGCGGCCCCCACGGTCCCGGACTCCTGCCGCCGTTGCCACGGCAACGGGCTGCCATCGTGTCCTCAGGGCACTGCCTCCCGGCTCTTCCCGTGGGCTTCCCGCAGGGTGGGAGACAGGTCTCCAGGGATGGATCCCTTCCCCCTGCTTAAAAATTGAGATTAACCTGTGATTTTTTAAAAATAGCCAAGATGGAGGCCAGCGGTCCGGCGGGCTCCGTGCGGAAGACTCCCGGGGTGTTCCCTAACGTGGCCGAGGAGGCCCTCCCGGCCGGTTCCCACCCAGTTTCTCACTCCTGCGACGGGCCTTTCCTCTCTCCAGCCAGGAGATCCCATGATCCCGCACGTTCCTGTCTTGGGAAGTCCTTGCCAGGGCCTAACCCCGATCTGTAGCGAAGCACCCTTCGACCCCGGGCGTGACACGGCCACTCTGAGAGGTAAGGACCCACGGCCACCGGATGCGGTCGCGGCCCGGGCTTCCCGGACTCCAGCTGCTGCCCTGGCCAGCTTGGTGAGGTCCCAGGAACCCTTTGAGACTGGGGGATCTACGTCCAAGAGCCGCGCAGCCAGCTCAGTCAGTAGAACATGTGACTCTCAAATTCAGGGTCCTGAGTTCAAGCCCCACATGGGCGGGGAGCCTGTTTATAACAACAATAATAATAATAATAAATGCAATCTTGTCTAGAGAAGGGGAGTCCGTGTCACAAAATGCTTAGAAATTCCCCTTCCTTGCCCCCAGAACCACCCAAAGAAGGAAGCAAGAGCCAGAGGCCACTGGGAAGTGGCAGTGTCCCAGGCCCTCGGGGTGGGGGGCTGGGGTTCCCCTAGGAAGGCAGTCTCCCTGCTCCTGCCACTCGGGAGGTTGACAGGGACCGGATCCTCCCTCCCTCTGGAGCTCAGGCCGAAGGCGGGGAATGGTCACCTTGACCCAGAAGGACATCCTGAAGGGGCACTGAGCAGGGCCCGGCTCTGCTGGGGGCATCTTGAACGAGGGCCGGGCAGAGGGAGAGAGGCCATTCTCCACTGAGGCAGGGTGGGCTGGCAGGGAGGGGCTGGGGTGATTTACGACATCACTGCTTCCCTGCCCCCCTTCCCAGCCCCCTGCTCCTGGACCGTTGCTAGGAGATGCTGGCGGCTGCGTCTGGGCTGGGAGGGTGGGGCAGGAGATTCGGCTCCATCTGGACTCCTCCTCCCCCACGGGCTGGGGGGTGCTGCTCTGAGCTTCCCCCACCGCCCCTCCCCAGGCACTGACCCGCACCTTCCCTTCTGTTGTCCCCCAAATCCAGCCAGCCTGGGGCTCATGGGGCTCTGAGGCAGGCTGAGGGTCTGGGCCCAGAAATGCCAGCAGTGAGCTGCAGAGGGAGAGGCCGGCAGACGCAGCTGGGGTGCCGAGGAGGGGGCCTGCTCCCAGGGCCTGTAGGATCCAGGGCAGGCTGAGGGCCAAGGGAAGTCGGGGCCTGGAGGAGCCCAGGTTTGAGGGAGACCGAGTCCTCTCACCTTTGGGGAGCTGCCCGTGTGATGGGCAAGGCACACCACCTTCGCACCCCTCCCGAGTACCGCCTCAGCCAAGGTTAGCGGCCTGCAAAGGCTGGGTTTGGGGTCGCAGGGTGGAGAACAGAGGGCAGGGGGGAGGTAAGGCCGGACCATCTGATCTGGGGGGAGGGGAGCTGCATCCTCGGCACGGCTCAGGTCCCTTCCCCTTCCGGAGATTCTCTCTTCACCTTCGAAGCCCTTGGGGAAGTCAGATGGGGTGAACTTGAGGGACCCCCAGAGCCACTGGCTCCCAGGTCCTGCTGGCAGGAGAGGGACACCGTGCCCGCATGAGCGCTCCTGATACCAGAGTGCACACAGCCCTGGCTGGGCTTCGTTCCTCCGTTCTGCTCGCTTTACCCTAAGAAGGAGGGAACCCACCTGGATTCAGCACCCACTGGCCCACGCCCCAGTCCCCGCCCCATTCTCCATCAATCTTCCAACAGACCTGGAAACGGGCTGGTACTGTCCCTCACTTTGCAAAGGGACAGTCGGGGCCTGACGAAGGACATGTGACTTGCCCAGAGTCGGGGCAAGTAAGCTGGGCTGGGCTGTGCTGGGCTTTGGCTCTGGCTGGGCCCTGGTGGGTCTCCTGCGCATGGGCCTCCCTCCCCTGTGGCTTCTGCACAGCAGGTTCCTAACACGCTCGGACTGACGGAAGGGCAGGAACAGATGGGCGGGGGCCTCACAGCACCTGTTCAGGGGCAAAGCCCGAGGGATGCTGAGACTGCCCTTGCAGGCGAAGACAGGACTGGGGAAGAGGCTACGGTTGCTATTGAAGCCACCGACATCCTCCCAGGCTGGTCCTCGTCCAAGGGAAGCCTGTTCCCCCCCTTCAGCCAAGTCCCCTGGCCACTGCCCCATCTCTCACCTGCTGGGGGTCTGGGTTCCCCATCCTGTCGTGGCTCTGGGTAGAGCTCCTGGAAGAGATGCCTGGACTCAGCCCTTGGGTGTGGGGCCCCCTGGCCCTTGCCTTTTTGGTGGAGGGGATCCCCCAGGGCCACTGGATGTTGTCCCTGGAATTCTGTCCTGTGCCTCCAAGGTCTCCAAGGAGAACCTTCTCCACTGTTGACACTTCTTTTCAGACCAAAAAGAAGGACCTCTGTCATCCCGTGGGTGTGGGCTCACTCCGAGAAGCCTTCTGGGATTGACCCAAGCATGAGGCTCAGCACTGTCAACTGACCGGCTGCTCCAGGAAGCCTCTGAGCAGGATGGAACCAGCCAGGCCCTGGCTCCAGCCTGGGCTGCCCGTTCCTCTGGAGCCACTGGGGAGAGGACTTCTTTCCACCCGTGCTCCCACGTCTACAGCTGTCCACCTGGCCCAGCCCGGTCCCTCCCGGGTTGTCTGAGCTGACAGTCCTGAGATGGGGGTCCCATCTCCTCTAGTAAAGATTCCTAAATGTTGAACCAGTCCTGGTGGTCGTGATGTACCTGGGTGGGATGCGAGGGGAGGGCTCCCCCCCGAGAGACCCTTGCTGTGGGGGCTGCTGCGGCAGCAGAAGAGGGAAGCCTCATGAAGACACACACCAGGTGTGGGGCCTGAAGTCCTCCTTGACTGCTTCCAGCCGCCCCAGGGCTCCTGGTGATGCCTCCCTCGAAGGCTCTGGCCGGGCCCAGCTCAGAGCGATGGGCAGATGCTCCCGGCTGACCTGGAACCACCACCAGGAGGACCAAGAGAGCAGGAGAGGCTGGCTTGCTGCCCCGAGCGCCTGTGTGGGGTGTCCCTGGGTGGCCCTCTCTCCTCCACAAAGGCCCTTCTTCACAGCCGTCCTCTGTCTGAGCAGACCAGAGAGCCCCCACTCCTGCCTCCTCTGTAGACGCAGAAGGAGAGGAAAATACTTAGCGAAAGGGATGCGGGTTGGATGGCGGGTAGGACGACCCAGCAAGACCTTGGTGGGAACCTGGGGGCTGGGACTGTGCTCTTACCCCATTTCCCCGATGATGCTCCCGTATCCAACGCGTCCCCCAAAGATAGGCCCCTCCCTGTGTGCAGAGCTCCCACAGGGAAGTGTTGGGAGTCGGACTGCCGCTCTGTGGAATGATAGTCTGAAACCTGGAATCGTCCTAAATAACAATGCTGAAGCTAGGAAGCATGGTACACTTCCAGCAGCACAAAAGGGAAAGGATGTCTCCTTCCCGCCCCGTCCCCAGCCACGCCCCTCCTCTCCACAAGGCAACCACTGTCCCGTGTCCTCCCCGAGACACTCCCTATGCGTATATGCATGTGCATCTACAACCCCCCATCGAAACACTGACCACCACACTTTCAGCTCCCTTAACCGGGCCTCCTGGCCTGAGGGCAAGACGAAGTCCAGGGCCCCCGGCATCTGCTGAAGGTGCGTCCAGAGCGCCGGCTGGGCACCTGGGCACTGTCTCCAGGGAGAAGGGACACGTGAAAGCCACCTGGTTTTGTCGCTCTCTTCATTTCGCAGAGGAAACGGACGTGGGACAGGAGGAAGGCTACAGAACCCCCCACCCCCAGCACGCCCCAGGGTCTCCCGCAAGGACAGGTCTCAGAGGGCTGGGCAGGGCCCAGGACACAGCCAAGGAGAGGCCGTTCCGTTGGTACCACGACGTGGCTTATTGAAGCGCCGCCCCACGCCTGGCCGGCGCCTCTAAGGATCCCAGCCCTCCTTTCGGGACCCCTCCTGCTGTCTGGCCTTGCGAGGGTCCCCAGCACCCCCCATCCCCAGGACGGTCGCTGGGGAGGAGGGGCGAATGGAGCCGGGGCCCACTGGGCTCCGGGGTCAGCAGGAAGGAAGTCGCTGGGGATCTGCCCCCCACCCCTGCCCTGAGTGTCTGTCTTCACAGCCCCTTACCCTCTGGGTGCTGGGGCCCTGGGGTGGGGAGGCAGCCAAGGATGGGGGGCAGCCCTCTGCCCGCGCCGGTGGCCTCCTGGCCTGAGAAGGAAACTCCCGGCGCAGTGGCTGGGGATGGGATGGCGGCCGGCGGCAGAGGGAGGGCTCTGCGCAGGAAGGAAGGGCAGGGCGCGGGCCCAGCAGGTGCGAGAGGAGCCTGGGAGGCAGAAAGACCCAGACCCAGACAGGGGCGGCGGGTGGGGGCGCTCCCTCGCCAGGGACGCCAGCACTGGGCTGGGAGGGGCCTGGCGGGACACTTGGGAATGTGCTCCCAGAGCCCCACAGAGCGTATGCAGATGAGGTCTGTCTGTATGCTGATGAGCCCGTCTGTATGCAGATGAGGCAAAAGGGCCTCCCCCTCTCCGGGTTAGCGCATGGCCCACGCGCTTCCTGCAGGGCCCTGGCTGCTGGGCCGCCTGCAAAGAGGCCAGGCCGGGGAGAGGCCACCTGCGACGAGGGTTAGACTCCAGGGAGGACTTACCACGCAAAGCGGGCAAGGAGCTGGAGAGGAAACGGGGAATGCAGAGGGGCGTGGGGCGAGCCAGGCAAAGAAGCTGGGGGGCAGGCGAGGACAGAACACAGCCACGGGGGGGAATCGGGGGAATCGGCCCGACATAGAGCTGGGAGCCGGGCAGCTAGAGAAAGAACTTAGACTGGGGGCTGGGCCGCCACTCCGTGCCAGGCCTGCTGGGTCCCCTTGCGTCCTGCCAGTCGAGGCCCCCCAGGCCGACAGATGCATCCAGGACCCCCTGTGTGCAAATGGCGGGGCCCTGGCCTGTCCAGCTCCGTGGCTTAGAACCTGCCTACTTCTCCCCTGCAGGCAGACCCTGGGACAGCTCGTCCTGCCCTCTGGGAGGGGGAAAGGTGTTCAAGGTCAGGGCCTGGGCTTGGCCTAGGGGCCCCGGCTGGGAACTGGCAGCGGAGGGTGGGGTCGGCTGCTGGGGGCAGCAGAGAGGGGAGTATGCCAGGGATAACGCTGTGGGGGAAACTGAGGCCCGGATCTTGGGAGGTTCGCTCTTCTCTCTCAGCAGATCCAAGTCCCAGCTGGGCCTGAACCCGGGACCCCAGCCCAGGGCCCCTTCCTTGGAGTGCAGTGGCCGGGAGTGGGGGTGTCTTTGAGAATAGCCTCTCCTCTCTGTCCGGTGGCCCCCGGCCCCCCACGTCCAGTGGTGCAGCCAAGGCCTTTGTGGGGAAGCCGCGGGGAAGAGAGGCCCCTTGTTGGCCTGTTCATCTCGCCGGAGGCCCCGCCAATGCCATTCGCCAGCACCGGCTGGGCTCTCCTTCCTGGGGGTGCCAGCCGGCCCCCCACCCGTGACCACGCTGCCCACTCCCCAGCTCTGTCGTTTCCTGGAGCCTCAGGGCTTTGGCCCCAGTCCCGGCTGGAGGACGGCGACCAGCACCGCCCACACCCTCCTTTCACACGCTGGCTCGGGAGCCGTGGGAACGCCAGGCGGCAGCTGGGCACCCGTGCCCGGCTTTGCCCACCCCCAGTCCAGGCGACCTCAGCGAGGGGAGAGGGCCAGGCTGCCCCAAAAAAGCCCCTTCAGGACGGGGCCCTAGAAATCCTTAGCACTAATTATGAATCTGGGGACAAACAAGGCATTTGCAAGTCAATTAGTGACAGAACTTTCCCAGGAAAGCGCTTCATCCAGGCTGGGCTGAAGCCTGGGCCCCTGCTGGGTCACCTTGTCCCTCCTCCTGTCCCTGCCCTGCTCCGAGAGCTCAGGCACAGTGTTCTGCCAGCCCCTCAGCCGAGGTGCCAGAACCCGGAGTGGGCAGGAGGCTGGGGGGCAAGGCCGTGGCCGCGGAGGGCAGCTGGGGGTCCCTGCGGGGCTTTCCCCGGGGCCGGGCCAGGCCCTCGGGTCCACGGCAGCACAAGCCCGCGGCTCCTGGGCAGAACTACAGGGGAGCCGGCCGGCCTGGGTGGCAGGCAGGGCTGGGTGGACAGGAAAGTGGACGTCACCTGTCGTGAAGTGGACTTCGCCTGACGTGAAGAGGCCAGGGGGCGGCTTCCCTGTGGGCAGAGAAAGCAGGGCAGGAGGCGGGCAGCCCAAGGGGGTTCAGCTACACCTATGGGAACTTCAGGGGGGCTGGGCCACCATCTGGGGCCACTTCTCACCAACAGGGAACCAGGGCAGGACGCTCCTCCTCCCAGGCCTGGGAAAGGCACTCTCTGCCTAGAGGACCCCTTAATTGGGGGACGTGAAGGGGGGAAGGGGCTGTTGGGGCAAAAGCCCTAGAGCCAGCCCCGCTAGCCATCTGAGGGAGATTAAGGGATTACAATCAAAAGGCGTTTGCAGGCCGAGCAGGTGGGCTGGGGCTAACGATCTAATTGCCGCCTTACACCAGCACTTTCTAGGGGCTCTAATGAGCGGGGTGGGTTTTCCAAGGAGGGGCAGGCCGGAAGAGGAAGAGGGGAGAGTGCACCGGGCCAGGAGGGGCGGGGCCCCAGCCTGAATACCCCAGCTCCAGGGGCCCCGCACCGCTGCCCTCCCGGAGGACCCAAGAAGAAGCTGCGTCGCAGAGCTCTGGGGTCAGGAGAAGTGCTTCCAGGCCAGGAATGAACAAAGGGGGCGCTTAGTTCCGGACAGAGCGGAGCCCTTAAGACGGCGGTCAGGGTGCTCTGTGTCTCGCATTTTACTACACACTTTATGACCGTACATAACCCTCACAACCACAGCAAAGTCATGTCCCCCAGGACAAGACCCTGGAGCTGGGGGTCCCACTGACCAGGGGGTTCCCTTCAGACCCGGCCTTTCCAAGAAGGGACAGAGGGACACACCCCCTCCAGGCCCTGAGAGACCCCAGGCTGAGGGTCCAATTGTGCGGGGTGCAGCCCCCGAGCCCCCACTCTGGAGACCCAGGCCCCTCCTTGACTCTCATGCAGAAAGAGACCTGGGCACAGCGGAGCTTCATACGCTCTGTTCCAGTTCCGGGACAGCCAGCCCTTCTGCTCCTCTTAAAAAAATTTTAAAGTCTTTATTTATTTATTTCAGAGAGAGAGCGCACGCACAAGCCCGGGAGAGGGGCAGAGGCAGAGGGAGAGGGAGAAGCAGGCTCCCCGCAGAGCAGGGAGTCTGACAGATGACAGACAGACGTGGGACTCGATCCCAGGACCCTGAGATCTTGACCTGAACCAAAGGCAGATGCTCCACCGACGGAGCCCCCCAGCCGCACCCCCCCCCCGCCCCTTCTCTGCCCTTCTGAGAGGTCCTCCTATCCCCTCCATCCCCAGGCTCCCCTCCCTCATTCTCCGGCTGAGAGGGTGGGACACGCACTGGGGAAACACAGGTGTGGGGCTTATTTCTAGAAACCCGAGTAGCCCTGGGAGGGTCCCGAGCAGCTGGGGACGTGGTGGTCTCCGGGACGGGACGTGGGGCGGACACTGAGGTCCGAGGGAAACTCCGTGCTGTCTAGTTTACCCCTGGTGCCTCCAGAGTGTCGAGAAGGAATTATTCAGAAACAATTACATGTAGAATATTGGTCATTGAATCTTTTTTAAAGGCTGGGGAAGGAGAGTGCTTCACCCCAAAGGCCAGAGTAGCAAAGCCTGAGATGCTTCATTTAGGAGGCAAGAGTGGGATTTCGGTTCCTTCTACCTGCCTCTCCCCTCCTCCGGCCTCTGCCGGCCTCCCTCCCAGGCACCTGGGCCTGGTCAGTGTCCCCCGTGCTCCACCCAGGTCCCCGGGGCATTTTGGGACCGGCCCCCAGAGCAGCAGCACCCCTCCCTGGCCAGCTGGCGTTGAGGGCAGAGCCTGACTCCTCACCAGCTCCGCGCACACGCTCCCTGAACCCGCACCAGCCCTGTGAGGGGACAGTGGTGGCCTGGTGGCTCCCGTCCCTGCTGCCAGGCCCCCGTGGGCCCACTTGTCCTCTCCGCACGTCTGTGTGTCCTCCTCTGGGGCCTGGGCCCTGCCGGCCCTTCCTCCCCCGGGGCTGGCTGCCTCCTGAGGGGAAAGGGGGCCTGGTCGTGGGGCCTTCGAGAACTGTCATCTGGGAAATGGGGCTGTAAACGTGGCTCTCGGCCGGAGCGGCGGGGGTTAACTACGGTAATGGAAGTGGAGTGTCCAGCACAGCAGGGCCCGAGCCGCTGTCGTTATTAAAGGGGAGGGACCCTGCCCGTGCGCAGGCCTGCGGAGGGGACCCCTCGTTACTGCTCTGCTGAGGATAATGAGGCCTGTGGTAATAGCCCCTCACACTCCCAAGCCCGCTGACAAAAGGCCCAACAAAGTGGGAAGTGAATGTGCATAATGGGACACGGGGCTTCCCCCGGCTGGGGGGCACCGGGAAGGACCCCCGGGCTGTGGCTCCAGGTGCTCAAGGACCCCACAGGCCAGAAAACCCAGCCTGCAGGCCACCCTTTCTCTACCTCCCCAGGGCCTAGGGCCTTCAGAGGCAAACCCGGCTCTTGATGGGGGGCGCTGGCTGGCGCACCCAGACCCCAGTCCCTGGGGCCTCATGAGGCCACTGTGGGAGAATGACATGACCCGCTACTCCTGTCGTAAATGACCTGGAGAAAAACAGATCAGGAAAAGGGGAGTGGCAGGACAGGCAGGGTCAGGAGGCGAATCACAGTTTCAAATAAGGTGCTTAGGGAAGGCCAGATTTTGTTCAACTTCATCTTGTGAAAACTCATCCGTAAACACAAACCACGCAGGCCAGTGTGAGGAGCCCCACAGCCCCCCGCCCCTCCCCACCCCCTGGCCTCCTCTCTTCCCTTGGCGCCAGCCCCCCCCCCCCCCCACTCTCCCTTCCCAGCGGCCCAGGCTGCAGGGCTCCAGACAGCCTCGTGGCCCGAGTTCCAGGCAGGGGGACAGAGAGCCGGGGGCCTGGAGCCCTGGGCCTGGGAGGCGACACACGGCTCCCACCTCCCTTGGTGGCCGGCTGTGTAGCATTTCACGAGTCTCCGAACTGCTCAGAACCTCAGTTTCTCTCTCTGTGAAAGGGGCTCGTCCTCGTCCCGCAGGGAGTCTGGAGGAGGGGAGGGGCAGCCCTCGGAGGGTTTCATGAATGTGCGGGAGGCAGGTCCAGGGTCGGCTCTCCACGCGTCTGGCCCGAGAGAAACTCAGTGACTCGTAGTGCGGTGATGAGACCGGAGCCCCAAGGCACCCAAGCCTAGGTGGGGATCAGGACGGGGCGTGGGGACGGTCTCCTGCAGAAGGCCACTGCCGGCCACGGTGATGGGGAGGAGGCTGAGCCCAGAGACTGGCCGCGTTCATGGTCCGCCCCCACCCCCACCTGCCCTGGATGGGCCACAGGATCCCAGGCTGCTGCAGACAAGGGGAGCCTGGAGCCTGAATGGCCCCTGTTCTCTCAAGAGGCTTGGTCCCCCTTAAAGACCCTTATCCCCACCTCCACCTCCCTCCCAGGGTGATTATCACCCAGAGGGGCCTTTCCTAGGGGACATAAAGAGACCCTCAACTCCCATCCTTGGGGCAGGATAATGGGCCATTCACACTGAGGGACCCCGGCCCCACACCTGGCCCTCTCAGGCGCCCGACCCCACCGCCCCCATTGTCCCAGGGGCAGGGGAGCCCGAGTCCCCAGCTGGAGCCCTCCTGGCCCTTCCCCCACCTCTCCAGCCACCTGGGCTCCCGCTCAATTTGGGGGCGGTGGTCCCACCATTCATCCCACCCCCTCACTCAGAGTTTCGCTCCTCTCGAAAGCCCTTACAGAGCGATGGGAAAATGGGAGGGAATAATTAGGAAAATCATTAGCGTCTCAAGGCCCATCTGAGAGGGATTAAGGGATTAAAAGCCTTCCAGCCAATCTCTCCTACTTTAAGGTTGTTGCAGGCGTTTGGGGTTTTGTTTTCAGGACTCCCCCCCCTTCTTCTGAGTTGGGGCAGACTGAAGTCTTGGGGGATCCTTCCCTCAAAAGCCATAGGGAAAAGTCAAGACATTGAAGAATGGGGGGAAGCAGGTGTGTGTGGGGGAGGGGCTCTTCCCAAGTTCTCCTGGGCCGCCTGGGGCCACTTCTTAGGGTGTGAGTGCACAGGGAGGGGTACTGAGGCCAGGCTGGGCCAGAGGGGCACCTGGCGGGGCCTGCCAGACCACCTTCCACAGGCGCTCAGCCTACTCTCCTGCCCCTGACTGGGTCCGTCCTGCTCCGTGGCCCGTGGCCAGGGCTGGAGGTCAGGGGAGAGGCAGAGCGCCCCACGCACACTGTCCTCGAGGCGCCCACAGTCCATTTGGGGCGAACCAGCGCATTATACCCTGCGAGGGGGCCCTACAGAGGACGCCCGCCCCAGTCTGGAGGGCTTAGCGACCCTCCCCCCAGAACGAAGGCCGGCTTTTCGGGGGTTCTGAAGGCCTGGCACCCGGTCGGCTCCCATTCAAGCCCGTTGCTCCCTTCCACAGGGTCTTGCTGTCTCGCGAGAGGGTGCCCTAGCCTCAGAGGGAGAAATCCAAACACTGCGCCGCCAGGGTTAAGGCAAATGGGGCCCCCGGGGGCCGTGGTTGTTGGGACCTCCATCCCGAGCCACCCCCGCATGTTCCAGGGAAGAAGGGCGCTGGCATCACGCCCTGCCGTTCACCTCTCTCCCTGGTTCCGGTCCCGGGGCTCCCTCGTTCCCCAGCTAAGCCCCTCAGAGGCTCTGTGCCCAAGGACACCTGCTCGGTGGGGGGACGTGGAGCCCAGGATGGAGGCAGGCCGGAGCCCACCTGCAGTCCGGGAGACCATGTAGCCCGCTGGCTTGGGCATCAGTGACCACGGTGGTTCGTGGTCTGCATTAGCAAGTGCCGACAAGAAGCCCGGTGCTAATTCCACCGATGATCCGAGGCTTGCGGGGCGTGGGCCGGAGGGCTGGCAGCGTGGGGTCCGGCCGCAAGCTGGGGAGAAGGGGGGACCCTGCCCCCCCGCCAGCTCCCACCCCGGGGTTCCTCGACCCCCCGGGGCGCAGCCTGCTCAGATGGTGTTGGGACAAAATGAAGCGTGAGGAATCGCGGGGAGGAGGGGAATTCTGGGGAGAGCCCGAAGCAGACAGCAGCCCGTGGGAGGAAGGCGAGTCTGTGAAAGCCTGAGTGAAATGAGCTAGAAGGGGATTGGGAACAAGCCCCACAGTGTCCCGGAGCCACATTCCTGCTCTGGGGAGACGGAGAGTGGATGGTGTGAGCGAGGACGGAGGGGACACGGCGGGGGGGCAGCCCCTCCAGCCGAGGGCTCTCCTGCCAAGAAGAGCAGGGTGGGAAAGTGAGTTGAGACCCGGGAGATGCCCAGGCACAACAAAGCCACTTCCTCTCTCAGCCTCAAGCCAAGCGCGGCCTGCTTGGGCCCCAGAGACCAGCCGAGCAGGCCCCGGGGAGCCCCCGAAGTCCGAGCCGGGAGCTCGGGTCGCTGCGCTTCCGGCACTGGCCGGCCGGAGGGTGTCGCCTGCAAATGTCCTCGTGGGACGGCAGGCGCGCTCTGGGGTTCGGGCCGGTGGGGTCCGGCCGTGCACGTGCGTGAGGACGAGGGTTTGCCTTCTTCCCGGGGTGGCGACAGGAGTCAGGGCAGCCGGGGTCACGATGCTCCGGAGGAACTCTGGGTCGGCAGCTGGGTGAGGAGCCGCGGGGGAGGCCCAGTCGCAGAGGTGGGGGCTGGGGGCCGGCAGAAGTCTGGCTGCTTCCCGGGCCCCACGGCACCCCTCGGCTCCCAGCCCCGGGAGGGGGCTGACCCCCTGACCCCGACTCTCCTCTTAACTTAGAGCGTCCCAAATGCCAGCCCAGGAGGCCGCCCCCCCATCCCCCAGGGTGAGGTGGCCGGGCACATTGTTGCTGTGTCCCCAGGGAGGCCAGGGCTGGAAGGCTGGGCCGGCCCAGAGGCTCCTCAGGCTGCGTCTCTCGTCTTCTCCCCACCCCACCCCATCCTGGCCTCTCGCCTTCCTGGGACCGGAGGCCTGGGTTTCCCAGGACAGCTTTCCCTTCGGGGTGGCCCCACCGATTCGGCCCCGAGAGTCTGAGGAGTCCCAGACGTAGCCCTGTTTCAAGGGTTCAGCACCAGCCCTAAAAGAGCTTCTCACCCGGGGGGCAGGAGCCGTCCTTCGCAAATCTGCACGGAGGTCCAGGAAAGGTGGGCTCGGGCCCTGCGTCTTGTCCAGCCTCAAGTCCCTGCGCCAGAGCTCAGCCTGCAGCGCGTCCCCCAGAGCAGGCTCCTGTCCCCGCAGGAAGGGACTCTGCTCTCAGCCCAGAGCTCCCTCACCCACTGTCTGAGTGTTTTTGTAAGGAAAACGCTGCACCCCAGGTGGGGTTTGAACTCAGGACCCCGTAGTCAAGACTCTGGCCAGCCAGACGCCCCCATCTGAGCCTTTCAACCCAGGGTTTGGCCAGTCCCACGCGTGAGCCAGACACAGGCCCCTGGGCCGGCGTGGAGGGGCGCACCTGTTTCACTTGCGGGAGGGGACCGCACGTCAGTGAGTCCTGCCACTGTGCACCTTTCTCCCAGGCCAGACGGGGCCCCTAAATGTGGTGGACGGGGAGCGGGGGCACTAGGTCTGGGGCTCAGGGGTCAGAGAGGACCCCCGGGGGTGTCTCTGTCAGTACCCTGCTTTGGGGAAACCACGAGCATTCCCCTCGGGGCTCTGGACAGGAATCGGCTGTACGAGTCCACTGGGTCCCTGTGATGTGAGAAAATGGACGGCGATAGGGGTCAGAGGCTCTGTGGACAGGTCGGGAGAGCGGGAAGCGCCTCACCCACCGGGCCAGGTTGAAGCCCCAAGGGAAGGAACCCCAGAGGGCCAAGCTAGTGAGCAGGGAGAGGGAAGTAGGGGACCTACCACGGTCTGACCCCCAAGTCAAGCCTGTTTGGGGCAAGGAGTAGGTGTGGAGGGGACAGGTTGGGGTCACCTCTGCCTGGGGCCAAGGCTGGTGATCAGACTGTGCCGCGGAGACAATGGCGCTCTGTCCCCGGCCTGGGGACCACAGCTCATCTCTAGGCCGTGGCCGCCGGCCCCTTTCAGGCAGTGGAAGCCAGCGGCGGAGGGGAATTCTCACAGGCCGGGGGCATTTGCATAGCCTGGCTCGCCGGCCCGGAGACATTGGCCCGCATTGTTCCCGCTGGCGGTGGCGGCCGCGGTGGCGCACGGGCCGGGGTGCGCGGGGGCGGGCTGCAGGGCCAGACAAAGGGGCTGGGGCGCAGAGCCGGGAGGTGGCGGGTCGGGGTCCTGATGGTGGGAGAGAAATATTGGGGTGAGGCGGGGCGCCCGCCGAGCCGCCGACCCACACTTCGGACACCCACGCCGTGTCTAATTCCTCCTCGAGCCGGGGCGCACGCCGTGATGTGAATCCCAATGGCACAGCTCAGGCCTTTCCCAGGCTGCGATGTTCAGGCCAGGTCCTTCAGAGGTCAGGCGAGCTGCGGCGGCCAGAGGACTCCAGCCACCCAGGCCCTGAGGCCCCGGGGAGCCTCCCTGGACGGACAGAGTTATGCAAAGCCAGAACAGTGGCCACTTGCAGAAACCCTTCCCTTAGTGTCCTGCGGGCTTCCACGCCGGCCTCTGCGTGGCCCGTCTTCCCCATCAGTGCGTCCCTGGAGGAGCGCGAGGGCCCAGTGTCCTCCTCCATCAAGGTCCCAGAGCTGGGGCTGCGTGCAGTTCACGAGTGGACAAGCATCTGATTGTCTTGCATTGAGAGTGATAATGGTGGTGATCAGAGGGGGCTTCCCTGAGGGGCAGAGGCCTCATTGTCCTGAAGGGGTGAGGAGAGAGCCCCCTTGGCCCCATCCCTGCCATCTCCTTGACCTACTCATTGTCACCCTGTTGACCCGGGCTGGATGGATGGGCCACCTTGCGGGGGAGCAGTGGTGCTGAGCGGGGCTGCAGGCAAGATGGGGGAGGGGCTCCTTAGACACCCGTGTTTCCCGCCAGACAGCAGTGACGAGACCCTCGCCCCTGTCCCCCGTCACTCCCACACCCCCATCGCCCTCATCCCAACCACGAGTGATGGCTGGCTTCCTCGTGGCACAGTCCGTGGGGTGCCCAGCAGCCTGCTGGCCCTCAGGACCGGGATGGGAGGGAGAGGAGGAAAAGCGAGGACCAACCAGGCATCTGGCTCGGGACAGCTCGGGCCCGGACCGAGTCCTCTGAGCACTGAGCGCAGCGCTGTCTCCAGGCCACCGGAGGCTTGGTGGGGGACATGGAGCAGGGGACCACCTGTCCCAGGGCACTTTTGAGGGGCGGTCCCCGCCTTGTCCCTCCTTTCTCAGGGACCTCTGGGTGGGCCACCCCACAGTTCCTCCCTCGGAAGATGCCTGGCTAGCCGCCTCCCCCGAGAGCTCTCAGTGGTCCCTTCCTCCAGGAAGCCCTCCTGCACGGAGCAGGGAGCAGCAGCCAGCCTGGGCTGGAGCAGGCCACGTTTTCAAGCCTGGGGATGCGACCTTGGTCAAGGAAGGACTGGAAGCGGAGGGCCCGGAGGGAAATGCTGGCAGTCGCGTGCAGAATGACAGTCCAGACTGAACTGGGGCTCGCCAGGGCTCATCCCTTTCCGGACAGGTTTTCAGGTCCCTTTGAGGACTGCTGGGGGGGGCGGGCTCCAGTTCAGCGACTGGACCTGGGCCAGCACCGGGCTGGGAGCTGAGGCCCCGGTGGGGGGAGGGAGGACGTGGCCTCAGCTCTCCCGCAAGCCCTCCCATCCCCGCGGGGGCTGACAGGACGGGGGACCCTACTGCCATCTGGGCGGCACCCTTCTGCCCCAGCTCAGGGGCCTCCCCATGACCTGCCCACCCTGGCCAGCCCTGGGGGCCTCCACGGAGGAAGGATGAAGCTGATGGGCCCCTAGGGCAGGGACGGGTCCCATGGAGCGCTTGTCCCTCGGGGGCCCTCTGTGTTTCTCCCCTCCCCCGGCTCCCCTGCCAAACTCCGTCCCTGACCACAGTGAGGAGGACGCCTGCTGGGGGCACCCTCTGCCCCTGACCCCCGGGGTCCCTGGGTCTGAACGGCTGTTGGTCTCGAGGGAGAGTCTGCGGTCCGCCCAGCTCGTGCCCCAAGTCCAGAGGAAGGGCCGGTCAGGGTGGAGGGGTCCCGGCCCTCCCACCCGCTGCTGGGGGCCCTCTCTGCCGCCCGACCTCTGAAGCCCTAGAGCCCGCCTGACACACGGGGGGGGGCTCAACACAGACACGGGGCAGGCATGCTGGGGAGCAGAGCGGGAGCCCCGGGAAGGACGCGGGTTTGGGGGTGAGGGGGCCGGAGGGTCACGGACACCGGCTCCTGCTCCGGGCCCGGAGCGCCCTCTGGTGGTGAGAGGAGGTCCGGCCGGGCGCTGCCTTCCCTCCCGCAGCCGCTCTGGGGCGCTTCCCACTCCCCAGGCCTCCCGCCCGCAGGGGCAGAAGCAGGGCCTGGCTGCGGGCTACTTTCAGGGACTCCGTGGCAAACAACTCTCTCTTCCCCTTCCCGGCCCCGCGGGCGCCTGCCCAAGTCAGGAGTGGGAGCGGCTGCCGTCCTGGGGTAGGAGGACCTGGCCAGCAGTGCCAGCTGTCCTGGGACACACGGACTTTTGGGGAGAGAATGAGCTCCCCGTCCCTGGAGGCAAGCAAGCCTAGGCTGGGCACCCACCTGGCGGAACTCGGCCTCCTAGAGGGAGAACCATGGGCCCAGGGAGGAGGGAGCTCGCTGGCCCCGAGGTCCAACGTTCCAACGTTGTGTGTCAGAGCCAGAGAGGAGCTCCTCACAGGCCCAGTGCACAAAAAAGGAGTCGGAGTCCTCGGTGTGGGTGGTGTTTATCACCCCAACAGCCGGGCCTGGCGCTTCGGCTGCCTCACTAGACAGGCCGAGGGGTGTGGGGGGGTGAGGTCTCCCTCGACCTCTGCCAGGTGCGCCCCCCATCTCCCCACCTTCCACCGCCCTGTCCCCAGGGCCGCAGACAGCTCTCAGCCTTTCTTGCAGCAGGAGGGGCAGGAGCTAGAAAAGAACTCCCTACGGTCGCAGGTGGCCGGTCGGCATCTTCTAAAAGGAGAGCGTCCTCTCTCACGGGCTGGAAGCAAGTCAGGCCCGGCTGTCTGGCTCCTCTGCCCTCAGAGGGCCCTGGGCTTCCTCCACCTGCTCCCCAGGCACCTGGAGGGCAGGGGTGGGGGAGCAGGTGAGGGGGTAGCCCCGGGGGGCTGAAGACCACAGATGGGGCGGGAAGGAGCGGGCAGGAAGGAAAGAGGCAGCCGGAACCATTGAGGTGAGGCCGGGAGGGAGGGCTTGGGTCTGGGGGGGCTGCAGACACCTCACCTCCCAGTAAACTTGGTCCTCGAAGCACTGGGAGTCCGCGGGGGAGCCCAGGAAGGGCAGCTTCAGCAGGAGCCCTGGTGGGGGGTAGGGGTGGGTGTGAGGGGCTGGGAGGCCCAAGGGCTCCGCAGGACACCTGCTGGTCAGGGTCACAGCTGGCTTGGGGGGGCCCTACTGTGCGTCGGACCCCATGCCAAGGGCTCAGCAAGCCGCAGCCCTGTGAACTGGGCCTGACCCCCTGGGCATGGTGGAGAAGTCCCGTGACTCGTGATGCCGCTGTGACACAGCTCCTGAGCTTCTCTGCGGCCTCCCTGCAGGAGGGGTGCAGAGCTGGGGCACGAGAATCTCGGGGGCGGGGGAGAGCAGGAGGGCTGGGGATCTGAGTCATCGGTTTTACGTTGAAGGCCACAAGGAGCGAGTCGAGACGTCAGGAAGGACCGTCTGACCGGGCATCAGCGGGCAGTCTGCCTCCACGGACGGATCTGGGTTCCGGACCCCCTGCACCCTGCCCCTTGCCCTGCCCGGAACCAGAGCCCAACGGCCCCTTCAGGACCTCAGCCTGAGGTCGGGCTGCCCTCTGGTGGGTGGAGCAGGCAGTGCAGGGAAGCCCCAGGCCCGGAGAGGACACCAACTCAGTCCAGGGCTGGCTCCCCACCTCCTCCGGGCACCAGGAGGGAACAGGTGCCCACTTGCAGATGAGGTTACCCCTGAACTCTACTACCCCACCCCACCCCTGGCACAAAGCAGGTGCTCCCTAATTATCTGAGCCAATGAACGTCAAGGGCACGGGATCCGCTGGCCGGTCCCCCGGGGGACAGCCCTCCTCTGTCTTCTGCGCCCTGCAGAGCTCCTGCCAGCCTCCCACCAGAGCCAAGGTCACTCACCTCCGAGGCCCCCACCCACGGAAGCAAACGTCAGTGTGACCAACAGCCCGAAGAGTTGGTAGACGGCCTGGGACGTAGCGGTGCGCTGGCCCGCGGCTACGAGCGGAAACACGGTGTCCAGGCTGCAGGGAGAGGGGGTGGGGACACAGGGCCGGAGCCCAGGTCAGGGCGCCAGTGCACTGCACAGCCTCGTGCAGCCAAAGGACCTCGAGGGAGCCCAGAACACCCTGTCAGCCTCATGGGCCCGCAGACCCCTAGACGCTTTGAGAACTCAGTCTGAGGATCTCTTTTGGTCCCAAGGGTCATGACCTCTTCCTGTCGTTATTCAGGAACGAGTGAATGAAAATAGTGCTTTTTGTGTTGGTCCACAAAAGGAGGAAGAGAGTGAGTGAGGTCACCCTGCGGGGATAGTGACCTTGGGGAGGGCCAGGGATGGTGAGGACTCACCCTTCTCCGTAAGCTTCGTGGGTGGCCAACCCAGCCACAAGGACTCCCAGGAGGGCTCCCAGGACTCCAGGCATCCCGTGGAGGTTGTGGACACCACATGTGTCTTGGACTTTGAGTTTCGCCTCGAGGACGGGCTGGAGGACAGGACACCAGTCATGAGTCTTGAGTGCCCCCCGTCCTGGGCTGTTGGAGATGGGGGAGGAAAGGCGCTGAGCACCCCGTGCTCTGCCCAGGGCCCCGGGAGATGTCTCTACCGTGAAGAACTTGTATCCCAACGTGGAGACCGTCCCAGCCAGGAAGCCAGCTGCCAGGGCCCCAAAGGGCGTCAGCATCATTTCACCTGCTGTCCCCACCACAACCCCTCCGGCCAGCGCAGCGTTCTGGATGTGGACCTGGGGCAGCACCGGGGAGGGGGGCGTGGGAGGCCCTTCCGGATGGCACGCCCAGCCCGGCCGCACCCCGTCCAGCACAGCGGCGTCTCCTGCCTCTAGAAGTCCCTCTGCCGGCTGACCTCTAAGCCTCTCGCTGCCCCGCGGTCTCCCCGAGGACCCAAAACATCTCGGCCCCGGGCCTGTGCTGCGTCCTGTTCCCTCGGAAATCAGGCCTCACCGGGTCTCCGAACGCTCCTCCCCCGACCCGTCCTCTGCCTCCCGGAGGCCTCCACCCCTACCATGTCCAGCCGGCCGCGCTCCCCGACCAGGGCCGACAAGGCAAATGTGCCGAGGGTGCTCGCCGTCAGGGAGTAGTACGTGTTGAGTGCTGCCCGGTGCTGCCCGTCCCCCAGCACGGTGGGCGCAGAGTTGAAGCTGGGCCAGAAGACCCACAGGAAGATGGTGCCTAAACGGGGGGCACAGAGAGAGCTGGGGCGTGAGCCTCCGGGGAAGCGTGCCTTCCTGAGGGAGCCCCTGACTTCCAGCCAAAACATCCATCCCCTTTCACCACAGACCTGGAGGTGAGTGAGAAATACAAAATCGGGGCACCCGGGAGGCTCAGTGGGCTGAGCGTCCCCTTGGCTCGTTTGGGTCATGATCCCGGGGTCCTGGGATCGAGCCCCACAGTCCTCTCCTCCCTGCTTGCGCTCTCTGTCACGATCTCTGTCTTTCTTTCAAAGAAAATCTTTACCAAAAAATGCAAAGCCACCTTTTTAGTGGGGGCATAGGCAGTCTGGCCATTCTTCAGAACCACCTACGAGAAAATAAAGTCTCCATTTCCTTCCCCGCCCTGTTTGTGAAGGCAGAGACCGGAGCAGGGGCCAAGGTAGAGGCATGTGCTTGGAAGGGGGAGGTGGCGGCGACGGTCAGCCCCCACCGCTCCCAGGAGGGACCCATGACCTCTCCCTGCGCCCCCAGCGTGCAGGGGCCTGTGGGAAATCGCTGGGGGGGGGGCAGCGGGAGGGGCAGAGTCCTGGAGGCAGTAGGTGGGGAGAATGGTGGGGGGCAGCTGTGCGGCCGAGCCTGGCTTCTGACTTGGGGTGGGGGCTGAAGGGTTTCAAGCAGGGGCTGGTGCCGTCAGACTTGGTTTGGGGCTGGGGAACGGGTCTGGGGCGTGTGGACACCCCAGGACTGAGTTCCAAGAACATGTCGAAAACAAACCAATGCTGAGCACAGACCCCGGGCTCCTGGAAGGGAGAGCCCAGCAGGACCCCAAGGACTGTAGGCAGCACCCCGAGACCTCGCCTGGAGGTGGTCCTCCCCTCCCCCCGCCGCCCCCAGGCCAGCCTCACCGATCATGGCAAACAGGTCGGAATGGTAGATGGAGCCCTGGCGGTGTTTGCTCTTCTCCAGCCGAGGCCGGTAGAGGACCCGAGAGACAACCAGCCCGAAGTAGGCCCCGAAGGTGTGGATAGTCATGGAGCCCCCCGCGTCCTTCACCTGGGGAGGAAGAGCAGACGTGTAGGGGCAGCCGCCTGCTGCCACCGCCCCGCCCGGCCCCATGCTCTCCCCCCGCTTGGGGCCTTGCCCTGACCGGCCCCACGGACTCACCCCCAGGAGGCTGAGGAGCACAAACTCATTGACCCCGAACAGCACGGTCTCCAGCAGGGCCAGGAGCAGCAGCTGAGCAGGCCCAGTCCTGCCCAGGACGGCGCCGAAGGAGATGAGCACAGCCCCCGCACAGAAGTCCGCGTTGACCATGCTGGGGATATGGGACAGAAGGGCGGGAGGGGCGGGCAAGGGTGGCCCCGGAGGCCCGGGTCAGGGCAGGAGGCAGGGAGCACCTTCCTGGGTGGGCGGGAAGGGCTCCCGTGGCCCCCTCTCGTGGACGAGGGAAGTCGTCTCCGGGAGGTTCTGGGACGTGGAGCGCGAAGCCCACAAGGGGCAAGACGACCAGATCCTGAACCAGGCGCGCCCCTGAACCCCATCCTTTTCCAGGAAGCTGTCCACGCGCCAACAGCCCTTGGGTAAGAAGGGGCTTAAAGAAAGGGCCAGGTATGGCCGGGTGTGCGGGCAGGCGGGCGGGCGGGGGAGCAGGCAGGCCCCTGGGGCAGCAGCCGCAGGTCTGGGAGCCGACGGAAGGACAGGGCTGGGGCTGGCTCTCCCCGCCAGGCAGGGGCCTCCCAGCTAGCCCAGGACCGGGGAGGAGCCGGGAGCCCGCCACTGCCCACCTCTGCACGCCGACACGGATGCGGCCCCCGTGCGTGGAGTGCAGGAAACCCTGGACGAGCGTGGACCACTGCAGGGTGAAGGCGGCCAGGAGGAAGGTGAAGCCCACGCTGCTAAAGCCGTAGCGCTGCAGGAAGGCCACGAGGAAGCCGAAGCCCACGAACACCATGGCGTGCACGTCCTGGAAACCTGCGGGGGCACTCGCAGCTGCCCGGCGCCCGCCCACCCCGGCAGCCGCCCTGCCGCGAGGCAGGGGTCAGCCCTTGCCAGCCCGGGCGGCCAGAGGCTGGAGCCGACCGGCCCTCTGAGACCCCCTGCTGTGGCGGGGACCATGCCAGCGTGGGTCACCCCCCAGCGTGGGTCGCCCCCTGGCCTGCCCTGCTGTCCCCATGTGGGAGCCGGGAACCCAGCCTTCTGCTCTCTCCTCTGGCCCGTCCTCCCACACCTGACGGGGCTCTCCTGCCCGAGCTCTCCCCTGTGGTGGCCCCTGCCCCCCTGCCGGGCTCCAGATTGGCTCCCCCTTCGCACTTCGTCCAATTTTTTCCCTTTCTGCTGGAAAGTCCTCCTCCGTGTCTAACCTCCATCCCTCAGACTTCGGAATCTGTGCCTCTCTCCATTTGGGGGATTTTAAACTTTTTAAAAACAATTTATGAAATAATTTTATTTATTTATTTTTTTGGGGGGGAAATAGCTCCGATTGTGAACAGAGAATTCCTCAGGGACAGGGACGGGGACAGGAACGGAGGGGCGGGGCTGCTGGGACACAGAGCCAATGGGGACCCCTGGATCTGTGCCTTGCAGAGGCTCGGGGCAGGAGGGCTCTGCTCTTTTGTGTGTTTCTTTTTTTCTTTTAAGATTTTATTTATTTATTTGACAGAGAGATCACAAGTAGGCAGAGAGGCAGGCAGAGAGAGAGAGAGGAGGAAGCAGGCTCCCTGCTGAGCAGAGAGCCTGACGTGGGGTTCGATTCCGTAACCCTGGGATCATGACCCAAGCCAAAGGCAGAGACTTTAACCCACTGAGCCCCCCAGGCGCCCCTGTGTGTTTCTTTCTGTAATCTGCGTTTGTTAATTTTATAGATGAATTCGTTGGATTCATCACACACTGTCACAGTGTCAGTGAGGTTTCTGGGCAGGGAGACTGGAGGCTTTCTGCTGCGCAATAGACGAGGCTGAGAGAAGCGTCTAGGGGACGCCCGCGATGCGACACAGGCAGCGTTTGCTTCGGCGTCCACGTGTGCCGGCACCCCTCCCCCACTCCGTGTAAACAGGGTTTGAGCCGTGACCTAGTGCGGCTCGCGCCGGCCGGCTCGGTCTTCTGGAGGAATTCCGCGCCGTGTCTTTGGCTTTAACTGAGAAATGCTAGAGGAGTGTCATGAGCGCGGTCAGAAATCACACAGGGTAAACAAGCTATTGAGAAACGGGGTCAACTCTGACCCTAAACTCCCCTTTTAGAGCTCCACGTGAGAAATCTCCCTTGGAACTTAGTCCTAGCAAATGTCACTTCCCCAGGGCCCCCCCGCTGCTTCCCCCGCATTCCCCTGACAGAGCTTTACTAAGAACTGGGGCACCAGGCTCTGGGGACACGGCTGTCACCGCACCTGCCCTCACGGAGCGTTCAACACAGACGTCAGAGAACCAGGGACCCACTCGCCTCTGGAGAGAACACATAACTGACTGGATTTCCCTTTTCTCGTGGCCGTCTGGAAGCTCAGAGCCACACTGCGATTACAGCTGGTGACTGCTGCTCATTGTTTACGTTCTGCTTCTCGGCTTTTCTTTTCTGGTCCTCATTATGTGTTTGTTGTAAACGACCTCGGGTCTCTTGTAGACAGAGGGAGATCATAAAGGAAAAAGATCACGGTCCCCTTTTTGTTTCGTCTGAAGAAGCACCGACAGAGGCCAAACGTGTATTACTGGACCGTACACGCGACCCGCGACTTCAAGAGAAGCAGACTTTGGGCGCCTGGGTGGCTCAGTGGGTTAAGCCGCTGCCTACGGCTCAGGTCATGATCTCAGGGTCCTGGGATCGAGTCCCGCATCGGGCTCTCTGCTCGGCAGGGAGCCTGCTTTCCCCTCTCTCTCTGCCTGCCTCTCTGTCTACTTGTGATCTTTCTCTGTCAAATAAATAAATAAAATCTTTTAAAAAAAAAAAAAAAAGAGAGAAGCAGACTTTTCTTGTGCTGGGTTTGGGCTGACAGGAGAGGAGGTTGCAAGCCCCTGGCAGACGGCTGGGTGGGTGCCGGAAGCAGAGGTCTGGGGCTCAGCTGCCCCCACCCCCAGCTGCCAAAGGGGTAAGGGTCTGGGGGTCCCCTGCCTTTGCTAAATGTCCCCAACACCGTGCCACTCCTCCAGCCCTGTGCGCCCCCGAATCACCAGCTCTCTCCTCCCTCTCAGATCTTAAAACCCAGCAGAAAAGGAGAAGAATCACCCAGAGGCCAGCCTGCACCCTAAGTTCTCTGAGGCCTCGCTGTCTGGCTTCTTTTCCCCTTGTGGGAAACAGTAAAGGCGTTGTCATGTCTGTTCTGTCGTCCAAGGACAGCAGGACAGCAAAGGGGCCTGGGTTACTGGGCTCCCTGACCCTGACGAGCAGAAACTGCCCCAGCACTTGTCATAACTGGCAATCATATTTATATCTCCAGCTCTGGGCTTGTTTTCAATCAAAACTCAGTCCCCTGACCTTTCAACTGGAGTCTAAACATCAAGAAATCTCCTTCACTGCGGGACATTCCGCAGACTCTCCATTGGCTGTGGCCACCAAACCCATGCACCTTTGGTTGGAGAGAAGAGAAAAGTCCCCTAGAGATACCCATTCCCTCCCTCCTTCCCTGACCGCTCTTCCCCAATCCACGTGTCGGCTCCTGAGCAAAATGACAAGGAAGAACAAGGGGACCGTTAGAGCTGGACTGGGTGACCACGGACAAGTCACTTAACCTCTGTGAGCCTTGGTTTCCTCATCTGTAAAGTGGGGCTGTAAACACGCCCAGCAGAGGAAAGGGAGTGGTGACCTGGAGGTCCACCTCCTCTCACACTTGACTCCCTCCTCCTCCCAGAGGTCACAAACCACTCTGGTCCCAGTCACATCCCCCTTCCCCCATGTCTTCCAAGAAGATCCCGATTCTATCTGTCCTCAACCCCTCTCCCCAGAGCTAAGCTCTCAGAGGCATGTGAAACAGGACCTGCCTACACGGTTTTCTGAGACCCTTTCTCATGGCTGTGGCTCTGTCCCCCGTCAACCTGTCTTTTCCCCTCTTTCTTATTTCCATGACTTGCCTCATGGGACAGAAGGGGTTGCCGCAGCGGGGCGGCCAGGAGACCTGGCTCAAGCCTGGCTGACTTGCTGTGTGATCTTGGGTAGCCCCCTGAGCTCTCTGGCTGTCTCTGCACACCTGAGGTGAGTGGACCAGATGGGCTCTGAGGGTCCCTCCTGCAGCGAGAGGTCAGACGGACCCTCGGAGCGGCCGTGCCCTTGGCACCGGTTAGCCCCACAGTTCAACACCAGCTGCAGAACTCCCTTTCATCTCCCGAACCAAAGGGCGCTGGCTACACCTCCCTCTGGCCCTGACCCCTTCCCCTGGACTCAGGGGCAGGGGAAGACCCGGATCATCAAAGCCCCAGGCTCCAGAGACCTCACACTTCCCTCCGCCCCGACCTCCCCCCACGCCAGGGTCCCAAGTCCACAGGGACAGAAACCTAGGACATCAAAGAGGTAGGATCCCCACTCCCGTCCTCTTACTGCAGCCCAGGGAGAGCTGCGCGTTGCAGGAGAGCACTGCTCCCCCCCAAAACAGAGGGGCAACTGGCTGGGGTGTTTCAGGAACTTTGAGGCAAGCAGGGCGCCAAGGCCTCGAGGCCCTCCAGAAGGAGCAAATACAGGGTCCCAGAGGGCAGCCAGGTCAGACCCTTGGACAAGAACTTGCTTCTCTCAGCTTGAGGGCTGTTTGCTCCCAACTCTCTACCTCTCTGAGCAAATGCGCGACCCGGGAGCCTGCCATCCAGCGTCTGTGGCTCACCTTGTGCAGACAGGGCTGACGCGAAACACGGGAGGATCTGCAGCCCCTGCAGAAGATGGCTGGGGTCCGGGGGTCTGGCACTTCTAGCTGGGGCCCAGTGCATCTCACCCTCTATGCCCTCAGCATCAGCAGCCTCATTGCGTCGGAGTTGGGACTGGGAGAGGGTCAGGTGGGGACAGTCCGCCACCAGCTCAGCAGAGGAAAAGCAGGATAATCACAGTCCAGGGTTTATAGAAGAGACTCCCACACTCCGGGCCTTGTTTGCAAGTGCATCCCCCAAACCGAGGCTTCCTTCTCCCCATGGCCCAGACGGGGAAAACTAAGACTGAGAGGAGCGCTGCCCAGCAATGGTGATGAAGTCTGGAGAGCTGGTATCTTTGGTCCCAGCTGCCCAGGGCCTGAGCTGCATGAGGTGGCCCCCAACCTTGAGAGAGAGGCTCTGTCCCCCCCTCTGTCCCTCCCCAGCAGGGGATGTTGCTTGGGAAGCCCGAGTCCTAGTTCCTGCTCTGCCATTCATCTGATGGGCGGTCACGGGCAAATCACAGGCCCTCTGAGCCTCAGCTTCCTCCCCTAGGAAATGGGCTAATGACCCTGCCAGGCTTCCTTCTCAGAGCTGTGGTCGGTGGTGGTGTCCTTCTCTCTCTCTGACTCTGGAAGGGCCAGCTTGGAGTGGCTGGGGAGGAAATGCTCAGTGCCACCGGTCTTGGCTGCCTTCACAGCGAGGACCTGCCGTTCCCACCTTCGGCACACCACTCCCCACAGGGACGACTCTCTGCCTGTGGTCAGGGTGGAGGCCCTGCAAAGCCCGTCTGGGAACAGTTCTGCAAAGCCCAGTCACGCCAGCTGGGAGGGGAGACAGAGAGCACCTCCAGCTCGGATCTGGGTTTGAATCCCCGCTCCCTCAACTCTGGCAGCCCGAACCTTAAGCAGCCAACGAATCTCCTCGAGCCTGGGTTTCCCCATCCTGTCCACGTCGCGGACTAAAGGAGATCATGCATGTGCGGCCCTGGCACAATGCCCGGACACCGCAGACACCAGCGGAAGGCTGTCATTATGAATCTGGGGCACCTTCCTCTCCGAGAGAGAGGGCTGCCCTCCTGGGGCGGAGTCGCCCGAGAGTCCGCGGACCTTGGGGTCTTTGCTCGCCGCGCCCTCCCCCGCACTCACTTGGGTAGCGGAAGTAGAATTCGTTGTCCGCGTGACTGTGGTTGCCCCAGCGCCAGAGGGCGGCGTCGGTTTCGGCGCTGTAGCGGACACAGACGGCAAAGAGGATGGCGGTGGCGCCCTGGAAGAGGAGGCACAGCAGGGGCAGCTGCAGTCGCCGGCCCGCGGCGCGGCGGGGGGACCCGGCCATGGCTAGGGGCTTCCAGTCCCCGGCTCCGGCTCCGGCTCCGGCTCGGGGCGCGCGGGGCGGACTATCCCGGACTAACCTGCGGCAGGTTCCACCGGGGCCAGGCCCCGCCCCCAGATAGCAGGCCCCGCCCCCGGACCAGGCCCCGCCCACTGGAGCCAGACCGCCGAGGCTCGGCCCCACCCACCGGAGCCAGGCCCCGCCCCCCGGGTCAGGCCCCGCCCACCGCAGCTAGACCCGGGCCCGCAAGGAGGTTCCGCCACAGCTCGAAGCCCCAGCCCGGGCAGGTGCGGAACCAGGGTGGCGAAGGCCTGTGTCCGAGGCCTGAGGTGGGACAACGTCCGGGCGGGGAGGGGGTTATCAGGACCCCCAGTTCCTGTCTCCCGTGGCCCAGCTGCCTCTCGCGCTGTTCGGGTTGGGACAGGTCCTTGGAGATGGCCTGTGACCTGCCCTGATGGGGCACCGCTGAAACCGGTGGGGGTGGGGGGAAGAGAGGACCCTGCCCTCCCAACGTGGCCTTAGTTTAGAGAGTGTTTCCCAAGGAAGAGGCCCTTTAAGGCCCCAGCCTGGCCCCTCCGGGGTGAACATCAGGGGCAGTGGAGGGCTTACTCAGTCTTTTCCCAGCTGAAAAAGCCAGATGGAGAACGGAGGCAAAGAGACTGGCCAGGCATTGATGATTAACCTGACTGGGCGTATCTGGGCCTCAGCAGCACAGTCCCTCCCTTGGGCCCGAAGCCTTCTGGGCCTCGCACCCCGGTCTGCATCCCAGCCTGCCCAGCAGCTGGCCGCGGTGACAGCTGGGCTCCCTGGTCGCCTGCACAGGGATGAGGACACCTGGCCTCTGCCTCAGCAGCTGGAAAGAAGGGACGGGAGATGGAGAAGGGTCTTAGCCCAGAGTCAGGAGCTGCTTCTAACATGGGCGAGGTCTACGTTGGCTGGGGTCCTGGGAGACAGACAGTAAGGACACAGATCGACTGATGCCTACTGAGAGCCAGGCTTTGGAGACGAACCACGTGAGGCCTCCCTCCAGGAGCACCTAGGAGGGAACTGAGTTCCCACTGGGGTGAACGAGGGACCTTAGGAAGTACAGAGCCCGTGGGGGCCCAGGAGGAGAGGCAGAAGAACCCATGGGAGCAGGGATGAGGCTGGGCACAGACATGAGCTGCTTCCTGGGAGGTCGTGTCTGCAGGCGTTCTAGAAGGACAACCTAGAAATTGGGCATTCCAAGAAGGAGGAGGGGACATTTCAAGAAGGGGACCTGCAAAGACGGAAACCTGCCATGGGAGTGTCCAGGGTGTTCAGGGACAGAAGCTGGGGTGGGGGGTCTAGAAAGATCTTGAAGGCCCCGCTGAGGCACACGGCCTCAGCCCGCGGGCGCGGGGCCGCTGGAGGGCTTTCATGGGTGGAAGACCCTGGCACTGTTGGTTCTGCCACCTGAAGGCCACAAGGGGCTTCAAAGAAGAAAAGCTGACGGGCGTCTCAGTGGGGCTGGTGGGATGGGAAGCCCTCTGTCCTTCCTGCTGCGTAACCTAGGCTGAGGGGGCTGTTGTGTGGGCGGGGCTCGTCCCTGTTTGCAAAGGGAGAGCTGCCTTTCCTGGAGGCTGTGGCAGGGTTGGGTTACAGGGACCAGCCACTCCCCCCAGCAGATGTCAGGCGGGGCTCCTGCCAGCAAGAGGGCTTGCCCCTCTCCGGAATGCACAGGGACAGGTGTGCCGTCCCTGACCCTCCTCCTTGCTTCCCCTCTGCCTTTTGTGCAGCTCATCCCCTCTGCACTTCCCACCTTCAGCTTTAGCCTCCAGCCTCGCGTGGGCTCTGGGGGACTGCTGGCTTCTAGGTGACCAGCTTCCTGACCTAGGTAAGTGTCCAGCGAAGCAGGCCTGGGAGGGCAGGGATCAGCCTCTGTGGGACTGCTCCCTGCAGCCCAAGCAGGCTCTCTGGCCTTCCGCGGCCCCTGGCCCGTGGCCCGTGGCCCTCTGGCACTACTTGGTCAGCAGGAAGGCTGTTTTCTAGCTCCTACTGGGGTGGGGGTGGGGGGGATGTCTGGTCAGCAGCCTTTGGGTAATGATTCTCAGACGATTCACCTGGGGTACCTCCCTGGAGCCAGCCTTCTGCCCCAGGGATGTGGCTTGCTTCCTGGGCACTGTCTGGGAGTGGGGGCCGCTTTGGGTTGCCCAGGCAGGGTCTGGACAGGCCCTACAAGGGGAAGAGCCCTCATAAGCTGCAGAACCGGTGAGAGCAGGAAGGAGTGGGTTGGGCCCTCCCAGCATCTTCTGGGAGCCTGTCCCATCTCGGTCTCGCCTGTTGTCTCTCTGTCTCTGAATGCCTCCGGATCTCAGGTTCCCCCTCCTCCGTGGTTCACTCATGCATCCAACAACAATTCGCTTAGTCTCAACCCTGGGCCAGGGCCTGGGGCCATGACCCCAGGCTCTAGTCAACCTGGGAAACACAGCTGGGCCTGGAGGTCTAGAGGGCTCTCTGCGGGATCTCCTGGGTATCGGGAGGTCTAGAGGGCCAGAATAGCCGGGCCAGCCTGTGGAGCGTAGACATCTGGGTTACATCTGTGTGCCCCCCTGTATGGAAAGGTCATTATATTGTAACAAATAGTGGCACCAGCCCGTGTCACCCCTGGCCCAGCAGAGGGCAAGATCCTGATAGTCCTCCCCTTCTGAGGGGCCCTCCGACAGGCCTCCACCTGCGAGGACTCCCCTGGCCCACCACCCAGAAGGAAGAAGCTCCATCCAAGTGCTCTCAGGGTCCCTGCCCTTCCCCTGCCTCCTCTGGGCCTGGAAGCTCTGGTGGGGGGGGGGGCTTTGTTTCTCAGTCCTCCCTCTACCCCACACCTCCCCCAAGGGGTCCCTGAGTCTGTTACCTGCTCCCATCCTGCAGGCCGGGGGTCTGCCCCATCTCGGACCTCCCTTCTCCAGGTTCCACTAAGCAGCTGGACACGTGGAGGGTGGCCCAGGGGAACAGTCGGGGGCTGCTTGCCCTGGCCCAGGGAGGCCCCAGCGGTCCTTGGCTTGGACCCAGGGCTTGGGTTACTGAGTAACTGTGGGGTTGCCCTCCGGGGGGATGTAAATGAAGGGACAGGATCAGGCTGCGGAGGGCCAAGGGCATCCTGGCCCTGGTGCTAACCCGTGCTGCTGGGAAAGCCGGCTCACGTCCTACTGTTTCCTTCTGTGGGGAGTCCAAGGACTCCCTCTCCTAGCCAGCCCCATGCTCCCTGCCGGTCTTCCCCAAACGTGAGTTTTGATGAACACCTCTCTTCTCTGGAAAGGGAGCAACTGAGCAGAAATGTTCCCATATGACGCAGGATGGAATGACTGGATGAGATTTCTGTCTGGGGCCTGGTGGGGGTCGTCCACAGCTGCGCGGCAACAGCTGGGATGGAGGTGACGAGCTGACTCCCTACCACCTGACAAGGGCTCCTGGCTCTAGGAAGCTCCTGGCTGCAGAAGAGCGACTGGACTAGGCCGTACCACTGGAGAACTTCACCGTGTCCAGTGCACACGTAGGACGCAGGCTGCCTGCTCTGGGTCTCTGTCCTGCAGGCCCGTCTGAGTCCTAGACCCCTGAGACCCAGGCAGGATGTGAAATCTGGGGCTCGTGATGCTGGTAAGCAAAATCATAGCCACTCAGCCCTTCCCTCCCTAGCTGTTTATGGAACCACACTTCACAAGGTCAAGCAGGCCTGGCTTTGCCCCGGGGATAGAGCAGTGAAAAACAGACACTGACCTTGCCCCCAAGGAGATGCTTTTCCGGTGGGGGAGACTCGGGAAACACACACAAATAGCTCTATAACATGCCCTAAGAGGTTTGATGTAGATGAGGCCGCAGGAGGACAGATGGACAGAAGGGAAGGGAGCGTGAGACTGGGCTGCTGGAGATGGCCTCCGGAGACTCAGGAGACACACACAGGGAGCCAGAAAGGGGCTCCTACGGACCCCTGAGCAGAGGGAACAGCTTGGAGGGCAGGGCAGCTAGTGTGGTGAGCGAGGGGGCGGCGCAGGGAGACGTGGGCCACACATGGAGCACTCAGGGCCTTGGTAAGGAGCACGGCTTCTCTGTAGGGATAATGGGGGCAACCAAGAGCAGGGAGTCACATGATCCGATTTACTATTGTAAAGGAGCTTCTGGCTGCCTGGGGAGCATGAGTGTGCGTGTGAGTGGAAGCAGGCAGCCAGCTGACCGGCCGGCACCATCCGGGCAAGAGCCGGTGGTCATGGTGACATGGAGGAGGAAGCAGTCGGGCTCCGGGTAGACATGGAAGCTAGAACTGACAGGGTTTCCTAAAGGACTGGACGTGGGGTGGGAGGGAAGGGAGTCTAGATTCACGTTTTGCATGTGGATGTCCTGCTATTCCAACACTACTGAAAAGACTATCCAGGGGCGCCTGGGTGGCTCAGTCATTGAGCATCTGCTTTCGGCTCAGATCATGATCCCAGAGCCCTGGGATCGAGTCCTACACTGGGCTCCCTGCTCCTCGGGAAGCCTGCTTCTCCCTCTCCCACTCCCTCTGCTTGTGTTCCCTCTCTCGTTGTGTCTCTCTCTGTCAAATAAATAAATAAAATCTTTTAAAAAAGAAGAAGAAAAGACTATCCTTTCTCCATTGGATTACCTTTATTTACTCCTTTGTCAAAGAGGAGCTGGCTATGTTTATGTGGGTCTATGTCTGGGCTCTCCATTGTGTTCTGTTGCTCTACTCATCTAGCCTTTTGTCAATACTATACTGTCTTGACTAGTGCAGCTTCACATTAAGTCTTGGAGTCAGGAGGCATCTCCAAGATGCTCCGACGTCATTCTTCAATATTGCTATTCTGGGTCTTTTCCTCTCCATACATACCTCACAATAAGTTTGTCAATATCAACTAAATAATTTGCTGGGATTTTGGTAAAAGATTACATTTAACCTATAGACCAAGTTGGGAATGGGGTGCCTGGGTGGCTCAGTAGGTTAAGTGAGTGACTCTTGATCTTGGATTAGGTCTTGATCTCAGGGTTGTGAGTTCAAGCCCTGCATTGGACTCCACACCCAGGGTGGAGCCTACTTTAAAGGAAAAAAAAAAAAAAAGACCAACTTGGGAAGAACCGACATCTTATCAACACTAAGTCTTCCTATCCATGAACATGGACTATCTTTCCATTGAGCATGACTTAAACTTTTTTTTTTCCTTTTCCTTTTTTTCTTTTTTAACTGAGGGGCACCTGGGTGGCTTAGTTGGTTAGAAGACCAGCTGTTGATTTCAGCTCAGGTCATAATCTCAGAGTCATGAGATCAAACCCCACGTCAGGCTCCATGCTCAGCTCAGAGTCTGCTTGAGATTCTTTCCCTCTGTCTCTCCCTCCCCAAACTGGCTTGCTCTCTCTCTTTCTCTCAAAAATAAAAATAAAGGGGCCTTTGGATGGCTCAGTCAATTAAGTATCTGAATTCAGCTCAGGTTGTGATCTCAGGTCCTAGGATTGAGGCCCATGTCAGCCTCCTCCCTCAGCAAGGAGTTGGCATCTCCCTCTCCCTCTGCCCCTCCCCCCGCTCATGCTCCCTCCCTCTACAATAAATGAGCAAAATCTTTTTATTTTTTATTTTTTAAAATATTTTATTTATTGGGTGCTTGGGTGGCTCAGTCAGTTAAGCATCTGCCTTCAGCTCAGTTCATGATCCAAGGGTCCTGGGATCGAGCACCACATTGGGCTCTCTGCTTGGCAGGAAGCCTGCTTCTCCCTCTCCCATTTCCCCTGCTTGTGTTCCTGCTCTCTCTGTCAAATAAATAAATAAATAAAATATTTTAAAAAGATTTTATTTATTAGAGAGAGAGACAGAGAGAGATCACAGAGGAAGAAGCAGACTCCCCATTGAGCAGGGAGCCCAATGTGGGGCCTGATCCCAGGACCCTGAGACCATAGCCTGAGCCGAAGACAGACGCTTAACAGCTGAGCCACCCGGATACCCCAGCAAAAAAAATTTTTTTTTTTAAGATTTTATGTACTTATTTGACAGAGAGAGATCACAAGTAGGCAGAGAGGCAGGCAGAGAGAGTGAGAGGGAAGCAGGCTCCCCGCCGAGCAGAGAGCCCGATGTGGGACTCGATCCCAGGACCCTGAGATCATGACCTGAGCTGAAGGCAGCGGCTTAAACCACTGAGCCACCCAGGCGCCCCCAAAAAAATTTTTTAAGACTTGGGACACCTGGGTGGCTCAGTTGGTTAAGCGGCTGCCTTCGGCTCAGGTCATGATCCTAGCGTCCTGGGATTGAGTCCCATATCCGGCTCCTTGCTCAACAGGGAGCCTGCTTCTCCCTCTGCCTTGGCCTACCTCTCTGCCTACTTGTGATCTTTCTTTCTCCGTCTCTCTCTCTCTCTGACAAATAAATAAATAAAATCTTTAAAAAAAATTTTTTTTAAGACTTTATTTATTTGAGAGAGAGAAAGCTAGCATAAGCGGGGGGGGGGCAGAGGGAGAGGGAGAAGCAGACTCCTCACTGAGCAGGGAACCGCATGCGGGGTTTAATCCCAGGACCCTAGGATCATGACCTGAGCTGAAACCAGATGCTGAACCAACTGAGATACCCAAGCACCTCAATAAAACAAAACAGAACTTAAAAAAATAATAAATTAAAAAATAAAAAACACTTTATTGAATATATTAGGCAAATAACACTGCCTAAATTTAAGGTATACAATGTTACTTTGATACATTTATATGCTGCAATGATTGCCTTTGCAATACTGTTGCTATATTCATTATACTGTGCATTAAATCGCTATGGCTTATTTAAGACTCTTTACAATTCTGTACCCTTAAATATCACTTTTTTTTATTTTTTAAAATATTTTATTTATTTATTTGACAGAGAGAGATCACAAGTAGATAGAGAGGCAGGCAGAGAGAGAGAGAGAGAGGGAAGCAGGCTCCCTGCTGAGCAGAGAGCCCGATGCGGGACTCGATCCCAGGACCCTGAGATCATGACCTGAGCCGAAGGCAGGGGCTTAACCCACTGAGCCACCCAGGCGCCCCTTAAATATCACTTTTTGTCCCCAATTCCCTATCCCCTGGTAACCACCAGTTTACTGCTCTTTTTAGTTTGGCTTTTTTAGGCTTCATGAGTGATATTACATAGTGCTAGTCTCTCTGATGTCCCTCACTTGGCATTCTGTGCTCCAGGATCATTCACGTTGTTACAAATGGCAGGATATCCTCCTTTCTCATGGCTGAGCTGGATGTGGTATATGGACCAAAGCTCTTTTATCCATTTGTCATTTGATGGGCACTTAGGTTGCTTCCAGATCTTAGCTACTGTATAAATGCTTCAGTAAACTTGGTAGTGCAGGGGTGCCTGGGTGGCTCAGTCATTAAGCGTCTGCCTTCAGCTCAGGTCATGATCCTGGGGTCCGGGGTCTGAGGATGGAGCCCCGCACTGGGCTCTCTGCTCGGTGGGGAGCCTGCTTCACACTCTTCCACTCCCCCTGCTTGTGTTCCCTCTCTCACTGTATCTCTGTCAAATAAAAAAAATAAAATCTTTTTTAAAAACTATTTTATTTATTTGACAGAGAGAGATCACAAGTAGGCAGAGAGAGGGGGGAAGCAGGCTCCCCGCCGAGCAGAGAGCCCAATGCGGGGCTCCATCCTCAGACCCCGGACCCCAGGATCATGACCTGAGCCGAAGGCAGACGCTTAACCCACTGAGCTGCCCAGGTGCCCCCTAAATCTTAAAAAAAACAAAAAACAAAAAACAAAAAAACCAACTTGGGAGTGCAGCTCTCTCTTCAAAATCCCATTTTCTTTCCTTCTTTCTTTCTTTCTTTCTAAGATTTATTTATTTATTTCTGGAGAAAGAGGGCCAATGACAGTGGGGGGGGAGGGGCAGAGGGACAGACAGGGCTGTCAGATTGGGTAAGAAAGCAAGACCCATCCATACGCAGTCTACAAGAGACTCATTTTAGACCTGAAGACACCTCCAGACTGAAAATGAAACCCTTTTTTTAAAAAAAAGATTTTATTTATTTGACAGAGATCACAAGCAGGCAGAGAGGCAGGCAGACAGAGAGGAGGAAACAGGCTCCCTGCAGACCAGAGAGCCTGATGCGGGGCTCGATCCCAGGACCCCAAGATCATGACCTGAGCCAAAGGCAGAGGCTTTAACCCACTGAGCCACCCAGGCGCTCCTGAAACCCTCTTCTTAATCACTGCTTTCCCTCCTCTCCACCTCTGCAAACCAACCCAGCTCTTCCCCTGCGTTTCACAGGAAGAGAAGGCGTCTGGGAAAGAGGACCCAGTCTTGAGGGTAATTTGCCAACACATCTGTGAAAGTGATGGCCCAGTGCGGCTCACGTGGCTGAGCTAACCTCATGTGTCCTCTTCTCAAACACTGGAAATTTATGGCTGGACCTGACCCCTCTTTAAAGCTAAACTGACTTCCCCGCAGAGAAATTTCCATGTGCCATGTCTTGGTGTTTCAAGTTCAAAGCTGGTAGTCAGTCCTTCTCTGCTGGAAGTCAGTCCTTGTCCCAGTACAGCTCAGACCCCCACTCCGTCTTGAGGAGATGACCTGCCCGTTTCTAACCCCTTTATCCGGCCAACAGCAGTCTCACATCAGATTATATTATCAACTGATTCAGACTATATCATCAACTGATTCTCACGAGTGCCATTGTCCTTCCTCCCCGGAATGCCTGCCCGCGGTGTTTCCATGACCCTACCCGTGCCTGCTGCTCTCGGAAGGCTTCCCTCGGCTCTTCAGCGCCTCCAACAGAATCGGAGCTTCCAGTGGCTGCTGCTAGTCCCATCGCTCGGGGAAAGCTGCGTGTCAGATCTCAGCTCTCTTCCATTCGCCCTCACATCCTCTGCTGGGGAGGAAAGCTGCTTCTCCTAATTTCTGGTGACTTATTCTCCTACCTCGAGGTCCTTGTCCAAGCCCCTCCACTGACATGAACCCCCCTTACTTCATCTCTCTATGCCCCCACGCCCACCCCTTCACAGAGTCCAAGATGGGCACAGCGGCCTTCCCTACAAACCCCCTCCCCTGCAGCCCCCCTGCAGCCTCCCTCCAGGCCCCCTGCAAGGACTGCTGCATTTTGCAAGGAATTATCTTAGCTGCCTTGTTAGATGGCAAATATCCCAAGACGGTCTCTACCGTGACACGTATCCCCGTGGCTCGCCCAGTGCTTTGCACCCTGCGAGCACTGACTGTGAGCCAGCCATGTGCAGGATTCCTACGCACTGGCTTCCACCGAGGGCTTGCCGGGGAGAAAGCAGAAGACGCACACAGTAACTTTGTTCCACGATTCATTTAGTGGGCTGGGGCAGGTGAGTGAACAACAGGCCACGGGACAAGGCCGGGAGAGTACAGTTCTTGCTTCCCCTCCCAGGAGACAGCTGTGTCATGGACGCTTGTAAGTTTTCCAAAATAGCCATCTGCTGTTGGGCGAGCTGGGCCTGGAGCTGGAGATTGGCGTACATACACTCCAGGAGTCCCAGGCATTCCGTGGGCTTGTGGCCAACTCCTGAGGGAGAGCAGAGGAGGTGCACCGGGGGCAGGAGGGAAACCGCGGCAGGGAGGGCTCCGGTCGTCCCCGCACAGCTCAGTCCGCACACACCCGTGTCCGGCTGTCCCCCACCCGGCCACGCTATTTTAACTGGAAAACCGTCACCGGGATTTGTTACTTTCTCCCTTGCTAAATTTCTTCCCATAGTACTTGTGATCATACGGCCTGTTCTGCACTTATTTAATGGTTGTCTAAGCCCCCCTCTAGAATGTTAGCTCCGGGAAGGCAGGAAGTTCTGATTCATTCACTGTTCTACCCCCAGCACCCAGAAGCGTGCTGGTGTCTAAGTATTCAGAACACACTGATGAGTGAGTGAGACGATCTGTGATCCTTCCCCAGCCTGGCGCGGCGTGGGGTCAGCGGGGGCCCGCAGTCCCTCCTGTCGTCTCACGTCACTCTGCTACTGTTCTCAACGACTACAGCCGAGTCCTGGGTAACTCTGGCAGTGATGTGCCTACTTCTTGTGTATTTATCGGCCTTGGCTCCTTTGCTGAACTGAGGTCAGCAAACACTCTTGTCATGACCTGTCAGATAACCTGGTGCCTGGTTAGGCTCCCTGCAGGTGTCTGAAACACCCATGGCTTTCCCCACGGGAATGCGAACGACTGCCTACCGTTTCCTTCCCTGGCCGCTTTTTAACTAAAGTTACTAGCGAGCAATACAATTTTCCCTTCAGTGCCGCGTAGCCCAGTAAGTATGCGAATAAGGAAACCAACACAAATGGGCAGAATCCGGAAGAAGATGCCATCACTTGACCTGAATAATCAGCAAGCTGCCAGCGACCCGGGTTGGTACCAGATCAACCTGGGGAGAGCTCAGGCCACTTCCTGCGTGCAAGCCCTCCCCCTCCAGCGCTGGGTCCCTTGGGAAAACCACCCCCCTATCCTTACCTGAGGGCGGCTTTGTTTTCTGGATGTTCAGGGAAGTGGCCGGTGGGGAACTTGCTGGGAGATTGATAAAGCTAGGGGAGGGTTTGGCTCGACAAAGAGGCACAGCATTACTTTCCTCTTTGGCTGGAACAAAATCAGAGGCAACTAATCAGAGTCATTTCTCACGAGGGATGGCCTTTCTAACTCGACCCCTGCCTTTGGTCTATGAACACAGGTACCAAGGCCCTGCGCTGAGTGGCTCCAGAGGAAGTGACGTAAGACAGACAAAAGAAAACCACAGTGGGAGTAAGGGAAGCCAAGCAGGGATGGGCTCAGCCAACATCTGCAAGTTCTCGTGGACGCGTGCCACGTGCTTACTCCTATGCGCATCACAGGGTCTCGAACTCGTGGCTTCCCAGGGACTCTCTCTTTGGTAGACGAATAGCACACTGATGACGAAACGTGAGATATAACCACTCAAGGACCGGGGCGCCTGGGTAGCTCAGTGGGACAGGCCTCTGCCTTCGGCTCAGGTCATGGTCTTGGGTCCTGGGATGGAGCCACATATCAGGCTCCCTGCTCAGCAGGGAACCTGCTCCCCAGCCCCTGCCTGCTTGTGATCTCTGTCAAATAAATACATAAATAAATAAAATCTTAAAAAAAAAATAACCACCCAAGGACCTAAACAATGCGCTTCTGACAGTCTGGGTGAAAATGAGAACTTTGTTGCTATTATTGTTCTTATCATCTCTAAGATTTATTTATTTGAGAGAGAGAATCTCCAGCAGACTCTGCCCTGAGCATGGAGCCAGGTGCAGGGCTACGATCTCACGACCTGGAGATCACGAGCCGATCCTAAATCAAGTCAGACCCTCAGCCAACTGCGCCACTCAGGTGCCTCGAAAACCAGGCCTTTTATCTCGTAGTTATCCTAAGTCTGTGACTGGATGCAGAAATGGATGCTTTCGGAAAGGAACAAGAGCTCAAGACAAGTCCGGGAGTCAGGGAAGACCCCAGGCCGGGAGAGGGCATCTACCGGGAAAGATACCTCAAGTGGGGAGGAAGGAGGCTCAGCAGAGCAGCTGAGCCGCGGGGGGCCCTTCACAACCATGAGTCTGAGACGTCAGGCCTTCTCCTGAGGCCGGTGAAAAGCCCCTGAGCCTTTTAGGATCAGAAAATGTGATAAAAACTCTCTTTGATTAATCTACAGGCATTAAAAGAGGCTGGATGTGAAAGAAGTTCTTGAACGGGGAAATACACAACCTTTGGCACAAAAAATTAAGTTAGAAGGAAAAGTGCATTTGTAGGGAGAAGGTCATGAGTCCCACAGAAGACGTGTCAATTTTGTTTAGTGAGCAACACCTCCTCTGGAAAAACTACTCTTCTCAGATTCCAGGCCATTCTGGTTGGGACCACACCAGGCCCCGCTCCCCAGGAGGAAAGGGCGTGGGACCCAACACAGGCCGACCATGGTATCTCATCCTCCTCGGCAATGTGGCTGATCCAAGCGTAAGCACGAGGGGCCAGATGGGAGTGCACAGCCGGCTCCTGCTGTCCAAGCGGCTTGCTTTCTTCTGATCTGCTGTGCTGGGGAAATGCGAAGTTGGGGCTGAGGAAAGCTACTGAATTTGGCCAGCATGCCGCAAGGAGCAGACACAAGCAAGCGAGCACAGACAAGAGCGCAGGGGAGAGATGGACGGACAGACGGCTGCAGGCACCATGTCCCTCAGTGCAGTCCCGGACGCCCCTGCTCCTGCAGGGACTCCTTCCTGTCCTGTGACCATCTCAGCCTCCCTCCCAACTGCACAAGCCTCTGAATTTCCTTGTTTACCCAAGGGAGTCTGAGTTGGGTTCCCATCAGATTAACGTAACTCACATTTTGGACATACAGAATGAGTGGAGACGAGACAGTCCAAGTAGAGATGCCTAGAAAAACAGCCAGAAGTGGCACTGAGCTTAGGGGAGAAAGGTCAAACTGCCAGGCCAGCCCCAAAAAGGGGATGAAGAAGGTGCAAAAATAAATCAGCTCTCTAGAGTGAAAAAGCGGGAGAGCAAAATCGGGACCTTGGGGAGCTCTTCCTCGGGAGTGTGAAGGTGAGAAGGAAGCGGTCAAGTGTACAGAGAGGCAGCGGATGGAGAGGCAAAGCGGCTGGGTCTCCGGGAGAGCCCACGAGTCACTGCCGGACCGAGATCAGGAGGACAGAAAGACGGACTCCACCGGTTCACTTACACACCTAGGAGACAGCCCGATGCCTGTGAGCGTCCACCACTTGACGAGGCCACAGCAAGCAGACCCACGTGGTTGCGACTCTCAGGGAGCTGCCAGCCCTGCGGTGTAGACACTAAGCAACTGAGCGTGTGTGTCATTCCACCGGGAAGTGTGAGAGAACACCGAACCTAGAACCCATCTGGGCAGCCGGGGACTGTGTTCCCCGAAGCAATCCTGTCTCAGCCGGAACCTGGAGATGAAGATACAGGACGGCTGTCTTCAGAGGAAACAAGCCTGGGGCAGAGGTGTGACAGGTAGGTTGAATGAAGGAAGACGTCATGTTCTTGTCCTTAACTCCAAGTGCAACAGAGGAGGGGCCCCCCCCCAGCAGGGGGCAGGGAGTCCTCACAGCCCGGTGCCAGGCTGAGGCCCTCTCTACTTGGAGACTCACTGAGCCTATGAAAATGCAAATCTGTTGGGGCACCAGGGTGGCTCAGTGGGTTAAAGCCTCTGCCTTCGGCTCAGGTCATGATCCTGGGGTCCTGGGATGAGCCCCGCATCGGGCTCTCTGCTCAGCAGGGAGCCTGCCTCCCCTCCTCTCTCTCTGCTTGCCTCTCTGCCTACCTGTGTTCTCTGTCAAGTAAAATAAAATCTTAAAAAAAAAAAAAAGGCATATGAAAATGCAAATCTGTTTTATTCCCTACTACTCCTGGTGACGGTGAAGGAAATTCATCTTTGGGGTTTTTTTAGGCTGCGCTTGTGCATTTTCCAAGCCCTGCTGCAGGCCCCGCATCTCCTTTTCCCCACGTCTCATCTGTCATTTGAAGGCTCATGCAGGATGGTACGAAGACAGAAGCTGAAACTAGGGGTCTCGAGATTATTGTCACAATTGGAAAAAAATCTAACTTTAAGTTCCATACAAATGCACTTGTCCACAATTCAGTCCCTTCCCAGGTAGAGGAGGATGTATTTTCCACCAGGTTGGAAGGTGTGACGGTGGGAGGAATAGTGACACACGGGGCACGTGAAGGAACCACACCTCCGACAACACAAAGGGGAAGGAGGCTGGGAAGCAGCATCGCGACGCAGAACACAGAAAATAAAGGGAACAGGTGCTTTATGGACATTTTCTGTTTCTCACGATGACCGTAAGAAGTAGGTAGCTTTCTCCACATTTTAGCTGAAAAAAACTTAAGTTAGGAAATTTGCTTAGGATTCCACAACTAGCCACGTGGCAGTGCCGGGGTTAAGTGCGGGCCTGGGGGCTCCATGGTCATGCTCTTTACCAGCCCCGACGACTGTGGAGAGTGTTAGTCTGCTCTGTCTAAGCTGTGACTCAGCCGGTGGGAGTCGTCTACCCCACCCACGGTTAAGTGTCTGGTTCTGCAGTCGCTGCTCCAGGCACCTCCCAGTCCGCTGAGTGGGACTGAGTGGGACTGCGCCCCCCCCCCCCCAGTATCTGTTTACTCTTCCCAACACTAGGTCTCCCGGAATCCCTGCACATGAGAGTTCTAAGCAGTAAGAGGGAAAACAATGTATTCCCTCAGCGTGTGTTGGCAACTATCATGTAACATCCGGTTCTAGGCACTGCGAATACAGCAATGTTCCCACTTATTTATTTTTAAAGGAAGGTCTACGCCCAGAATGGAACTCAAACTCATGACCCTGAGCTCAAGAGGCACAAGCGCTCTTGGGAAGACCGCACGGCGCCCCAGCGACGGTTCCATTTAACGGGAAACCGCACAACAGCTACAAGCAGGTTCCGCTTAAGGGACAGAACAGGAAAAAAATACACACAAGCAGAATCACTTTGCCACATTCGGAGCAACGAGCGAGGCCTGGCTTTGCTGTGTGCGCTGCGGGTGGGTGCGGGGCCTCGGACACACACCTTTTCCGTCGGGACGGCCAGCGCGCTGCTCCATCGGGACACCAGCAGGTGTGGTGCCTGCGGAAGAAGCACAGCGTTACAGGCCCGACAACCCGCGCTGTCCCTCTAGCGACAGTCTGGGCTCTCTCCGGCGCATCTCGGGAGGCGCACGCGGGAAGGTCGGTCCTGTCCTACGTCACCGCCAAGTGGGCGCGGCCGCGGAGGCGCCCGCGCTCTCCCGCTCCTGCTAGTTTGGAAGCAGGTCTGTCACCACTGCTCCCTCTTCAGGACAGAGCAGTCGTGACCTACGCCCAGACCGTCCCCAAGAGCCTCCCGCGAGCGGGGGTTCCACCGCGGCTCCGTCCCGCACAGCGGCCCCCTTCCTGCCCTGCGAGGCCCTGGCTCCCCACCATCTCCGTGGGCGGGAGTGCGGCGCAGGAGGAGGGCGCGGGAGCCCCGGGGGCGCGCTCCGGGCCGGACAGCGGGAAGCACCTGCGGAAGGAGCGCGAAGGGCGCGCGGGGACTCGCCGCGCGCCCCGAGAAGGGCTCTGCCACCCAGTCGGCCCCAGAGACCAGCTCCCGAGGCGGCCCGCGCCGCGGCTCCTCCCGCAGCTAAGGCTGGAAAGGGCCCCCCGCGGCCCCAGCGCACCCCGCACGCCGGCCGGCTCGGGCACCTCACCTGCGCTGTTACTCTAAAGCCTCCCGCCCAGCACCCACCCTCGTAGTTGACACACATGCGCAGTGGCGCGCCGGCCAACTGCCCCGGCCTCCGCGCTTGCGCCGACCTGCGCGCCGCACGCGGCCGGGAGCGGCCACCCTACTGCGCAAGCGCCCGCGCCCTCCCCGTGCCATCACCGCGCGCTCTCCATCTAGCTTGCACGGCCGTTCTGGCGTAGAGGGCGGGGCTAAGGAAGCCGATTGGTCGGTCTTCGTGCCGGTCAATGAGCTGGCTGCGGTGATTGGCAGCGACCCGGAGGGTAGCGGGTTAAGGTGTGAGCCTTGAGGAGGCAGCGTTTTCTGGGCTTCTCTCTGCTTCTCTCTCTCCAGAAGGTTCTGCCGGTGGCCCCAGCTCTGGGTACCGGGCTCTGCGTCGCGCCGCCATGATGGGCCATCGTCCGGTGCTCGTGCTCAGTGAGTTGGGAGGAAGCCGGGGCAGGGACCCCCTTTCCACCCTTTCCCCCCCCCAACTTCGCCGTGGGGCCCCAGCCCGGTCCGGCCCGGGTCCGGCCGCGCAGCCTTCCCGTCGTCGTGCGCCTCGGAAGCTCCCTCTGCCGCTCCCCCGAGTGCCCCGAGCCCGGTCCCTTGTCTCCCTGCCCCTGGCCGAGCCGCCGGGCTGCGGGCACTCGCGCTCTCCGCGCCGCCGCACCCCTGCTCGCGTGGTTTTCGGTGCGGGGCTGGGGAGTGGGATGTGGCCTGGCCTGGCCTGGCTTCGGCGCCGTGGCCGGTGGGTCCGTGGCCCGCGGGGCCCCGCCGGATCGCCTGGCTCGAGCGTCCGGTCCTTACTGAGGGCTTAGCAGCCTGTCCTCGTGGGATGGGGGGATTAGGTGACGGGGTGAGCTGCTGAAAAGGGGGTCTGCGCACAGCCAGTGGTACCGTGGTCAGGCTCAGTGACAGCCCCCGGGGGTCACCCTCCAGCGACGCGCTGCGGGGGTCCGGCCTGGATGTAATTCGTCCCGCGGCGTCCTCTGCGCTGCGATCTCCTGCGGAGTTTTCCTGAATTCCCTTCTAAGGAGCGCCACCTCCATTGTCTTCCCTTGGGCTGTTCCCATTTTTCGGGTAACTTCTGTACCCGAGCTACAAGCTCTTGTCCCTCCCTTACGGTTTTCGGTATACAAAATGCAATAACGCGATTTTCTCCGTTTTCCCTGTACCTAGGAAATAATTTTTCAGAAAAAAAAAAGGTTCACCTAACTGGGGCAAAGCCGCGTTCCTTCTGTTCAGTCTGCCGGACAGCCCATGAGGGATTTAGTTATGGCAGCCTGAAACGGGGATCTAAATTCAGAGGGTCCTGAGCGTGTAGATTTGATGGGACTGGGTGAAAATTTTACCCGTTTAACGTGTAGGGAGTGTGTAACTTGGGAGAGGAGGGAAATCAGCATTATGTTGGTTTGGTTGGAGCCACGGGCTTGTCTCCATTGGGAGGGCCCAGGGGTGAGTGGTGCATCGTGAAGCCTCTTTCCGGTCTGGGTTTATCCCTGGCACTAGTGGCTAGACCCGAGTAGCCCTGGTCAGAATACGTGCTTAGCTCTGGCTGGTGGTAGGGGGTCCCTGAGACTTTCCTATTATATCCAAGCGTGGAGCGAGTGTATCTTGTAAACCGAGCCCTTCAGAGCATATTCTCATTACACAGCACACCGCGGGGGCACGTCAGTAATACGCTGGGACCGTCAGTGTGATTCCTTCTGCCCAAGTAGGAAGATAGGAACCCCCAAGCCTCTTCCTCTTTTACACAAAGCGGTGATTGATGCTTTTTTTAGGTCACCGGTCCTTTGAGAATTGATAGATCGAGAGCCCCTTCCCAGACAAGAACACAGTATCTCCCCATTTTCTCCTAACCTCCAGGAGTTCGCCATTCCACTAGGGCCCATTCGTGGACCTCAGGTTCTGAATCTGCTGTTAATACGGAACGTTTGGTTCGTGGAAGGCAATGAGCAGGGTTCCAAAGTTGAAGTGTTAGGGATCGTTTGTATGGCAGGGGTTGACGAAGAAGTAGCCACGAGTACATATTCTTACTTTTTTAACGGTTTATTAAGGTATGTCAACACAGGAACGTACGCGTATCTGGACGGTTCGGTCGATGAGGGTTGATCTTCGTTACGTCTGTAAAACCTGTGTGTGTTTTTATTTTCAAAGGTCAGGGAATGAGAGTGGGTGAATACACAGTGGGTGAATCCTGGTCTGTTGCATTTTGTTTTATCTGTTTTAGGCCAGAACACAAAGCGTGAATCTGGAAGAAAAGTTCAATCTGGAAACATCAATGCCGCTAAGGTAGTGTGTCTTTTAAGTAGTTTAAAGTTGATTAGTTTGCCTCCAGCTGCCTTCCCTGGTACTTTTGTATTCATTTGCAGTTAGGCAGAAGAAAATCTTTCAGGCCATTTCTCTTATGGTGGTAGGTAGAAGGATACCCTCCCACAGTGAGTTAGGCCTAATATCTGGGCATAATTCTGTTAATGTATATTGTTTTGTAACCTGCTTGTGTCCGCCTGCCATTCCCCACGAGTTACTTGAGGGGAAGGACTGTCTTCCCGTTAGCATTCCTAGTTCCCACTGTAGGTCCTGGCGGGGTACTGAGCACATGCTTCTGCATGAAAGAATGAAACCGCCCCAGAGCCGATTCAGCGCAGTGTGGAGGCCCCTGTCGTGGGAAGAAATGCTAACACGTGGACCCGCAGTTGCCTGAGTTTCGGGAACCTGAAGCTCCGGAAGCCACGTTCTCTTTTCCTGTGAAAAATTCTTTCTGCGTCCACCCTGAAATCGCTCCTGGGGGAGAAATAGCAGCCCCGAGCGTGTGACGTCCTGTACGGAACGTGCCTTCTAACACCCACACTCAAGGGCCTTCTGACCAGTGGTACGTGTCTGTTGTTTTCTTTTTGATAGACCATTGCAGATATCATCCGCACGTGCTTGGGACCCAAGTCCATGATGAAGGTAGGCCTGTCCCTTCCTGAATGTTCTGACTTCAGATTTCTCCTGTCTGTCACCTGGAACAGGTGTAACTTAGGTATGACTTACTTTTGTTCTAGATGCTTTTGGACCCAATGGGAGGCATTGTGATGACCAATGATGGCAACGCCATTCTTCGAGAGGTGTGACTTCGTTTCGCTTTCCAGTGTTCGCTTCGGCAGCACGTACACTAACATTGGAACGTTTTGCTTTCTAACGATTTTATGAAGGATCCGTAAAATTATATATGCATGATAGTTTCTTAGGACTGCTGTGTCTTTAAACAGGAATGTATTTTCTCATAGAGTGGAGGCTAAAAGTGCAAAATCAAGGTGTCAGCAGGGCCCTCCTCCTTCCGAAAGCTTGAGAAAACAATCTGTCTTTGGTGCTATCTGATGGGTGACCGCAGTCTGTGACATTCCTTGGCCTGTGGGCTCAGGCTCTCTCTTTTTTTTTTTTTTTTTAAGATTTTTATTTATTTGACAGCAGGCACAAACAGGTGGAGGGGCAGAGGGAGAGGGAGAAGCAGGCTCCCCGCTGAGCAGAGAGCCTGATGTGTGGGGCTCCATCCCAGGGCCCTGAGATCATGACGTGAGCCGAAGGCAGAGGCTTAACCCACTGAGCCACCCAGGCGCCCCCTGTCTCCTTCTCTGTTGTTATAGGCCAATCTCCTGTTCTGGCTCTATTATAAGGACAACAGTGGTTGGATATAGGGTCTGTTGTTGTATCATGCCTGATCTAATTTGTAGATCTTGATTACATCTGCAAAGACCGTGTTTCAGTAACATTCCCATTCACAGTTTCCAGAGGGTAGGACTTCAGCTGTCCTTTTGGAAAATACAGTTCAGCTGCAACAGTGGGGCTCCCAGAAAGTAAGCTATGAAAGAGGCTGTTCTGTCTTTGAGAAACTTGAGTAGTTGAGTTGGGACGCATTTTTCCCTAAAAAGAGGGGGACTTGGAGAGAGGATTCACTTAGACATATTGGAGAGCCCTTAAAATCATTTAAGCTGTGGTGAAACGGTGCTGGTTAAGGGAGAGAATATAACAGCTCAAGAGTCAGGACCAAGTGGAGTGGGTTCCGCGGTCTTTGAGTAGTGCTGATTCCGTGGCAATCTGCGTTTTCCTTCTCAGATTCAAGTCCAGCATCCAGCAGCCAAATCCATGATTGAAATCAGCCGGACGCAGGATGAAGAGGTTGGAGATGGGACCACATCAGTAATTATTCTCGGTAAGAGGAGGACAGCAGTGCCGATAAGGGAAGCTCGATTGAAACATGAGGTTTTTTTCTTTTTTCCTTTTTTTTTTTTTTTAAGATTTTATTTATTTGGAGCACCTGCCCGGGTAGCTCAATCATTAAGCATCTGCCTTTGGCTCAGGTCATGATCTTGGGGTCCAGGGATCGAACCCGACATCGGGCTCCCTGCTCAGCGGGAAGCCTGCTTTTCCTTCAGTCTTGCTTGTGTGTGCGTGCTCTCTCTCTCCCTCTCTCTGTCAAGTAAATAAATAGTCTTTTTAAAGATATACATGTTTATCAGAGAGAAAGACAAAGAGATCACAAGCAGTGGGGAGGGGTACAGGGAGAAGGGGCCTATGTAGGACTTGATCCCCATGACCTGAGCTGAAGGTAGACGCTTTACCTACTGAGCCACCCACGTGATCAAAACATGAAGATTTTTTCGGAAATAACATCTGTGTCCTATTTTAAGAAGGAAATTATTACCCGTCCATTAATTACAACTATTTAAATAATTTATTGGTAATTTTTTGTGTATTTTATCCAAGTGAGCATAAAACATTTATCATAGTGTAGGATGAACTAAAAACCTGGTTGAACAAAATACAGTGGGTTCCTGTCATTCACAGTAAGTTGCATTCTGGAAAGTCACCACAGACGCTGAATTCGCAAACGTTAAACCGTCTGTCCTGGAGTAGATACGTGTTAGGCTCCTATGAGCCTCTTCACACACTCTTTAATGAATGTATACCTTACTGTATTTGTTTGAGAGGAGAGGGGAGCAGGGGAGAGGGTGAGGGCAGAGGGAGAGAAAGCCAAGCAGAGTTCCCGCAGAAACGGGAGCTTGGAGCCTGATAGGGTGCTCAGTCCCACCACCGTGAGATCATGACAGCTGAAACCAAGAATCAGGTGCCCTTATACCTTACTTAATGTGAGGGGGTTTTTTTGTTTTATTTATTTCTATTTCTTTTTAATTTTTAGAAAGGTTTTATTTGGGGGAGAGAGAGAGTGATGGAGAGCACGAGCAGGGAGGAGAGGTGGAGCAGGCTCGCTACTGAGCAGGAAGCCTGATATGGCCACAGTCCCAGGACTTTGGGATTAGGACCTGAGCCAAAAGCAGATGGTTCCCTGACTGAGCCAACCCTCAGCCTCCCCTACTTATTTTTTAAAGTAATCTCCCAGTTCACCGGGGTGGCTCAGTTGGTTAAGCATTTGCCTTTGTCTAGGATCATGATCTCAGGGTCTTGGGATTAAGTCCTGCATTAGGCTCCTTGCTCAAAGGGGAGCCTGCTTCTCCCTCTGCCTGCCGCTCCCACTGCCTGTGCTCCCGCATGAGCCAGTGCTCTCTCTCTGACAGATAAATAGAATTATAAATAGAATAAACAACCAACCAAATAAATAATCTCTATTCCCAGCATGGGGCTTGAACTCATAACTGTAAGATCAAGAGTTGACGCTTTTCCAAGTGAGCTAGCCAGGCGCCCCTCAGTTTGTTTTTTGTTTTGTTTTGTTTCTGTGTGGTTTTTTTTTTAAGTTTTTATTTACTTATTTTGCAGAGAGAAAGAGATCACAAGCAGGCAGAGAGGCAGGCGGGGGTGTGTGTGTTGCAGGCTCCCTGCTGAGCAAAGAGCCTGGTTCGGGGCTCGATCCCAGAACCCTGAGATCATGACCTGAGCCGAAGGCAGAGGCTTAACCCACTGAGTCACCCATGCACTCCTCGGTGTGTTTTTTTTTTAAGACACCCTATGGGGGCTCCAGTGTGGCTCAGTCAGTTAAGTGTCAGACTCTTGGTTTTAGCTCAGGTCATGATCTCATGGGTCCTGAGGTCAAACCTGGCATCAGGCTCCGTGCTGAGCAGAGTCTGCTTGAGAGTTTCTCTCTCCTTCTCCCTCTTCCCCTCCACGCACTTGCACAGGGGCATGCACACGCGGTCTCTCTTTCTCACATAAATAAATTTTATTTATTTTTAAAAGTTTTATTTATTTGAGAGAGCAAGGGATCATGAGTTGGGGGAAGGATAGAGGGAGAAGCAGAGTTCCCACTAAACAGGGAGCCTGGGGCACCTGGGTGGCTCAGTGGGTTAGGTATCTGCCTTCGGCTCAGGTCATGATCTCAGGGTCCTGGGATCGAGCCCCGAACCAGGCTCTCTGCTCAGCAGGGAGCCTGCTTCCCTCTCACTCTCTCTGCCTGCCTCTCTGCCTGCTTGTGATCTCTGTCTGTCAAATAAATAAAATCTTTAAAAAACAAAACAAAACGCAGGACTCGATCCCAGGAACCAGGGATCATGACCCGAGCTGAAGGCAGATGCTCAACTCACTGAGCCACCTGGGCGCTCCACAGTAAATAAATTTTTAAATAAAAATAAGGACACATTATGTAACATACGTTGCTGATTCATTGAACTCACAGCCAGTAGCACCGTAACTCACACCTAAACAGAGCTTTTGTAATGTGGGGTTTTCTCTGTAAGGCACGTCACACTCTTCTTGCACTTAGGAAAGCTGGACTGGACTGGAGTGCTATACTTGGGCCAGTTTAAACAGTGAAGTCAACAAAAAGCACAGAAACGTGAACCTGTACCGTATAAAGTGTGGGCGCTAAAGCGGGGCAGGGCATCGCATCACGTGACTCGAGTGTTCCTCTTAGCACGTGTGTGAGGGACCATGAAAATACTCCTGATTTGGGGCTCAAAAATAACATTTTATTTACTTATTTAAAATATTATATTGAATTATTTGACAGAGACAGAGAGGGAACACAAGCAGGGGGAGTGGGAGAGGCAGAAGCGGGCTTCCCGCTGAGCAGGGAGCTGGATGCAGGGCTCGATCCCAGGACCCTGGGATCATGACCTGAGCCGAAGGCAGATGCTTAGCAACTGAGCCATCCAAGCGCCCCTATAAATAACATTTTAGCCAGTTGTGAGGTTGACAAATGTTGACAATGAGTCTTGACCATACATGTTTTAATAACTGAGCTTTCCATTTTCTGTAGGATCATAAAGGATCACTTCTAAAAATGTGACGTTGCTTTTATTTCTCTGTGTGTTTTAAGTTGATGGAGAAATGTTTATAATCAGGGCATTTATTTTTTAAAATCTGATTTCAGTAATACATTGTATTACCAGTCCCAGGGGTACAGGTCTGTGAATCGTTAGGCTTACACACTCCACAGCACGCACCATAGCACATGCCCTCCCCAGTGTCCATCACCCTGTCTTCCCCCTGCCCCCCTGACCCCCTCAGATTAAGAGTCTCTTAGGGTTTGTCTCCCTCCCGATCCCATCTTGTTTCATTTTAAGGAAACGACTCTGGAACAGAGGTCGGCTTGTGATGCTGGCTCGCGCGCCTCGAAGTAGAGTGCAGTAACCGAAGTGTTGTCTTAGCTTTGAAAGCGATGCTTTCCGTTCGTTTTAGCAAGTGCAGAGTTGGGTGGAGATGTAGTGCCGTCCCCACCAACTCAGCACTTGGTTATTTTCCGAGGGAGCGTGCGCTGGGGTGGAGGAGGAGCAGAGGGAGAGAGAGGAGCTCCAGCAGACCCCCTCTGATCGGAGCCCAACCCAGGGCTCCGTCCTCTGGCCCTGAGATGACCTGAGTCGAAACCCAGGGTCTGACGCTTAACCGGGAGAGCCACCCAGGTGCCCACTAAGCATTTGTTCAGCCCCAGTTCTCTTTGAGGAGTGAAAATTAGGTGTGGCTAGTTCTGTGCTTGGAAGGAAAATTTGGAGGAGGCAAGAGGGAGGACAGACTCCATGCGCTTCCTCACTGTTCTGTGACTGCGGATGAGCGGTGGTCGCCAGGCAGGATTTCCGAGCTCCTGACCTCGTTGAATTTCCCCGCGAGATAAGGGGGTTAAGTATCCACGAGTCTAGGTAGCTCTGATAAAGAAGACCCTGCTGTTCCTAGAGTCATTTTTCTTTTCTTTTTTTTTTTTTTAAAGATTTTATTTATTTGACAGACAGAGATCACAAGTAGGCAGAGAGAGAGAGGAGGAAGCAGGCTCCCCGCTGAACAGAGAGCCCGATGTGGGGATCGATCCCAGGACCCTGGGACCATGACCTGAGCCGAAGGCAGAGGCTTTAACCCACTGAGCCACCCAGGCGCCCCTTTTATGTGTATTTTGTTTTTAGTACAAAAATATTTGTATTTTGTTTGTTTATGTGTAGTTTTGTTTTATGTGTATTTCTCTGCCTCCTAGGTGTTGAGATAATCATAAGCAAGTCGTTTCGTTTTTCCCTCTAGAGTCTTTGGGGGGAGAAAACGTCTCCTTTTGCTTAGAAAACTGGTGACAAACGCTGGTCTTGAAAGAGCACGTGAACAAACTGCTCAGTCTTTGCTCTCTGAAGCGCGTCTGGTGAGGGTGTTTTCTTGCTGGATTGCCGCGTATGAAGTGTGAAAGTTGGATTACAAAAAGATTTTATTAACAGACCATTGGCATAGGTTTGGGGACCATCTATTTTAGGGAGAACGATAAGGTATTCTTAGAAGTCTCATGAAGTTGCCTGAAGTCTCGGTGCTTCTAAAACAACCACGATGGCTCGTGTGTCTCTTTCCAGCCGGGGAGATGCTGTCCGTGGCCGAGCACTTCCTGGAGCAGCAGATGCACCCGACGCTGGTGATCAGCGCGTACCGCAAGGCGCTGGACGACATGGTCAGCACCCTTAAGAAGATCAGGTACTGACGTCAGAGACCCGCCGTCGGCCGTGGGGGCCTGGAGGACGGACGTGTTCCGCGGTGGCCGAGGAAGGCTAGGCGCATCAGCAGGGCTTTACCCTGTAGTCCTGTATGCGAGGAAGAGAGAGGAGGAGAGCAGAAGGACAAAGGACCGTGACCGGACACAAAGCAGACAGAGGGAGTTGGGTTCAGTCCTTCTGAGTGTCTTCAGGTTACATGCGGTTTGCTTGTTCCCCTGTCCGGGCTGCCATGGAAAATGCGTAGCAAATAGACCTCACTTCTCAAAGCTCAGATGCCGGTGGGGGGGATTAGTTGAAGAGCTAGGTGACTAATTATTGAGGATTTAATACTAAAGTGTTCTACCATCACGTGTGACCGTGCCTCACACCGTTGACTCTCTAGGAAAATGTTGCGGAGGGAGGCGGCCGGCGTTTTCCGTTAAAGTCCAGACGGGTGGGACTGAAAATTCTGTCCGAGGCCCATCTAGGAATCAGAGAGCTTGCTGCTCGTCTGCTGCGCACCAATAGGGTAACGATAGGAGTGTGGAAAGGCAGGACTTCTAAAATCAGAGGATGTTAGGTCATGCCATAATGCAGAAAGTCTTTGGTGTAAAAATTCTGTGTAAGATCTGTAACGATCTACTCCGACATACTGCACGTGTGTGGTTGGGTGTTTGGTACATACGCCTCAAGTGACTTGGCGAGCCATGTGTCGTAGTCCTGCTAAGAGACAGAGTGTGTGATGAAGTCTTTCTAGCACTTTTAGGGAATGTGGTGTTTGCCTAAAATTATTTTTATGAAGTAAGCTGTAAGAATGTAGAGATAACCGAAGGATTTATTGAGTTTGTGGAGCTGAATTGCTAGTTCTTCTTATCAAACAATAATTGTCTGAATGTCTTGGGTGATACTTGTAGAGCTGTTGTTTCTTCTCTAAAATCCATAATTTTGGGGGCGCCTGGGGGGCTTAGTCGGCAGAGCATCTTCCTTCGGCTCAGGTCATGATCTCAGGGTCCTGGGATCAAGTCCTACATCGGGTTCCTTCCTCAGCAGAGAGTCTGCCTCTCCCTCTGCCCCTCCCCCAGCTCATGCTCTCTGTCTCAAAAAAAAAAAAAAAAAAAAAAAAAATCCAGGGGCGCCTGGGTGGCTCAGTGGGTTAAAGCCTCTGCCTTCGGCTCAGGGCATCATCTCAGGGCCCTGGGATTGAGCCCTGCATCGGGCTCTCTGCTCGGCGGGGAGCCTGCTTCTCCCTCTATTTCTGCCTGCCTCTCCACCTGCTTGTGATCTCTCTCTGTCAAATAAATAAATAGAACCTTTAAAAGAAAAATTCATAATTCACCAACTGTGTAATGATAGCGTATCATATGCCTTACACTGTTACATGAAAATTTGGCTTAGATGGTGTCCAGGGTCTTGGAGAACTTCAGTTTTATGGCTGCAGATAGTCTTACCGCATTCAAGTGGGTGCTGCTGTTAGGAAAGACTGAACACAGACGCACCATGTGGTTCTCCGCAGAGTCAGCTGCTCGAGGATAGTGCAGGCCGAGGGGGATTTCCAGGACGAGCTCTTGGCATTTACTAGCTGTGGGATAAGGTGTCAGAGGCAAAATGTGTTTTGACCCAAGTTATAAAAGTTGAGTTTATTTGGTTGAAGCAGAAGGTAAAGAACAGATCATTTTTCTGTAAACCCTTAAGTCTGGAGGCTCGTCAGGCATGAGGAGAGACTGCTCAGATTTGAGATAGCTTCCAGGGATGGGTTAGTTGCAATCTTGTCGAAAGGCAGGGGGAGGGACAGTTCTGCCCGTTGGCCCCCCCGGTCCCCAGGCTGTAGACGAGGGACTTCTCGACCGTCCGAGCCGTCCGCTGAGCCCACTGCCTGCCTCTTCCTCCAGTACCCCTGTGGACACCAGTAACCGCGACGTGATGCTGAACATCATCAACAGCTCGATCACCACCAAAGCCGTCAGCCGGTGGGCCTCGCTGGCCTGCACCATTGCCCTCGACGCCGTCCGGACGGTGCAGCTTGAGGAGAACGGCCGCAAGGAGATTGACATCAAGAAATACGCCCGGGTGGAGAAGGTGAGCTCGTCCGCCCGCGTGCAGGACACGCTGCTTCTGAGCGTGAATCGGCTCACCTGGGAGGACCGAGGGTCATGTTTTTATCGTTAGAACATTTGCTGCCCAGAAAACTGCAGCTTAAAAAAGAGGGTACCCAGGAGGCGTTCCCAAAATAGTTCTGCTGCTTTCAGTGCTGTTCTCCACAAGGCTTACGGGGGCTGGAGAAGGGCTTCTCGGTGTCTCCGTGTCTGGGCCTCTTGGTGAGGCTGTGACCCAGGCCCCAGAATGCACTCCCCAGCTCTGCTCCCTGAAGGACCAAAAGTAGCATTAATAGCCGTGGGCCTGTAGGTGGAGCCCCAAGCCTAAAACATCTGTGGGAATCTTCCCGGAAGTAGGAGAGAATCTTTGTGAGTCACTGAATTTCTTAGAGTCTCGGCTGACCTTCAGCTCGGGGTCCTGGTCCGGGATTGGTGTGCCTCCTGGAGTGCTAAGTGTGATTACAACTATGTTTTTGACGTTCGGGGGAAAAAGCTATGTCAGAAACCTGCAGCCGTGCTCATTCGGGAAAGCCGAGTGTCTGGGAAGGGAGTTGAGAACTGGCTGCTCTTGGTTGTGGCTAAAAAGTGGGTCTCTTGCTCAGATACCGGGGGGCATCATCGAAGACTCGTGTGTCCTGCGGGGAGTCATGATTAACAAAGACGTGACCCATCCCCGAATGCGGCGCTACATCAAGAACCCACGCATCGTGCTGCTGGATTCCTCTCTGGAGTACAAGAAGGGAGAAAGCCAGGTGAGGCTCCTGGCCCACTTCCTTGCAGCTGGCATAGGACTCTATGAACAGGGACACGGAAGTAAAGGCGTGTTTGTTATCCTGCCTGCTGCGTCCGCGACCTGCGTGTATAGTTTCTGCTTCGCAGGGGAATTCTTTCCCAGGGTTCGTACTGATTTCCGTTCACAGATGAGGGATCCAAAGCTCAGGGAAGGTAGGTTAATTGAGGAACACAACCGTACTGACCAGGTCAGGGTTTGAACGCAGCTCTTTGGCTTCGGTTCCGTACTGCCGCGCCGCCTCTCCTGACACGAGTAGAACATAGGGTCAGGGGTAATTCAGCTTGGGAACGCCAAGGAATTTTCGGAGGGAGGAGGTTCACCAGGCTTTTACTATGTGTGGTTAGAGTAAAGTAACTGAGGTTCGTTAACCCAGGCGTTGGGAGGAAGGTGTATTTTGTTGGCGGGAAGAATCAAGACCCAGATACCAGGCACACTGACGGGCCAGAGGGAACATTGCACTGAGGGTCAGGGACCTCAGGCCACAAACCCCTGATTGCCTTTACCTTTGACTTCCATTTAATGTGTAATTAAACGAAGGCGTGAACGGAACCGCACACCTGAAACCAATGATACATTATGTGTTAATTAAGAAAAAAAAAAATGAAGGCATTCGGCTGCTGTGCTGGAGCTGAACCGGCTCCCGAGGGCTGGGCTCCTGGCGGCAGGCCTCTCGCGGACCTGTAAGTCCGCGGCTTTCTCCACCGCGCAGACTGACATCGAGATCACGAGAGAGGAGGACTTCACGCGGATCCTCCAGATGGAGGAGGAGTACATCCAGCAGCTCTGTGAGGACATCATCCACCTGAAGCCCGATGTGGTCATCACAGAGAAGGGCATCTCAGGTAGGGCTCCATTCGCTTTTCCTCCTGGTGAGTAGAAGAGGGTGGCTGCCCCCTCCCCCCCCCCCCCCCCCCCCCCCCCCGTTGGCATGGACCGCATGTAAACGCGATGGTGTGAGGTACATTGGGGATGACACCGGTTCAGAACCCAGGATTCCGGCTTCCAGTTTGACATCTCTGCTCTTGGGTTTACAGATTTAGCTCAGCACTACCTCATGCGGGCCAACATCACAGCCATCCGCAGAGTCCGGAAGACAGACAACAACCGCATCGCCCGGTGAGTTGGCCACGTAAAGATGAGATTCCTCCTTCCCGTGTGTTTCCCTTTTGGAGCTTTATAATGTGGTTCCTGTTACCTGAAAAGGTTTAATGTAGGACACGGTCGGCCAGATCGGGTTTTGATGGGCATAACCCAGGTTTAGCTGTGTGCTGTCTCCAGAAAGGCTCCGGACCAGCTGCTGCCTGCTGCTGGCCAGTCGTGACCGGCTCAGGCTTACACGTCTATGGGCCCTGGCTCAGGGTCTGTCAGCCTGTCTGCGGTAGCTCGGCCTAGAGCACGGCCGTCCGATTCCCTGACTGGATGGTCAGCTGCTGTGGTGCAGCTTACGACGGCCTCGCTGTTTGCAGATCTGGGCTCACGTGCCATGCGTTTTGCTACTCATTTTTGTGTTAAAGCTAAGTCTACCCCAGTGTCAAGTATCAGAGCCCAGTCGAGTTTTACCCTTCCGCCCCCTCGGAGACGGCTCTGAGCGCGCACGGGTACGGAGGGCTGACTGTGGGCCCGCGGCGGCGGGGGGGGGGCGGGGGGCGCAGCGGGCAGCTGAGTGCTGTGCTCAGCGCAGTGGAGTCAGACGTACACTCACGGACTCACTTTCCTCCCTTCTTGACTGGGCGCTGTCTCGCGTGCAGCTCCGTTACTGGCCTTGAGCTCTCATTGGGCCGTGCAGGACGCGTCGCGTCTGGAAAGGACCGTAACGTGGCACACACGGTAGATGAGCCCGAGAACGCATTTGTCCGGCGCTGAGGAGCCGCAGAATATCCTCGCATTAAAGCGCACCTGGTTGTCTAGTTGTTCCCGGTGTATTTGCGGTTTGCAAGCCCTGTCAGCGCAAGGACACGTAACTACACGTGTTTGAGAATCTTCCACCGGGCAGCCAGGCGCTCCTGCGTTACATAGCAGCATTTCCAGCAACCCGCTTCGGGCCTTACCCCCAGCCACTGGCCTTAGGGGCCGGGAAGATGAGTAAAAGCACCCGAAGTCACATGCCCCCCCAATCTAATCAACAGAGCCTGTGGGGCCCGGATAGTCAGCCGGCCGGAAGAGCTGAGAGAAGAAGATGTTGGGACAGGAGCAGGCGTGTTGGAAATCAAGAAAATTGGAGATGAGTACTTCACATTCATCACTGACTGCAAGGACCCCAAGGCCTGTACCATTCTCCTGCGTGGGGCCAGCAAGGAGCTGCTCTCTGTGAGTCTGCCTCGGGGGCGTGCGCGCCTGAACTGGGTCGTTCCGTTTCTTGAGAGAGCCCCCCCAGACCTAAAATCCTTCTGTTGCCCATTCATACCTATTTAATTTTTCATATGTGGCCACAAACATCTTTTTTTTAAGTGAATAGTAATTTTTTAAAAGATCTTATTTGGGGTGCCTGGGTGGGCTTAGTCGTTGCATGTCTGCCTTCAGCTTGAGTCACGATCCAGGGTGCTGGGGTCAAACCCCACATCGGGCTCCCTGCTCAGCGGGAAGCCTGCTTCTCTCCAGCTCCCCCTGCTTGTGTTCCCTCTGTCGCTATGTTTCTCTTTCTCTGTCAAATAACGTCTTTAAAAAAAAAAAAAAAAAAAAAAGATTTTATTTGGCACAAAGAACACAAGGAGGGGAGCAGCAGACTCCCCGCTGAGCAGGGAGCCCGATGCAGGACTCGATCCTGGGACCCTGGGATCATGACCTGAGCGGAAGGCAGACATTCAACCAACTGAGTCACCCAGGCGCCCTGAAAAACAATTTTTAGGGGCACCTGGTTGGCTCACTGGGTAAACACACAGCTTGATCTGGAGGTCATGAGTTCGAGCTCTGCCTTAGATACAGAGATTACACATATATGTCATTTTTAAAAAATTCTCAATTACAAAAAAGCTACGTAAAATTGACCATCTGAACCATTTTTAAGTGTACAGTTCCGCACACATTTACAGTCTCAGGCCACAGATCTTCAGAACCTTGTCACTTTGCCAGACACCCCTTCAGCAGTGACTCACCATTTCCCTGGTAACTGCTGCTGCCTTGTTTCTTAAGCTGACGCTACAAATACCACTTTCGCCCCCGGGTAGGTAACTTAGCCACAGGTGCACGGCCGGCCGTTGGGACGGGATGGAGCGGGAGACCTGCTCTGTGTCGCCTGACTTCACCGCCGCCCTCCTGCACCTGTAGTCCCTGTGCTTCTGCGAAGCGCAGGGCGTCTGCTCTGCCCCACAGGGTTCTAGGGACTTTTCCAGCTGCCCTCCTGACGGTTTACCCGACGTGGCAGTTAGGGAGCCCTCGAGTGCCTCTCTCGTGTTCCTGAGTCCCCAGCCTTGGGCTTCACGTCATCCGTTTGCTTTCCCAAGGAAGTGGAACGCAACCTCCAGGACGCCATGCAAGTCTGCCGCAACGTCCTCCTGGACCCCCAGCTGGTTCCGGGGGGTGGGGCCTCGGAAATGGCCGTGGCCCACGCCTTGACAGAAAAGTCCAAGGCCATGACCGGTGTGGAACAGTGGCCCTACAGGGCTGTTGCCCAGGCCTTAGAAGTCATCCCTCGCACCCTTATCCAGAACTGCGGGGCCAGCACCATTCGTCTGCTCACCTCCCTGCGGGTGAGTTCCTTCCCACGCTTTGCTCCGGACGGGCTGGGGAGAGCTGCTCGGCCCAAGGGGGTGGTTCACGTCTGTGTGTCTGGCTCTCCTGGCAGCTTGAGCCTTCAGGTGTCCCCTCCCTCTCTCTCCCTCTCTCTCTCCCTCTCTCCCTCCCTCTCTCTCTCCCTCTCTCCCTCCCTCTCTGTCTCTCTCTCCCTCTCCCTCTCTCTCTCTCTCCCTCTCCCTCTCTCTCCCTCTCCCTCTCTCTCCCTCTCCCTCTCTCTCCCTCTCCCTCTCTCTCTCTCTCCCTCACACTCCACCTGTCTGCAGTCAGCTGTCGTCACCTGGTCTCATGTCACTGTTTTGCCTTCTTACCTGATGTTCCTGCCCACTGGTTTCTGGTGTTTTCCCTCGAGCTGTTGATACTCCTTCCGACTCCAGGCCAAGCACACCCAGGAGAACTGTGAGACGTGGGGTGTAAATGGTGAGACCGGCACCTTGGTGGACATGAAGGAACTGGGCATCTGGGAGCCGCTGGCCGTGAAACTGCAGACGTACAAGACGGCCGTGGAGGTGAGGCCCTGAGCGCCGCTGGGCCGCGGGCGGGCACGTCTCTGGAAACCAGCGTGTTGGGCTCGATCTCGAAGGGCGGGCTCAGAAGACAGAGCGTTCTCAGAAGGTCTCGCAGGGTATCCTTTCCTGTACTCACCTTTAGCTCATGCAGAACGCAAGGGGACCCCACAAGGTGTGGCCCTTGCTGAGGGAGAGCTGCGTTTTCCGGGCCAGGCTGGGTAAAGGTAGAATGCAGATAAATGCTAACCGTGTGGGAGGAGCTCAGTGTTGGGTTTTAAAGAAAACAAGCGCTCTTCCCTTCTCTGCTGACCTCTTTGGGGCTGTGGTTTTTCCCCAGACGGCAGTTCTCCTGCTGCGGATTGATGACATCGTCTCGGGCCACAAAAAGAAGGGGGATGACCAGAGCCGGCAAGGCGGGGCTCCCGATGCCGGCCAGGAGTGAGTGGTGGCGCCACGACCTCAGCGCGCAGAGCCGGCGGAGGCTCCCTCTTCCCTGAGCCAGACTGCCAGGGACACTGTGGATGTCTTGGAAGGGATCGGGTTGAGGGGCAGCCCAGCTCCTTTTCTGTTCCAGCTCAGTTTGCAAAAGGCACTGACATGTAATTCTTCTCTATTGTAAGCTTTCCATTTAATTTAGTTTGCTTCCGATGATTAAATCTAAGTCATTTGAGACGATGTTTATGTCTTTTTCGATCTGGAGTTCTGTCTTTGCCTCCTGGTAAAGAGGGAGGAGAAGACCTTGCTGGGGAGAAAGGGAGGCGGGAAGGAGGGAGGTATCTGCCTTCTTGAAGGTGTTTTCAGACTTCCCAATGGATGCTGGTCGGGAAGACTCTTGGAATTCAAAGGGTCGTACTTCCCAGCTGGAAGAAGCACCGCCTTGTGTTCGGGACCCAGAGAACAGGAGGAACCTGTCCAGCCCCTGGGTGTTCCCGCGGGGGTTGTGTAGACAGCAACACCCAGTGCACCCAGGGCTCAGGCATTTGCCCGGAAGAGCGTGAACCTTGGGTTTTTCTGTTGTTGCCTTTAACTTTCAGAATCCCTCCTCTCTTACCTGGAATGCTTTTCTCCCTGACTGCCGTCTGTCCCCTGGCCCACTGGCATGTCCTGGCGCGCTCGAGTGGCGGGAGGGCCTCTGCCTCCCTGCTGGCAGACGTCGAAGGTTTAATCATGTTTCATGCTTCGTTCTTGTCCAGAGAGGAAAATAATGGCCGGGGATGCTGGAGGCCCGGTGGGGCCTGCGATTTTTCAGTGTCCTTCCTCTCGGCTCTGGGGCCCTCCACGTCCCCTTTGTCCTTATGATTCATACACTTTAAGAGCCCTTACCTCCTCCCCGGCCGCAGGCCTTAGTCAAGTTGAGCTGAGTGTGCGGTAGAAGGAGAACAGCACACGGTGCCTCCTGCCTAACTGTTGAACACGTTCCAGTCCGCGCGTGTACTCCCCCGTCTGCACGGGGGCTCAGATCAGTCACACTCCCTTTCACATTGGGGCATCCGTCTGGCACAGACCCCGGGGGCTCCTGGTCTGTTTGCATCCGGGGCCCAGCGTTGGCTCAGCCCCCTCTGAAGGCCTTGCTCCTCCTCCTGTCCTGCGGCTCTGGAATAAGCCTGCCTGTCCTGTGCTGAGGGCCCCGCCTGTTTCATGAGTCAGTCCTTCAGCGCTCTAGGACCTTAGGGGCGAGGTAGACGACCCGGTCCTGAAGTGGTGCTTTTGAAGACTCTGGGGGTCTTTCTCCCCTTAGCGATTTTCCCCGACGTCCATTCTGGCTGCAGTTGTCCCTGCCGGGTGTTGGGGTGAACGCTGGGGGAGCGTGTGGTGGCCTGTCTGCTGTGCTCAGACCCTTGTCCCTGTGAGCGCCTCTGAGCCGGACTCCTGGAGAGCTCCTCCTGTCCAAGCCCCGCTCCCGCAGCTCCGGCGTTCCCGGCCTCTCCCTGCCGCGCAGGCTGCCTCCGTCACCACCCTGTGGGCCCCTGACCCGGACCGTGACTGCAGCTTCGTCACCTCCTAGACTGGGCGTGCCGCCCCCCTGCTGTCAGACTCCTAGAACCGGCCACATCCCGTTTTCCTCCTGTAAAGCCGCATTTTCAGGAGTGGTGGGAGGCTTGAGTTCCCCGCCACTCAGGCAAGACTCCAGTTTCTGCTTTCCCCTGTCTTGGTAGCTCAGACGATACAAGCACTTGTCTCAAAAATGAGTGGTTTTTTTGTTTTGTTTTTTGTTTTTAGATTTTATTTATGCATTTGAGAGCGAGCATGAGAGGGGAGAAGGTCAGAGGGAGCAGCAGACTCCCTGTGGAGCTGGGAGCCCAATCCGGGACTCAATCCCGGGACTCTGGGATCATGATCTGAGCCAAAGGCAGTTGCTTAACCAACTGAGCCACCCAGGCGCCCTCAAAAATGAATTTTTTGAGAAAACTTGAGTTCATCCCAGAGGAGCCATTTGGGGGGAAATAAAATTAGATCCCTACTTCATACCCGGTTGCCAAAACTACTTCCGGGCAGCTGAAAGGTTTCAATATAAAAAAGTGAAACCAGAAGAAAACCTGACATTTTAGAACTTATCAGCGTGGGGGAGAATAATGGACATTGTGAAAAAGCGGGGAGGTGGTGGGGGACGCGGTGGTGTTGGTTCCGGTACAGAAGTTAACTTGAAAACTAGCACTTGGCGGTCAGGGAGGCGGGGCCTGCAAACAATCAGGCCAAGGTGTAACTACGGAGGAGTGACCAGCCTCCCTCGCGGGGACAAGCAGGAGGGCAGAGGCTGCGAGGGTCAGGCCCTCCTGGACACGGCCTGTCGGCCTGTCCGGGAGAAACCTCACTCGTCACCTGTGGGCTCAGCCGTGTAGCTTCGATACTTGGACTCAGATGCGTGTGAAATGCTGTCGATACGGGGGTGTTCATGCCACAGTCTGCCGCAGCGGATTGCTGGAAACCACCTCGGCTCTGGGTAGATGTATCCGGGGGACAGGCCCCCGCAGTGAGACACACGAGTGGAGGATGCGCCGGGAGCAGAGGGCAGGCGACAAGGCGCACGCGGGAGAGCACACGGCAGGCCGGGGTTTGCCGCCGTCACAGGGCATCACACGTCTGTGTACATGTGCGGCACGCGGCACGCACAGAACAGCTTGGGTCTTGTTCTGCTTTCTTCAGCAGGTTCTGCGCCCCGCGCGGGGCTCGAACTCGCGACCCCGAGACCAAGAGTCGCCCGCTCCCAGCACCCCGCTGGGTGCCCCTGCCTTGTGCTCCTCCGGAAGGACGAGTCACAAACGCCACAGTGGTGGTCTCAGGAGGGAAGAAGGGTGACACCCTCCCTTACCTTAGGAAGTCTGAGTCACGTGCGGAAACAAAAAAAAACCAAACGAAAACAACAAAAAGGGGGGTTATTCAGCCCGACATAAACTCCTTTTGACAAATACGCTGTTCCTCTTAGTTTGGAAGTATCTTACAAGGCGGAGCTCTGGTAGGTCAGCCGGGGCAAGCGCGGGCTCTGCAGTCGGGGACAGACCCATGCGGCACCCTGTCTCCGCCCGAGTTCTGTCCATTTCCTCTCCGCCTTCCCCGCAGCACAGCCTATTGTATCGGGATCCCATGGGATCTTGAATCCCGACATTGTGGCCCCTTACAGGCAGCCAGCGTGGCGGTCGGGTAGGAGAGGTCCGGGTGTCTCGCTCCGGGCCGCCCACCTTCCCCACCTTCCCGACCTTCCCGAGGGCCTGCTCTCCCCAGCCTGCATGGGGGTTAAGGGATGCGGCCCCTTTAAGGACTGGGCGAGGCCCCGCCCTGCGCGGAGGTCAGCTGAGTGTGCGTGTCACGTGACTCTGAGGGCTCTTCAGCCCTCTGAAGTCGGGGCCCCATGTGCGGCGGCGAGGGGCCCTGCTGGCGCCCGGGGCGCGGTGCCCCCGGCCCCACGCTCCTCCTGAGCCTGCTGGCGTCTGCAGCCCCGCTCGGCCTGCTGGGGGACGAGACCCGCCGGGTGAGGGGCTAGAGCCCTGGGCGCTTCCGCAGACGCTGGCCTGGGAGGGCAGCAGGGGGCCGCTGGGGCCCACGGGAGCGGGTTGCGGAGGGCGGGGGCTCCCTGTCTTGCCCCGATGGCCCAGAGGGACCCAGGTGGGCCTTTTCCTCACCCCCCAGCCCTGCGCCCTCATCTGCCCGCCAGTCGGCGTCTGGGGCTCTGTCCACCTCTGTGCCCCTTGCCTCTCCCCATCCTTCCCAAGCGGCCTCACCCTGTGTCTCTTTCCCGACGCCATGATCCAGGTGTCTCTGGAGGTCATCCCGGACTGGCAGGGGCCCCCCCAGAACCTGCTCCACATCCGGGCGGTGGGCACCAACTCCACGCTGCACTACGTGTGGAGCAGCACGGGGCCCCCGGCAGCCCTGCTGGTGGCCACCGACACCCCCCGCAGTACCCTGGCCGTCAACTGGAGCCGCCTGCTGTCCCCGGAGCCGGACGGGGGCCTCACCGTGCTCCCCGCGGACAGCGTCCGGTTCTCTTCTGCTGTTGTCTTCACCAGGGTGAGGAGCAGAGAATCCATCGGGGTCCCCGGGGGTGGTTTTGACTGTCAAAAATGGGACCCCGGGGGTGGGGGTCTGAGAGTGGGTGGGGGCGGGGGGTGGTTCGGGTCCAGCGGGACACAGCAAGCCCCTCCCACGTCACCCCGTCCGCCAGCTGTTTGAATTTGACGACACCAACACGTCGGAGGCGGCCGCCGAGCCTCCGGGAAAACCGTATCCCCCGTATTCCCTGGCTGAGTTCTCCTGGGACAACATCACCGACTCTCTGGACCCCGCCACCCTGAGTGCCACGCTCCGAGGCCACCCCATTCGTGACCCCACCGGGGCTTTTGCCAACGGCAGCCTGGCCTTCAGGGTAAGGTGTGGGGACTCAGAGGAGCCCAGAAAGCTGGTTTGTGAGGGTGGGGAGGGCCCGCAGACACAGGCCCCCGCTTCCCGTGCCTCCCCCACTCCAGGTGCAGGCCTTTCCTGGCTCCGGCCGGCCGGCCCAGGCCCCGCGCCTCCTGCATTCGGCGGACACCTGCCAGCTCGAGGTGGCCCTGGTCGGGGCCACTCCCCGGGGAAACCGCTCCTTGTTTGGGCTGGAGCTAGTCACCCTGGCCCAGGGCCCCGACTGCCCGTCCGTGCGAGAGCAGCGCTCCATCGATGACGAGTACACGCCTGCTGTCTTCCAGGTCAGGCTTCCAGCGGGGTGGGGGCCGCAGGAGGAGCCTGCGGGGCCAGAGGTGCTGGTAACCAGGTACTGACCAGCAACGTAGTTTAGCAGCTTTAGGTGCTGGGCACCGTGCCAAAGAGTTCGGCCCAAGACGGAAGCAAGATGGGCCTGGGGGCTGGGAAGGGAGCTGAGCACAGGCTTGCAGGGGGCAGGGCTGGGAGGGACCTGGTGCTCCCGATCCAGCTCCCCCTTCTACAGAGGAGAGACTGAGGCTCTGTGCAAGTGGCCTTCGGTCCTGGAGGCAGGCACAGGCCCCAGGACAGCTAGTGACTGCTGGAGGCACAGGGTGTCGTCCTCATCCTGTTGTTTTTCTTTCTCCCCAGTTGGACCAGCTGCTGTGGGGGTCCCCCCCATCGGGCTTCATGCAGTGGCGGCCGGTGGCTTTCTCCCAGAGGCAGAGGGGCCGGGATTCAGCCCTGCCCTGCCAAGCGTCCCCACTGCACCCCACCTTGGAGTACCCTCTCCCCCAGTCCCCCATTGTCCGAGCCTTCTTTGGGCCCCAGACCAACTTCTGTGCCTTCAATCTGACCTTTGGGACTTCCACAGGCCCCGGCTACTGGGACGAACGCTACCTCAGTTGGTGAGGGCCAGGGCTGGGCCGGGGCCTTGGGAGTGGACGTGGGGGACCCCGGCCTCCCGGTCTTCCCGCCTAACCTGCTGGCCTGTCTTTCCCACTCTGCTTGCCCTAGGTCGATGCTTCTGGGGGTGGGCACTCCTCCGATGGACAGCTTGTCCCCACTCATCTTGGGCATCATGGTGGTGGCCCTGGGGGCCCCGGGGCTCATGTTGCTGGCAGGAGGCCTGTTTCTGCTGCTGGGCCACAGGCAGTGCTCTGAATATCAGCCTATCAACTGAGGCCCGCTCGCCGGGGTAGGGGACGTGCACTTCCGGGCCTGTCTGACCAGTCTGCCGAATGGAGGATCAGCTGCTCCCTTCTCCATCCGGCTTCCCTGCAGGACCTCAGAGACCACCCCCAGCTTCCCAAAGGCCCCCAGGGGCAGCTTCCTTCCTCCTCCGGGGAGGGACCAGTGACAGGGTGATTGCTGGGGGCGGGGGGGGGGGGGGTCCCTTGGCGATCCCTTCCCGCCCCTTGAGCCCTGTTTCCCGGGATGGGACTCAGGCCTAATGAGAGGCCTTCGGACTGGTTGGCCACCCTGGAAGGGACGAAATAGACTCTTTTCCCCCCCCAAGGGCTCGTCTGTCAGTGTGCGGGTGTCACGGTTGGGGGGGGAGTGCTGGTTCCAGGAACCGAAGGCTGAGGTGTGGGCAAGGGAGGCTGTGTGCGGCCCCCTCTCGTCCCTCCAGCACGCCCCCTCTGTCCTGTGGGGCCGGGGGTTCTGGACCAGTCGGCTCAGACCTGAGAGTGGGGTTCAAACATGAAGAGGGAGGGAGGGCCGTGGCGGTCATTTATCGTCACACACGGCCACCGCACCCTGCAGGCACCCCAGCCACCATGTGCGTGGGCGCACGCACACACACACCCCTGGCCCTCTCTGGACAGAGGCTTCCCCTCCCCTCTGCAGTTTGGAGGTCGGTTAGGGGGCCTAACTGGGTCGGAAGGGAGCAGGCAGCAGCTCTGGGCTGGGGCAGCTTTAATCATCTTGACCGAAGCTAAAAGTCCTACAGGGGCCCGTGGCGGAGGGTCCTGAACCCAGGCCTGCAGGAAGGTTTCCAGCGAACGTGCAAGTCCCGTGTGATCGGACGCCCAGGCTCTACCCTGGGCACGGGTAATACTGCCAGTCTCCCCGCGGCCCATGGCACAGAGATGGTCAGTCCGCGGAGGCTCTGCCTGCGCGGCCTCACGGGGGCTGGAGTGGGGCGGAGGCCAGCACAGGGTCCTGGAGGCAGCGCCAGGGGTGGGATGAGGGGTTGCTCAGGAGGGAACCACGCCCCTGCTCCCTGTGCCAGCCCCCTGCCCTCAGCCTGCAGAAGGGGCATGGCTGTCCACCTCCTCCCCTGCAAGAAACCAGTTGAATTTCCTCCCGATGGCCGAGGGCTCCCAAGGTGAAAAGGGGGAGAACAGGGGACAGACGGGCAATCCTGGGGCTCGTCCCCTGAGGCACTGAGGCCGGGGGCGGGGGAGCTGAGTGGGGGCCTCAGCCCCAGGGACGAGGCCTGAGGTCCAAGGCCGAGCGGGCGTGGTCGGGGTAGTCCAGGCGGCTCTCGGCAGCGGCGAGCATGCGCTCGGGCTCCACCACGAACATGTAGTACAGGTTCCACAGCAGCATGGACAGCAGCGGCAGGAACGTGAGGCCGTAGCCAAAGCCTCGGAAGGAGCGGCCCACGGCGAAGGTCAGCCAGTATATCAGCCTGGGGGCGGCAGGAAGATGAGGTGCGTCAGCTGGTGGGCTTGCGGGCTGACCGGGGGGCGGTGGACACGACACGACGTGGACCCGAGTGTGGACATCCCGCATCTCCGGGAGGCCCCGTCATTCCCTCCCTCTCTGCTGACTTTCCAAATTTAAGTCTAAAACTTCAGCGTAGGTGGGATCCCTTTCTGTGGCTCGAAATGCAAGGGCACCAGCGAGTACAATGAAATGTCCCCCGTCCTGGTCCTCGGCCCTCAGCCGCCCCCCTCCCCTCCACGCCCCTCGGACATCCAGGAACCCAGCGGCCTGTGAGTCAAGGCTTTATGCGCAGGGGAGCAAGCCAAAGGTGGATGGTCTCCTTTTCTCGTTCTGAAGTTCGGTGGCGCACTGTACAGACCGTTCCCGCCACTGACTCTGTCCTGGAGGCTAGGGTTGTTGCCATACATAACCCACTTCCTCGTCTCTCCCAGCCGGACCGTACCCCACTGTACTGGTTTCTCATTTTGCAGATGAAGAAACAAAGACTCCAAAGGGATGAAGTAGAACTGGTCCAAGGTTGCACATCAGGGAAATAATAAAACTGTGATTTGAACCCAAGCCTGATCATCACCCTCTCTCCTGCCATGTTAGAGGACGGAGGGAAAAAGAGCAAGGAAGCCGGCTTCAAGAGACCTGGAGCCAAAGGGATAGGCCTTTCCACTCTTGGAAGATCCATCCCAAATACACACCCCTAGTGCCAAGAGGACAGCAGCTGCCTCTTGTCACAGGAAGGATCACTCGCCACCAAACGCCCGTGCTCTGCTCTCACCCGTGGGACAGGGAAGAGCCTCGGCCCCAGGCTGGGAGGCGCAGGGGGACGCTAGGTTCCAGCGGCTGAGCCGTCCCCAAGCACCAGACTCCCGCAAGCTCTCTGCGTGAAGTCCCATGTTGAAGCCCCACGCTCCGCAGAGGGTGAAGCCAGGCACGAGCGCTGAGCACCCTTCCCGCGGCAGGGAAGGAAGGGCCCTGGGGGGACACGTGGAGGGGGCTGTGTTCCAGGTCCCATGGCTGCTGGCGGGCCTTCCCTGACCTGCTGGGCTTCCCTCACTGTGAACCGGGTGGGAAGGGCCAGACAAGCGTCATGTCTGCTTAAGTCAGCTTCTGTCTGAGGCCGGCACTCCCAAGACGGACACGGGGACACGGGAGGGTGAGGGACACAAGCAGGAACACGTTCATCTGGGGGAACATCTGGGAGAAAACAGGCTGCAAGACGGTCGGGAGGCGGGTGGGACAGACGGCCACTGGACTGCGGTCAGAAGAACGGCACACGGATGCTAGCTCAAGAGCAAGAATGTTCTAGCAGTTAAAGGGACCGGGAATCCTGCATGAAAGGTGACAAAAGGAGGGATGCCTGGGGGGCTCAGTCGTTAACTGCCTTAGGCTTGAGTCATGATCGCGATGTCCTGGGATCGAGTCCCACGCTGGGCTCCCTGCTCAGCCGGGAGTCTGCTTCTCCCCCCCCCCACCCCCCTGCTTGTGCGTGCGCGCTCTGACAAACGCAGGCTTCAAAAAAAAAAGTAACAAAAGGAAATACATGAGGGAAAAAACGAAAAGATCTGCGTGTGCCTTCAGAAATTCAAAAGTGCTTTCTGGGTTAGCAGCAGCTCACGTGGAAACGCCCCAAAGGGCTTCAGGTGGCTTCCAGAGGAAAGCAGAGGAAGCAGAGCCAGCGTGGCTCGGCGCGTGGGGGCAGGAGGCCAGTGCCGTGACCACCGACGAGCAGGAGCCTCTCTGGCCACAGGGAAGGTCTCGGGACACTGAGGCAAAGGAAACCGTGGGCGGGGGGCAGGGTGCTGGAGTGGGGACGTGGAGCCCTGGTGTCAAATGCCTGACCGGTCCTGGGCACTTCCAGAGTCAAAGTCAGGACAGCGGTTTACAAGACAACACAGAGAAGACTCTCTAGTAACTGGAGCCTTCACACAGGCACAGAACGGAGCATGGGTCACAGGGGGTGTCTGACGAGACGCCAGTGGGTGAGAGGCTGACGGAGTGACACCTGGCAGCCCTTTCAGATTCGGGTCGGCCCTTGGCTCTCGAGAACAACCTCCTCTGGGAGCACGGAGCGGATCACCTGCCGCCAGGTGAGGTCAGGCGCCAGGAACAAAGCAGACTCACCGGACGACCGATGCAGGGGGCACGTCCGGGCTGATGCAGAGGGCTCCCTGCCCCCGTCTCCCCAGACAAAATGCCGGGGTCCCTCCAGCACCACCCCGTCCCCCAGCAACCCCCCCCCCCCGCCGGCAGCTCACCGGGAGACGGCAAAGAGACCGGTGAGCAGGGGGAGCAGCTTGAGGGTCTCCTGGGGCAGGTAGGTGGCGAGCACGGCCAGGTTGAAGAAGTACAAGATGAACAGCTGCACCGACTGGGCCACGTAGCGCCGGTGGATCTCCACCTCCCGCCGCGGCTCCGCGAACGGCCGCAGGGCCGAAAAGCACAGCAGGCTGAGCCCGTACACCAGCAGCCCTGGCGGGGCGGAGAGCGCGCAGGGTTGGCTTGGCTGGCCCCGGAGCCGCGGGCGCAAGGCTCACGGCAGGGGGGCGCAGGGGCCCCAGGGAAGGGGAGCTCCCGCCCCCGGCCCCGCTCCCTGCCGGCTCACCCAGTATGATGGGGAAGGTGGCAAAGACCCCGCAGCGCAGCGTGTAGATGAGGCGGGAGCTCATGGTGGGCAGCCGTGGGGCGTCGAAGGGCAGGAAGGCGTAGGCCCCGTACAGCAGGCAGGGGAAGAGAACGAGGGCGGCTCCCACCGAGGCCACGGCCCTCAGCCCCTCCCGGCCTCCGCAGCCCCCACAGCCGCGGCAAGTGTGACCCGGCGGCCTCACCACGGCCTCGGCCCACTTGCGCTCACAGGGCTCGGGCTGGGTGGCCCGGGCGGGCAGGCAGGCCCGGCGACACTCGCCCTCGCCGGCCTCACAGCGCACGGCCGGGTCCTCCTGGGGCCGCCGCTCGATGCACTGGAGGTCAATGGGCACGAAGGCCCGGGCCGCCTTCTCGGGCAGCAGGTTGGCATCATCTTCGGAAAACTCCTCTAGCTTGGTGGGTGGCTCTGACCGGAGGGGCTCGGGCTCGATGTCCCGCCACCCGGGGGGGTCTGGGAACAGGGCACCGGGCGGGGGGCCAGTCCCCCAGGGCAAGGTGGCCGCCTCACTCACTGTGCTGTCAAGACCATCCTCAGGTCCCTCTCCGGCCGTGGTAGACCCAGCTGAGGACCCCACCTTGGAGGACGCAGCTCCACTGGACTCGGCTTCACCTTCCCCTTCTGGCTGCCGGCCATTGGGGACCAAGGCCTGGGGTGGGCTCTTCTCCAGGGCCTCAGGCCCCTTCACTTCCAGCAGGGCCAGGGTCTCGGGTTCTGTCATCCTCGGGCCTCACTCCTGGGGTCTACCATGAGGGCCTGTCACCCTGGAGGGAGCAGAAGAAAGCTGTCTCAGAAGTTCCTGGTTTCTGGCCCATTGGTCTGGGGCAGCTGGTCTCATGGGCTTTAGCCTCTTCTGGGACCTTAGGGAGAACGTGGGGCCAAGAAAAGTGTTGAAAAGAAGGAGGTGGGAGGGAAGTGAGCAGCTGAAATGGAGACACCCTTTCCACGTCAAATGCTGCCCAGCAGGAGAGGGTGAGTCAGGGGGCACGGCGCTGGCCGCTGTGGCCTCACCAGCGCCCGCCCACACCTTCTACTCCCTCCACCAAAGCCCCTGGGCTCATAGCCACCCTCATGCAAAAACAGGAGGGAGAAGGGGTGTCTAGAGCTTTGCCAGGAGCTCCTTTCCCCCCAGGGGCCTCCCTGCCCCCCCCCCCCCATCTTCAATCCTTCCCTTCTTCTTGTCGATCCCTGCTCGGAACTCTCCTGGTAACTGATACCAGTGATCTGCCTATAACTCTGTCCCAAGGATGCGACAGCGGCCGTGCGCCCAGCTCTTTCGTCTCCAAGGTGGGCACCTGGGCAGTCTCCACTCTTCACCAGCCCCTGTCCTCTGTCCTCCATCTCCAGAGGGCCTGGGGCTGTCCCTTCTGAGTTCTAGGTCTAATCATGGCTGTTTCCCATGCCTCCTCTCCTTTCTCCCCTCCCTGTTTTCTCCATCTCACTCCTGCTGGATGGGGCTGGGCCCCTTCCCTGCACCTCCTCAATGGCCTTCTACCTCTAGCCATGTAGACCCACGATACCCTCTTACTTTCCATCTGAAGAGGCGGAGGGTCCCCAGCGTCTGGGAAGGAGCTGCCCGGCTCCCTGCTGGCTCTGCAAGTGTTCCTCTCAGTCTCTCTCCCTTTACCTGTGTCTCCAAACCTGTCTGACCAGAGCAGGTGGGGCCCAGATTAAAGGGGCAGGACCCGCCCTGCTGAATCTGCCGACAGAAAAAGCATTGGCGGAGGACGTCGTCATCCTTTCTCAAAGTGGGGGCGCAGCTGGGCGTCAAGGTGAGCGGCGGTCCAGGCACATGGGATGCGTGGGAGCCTGAAGCTCGGCAAAGCAGAGGATAAAGAGTGGGTCTGTGCGTGAAAGGGAGCTGAAGTAGGTTGGGAGACCCAGAAAAGAAGTGGAATTTCTACCGTTATCCATGAATACCTGTGGGGCACCTGTTCCTAGCCAAGCACTATTCTAGGCACAGACATAGGAGACAAGATGACAGCAAGGTCCCTGCCCTCCAGAAGCTTCTTGTATTGGGGTCCCAGGTAATGAAGAGCCTAACCTGTCAGACAATTAGAGAGAAACCTCTTAGCCAAGATGACATTTGAGCTGTGACCTCATGGGAAATTAGGAGTGTCCTAAGGAGGGGACAGCAGGAGAAAGACCAGCCTAGGTGGTTTCAGGAACAGAAAAAAGGTCGGTGCAGGACATGGAGGGGGAAGGGAGGTTATGTTCCCATCACAACTCACGAAGACCCCAAAACACCTTGCGTTGTAGCCTAGGTGTAAGGTTAGGAAAGCAATCAGAATCCAAGGTGACCTTCCACGGCGGAGGGCGCGGGGCTGCTCACCCCCGTGGGGGAGCCGGAGCTCTGGGAGGGCGGGACAGGGTCTGGGTCGCTCGCCCCGCATCGCGCGGCTGGGTGCGACTGTTTGCGGGGCCGCTGGGACACGCGGGCGCGGCTCTGTGCGACGGGAGCCGGGCAGCCGCGGGCGCGGTCGAGGCTGGCGTCCCGGGGGGCCGACCGCTCGCGCGCCGCCTTTGGAAGGAGCCCTCCCCGCGCACTGTGGTTCGTTCCGGCGAGCGCGGGTGGGGGTGGGGAGGGAGTCGGCGGTAACCGGGAGCGACGCGGCTCCGGCGGGGGGCTGGGGTCAAGGGTCGGAAGGACGGACCGAGGGGCCACTGCAGGACGCAGCAGAGCCTCGCTCCTAGCTGTGGGCCCTTCTGCCGCCCCAGCCCAGCTCCAGCCCCTCGCAGGGCCCGCCGTCCGCTCCCGGGCTGCTTTGTCAATAAAGTTTTCCGCGGGGCGGGCAGAAGCCGGAAGGAGGCCGCGCTGCCCGCAGTTAGTTCGGGCAACTTCCCGGGAGGGAAAACGAGCTTCGCGAGACTTGGCGGCGCTCAGGCCGCGGGCCCGCCGCTGGGCAGCTGCTATCGCGAGATCTGGCGGGCGGAGGCGGAGCTGTCGCGGGCAGCCGCCTCACAGCGATGGCGGCCGAGCAGGGCCGGCGGCGGCGGCGGCGGCTGCGGCTCCGGCCGGACACGGCAGTGGTGGCGGTAGCGGCGGGCGGCGGGGGCCTGTGACCGGGAGCCGCCCCGGACCCGGGCACCATGAGCCAAGGCCCCCCCCCAGGGGAGAGCAGCGAGCCCGAGGCGAAGGTCCTCCACACCAAGCGGCTTTACCGGTGAGGGGCCGGGGCGTGCGTGCGGCCGCCGGGGGAAGTGGGCGCCGCGGGGGCGGGGCCGGGGTGCGGGGGGGCTCGGGAGGGCGCGGCCGGGCGGCGAGCGGGGTGGGCGCGGGGCCCCGCGGGGGCCGAGGCCGGGGGGGGGCGCACGTGGAGGAGGCCCCTGGCCGGAGCCTGGGGCGGGCGCCGAGCTCTGCGGGCCGCGGAGGTGAGGGTGGGGTCGCAGGCGGGGAGAACCCGGAAGGGAGCGGCGCTCCGAACCCCGCAGGTCGCGGCGGAGGGAAGCGCCTCGGCCTGCAGCCCGGAGAGCCAGGGGCTCCGTGTGACCTTGGGCCTCGCCGTCCGCATCCTGGAGAGGACAGGCTTGGGTCGCGTACGCCCTGAAGTCCCTCCGGGTCCCGATTGCGGAGTTTGAATGAAAAGAGAGGCTGAAGACGAGTTGCGTCGGCCGGGAGGGGCCACGAAGGGCCGAGTCCGGAGTGTTTCTAGGTCACGGGAGCCCGTTTCAGGGCACCTGGGCCCTCCTGATCGCGAGCCCTGCTTCCTCGCAGCCTCAGGACTACAGCCCTGGCCAGGCAGCGTCCATTCCCAGTTTCTGGCTCCCGCAGCGCCACTCGCCCTCCGGAGGCCCGGGCTGCCGCCCCCATCCCTCTGCTGAGGCCGCTGTGCGCTCTTCCCACACACGGTCGAGGATTTTTTCTTTTTGGGGGGCAGCTGGAACGGGGTTTCTGGAACTGGGGTAGAATGGGGTGAAGCGTGAGACGAGGTTGAGGTTGCTGCTTTCCAGTCGAGGGCGAGGTTTGTAGAACGGGGGCCCGCCGGAGCGTTGGCCCATCTTGGCAGCGAGAGTCCGGAGCATGTTCCTTTCCTCCCGCGAGTGGGCCTCCTGCCTTCCTGGCCTTGTAAGCCAGAGGCAGAGGGGAGTATCGGCTGCTCCCAAAATAGCAAAGTGATCCAGTCCCGCAGCCCCTGGCCGTCTCAGGGCGGGTGAGGAGCCGGCCGCGGGTGACAGTCACGCTGCCGAACGTCAGCGCTGCCCGTCCGAGCGTGGGCCCTGCCTGCGAGATCCCGTACTTGTCTCCAGCTTTCGGGAAGGGCCTGGTCATCCTTCTGATCGTTCGCAGGCCTAGTTCTTCTCAGCCCACTCCAGTCCCTCACGGGACTGACGAGGCGATGTGGGTGCCCGTGTGGCTTACGTGTGCGCGTGCGTCCCTCTGCCTCTGGCTGTGTTCTTGGCTTTGAGCAGGGTGGACGCAGGAGGCAGCAGGTCGCTGCTTTTGTTCTTACGAACGCAGTGCTGACTGTTGGAACGGGGGAAGGAAGGTCTGCTTTCTCTGCCCCACGTAAATGTGGTGTTGGACCCCGAAACTGTCACTCTGAGCGTCAGTAAAATTGGGAAATCGCCACCGTCTGTTTATAGACGGAGATTCTGAGATGTTTAAGCTCCCGAGAAGAAAAGGCAGCAGTAGAAAGGATGCTGGAAGGACCACAAACACCAGTTAATTAATTAGGCTGATTAACTGGTTTTAAAAAGTCATTTTTCGGGGTGCCTGCTGGCTCAGGAGTGCGTGCAGCTCTTGATTTTAGGGTCACGCATTCAAGTCCCACGTTGGGTATAGAGATTACTGTAAAAAAAAAAAGAGAGAAAGAAGAGAATCTGCATTTACAACTTTCCAGAGTAAAGGTTATTAAGGTTTCTTGGATTGAGAATGAAGGAGAGCTGTGGAGCCGGTCCACAAAGACACGTGCACACGCTCCCGAGGTCTGTCCGCGGCTCGGAAGTTCGAAAGCCCGGCCCCAGCATGGAGGGCCAGGCTGGCTAAAAGGGCTTGGCTCCCAGCTGTAGGCAGCCCAGAAGGCATTTGCAGAAATGCTGAGCTCTCAGGATGCCTGTGAGAAGGCCTGGAGTCCCCTCCCGCCCGCTCCTCTGGGTGCTGGCGGTCGCTTTGCCCTGGGCAGGGCAGCCTCTGCTGGCGTCGCACCTGAGCCACCACAGGGAGCCAGGCTGCCGTGGCCCACTTTACCCAGCCCAGGGGCCCATGTCTTGTGTTCTGAAACAGTCACCAAACCCCTTTCTTGGTTGCTTGTGTGCCCGGAGCTGTTTCTGAGTTTCCCTGTTTTCCACAGCTGTTACCTGCCTTCCTCTGGGTTTTCCCCTCCTAGAGATGACACGTCCCTCTGGCACTTCTTAGCCATCCATGGTGGCATTTCAGTGGCCTTTTCTCGCGGTGTCTGGTGTCCTGGCCTTACGACAAGAAAGATAGAGGCATTTAATACTTGCTGAGTCTGTGCACATATGAGGCACCATTATGAGTGCTTCATGTCTTCGCTAATTTAATCCTGGTGCAGTGGGCCTAATAGTGCTTCCATTTTGTAGATGGGAGAACTGGGACCCAAGGAAGTTAGCTCTTTCGCACCCAGAGCCTCTCATAGCAAACAAAGAATCCAGGAGACCTTGTGACTACGTAGTATGCAGTGCAGCCCCCCTCCCCATTCTTCCATTCCCCACTAATTCAGAAATAGAAATTTATGCTAGGAATGCCTTTCCTTTGTGTCAGAGACAATAAGGCCTTGGACAGCGATTAACTCGTGTCCCATTACTTGTTGGGCGGCTGCGGTGTGCCAGGGTTACACGCGAGTCCTTTGAGTTCATCCTTACAGTCCCCTGCGGCAGCTGCCGTGCCTGTCCCCATTTTTATGGACAGGGAAACTGAGGCTCGGAGAGCTTAATTTGCCCAAAATTACAGACGTAGACCCAGCCAGGGGTCAGAGCCTGCATTTCCTGTTGGCGTCCCAGCCCAGGCTCTTTCCATTAGAGAATCCAGCTTTTCCTATCACAGGGCTCCTCTGCCTTGACACCTTGGACACTTGGGGCAAGATATGTATTGTGGTGGACTGTCCTGTGCACCGTGGGGTCTCTGGCAGCACCCGCTGAAGGCCCGTAGCAGCTCCCCTGCCCCCCAAGCCCCGCCACAAGTAGTGACAACGTCCCCCAGGGGAGAGGGCTATTCTTGGGGTGCGTGGCGACTGATATCTGGTTTTGCACAGCTTAGCCTGCAGCCTTCCCGTTTCCCTGCCCCTAATTCTGTAGCTTCTGCTCTAGGATCAGTGCCCGCCCCCCCAGCCTGCCTGGACATACGCGGGGCTCAGGGCTCTCTGCCTGTGCTTCCCTCCAGGGCCGTGGTGGAGGCTGTGCATCGACTTGACCTCATCCTTTGCAACAAAACCGCTTATCAGGAGGTGTTCAAACCAGAGAACATTAGCCTAAGGAACAAGTAAGCCAGAGACTCTCAACGACAAAGCCTTAAGCTTTCTCTGCCTTTCTCCCCCGAAACCCTGTCGCACACAGACGCGTGTTCTCTCTTACCTCCTGAGCTCGTGGTATGGTCATGGGCTGAGAATTCTGGCCTTCCTGAGAGAGGACGTGGGGACCCCTCACTTCTGCAGCTTCTTCCTCGAGCAGCCTGGTGCCCTGGATGGCACTGAGTTGGGGGAACCGATCATGCTGCCAACTGGCAGGAAAGAAGGATGGGGTTAAAGGCAGGAGAGCAGGAGAGAAGCGTGCAGGGCGCGAAGGAGATTATTAAAGTTCTCACTGCTCCCGCCTCTATCCTTTGGGGTTTCCAATGCTTTCCACGACTGCTGTTTGTCCCGGGCCCTGCACACTGACCCCTGACGTCCCTCGGGAGGCATGGGGATTTGTGGGCCGGGGTGTGGCAAATGCCTCCCCTCCCCAAGGATGGTCAGCCTCCCATGCTGCTCTGTGCCCTCAGGCTGCGCGAGCTGTGCGTCAAGCTTATGTTCCTGCACCCAGTGGACTATGGGAGGAAGGCCGAGGAGCTGCTTTGGAGGAAGGTGTACTACGAAGTTATTCAGCTCATCAAGACTCACAAGACGGTAGGGGAGGGCCCAGGTTTTGAGAAGAAAGGTGTCTAAAGAGGGAAGCTGGGGCGCCTGGGTGGCTCAGTGGGTTAAAGCCTTCAGCTCCGGTCATGATCCCAGCGTCCTGGGATCGAGCCCCGCATCGGGCTCTCTGCTCATAGGGGAGCCTGCTTCCTCCTCTCTCTCTGCCTGCCTCTCTGCCTGCTTGTGATCTCTGTCAAATAAATAAATAAAATCCTTAAAAAAGAAAAAAATAAAGAGGGAAGCTGAGAACGGCAGAGACAGCTAGGAAGGTGGACCAGGACATGGCTGGAGGCAGAGGAGGCACGGAAAAGAGGCAGGAAGGAGGGAGGGGTCTGATGTGGTTCGGATTGGCCAGGGGAGCCTCCCCCAGACCGGACGATCAGAGAGGGGGATCTGAGGGTGTGGGGTGACTGGTGAGTGAAGGGGCATGTGGGCGAACTCCCAGAGCCAAGAACCCAAGTTCGTTTCCTGGTGAGAGGACTGGGGTCAGGGAGGGGAGCAGCCCTGTGAGCTCCCGGCTGAGCAGCCCCTCCCCTCGCTGTCCCGCCGTCCAGCACGTCCACAGCCGGAGCGCCTTGGAGTGTGCCTACCGGACGCACCTGGTCGCTGGGATCGGCTTCTACCAGCATTTGCTTCTCTATATCCAGTCCCACTACCAGCTGGAGCTTCAGTGCTGCATCGACTGGACCCACGTCACCGACCCCCTCATAGGTCAGTGACATCCGACAGGTGGGCTTGGGGAGCGAGTGTAGGGGCCGCCGCGTCTGGCCGCCTTACTCTTCTGGTTCTGTAGCTGGTGACCTGGCCAGGCACAGACGATTCTAGCCAGACCTGCCAATGGTCTGTGGACTTCGGGTTTCTCTAAACAAGCGCGCGAGGTAGGGTGAAGGCCTGGAGGAAAGAGAGAGGTTTCCGTCGGTCGGGGGTGCAGACGAGGAGGTGTTCGAAGGGCAGCCAGGACGGTGGCCAGCAGGCCCGTCACTGGAGGGTGGAAGTTCCAGCATTTGATTTCTTCTTGCCCTTGAATTTGCTCAGCACCATGTGTGTGTTTCCTTTTTTTAAGTACTTATTTATTTATTTTCATAATTTCTCCGCCCAACGTGGGGCTTCAACTCACGACCCCAAGATCAGGAGCCTCCCACTGCCCTGACTGGGCTGGCCGGGCGCCCCCAGCACTGTTTGTTTTGACTTCAGAAGTTGTTTCCTAATTTTTTTCTTTTTTTTTATTTAGTTGACAGAGAGAGAGATCGCAAGCAGGCAGAGAGGCAGGCAGAGAGAGAGAGAGAGGAGGAAGCAGGCTCCCCGCGGAGCAGAGAGCCCGATGCGGGGCTCGATCCCAGGACCCTGAGATCATGACCTGAGCCGAAGGCAGCGGCTTAATCCACTGAGCCACCCAGGCGCCCCAGTTGTTTCCTAATTTTTTGTGCGCATTGAAGGTGTTAGAAATGTTTGGGATACGGACGTTCCTTCAGGACAGCGCTGGTGTCCACGTGGCTGCCCGAGGGGCCGGCGACTGTGCTCGACCTCCTTCCCTCCTCGTCCGATGTCTGGCCCCCACACTCCTTCCCTACCCCTGCCTGTGCCCCTGCCCTGGCCAGACGCTGTCTGCCACCTCGGGGCATTCTCTGTCAGAAGCCCAGCGCTGCATTTGGTGCCTTTACAAAACGTGATTTTAAAAACGACGACGTAACCTAAGACCGCCCTCCTAGACACCATACCAGATGGCCGGTGGGGTCCACAGCTCCTGCGGTGAAGAGCCCTCACTTCGGAGCCCTCTGTCTCTCTACCTGGGTCCTGGATGCACGTCTTCCCTGCCCCCTAACACAGGGATTCAGAACGAGCTTTGGATTCTTGATCTCCTTCCTCCACCTAGGAAAGATGTTTCCCGTTAGGTAGAGGGCCGGGGAAGGGGCTTCTGAGTGTCCCTTTCTGTCTTTCTCAGGATGCAAGAAGCCAGTGTCTGCGTCAGGGAAGGAGACGGACTGGGCACAGATGGCATGCCACCGGTGTCTCGTGTACCTGGGCGATTTGTGTAAGAGCCGGCACTCCCGTCTGGGCAGCAGTTTGGGCTCCAGGACAGGCGGGAAGCTGCTTCCGCTGTTGGTACCCGCTTGTATGTGACGGGAGAGCAGGAGGAATAGTTTGCAGTCTGTACCTGACATGTCCCCTTGTCACTGCTCCTCCGTGAGCCAGAAAGGACCAGTGATTGTGGAAGAAGGAAATAAGCTTTGAGAAAGTCTGGGTGATAACTCAGGTTCAGTAGTGGGTTAGGAAGATTTTTTTAGTTGGACATTTTTCTCCTTTGGGGTTTGCTTTTTTCGTTCTTCCTGGACTCCAAGAGGAATTGAAGTTCAGCCTCCTGGAGGGTTGCCCTGCCTGGCAAACGTTCTAGAATGGAGGACTCTCTTGCGCTGGGCCCTGGGCCTCTGGTCCTGGTAGCTAAAGTTTCCTCGTTAGGCTATTAGATACGTTACTTTTTGTCCCTTGAGGCTTTTCCTCCCTGCCCCGCGCACTCCTGGCCCCCTCACGGGCCCTGTGTGCAGAGAGAGCGGCCGCTTCGCGTTAGACTGGCCGAGTGTCCTCAGTGACGTCTTCCCTGCGGGATCAAACCAGCTGTATTCCAGAGCCCGCTACTGGAGGTCTTCCCAAGCAGTTACATCTGCGGCGGGTGCCCGGGTCCCCTTACAGTGGGAGGAGATAAACAAGAGCCTGTTTACAAACACTAAACTTTTCCCACACCTTGAAGCTCCCGCAGGGAAGAGAGAGTTGAACGATTGGCCCGCGGCCGTGCAGAGTTGAGATTATGCCCAAGGCCCAGCAGCCAGCCTCATAGCTCAGGTGTCTCCTCCCAGGGTCTTCCTCCAGCTCCGCAGAGCGGACTCCCAGACGAGGGGAGGCTTTTCTGAAACGGCAGCATCATATTGCCTTCCTTCTGTCTCCCGCAGCGCGTTACCAGAATGAGTTAGCGGGCGTGGACACCGGGCTGCTGGCCGAGAGGTTTTACTACCAGGCCTTGTCCGTAGCTCCCCAGATTGGTAAGTGGCGTCCGACTCGGCTCCCTCCCCGCAGCATTTTTCAGCGGGAAGACAACGTTGAGAGGGCAGGCAGGCCGCACTGGCGTCCCTGGGGCCTCGTGCTCGGTCCCGTCGCACTTTGCCTTGGTTGTGCGTTCTCCCTCTGGAACACAGGCTCGAGAGAAATGCGGACTCTTGATCTAAGAAGGAGGGAGGCAGAGGGGACGGAGGAGAAGACGGCTCCCCTGCCTCAGGCCCCTGTAGAGAGAGGAAGTGACACTCGAGGGACCGTGGGAGCAGGAGCTGCTCCAGTCCACGGAGAGGCGGGGGTTTGCTTGTAGGAGGAGAGCCCAGGGGTGAGCGACAGAGCCGGCGTGGAGGAGAGGGCTCCGTGGGCTTCCAGCAACCCTAGAGTTGCCGCAGCTGCCGCTGACGGAACGGTGCCCGTTGGTGCCGAACCCCTGGCAGGCGAGGCCGGACACGAGTCTCCAGTCAGTCCCCTGGGGAAACAGGATTGGCCGCTCCTCCCCGGGGACGCTGGTGTCCTCTGCAGACCCGGTCCTCCTCCTCCCCACGAGCCCGTGAGCTCCCGGTGCTCAGCAGTGCCGGGTCGTGGCGGCGGCGGGGGACTGTCCTGGCACAGACCACGTGACTTCTGTCTCCCTCCAGGGATGCCCTTCAACCAGCTGGGCACACTCGCGGGCGGCAAGTACTACAACGTGGAGGCCATGTACTGCTACCTGCGCTGGTGAGTCCGCTTGCGCGCCCCGCGTCCACTGCTGCTGCTCGCCCCCCCGCCCTCTCCCAGCGCCCGCTTGTCGCCGGTGCGCCTGGATTGGAGGCGGAGCTGGCCACCGTCTGCGGGCGAGTGCAGGATGGCTGTCTCGGGGGAGGCAGTGAACGGGGTGTGGGGGACGGAATGGTGTCAGAGTAGCGGCTATCAAGAACAGCACAGCCGTCGGGCTTCGGTGTCCCGAGTGACCATGGCGACAGTGTGGGAGGGCCCGCTGCTTCCCCAGTGCTGACGCGCCCTCAGAATAAGGAGCCTCGGCTTCAGGATGGCCGAGCTGAGTGGGCTTAGGTCACCGAGTCGCCAGAGCCAAGTGGACGTGTGTCTGATGGGTCGCTGCGTGCCCCAGTGAGGTAACGGCCAGGAATAAACCGCCTGGGCCCCAGCGGCAGCCGCCTTGTCGGGGCCAATAGCTCCATGAGAAGCAGGATGTTTCCAGAAGATTCTGCCGTGAACTGGGCTTCCAAGCAAGGGGAGTGGAGGGAGCTGGTCTTTCATAAGTGTGTGGGCCGCGTGTGAATTGAGCGTCTGCCTTCTCATTCCTGTGCCATGATCCGTGGTTCCCTTGGTCCAGGAAACCTCCTTGAGCCAGCTCAGTGTTTGCTCTTGGGGCGCCTGCGCCCTGTCCAGGACCGGCACAGACTGGCCCCTGCAGCTGCTGTTCTTAAATACAGGTGACCATGTTCATGGGCTTCCGTCGCCTCCTCGCCAGTCCTCTTGTGCCGTTCCGGGAATGCCCCCCTTACTGGTCCTTGGTCCCTCATCACACTCGTGACCGTGATTGCGAGCCGTCACTTCCAGAGAGAGCCTGGCACGTCCAGGTTTGGGAGGTGCCCGCGGGGGCCCTGCCTTGCTGTGTTAAAGCACTCACGTCTCCCGTTGGTGGGTGAGGCATCTGGGTGGGGCCCGGTCAGGCTGTTCTTTGCCCCCCAGTGGCCTTTTCTAGGATCAGTCACTGGTATTCAGCAGCCCTGGGGGCTGCTCTGTCTGGAGTGAGGCTCCTCTGGACCCCTACCCACTCCATGTGGTTTCTCTTCTTGAGAGAGGTGGATTTCATACATGGTAGCTCACGGCTCTGGACATTGGATTGTGACCCAAGACATTTGGAAATAGAACCTGCCCGTCTCTTAGGGCCTGGAAAGCGGCAGTCATCTGTGTGGTATTCTGGTGGTCAGAGCAGCTGCCTGCCTCGTCCTCTCCCCCTGTCCCCGATTTAAGGCGAGGACACACAGAACCCACTTCTGGACGGAAGGAGTGTCCGTGACTTTGTGACTACCTGTTAACTCACCAGTAACACATATTTCTTCTTTTCTGTCCCTTGGTTCTTACGACGAAAATACATTATAAAACAGCCCAGTGCTCTCTTGGTGTTGTGGGTGCTGCCGTGAGGCAGGCTGGGCTTGGAGCCTCGGCGCTGGCTCGGGACCGTGGGGCCGGCGCAGTGTCCCTGCTCGTCCCGGCTCTGTGTGCCCGTGTATACGTGCGGGCGGCTTTGTGCCGGGCCTGGCCTCTGGCGGGCTCCTCCACGCGCTCTCGCCTCCGAACCAGTGAGCGCGGGACTGTGTGTGCTCACTTGTGCGCGGCTGGCTTGTTAGCTGCCGTACGGCAGGCACGGTCCCTGACAGAGCGGAAGCAATTACTCTGCTACGGAGGGAGCGAAGGTGTTGGGTTCACCGTGTTGTCCGGAAGTTGTGTCTGCGTACTGGATCTGGAAAGAGGGCCTTGGCCCGAGTCTGTACACAGAAAGGGAGCCTGGGGGCAGCGTGCGTTTGCTCCAAGTACTGTTCGCCCAAGCGGCAGCGGAGCGCCGTCCCCTGCCGGGGCTGCACAGCGCACTCTGTGTCTCCTTCAGCATCCAGTCGGAGGTGTCCTTTGAGGGGGCCTATGGGAACCTCAAGCGGCTGTGCGACAAGGCGGCCAAAACGTACCACCGGCTGCAGGAGTCTGAGACTCGGAAACTCTCTCCCAGCAAGAAGCGGTGAGTAGGGCCCGTGGGGCTGGGGCGGTGGGACCGGAGGGCCTCTGGGGCATTTGCCATTTCCCTTGGCATTTCCCTCCTCTTCCAGATGTAAGGACGTCAAGAGGTTGCTGGTGAACTTCATGTATCTGCAGAGCCTCTTGCAGCCCAGGAGCAGGTGAGCGCCAGAGGGTGGGCCCTTGACCTGCCTCCTGGGAGCCCCTCCCGCCCAGCGCCGCTCTCTGCAGTCTCCCCCGTGCCCCGCAGCTCCTCCTGCCTGCCCCGGGCCACGTCACTGACGTCCTTGTCGCTCCTGTCCCGCAGCCCGGTGGACTCGGAGCTGACGTCGCTCTGCCAGTCGGTCCTGGAGGACTTCAGCCTCTGCCTCTTCTACCCGCCCTCGTCCCCCGGCCTCAGCCTGGCCAGCGAGGGCGAGGAGGACTACGAGGGCGGCTACGCTTTCGTCCCGGACCTCCTCGTCTTTCAGATGGTCATCATCTGTCTCATGGGCGTGCACAGCTTGAAGAGAGCAGGTGACTCCCGGCCCCGCCTGCTCCCGCCCCCACCCAGCTTCCTCCCCGGCCGCCCGCCGCCATGCCTGCCTCGCTGCTCGGCCGGGGACCCCTACGCTGAAGGAGCGAAGGCGACAACCTGTCCACACTGTGCCCCCACCTCAGGCCCCTCCCGCAGACACACTCTCGGTCACAACCCGGGCCAGCAGGAGGGACAGGGTACTTAGCCGATGACCCAGACAGAATTCCGACTTCGTTGCGGGGCAGTTGGGCGGCCTTCCCGGTCGCAGGGGCACGTGGAGCAGTCAGGAGGAAAAGGGAGGCGGGCCTGGGCGTGTGGGGGCCGGGGCAGTGGGGAGCCCGCCTGCAGGCGTCAGAGCGGGGCAGATGGCGTGGGCCCACACGATGTGCTTGCCTGAGGACACACACAGTGAGCTGGCCGGTCCTCGGCGGCAGGATAATCATGCAGAGACCTGAGGAATCTTTTTACTTAGAAGCAGCTTTGAGAGGTGGTTGGGTCCTTGGAAGGGGGAGAGCTGGTGAGATGGGGCTGGAGCTCACGGCGCCTGCCCCTCCTCAGAGCCCTGGGCCGCTCATGCCCGGCTTTCCCGGCTTTAGGGTCCAAGCAGTACAGCGCGGCCATTGCCTTCACGCTGGCCCTCTTCTCGCACCTCGTCAACCACGTCAACATACGGCTGCAGGCGGAGCTGGAGGAGGGCGAGAACCCCGGGCCTGCGTTCCAGAGCGACGGCACAGGTGCACTGGGGGGGCGTTCCAGAGTGCGGGCGGGGAGGGGGGCGTTCCAGAGCGACGGCACAGGTGCACTGGGGGGGGAGGGGGCGTGTGCGTGGGCAGGTCAGGCTGGTGTGCGGTGACGGGAAGGGGAGCACGTGGGGGGCTCGGGAGGTGGTGAATCGCTGCAGTTTGCCCCCAGGCCCCACCTGACTGTCCTCTTGGCACAGATGAGCCCTTGGAGAAGGAGGAGGCGCCAGGCCCTGAGCCCCCTCCCGCAGCACCTCCAGCGGGTGAGGTCAGAAAGAGCCGGAAATTTTCCCGCCTCTCCTGCCTCCGCCGCCGCCGCCACCCACCCAAAGCAGGAGACGACAGTGACCTGAGCGAGGGCTTTGAGTCGGACTCCAGCCGCGACTCTGCCAGGGCCAGCGAGGGCTCGGACAGTGGCTCTGACAAGAGTCTTGAAGGTGGGGGAACGGCCTTTGATGCTGAGACAGACTCAGAAATGAACAGCCAAGAGTCCCGGTCAGACCTGGAAGACATGGAGGACGAGGAGGGGACACGGTCCCCAGCCCCAGAGCCTGCTCGGCCCAGGTCAGAGGCTCCCGAGTCTCTCAATGGCCCCCTGGGCCCCAGCGAGGCTAGCCTTGCCAGCAACCTGCAAGCCATGTCCACCCAGATGTTCCAGACCAAGCGCTGCTTCCGACTGGCCCCCACCTTCAGCAACCTGCTCCTCCAGCCCCCGGCCGAAGCTCATGCTGTGGCCAGCGGCAGGCCCTGCATCAACGGAGATGCGGACAAGCCCTCGGAGCCAGGTACCTGGACCTCTGTCCACGCCACTCTGGTCCGTACTTCCCGCCATCCCCCAAGGGAGGCGGCTTGTCTGTCTGTGCGGGTCCCCCCCCCCCCGCCACCCACCCTCGCTGCGTCCGTGTGCTCCCTCCGGTCCGGTCCAGTCTGGCAGCGTCATCCTCATAGTCCCCGCTGCTGCTTGCAGTCTGCCCCTGCTCCCACACGACCACTGCCACTGACCCCCGTCCCACCAGGGTCCTCTCTCCAGGGGCTCTTCCCTGCACGGGGGCACCCGGTGCCCGCTCTCTGCTGGGCGCCGGGCTGGCCTGTCGTCGTGTGCTTTGTTGAACTTGCACAGCAGCCTTGTGCAGGACGAGTTCTCCCTCTTCTGAGTGCTGCCCTTGCCCCTAACCTGGTGCTTGGCTCCTCTTACTTGCCCTCTGGTTTTCCCTCAGAAATCACGGGGTCTGGTATCCTTCCGAGGCTTAGGGAGAGTTCCTCCCTGCGGGCTCCTGTAGCGTCTGCCCTGCCACAGCTTCCAAGCCTTTCCCACTCAGGCGTCCTTGTCTGTTGGCTTGTCTGTGTCCTCAACGAGACCATGAGCCTCGTGGGGGCCGGGCAGCATGGGTCCGGTCTGGCCTTGGATCATCAGTTCCTAACACCGAGCCTGGACGAGGGTGGGATGCAGGAAACGCTGCAGGGCGACAAGCTAGGAAGCCCGGGTGCAGAGGGGGCGGCCTGCTCCACACGCTGACCCGCCCCTGAAAGTGCTGGGGGGGCGGGGATGTCCTTTTTTTTTTTTCTTTTACTTTAGTTTATTAGTGCACACCTGCGTGAGAGGGGAGGCGCAGAGAGGGAGGGAGAGAATCCCACGCAGGCTCTGTGCTGAGTGTGGGGCCCAGCACAGAGCTCGATCGCACGGACACTGAGATTGTGACCTGAGCAGAGACCAGGAGTCAGACACTTAGCGGGGGGAGCCCCGCAGGCGCCTCGGCTGTTGTTGAATTCTGTGTGCCTTTTCTCCCTCCCCACCGGCTGCCTTCTGGTTGTCTGCTCTGCTTAGCAGAGAGTAGGCCTTTTATAAACACTGGTTGAGGAAATAGCTGTAGACCCCTTCACAAGTTAGCTTGAGACCGAAAGAACCATATTTTGTTTTATTTATTTTTCAGTGGGCTCCACGCCCAGTGTGGAGCCCAGCACAGGGCTTGAACTCCTGGCCCTGACATTATGACCTGAGCTGACCTCACGAGTCAGACACTCAACTGACTGAGCCAGCCAGGGGCCCCAGGAAGAAACAGTTTTTGTTTTTCTTTCTAAGATTTTATTTGTCTGTTTGTCAGAGAGAGAGAGAGAGAGCAAGCACGGGCAGGGGGCGTGGCAGGCAGAGGGAAAGGGAGACGCAGACTCCCCACTGAGCGGGGAGCCTGACTCGGGGCTCAACTCCGGGACCCAGGGATCACGCCTGAGCTGGAGGCAGACCCTCCACTGACTGAGCCCCCAGGTGGCTCAGGAAGGGCGGAGGCACCGGTTTCGCAGCTTGAGAGCATCTGGCTGGTGGGCGTGGAAAGATGAGGCGGGGGTGCGTGGTGAGCTCCCCGTCTTCCACATCAGCACTCTGCTCCGGGGTGCGGGCAGGTGGCCCCTGGCCTGGAGCTGAAGCCCGAGGCTGCGTGCCTGCTGCTCATCCCGGTTCCCTGTTCCCCACCCCAGCCTCCGAGGAGGGCTCCGAGTCGGAGGGCAGTGAGTCCAGCGGGCGCTCCTGTCGGAACGAGCGCAGCGTCCAGGAGAAGCTGCAAGTCCTGGCGGCTGAAGGCCTGCTTCCCGCCGTGAAGGTCTTCCTGGACTGGCTGCGGGCCAACCCTGACCTCATCGTCGTGTGTGCGCAGGTGCGGCTCTCCGGGGCAGCGGGGGAGCGCCGCCGTGGGGGGTGCCGGGGGGCCCCTCCGCTGGGTCCATCACGACAGACGTTAGGCACCTGCTTCGGGTGGGCCATTACGCTCTCTGTAGGGACAGGGTTAGACGTGACCTCTGCCCTCCAGGAGCCTGTGGCCTGGGCTGGGGCCCAGAGTCTGCGGACAGGGAAAGCGAGAGCTGCTTGTTGCACTTTGTGCCCCTGGCGCCGGGCGGCGCGCTAGTTGTCTGGACTGGGGTCAGTGAAGGCGTGTGCGAGGGCCGGCCTCGGGCCTGGTCCTGGAGTCCAGAGGGAGGGGCGGGGCCTGGGAGAAGGGCCCGGGGGCGGCAGGACGGCCAGACAGGGTGGAGGCGCTGGGGCAGGGGAGCCGCCGAGGGGGTGGCGTTGAGCCAGCGCTGTGGGGGCGGGCGCTGGGGGGCGGGGGGGTGGGGGGGGCAGGGCTGCCTTCTCAGGGTCTGTCTGTCTCGAGCCTTGAGGGCCCCACAGTTGCTGTCCAGTGTTGCTCTATCCCAGGGGCACATCTGCCCCGCTGTGGAGGACCCCTCCCCTGCAGGTCGCCCTGTTCCGCAGATGAGAGCTGGGGTTAGGGCCAGGCACACCCTTGGGCGTGTGCTCATCTGTGCCGGCAGCAAGTTACTCACTCCCCTTTAGTCATCCGGACGTGTGCTAAGGATGCGGGTGTGAGGTCACGTCCCCATACAGGTGTTCCAGGATGGGCACATGGAGGGCAGAACAGTGGGGAGAAGCCGCCTCCGGTGCTCAGGTTTCTCCCACTCCCAGAGCCCAGTGTCCTTCCTGTGGCCTCAAACCTTCTCCCCACGGTCTTGCTGCTGGTGATGAAGTTCAGCCAGGCCCGTGGGCCCCCTTCATTCCTCATGAGATCGGCTCCCTACTTTCCAGGTCTCTCAGGAATCCCCGGCCTCTTTTGTTGAGTTTTCTATCAGATCGCTCTAGGTCTGTGCCCGTAGCTCCCAGACCCCCCAGGTGTCCTGCTTTTCTTGCCCCTGTCCCACCGAAGGCTTCCATTCTTCGCAGAGCTCTCAGAGTCTGTGGAATCGCCTGTCTGTGTTGCTGAACCTGTTGCCAGCTGCTGGCGAGCTCCAGGAGTCTGGTGAGTGAGCGCCCAGCACTGCCCCTGCTCTCCCTCTCCCTCGTGGCCCCACGAAGCCCAGCCCCCTCCCTGGTAACCCAGCCTGAGGGGAAGGAGGCTGATGGGGCTCTGTGTCCTGCCATCCTGGCACACAGCGGCCATTGTGGTCTCTGCATCTCTGGTTTCCTCAGCACTGCCCCACTGTGGGCAGGTGGCCTGGTTGGCCGGGCAGCGGCCTCCCCGGGGAAGGCCGTGGGGTGGACAGGAGCAGAGAGAGGCAGGCCTGGGAGCCAGCCCCAGTCACTGAGAGTCCTCCTGGGCCTCCAGAGCTCATCCCCTCCTGCCACCTTCGAGCTGCGTGTGTGCTCCAGTTCCCAGCTCTGGCCTCAGCTGAGAGGTTGCAGGTCCTCCCCTCAGGTCCATCCTGGGCTCGGGGAGCCTTTCCCATCAGAGCACACTGCTCTCGTGCCTGCCCCGCTCCTCCAGCCCTGCCGGTCCTGTGGGGCAGCGCTGCGTGTCCATCTCCCTGCTCTCCCGGGGGAAGGGCCATGTACCTCAGGGGGCTCCCGCAGGGCAGGTGGTCTCAACGCAGCTTCTCCCCAGGCCTGGCCCTGTGTCCCGAGGTCCAAGACCTTCTTGAAGGTTGTGAACTGCCTGACCTGCCCTCCAGCCTGCTGCTCCCAGAGGACACGGCCCTTCGTAACCTGCCGCCCCTCCGGGCGGCCCATCGACGCTTTAACTTCGACGCGGATCGGCCCCTGCTTAGCGCCTTGGAGGAGGTGGGAATGGCGTTTCTGACACCAGCAGCTCTGTTCATCCAGCCCCGCAGTAAAGCTGGTGGCCCTCCCGTCAGGACGGGCAGTGTCCTCAGGGCTGGGCTGGGCGTGCTTCCTTCGTGGGCTGCTGGGCTTGCCCTCCTTCCCGTGGGATGCTCGTGTGCGTCCACCGTGTCCGGCTTTTGCAGAGTGTGGAATGGGGCGGCTGTTAGGGCTTAGGAGCTGTTCTCAGGCTCTTTTTCACTCCGGGGCCGGCATCCTGTGAGCCGGACAGGAAGCCATCAGAGAGAGCCGGAAGGGGCAGCGCTGCCTGACCGGTCACCCGAGTGTCCGCATCCGTGCGCGGGTTGCCTGGGGACCCCCGGCTAAGCCGAGCAGACAGGCACCCAGCGTGCTCGCCGGCACACAGGGGCCTTTTGGTTCCTCCTCTCCAGCCAGAGGGCCTGGGCTTTCATCTGTTTCATGCTTTAGGGTTTTATTTTTTTTTTAAAAGGATTTTTTTTTTTTTTGGTAAGATTTTATTTATTTGACAGACAGAGATCACAAGCAGGCAGAGAGGCAGGCAGAGAGAGGGGAGGAAGCAGGCTCCCCGCTGAGCAGAGAGCCCGATGCGTGGCTCGATCCCAGGACCCTGAGATCATGACCCGAGCCGAAGGCAGAGGCTTAACCCACTGAGCCACCCAGGCGCCCCATGTTTTAGAGAGGATTCTTGTTCGAGGGGGAAGAATAGTTTTCCTAACCGAAAGAACAGGCTGGAACCACGGGTCTAGCTGTGTCCCCTCGTTTCTCCACTCGAGAGGGAGGCAGCAGGAGTGCCCAGGACCGCCACGCTCAGCCCGCCGCCCTGCCTTTTCCATCTCTGCCTGGGTCCTGGTTAGCCAGTCCCGCCTGGAGGCTCCTTTCCTGGCAGCCCAAAGCGCTGGGTCTCGGGGCTCCCCTCTCCCACCCCACACACCACCGGCCTGCCCCTGCTGTGGGGGGGGGTCGGGGGCGGGCGGTGCCTGGGGGCCCTGCCGCGCCTGACCGGCTCCCACGTCCCCACAGGCGGTCGTGCGCATCTGCTGCATCCGCAGCTTCGGGCACTTCGTGGCCCGCCTGCAAGGCAGCGCGCTGCAGTTCAGCGCCGAGGCGGGCATCTTCGTCAGCATCGCGCAGTCGGAGCGGGAGGGCGTGCTGCAGCAGGCGCAGGCGCAGTTCCGCATGGTGAGCCGCCGTCCTGGGGTGCGGGGCCTGCACGCAAGAGCGAGGGGAGGGGGGCGGCAGGGCCGCGGGGAGTGGCGTCCCCCCGTGTTCCTGCAGACAGGGAGGGAGCACGAGGAAGGAGCGATGCTTTCAGCAGAGGCAGCCTGGCCCCTGTCCGTGTCCAGACTGCCTGGGCTGGAGGCCCGTCCCTGTCCCCTCCTGTCTGCGCTCTCTGCTGGGTTCCCCCACCGGGTCCCTGGCCTCATGGGGTTGTTGTGACGCCAGAAGGAGCCCGCATCTCGGGCTTGTGTGTGCAGGTGCTCCTGGCGCCTCCTGTCTTGGGGATGAGGACTGGGGGTGGGGGAATGGCAGGATCCTTCCCTCTGGGACCCCCACAAAGTAGAAGGTGGCTGGGGTTAACCTCTTCTCCATTCAGAACCTGGTCCCCCAGACGTTGATGAGAGTCACCTCCGGGCCAGGCCGGTCTGTTCTCTAGGCCCTGGGGTTGGCAGTGAGCGAGCAAGGCCGTTTGGTCTCGGGGGCTGCTGCTCGGGAGCACGGTCTGGGCTCTGCACCGGGGCCTGCACAGCTGGGCACACTGTCCCCCTGGGCCGGGTGGCAGCCCGTTGCGGGGGGCAGCAGGGGTGTCTGGCACCCAAGCGCGGCCCACGTGTCTCTGCAAACCTTGAGGCTCTTCGTCGCAGGCCCGTCCCTTCCTGCCAAGCTGCAGGCCTCCCCACGTCTCTGAGCACCCATTTCGCGCGGACAGCGTGCGGGGCTGGGAAGGGGCGCGGGCGCACCAGAAACTCCCTTCTCTGCGGTCTGAAAGGCTCGTCGTGTTGAGAAAACACCTGTCGTGTTAGGGTTTGTTGCTGTTCTGTGGGGAAAACACATAATTACCAAGACATTCACAGGGAAATCACACAGCTTTAAAAATGTCAGTTTTTGTAGACATTTCCTTTAGCTTAAAACTCCAAGACTCTCATCTCAGACAGGGAGCCACTGAGGGCCCCTCGCCGTTGGTGCTGGACCCCAAGGTCCCGTCGCCTGCCTGGGCTGCCCCCAGCACTGCTCAGTGGCCCATGTCCACCCCAAGGGCACGTCCCTTAGCAGCAGCGTGCCCTCCCCGTGGTGACATCTGCCGCCAGCACATACCGAGAGCTTTCCGTGTGCCGCGCCGACTTGGCCCGGGACAGCGCATTTGGCCCTGGGTGCCGCTCAGTGAAGGGGCGCTTACCCTCTCCTGCGCCCCGTGATGGGACACGGAGCCACAGAGGAGGGATTGTCCGTGGTAAAGCCAGGGCTCTGGCATTGGGCAGACTGGCTCTTCCTTCTGAGCTGCTGTGGCCGTTAGGTTAATCCTGCCTGGGTTAGGGACCCAGCTTGCCTGTGGTTCCTCGGATGTCCCCTGAGGACGGCCGAGGCCCACATCTCTGAGCCGCTGGCCCGACGATGCCAGGGGCCAAGGTTGGTGCAGCTCTTCTCTTCCTGGACCCAGATGGAGGTCCCTTCCTCTCCCGGCGGCAGAGCGGACCTCCCAGTTCAACTCCAGCCTGAAAGGCTGTTCCCGGGCTGGGCTCCGGCGGTGCCGGCAGCGCCTGCTGTCTGCCTCCCTCCCTCCTGCGCCCCATGTCTCCAGGGGGGCCATTTTGGCCTCTGGGGGGGTCGGCGCACTCGCACAGCCGTCGTGTAATGGTCACAACTGAGATGCTGGGACGAGCGCGTGCCGTTCGCCCTGACTTCACTCGGACGTCACTGGATTCTCCACTGACGCCTGTTTTCTTCGTTGTTTTTCTAACGATTTGATTTACTTGAGAGCGAGCAAGCAAGTGGGAAAGACAGAGACAACGCGGGCAGGGGGAGCGGTGGGCAGAGGGAGAAGCAGGCTTCCCGCCCAGCAGGGAGTCCGATGCGGGCTCGATCCCGGGACCCTGAAATCATGACCTGAGCCGAAGGCAGCCACCGCCCTGGTGCCCCAGATGTCTGTTTTCTTTCCCAGGCTCCCACATTACGTTGGGTTGTGTGTGTCCTTGGTCGGCTCTCGGCTGTGGCGGTTTCTCAGTCTTTGCTTTCGTGACCTCGACACTTCTGGGGAGTGTCTGTCAGCCGATCTGTGGAGCGCCCTCAGTCTGGCTCTGTCCGGACACGCGTTCTCGCGGCGGGTGCGGTTCTACAGGTTACTGGTGTAGAGCCTCGCTCCGAGGACGTCCCTTCACCCATGAAAGGTCCTTCGGTGCCGTGGCCCCCCCCCCATCCTTCGTCTCATCTTTAGACCACGTTAGGGAGTTTGGGCTTCATCCAGAAGACAAAGGGAACCGTCAGAGGACTCGGGGCCTCGGTGCCCAGCAGCTGGTGTCTGGGTGCCGGCGGGGAAGGTGGCTGGGGGCGGAGGCAGGGGCTGGGGAAGATGAGGGGGGAGGAACCAGCTTAGCCGGGGGTCACACAGCGGAGGTGAAGGGGAGCAGAAGCGTGTGAGTGGTTTTTCGGGCGTGTGGTCAGCAGGATAGGAAGGCGAAGGCTTGGGGAGCAGAGAGAGGGACCAGTCACAGCCCAGCTCAGCCTCCTGGCGCACACAGTGGCTGCTTTCCCAAGTCGGGGGCCGCCAGAAGGGGAGCAGCAGGTTTGGAAGAAGTTGGCAAGTGGTTGGTGATGGAAGGTGTGGTGTGCGGGGGCTGCGCAGAGCAGCGGGGCAGAGCTCGCAAGCCGCCGTGCTGCTGGGCGCTGTGCGTGCGGCCCCCACGCGCAGCTGCTGCCCCCGTCCCCAGTGCCTGGGCCGGCGAGAGCTGCGGCGTGGGTCCCAGAAGCCCTTCTTTGCCAGGGGTGGTCTGTCTCCTGAGCCTCCCTCTCGCTCACTTGGTGGGAGCGGGAGAGCTGACCTCATGTGATGCCTTCCTGTCTCCCACTCTGGAACTTGTCTCGGATAACGCGTGAGAGCTCTTGATCACTGGGGAGGGTCTGTGGCCCCAGCTCTTGGTCCCAGGCCTAGCGCCCGTTTCGCCCTGTAGGCGCAGGAGGAAGCCCGTCGGAACAGGCTGATGAGAGACATGGCCCAGCTGCGGCTTCAGGTAGGCGGTCGGAACCCAGCGGCGGCCGCTCTGCGTCTGCTCATTGGTCAGACCCCGCCGGCAGATGCTGCCCAGCCGCTGCCCCCTGCTCTGCCCGAGCGCCTGTTGGCTTCCCCCGCCTCCCCTCCCCGCTGCCCCAGTGTGGCGCCCGCCCCTAGAGCTCTGTGCCGTCACCCCCTTGTGCACCGGCTTCGCCTGAAGCAGTTCACCTCCCAGACCGCCTTCTCCGGCTCTTTCCTCGCTCGGCGTCGGTGGGCCTTTCTGCCTTCTCTGTTCGCTTTTCCTTCTCTTTCTCTTTCCCTTTCCTTCTGCCTCCTTTTCCTCCAAGGCCTTGGTACAAGGAGGCCCCCCCATCCCCCTCGGCAGCAGGGGACGCCCCACGAGCGCCCCCTTGGGTTCCGTCCTTCGCGCCCAGGCTGCAGGGCCCGTGCAGCCGCAGCTACTCTGCCCTCTCTCCCCAGCTCGAGGTCTCTCAGCTGGAAGGGAGCCTGCAGCAGCCCAAGGCCCAGTCGGCGATGTCTCCCTACCTCGTCCCTGACACCCAGGCCCTCTGCCACCACCTCCCGGTCATCCGCCAGCTGGCCGCCAGCGGCCGCTTCATTGTCATCATCCCGAGGACAGGTAGGTGTACGGGGTGGGGGGGGGACAGGGTGTGGTTAAGAGAGACGTGGGGCTTGCAGTCGAGAAGCGCTCACGGAGGCCCAGTTTGCACACTGTGGCCTTGGTCAGGTCCTGCCGTCTTTCCGAAGCTCGATCACTCGTCTGTGGAACGTATGTGACAATCTGTTACATGCTGACTCCCAAGACGGTTGGGAGAAATGAGAAAAACCTAAGCGCGCGCACTTGGTCGACCGCGAGCTCCGCTGATCGGAGAAGGCCCTATTTTGGAAGAGCCCTGGGAGCCGCCAGGAGCCCGGGTCCCTGCTTTTCCCGCAGCGGGTGCTGGGGGTTCCCCGCGAGCTCACCTGTTCCGTCCTCCTCCCCCCCCCCCCCCGCCCCTCGTGCGCCAGTGATCGATGGCCTGGACTTGCTGAAGAAGGAGCACCCAGGGGCCCGGGATGGGATCCGGTACCTGGAGGCAGAGTTTAAGAAAGGAAACAGGTGAGTGTGGGTCAGGCGGCCCCTGACACACTTGCGGTCCGTGTGCGCTACGGCGGGGAGGGGGAGATAGAATTACAAGTCAGGGTCTCAGCCGTGGCCGGAGGGAGGGAGAGCCTGTTGTTGGACAGTCGAGCTGTTGTCTGTCTCTGGGACAGACGTGAGATGAGCGTTACCGGAGCGGGGGCAGCACCCTCCCCCCCAGGCTCCCGGCTGCTGTTGTGGGTCGGTCGGTCGCGATCAGGGCTCCTGGGCTGGGAGTGCCTTCACCGGCGCAGCCAGGCGGGGACTGCTGAGGCCCGCACAGTCCCTCCCTTCGGGGCTCGGTAGCGGTAGAGGGACAAGCTGGCTCCTGCTCCCCGGCACCCCGGTGGCATCTGCCCCTGCCTGGCCAGGAAGCCACACAAAGCCTGCTTGTTTGGACCTTGTCTGCAGAAGCCGCGACTTGAAAAGCATCTGCTGCTCCTCCCTTTCCCCCCTCCTCCCCTGGGAGGAACCAGGGATCGATGTTATCGGGAGGAAAAGGGAGCTGGGCTCTGGCCAGGAAGCTCCTTTGAAATGGCTCCAAAGAGAGCTGCGATGGGAGCGAGGTGCCCTCCCCCGCCCCCACCCGGAGGTGCTGTAGGGGAGGTGCCCTGCCTCCTCTCACCCCCTCCCCCTGCCGCAGGTACATTCGCTGCCAGAAAGAGGTGGGGAAGAGCTTCGAGCGGCACAAGTTAAAGCGGCAGGACGCAGACGCCTGGTAATCTCCGGCCCGCCTCCCTGCTCTCCCACCTCTCCCCCGGCGGGGGACCAGCCTGGGGCCATGCTTAACCCGCCTGTCGTGTCCCCTGGGAGAAGTGGTCCCAGCCCCAGAGCCCCTTGGTGGCTCTGCTCAGTGTCCCTTTACCCAGTCCCCACGGGACACCCTCTAGAACCACTGTCCCTCTCTGCCTGGTTTCTCCTTGTGCTCCTGCTGCCCTCCCGGTCCCCAGCTCCTGGGATGCTGGTAGGCGGGCTGCCCTCACGCCGTGGCTTGGCCTGCCTCCTCTTCCTCCCTCCCAGGACCCTGTATAAGATCCTGGACAGCTGCAAGCAACTGACTCTGGCCCAGGGGGCGGGTGAGGAGGACCCCAGCGGCATGGTGACCATTGTCACGGGCCTTCCGCTGGACAACCCCAGTGTGCTCTCAGGCCCTATGCAGGTCGGTCTGCAAGGTAGCAGGATGGGGGTGAGCGGGTTGGAGGTGCCCGGGCCGACGGCCTCCTCAGACCACTCCATGCACTTGCTTGTCTCGCTTCCGCCATCCCTCAGGCAGCGCTGCAGGCCGCGGCACATGCCAGTGTGGACATCAAGAATGTTCTGGACTTCTACAAGCAGTGGAAGGAGATCGGTTGAGACGGACCCCCACGCCCTACAGTGGGGCCGCGTCCAGACCTCTCCTGCCCTCCCTGGCAGCCAGGACCGCCTGTAGTCACCCCAGCACACGCAGACGCACGCACGCACGCAGGAAGGGAGCCCAGCCGCGCACAGGCCGCGGGGAGGTCCCGGGAGCCGCGGGGAGGGCCCGGAGCCGGCTGAGAGGGCGGGTCTCCCTGACGATGACGTCAGGAAAGTGAGGGAAGTGCTGGGAGCAGGAGAGGCCTGGGGGCCCCCAGCCAGCCCTGCTGCCTCAGCCCACCACTGTCCCCAGGGGCAGGGGGCAGGCATGGGCATCCGCGTTCCATCGGAGGGCTTTGTGGACCTCTTGAGGGGAAGGGACAGCGGAAGGGCCCCTCTTCCTCACTCGGGACGCAGGGTGATTGGCGCCTGGAGTCTGGACCCTCTGGCGCAGGGGGTGGGGAGAATTGGGTAGCACCAGACACGTGGGTAGTTCTCTGCGGACCCTTCTCTCCTGGAGGACCGCCTGACCTCTCCCTTCATGCAGGTACGGCAGCTCCAGAGCCTTGGGGACTCTTCCGGAAGAGGGGCCTGGAGCTGCCGGCACCAAGAGCAGGGCCAGGGCTCACCCCCTCCTGCTGTGGGGACCGCGCAGCCAGCCGTCCCACTTCTGCTTCCGCTCTGCGTTTGCCTGGCTTCCAGGGCCCCGAGCAGGTCACTCTGTCTGTCGGCAGTCTGGCCCGCAGGCCAGGGAGGGACCCTGGGGCCCCCAGCCCTATGGTGGTGGCGCCTGCATGGGGGCGGAGTGCGAGGCCGGGAAGAGAGGGGAGAGGTGCGAGGCCGGGAGAGGCCTGCGTGGAGGTGGGCGGCAGGAGGGAGAGGCCCTTAGAGCTGCCTGGCGAGGGGCTGCTGGCCTGGTGGGGCGGAGCATGGGGTTCACTGGCCCGCAGCAAGGGGCGAGGTGAATGTGGGAGCCGGGGCTCGGGAACCGCTCAGGGCAGCGGGCTTTGCAGCGGGCGCAGGCTGTCCGGAAAGCTCTGGCCAGGAATGCCTTGGCCCCTTGCCCTGGGGCTGGCCAGGAGCTCGGCCAGGGGTGGGGGGGTGCCAGGGGTCTCGGCTCTGCGTCCCCCACCCCAGCGCTAGCCTAGCTTCCCGGGCTGTTCTCAGAGGAAAGCAGGCTTCTTGCCTCCTTCCTCTAAGACAGCAGGTCTGGGACAACCTGGGGGCAGTGGGGTCACCCCCCCCAGTCCCTGGCAGAGACTGAGACGAAAGCGTCACTTAATAAAGACCCCTCGAAGCCCAACCCCGTCTCCTGGTGCCATTCTGTCCAGTTGTATTGGGACGTCGGCATGTTCTTCCAGAAGTGGCGTTCCCAGAAAGTCTCTTCGAGGTGAACCCCTCAAAGCAAGAACCCAGCAAGTCGGGTGAAAGCCCCAGGGATGGTTTTGTGGCAGACTCCAAGCTCGGTGGCCCTGTGAGCGGCTGGTGGCTTCGCAGGGGTGCTGGCGGGAACTCCAGCAAGGACAGCAGCTCCGCTGGGGCGGGTGATGCTTGGCCTCCAGCTGGGTCCCATGATCGGGGCTGAAGCTCCTCCTCGGGGGTGGGGACAGGGGGCGTGCGTGGGGGCCTGGAGACCAGCTTCTGGGGCCTCGGCCCTAGGCCACCGGCAAGGACTGGCGCGTCGGGGGATAAACAGGCATGGCGGCTCCCTTGTGGTTCAGCCCCATTTCCTGGAGGCGTTCGCTCTGGACTCGGCCCAGCACTGCGCTCAGTGAGAGGTGCTTTCTGAGGTCACAAGTCAGGATTTGGGTTCCAGAGCCCAGGCGCCCTCCTCCCCCCACCGCCCTGCTCAAGGCAGAACCTGGACCCCTTGCGCGCCCCCTGATCTGAGGAGGGCGCCATGTCCCCTGGCCAAGTCCGGGCTGGCTCTAGCCTGGTGTGGCCGGTCTGATGTCCACGGCTCGGGTCAAGCCGGCGGCGCTGGCTGTGTGCGGGAGGCCGAGTGAGCTGCCTGCTAATGGGGCTGCGCCACCCCCGGCTGCTCCCTGGGGGCTGGACAAGGCTGGGATTGTTCCCTGGCTCCCCTTTGTCTCACTCCCCGTCCAGGCCTGGCCCGCCGCCTGCCCGTGGCTGGCAGGAGCCTGGGGCTCTGCCCGTGGAGCCCCCGGCCTGCTGACCCACCAGGTGGGGAGCGCTGGCCACGCTCTGGGTAAGGAAGCTCACCTGGGGCGTGACACCTGCTCTGGGGGACCAGAGGTGAAGCGCCTGCTCCAGACCCCTCCTCTGCTTAAATGGCTACAGCACACAGCCCTGCAGAGACCCCAACCCTACCGCTAAGGGAAGGGACCCCAATGGAGCTAGGCCCCAGCATCTCCAGCAACACCCCCCCCCCCCAGGGAGGCCGGCAGCACGCAGGGTGGGTCGAATCACCCCCATCCCACTCTTGGGGGACCCGGGAGGCCTCATCTAAAAGCCCGGCCACAGGGACTAGAGATCGGATCTGCCTGTGCCCAGCAGAGTCCGCAGCACCCAGGTCAGAGGCAGAGGGCCGGGCAGGAGCAGAGGCTCGGGGCACCGGCTGGCGGTGAGGTCCGGAGTGAGCGGCCCACACCCGGATCGCCGCGGCCGGAGGCAGGAAGAGGGGCGGGGCGGGGCTGTACTGTGCCGCGCTGTTCCGGCGGGGGCAGGGGGAGGGTCCTACTCTCCCGCCCCCGGGCAGCTCCGCCCGCCGGCTGGCCCAGCCCCTCCAGCGGTGCCGAGGAATGTGCCTGGGCGAGGCAAGAGGGGCCGCGGAGCCGCAGCCACCCGGAGGCAGAGCACAGGTCTGGAGCCGAGGGGTGCGGGGCTCAGGAGGGTCGGGGACCCCCGGGGCACATGTGGGGTCTTTAGAGAAGAGCCAGGCTCGCCCTAATTCGTTGCGCCTCCCGCGGCCATCCGGCCTCTCCCCGAGCTCTCCGCGAGCGCCACCAGTTTGTGCTCGCCGGCTCCGTGGGCCAGGGGCGTTCTGGGGCGGGGCGGGGGTGCGCGGATGCTCTCTGCACTGACCTCCCTGACTCGGGCTTCCCCAGAGACGGGCACTGGGGGCTGGGGACCCGGACCCGGGGTTTGGGACTACTGACCCGGGCTGCCTTCGCGCTGGGGAGCGCCCCGCACTCGGTCCGTCCCGGGCTGAAACTGAGCAGCCCCTCGCACCCGGGACTGAGCGCTCCAGGCGGGGACGGGGGTCACGTGGTGTGCCGATGGACGCCCGCTCCCGCGCGCACCTGCGGGCACAGCGCACTCCGGCTCCCGGCGGCCAGGCCCGGCCGGCCCGGGGTGAGAAGGGGCCCGAGGATGGGGGCAGATACCTGATGCCCTCACCCCGCGCTTTGTCTCTAGGTCACGGCGTGGAGCTGCCGGGCCACCATGCTCAGTCTCAAGCTGCCCCAGCTCCTGCGAGTCCACCAGGTCCCTCGGGTGAGGGGCTTGACGCACCAGCTCCGCGTCCCCAGGCTCCCCCCTCCGAGCGGCTGGGCGTGGGCGTGGGGGGCTCCTTCCTGCAGGCGTCCCTCTGCTCTCTAAGGAACCTGCTGGCGACCCCTCCCCAGAGTCCCCTTCTTCCCTCCGGCCCCACCTCACCCCGCCTCTCTGGTCCCCTTCCCACTGCCTCCTCGCTTTCTCCTCTGCTCTCTGGGTATTTGGGACCTGCGGTAAGGCGCGGCTCTGACTGGGCTCGGCTTTGGGGCGGGACTGACCTCCAGCCCACTCCCTGCGACGCGGCTTGCGGAGGTCTCGCGGAGAGAACGGGGCGGGCGCAGTGGCGCCCCCCGACCTTGTGCCCCACCCGCCCCGCACAGGTGTTCTGGGAGGACGGCATCTTGTCCGGCTATCGCCGCCCCAGCAGCTCGGCCCGGGACTGCGTCCTCAGCTCCTTCCAGATGACCAACGAGACGGCCAACATCTGGACTCACTTCCTGCCCACCTGGTGAGCGCCGCCGACGGGGTCCCGGGTGGGGGGCAGGGGCCGTGGGGCCCGCGGGCGCGGCGGGCGGGCGGCGGGCCTGAGCAGCTGCCGGCCGCAGGTACTTCGTGTGGCGCCTGCTGGCGCTGGCGGGGGCTCCGGGCTTCCGGGCGGAGCCGTACCACCGGCCGCTGCTCGTCTTCCTGCTGCCCGCCTGCCTCTACCCCTTCGCGTCGTGCTGCGCGCACACCTTCAGCTCCATGTCGCCCCGCGCGCGCCACATCTGCTACTTCCTGGACTACGGCGCGCTCAGCCTCTACAGCCTGGGTGAGCCCCGCGGGGCCGGGGCGGGCCGGCCTGCTGTGGGGGCGGGCCCGCGGGGCCTGGGGGCGGGGCCGGAGCGCTCCGGGGGCGGGGCCCGGGACGCTCTGGGGGCGGGGCCGGGCGCGCCTGTGAGACCTCGGCTCCAGCCCCGCCCCCTTCCTCCCCAGGCTGTGCTTTCCCCTATGCCGCCTACTCCATGCCGGCCTCCTGGCTGCATAGCCGCCTGCACCGGCTCTTCGTGCCTGCGGCCGCACTCAATTCCTTCCTGTGCACCGGCCTCTCCTGCTACTCCCGGTGGGTTTCCCGCCAGTGCGGAGGGGGGAGGCGGAGGGACAGGTCGCAGCTGGAGGCCTCAGACACACTGGAGGCCGGCGATGGTGTACCTGCGCCTCGGGCTCTTGACCGACATGAGGAACAACGGCCCGGCTTACTGAGGACTCCCCGGGTGTCGCTCCTGCGCCCCAGCACCGGACCTGCGCCCTCTCCTTGAATTCTCACGGCCACCCTAGAGCGGCGGGCGGGCGGGGGTCTACCGCCTTCACGGATGTGGTCACTTCCAGAGGCTCCCGGGCCCTAAGGGCTTTCACGGCCGCTAAGCTAGTGACAGTCCATCTTGGCCGGAGGACCCCTGACCCTCAGTGACCACCCGCAAGCAAGGGTGGTAACTAGCCTTTCCCTCCCTCAGGTTCCCGGAGCTGGAGAGCCCTGGGCTCAGTAAGGTCCTCCGCACGGCTGCCTTTGCCTATCCCTTCCTGTTCGACAACCTCCCTCTCTTCTACCGGGTAAGGGAGCCCGGGGCGCCTGCCCTCCCCGCGCCCCAGACCCTCACTCCCGAAGGCCCTCCCGGCAGCTCCGCTCGTCTTCTGCTAGCTCGGACTGTGCTGGGTCAGGGGCCCCGGCTGCGGGCAGGACGCGCTGAGCGCCAGCCACGGCTACCACCTGCTGTGTGCCCTGCTCACCGGCTTCCTCTTCGCCTCCCACCTGCCCGAGCGGCTGGCCCCGGGACGCTTCGACTACATTGGTGAGCGCTCCAGAGTGGTGCCCATCCCGGAAGGGGTGAGGGGAGACAGCGTCCCAGAGCACAGAGCGAACCGAGGAACGGGGTACCGCAGCCGGGGAGAGCACCCAGGGTCCCCGCGCACCCCCTCCCCACATAACGGGGGAACCAGCAGCACGGGTACTGGGGGCCTTGTAGGTTTCCATACTCCCCGTTTAGGGGAGCAGCCCGCCCAGAGGAGGAGGCAGTCAGGGCGGCCCTGGGAACGGGGTGCGCACCCTGAGCCCCCCGCCCCCCACAGGCCACAGCCACCAACTGTTCCACATCTGTGCCGTGCTGGGCACGCACTTCCAGCTGGAGGCGGTGCTGGCCGACATGGGATCTCGCCGAGCCTGGCTGGCCACGCAGGAGCCCCCCGTGGGCCTGGCGGGCACGGTGGCCGCGCTGGGCCTGGCAGTGGCCGGGAACCTGCTCATCATTGCTGCCTTCACAAGCTCCCTGTTGCGGGCCCCCAGCACCTGCCCCCTGGTGCAGGGCGGCCCCCTGGAGGGGGGTATGAAGGCCAGACAGCAGTGAGGCCCCATCTCGGAGCCTGCCCTGGGGGAAGGCAGAGGCCAGGCCCCGGGGCTGGGGAGGAGTCCAGACAGGAGCCTGACTGACAGTGGGGCGCAGGGAAGCCTGGCGCCAAGAGCGGCTGCAGAGAGAGGGCAGAGGAGAGGAAGCGGCCAGGGTGCTGCCGGCAGCAAGCAGGAGGGCTGCGAGGGTGTGCTCGGCGGGGCGGGGTAAGTGCTGAGGGTCCGAGAGGGGCAGTGGGAGTGCCGGGCTGCAGCTGGCCCCCAGCTGAAGGCTGGGGACGGGGAGGTGCCGAGGCCCTGACACCGGGTCCCGTTTCTGGCCGCGAGTCTCTGCCAAGCCCGGGGAAGCACTAACAGGACTAACCTAGACCCCCGACCCCGGGCGCTCGGCCTGGAGACCCACGGCCACCCTGCGCCCACCACCGGGCGGCTCTCTGCCCTCGGGGAAGAGGCTGTCCCGGTCACAGCCACGCGGGCTGTCCGGGCCTTCGGGTCTGTGTGGGTGTCCTGGGTGGGGGAGGGGCGCTGGGCTAGAGGGGCCTAATAATTAGACCTTTAGAAAGCTCCTTCGATGCTTCCTAATAAACCAGTCAACAGCAGATCGGGGGAGCACTGAGACCGAAGAGGCCCGCCCCCCAAACCCCACAAACGGACAAAGACTCGCCGCCCCCGTTCCTCTTCCGGAGTTTATTCTGGAGCAGTGGGATGATGGGGCCCCCACCCTTGTGGGACGGCTGCCAGCCGGGCCGGGGCCATCGGGTCGCCCGCTCTAGGCCGTGCCGTAGAAGCGCCGGTAAGCGTCCTGGAAGCCGATGTGGTCAGCCAGCTCGTCGCAGTCCGGGTTGAGCTCGCAGACTTCCCTCCTGGGCTCCAGGGGGTCCGGGTAGGGGGCTGGGGCTCTGACACGCCGAGAGAGGGGCATCAGCCTCCAGGAACAGCGCCCACGGCCCCGGGGCTCCCCGCGCACCCCCAGGCCCGGTCTGGAGCCACGGGGCCCCGGACAGCACTCACCCCAGCCCGGGGTCCAGGTAGCGCCGGAGCCTCCTCACCACCTCGCTGCCCTCCCGCTTGGCCACGAAGGCTGTGGGGCACAGAGGCGGGCGTCAGGGGGCTCAGGGCCTGCGGGGTGACCCGCGCACGCCCCACAGGCCCTGCCCCATACCTGCTCCTCTGTGGGACTCTGCACCGCTGGGCTTCGCGTCTGCAAAGGAGAGGGTCTGGCTCAGCCCCGCTCCTCCCGGCCCCCACACCCAGGACAGAGCCCACAGGAGCGAGGGCCGCTGGGGGAGCAGCAGGCAGGGGAGGGGAGGCGGGCGAGGCGGGCCACTCACCGGCCGGACCCGCCAGGCAGAGCGCAGCCAGGGTCAGCAGGGTGAGGGCCGTCACGGGCCTCATGGCGGGTCTGTCCTGTCTGTCTGTGTGTCCGTGAGCGGCTGCCGGGGCTGCTGGGCCTCAGTTGGTCTGTCTCCGGCCGCGGCCAGCACCCGCGCCACTTATACTCCGGGTTGAGCCCCGCAGGCAAGGAGGGCGCCCCCCATGTTGTGGGCGGGTCTCGGGGGGCTGTGCCAGGGCTGTGTGGGAGTCATCTGCCCCAGCTCTAAAGGCCAAGCCCCGAAGGATGTTGTGGTTGGAACTGCAGCTGCCTGGGCAGGCCCGGCCCCTCCCCAGGGGGCACAGCCCAAGTCCCCCCTCCCCCCCCAGCCTCAGTTTGAGCACCAGTGGGCCAGGCCGGGCCAGGGCGGGGGAGCCTGGGGGCAGAGGGGGGCTCCAGGTCTAAAATAGGCTCGGGAGAGCCGGGCTGCCTCTGGAAGGCTGTGATTTGCACTGCCGGCCGAGGGCAGGAGCCAAACCCCAGGGAGGGGGAGCCCGAGGCAGCGATGCCCTCGTTCACCCAGAGGCAGGGCAGAGGCGCCCATCCCCGCAAAGTCAGTGGCAGGCCTGGTGTAGGGGCAGTGGGGACCCTCGCCCGGAGCCCCTCGCAGGGGGACAGACAGGGCCTCTGAGGAGCAGGAGATGGAGTCTCCTCTGGTCCTCCTGCGGCCTGGCAGCCTCCTCGAGGTGACAGCTGGGACCTGTCTTCCGAGACAGACGTCCAGCCTGCAAAACCCCACCCCAGCACCCCGAGGGCCACGTGCCCCGGCCCAGCCTGGAGAGGATGGGGAAACGGCGTCCTCAAGTGCGGCCTCACTGCCTACCCCGCGGCCTGCAGCCGGGCAGGAGGGGGGTCTCCAGCACGAATGTCGCAGCCGTGCTGGGCTCGGGACAGCCAGCAAGGGTCCCTCGGTATCTGCCTGTGTCCCCAGTGCCCCAGCCAAGCCTCCCGGGCGAGCTTTTTCTGTGCCCCACGTGTACCCGCCCACTTCACCCGTCGGCACACGTGTGCGCCTGTGCACGGGCACTCACCGTGCGCAAGACGGAGGGAGGCCTGCCCGGGGGCCTTCCTCACAGTGCACCCGACTGGCAGACAAGGGGTGGACCCAGGGGTCCCGGTCTCCGGGCCAAGGGCCTTTGCTGCCCTCCTGCGCAGGACGGCGGTGGTCAGCGGCCCCCCACCAGCCCGCCCCGGCCTGGAGGCTCTCAGAGCAGCATGGGGGCCGCGCGGGGGGCCTTGGCCCGGGAGAGACTGGGAGCGGCCCAGGGGAGGAAGCATCCTCGCAGATTACAGTGTGGAGATTTATTTGCGGATGTGGGGAGAACATGGCAAGGGCCCTGGGGCTGGCCAGCAAGAGGGCAATCAGGGCGGCCTGAACACAGATGCCCCGGGCCAGGTCCACGGGCGCTCTGGAGCAGGCAGGGCAGGTGGCTGGCCCCGACCTGGAGGACAGAGAGCCTGGGGCCTGATTCCCGGCGTGGGAGCTGGCCGGCGGCCCTCGCATCACATCGGAAGAGAACAGGAAGGGTCTGAAGGGGGGGGGGGTGTGTCTGTGTGTGACCCCAAGGGAGCCCCCAAGGCAGAAGAGCTGGTCAGGCCTCATCCTCCGGCTGATCCCATCCACGTTCAGGGACTGGCCGCCACGTCAGTGGTTCTCAGCAGCAGCCGGCCCAGGCCCTTGACCTCGCCTGCCCTCTGGTCCTGGTCCGGCGGCCGCCACCTCACTCAGGCTCCCCCAGCACGCCCAGCAGCTCCTTCTGCTCTCTGTGCAGGGCCTGGCAGCAGCAGGAGGAGACAAACAGCACAGGGGAAACCGTAAAGCTTCCCCTCCACTCGGCCTGACTCCCCCAATGACACAGAAGGGGTCTCGGCTCAGGTCACAGGCCCAGCAAGGGAGGAGCAGGCCAAGGTGTCCCCTACTCAGCTAGTGTTTGAGGCAGGCTGGCAGTCGTGGCCACTGAGGTTGGGTCTCCCCAGAGCAGCGCCCAGCATGAATAAGGGCCCTCAAGTGTCCCCTGACCCTAGCAGCGTCGCAGCTGGGCCATGGGCTGCGACACGGACAGCCCTGCAGGTGCCCCACGGAGTCGCGCACCCAGCTCGCCAGGGCACCCACCTCCCACACGGTGAGGTCTCTGGCTGCGTTGGGGCTGCTCTGAGCCCGGCTCTGAGCCGGGGCTGTGTGCCCCACTCTGAACACAGAAGCTCTGGATGTCAGGGCTGGCCGGTTTGGAAGTCGGGGCCCAGACAGGAGAGTGAGCCATGGCCCCATGGGGACGGAGCAGCAGCAGCGGGGCCTGACAACTCAGCAGGGGGCCCCCAAGAAGGCCCGGGTCAGGACCCCGTGGGAACCTGCTGCCCGGTGCCCCCAGGAAGGGGGTGAGGGCAGGAGGGAGCAAGCCACCGGCCCCGCTCCTGCTGCCAGCTCTGCGAGGCTCGGGGACCCTGGAGCCAGGGATGTGGGGACCCACTGCGGCGAGGAACGGAACAGGAGGGCCCGCCCCAGGAACCCGCAAGTGGTCACAGTAAAGAGGGGCTGCACGTCCGGATGACGGAGCGAGCCCGGCAGTGGCGCCCTCAGCCCTGGACCGGAGCCACTCTGGAGGGAGGGAGGGGGAGGAGGGTCCCAGGCAGACTCCCTGCTGAGTGCAGAGCCGCGCTGGGGCTCAGTCCCACGACCCCGAGAGCACCGCCTGAGCTGAAACGGGGTCGGACGCTTGACAGACGGCGCCCCCGAATGCACACGCTTGAAGGCTCCTGGGGGGGTCTTGTGGAGAGCCCCACGGCCACAGGCCACTGAGCCCAACAGGAGGAGCCCGTCCCTCGAGCTGCCACCTGCCATCAGGCCCCACGGCAGGGGACACCCACCTGCCAGGCCTGCTGCCGGGCCCGGGCCTGCCGCTCCAGCTGCTCCAGCTGCTGCCGCCCGGCCAGCACGGCCTCCGCCAGCTGCCGGTTCTCCGCCTCCTGCCTGCGCACCCGGCGCTGCAGCGCGTCCCGCTGCTGCAGGAAGTAGGGCACCACGGCGCTGCGCAAGTCCGCCGCCGGGACCCCGCTGGGGCGCCTGGGTGTCGGGGTAGGGGGGAGCACAGGTGTGGGTGAGTCTCGAGCCGGCCGGGCCGGGCCTCCACTGGGCGCTCACCTGCCGGCTCTCGGCTCGGGCGCCCGGGGCCCCTCCCCGTTCTCCCTGCCCGCCAGCCGCAGGAGCCCGCCCACGTCGAACGCTCCAGAGCAGGAGGCCACCTTCCGGCTACTGCCCCTGCCCATGGGACCCTGCGCCCCAGCTCCTCCGCCAGCAGGGCTACCCCGAGAGGCCCAGCCGGTGCCGGCGACCTGGGAAGCTACGGGAGGCGGGTCTGGAGGTGAATGCGCGGGTCCCGAACGCCCGGAGTGAGGACGGGCTGTTCCGAGCGGCAGGGGCGTGGAAGTCCCCAGAAGTTCTTTAAAAACTTCGTTTTTCTGGGCGCCTGGGTGGCTCAGAGGGTTAAAGCCTCTGCCTTTGGCTCAGGTCATGAACCCGGGGTCCTGGCATGGAGCCCATCAGGCTCTCTGCTCAGCGGGGAGCCTGCTTCCCCCTCTCTCTCTGCCTGCCTGTGATCTCTCTGTCAAATAAATAAATAAAATCTTGAAAAAAAATTCATTTTTAGCTCTAAAACCCAATTCTCTTGTGTGTTAAGGTCATAAAGCATAAAAATTGGAAGGCATGAGAAAGATGTTTCCTGGCTCTGGCCTAAATTCAGGCAGGGGGCGTCGGTGGAGGCAGGAGCTCAGGATCCCCCCATCCTGTGTGGGGCGCCCCCAGCCACGGGAAGGTCAGCTTTGGGGGCGCACAGCAGGGGTCCCCTAAATACTGTGAAATGGACAAGTGACTAAAACCCGGCCAGACAGGCACTGCAAATCCGCCAGGTGGGTCCCGAGATGAGCCCCCCACAAGGACAGCCTCCCCGTGGGCCCTGAGCCCCCAATAGCACGCGCCGGCTCGGGGCTCGCCTTCCCCTGAGGGCCACGCTACTCACCAGGCCGGCTCCGTGCGGTCTTTGCCCTCTTCCACGATCCTGTCCAAGGCGTCCAAGACCGCCTCCAGGTTCCCCTCCGCTTTGATCTCAGAGATCTCCTCCTGAAGGGCAGGCGGGCCACAGCGCTAAGACGCTGGACAAGCCCGCGGTGACCACGCGCGCCGGACCGGTAAGATTTGGGCTAATTTCTGTGTCTTCATACCAACATTCCAACTTCTCTCCGTGTGACTTTAATAATGAAGGACAGAAAGTACCAAACGGACAGCAGAGCCTGCCCAGCCCCTTGGGGTGTCGCTGCCCGGGGCCTGGCGGACACACACGGGCGTGGAGCCCTCCGGAGGGACCACGGTTACTTCAACACGCGAACACAGCCCCGGCCTCTTTCGCATTCCCCGCAGCAGGCCGTTCCACGGTCGGCCACGGTTGTGTGTCTCCTCTGTGCCCCGGGCGCTGGGGACGCGGGGAGGACAGGAGCCCACAGGGCAGCGGGCACACGGCCCGGCCCCGGCCCACGAGAGCAGAACTGACAGCGGCCACGGCAGCCTGCCGCTACGGAGGGCAGTGCTGAGCCCTGGGGACCCCAAGGCCAGCACCCCCTGCTGGGCTCCTTGCCACTCACCCGGACGGACGCCTGCAGCTGGGCGACAAACGTGTCGTGGATCCGCTGGGTCACGTCAGGCTGCAGCCGGCAGAAGCGCTTGTAACAGTCGCTGAATCTCCGGTAGCTGGCGGGGGGACAGACGGCAGGCAGAGGCTCAAGCGCACGGCCAGCCTGCGCCCGGCCTGGCTACCCCTGCCTCCCTGCCGCAGGGGCTGGCCAGTCAAGTCCACGGCCCCGGGGAAGGCTACGGCTGTCATCCGCAGCCCCGCTCAGCCGCACCTGATCCCCAGGGCCCCCGCCGCCCCACAGCAGAGCCCAACTGAGCTCCGGGGTCTCCCCTTACGGGTGGGTCACCCGTCCGGCCTCGGTGCCTCAAATCACCGGGAGCTAAGACTCCGTGCCGGGCGCCCCCACAGTGTCCAACCCGCTCCCGGGGGGGGGGGGGTGTGCTGCTATGGGGGTGGACCGCGGTCCTTGAGAAGCTCTGGTCACTCCAGCAGGACAGGACAGGAAGGACAGGTGGCCTCTGGCAGAGGTTTCCTTCCTCTGTAGAGGAGCCACACGGGAAGGAAGCAATGCCCCTTCTGTGGGAGGGGACGACCCGTGCAGGCGGCCGTGGGGACCTTGGCCTGAGGGCAGAGCTCATGCCCTGAGGAGGCTGAACGGAAGAGGGGGCCTGGGCTGTCTGAGGACATCGTCACGCTGAAAACCACTCCAGAGCCAACCCACCTTGGGGCTGCTCGTTAATGGGGTAATGGATTCCTCTTACTGTCACGCTTTTTTAAAAAAAATTTTTTTATAGATTTTATTTATTTGAGGGAAAGGGAGAGAGAGAGAGCATGAGCCCAGGGTTGGGGGAGCGGCAGGCCGAGGGAGACGGAGACGTGCCCGGAGCAGGGAGCCTGATGCGGGGCTCGATCCCAGGGCGGGATCACGTCGAAGGCAGACGCTTCACCGACAGAGCCCCTGGGCGCCCTGTCTGTGCCATGTAAAAGGAGGTCTCTGTCCCCGCTGTTGGAAGCTGGTTCCTGGATCCATCCTCGTAGTGGAAGGATCAGAGGGTACCCAGGACGCTCCCGGAGGCCCGCTCTCTTGGACAAAGAAATTCAAATAAGGCAACGGAGTCTCTTGCCTTCTCCCTCCCCACTCCCTGCTTTCTTGTCTCTCTCTCTCCCTTCTCCCTCCGGCCAGGCCTGTCCGCTGGCTGCCGGGTGCTGGCCCTCAACCAGGTACTGGGTGATCTTGGGGGAGGGAGCCGCACGGCCTTCCCGGGGCTCTGCGGGAGCACACGTGGACGTGGGGACGGCCGCTTATGGGGGGCACTTTGAAAGCAAAGGGTCTCGGGATGGTCTTTAAGCTGGGGTGGGGGGTCCTCAATGACCCACAGGAGTGTCTGAGCCCGGAGTCCCCAAGCACACAACAGCGCACACCTGCGCTTGGCGGGGGACCGGACGCTCCCCAGTTGTGTGGCCAGACTGGGGGGTGCGGGACACACAGGGTGTTGGGCCCCTGGAAGCCTACGCCTAGTCCCCCCCGCTCGGGGTTCACTGCTGGTCCCCCCTTTCTCATGGCTCCTGCCCTCCCTGACGTCTGCAGAGCGGGTGACACCTGTGTGAGCACGGGGCCTGCGAGGGACGCCTGCTCGTCCGCGGGAAACCTGTGAACCTGCTGCGCCACTGCCCCAAACACGAAGTCCTGTCGTCGGCCAGTAAGTGCTATTAGAAGCAAGGCTACCGCCGCCTCCCGGCCCAGCACCTTCCTGGTCCCCGGGGCGGCTGCTGTCCTCTGTCTGGAAACGCTCCGCATACGGGGCGCCGCTGCTGTCCTTCCCTGACTGCGGCTTGAGCACTGACACCTTGGAAACTGGCACACGCAGGAGGCCAGGCCGTTATTTCTAGAAGGCCACCTGCAAGCCTCTGCCAGTGGCTCTGCGTGAGGGGACGGTCTCTCCCTGTCGTGACGGTCCCCCCTGACACCGGCACCTGGGGGGCTAAACCTTGGCCCCTGTGAGCAGGGGCAGGGACAGAGGGCGGCACCCTTAGCCTCGGCGGGGCCCCAGGCGTCTTGTGTTCTGCCAGCCCCACTCGCCACGCAGTCTGTGGCTACACGAGGAATGTGGCAACGCAGGACGTCCGGCCAAGCGGGCTGGAACTGAAACTGGGTAATTGTGGCTGGAGAAAGTCTTGGCTTGGACACCGGAGATCCTGTTCCTCCCCCGGGCCCGCTTGCAGGCAGAGGGTCTGAGTGGGCCCCTGTCCGGCGCTCCGGCATCTGGTGGTGGTGGCGGCGAGGACGCGGGGCCCAGGGACCAGGGACAGGCCATCGCCCACCAGCGCTGCTATGGAGGTCATTGCGTGGCCCCGCTGGGCTCCGAGGACTCAGTGACGGCGAAGCCACACGCGCAGATCCCCAGGACAGTGACCGCCGGCCGCCCGGGAGCGGAGGGCGGGCTGCTGGGCTGCAGCACGGGGCAGGGGAGACGGAGGACAGGGATCCGGGCTTTGTTTGACCCTGGGGTGTCGCTGCCACGCCTCATGGGTAAGGCCCACAGCGCGACGCTGTGACTCACACACAGTGACAGGACGGCCATGACGAGTGCAGCCAACACCCGCCGGCTCGCAAGACACAGAAAACCGGGAGAACAGCTTCTCCTCGTGGCAGGCGCTCTCGCCGCGGACGCCCTTCGCAGAGCAGCGCGCGCCACGGTCAGGCCCACGGACACAGCGCGCCCTGGGCGTCCTCACCCTCCAGCCGACGCTTGTGCCCTTGTCTGCCCTCCTCCCGCCCCTCTCCCCACCCCACGAGTTACAGGTTCAGGAACAGTTTAAATGCCCTCGTGACTCCTAAAAACGTCCTTTCAGGGCAAAGCAGATCAAGTGACTCCTTCTGGAAAACATTCGGGGCCGTCATGCCCCCCCCCCCCCCCCCCCCGTCACATCCCTGCATCCCGGGGCCCCACTGTGCTGGAGGCAGCGCCGCCCCGCGCCCCACCACCCCCCCAGCCCCAGGCCAGCGGAGTGCACTGATCAGCCCAGGGTCCTCCCTCAGGAGCAGCCCCAGGGCGGCCTCTCTGCAAGCCCCCTTCACCCCCTGCTGGGACGGTGCCCCGGCCTTGGCCTTCCAAGGGCACCGAGGGGCCAATCAGCTGCGCGTGGCTCTGTGCACTGGTTCCGTGGCTCCCGGCCTGTCCGTCTGCCTGGCTTCAAACCCCACCGCTACCGCTCGTCGCATGAGTGACGTGGGACAGTGTCTGCACCTTTCCAAGCCTCAGGTGCCGCTCTGCTGGGCGGGGTGTCACTGTCCGCACTCCCAGAGCTCCCGCAGTCACGTGTGTGACGCACCCAGCACAGGGCCTGCACACGCACGAGCTCCGCGTTCCCGGTCGGTAGCACCGATTCCACCGCAGGCCGCACGGCGCCCGCGGACGTGGCCAACAACGAGCTGCCTCCCCGCAGTCGGCAAAGCCTCCCCGCAGACGGCAAGGGCTCCCTAAGGGTCCTGGTGGCAGACGCCTGCTCGAGGCCAGCCCAGCGGCCCCACGAAGGAGAAAAGGCTAAGTTGTGGACCCCCCAAAAGAGGGCTCTATTTATCACCAAAGTCACGGTTTGAAATGTATTTACTAATTATCAAAACACAACGACTGTATTAACTGACTTTTATCTAGTTCTTCTCTTACACTCTTTTAACTCTTTTTTAAGATTTTATTTATTTATTTGACAGAGAGACAGTGACGGAGGGAACACAAGCAGGGGGAGTGGGAGAGGGAGAAGCAGGCTCCCCGCGGAGCAGGGAGCCCGATGTGGGGCTCGATCCCAGGCTGAAGGCAGACACTTAGTGACTGAGCCCCCCGTGCGTCCCTTAAGTTAGTTTTTAAGTAACCTCTGTGGCCCATATAGGGCTGGAACTCGGCACCCCGAGATCTAGAGCGCCCTGCTCAATTACCCTCAAAATACCGAAGCCCAGAATCAAGCCCCCGCGGTCGGTCAGTGCAGGACTTTGCAGATGGCTCGGCCATGCCCGCCCCGCCCGCTGGCCTGCAGCTCTAAGCACCGCCCCAGCCCGCGCTCGTGCCCCGCTGAGCGCCCCTCCAGCCACCGTCCACCAGAGGGCGCCTCGGCCCCCGCCCAGGGAGGGGGCGCTCAGAGCTGGGGGTCTGACACCGCCCACCACCACCGGCTGCCGCGCTCACCAGCAGGCGCTTGTCGGTGGCTCCTTCTCGGTGCCGCTGCCGGGCTCACTGGGCAGCCGCGGGCCTGAGAAGGCAGAGGGAAGCCCGAACAAGAAATGCTCCTTGAGGACAGCACACGTCTGTGACGCATGAGGACGACTGTGGCAAAAAGCTTTTAAAAACTCATTAGGGGCGCCTGGGTGGCTAGGGGTCCACCTTCCCACTGGGTCGTGATCTCCGGGTCCCCCGCGTCTTCTTCCCGACCCTCTGCGCCTCTCCCTGCTCGAGCTCTGGCTCTCTCTCGAGTGAGGACACAAGCCCCTTGTAACCTAAACTTCTTCTGCTTGGAAACTTCGGAAACTACCAGAAACTTAATAGTGAGAATCTGAAATTGTGATACTTTTTCTGAAAAAGACTTCTTCTGGTTTGATAAATACGAATAAAAAGATTTTTAAAAATCTCCCAAAATAGCTGTACAGCAACCCCCTTACCCACGGCGCACGCAGGCCAAGACTCTGCCTGAGACTGGACAGCGTCGAACCCGACAGCGTCTCCGGTGCGGACACAGCACCAGAAAGCTTCGTTCACGAACCAGGTACTGTAAGAGGTGAACGACGCTACAACAATCGTTCTGTAGAACAGCCTCAGAAGAGCAAAACTGCAGTCAAGTCTCCCGAATGTGGTCTCTGCACAGCCCCGTATCTCCAGGAGCTGCTGCGGAGAAGGGGAGAGGCCTGGGGGCGCAGAGGCGCGGCTTCCCACCGGGAGGGGCTCCGCGGTGCTGGGAACCGGCGTGGGGTGCAGGCAGAATACTGACCTGGGCTGGGCCAGGCGCGAGGAGGGGGATCGGAAGGCGCAGAGAACCCCGCACCTGCCCAGCAGCTTTCTGAGCCCAGACCGGTTTCCCTCCCCAGCTCCCAACCACTGCAAGAGGGGAGTCCTGGCGTCCCTGTCCCTCCTCTCCCCTGTGCCCCACGCCCCAGTCACCTCTGTCTGCGCCGCCTCAGGCCGCTGCAGCCCGGACCAGGCAGTTCGGCACCCGACTCTGGGCAGAGGAGCTTTTCAAGGTCAGACAGAACGCCTCAGACTTCCAAAAAAATGGACCCCCGCTTAAAAAAACAAAGCCCAAACTAAACTAATAATGGTCATTTGTAGAAGACTATACAATGTAACGTGTCCCCTGGTCAGCTGCAATGTTACTTTTTTAAGATTCCATTTTTTAAGGAATGTCCCTACTCAACGGACAGGCCTGAACCTACTAGTACGCCAAGACCAAGAGGTGCACGCGCCCGCCACCGAGCTGCCGGTGCCCCTGCACCCGCAACTCTAATACTAGAGAAGACCACACTCCTGTGGGCTCCGCGCGCTTAACTCAGTCACCTGGTTTTAAAATTTAACATCGTCACATGATCATCTCCCATGAGCAGAGATTATTCAAAATGGAGTAAGATTTTACTTATTTATTTGAGAGGGAGAGAGAAAGTACAAGGAGGGGGAGGAGCCTGCTGAGAGCGCCCGATGCAGGGCTCCATCAGAGGACCCTGGGATCATGATCTGGGCTGAAGGCAGATGTTTAATCCACTGAGCCACCCAAAATGGAATTTTATTTTAAAGATTTTACTTATTTATTTATTTGACAGATGGAGATCACAAGTAGGCAAAGAGGCAAAAAGAGAGAGAGAAGGGAGTAGGGTCCCTGCTGAGCGGAGAGCCCGATGTGGGGCTCCATCCCAGGACCCTTGAGATCATGCCCTGAGCCGAAGGCAGAGGCTTAACCCACTGAACCACCCAGGCGCCCCAACACGTAGCCAAAACGTAAACACTGTGGAGAAGGAAGAAGGCAAAGACGATCGCGTCACTGTGCACTACTGTGAATCCCTGATGACTATGCGGGTGAATCTCACAAAGGCCGCGTCGAGGAAAAGGGTCCGACATTAAGGATCACAAACCACAGGGTTCCTTCCATTTAATGAAGCGTGAGGGGGGGACCCGAGCAAAATTAATGTCTGGTTAACAAAGGGCAGGAAAGTGGTTACCCTTCCAGCTGAAGGTGAGATGGGAGGGGTGTATGGGCGCTTTCTGGGGGTGTTTCCGGGGCTGGGTGCTGGTCACTGGGGTGTGCTCACTCGTGGAAATGGTATCAGGCTGAACACTGATGACCCGCGCGCTCTGAGGGAGATCACACTTCAGTGAGAGTGGAACGAGGCTGCTGGATACGATTATCTCACAAAAAGCAATAGTTTCTCTAAGTCATCAGTACCTAACTTAAAAGAAAACAGAAAACAAGAGAGTATTATTCACGACAGTAACAGAAACTATCAAGTACGAGGTAGTGATCTAGTAAGAATGTGTGAGTTCTGGGGCGCCTGGGTGGCTCAGTGGGTCAGGCCTCTGCCTTCGGCTCAGGTCATGATCTCAGGGTCCTGGGATCGAGTCCCGCATCGGGCTGTCTGCTTGGCAGGGAGCCTGCTTCCTCCTCTCTCTCTCTGTTTGCCTCTCTGCCTACTTGTGATCTCTCTGTCAAATAAATAAATAAATAAATCTTTAAAAAAAAAAAAAGAATGCGTGAGTTCTTTAAAGAACGTTAAAACTCTGCAGAACGGGTGCCTGGGGGGCTCAGTGGTTAAGCGTCCGCCTTGAGCTCCAGTCATGATCCTGGGGTCCTGGGATCAACCCCACACCAGGCTCCCTGCTGAGCGGGGCCTGCTGCTCCCTCCTTCTCTCTCAGCCTCCCTCTCTGACAAATAAGTAGAATCTTAAGAAAACGAGTCTGAAAAAGAAAACCCAGAGGAAACGCGGAGGCCGCCGGCAGAAAAGGAAAGCCACGTGACTGACAAGGGCGATGAGGCTATGTCCGAAGCTGCGACGCTATGGGACAGCCCTGTCCACGCCTTCAGAGCGGCAGGGGTTAGGTGGTGGACGCCGGGCGGGTGAAGATGGAGGAGGCAGAAACAGCTTTTCCGGAAAGCAATCTGACAAGGCAGAGGCAGGTGTGAACCCCAGAACCCAGGGTCCCTCTCCATTACCTTCGTGCAGAAATGCCGGCACGTGCGAAAGCAAGGACGAGGACAGCCACCCACGCAGGGGCTGTGGAGGACGGGCCCAGAGGCGGCCAGGGGTCTGCCACCGGCTGGGTGAGGCCGGATGCGGATCAGGGCATGAAAGGCAGCGGGAGCGGCCCTGCACCACAGGCACGGAGGACCCGTGGTGAGAGCCTAAAGCAAGCGGTGATCAGTGAAGACGGTCCCACGCGGCCGGGTTACCACTCACGTACACTTACAACCGGGCGCGAAACCTGTGTTACAAGGAGGCAAACACACCAGTGTCCCCTCCTTGCACTCTTGCTAACCAGACGCCCCGGCCCGCGGCTCTACTCCTCTACCCCCGACTCCCTTCTCTGATGGCCCTGGACACCGGGTCCGCGAGAGCAGGCGCCGCCGGCCCGGCCGCGGGTCCACCTCCAAGCGGAGGGCACGAGCCCACAGAACGTGAGGCCTGGGGAGGGGAGGAAGACACGAACGGGGACGAAAACGAAAATACCTAAAACAAAGCAGGGGCCTGGCGTGGGCAGGCTTGGTGGCGGCTGGCGACGGGTCCACAAGAACAGTGCGGATGCTTTGCCAGGTTCCTTCCCACGGACACCGGCTCCGGCACGAAGCCCACCAGCTGCCCCTCCCCAGCAGGCCTCACGACCCCAGGGCCTTTGCACAGCCCCTCCTCGTCCGCAGCCTTTTCCCCGTCGCTCCCTCCTGCAGGTTCCGCTGGGCGTCACGTCCTCTGCGGCTCCCCCGGCGCCCGCCCACGGTCTCGGCAAGTCCGGCGTCCGTTCCCCGCACGTCTGCCCCCAGGCCGGCGCTCCGTGCGGGGCTGAGGCGCGGGGAGCCCCGCCACAGCCCACCGCGGGGACACGCCCCGCCGGCCCGCGCACCGGAGCCCAGCCCTGGAGCCCAGCCCCGGAAGCCGAGCGCCCAGAACGCCCGCTCCGCCCCGCCCCCGACGGCGCGCGCGCGACCACGTGACCGCGGGCGGAGCCCGGCCAGTCACGACCCGGGCGCGAGGCCACGTGACCGGGCCGCCGCCGCTCCGCCTCCCTGGCCTCTCGCTTCCTGCCCCTTACCTCCCGGCAGCGACCAGCTTCTGGAGGAAAGTTTCCACCAGGGTGTCGAGGAGCTTCACCCTCGGGATGGCGGCGCCGGGGGGCACGGCTGGACACGACCCTTCAGGCCCCTTTTCCTCGCAGCCGCCGTCTGCGTGGACGCAGCGCGCTGCGGCCATGTTGAACCCGACCGCCAAATCTAACGGGCTCCCTCGCCCCGCCCCCCGGGGCCCCCCATTGGCCGGCCCGGCACCGGGCGCCTCCGGTTGGAAGCGGCGGGTGTCCGTCACCGAGCCGCGGGGGCGGGGCGGCGCGCTCGGGCGGGCAGGCGGACAGCGCGCAGGCCGACGCCCTGGGGCTCAGTAAAAAGGTTTAATCACACGTCAGGGACTTCGTACAGTGCAACAGTGGGGGTCCGTGTCCACAGCAGTCCGGTGTGCCACGCGCCAGCTGCACCTGCGTGCCCGCCGCCCCGTGTCCCACGTTCCTCCCGGGGCGGGCCACGGACCAGCCCCCCCAAGTCCAGCGGCCGCCGCCTTCGGCCCGCTGCCCACCCGGGCGCTCCGTAACCCGAGGCCACCCGCCCCCTGACGGGCTGGGTGGGAGCCCAAGGGCCGGGGCTCCCTGTCCGAGCGCGCGCCGGTGCGAGGGGCAGAGGGAGAGGTGGAGGAAGGAGCGGGGGACAGAGGGACAGCCGGACAGAGGGAGAGGTGGAGGGCGGGGGTAGGTGTGCGGCACCCCGCGTGGGGAGCTCGGGGGAAAGCAGTCTGAGCGCACGCACACCTCCTCCTGCCACCGCCCGGCCCGCGTGGCCAGCGGTGGGGCCGATGGCAGACGGGCCTCTAGGGAGGAGGCGTGGGGCAGAAGCGCCGAGGCTGCAGGGACTGGACCCTGGCCTCCACCCTGCTGGTGGTCTTGGGCAGGTGGGTGACTGAGGGGCCGTGGGTCAGAGTCACCTGTGCACCCTGGTGTGTGGGGAGGGAGCCACTAGGGGACAGACACTGGGGAACACCTGACAGAGGAGAGGGGACACAAAGCCCAAGGGAGGTGAAGGGGGTTAGCCCTCGAAGATCGGACGGACCCAGGTGGGCAGAGGTGGAGAAGCGGGGTCTGGCTCTGACCTGGCCAGGGAGGCAGAAGGGAGCAGCCTAGAAGTGTCAAGGCCTCGGGTAGCTAGCACCTTTCACGGCACCGCGGCCTTCCCCGGGGCGGACCGATGAGAGGCGGGAAGGCTCCTCCAATCGCTCGTGTGCCTTCTGTGGGTGCGGCGGCCTGGGTGGCAGCGGGGCATGAGGAAGACGTGCCGGGCGGCCGCGCAGGGCAGTGTCGGGCTGGTAAGTGCAGCGGTCGTGGGCAGGTAGCTTCGTGCCCTGCTCCTGACTCTCCCAAGCACCCCTCAGGAGGCCCGTGACCGTGGAGACTCTTCACTGGGATGAGGAGAAGAGAAACACCAGCGGTTCCACGATTCGGAGGCTCCGACTGTGAGGCCTGTGTGTCCGTGAGTCCCGCTGACCCGGGTACAGATGCAGGCGGCCCCACTGCCCAGGGCCCAGAGCTCCACTGGGCTGCCCGGGACTGGCTGTTCTCTCCGTCGGGCAGGCCCTCTAGTGACCCCGGGCCTGCACATCCGGGGGCTGCTGGCTGGGAAGGAACGTGGAGGGACAGATAATTGGGATTGAGGGAAGAGCGGCGTTTTCCACCTGTCTGGGGAAGGGGTGGGCTCGGACTGCAGGACTGGCGCTTCAGCAGGACTGACAGTACCTAGTTCACAGGCGTTAAAAAAACACACACAGGATAAAGGATCAACGTTTGTCCCCGACCTAATACCTCTCCAAAGAGAGGACAAGTGCTCTGGAACACCAGAGGTTCTCGCTGCTCCTACTCCCTGCGCGGAAGTGCCTGGCCCCGTGCCCCCAGCGCCCCGGCGGCAGGGAGAAGCAGAGCGTCTGGAGGCAGCTCGGCCCCGAAGTAAGCAAGAGCAGGCCCGCGGAAGGCAGCGGGACAGGGCTGGTGGCAGCTGACGGAAGCGGGGCTGAGGGCCCAGGAGAAGACCAGTGACGGGAAGCAAGCTCTATGTACAGCTCTTGTCAGGGTCGCCGGGACACAGACGGTGGGGGAAGCCGGAAGAAGGGTTCGCAGGGCCTGGCCGGCGGCACCAGACAGCGGGTTTCCCTAGGACAGGGCTGAGGACCGGGACTGAGCCAGGGAGCCCAGCTGGGCAAGAAAATGAAAGGTATGGGAGAGGGGAGGGGGTCCCAGTGTGCAGCTTCTTCAGCAAGAGCCGATCCGTCTCTGCCCTGTCCCAGACAGGCCCCGGGGCAGGGCTGTGGATGCGGGGCGGCAGGGAGCCCGTCGGGGGGCGGCGCCACCCTCCCCACGCCGCCCCCGCCCCAGAGCAGCGCGGCCACCGGTGGGCTTGGCTCCCGCCGCGGGTTACCAGTGTCGGGAGTCGACCAGCTCCGGCCGGAGGCTCAGCTTCTTAAGGCTCTCGTAGCCCACCACGATGACGATGGTGGACGGCGTGGCTGAGATGATTCTGGCCGAGAGGCCCTTCATGAGGCCCCAGGGCCCCTCTTCTGCCATCAGCTGTCTGAAGGTCAGGACGATGGAGCTCTTGCCTTCAACCTGGAGAAGCAACACAGCGGAGGGCGGAGGGCTGCGGTCAGAGCCGCCGCTCAGCACAGCCTCCCTGTGCCTTGGGGTCTGGGGCGGGACCGTGCTTGGGAGCTGCACTGTGGCCCGGGACTGCCTGTGGGCCCCCGGGCCCGCCTGCCTGCTGGGGTTGGATCCTGCTCCCTGATCACCAGCCGCCAACAGCGCGGGCTCGGGGGGAGCGTACACTTGCGACCGCGACGCAGCACACCCCCCCCCCCCGGCCCCCGCGGTGGTGGTCTGAGCAGTCCCGCTGGCAGGCCCAGGCGCCCATTCGTGCGAGCCGCTACCGCCGTCACACCAGCCCCTCCACCGCGGCCCTGCCCTGGCTGCGTCCCTCCGGCCTCAGGGAGACCGGGTACGCGCGACCCTGCCACTCCGTCCTTTCTGTTCCGACCACTTAGGTCCCTCAGTCCCCGGGCTGGACTCCTCCCCCCACCCTGGCACCCACACGCACCCGAGACCCCTGTTCCCTGCCACACCGGACGTCCGGCTGAGGCAGGAATCTTCTCTGTTCTTCTTGACAGCCCTGCCCCCTTCCTGTGCCCCCAGACCCTGCCACCGAAGCACACTTGGCCCCACTCAGACCCTCAGCCCGCGCAGGACACCAGCTCTCCGTGTGCCGCCTCTCCGGACTGGGCGATGTTCCCAAGGCGATCGGCTCCGAGCGTCACCCCCTCCTCCTGACCTCCCGCAGCAACCCCGCAGCACGTGGCTGCACACTCCGCTCGTCCTCCGCAGCACTCTCCTCTGCCCGCCTCTGCCCCCTGCCCTCCCGCAGAGCCGCAGCCGCTGGGGTGAGCCTCCGGGCCTCCCGAGCGCTTTGTCCCCTCCTACCCGGCGATGCCTCAGAAGCAGACACCTGTCCTTTCCCTCGGGTCTCCTCACGGAACACTGGAAATAAGCCTCAGAAGAGGAGGAGGGAACCCGTGCACTTTGTTATCTGCAAACCAATCAGATGCCAACTGATTCGTTCGAAAGTGTGGGGGGGCGCCTGGGGGGCTCAGTTGCTGGGCGTCTGCCTTCGGCTCGGGCCATGATCCCAGAGTCCTGGGATCGAGCCCTGCATCGAGGTCCCTGCTCGACGGGAAGCCTGCTTCTCCCTCTCCCACTCCCCCTGCTTGTGTTCCCCCTCTCACTGTGTCTCTCTCTGCCAAATAAATAAATAAAATCTAAAAAAAAAAAAGTGTGTGGGGGCGGAATTCCTTCCCAGGGACAAGTAAACCTAGATTGACAGGCCACCTCTGTCCCAGCATCCTGGCATCAGGGAAGCTGACTTCACCTCCAAGTTGTTGAGTTTCTTCTCCTCCCCTCCCCCCTCACCAGTGAGCCCACTCTCCTGGACAGCTGTCCTCCTACCGCACCCACTGCAGACATCACCATCCCCCACTCTCCCCACCTAAAGCTTCCCACCGCAGCCCCCGCCACCTGTATGTGACACACCCAGATTCCCATTCGGCTTCCTTGGACGAGGTGCCAGGGAGCTATCTTTGAGCCGACGGAGGACAGGGACGATCATCCCTGGACAGCACCGCCAAGGGCTCTGTCCGCGTCCCGCTGAGTCTCCGTGACACAGTGGGTCAGTGGGAGAGGCCTGCCCAAGAACAGTCTGCAGAGAACCCAGCCCAGCCGAGGAGCCGGACCTACCCGCCGAAATGGACAGACGTCCAACAGCCACACACCTGCGCTGCAAGGCAAAGCTGTCCTATCGGCTGTGCTAACAGGCGGCCAGGCGGGGAGGAGCCCGGCGGGCACGGCCACGACAGGAGCAGCGGACTGGCACAAGTGTGCAAGGCCAGGAGCAGGACGTACGAGGCCCCAGACACCACGAGGGGAGCACTAGGGGCTTCGACGGGCTCAGCCGGTTTCTGCAGACGCGAGCCGGCTGCGGGAGGGGGCCTGGCTGACAGGACAAGGCCAGCCAGACTAGAAGGCCACGGCTCAGAGGTCAGGGGGCACGGGGGGGCCCGCAGGTCACCCACCCTCCTCACCCGGGTCGAGGCCGGTCTTACCTGCACCCGGGTGCGGATGACGTCCATGGGGTTGGTGAGGACGGAGGCAGTGGCCGCGGCCAGGGGCCCCGCGACAGCCTGGAAGACGATGTGCGGGCACTCCTTGGGACAGAGGTACGACAGCTGTTCTGGAATCGAGGGAAAGACAAGGCCTCAAGACGTGCGGCGCCACGCGGTCGGCCCTCAGGCTGCTTCTGTGCCCAACGAGGACGAACCCTCTCCAGCCTCAGCCTCCTCGGCCCCCGGAACGCCCGTCTCCTCTTCCTGGCTTCTATCGGAGCCAACAACACTGAGGGCTCCGAGGACCCTTCCTCCGGAAGCCACGCTGGGTCCATCTCCAACCTGAACAGAACAGTCCTCTGGAGAACGGGTTGCAGAAACTCTCTGCACGCCAGCTCCTTTCATCTGATGGACGGAAATCCTCCCTGCGGCGAAAACCCGAGGCTTGCGCTCCATTCCGCTCCACTCACCGCCAGGAACGCGCACGGGGCCCATCTTCCCATGCGCACACGAGGAAGGGGCAGGGTGACCGCCGAGGGCGCGGGGTCTCTTCCCCGCATCCCTGACCTGACCTTGTGCATTCTGGGCCACGTGAATATTTGTGCTTTTGATTCCAGTTTCTCAGCATCCAGCGTTACGGTAGTTTCCGGTGTGCGATACAGTGATTCAACAATCCTATATGCGCTCAGTGCTCGTGACGCTAACCCCCTTCGGCCCCCGTCGCCTGTTTCCCAGCCCCCTGCCTCCCCTCTGCTGACCAGCAGTGTGTTCTCTAGAGCGAAGAGCCTGTTTTTTGGTTTGTCTCTTTTTTTCTTTGTCTTATTTCTTAAATTCCACGTCTGCGTGAGATCCTATGATACTGCTTTTCCCCGACTGGCTTATCTCACTTAGCATTATACCCTCTAACTCCGTCCATGTCATGGCAAACGGTAGTTTTCATTTTTTTAGTGGCTAATACTCCATTATGTATATACCTATGTGAATTTATTTTAAAGATTTTATTTATTTATTTGACAGAGATCACAGGTAGGCAGAGAGAGAGGGAGAAGCAGGCTCCCTGCTGAGCAGAGAGCCCGACGCGGGGCTCGATCCCAAGACCCCGGGATCATGACCTGAGCCGAAGGCAGAGGCTTTAACCCACTGAGCCACCCAGGCGCCCCTCTATGTGAATTTTTTTTTAAGATTTTTAATTTACTCATTAGAGAGAGTAAGTGAGCAAAAGTAGGCAGAGCGGCAGAGGGAGGGAGAAGCAGGCTCCCCACTGAGGAGGGAGCCCGATGCGGGACTCGATCCTAGAAGTCTGGGATCATGACCTGAGCCGAAGGCAGACGATTAACTGACTGAGCCCCCCGGGGTCCCCTGCCCTATGAATGTTTTTAAAAATAAAAACAACCAGAGAAAGTCATATCCAACAGTGCGATGTTTTCTCCAGGCCGTATCAGGAAAGCAAAGCTCCTTTCTCAAACTGCTGACGGAGAGGGCCAGACTCACCCACTCCCTGGTCACTGGGAAGTTCAGCGCAGCTCGACTGTTAGCTTTACCCTCTCTAGCCGTGAAAGACAAGAGCTCGCTTGTTGAACAAAGGCTCCCTGAGTGGCCACCGTGGCCAGCTGCCCCAGGCCCCGAGGATGGAGGAGTGAATAAACAAGGTCGAATCCCATCCTCAGAAAGGTTTCTGTTCTACTGGGGGGACACAGGCAATCCCAAAAACCAAAAGACAGAGCTACGTCAGAAGGTCACGTGTGTCCCCTGTCGATAAGGATAAAGCAGGAGGGGGGATGGGGAATGCGGAGCACTGGCAATGCAGGGGCTGCAGGTGTAAACGCGGTGGGCATGGAAGCCCTCTCCAAGGTGGCTCAAGTCTGAGCAAAGACCTGAAGGCGAGTGCAAGCCCTATGGATCTGTGCAAAGAACTTTCCAAGCAGAGGTAACATCCTGTGCAAAGGCCCTGAGGCCAGAGCGTGCCTTAAGTCTTCAAGGGCAGCAAGGCCAGTGTAAGGCCGAAGCTCTGGCTTCTGCTCCGCAGGAGGCTGGACGTATGGCAGGCTCACCATCGCGGGTTCTGTCTCCCTCTTCTCTCTACAGTTCAGTTGCCACAGAACCTTAAAGAGTTTTCTTGGGGCGCCTGGGTGGCTCAGTGGGTTAAAGCCTCTGCCTTCGGCTCAGGTCATGATCCCGGGGTCCTGGGATCGAGCCCCGCATCGGGCTCTCTGCTCCGCAAAGAGCCTGCTTCCCTTCCTCTCCCTGTGCTGGCCTCTCTGCCTACTTGTGATCCCTGTCTGTCCAATAAATAAATAAAATCTTAAAAAAAAAAAAGCATTTTCTTTCATGCCCTTACTTTTGGTCATTTGTGGCCACCTAAAGATCGGGGTAGGCATGAGGGCCTCTAAACCCGGCAGCATGGGAGGACTCCATACGGCCTGCCAGAGCTGCCTCCCCCACCACCCGAGGTTGCTAGCCACTGGCCAGCCTAAACCGAGACACCCGCGTCCTGTTTCTCCAGAGAAGGAAGCATCTCGCGGCCACTGCGAGGTGGCTTCGGGCTCAGTGCTGCCAGCCTCCATGGGCCTGTCTGCACTGGCCCCTGGGTCTGCAAGCCACAGCAGGCTCCAGGTTCCAGCTGTAGTCATCCATACAGACCATTTTCCTGGGACTTCGGGAGAGGATGAGAAAACAAAGCAAGAGGGTAGGGGCAAGAGTCCCAGTCTCCACTCTCCACTGCCCATTCAACAAGCGCTCATGGGCACCAAATATCTGCAGAGCAGATGGTAAACCCAAGCTCACTTGGTTTAAGTCCCTCCTGCCACATGATTTTGGACAGTAATATAAACGTGTTTGTTTCACGCTACCGGATGCCAGGCACTGCGCTGAGCACAGGACACACAGCAGAGAAATGTACCTAGAAGGGCCTTTATGGGACTCACATTCTTCTGCAGGAGCTGTGAGTCAAGGACAAAGTGATCGCAAATTGCGACAAATGCTGTGAAGGAAACAAGCTGAAAAAAAAAAAGAGAGAAGGAGCCCTTTTTCGACCTGGATGAAGGCGTCTTCCGTGCAAGGGTGGCATGTCGGCTGAGGCCTGGAGCACAAGGACGACAGGGGACAGGGCGCACCAGGCCGGGAGAACGTTACATGGAAAGCTGAGGACAGAGCTCAGTGATACATTTGTTCTAAATGCTCAGAAGGCAGCACTGGCAGATTTTAAGCAAAAGGAAGGACAAGAACCACTCGACTCGCTCAACACGTACTTACGAAGCACACGGGTCCAGGAGCCTGTCTGGCAGGTGGCGTGTAGTCAAGAAACGTCAGTTTCCTCCCCCTTCCAAGAACCTTCCCAATCAACTGTGTCTTAATTGTATCTCAACTGAAAACTGCATTAGGAAAAGGGACCCTTCCCCACCGTGGAAGAGAGAAGGCGCACACATGCGGCGCCGAGGCAAGCTATGCAGCTGCAGGGAACACCAGCGGGGCTCAAGGCCAGACAGGCGGCAGTGAGCAGCACTCACGTACGTCACGGCTTCACAGGGCCACTGCACCTGGACGGCGGAGAGGAACAAAGCTGGGGTGGGAAGATTGGTGCATGATCTGGCCTGGCTACCACGCACACCACACCAGGGGACACTCTGCTGGAAAGGGCGGGGGAAGCCAGGCTGAAGAGATGGGCCCATCCTCGGCCAGCAGATGGAGCCGCTGAGCACCACGCCCAGGGTTTACAGAGTGACTCCATTGGCATGTGTGGTAGGTGGGATGGGAGACCAGCTGGAGGGCTGGCGCAGCAGCCGGCAGGGTGGCCCCTGAGGCCTGGTTTCCAGGGAAGGCAGGAGAAATGGACAGAGAGTAGGAAAAGACATTCCGGGGTCACCAGGACCAGATGTGGGGATGAGGGAGTGACTGTGTCAGTGACATGGAGAATAACCTGGCTTCTGAGAGAAGGAAGTGAGTCAACCAGCTTGGGATGAAAGAGAGTTTACTGCATAGTGTTTCGGATGTAAATGCATGCGTCCAAGTCGGGAGGCCCAACAGTCAGTGTCTGTCCAGAGCTCTGGGAAGTTAGTCTAGGGACAGACACAGATTTTCTGACATGGCAGAAAAGGACAAGTCAATGGTAAATGAAGTCACGTGAGGAGAGAAGGGCAAAAACAGATGGCAGAGAAAATGCTCTCATTTCCTAGAGTTCTTCATTTTTTCTTTCTTCGGCGAGAAAGAGCGCATGTGCACAAACGGTGGGGGGGGGGGGGCCAGAGGGAGAAGCAGGCTCCCCACTGAGCAGGGAGTTGGATGTAGGGCTTGATCCCAGGACCCCGGGATCATGACCTGAGCGGAAGGCAGACACTTAACAGACTGAGCCACCCAGGCGCCCCTCTTAGAGTTTTTCTTAACATTAAGATTACCAGGATCTGTTCCCAAAGGATCTGAGGCAAAAGGTCAGGGGTGGAGTCTGGGTAGGTGAATTTTACCAAATATGCAAGAAGAAAGACTGTGCTGAACAGGAGAGAGAAACAGAGCTAGCAATAAAGAAGGAGGCACAGTCAGGAGAACAGGAGAATCACCAATGTGTAGTCTCGGAGGGAGAGAATGATGACAGGTGAGGAAGGCATTATGAAGTTTGGTTAGAAAGGTCCCGGATGGACTGGGCAGAGTGCCCACGGCCAAGGCTCGGAGCCCACAGCAGGGACTGCAGAGGCTGCGAGCCGACGCCGTCCTCACGGGAGTCTGCTGGTGGCCCAAAGCCGTGGGTGTCAACGGTCATGGGCATGCTCAGGTCCTGTTCTTGGCAATGCACTCTGCCTTCCAGAAGGAAGTCTGGCAACATGCTTATTGAGACCCTCAAAAATGTTTTCTGTGGACCCAGTAATCGTTTCTGGGAAACACTTAAAAAGAAATAAAATGTCTTACAAACAAAAATACATTCTAGGAGCGGAGGGGTTCCAGGCTCTTTGATACCCTGAATTTAACAACGCTGAGGAAAGGCATCCGACGCAAACACTCGTCTGAAATTTGAAATTTCCTCTTCAGATCCCAAATATCCCAAGAATTTTGTCATTCCTCGCCTTCCAATTAAAGTCCACGAACCCCCACTGATTAAGGCAATCAACATACTTGATGTTCTAGAGTCGTCTACTTTACTCGTCTGAGTCCCCCCGCGATGACAGAAGCTCCCCAAAAGCAAGAACCGTGTCTCATTCATCCGTGAGCCCTCTTGGGATCAAATGTTTGTTGGACGAACACCCCGTTATTCCCTGCAATCCTCCGCTCTGGCTTGCACAGCGCCCCACCCGCGCCGCCCCCGCTCCCCCCGCCCCCCCTTACCTGCATAGAAGTGATAGAAGGGCCACCAGACAGCGCTGTTTGGGATGTAGGTGAGCAGTGACGCCACGTAGCCCCGGTAGAAGCCTCGGAGCCCATCCGCCCGCAGGATCTGCTTGATGATGTCCTTGGTTTGGCCGAAGGCTACCACCCCTCGTCCCTCGGGGCTCGTCCGCACCTGGAAGCGGCCCATTCTCTCGCCCTTGCGCTGCATCATCAGGTGCTGAGACACCACGTCGATGGGCACCGTGATGCTCTGCGCCACCAGGGAGGCCGAGCCGCCCGCCACCAGCGACTTGACCGTGTTGCTCTGGCTGTAGTCAGCGACGAACTTCCGGGTGAGCTCATATGTGGTGACGTAGCACTGGCCGGAGATGAGCGTGAAGGTGTTGACCAGGAAGCCCCGGTAGAGGCCAGTCACGCCGTCGGCTCGCAGGATCTTGACGAAGGCGTCGAAGGTCCCGTGGTAGAGGCTCTTGCCCTTTTGGACCTGCAGCCGGGTGCGGATGAGGGTGAACGGGTAGACGCTGACGCGGATCATCATGGTCATGGCCACCCCAAACACGTAGAACTTCTTCTTGTCCAGGTGCTCCCACTCTATGATCTGGATGTTGCGCTTGTCCTCCATGGCGCCTACAGACCTGGGGGTGCGAGCGGGCGGGAGGACGTGGACCAGGAGGCCAGGGCTCGCACTCGGCCCTGCCGGCTCCAAACCCTGTCCTCAGGCTTCATCCCCGGGGCACCCGCCTCCCCGCGGTTTCGATCCCACCCAGTCCAGCTTGGCCGGCTCTCCTGCCCGAGTCGTCCTCCGTGCCCCCTTCTCTCTCCTCGGTCAACCCTTCCCCAATTCCAGAAGCCGCCCCTCACTTCAGTGACTCCCGAAGCTCAGCTCCCAGCTCGGCTCCCTGCTGGGGCTGAGCAGACCACCGATTCCAGTCCCTGCCTCTGCCCGGGCCCTAGAGTCATAGCCCCTGCGTCTCCTGCTCTGCTCACGCAGGCAGAGCTCAGGATGCCGCTAGAGAAACCACCTGGCCGGGGGCAAGGCCTCCAGGCGGGATGCAGGGCTGTCACTGAGGGACACGTAGCCGGTTCCTAACGCTGAGCGGAAGCCAGTGCTCCATTGTGGCTGCTCCAGGGCCTGCCCAGGCGGCACCGCCTTGACCGCTAACCCTCAGCAGGGTGCTTCTTCCGTCACCATTTACCGGCCTCCGACTGGGCCCTCCGAGTTGCCCGGACTCACACTCGCTACACTTATCTTCCCTGCAGCCTGCGTTAGAAGAAAGTCTGCCCCCCTCCCCTCCCTCCAGCAAAGGATAGAAAGTTAGCAAAAAGCAAAAGGTCAGAGTCCTCTTTGGTTATTAGATAACTCACTCTAGAGAAAGGGAAGAAGCAGCAGAGAGCAGAGGTTTCCCTGAAGTCTGGAGAACCACCAGCACAGGACAGGCCCGGCCCTTCTCACCCCTACGCACAGAAATCGTAACCCCTGTGCTGTACAATGATGGGAGACCGAAGCGATAGGAAGATACCGACTCTGCCTTCCAGACACGCACAGTCTGTTTTCAAAGACAAGAGCAATCCCTCCGGGGAATGGATCTCAGACTCAGACAGAAACCAGGCCAAAGTACGCTGCCGTGGCTCTACCGTCAGGCCTGGCCACCACCGAAGTTCTCCAGCAAAACCAGCACTAATGCAATAACCATAGGAAACCAGGACCTTCCAACTTAAGAACCGTCCGGCAACGGGTCATGATCTACTGGACATGCCCTGAGCGACAACAGAACGTGTTCCTGCACAGGACACCGGCCATTTTCGGCCAGAGTGGAAACCGGGAGCTGGAACTGGCAGCGAGACGTCAGGGGCTCCCCAGGCTTTGGGAAAAATCCCGACAGGTTTGGAAAGGAGGTGGCCACATTAAAGGGACATCTCTAGAAGCTGAAATGTTCCCGAAGCCAGTGCCTCGGCCAACCTCATGTCCAGTGTCTAAACAGAATCCATCCTCCACCACCTCACCCAACCAAAGGTCCCAAGTAGCCCGAGGAGCTTCTCCCTTTGCCATGGAAGTCAGCAGAGCAGCACAGGGAGCTTTCCGGGAAGCGCCCACCCCACCCCGGCTGGACCGTGTCACTGTCACAGAAGGCCAGGCGGCCTGCAGGGTGAGCCAAACCCCTGTGCCCCGAGGGAAAAACTCAGCTTCCAGGTGAGACCAGTGGAGGAACGCTGCAGGGCAGAGCCGTGGGGACAGAGCAGGAATGCACGCAGACCACGAGAGCAGCAAACGATGGCTTAGAACAACCAGCTCGGCCCAGGTGGAGCATCTAGGATGTGGGAAATAACCGAAAGGAAGGCTGCCGCGTCACTCGCTGCGGGCAAAAGTGGCCCTTCCTCCCCAGTCTCAGATGGGGACACCCACCAAGCCCCCCAGTCCAGTCCTCTGAGGCCTTCAAGAGAAAGTGGTCCCTGTCACCTGCCCAGAGTGTCTGGTATCCAGGGTCCCAAGGTCATGTTTCCAACACCACTGGGCGGTGAGCAGAGAGAGACGCAAGGATTTTCCGAATACCTGTCACCTCATGTGACCTTAGAACCTAACCTGTGCGAGTTAGACACTTCTCCATGAGGACACCATCAGATAAGGTAAAAGGAACAGGTCCAAGGTCGCGGCGGAGGCAGGATATGAGCCAAGATTTCTCCTCTACTGACCATGCCTGCTACCCCAAGGGAAGTGAGGAGTTCCAACACAAGTCACACCGCTCGGTCTAAAGCCGGGTCCCTCCTCCCGTGGTAGGCAGCAATAATGCTTTCATGGCTGCTGGTCACTCAAGGGTTAAAGGGTTAACCATAAGCTCCTGGGCCTGCAGAGGAAGAGATTTCTCTCAGCTTTGCTCCGGAGAAACCAAGAGCTGCCTCTGCTTCCCCAGGGTGCCGGTGCAGGGACTGACCGAGCTGAGCGACTGGCCAGCACGCTGCTGTCACCAAACCAATACGGCAGGGCTCGAGCAAGACGGCCTCCTGCCGGGCTCGTGCCAACTGTGCTAAGCAGGACAGAAAGGAAGAGCAGTGGACTCGTTCTCAACTCGTCGGGCTGAATCATGAAGAACCACTAACTCCTGATAAGAAGTCCGACGGCGGGACCCAGCGCCCCCTTCTCCGCTTTCCTCCATCCTTACCTGGGCCTATTGACTGTAAATTCCCAGAAGGAAGGGGGACTCTCCGAAGCCAAGGAGGTGTCTTCTACAGCTGCCATGGTGGCCGAAGCCACTAAGGGTCATGCCGCAGAGGGAGAAGCTTGTGCAGCTGAAGGCGAGAAGGCCCCGCACGCACTCCCTCTAAGCCTTCAAAAGCTGCGGCTGCCCCTCAAAAGTGGGATCCCAACCTGCTCTTTGTGACATAACCTCCAAACTTCCCGCTGAAGTGTCAGAACGAGTTCCTCCCGTTTCACGCGATGGAAAACCCTCTTGGCAGGCACCCGTTCGCACACTGCCTCCGGGCTTCCCTTCTCCCAACTCAGTCAGCCCCCGTCTTTCTGGCTCTTTCCCCAGACCCTTCCTTGTGTGCACAGCGCCGAATCTGAATTTCCTCCCATCTTTCAACCACTGCCCAGGCACAAAGTTTGAAGTGCTTCCTATGGAACCCAAGAGATGACCCAGGACACCCCGAAGTCATCAAGCGAGATGTCAGAGGCAGAGCCTCCGATACCAAGCCCGGTGGGGGAAAGGGACAGACTGGTGGTCTCCGCACATCTCCCTTCCACGTGCTTCCGGAACCAGAAGCATCACACCAGATCATTCTCTAGGTTCTGACATGAGACTCCGGCTCAGGACAAGGCAGTGCCACCTGGAAGGCCGGGGTCATGCAAGGGGGAAGAACACCCGTACGCGGGAGGTCCGAGTTCCACGTCCATCACTTACGGGTGCGATCGGAACCATGTCGCTTCACTGAAACTCCGCTTCCTCATCTGGGAAGCGGGACAGCCAGGCCTGCCACACATACACCGGTGTGGCGGTAGTGGGAAAGCATTCTGGAACAGCGAAGCATCTCTACCATTGCAAAGCGCTACTGGACGGCGTTGCCCTAAGCCCTGGCTGCTCAGAGCCGCAGGCAGGGGCAGCCCGAGGGCTGGGAGCTTGCAGACAGACGAACGTGGGCTGCAGGCTAGCCCGCCCAGTAAGAGCCACATGTCAACGAGCTCTCTGGGTGACTACTGTGCCCGGCGTTTGGAAAACACTGCTTTAAGTGACGACTGTCGCTATCGGTATAACGATGACATCCGCCCAGGACCATTACACTCTGTCCCGACTTGTCACCAGAACTGGGCCCAGCGCTGGTTACCAGACGCAGGCAGAGCTGTCCCCGCGGCCACCCGCAGCTCTGGACCCACACGCTGGGCTCGGGCCGGTTCTCAGCGGAAACAAGGCCTCTGCCCGCTTCTGTCCCTCACTCTCCCGCTGCACCTGCAGCCACACTCCTCCCTCCCCGCGCGGGCGCGGACACATCTCCACGGTCCGCCGCCGCGACGCCTCCGACCCCTCCCTCGAGGCCGACCCCCCCCCCCCGTCGCGGAGCGGTCGCACCCAGCTCTCCCGGGGTCGTCCACAGGCGCCCACGCGATCCTCATCACAGACGCCGCACGACAGCCGTCCCCGCAGCGCCCGCCCGGGCCCCCCGCACGGCCGCCCCCGGCCCGGGGCTCGCTGCCGGCCGAGCCACGCCCCTCGCCCCGCTCCCTCCGCCGTGCGCTCCTCCGACGGGAGCAGACGCCCGGCCGCAGCCGCCCCTCGGCCCTGGGGCTGCGAGGCCGGCTCCCGCCGCCGCCGTGACAGGTCCGGGTCCTCGGAGACCTCCGCCGTGAGGCGCTCCGCGCCGGCGGCTTCTCACCTCCTCCGATCAGGGTGGTTCTGCCGCGACTGAGGCGAGCTCCGAGCCCGGCCCTTTAGGCCACAGCGCCCACACGAGCCTCCATGCCCGGCGGCCGCCGGCCCCCGCTCGCATCTTCCTCCATCTCGACCGGGCTCCCCGTACTGCCGGAACCGGAAATTGGGACACTGTCACTCCCGCCCCCCCCCCCGCGAGGGGGCGGGGATACGCCGCGGGCAACCCACCAATAGCGTGCTGAGCCTTGGGCCTCTTCCCCGCCACCCCCGAGGAGGGGATGGGCGGGGCGCGCGGCCATCTTGAATTCGGGCAGAAGCCACGCCTCCCTGGGCCTCGTCGTGCCCTTCGCTCTGCGGCGCGTGCGTGTCCTCTCTCGTTCGCCGAGCCGAGTCACCCGGCCCTGCTTGAGGATCCCGCTGTATATGGGTCACCTTGTGTTTCGGGTCTGTTGGAAACCTTAGCTCCAAATCTAATCTGTGATTTTTGCGTGACTTTTCTCATCTGTGGAGCCAAAACAGTAGAGGCCGGTGTGCAGCCGGAAGGACTGCGGTCAGACGACCGATTCTGAGGCTCGAGAACGCAAAACCTGCGGGAATAGTGGCCATTCTGGAGGCGGAGTAAATGACATCAGGGTGTCCTCCGGCTCTGAAACCACCTGGATTTGGATTTTAAATGAGGGCCTGGAAGACCCGGGGTGGAGAGTGAGTTCACTTCAAAATGGGATTGTCCACAACCCAACAGCAAAAGCGCACCGACCGGGGGACAAAGGACTTGCACAGACATTCTTTCCCTCCCGTCCGTTCCTTAGCACGACCAGCCCTGCGTCTGCACAGACCCGGTGCCAGCTCTCCTTCCCTCACCCGCCGGGGGCAGCCCGTCCTCAGACGCCCTGGGCTTCATTTCTTTCTTTCTTTCTTTTTTTAAGATTATTTATTTATTTATTTGACAGACAGAGATCACAAGCAGGCAGAGCAGCAGGCAGAGAGAGAGGAGGAAGCAGGCTCCCCGCTGAGCGGAGAGCCCGATGCGGGGCTCGATCCCAGGACCCCGAGATCATGACCCAAACCGAAGGCAGAGGCTTAACCCACAGAGCCACCCAGGCGCCCCTATGGGCTTCATTTCAAAAGTCTGTCCAGAGCTTGGCCACTCCCCACCAGCTGCGCGCTGCCTGCCTGGCCCCAGCCACCACTCTCACCTGGATGCCTCCAGCAGCTACCTCACCGGTTTCTTTGCTTCGCCCCTTGCTCCTGCTATGTTCTAGTCAGAAGACAGCAGCCAGGGTGATGCTTTTAAATCCTAGGTCGGGTTCTGTTCCCGCCTCTGTTCAAATACTCCAGGGGTCCTCCATTTATTCAGAGTAAAAGCCAATATCTACGATGGCAAAGCCCTGCGAGGTCCTACGGTCTCCCTCCAACCCTGCACACCGAGTATCCTTCTCCCTTCGTCTACTGCTCTCACTTCAACTCAGGGCCTTCGGACTGGCTTCTGCTTACGTCTGGAAGCGCTTCCCGCAGGCACCCACAGAGCCTGTACTTCCATTTACTGCATCGTTTCACTGTTCACACTTCACGTTAGCCACGAGACCTGCTCTGGATCTCCTATCTGTAGACACTCACTCCACTCAACCTTCTCCCTGCAACTCAATTTTTTCCTTTATAGCGCATCACCCTCTAACATACCCTACCTGTTTGACTACCTCTGTCGTCTGTCTCCCACACTGGGATGTATGCTCTATGACCACAAGAATTGTGTCTACTGGGGCGCCTGGGTGGCTCAGTGGGTTAAGACTCTGCCTTCAGCTCAGGTCGTGATCTCAGGGTCCTGGGATCGAGTCCCGCATTGGGCTCTTTGCTCAGTGGGGAGCCTGCTTCCCCTGCTTTCTCTGCCTGCCTCTCTGCCTACTTGTGATCTCTGTCTCTCAAAAAAATAAAATTAAAAAAAAAAAAGAATTGTGTCTACTTTGTTCATCGGTGTGCCCTCAGCACCTCACAGTGCCGGTCACGTAGTAAGTGCTCAGTAAATGTTTGAATGAATGAAAGGATTTCAGCATTGAGACTATATGCCAGGTACACAGAAACCCCGTGAAGCAGCAGCCACGTATAAAAGGAATTACGGCGAGGTGTGCCTAGGGCACTAACTCTGCACGGTAGGTTTGAGAAGAATCCAGAGGGGATGATGTCCCAGGGAGAAGAAACGGTATGCCTCAAGAACATCACTGTTAGTTCCATTAGGCAGGAGGCTACTGATCTCTGTGTCACCAAGGCCTGGAATGACATTGGACACTCAGTAAAGGTTTGTGGAGAATGGTCCCAGGTGCTCAGTCGCTGCCCGTAGTAGGAGGCGTATGCAGAGCACCTGGAGGGAAGGCACGCTGTCCCCAGAGGTCACGCTGGAGTTCTTTAGTTTGGATTGAGTGAAAACCGATTTCAAGTTTTTTTCTTCAGATTTATTTATGTATGTATTGGAGAGCGTGAGCTTGCACGTGCTCCAGCAAGGAGAGAGGTTGCAGAGGGAGAGGAAGAGAAAGAACCTCAGGCAAGCTCCCCGTTGAGCGTGACTTCCGCCACGGGGCTCGATCTCACGACCCTGAGATCACGACCTGGCTGACGTCAAGAGTCAGACACTCAGCCAGTGGAGCCCCCAGGTGCCCCAGCCATTTCAAGTTTGTGGCAGAATCGTTTCTAGCAAGCTCTTCTTGACCCTGGCCAGAGAATGGCATCCGGATGGGAGTGGCAGAGAGGTGGAAGGGGCCGGTGGGGGGTCGGCTCTGGCTGCCTGCGGGAGGCGGTCAGGACCTGATGGCCGGCGGCAGGGGCAAGCGAGGGCGGGGGAGGAGATGGGGTGGGGACCCAGTCGCCATGGAGGGGTGGGAGAGAGGAAGTGTAGGACGAGCCCCAGGCCTTGGCACTGCAGTGTGACTATCCAGCACAGGGGAACGTGGGAGAGGGGGCGGGTTCGGAGGGGATGACAAATCGAATTTGGGACATGTTGCGTCAGACATGTCTGTGGTGTGTCCAGGTGGAGGGAAGCGGTCGCTGGAGGGGCAGGCAAAGCACTGTCCCCCTCAATACCTCTTCACTGGCTCGTAGCCAGCTGTCCCTGCTGCTGTGTTGGAAGCCCCGAGCGGACAGGAGGTAGGCCTGGCTAAGTCACATTCTGGACCACAGCCGGGGCGGAGTGCATGTTCGCTGAACAGATGGGTGGGGGGATGGACGGGTGGAGGGACCTCTCATTAAGAGGTGGGCGAGGGAGCAGTAGGTATGGACACACTGTCCAAGGGATCTTTTTTTTAAAGATTTTATTTATTTATTTGACAGAGAGAGAGAACACAAGCAGGGGGAATGGGAGAGGAAGAAGCAGGCTTCCTGCCAAGCAGGGAGCCAATGGGGGGCTCGATCCCAGGATCTTGGGATCAGGACCTGAGCTGAAGGCAGACACTTAATGACTGAGCCACCCAGGCGCCCCTCCAAGGGAGCTTTCAGCGGGAGAGAAGAGAAGGATGCCCGCAGGAAACTCAGATGCAGGGACAGGCAGGCAGGAAGGCAGGTAAGTGAGCGAGTGTGCAGCCGGGGACCAGAGGACAGGTGTTGCAGGAAGGAAAGGTCACCAAGGTCAAAGGCTGCACAGAGGTCACTCAGGGCGAGCCAGACGGAGGCTGTCCTGTCACAGATGGTGAGAATCTCCAGAAGCCTCCTGTGGCCAGTGCGTAGTGCCTCACGCCTCATGCTGCCGGCTCTGGGGGTGTCCTGAGATGCACAGCCCCCCACCCCGCCCTGGGCCCGCTCTCAGTGTCGCTCACATTCTTAGGGTTGCCTCGGTTGGCTCGGGCACCTCCTGAGTGAGGCGGACAGTGAGCATCAGGGAAATCCCGGGGAGGATGACCACCAGGACTGGGGCCCGCTGGGAAGATGGCTTGGAGGCATCTAAATGGTACCTCAGAGGGGAATGAGGAAAGAGACGTTTCCAGAGAAATGTTGAAGGGAGGCAGGGAAGGGCAGAGAAAGGGCGCACTTCCCGACGTCTCTGGGTGGCCTGGAGGAAGACTTCCAGTGGGCTTGTCCCAGGCTGGCTGGAGACGGGGAGAAAAGCTCGCTGAGGAGACACCTGCTTGGCAGCGAGGGTCCATAACTCTTGAAGCAGGGGGCCTTCCGGTACATTCCTTTCTTCCAAGAGATGAGGGATTGCGGCGCGGACAGGAACATAGGCCGAGTGCAAGCTCCCAGCAGCCCCGTTGTGGCCCAGTGCCCTCCGCAGTCCCAATGCTCTTGGTCTAGAGGTCCCCGGGGTGGGAGGGGGCGGCTAGAGCCACAAGGCACATCTGGCAGGTGCTTGAACAGCAGAAGCCGGGCTCGGGCTAACAGCGTGTTCGGTGATCGAGGAAGACGGAGCCACTGGGCGGGGGGGGGGGCGGACATTTCTAGAGAAGAAGACCCCCTCCAGAAAAGAAGGCACAGAAGACGGGGTCCGGAGGGCAGACTTGCCCACCCGTGCTCACTGCAGCGGTGTCCGCCGTGGCCGAGAAACGCCACAACGGAGGGTCCTCCGGCGCGAGAACGGGGGAGAAGCGGCGGGACGCATGCCCGGGGGAACAGTGTTTGCCCCGACGAGGAAGGAGGTCCTCCAACATGCGTGAGCCTTGAGGACATCATGGGGAGTGAAAGAAGCCCGTCGCAGAAGGCCAAATACCGTGCGATTCCTCCCACAGGACACACGGCACGTAGCCAAATTCACAGCGAGGGGACTGGTGGTTGCAGGGCCCGCAGGGGCCCGGCAAGGGGGAGATGCCGTTCGAGGGGCAGAGACCCAGGGCCGCAGGAAGGAAAGCTCTGGCGGCATCACCAGCAACGCGAGCGCCAGCAACACTCCACGGCGGTCCGTGAAGGGGGTAAACCGCCTGTCGTGTGCTTGAGCCACGTTACAAATAAACAGGTTAAGGAAAAAGGAGAAGCCCCAGAGAAAGAGAGTCATGGGAGTGCGGCGGCCAAGTGTGAAGGTGGCAGAGAGGTCAAGGCCCCTTGGGGCTTATGAGATGCTTCAGTCACTGTGCAGACAGGTGGGACAGAAAGCCAGAGCACAGGGCACCCAGGAGGGCGAGCTTGTCCCTGTGGGAGCCGTGGGTGGGCAGCCAGAAGGTGCCCTGTCTGGGTTTGGGTGAGAACCGGAAAGAGAGTCTCCTCAGTTTGGACCCTGCGGGGAACACCCAGCGTGGGTGTGGGGGGGAGGGAGGAGCGGTGCCGTGCGGGCAGTGCTGGGGTCTCGGTGACAGGAGCCCCTGGGGGAGCCCCACACAGGGCTGTTGTGGGACCGGGGAAGGGGATGCCCCGGCTGGGGGTGGCCGTAGGGTCTCTCCGTAAATTCAGTCCGCCAAGAGTGGACACCGACCGCGGACATGGGCAACGGGATCGGGGACAGCGGGGACGGCAGCTGCCCAGGCAGGGAACGGCGCGCGTGGGCGACGGATGAGGAAAGGGCTGCAGGGTTGGTTCCGGGTGGGCAGCCGGCGTGCCACAAGAGCTGGTTTGCCCTTGGACAGCCCTGGCCCCACCAGCCCGGCGCCGCTCCCCGCTGAGGCCCTCCGCTGCTGCCCGCTCCATCCCGCCGTCCTCTGCGGCCGCCTTCTGCTCCCAGAACACAGCACGAGTCGTGAGCTTTGTCTTTTTAATAAAAAATAAACTGTCTGTGACAAGCGGTTTTCTGGATCCCAAAATAAAGGAAAGGGGAGAGGAGAGGGCTCAAGAGGTCAGCCAGAGCGGAGGAAGGAACAAGGCTCAGATTATCCCGTCCTTCCAGCCACGGCAGGGGCCACAGTCGGCCCCGGCGGAAATAAGAAGGAAGGTGGTCAGACCTCCAGAAGGACTTCCCAGGAGTCAGCAGCGCGGCTGGTAAAGGAGCAGGAGGGGCAGTTCCGGGCAGGGACCCGGGACAGCGGAGCCTTGGTGTCCGTGGCGGCGGCGGCGGCCCCGTGGGGTCTCCGGGCAGCGGGCAGCTGTGTCGTTCGCACCTCGGTGTTTGTTACCACGGGGGCCCGAACAGTCCCGGGTCGCAGGGGCTCCTGCAGCAGCATGTTTCTGGAAGGTCTTGGAACCGCCGGAGAGGAAGGATGGGCTCCAGGTCTTGTTTGGTCCGGGTCTGGGACGGCCCGGTGGAGCGCCCAGTGCGCGGTGGAGGGACAGCCCAGGGGGTTCAGGCCGCCGTGTCCGGCCTGCTGAGGACCACCAGCGGCACAACAGGAAGGCCGTGTTTTGTGCTCCGGCCTGTCCTGGGGCTACACTGCCCCAGGTCCCCCAGGCAGCCCAGCTGGGCACCCCGCCCTCCCCTACCCTACACGGCCGCAGCCTTGCCCAGAGCCTAAGCCACCTCCGTGCCCAGGTGGTTGTTGTCAGCGTCCACATCGCTGGCCGAGGTCCTGCATTCCTTGGGAGGCTGGAGGCGCTGCTCCCGGCTCAGGGGGGCCTTCTCCCCTGGGGGCAGCGTCCCACAGCCCTGCACCTTGCCCCGGGCTCGCAGAGCCCCCAGCGGGGAGGCGAGGAGGAGGAGGAGGGCCCCAGAAAGCACTAAGGCCAGGAGCACGGTGACCGTGAGGAAGTGGGGCCAGTAGGACCGCTGGGCAGCCGGGGCGGCCCCAACCCCAACCCTGGTCAGTGGGGCATCCACACGTTCCCGGGGGATGCCTGCCAGCTCGGGGTCCAGGGCCAGGGGCTGGTCCTGGCTGTGCACCCAGTAGGAGACCACGGGGTGAGAGAAGCCGTTCTCTGTGGCCCAGCACTGATACAGGCCTCCTACCCCGCCCTGCAGCAGCAGCACCAGGGAGCCGTTGTAGACCGCGGAAGAGGCTTCTGGGATCTCGGCCGCACCGTGAGTCCAGCGGTACGAGGCCAAGGCCGAGAGGTGGGGGCAGGGGAGCTCCAGGATGGAGTTGGGCGCAGCCTGCACTTCTTTAACTGGAGATGAAGGAAGGGGACACGGCTAAGGGCAGGGGAGCGGGAGGGCAGGAACGCTCTGCGGACATCTGGACCCTGACTCCCCTCTCCACCTTCCAGTTCAGCCCCCAGACTCAAAGCTGAGCCCCTGTCTGTCTCCAATCTGGACCCCACACTAACCTTGGTTCATCTGACTCCAACTCTGACACCAAAACAGACTTCAGCCCCAATCCGGAATCCCCGCTTGCAATTCCCATTCTCCCGCCCGAAGCCAGGCCTGAAATCCTCGCCGGTTGGGGCGCTGGGCTCTCCAGCCGGGGGCGCTGGGGGAGCAGCCACCTAAACCTCCCCCCATCCTCCACCCCCGTTCCACACTCACTGATTTGGGGACGGCTCTGGGGCTGGTGGCTCCTGCCCATGGGGCCTGTGGCGCATGCCCACCCTGGATTCCCGTGCTCAGGGTCCTGTCTCCAGGACCTCCTGCGAAGGCAGAGAGCAAACCTCAGGCCTCGAAACAGACCAAAGTGGGAAGAGGATGGAGGACGAGAGGAAGGTGGGGGGTCAGGACAGGGAAGACGCAGGCAAACCCAGGCGGCTGGGCAGCTCCAAGACCCCTCGCTTCAGCCCACCCCAGGAGGAGCCTCGGCCCCAGGAGGGAGACGCCGGGCGGACCGTGCCCCACGCGCTGGGTAAGAAGGTCCCAGGGGGGCAGGCTCCACCGCCGTCCAGGACCGGCACTCACGGGATGGGGCTGGGCACCAGGCGGCAGGTTCTGGACTCGGGGTCCCAGGCACAGTGGGGGTCCCGGGCCAGGACACAGTCCGCGCAGCTCTCAGAGATGCTGCACTTGGCTCGGGGAATCCTCCAGACGCCCCCCGAGAAGCCTGCAAATACTGCGCCCTGGAAACGAGAGGGACAGTGACCTCTGCACCCCCAGTAAGGACCCAGCCCCCCAGCCCCGCCTCGTCAGACGGGCCCTTGCCACCTGCTCGGGGGCCAGCAGCAGGTTGCGGACAGGTTCCGGGTCGAGGAACAGCTGGATCTCCTCCACCAGATGAGCACCGCTGTCCCCACTCACTACAGCCTTGTGGAGGGCCCCCGTGGCTGCGGAGAGACAGAGGGTGGAGACCGTGCCCTCCTCCACGGGCCCTCGTGTGTGGCCTCTGACTCCAGACTCCTCCGAAGAGAACCAGCACAGCCCATCAGGCTGCTCCCTTCCACGCCGTGGGGCTGACGGGAGCTCGGTTACCAACGGCTCGGAACCCCTTGCCCCTCCGTCTTTCCTTCGTGAGAACCAAACCCACAGCCCCACGGACTTGGGGCCAAGGACAGCCACGTGCTGCTGCAGAAACCCCGGCAGCCGCCATCCTCGCCTCCACGGAGGGTCCCTCCTCCACGCGAGGTCGCGCTGACCGCGTTGTTAGAAGTCACACCCCCCTGCGGTGGCTGGGGGACCCCCCTCCCTCCCAATCAACTTCCAATCTCAAAACACACTGGGTGCGAGGCTCATGTTCTAATGCGTTGTCTGTCTCCATGCGCCCCCAGGCACCGAGCTTCCGTCCATCCTGCTCTGCTGGAACCCAGCAGGCACGCAGCGGGGACAGTGGCTGGGGACGTGTCCTGGAAGGATGGGCGCACAGGTAGCTTCCTTCCACGGAAGCTCAAGGTCACCTACCCCCACCAAGCCCTCAACACACGCAATCTTGCACGTTCCCCCGCTGACCCTCTCTCCTCCTTTCCACACTGACTTTTGAATCTAGCCCTTTCTCCTCACACCTCCCTGCTTTTCCACCCCTCGCCCCCAGCCCCAGACCCCATGTCCTCCTCCTGTACCGGACACCAACCTGCCTGTGACAGCCACGTCCGCTCCCTGCCCGACACCCACCCCGGCCTTCCCTCCTCCTACTTCCTCACCCCATCCCAGCATGGGGGCTGCCCCCCACCTGCGTCCTGGACTCCAGCTTCCTCCTCCCTCTGCAACATCACCTGCCAGCCACCCCTGACCCTCCTGCTCACTTCCTCACCGCCGCCTCTCTCCTGGGGCCTGAGGACCTTCCCATCTTAAAAAAAGAAGCCTGCTGGCAGGAAACCCCTCCTTCCTCCGGCCGCCCCCTCCCCGCTTCCCTTCACAGCCAACTTCCTGAAGGACCATCCCCGCCACGGGCTGCTCCCAGCCACCCGCCACCGGCTCTACTGGGGCTTTGGGAGACAAACAGCTCCTGGTCCGGCCATCAAAGCCCACTGTGTTCTGTGTCCGTCACCCCCTCCAGACTCAAAGCTCAGACAGGGTGGACGCTGGGCTGTCGGGTGATCCCACCGTATCCTAGAGCCCCGTGGGTTCTCAGCAAGCGTTTGCGGACTGAGAGCGGGAGTGAACGAAGCACGCGGTTTCCCTGCGCAGCCCGAGTCGCAGTCCCTGTGTGGTCGCCGCGGGACATCGGGAGACTCCACTCACCGGTGCCCAGGTACAGGACCAGATGGCTGTGCCCGTCGGCGCCCTGGGCTGTCTCCACCGCAAGCCTCGTGTACTCCACACCAGACTTCACCAGCAGGGGTGTCCCCACCGCCTGCTCGTCCATCAGGAAATGGTCCTTCATGAAGGTCAAGGCTTTGTCGGAGGAGGGGCCCACGGAGCACTAAAAGGGGAAGGAGGAGCCTCAGGTCAGGGCTCCCTGTCCGCAAGCTCACTGTTGCCTTCCCGCACCCCCACTGGTCCCTCTCTCAAGGCAGTCCTCATCTCAGGACCCTGGGGCTGCTGAATTCCGGGCCCTGCACACAGCACAGTGTGTCACCAGCTCACGGGGCCCCACTCCGTCACTGTCACTGTGCAGATAAGTCACTCCCCCTCCACACGCTTCCATTTCCTCATCTGCGACGTGAGGTGAGAACATCTGTGTTTCCTTCTGATGCCGGAAGGGGCACGTGCACCTACTCTCACTTCCTCCCCCTACCCCGAAAAGGAGGGGACGGGACAGGGGAGAGCAAAGGCAGACAGGGTGAAAGCTGGAAGTCAAACGAACAAAGATGGTGAAAGACGGAGCATGGAAAAAAGGAAAGACTTTTCTTAAGCCAGCCCTGGGGTCGCCAAAGGAGTCTGACTTACAAGGCAGACTCTCTAAAGGTCATGAATGGCAGCAGCCACGTCTGGAAGTGGGGTGGGAGGCTGCGTCAGGAGGGCAGGCCGGGGTCCCACACGTGGGGGGTGAGGGGGGGCTGGCCCTGCAGGCCCCGGGCCCAGGACTGGAGGCTCCTTCTCTGGAGACCAGAAAGCAGAGGGTCTCTGGACACGGGCAGCAGGCACACGCTGAAAGCAGGGGAGAAGGCAGGAGGACCAGTGCACGTGGGGACGTGGTCCCCCGGCCCCCTGGGCCCCCAGGGCCAGCAGCCAGGCCGTCTCCCTCCAAGCACGAGTCTGGAAGAGGGCCCCAGAAAACTGGCTGCAGGTCAGAGGTAAGACTTCATGATGCTGACACGGAGGGCCCCTGAGAATACCGCCCAGCCAGGCCACCTTCCGCGGGGCATCGGGGAGCCCCCGCTGGCGGTCACGTCCACGGAAGAAGCTTCCGGAGAGTTTCATGGGCCCTCGTGTACTCACGACAACAGAGAGCCCGGGGCCATCAGACCCGTGAGTTAAATCACGAACACAAAAGAGACCAAAACGAACCAATGGAAAAAATAAATGAAAAGCTAAACGACCCAGAGGAAACAGACCCTCTCCAGGCAAAGAACTACTGAAGGGATCTTACACCCCCGTGGAGCTCTGATCGGACCGAGTCTCTAGGCCCAGCCTCCAATGAAGGCACAGGAACAACAGCAGCTCCGCCACAGAGACCCGGAGGCCCCGAGATCTAGACTGAGAAAAATTCCACAGAACAAGCAAATGGCAAGAGAAAAGAAGACGGTGGAACGTACAGATTAAAAGAGCCTTAAAACAACGACAAACCCAAGGGGCGCCCAGCGGGCTCCGTCAGGAGCGTGTGCTGTTCTCCATCCCACGGGGCGAGTTCTAGCCCCACGCTGGGTGTAGAGATTACTTCAATAAATAAACTTTAAAAAAAAAAAAGAGGGGCTCTTGGGTGGCTCAGTGGGTCAAGCCTCTGCCTTCAGCTCAGGTCATGATCTCAGGGTCCTGAGATTGAGCCCCATGTTGGGCTCTCTGCTCAGCGAGGAGCCTGCTTCCCTCCCTCTCTCTACCTGCCTCTCTGTCTACTTGTGGTCTCTGTCATAAATAAATAAAATCTTAAAAAAGAAAAAAAACCCAGCTAATCCAAAGTTACATATGTTACTTAGATTTTGATTCAAATAAATTGTATTTTGGGGCACATGGGGGACCCAAATGGTTAAGCGTCTGCCTTCGGCTCAGATCAGCATCCCAGGGCCCTAGGAACAAGTCCCCAGTCGGACTCCCGGCTCAACAAGGTGTGGGCCCCTGTTCATGTGCGTTCTCTCTTTCTCACTCACTCCATCAAATAAATAAATAAATAAAATCTTTAAAAACAAAAGAAAAAATTAAAAAAAAAAAAGAGGAAGCCATGGGTGTCAGAACCACGAGGACTTCACGGAGAGATACAAAGGAAATGCCCAGAAGGACGAGAAGGGGAATTCTAGGATGGCGGCACTGCGGGGGGCGGGTCTGGGCTGCGGCTCACGGGAACCACCTCCAGGAAGGCAAACGTGTTAGAATGCCTAACGCATCTGTCTTCAGAAGAGACACAGATCACTGAGGAAGGGTTTGGGGTAGAATTAATGATAAGAGCTTAGAAAACAAGGCAGTGAAAAGAGAAAAGGAAAAAGAAAAGAAAAAGCAAATTAAGAAAGTAAAAGAAGAAAAAAGAAAGAAAAAGAAGAGAGAGAGTTACACACTCCCGGGGAAATTTTAAAATTATGCACAAAGGAAACGTAATCAGGGCCTGCTTCCTGGCTCAGCTGTGCATGAGTCCTGATCTAAATACTGATCTAACCAAAATTACTATAAAACCCTGTTGGGAGATGACGGCTGGGTGCAGTGGTGTGCTGGTAAAACAGTTCGGGGTGGGGGGGCGGCAGCCCTAATTCCCGCGGGTCTCAGGCCACTGGCGTCATGTCAGCACAAATGAGCTTGGAAAGAGATGCCCCCAAACGGTTCTTGCTGGCTGCTGCAGGCCAGCGCCTACGTGCCTGGGTAGGGGTGAGGGGCATAGGGAAATCGTCACCACCCAGAATGGGCATTCGATAGATCCTACTGAAACCCAAACGTCAAGAAGGAACAATAACAGTATGTTAGAGATTTGGAGATAAATACAAAACGTATCAGCTCAGCTAAAAGAGGTCGTCCCTTTAGAGAGGAAAAAGTGTGGGACGCTGCATAGGGCTGTTTTTGGTAACTGACCACGTAGGTCCGTAAGATTCTGTAAATGCCGTCCGCATACAGCTCTGATCAAAACACAGAAGTTAAACAAGAAAGGCAGAGTCAGATGCCCAGGCAGTTCTTGGCACAGCCGGGGCTCCCTTGTTTCCTCCATGATACGCCCGGGTACTTGGGGTGCACTTAGCGGCAGGGGGACTTCTCTGTGTGTAGGATGCACGGACACCTGTGGAACGCGGGCCACGGGAGCAGGTGTGTGCCTGAGCAGACGGGGCTGGGTAACATTTATCGGACACTGATTGTGCAGGACATGTGTGTATCAGTGCGGCGGAGGACTGCTCGGTGTGCGGGGTGGTACTCACGCTGCCTGGCCGGGGACTGATCTCGGGGACCCCGTAAGTAGTCCAGCGTGACGTCTCTTTGTTCAACTCCTTGTACTTCCCCTCAAAGACACGCTTGATGTCCTTGAGAGAGAAGGCACAGACAGCAGAGCTCCTGGTCCCACCGATCTGCCTGGGGACAGCCAGAGCAGACGCGGTCATCTCCTCTGCTCTCCCAGCTCCAGGCCTGGCCCACCCCTGTGAGAAAGCCCTGGAGGGCAGGAGTGTGGAGGGCCCAGTTGGCCTACTGCTATTTACTGCCCCCCCCCCCGCCGCCCCCTTGATAAGGGCCAGGAGAGCCCCTCACTCTGGCTCATCTTAGGATTATCCTTAAGGATAATTAACTGGGGCTCAGGTCTTGGGGCGGCTCCTTCCTGTCTTGCCCAGGCTGGGCTGTACCCATCGGAGGGGCCATGGAACCAGCCCCTGATGATGAAGCCCTGATCCTTTGGGCCTCCTAGATTCCTGGTCCTTGGACAACCAACCAGAGCCTGACTATGCAACTATTTTTATCCCTTCAGCCCTGGTCTGTGAAGACAGGTTTCTCTTGTTCCCTTTAGGCAGACTGTGGCACACCCCATATTCTCAGTTCCGAATGCCACTGATCCCAGCCCCTGCTGCCAGCAGATACCTTTGGTACCTGGCATATGGTCAGCAGACACCTAAACACTGTGGGGCCAGAGCACAGCAAATCAATGAACGTTTCCCAGCCTCCAAGCAATGACTATTCTTATCTTGGCGACACTGATGGTATTTCCCTCTTTGCTCTGGCCATTGGGAAGCTCAGAGCTAAATTTGTAACCAGCATCCCAACATTGCACCAGCGACAGCCATTTGTGATGTGCTGACCCTATCCCTGCCTTCTCGTTCTCCTTTTACTCCCATTTCCTCATCGGTTTGACCTTATCTGGTCTCAACGCTCCCCTGCCGTCAGCTCCTATCCTTCTTGCAAGCGGGCAGGTTATAAACCAGAAAGAACCTCTCTGAGCCTGACGTTCCCACCTCCACGAAGGTCATGAGTCAGATTCCTGGGACGTGGTGACGGGTCCGTGCCTTCCTAGGTGGCGTGCATGCAGTGGGCGCTCTGGGCCCCACGACACGCGTGCCGCCCCCGCGTCCCCACCGCTCTGCTCACCACTGAGAGCTGAAGGTCGCGTAGACGCGGGGCTCGGCGCCGGCGGCGGCAGGCAGCAGGACAGCGTGGCGGATGACGTTGAAGGGCAGCTGCCCCGGCTGGGAGCAGCGCAGCTGGGCCTTCAAGAACGTGGTCCACTTCTTCTGCAGCAGCTTGTCCCCGCCCACGTCGTTCTAGGGCCGCGGGGGCGGAGTCAGGGACGCCTCGCCCCGTCGCCCCGCCCCCTCCCCGCTCCCATTGGGCCCTGGGAGCCCGGCCCCGCCTCTGCCACCTGCGCCGCGGCTCCCCCGACGGCCGGCCCCGCCCCCCGCGCGGGCCGCAGACCTTGCAGACTCTGGCCACGCGCGACGTGTGGAGCTTCTCGAAGAACTCGAACTCGCTGGCCGTCTCCTCGAAGAAGAAGTACACGAAGTGCGTGGAAGGGATGGCGGCCACGAAGGAGGCGTCCGCTGCGGGGCGGGGAGGCTCAGGATTGGGACCCCGGGGCCGGACGGGACGCCCCGCGGCTGGCGGGAGGTGGCGCTGGGGGCGCCTGCCGCGGGGGCGGGAACTGCACCCCCTCCCCGAACAGGCCTCCTGGCACAGAGGACCGCGGAGTGCGGGAAGCGCGGCTCTCGGGCCGGTCTCCGCGCTCAGGGCAGGGCCAGACCTGGGCTGGGGGCTCGGGTCCTTACGCTGCAGCCAGCGGAGGAAATTGTCGGTCTTGAGGACGGGCTGGGGTCCCAGCGTGCGGATCAGGATGGGCTCGCTGCCCAGGAAGTTGTTCATGGTGCCAGAATAGAGCATCCCATCTAGGGGAGAGGGCGGGAGGCGTCCTCGTTGGAGGGTGCAGCTTCCTGGGGTGCCCACAGCCCAGCTGGTAGACCCCTCTGAGCACCCTTGTTAGGGACTCCTGCGGCAGGAGGAGCCTCCCTCCTCGGCCTTCTGCACGCTGGCGCTGTACAGCCCTTCCCTGGCCGCTCCCTCGCACGCCCAGCTGAACCCCCTGCCAGAAAGGATCCCTCTTTCCTCCCTAGACGTGGCGGTGCTTTCTGCTTCCACACCTTGGTCCCACTCTTCTCTTCCTGGAACATCTTCCCTGTGCATCTACCCAACTTCCGAGGTCCCACTCAAAAGCCAAAGGCCACCTCCTCCAGGAAGCCAGGGTGGGGAGTCTGTGGTGGTTTGTGTATGGGAGGGCGCAGACAGTGATGTCTCTATAATCTATGGACAAGTGGCTGAGCCTCAGGCCTCTTCTCTGCCCAAGACCCTTCCCAGCCCCCCCCAAGTGAACCTCTCTATACATCTCCCCCCACCTCCTTCGTGGTTGGGGAGCTGGTGGTTGGGGTGCTGAGTGCCCCTCAGATCTAGTGCTCTGAGGCTCCTGGCTTCCCCTCCCTCTGTCCCCTGCCTTTCAGGAAACTCTCAGCTTCCATATTTCACAGAATGACCCGGGAAAGCCGCTACTGGGAACCTGATACTCACCTGTCAAGACAGCCGTGTGCTTATGGGCAGGGTCAAAGGGGCTCTGGCCTTTCCCCTCCACAACCTTGTCCTCGGAGATGGGCAACAGGTAGGAATCTCGGAGTTCCTAAAGGGGGGGAGAGGCTGGGGGCCAGAACGCCAGAGTCTCATGTCTGGGAAATGAGGGGCATGAGGAAGGGAGAGAAAGGTGGAGGGGAACTGGGGCCAGGAAGCTCACGAGGGTCCCGCATCCAGAAGAGCAGGGTTTTCCAGAGCTAGAGAGGATGGAGGGGGGAGTGGGGGCGGGGTATAGGTGTGAGAAGGGATGCTCGGGTCTAGGCGCTGGTGCCCCGTAACTCACAATGAAGGTACAAGCGGGGCTGAAGGCAAAGGTGCCGCAGGTGTACAGATGGGTGGCGTTGAAAGAGACCAGGACGCGGATAAAGTTGAAGCACTGTGTCTGGGGAGATAGAGAATCCGGGTGTCTGGCCACCTGCCCCACACGCCTCGGCCCCATGGGCTGCCCCCCCACTTCCTGGTGGGGAGAGGGCCCAGAATTGCTGGGGGGGGTTCCCTGGACGTCTTCACAGAGCGTGATGCAGGCGACCGCCTTGGAAAGAAGCCTCCTCCACTGCCTGCCCAACCAGATGTCATCCATGATGGTCTGGGCACTCAGGGGTTCCCCACCCAGAGTCCCTACACCCCCACCTCCACTCACCTCATTGCTCTTCTTCTTAAAGGCGCATTCACTCTTTTTCCGGTCACTGGCCGGCCAGGGGATCTGCAGCGGTAGGGGTCGGGAGGGAGAAGACAATGAGGTCTTCTGCTCTAGCTTTGACCCGCTGTCTTCTCCTCAGGTCTGCTTTGAAGCCACCAGCAGGCACGGTGGTCAGTGCACGCTGATGAGCTATAATGACACCAGCCCTTGACCTTGGCTATTGCCCGAAGGATACGGGTGTCAGGAGGGTGCGGCTCTACAGGAGAACCCAGCCTGTGGAATGAGACCCGAGTTTGAATCCAGGCGCAGCCCCTCCCTGGGTGAGGGGTCCTAGCCCATCGCACAGGCTTCCGGAGGGCACAGCCAGGGTCATATGGAAAGTACCCAGTACCCGCGGGCTAGGCAGAGCGGCTGTCAACAAACCACACGTTTCCTGGGGAACTTGTTTAAAATGTCAGTTCCTGGCGCACACCTCAGAGAATCTGCATTTTTCACCCAGCATCCCGTCCGCACAGGTGGCCCAGAGACACACCCTGAGAGACACAGCGAGGAGACGAGGGAGCCGCTCAGGGACCCTCAACTCCACTCCCTTTCCTTCCCCGGTCGCCCCCACAGTGTTCCCGGCAGGAGGGTGACCATGATCTGACACGGAAGCCTCGGGGATTTCTGCCGGCGGGTGGACACCGTACTACTGACATAACTCCAGTCCCGCTGCCTTCAGTGTCGGTGATTTCCACGTCAGCCACTTTAGCAGTGAATGTTATTCGGCCAGGGTGCATGGTACCAGCAAGCAGTGGGGCCACTGTGGCGTTTCTCATCTGCTCTGAAGACCAGATACCTGCGTCGGGGGTGGCTGATCGCCGCAGGTTAGAGCGGACAGTGCTGGCGCAGTGAGTCGTGCGTGGGCAGTCCAGGCCCCCGGCAGGTGCTCCCCCACGCACCCAGCCTACACCCTTCATCCCTGGCCTCCTCACCATGTTCTTCAGCTTGGGCATCCCTGGGTCCTGGATATCCAAGGCCAGAATGGCCTCTCGAGCCCCCACATAGAGAGTGCCTCCATCATCGCTCAGGAGCAGGGTGTCGAAATCCTGGAGGCCCTTCTGGTGGAAGAGGCTGAGAGCCCTGCGTCCCTCCCCTGTTGGGAAGTGATGAGAAGGGGTGAGTGATGAGGGGTGGCTGGGCAGGCAGATGATTCCTGAGGTGGGGGTGGTGGGGAGGAGGGTTGGCGCAGTGTGCTCCACGGGCCTTGGAAGCTGGACCCGCTCTCCATCAGCGGCTGCCCTTCCCCCACCCCGACGTGCCAGTAACTTAGGAGGTCTGTCTTGAGCCCGTAGGGGAGACAAAAGCCTGCCAGAGACAGGCTAATGACAATCTGGGACTGGGGAAGGTGGCCTGCACCCAAGAGATAGACAAAGGGACAGGAAATCGAACAAGGCACATGGACATTCTTCCAGGCCTGGGGGGCGCTGGGGGTGGGGGAAGGATGCCCTGACCCTCCCCAGGGAGGAGCAGGGGAGCAGAAGGCAGAGGGACAGACAGGAAGATGATGTGAGCCGCATGGGACGGCGTGTTGGGGTAGCTGTGAGTTGTAGGCTCACACCTGCCAACCCCCCTGCCTCTCCTCTAGCAGGAAGCTTCAGCCACTAGAATCACAGCCAGAGGCTGAGCAGAGGGGACCACATGTCTTCAGAGGCCCCTGTTGGCATGGCTGGGTGTCACCTGGGCGGGGGAGGCGAGCTGGTTCCAGGAGGGGCGTGCCAGTGACAGGGACAAGCTCCTCAATCCCCTCACGGGCACATTGGCACCTCGGCCCTCGTTGGAGGACCGTCGCGCTAAGACTTACTTCTGGAAGCTCTGACAATCTCAGGACCAAAAGAAGCTGGCAAGGTGCTGGGAGGGGCGGCCTCCCCCAGAGCTCACAGAACTGACCCCCTTCGCACGGCTAGTTGCGGACGTGCCTCCCCACTCAAGCCTGCGAGCCCCCTGAGCGTGGCTGAGTCTTGCCTCCTTTGGTAACCCCAGCACCCACCCCTCCTGCAGGGCCCAAGTCCTCCCCGGACCTTCTCCCTGGAAGTGGGAGGAACATCAGCCCCCATAGCCTCAGCACGAAACCAGCCGACAGGGGCACCTGGGGGGCTCAATGGGTTAAGCATCTGCCTTCGGCTCAGGTCATGATCTCAGGGTCCTGGAATCGAGCCCCTCATCGGGCTCTCTGCTCAGCGGGGAGCCTGCTTCCCCCTCCCCCTCTGCCTGCCCCTCTGCCCACTTGTGATCTCCCTCTCTCTCTCTGTGTCAAATAAATAAAATCTTAAAAAAGAAAGAAAGAAACCAGCCGATAGTGTCCTGGACCCCAGCAGGCCGCCCTGACTCTCTTATTCCTGGGACCCCAGCAGGCCGCCCTGACTCTCTTATTCCTGGGGTCCACGGCACTGGACACGGCGTGGCCCGGCATGGTCGTGTGGTTGTCACGTGCCTGCCTGTCCTGGGCCGCCAGGTCCACGGATAACCTTCTGGCACGGGCCTCGGTTTGGGGTGTGTGTGAAAGCAGTTGGGTCTGAAGTGCCCAACCGGAGGACCATGTCGGGTGAGGACGGAAGGAAAAACCGCCTCCGAGAAGTGCCCGGTCCCTCCCGTCCCTCAGTCTTTCGCCACACGGTTTCTTCACTCCTTCCTCAGTCTCTGGCGCTGCGAGACCACAGTCTCCCCCCACCACCCTGTCCCTTGCCTCCCCCCTCCCTTGGTCTCTGTCCTCCTCTGCCGCTCCAGTTCAGCCGCATCGGGCCCTCGGACACTTACCCGCGCGGTACGTGATCCTGGGCAAGGGCTCCTGCCCTCCGCCGCCTGCAGTCAGCCGTAGCTGCACAGCCAGGAACAGCTGGGAGAGGAGAAGGCCCAGGAGGCTCCAGGGGTCCCGGCAGGGGGCTGGGAGGGCCATGCTCAGCCTGAGGCTGTCACCAGATGGCTCTGGGGAAACAGGCGCCCGGGCACTCTCAGCGTGAGCCTTCCTCACCACATCCCCCCAGGGGACCAATGGGAGAGCCCCAGGCAGCAGAAGTGGGGGTGGGGTGGGGGCAGCCGGGAGGGGGCAGCTTCCTTTGCGGGGTGCCCGCGGAGTCTCACTTCCAGCACCCGCAGGCGCCCGCCCGCTGCCTCCCGCCGCCCTCTGGGTCTGCGTCCTGCCGCCAGGCCGTCATCCTGACCTCCAGCCACCGCTGGCCCGGCTCTGCCTTTGCTCCTTGCTCTCAGGAGTCCTTCTTGCTGTCTCCTCCTTTCCTTCCCTTCTCCATAGTCCAGACCCCAGAGCGCTGCCTGGCCCCCCGGAAGGGGAGGTTCTGGAGAGCAGATTCCCACACTTAAAGCAGAGGTGAATCGGACGGGTCTCTCCCCACGCTTTCAGATCAGCACGTACCCTGGGGCTGCGCCTTCACCCCTGGCCTTGGACGACCCAGGCGGGCCTGCACGGCCTGCTCTGACAGCTCCCCTCGGCCCAGCCAGGCGTGGGTCTCCGATGTTTGGTGCCGAGGCCTACCTGGCCCCGTCCTCGAAGGGCGGTGATGAGGAGCCCAGCAGGCTCCTAGCACTGCCGGAGTGTCCACAGCTGACCCTCTCCCTGGAGTCTGTCTCCCGGGGTCGCTGCCTCTGTGTCCCCAGGATGGTCCACCACCAGCCACCCGCCCCTTCCCGCATACCCTTGAGCTAGCCACAGCGCAGAAACCCGGGTGTCCGGACTCTGGGGTGGAGGGGGTCCCCAGGTCCCGGAGGCAGGGGACAGAGGCCTTAGCCCGGCTGGGCCGGGAGCGCGGCCCTCCAGGTGCTCATAGTGCCAGAGCCAGCCCTGGGAGTTCTGGAAAACCAGAATTTCCACCTCTCGAGTCCTGACAGATCCCTGGCTTGGGCTTGGGCGGAAGTGGGGGGGTGGGGCGGGCAAAGAAAGGAGACTTGCCTCTGTCTCCCCTCCTCTCTCTCCCTGTCCATCCAGAAAGCTGAAAAGGCCAGAAAGTTTCTGGGTCATGTCAGCCACCCCTCTGCCCTCTGTCATGCCACATCCCGTCTGACCAGACCAGGAGTGACTTCTCTTGCTCGAGCCCTCCCAGCTGGGAGCCCTGACCCGGGCTTTGCTGTTCCTCTTTCGGCTCGGCCACAAGACGAGGTCTCCTCCCAGCTGGGGGCTGGACAGGCCTGCAGCTGGCGGACCCCCAGACCCCACTTCCAACTGAGCCTCCGGCTCTTACCCACAGCTGTGCCGACCCAGTCCCTCTGCAGCCTGGTCTCCGTCACCTTCGGGGCAGCACAGGTTGGGTGGCCCAGAGCATGTCCCGTCTGCAGTCACATCTCCGGGACACACTGCTGGGGCGCCCAACCCCCCCATAGCTCACCTGCCCCTGGAGGCCCCCGGGGGAGCCTCATAACGCAGAGTTAATGACACGTCTCGCACCGAGGGCTCACAGCCTATGAAGTGGGGAGTTTCCGGCCGGCTCAGCCCGAGACAGGCTGGCTGCTGGGTTAAGAGTTCGGCCATCCCTGGGCTGACCTGACTCCGACCCGCGACCCCACTCCTTCTCAGACGCCCATTCCTCTGGCGGGGAGTCCTTCCTGTCCTGCCAGCCCTCTGGCCACAACGCAGCCCAGGTCACTCCCTAGAATGGGGTCTTGGGGACCCCAGCCCTCTTTCCTTGTCCCTCTGCTCCCGTTTCTCTTCCATTCTCCTCGGGGTTGGTCTCAACCAGGCCCCTCCAGACAACTGTTACAGAGGTTGGTGGCCAGGTCCTTGGGAGAAGCCAGGGAAGGGGTGGCAAGCCGCTAGAGAAAGTCTTTCAGACTCCCAGAACCCTGGGAGACTCCCCCCGGAACCCCACCTTCGGTGCCTCCCCACCTCCCAGCCCAGACTGGGACCTGCCCTGGCCCTGGGCCTCTCGGCTCCAGCAGATTTGGCTTATCTGGGTCACAGGGAGGAGTTCTGGTGGGGGGAGGTGGGTGGGGAGGTGGGGGAAGCCGCTCCAGCCCACGCTCTCAGCCCCACGCCCTGCCTCTAGAAGTGTTTGATTACACGCGCTGGGCTTAGCCCCTCTTCCCCAGGGACCCAGGAATTTTCCTTCTGGCCGGACCATCTTTCCCAGCCCCTCCAGCCAACATGAGTAGTTTGCACTACCGAGCTCTGGTCTGCCGAGAACTGTGCTGGCTGCCGTGGTGGTCCCATTTCCCAGGTAAGGAGAGTGAGGCTCAGGGAGTCTCCCCGGGGAGAAGCCAAGTTAGGCTCAGATCTGAATCCCTTGGCCACCCAGTGTCTGTGGAGCGCTTACTCCCGCTGTCCTCCCTCAGCTCAGAGCCACCTGGGCCGGGAAGACAGCTGGGAGGGTGCATGCGGCTGGCTCAGGCTCTCCTGGCCAAGAGCGCGTGTCGCAGGGGACTCCCGACGCAAGAGGGAACAGAAACCTCTCTGGCGGGCCGGAGGAGGCAGGAGCCCCACACCCAGGAAGGCCATTGAGATCACAGGAAGACCCAGACCTGGAGGAAGGGCACTGCGCCCCGCCTCGCCACTGTCCCTCTTGCATGGGAGGCCCTGGAGTCACACTCCGCCCCGCACCGTCGCAGCTGCAGCTGGGGAGCCGCCACAGGCTGGGGTCAGGGACACGTGACCTGGGCAGTCGCAGGAGCCCACATTCAGACGGCCCGGCCCGCGCACAGGGTCTGCTGCTCTCCAGCGGCCTCCTGAAGGCAACTGATGGTTTCTGACCAGACCGACCGCCCACATCTCCCTCTGCACCAGCCCGGCAGACCACGTAGCAAGTCCTGCCCACAGCCCCGAGCTCCCCGAGGGCAGGCCCCACCTCCCTCCCGCCTGACCCAGTGAAGAAACCAGGGCCCAGCAGGGGACTTCTTGGGAGGGTTGTGCAGGTGAGGGGTGGCGAGAAGGGGTCAGGTGTTCAGGGACAAGGCCTGTTGCATAGCCCCAATGCGGGGGTCCTCGGGCTCCTCTCTCCCTAGCCTGGGCAACCCCCCAGTAGCAGCAATGCTGAGTTCAGCCGTGTCCCCCGCCCCAGGGTCCACCTCCTCTGGGGACTCCTCCCCCACGGCCCCTCAGTCACATCAAACAGCAGACCCTTCCTGCCAAGCTTTCTGGCCCAGGGTGGAGCTCTAGCTGTGGGGATTGGAGGTGGGAGGGGAGATGGAGGTGTCATTCTCCACCCTGCTCTGTGCTCACCCCCTGCACCCCTACCTCGTGCTCACCCCTGCACCTCTACCTCGTGCTCACCCCCTGCACCCCTACCTCGTGCTCACCCCCTGCACTCCTACCTCGTGCTCACCCCCTGCACCCCTACCTCGTATTCACCTCTGCACCCCTACCCCATGCTCACCCCCCCACACCCCTACCCTGTGTTCATCCCCCTGGACCCCTATCCTGTGCTCACCTCCCCTGCACCCCTACCTCGTATTCACCTCTGCACCCCCTACTTCATGCTCACCCCCTGACCCCTACCCCATGCTCACCTCCCCTGCACCCCTACCCTGTGGTCATCCCTTGTACCCCTACCCTCTGTTCACCCCCTGCACTTCAACCCCATGCTCACCCCCATATACCCCTACCTGTTCTCATCCCCTGAACCCCTACCCTGTACTAATCCCCTGCACCCGTATCCTGTGCTCACCCCCTGCACCCCTACCCTGTACCCTTATCCTGTGCTCACCCCCTGCACCCCTACCCCGTGCTAATCCCCTGCAACCCTACCTTGTGCTCACCCCCCTGAACCTCTACCCCATACTCACCCTCTACACCCCTACCCTGTGCTCAGCCCCCGCACCCCTACCCTGTGCTCACCTCCCCGCACCCCTACCCTGTGCTCACCCCTTGCACTCCTACCCCATGCTCACCCCCCTCCCCTCCGCATCCCGTGTTCACCAGAGAACTCTGGGGCACTTTGTCTCTTCAGTGCCCCAGGGCACATGGACACCTCACTGAGAGGTATGATATGGATGATACTGAGAGGGGCTCCAGGAGTGGGGAGAAAGGCTTTGCCAATGACCTAGCAGGTCCAACGCCCCCAGCCCCTCTCCCTTCCAGCCTCAGGGGCAGCCCCCAAAGAGCCCAGTCGTGGGGAACACCAGCCTCCTGGCTCCCCTTCCTCCGCCCCACCTGCCCTGCCCCTTGGGGCCCCCTTTTCATGGTCACAACCAAGTCAAGTCAACTTGTGCAGAGCAGCCTACCGTGCGTCAGGCACTAGGGGTGCTCCCGGCTTCTACTCCCCCAGCCTCCCCTGCCTCTTCCCGCCCACACTGGCTCTCAGCCTTCCTGCCACCCGTCCAGCCCGACCCCCACTAAGCCTTTACCCGGGGCCTCCTAGGCTTCCTCCTCCAACCTGACTGCTGGAAGGCTGAGCAGAGCAGCGCACACAATGGCCCGACCCTCGGTCTGCCCCCTCCTCAGGGCAGCGCCAGCGTCAGACAATGGCCCGCCCCCTCCCTTCAGTTCTCCTGCTTCCTTACCTGGAGCCTGGAGCTCGGGGATGCACCGCGCTTCCCTCCCCCCAGAATGCCCGGCAGTTCCGTCTCCCAGTGCCTCCGTCCCTGCCACGCCCCCGCCCCCCATCCTCAACCCCATCCCGCCTCACTGGTCCTCAGTCACCATGACGACCGCATCTCTAAGTGGGAGGGACTAGAATCTCCCCATATTCTTCCTCCTCCTACCCGTGTCCCCCCGTGCCCCACCTTCTGCGGCTCACGGATCCACATGTGTGGGGGAGGCGGGATCCAGCTGTGGGGGGTAGGCGGGAAGGGAACACTAGCCCTTGGGGGGGGCTTGCTCAGCTCCTTCTCCCCCTGTCCAGCAGGCATCACCTCACAGATGTCCCCCAGCTGGGTTCACGGGTCATGTGGTGCCAAATTCTTTCCTGTGGTCAGTTTCTCTGGGTTTCGCTCTTCCCTGGGAACTGTGTCTCTGTAGGAGGGGGGTCCCACCCAGCTGCCAGCCGGCCCAACCCCTTGCAAACTGAGTTTGCCACGGAGGAGGCAAGTGAACACACAAATATCCGGGCAAATGGGCTGAGAGGTCTCCGTCAAGAAGGCTCGGAAGCCTCTTCCGTTCCTAGTGCCCCGAGTCCCCCGGGAAGGGGTCCACCACCAGGCTCAGGCTCTGCGCCACGGCCTTCTTTGGCTAGCCCCTTGACACCTGTTGGGGGAGAAGGGCGATGCTATAAGAGGAGGAGGGCAGTCTCCTGCAGAAGGGACTTTCTAAAGTCCAGACCAGATGCGGATAAAACAGAGACAAGCCTGAGCTGGAGTCTTTCCCACTTCTGAAGGGGCAAGCAGGGATCTGGCTGGAAGCTCTGAACCTGGGCCTGTGTCCTCTCCCGGCCCCGGAACCAAGCACCCCTGTACCCTTCCCTGCTCTCCCGTCCCCCCTGGACCTCAGCTTCCTCACTGGTAACAGGAGCAGTTTGACAACACGCCTTCCAGGCTGGCTTCTCCGGGCCTGGGGGACGGCCGTAAAGCAGGCCCCAGGTCAGGGGCCAGGGAGCCGGAGCCCGGGGTCCCAGGCTGGGCTGCCTCAGACCGGCTGTGTGACCCTGGGCAGCGTGCTTGCCCTCTCTGATTCACATAGGTAAGTAACGGCTTTCCAGCCTACCTGGGAGCAGTGTGGCTCATTTCTAGACCTTATCGTGTTTCTAAGAAGAAGGAAGTGAGTGTGTTGGTGCTGGCCCCAGGCCGGGCGTTCAGAGGCCAAGTCTGGTTCCCACTCCGGTCTGGGTTCGGGTGGCGAGTGAGCGTTTCCGTCTGGGGAGGAGCCGCTTGGGCAGGGCTTGTGCGGAAAGCAGAAGTGGACTCTGAGCCAAGCTCTATCTCTGCCCCCCAAGGTCCCTTTCCTGCTGCCGGCGGCCCCTTGGCCTTGGGGGCTCAGAGAGCGCCCACTTGTCCAGGCTCTTCTGCCCCGGATGGGGGCACAAGGGGGCGGGAGAAGGCGTGACTGGAAATCAAGGTGGGGGGGTCGGGGGCAGCTGAGCGAGTGGTGCAAGAGGAAGGAAGGGGTCAGACTGCGGAAGGACTTCCCACTGCGAGTGTCCCTGGGTCTTTCCCCCACCTCCTTCCCCTCTAGGGGCACTGGGTGCCGTTCCTGGACCGGAATCGTAAGGGCCACATTTCTGAACTCCTCCGAGGAAGCAAAGTGGAGGGAGGCTGCCAGCTTCCCTGCCTTACTTCACCCCCACGCAGGTGGGCTTCGGGGAGCCTCTCCCGGCCTTCCGCTACAGAATCAGAATTCCAGGCAGGAGCTAGGCTGTCCCGGTGACGCAGCGGCAACGTCGTCTCGCGCTGTGGTTGGAACTGTACTGGGGCGAGCTGGACACCCAGTGCCCTGTGTCCTCTTCTTCCAGGTGGAGAAGGAGGGAGAAGCTCTGTGCAGCCTAATCACCATCTCTCCTGCTAATGTACATACCATTCCACTTCCTCTGGCTTGCCTAGCCTCAGTTTCCCCACCTGTGGGGAGATGGGGGTGCCCAGGTCCCACATCTTTAGTTGCAGGAGGGACAAGTGGCTGATGGAGTTTATCCCAGGAGGGTCCCAGGAAAATGAGATGGGGGAGGGGAGGGTGAGGAGACACAGGGATCCTTCCCCCCAGGCTCTGCCCCTAAAGACCCCCAGAGCTGCCCTACCCCCAGCCTGAGGCCGGAGGACCACCCGGAAGGACCCCCTATGTTATCCACTGAAGTTGGCGCGGATACTCTGTGCCCAGAGTGCTAGGAAACTGGCATCGCACCCTCCCGTCCCCTCCCCCGGGGACCACGGTCCCCACCACTTTCCAGCCTTACCCCCAGCCCAGCAGTGGAGACCCTAACCCCGGCGTCCAAGACTTCCAGCAGAGTCTGTCTGGGGCGGAGCGGAGGCGAGGCGGGCATGGCAGGGGGAGGTGGTGGGGGCCCTGCCAGCCCCCTCCGGTGCCCCAGTTCCCAGGCAGCTCTTAAAGGGACCAAGACGAATTAGCCAGGGACGGCTTCAGGGGGTGGTGGTGGAGGAAAGTGGGGGGTGAGGGGAGGATGAGATTTGCGGGGGGGCGGGCAGGAGGGCCAGACTGGGGGCCTGGGGGCCTGACGTCCCCTCTCTTGCTCCTGAAGCCCTCAGACTCGTCGGCTGAACCTCTCCCTCATGCTCTGGGACCCCCATGTTGGCCACCCGGCTTCCGGCTACCACCGCCTCGGATCCTGGCCCCCATCCCCTTGGGCCCTGCCCACTTCCTCCCCTCCCCCATATTCGCTCAGAGCTGCCAGCTGGCACTGACTGGTACTAAGCACGGAGAACCAGCCCAAGGATTGTGAGGGCCTGCAGCCTGGCCCCAGAGGGGGAGGCGAGGACAGTCCCCCCCAGGGTCACTCCAGGGGCCAGGGGAGGGAGCACCTTCCCCTCCAGATCCCTCTGCAGCAGGGTAAGGGCATTGTGGCGCTGGGGCTGCAGGGAGGCAGGGTCTGGCTCCCCACCTCCGGGCCTGCGAGCTGGTGAGGGCGGGGGCATGGAAAAGGCAGAGGCCTGAGCGGTTACTTGTGGCCACAGAGGGGCCCGGGCAGCCGAGGGAAACAGGCAGATAAGGAGAGGACAAAGATATGAAGGCGGAAAGACCTCAGACAGGGAGCCCACAGGAAGCATGGCTCTCCTCTCTTGGGCTCAAACCCACGGCTCCCCGGTGCCCGCAGCGCCAATGTGAAGTCCCCGGGGAATCCCTGCAGGTTCGGAAGGCTCGACTCCAGACCTCCTAGATCCAGCGTTTCCCCGAGTTTCAGTGTGTATCAACCTCTGCCTGCAGCAGGACGTCCTCTCATTTCCACCAGATAGAATTTCTCTCTGTGTTTTTTAAGATTTTATTTATTTATTGGAGAGAGAGCACAAGGCGGGGGAGTGGCAGAGGGAGAGGGAGAAGCAGGCTCCTCACTGAGCAGGGAGCCCAACGCGGGGCTCGATCCCAGGACCCTGTGGTCACGACCCAAGTTGAAGGCAGAGGCTTAACCCACTGAGCCACCCAGGCGCCCCAGAATTTCTTCTTAAGTAATCTCTCCGCCCACCGTGGCGCTTGAACTCACAACCCGAGATCAAGAGCCACGCGCTCCACTGACTGAGCCGGCCAGGCGCCCCCGACAGAGCTCTTGTCCTTCCCTGCCCGCCCCAAAAGAACCCCTTCCTCCAGAAAGTCCCGGGTCATCCCACCGTGCTGTGAGTCGCCACAGCATCTTCTGGGAACCAGGAGCCCCGGACGCCACCAGCAACTGAATGACTTCGGCCCAGCCTCTCTCCGCACTGGTTCCCGGGGTGGTTCGCTCAGAGTGGGAAGGTGACCTCTGCCCGGCAGCCAGGAGCAGCAGGTCTCTGCGACTGTGCTCGCCCCGACGGATTCCCCTCCTGCGCCTGCGGACGCTGGCAGAGTGCCCGCTGCCTGATGCAGCGCGCTAGGCGCTGGAGTCATAGCAAGAATGAGACAGACCCCAACACCTGTCCTTGGCGCATGCGTCCCAGGATGGAGGACAGAAGATGCACAAACATGCAAATGTAGTATGACTCCCGCTGCTAAGTCGTAGGGACAAATAAATCCGTGGGGGGGTGGGCTGGGAAGTGTTAGGGCTCGGGAGGAAAACTTCTTCGGAGAAAGCAAACTTCTTCGGAGAAAGCTCTCCTTGATGGTGACGTTTGAACAGGGGCCTGGAGAGAGTGAAGGAACCAGCCCCAGAATATTCCATGGGAAGAGTGGTCCAGGCGGGAGGGGGGCCCCTGAAGCCAGGGAAGAACTTGGCAGCCACGGGCTTGCGTGGAGGGGGCCCGGGAGTGAGGGACCACGTGCCCAGGTTGTCCCGCGCGCTGCACGCGTCTTTGTGCAGGCCACTTTGCTCTGACACGGACGGCTTTTGGGAGGCTCTGGAGAGTTTTGAGCAGAGTGTGACCAAGCTGTTAAAGGATCCCTGTGCTGGGGGCTCCTGGGTGGCTCAGTCGCTAGGCGTCTGTCTTGGGCTCAGGCCCTGATCTCAGGTTCCTGGGATCGAGCCCGGCATCGGGCTCCCTGCTCAGCTCTCGCTGTCTGTCAAATAAATAAATAAAATCTTAAAAAAAAAAAAAAGGAATAAAAAGGCTCACTGTGCTGCTGTGCGGGGACGAACCTCGGGAGCAAGGGCAGGAGGCCAACTAGGAAACTGACGTGTAATCGCGTAAATAGCACAGGAGGCGGCTGCAGGGCCGGGGGCAGGCTGGCTTCCCGGTCTGTATTAAAGAGCTGCCACAATCCTCTGGGAGACTGAACGTGGGGTTTGAGAGCACAAGAGGAGTGAAGGATGGGCTCCAGGCTTCAGCCCAAGCCACCGGACAGAAGGATGTTCACCCACTAACGTGGGGAGGATGACCGGCAGAGCAGACTGGGGCATGTGGCAGTCAGGCCATCGGTGCAGACATGCTAAGCTCCAGAAGCACCGGGTCTGGGGTTCAGGGAAAGGAACGAGCTGAAGGTGTACACCTGGGAGTCGGCAACGTGTGGCTGGTGATTAAGGCCATGAGCCTGGGGGAAGCCTGTCTTGGCCGCAGTGTGGACAGAGAGGAGTGGGGACCAGGCACTCGGTCTGTCAGAGGAGGGAGAGAAGAGGAACACCCAGCAGTGGGGACTGACAGGGACCAGGGCATCATCGTCTGTGACCAGCAAGGTCAAGGGCAGAGAGGACTGAGTAGAGACCCCTGGGTTGGCCATGTGCGGGGCACACGGACCTCAGCCAGAGCTGTCTCTTTGGAACAGAGAAGGACGCAGGTCAGCAGCTGAGCAGGAAGAGGGGAATTTGAAGAGACAGGAGAAGGCATGACATAGTCCTCTGGAGAAAGAGCAGTCGGGGCTAGGACAGCCGGAGGGGGTGGTGGTGATCCCAGGGATGCGTGCTCATGAATTTATTTATTTATTTTTAAAGAGATTTTATTTATTTATTTGACAGACAGAGATCACAAGCAGGCAGACAGGCAGACAGAGAGAGAGGGAAACAGGCTCCCTGCGGAGCAGAGAGCCCGATGCGGGGCTTGATCCCAGGACCCTGGGATCATGACCTGAGCCAAAGGCAGAGGCTTAACCCACTGAGCCACGAGGTTGCTCATGAATTTAAAGTCAGGCTAGTGGGGCACCTGGGTGAATCACTCAGTTAAGCACCTAACTTCCTTTTTTTCTAAATTTTATTAACATATTATGTATTTTTATCCCCAGGAGAACAGGTCTGTGAATCGCCAGGTTTACACACTTCACAGCACTCACCATAGCACGTGCCCTCCCCAATGTCCATCACCCCACCACCCTATCCCGACCCCCCGGCCCCCAGCAACCCTCAGTTTGTTTTGTGGCATTAAGAGTGTCTTATGGTTTGTCTCCCCTCGGATCCCATCTTATTTCATTTTTTCCTTCCTGACCCCTCAAATCCCCCACTCTGCCTCTCAACTTCCTCGTATCAGGGAGATCATATGATAGTTGTCTTTCTCCGATTGACTTATTTCACTAAGCATGATACCCTCCAGTTCCATCCACGTCACTGCAAATGGCAAGATTTCATTTCTTTTGATGGCTGCATAGTATTCCATTGTGTATATATACCACATCTTCTTTATCCATTCATCTGTTGATGGACATCTAGTTCTTTCCATAGTTTGGCTATTGTGGACATTACGCTATGGACATTCGGGTGCACGTGCCCCTTCGGATCACTATGTTTGTATCTTTAAGGCACCCGACTTTTGCTCAGATCCTGATCTCAGGGTTTGGGATCGAGCCCCTGGAATTGCCACACTCAGCAGGGAGTCAGTCTGTCCCTCTGCCCCTCCCCCCCCACTCCTGCATGCACACTTGCTCTCTCTTTCTCTCTTTCTCTGTCTCTTTCAAATAAATAAATAAATCTTTGGGGCACCTGGGTGGCTCGGTGGGTTAAGCCTCTGCCTTCCGCTCAGATCATGATCCCAGAGTTCCAAGATCGAGTCCCACATTGGAGTCCCAGCTCCACAGGGAATCTGCTTCTCCCTCTGACCTTCTCCCCTCTCAGGCTCTCTCTCACTCTCTGTCTCTCAAATAAATAAGTAAAATCTTAAAAAAAAAAAAAAAATGAAGTCAGACTAATCAGCAGGGGACTCCCCGAAACTCCATCATAAGAAATTACCTGAAACACTCAAAGAAAAGGCATTCTCCACCGCATTATTTATAACCACAGACATGAGAACAAGCCTGAATACCCAGAGACGATTGGTGAAACGAGGTGTTATATATACACTTAGCCATTTTAAAGTACTTTTATATAAAAAATATCCTTTATCAAATATTTGCAAAGCATATAGCTTAATAGCTACAGAGAGAGCGCTTTCTCCCCGAATCTTAAGAACCAGTATGAAAATGATAATCTTCCCAAAAAAAAGAGCAAAATATGGAAACATTACTCATTCCAGAAGAAATGCAAAAAGCCATTATACGTGAATGAAAAAACAACTCAACTTCTTTTCAAGGAGATGCAGTTCCGAAGAACAATGAAGTGTAATTGTTTTCCTATCAAGTGGCGCAGATTAAAGCTGGTAGGACTCCCGGCGTGGGGAGGAGCGTGGGGAGCAGTGAGCTGGGCGGCGGTGGGAACGGAAGGGTCGGGCTTCTCGGGAGCATGCTGGGCCACGGTACCCACAGCCCTGGTCGCGCCCCGGGTCTCTGCTAGTCCCGACCCGACATCTATGCCGTGGAAATGCCCAGAGACGTCAGCAAGGAGGTCAGCTCCGGGGCGTCCTTCTGGGAGGCCCCGCGCGGTGCGGACGCGCGGGGCAGACGCGCCGGGCTTTCCTGCCCCGCTGCGCGCCCCGCTGCCCGGGGCGGCTGGGACGAGCCGCTGGAAGGACGCGCTGTCACCGACAGAGTTTGCGAACCGAGGCGCTGCGCGGGGAGGCGCTCGTGCGCGTTCACGGAGACGCGAGACGGAGACCCTCGCGAGCGCCTGGCCGCGGCCGCGCGGCCCGGGACATCTAGAAAGAAACCAACGGTGCCCGCCCCGGGGGCTTGAGAAGGGAAGATTTTTCCCTCTTTCTGTTTACCCGCGTTTTCAGTCTCAACAGAGCGTTACAACTGGACACAAAACATTTTCTAAAAATAAACGGTCTCTTGGGCCGGCCGGGGGCGCGCGGGCAGGTGGGCGCGCGGCGGACACACCTGCTGCCCCCGGGCCCGCGCAGCCGCCTTGGCTCCCGGAGGTCCCGGCCCGGGCGGCGCTCTGGCGCCCTCAGGTGCCCGACCCGGGAAGTGCAAGGACGGGCTCCGGGCCAAGGGCCGGAAGGAGGCTCCCACCTCAGGCGGGCCGCTTCCTCCAGCGCACAGCCCTGGCCATGAGCATCCCTCTCCCGGAGGCCCCTGGCCGCAGCCCACGGGGCAGCAGGGTTCCCAGCGGGTCTTGCGAGGGCTTGTCCCCTCATCCACGCTGCTTTACCCGTCGGGGTCCCCGTCATCCCAGACTGCTCCCTGCAGCGGGACTCCCCTACCCCAGGGAGCAGACGCATGGCTCCTCCTTGTTCGGAGGGGACCCTGCGTCACAGGAGCGGGGTGGGAGGTGGCGGCTGCCGCCCCAGCTCTCGGATCCTGGGATCCTGGCCACCTACCCACTGTGCAGCCGTGGGCAGCTCAGAGACCCGGTTCCCAGCGGCAGAGGCCATAGTCCCTCTCAGACCAGGAGGGGCCACTGAAATAGGGCAGGGACACTTTGGAATCTATGATGGGCCAGAGAGAGGTTGCTTACCAGAGCTCACGCCCCATGGGCCCCCCACTCCCTCCTGGGGCTCCCGCTCTGCCTGAGACACCCCTTTGTCCCCGTGTGTGGCTTCCACTGGAGTGGAGTCTCCCTAAGGACTGTGCTGTCCCCAGCTGAGCACAAGCGGGGAGGAAGGTCAGGCCCTCCTGTGGGCTCTGCCTCTCTGAGGGACTTCCACGGGGGCACAGCCCCGCAAGGGGAGGGCACGGCTTCACCCGAAGCCGCTCGCACCAGCCACCAGAGGACCCAGGTGTGTGTCCGACGAGCTCCGGGGCCTCAGCCGGTCTCCCCCGGAGCAAGGGTGCGGCTGGGCAGCGGCTGGGCAGCAGCCAGTGCGAGGATGCGGGAGACCATGTGAGTTGTGTGTGTGTGCGTGTGTGTGTGTCTGGACACTCGGTGACGCCCATCGACAAAGACAGCACCACAGCAGGGGATAGAAACAACTAGTGTATTGACTGGCGGCAGAGAGAAGGGGTGCAGATGGGAAGCAGGGAGGCAAGGGGCTCTTTAGTGTTTGCCAAACCACTGACGCACACCCTCCACCCCCTCTCACCTTCCTCCTCTGGGATGGGGCCCCAGCTGGCTCCCACCCACTCTGGTACCCTCCCTCTCCCTCCTCCCCTGCACCCACTTGACCTCCAGAGCCCACACTTCCAGCTCCCACATGAGGCTCAAAGAACCTTTCTTTCCCCTTCTCCCACCTCATTCCCATCTCTTGTCTAAATAAAATACAGCAAAAGCAAGTGTAGCTGGTACTGGGCAGCACAAGTCACCCCGGGGCTGGGGCAGGGGTGGGGCTGGGGCGGGGCAGGCCGCGGAGCCTCAGCCTGGTATACTGGCAGGATGGGGGTGGCCAGGGTCCCGGCTCAGCCCTCCTCCCTCAGAGGCCGGCAGAGAAGACTCCACACCTGCTCTCAGGCACCATGTTCACGGGGTCCCCGGGGTGGGCGCAGCAGGCAGGGCAGAGCAGCAGAAAGTGGGCTCCATAAAAGCATCCCTTTCCCTTGGCTTCTGGAAGAAGCCCTCTTTGGTTTTAAGGCAGATAAAGAGTTTCCGGGAGGCAGGGAAAAGCAAGAGGAGATTGACATAGATGATTTTTTTTTTTTTGCTTGTGTTTTCCTTCCGTATAAAACCACTGTAGAAAATAACTTCTCTTAGAAAAAAAAAAAAAAATAGAAGAAAACCATAGGGGTATTTTTCTTTGGCTTCAAGCCCCGTCCCACGAGGTGCAGGGCGGGGGTGGGCGAGAGGTGGGGAGGAAGTGGGAGGCCTCCACCGCCGCCGGCCTGGCAGGTCCCAGATTACATGGTGCTGCAGTTCTGGGGGCTCTGAGAGAGAGGGGGGGAGGGGAGCGCTGTGAGCCGCAGCCCGTGCCCCTGCTCCCCGCCCCCGGCCCCGCCCCCGCCCTCCAGTCTGGGGCTCAGACGGGAGGGGCAGGGTGCAGGAGCCCACCGGCTAGGACCTTGGGCTGGGGGAGGAGGCTCCCACTCCCCCGGGCTGCGGAAGAGAAGGCCTCCCCCCCACAGGGCCCCCTTGTCCTAACCCTCAAGGACCCGCGGCCCCTGCCGGCAGGTGCGCGGGCGAAGCGGGGACTCACCTGGGTGCGGCGGCTGGAGTTGCCCAGGAGGTAGGAGCGGGTGACCAGGCTGTCCCCGAAGCTGCCACCCCCACTGCCCCCCACACTGCGGTAGCTGCGGGTGACCGTGACGCTGGACGCCGAGGAGCCGGACGAGATGGATCCGCCCACCGCGGCGCCCGAGCTGCCGGCGGAAGCCTTGTCTGCGGGCTGCCCGCACGTCCCGCACAGCACCGTGCGCGAGCGCAGGTTGTACTCGGCCGGGTCCCCCGAGCTGCTGCAGTGCGAGCCCTGAGGAGGAAGACAAGGCTCAGGCGGGACACGGCGAGCCCGGAATGTGCGCTCGGGCCCAGCCCCCGCTCTGCGCTCTGGCGCGCGCCCGGCCACCAGGCAGGAAGGCAGGCTCTGGGCTTGCGGGCCGGGGGAGGGCCCCTGCTGGGAGGAGGGGAAGCGGGGGGGGGGGGGGGGGGGGGGAGAGCAGAGGGTCAGGAAGGCCTGGGGACCGGGAACTGGAGCTGTGGCTGGACCCTGTCCCAGCCACTCGAAGCTTAGGAGGGGGAGAGAGTGAGCGAGCTTGTGGGGCAGCAGCCATGCAAAGTGAACGGGGTGGGAGTTGGGAAGAGAACATTCTTGCAGGAAGGAAAAACGGACGCGCATGCAACAGGAAGGGGGAAGAGAAAGGAAATGCGAACGACAGGAGTGGGGGAGAGAGGCAGGGCCAGGCTCCCCGCATCTGTCCTCCTGTCCCCTTCCTGGGAGACATATCCAGACCCCATCCGTCCGCTGCTCCCACGGGAATGCCCCACGGCTTCCCGCTCCCGTCCTTCCCAGCCGAGGGCACCCAGACACCTGGGCTCCCTGTTCAAGGTACAGGGAGGAGAGAAGAAAAGCCAGGGCAGCGTGTGAAGTTCCAAAACATTCTTTAATGAGAAGATTTTTGGCAAGGCGAGGCCTGGCGGGAGGCCCCGGCGTGGGCTCGGCCTCAGCGGCGGCCGCCACTCACATGGTGGTGATGTAGGAGGTCCTCTCCGTCCTCGTCCTCGTCGTCCTCGACCACAGTCACCGAGCGCACCAGCTTGCGCATGGCCACCTCCTGCCAGGGACGGCGCACCGGGCCAGGGGTTAGGGGGTCAGAGCCGGGGAGGGGCACGGGCGTCCTCACTCCCAGTGGCCCCCCTGCAGTCTGCCCTCCGTGGCGCTAGAGCGGAGGGACTTTCCTTCTCCAGAGGGACCCCGCAGGCTTGGGGGGGGGGGCGAAGGAGTGCGCTCCTGCCCTTATCCATCCCGGCTGTCGACCTTCCCTGCCTCAGGCCGTTGGTGGAGGCACCCCGGGTCTGCCCACTGGGCAGAGTCTGGGGCCCGGGGCTGACCCGGAGGGAGATAGGGCCCCTGGGGCTGGGTGCTGCTGGCTCCAGCTCTGGGGGAGGCTGGTCCAGCGGGAGGCCAGCCCGCAGCATACTCACTTCCCCAGTGGAGTTGATGAGGGCCGTGCGCAGGCTGTTCCCGCAGCCCCAAGTGTTCTGCGCCTTCCATACCAGGTCGGTAGGGGGGCTATGGGTGGCCCCGGCCCCTGCAGCCCAGATCTGGGGAGGCAGGGTTAGAGAAGGGGTCTCAGTCCAGCGTGCCCAGCCTCAGACGAGCCCCTCCCCACCCAAGGTCGCCCCAGGGGACCCTGCCACTCACCGTCACCACCTGCCCGGCCTTCAGGGTGAACTTCGGCGGGAAGCGGTAGGTCAGCAAGGGGTCATCTCCATTCTGGCGCTTGATCTGCCAATTGCCCATGGACTGGTCCTGCCGGGAAGGAAGGGAAGGGGAAGGTGGGGGAGGTGCGCTCGGGCTCTCCGGCCCACCTTGCTCCAGTGCCTGGGCTGGGCCCCACCAGGGAGAAGAGCGAGGTACCGGGCACGCTGGGGTTGAGCTTGCCCACCCAGGGTCCCGCAACCAGTGGAGGGACACCTGACCCTGGTCTGCCTCTGGGAGGGGCAGCCCCCCGTCCCAAGGCCATCCCTTCCTGCTGCAGCTCCTCCCTCCCGGAGCCCAGCCCGAGCCAGCCCGCAGGCCCACCTCGCTGGACTTGTTGCGCAGCCGCACGAACTTGCCGTCCTCGTCGACCTCCTCCACGGCCACGCGGCCGCTGGTGCGGGCGTGCTGGGAGAAGCTGCTGCTGCTGCGGCTCTCCGACGACTCCAGCTTGCGCTTCTTGGTGACGCTGCCGGTCCCCTGCGTCTGGGAGGAGTGGGAGGAGGCGCGGCCTCGGCTGCGCTGGGAGGTGGGGCTGGGGGACAGACGCAGCCTGGCAAGGGGACACAGAGGGGCCTGGTCAGCGCCGGCGGTGGGCCGCACACCCCCCCCTGCCCTGGGCTCCTCCCGACCCACCTCTCCTCCTCGCCCTCCAGGAGCTTGCGGTAGGCGTGGATCTCCATGTCCAGCGCCAGCTTGATGTCCAGCAGCTCCTGGTACTCGTCCAGCTGCTGCTGCATCCTCGCCCGCATCTCCGCCATCTCCCGCTCCTTCTCGGCCAGCAGCCGCCGGCTGGTGTCGCGCTCGCGGGCCAGCGAGTCCTCCAGGTCCCGTAGCTTCGCCTCCTTGGCCGCCAGCTGGGTGAGGGAGCCCGGGTCAGGGGAGCTCCCAGGCTCCGGGAGGGGGCTCCCCGAGGGAGGACAAGCAGTGCCCGACCCCCCCCCGCCCCTACCCCGGCTCTCCGGCCCCCCACCAGGGCCTGCTGGGGGCTCTCGCAGGCATGGCTGGCTGCCCCGAAACCTTCCCGGTATCGAACTGAAATCTCTCGTTCAGGGGCTGGAACCTGCTTCCTCCGGCCACAAACGCACAGCCGGCTGCAGCAAGGAGCCTCGCGGAGGGTGAGAGGCGCCTCCATTTTCAAAAGGGAAAACCAAGGGGCCCTTGGGGGGCTCAGCTGGTTAAGCGGCTGCCTTCAGCTCGGGTCATGAGCCTGGAGTCCCGGGATTGAGTCCCGCATCAGGCTCCCTGCTCGGTAGGGAGTCTGCTTCTCCCTCTGACCCTCCCCTCATGCTCGCTCTCTCTAATAAGTAAATAAAATCTTTAAAAAAAAAACAACCAAAAACAAGGGAAAACCAAGGCTCTGCGGAGCACAGGTCACACAGGCCAGACCAGGTCACGGACTCTGAATCCTAGGCTCCCAGTCAGGCTGGGGCCCCAGGGGCATACTGCGTCCCCCCTCCGCCCCTCGGGACGCTCCTTCCCCAGGGGGCACCTGTTTCTGCAGCTGGCTCAGCTGGGCGGACAGGCTGTCGATGCGGATGCGGGACTGCTGCAGCTCCTCGTGCGCGGCGCCCACCAGGTTGCTGTTCCTCTCCGCCGACTGCCTGGCGTTGTCCAGCTTCAGGGGAGAACACAGGGTCAGGCCGGGCAGAGGCTGAGGGAGCCGGGGTGGGGGTGGGGGGCTGCCCGGAGCGGGGGGAGCACCTTGGCAGAGTAGGTCTTCTCCAGCTCCTTCTTGTACTGCTCCACCTGGTCCTCGTGCTGGGCCCGCAGCTCCTGCAGGGCGTCCGCCAGCCGGCTCTCAAACTCCCGCTGCTTCCCGTTGTCGATCTCCACCAGCCGCGTCTCGTGGCGGCGCTTGGTCTCACGCAGCTCCTGGGAGCGACCCGAGATCAGAACCGGTCCTTGGAGGATGAGGCCCGGGGGGCCGAGCGCCCTGCCCGATCCTATGCCTGAGCACAGGCACTGTTGCCCGCCTTTCACCGGGGGTCTGGGTGCTGGACGCCCCCCCCACTAGCACAAGGCAGGCCGGCGGGCAAGGCCAGCACCCAGCGCAGTCCCAGCGCCGCCCCTGCGGCCCGCGGAGCCCGCGCCCACCTCGCTGTAGATGTTCTTCTGGAAGTCCAGCTCCTCCTTCAGGGTCTGCAGCCTGTTCTCAGCGTCCACGCGCCGTAGCATCTCGTCCTGGAGCTGCTTCTTGGCCTCGCCCAGCGCTGCCTCGAGCTGCAAGTAAGGGCGCAGAGGTCAGGGAGAGGGGCTGCAGAACACCGCGGCTGCACGGAAGCCGAGTGTCTGTCCGGCACACCCCTGCACGTGCGCAGAGACACTCCGGGGGACAGAGAGCCTCAGCTGTCACCGAGGTCACAGTGTCCCGTCACCCACAGAAATCGCTCTGGAGAGGTACTCACATCCCTCTCGGGCACAGCTCAGGAAGTACTCTAAAGGGGGGTGTCCAAAGTACAGAGGAGCATGGGGCAAAAAACCAAAGTGTGCCTGGGGGGTGGGGGGCACTGCCATGACCCCAGGGTGGGGAAGAGAGCCTGTGCCAAGGCCCGGGGGTGTGAGGGCACCTGAGTGCTGCAGGGTGGGGCTGGAGGTGGGAGGCCCGGAGGGCGATAGTCCAGCCCAGGCTTTGCAGTCAGCCTGCTGGACTCCCCCATTTGTCTGGCACAGTGCAGGGGCAGGGCCTAGGAGGGGACAGGGCCCACGATGGGAGCTGGGCAACTGATGCTGGTCGTGCCCATGCTCTGAGCGGAGGAGGCTGAGCCAGCCAGCTTCTTGGATTCTGTCCCTAGCCTGGGATAGGAGATGGGGGACAGCACGGATGGTGGGGGATGGTGGGGGGTTTTGAAAATCAGTACAACCAGACCCGCGCCTCCGTCCCGTCTGTGATGACCCCCACTACCGGCCGAGGCTCGGATGTCCAGAGGGACCACGGCTCTCTGACGGCACAGCCAGACCAGGAGGGATGGGGGCCAGGCACGATTCCTTGCAAAGTTACGTGGGCACGGCTGTGGGCTCCTTCATTTATGAACATAAATAGAACATAAGCTCTACGGCCGATGTGGGGCTCCACCTCGAGACCCCGAGATCTAGACTCGCACGCTCTAGCCCGAGCCGGCTGGGCGCCCGGCAATGGACTGTCTGGAGTCCCCGCTGCAGGATACCCGTGAGCAGAGGCGGCTGCGATACGGCAGGGAAGGGGGGCCGGGGGCCGGCAAGGGGAGTAGAGTGGCCTGCTCTCATCCCGGGGGCAGCGGGGGTCGCGGTGGCCCCGGAGGCCAGCCTCACCTTGGCCACCTGGCCCCGCAGGTCATGGAGCTCTCCCTCCAGCGTGCGCTTCTCGCTGAGCGCGGTGCTCAGGGCGGCCTCCTTGGAGTTAAGCAGAGCCTCCAGGTCCTTGAGCCGGGCCTGGGCGGCCATCAGGTCGCCCTCCTTCTTGGTGTTGCTAAGGAAGCAAGGGAAGAGTGGGCTTAGGAGGAGTCTGTGCCCCAGGAGAACCTGGCCGGGGGAGAGCTAGAAGTCACCTCCCAGAGGCCTGCCTGGCCGGCCCGTCTGTCCCAGGAAGTGCCAGGAGAGGGCATCCTTGCTCTCGGTCTGTTGGCATAGGCCTGCCCCTGGGGCTGGACTCCCACTTCCCCCAAGGTCCCCCAAACCCCCTTCCTGCTTCTCCACCCTTCCCATGACTCAGTGCTCAGGAACGTGCCTGGGGCCAAGGGCAAAACGCAATCCCAGGAGATGAATGCCTTTCCCTCTCTCTCCTCCCATTCCTTCCCAAAGAGACAGGGCCACCTTTGTCTCCTGCCTCTTCCCACACAGGACCTTAACCTTCTCCCTGACTCCACCCACTCTCCACCCGGCCAGGCCTCCCTCCCTGCAGGGGCCCAGACAGCCAGGCTCCCAGCCCGGGGGTCCATGCTTCCCTACTGCACCTCGGGCCCCAAAGGGATGGGTCACCTCTCCTGGCCCCTTTTACACACCAGGGACGGTCTGGTTAAAACTCAGGCAGGAGGACAGCAAAGCGTGGTACTGACCCTTCCCCTTCTCAGACCCAGTCTGGGTCCCCTGATCCGGGCCAAGCACTGGGTTCCCAGCCGCCCGCCCTCCAGGCCTTATCAGAGCAGGAGAGAATGCTAAGCCTGGTCCTTGGGCCGCACCCCTCAGCATCTGGCTCCAGATGTGGCCCCTGGGTCTCCAGGCCCATCTGGGCTCCAGCCTTGAACCCCCCTACCCCTCCAGCTGGGTGAAGCTTTAGCCAAGTAACCAGATCTCTTCCGGTCACCTCCCTCCCTTTCTGGGCCCCCAGTTGTGTTTTGCTAGAGAGTGAATCAGAGACACGGAGGGGTCCAAACCTCTGGGAAACCCAAGAACGTCCCAGCATCTGGTGAGAGAGAGCAGCAGCCCCAGGGCTGGAGGGAAGGAGCCCAGGGCCTGGGCCCAGCTGCCCTTATGGAACTCCTGTGTCCTGAGCCTGAGCCAGAGGACTGGAGGGGAAAGGAAAACCAAACGTGGGTGGGGGGGCCGGGGATTTCTGCCCTGGAAGGAAGAAGAGCGGCCCCGCCAACATTTTTCTCCTCCACAACAGCCGTTCGCTCCAAGAGACACACAGCCTTTCCCTGCGAGGCCGCGGGAGCCTTGAGGAAACTGCAGGGCGCGGCCCAGACTGGCCAAACCCCTGCCACTGGTCCAGGACCTTCCAAACGGAGTCACTGGTCTCTAGCAGGGCCCTACCAGGAGGGGGACACGGTGACACCCCGATGGGGCGGGGCAGGTGGACGCAAAGACCTAGAGACGGTGCCCCTGCGGGCGAGCTGGGCCCTGCAGCCCGCCACACCCCAGAACAAGCCCTTTGATGGGGCAGCGTCCATCTCCCGCCCAAAGAGGCCCGTCCGGGCCTGGAGGATGTCTCCCCTCCTCCGACTCAGCCAGAAAAGCTAAAAATAAAGTCAAAACCCAGCTCAGGTTTTGGCTGCCATCCGGCCCAGCCCCTGGCTGGGAACACAGCCCCAACTTTCCATGACTTCAGAACTTCTCCGAAGCTGAGCCTGCGGCAGGGGGAGGAACGAAGAAGAAACCGCCAGTGAAGTGAAGCCGGGCGGCCCCAGACGGCGGCTCCTGGGCCCGCTCCAGAGCCCCGCAGAGGCCTCTACAGCCGCGGCCGGAGGTGTTGCAGCCGCGCTGGGCCGAGAGGACTGGGAGGGGCTCGCCGGGGCTGCGCAGGCCCTGCTCTCAGCCAGGACACAAGTGAAGTGCAGAGGACCCAAGTGAAGGGCCTGCAGGCGGCGGTGGCCCAGGGCCGGGGTCACACTCAATCCCGCTGCGGGGGACCCCTGCCTTGGCTCCCAAGGCCTTCTGCGGGGATCACGCCTGCCCGCCGTGGCGCAGGGCCCAGGCTGAGGGCAGAGGGGCCGGTGGCTGCCCTCTGCCAGCGCACAGTCTGCGGGGCTCCCGGCGCCCACGGCTCCCGCGATGGCGGTGTGGGTACCAACGCTCCTCAGAGCAACGCCACGGCAGCGAGCAGGCCTGGGCGCCCGTCACGCAGTAGCCGCTGCTCTAAGGGTCCGTGCTCGCTCCCTTGGTCTGCACAGCGGCCCACTGGCTGGCGCCCTCCCCGTGTCAGTGAGGACACCGAGGCACGGAGGGTCACGTCCATGGGGCAGGGGCAGACCTGCAGCAGAGCCGCCCCTAGGACGGCCTCGGAGCAGCAAGGAGGCGATGAGCCTTTCTGTCCTGTCCTAGCGACCGCAGCGGGGAACCACTGGCAAAGAGGGAGGGGAGGGGGGCCCTGGCGGTTTCCTCCTGCCGGGTGGAGAGCCCCCATGTGTGGGACACTCACCCACAGCTCATGACTCAGCCCTCGGGTGCTGTGGCCGGGGAGCCTCACGCACACTCCAGGAGATGGCTGGGACGGTGCGGAGCCCAGCGCCTCGCCTGCCTAGACCCAGCCGGGACCCCCAAGCAGAGCCTGGCCAGGTGGTCAGGCCCTCAGGTGCCAGGGCCCCCGGGGCTGGTGGGGGGGCGGGGGGGGTGGCCCCTGCGGTGGGAAGGGCGGGAACGGGGCTGCAGGTGACTCATCCTGGGGGGACAATGCCGGGCAGGGGTCGGGAAATCCTCTAGCACTCACAGGGGAGACCCTGACTTTGCCCACGTCCGGCCCCAGCCCTCGTGTCCAGGTCCTTCAGGCGCGGGAGTGGCTGTGTCCCCGTGGGCTTGTGAGGCCAGCAGGGCCGGGCATCCTGCCTTTTCCCACAGCTGGCGGGTCCCTCGTCTGGAGAGAGACAGTGGGCTGGGGAGGGCAGCGAGCGGAGCGCTGGGGCGCGAGGCCGGGGGTCAGCAGGGGCCCGAGGTCTGCAGGGCGGAGGCCTCAGGGCAGGGAAGCTTGGCCGGGTGCTGGCCCGCCCACTGAGTCACCCTCCCCAGCCGGCTCTGATGCCAGATATGGAAGCCAGGCCGCCCAGGCCTGTTTGGGACCCGTTGCTAGGGACGACGTGCTAGGCCGGCCGGGGCCGGGGTGGGGGGGGGAGGCCCTCGTTTCCTCCCCCGGGGGCCTGAGGAAGATGCGAGGGGCCCCGAGATCCCAGGCCACCCTCAAACTAAGGGGGGGAGGGGCAGATGGACACGGGGTCCCTGAGGAGCTGCCCAGCCCTGCAGGGGCTCCCCGTCCCCTTGGGCCCCTCAGCTCACCCGCACGCAGAGTTCCCCATGGCTGGGCAACCCCAGGACAGGAGGGAGGGGAGGGGAGGGCAGGGTCTCTGAGCCCGACCGGGAACGGCGCCCCCTGTGGCAGGGCAGGGCAGGGCAGGGCGGGTGTGTGGGTCGCAGGCGGCTCTTCCCTTTCCTCCAGGGACTCCAGACCAGGGCCCAAGTCCACTTCCTGCCAGCGAGGGTGTCTCCCTGGCCACCCCCCAACTGTGTCCCGCCAGCTCCCCCCTTGCCATCTGTCCTTCCTTCCCTCTGTCCCTCCAAGCCCACCCCGCTACCGCCGGGCCTCAGCCCTGCCCTGGCGCTCTGGTGTCCCCCCCCACGTGCTCTGCTGCTGCTTTTCCCCCGGCTGACGGACGCTCTGGCCACTCACATCCGGGCTCTTCCCGTCTCTGCTGGACCGCCTGCAGGCCAGGCCTCCTCCTGGGCTAACCCCTGCGTGGTCACAGCTGGGGAAACCGAGCCCTGGACCAGGGAAGGCTTGCCCATGGGGTCACCTGAGGACACTCACAGCAGACGGGGACAGAACCCCCAAAATGCCAGTGGGGCGCACAGAGGGTGGCGCTCAGGCGCCCGGGAAGCAAGTCGGAGACGCGTGCCCCCCCGGCCTCCCCAAGGAGAGTCATGCCGTCCAAACGGTGTGCAAGGCCACGGGTTTGGACGGTCCCCACCACTGGGCCGCGGGTCAACCGCCGCTTTCTGGTAAGGGCAGGTTGTAGGAGACAGGCCATGTGGACCTCCAGGTACCAGGTACCAGCCCTCGGGGGCAGAGAGCCCTTCAGGAGCAGGACTGTGGGGGATGGGTGTTCCCGGCCCTGCCAGGCACCTCGCAGCCAGAGCGCACAGGTGGGCCCCTCGGGCTGGACCCCACCCGGGCCTCCCCACACAGGCGTGGGCACGGCTCTGCCTCCCCTCCCGGAGCCTCTCCTGGGGGTCACACCACCGCTTCTGCCCGGCTCCAGGCCCTCAGGTCCCTGTCCAGAGCCACGCGGCTCCAGCTGTCCCCCACCCTCGACAAAGCCAGGTGGTGACTCCGGGCGGGGGGCAGCAGGGACAGATACTGGCGCTGACGGGAAGGGCTGGGAGGCCTGGGGACGTGTTCAGACGCGACTCCGGCAGAGGCGCTGCGCCTGGCGGGGGGCCAGGCCTGAGTCACAGCTGCTGGGTATATCAACGTGGCATTGTACCGAGGCAGGAGGAGCCCGCGGCCGGAGGCTGGGCCCCCGGAGGCTGGGCCCCGGGGTCCTGCACGATAGGCGGCCGGCTTCCTGACCAACGGTTCTCTCAAGGTCCCTGCCCACTCCCCTTTCCTCCTTCTTGGCCTGTCTCTCCAGAAGTCCCTCCTGCCTCGTCACGGCAATGCACGGCTGAGGCCTGGGGATAGACCGAAAGAAGCAGGGGCGTGGGGAATGTCCAGGGGGAGGGGAAGGTCACCACCCACAGGGAGGGGCATTTAGGGGCTCCCCCACAAGAAGCTGACTCAGGAGTCCCTTCTTTAAGATACATTAACCCTCCTCCTGGTGGCTTCTGCTTATTAACCCCATGACAGCAAGAGGGGGCGGGAGCCACACCCCAAGATCAGGAAAGGAAGTGGGAGGACCTCGGAGTTCTGGTCCCACCACATTCCAGCTCCAGGTACCAGCTTAGAACCCCAAGAGAAGGGGGGCCCTGGAAATCCCCACCCCTGCCACCCCCCAGCAACCAGGCCCCTTGTTAGGAGGGTCTCTGGCTCCTCTGATCCAGCCCTAAAAGGACACCAGGGCTCTGTCCCCTCCCTTTGTCCCCCATGCTGGTCCCGTCCCCCGCCCTCTTGCTGCCACTGGGCAAGAACCTCCACAGTACCCCTCGAGAAGAGGCTACCCCAGCCCTTCCTTCTCTGACTGAGCAAGTTCAGGGTCTCCTGTCCACCCTCACGCTGCCCTCTACCGTGACTCAGCTCCTACATTGGGCCTGGGATCCCAGCCAGAACTAATCCCGGCTTCCTCTCCCACAAACGGACAGGGAGCACCCCCGCCCTGCCCCCCCTTCCCAAACCCTGTCCCCCTCTAAGTCCTCCTCACAGCCCGACCTCAGGTTGGGGGAGCCGGAGCGGGTGCGGGAAGGGAAGTGGGTGGGCAGCCCAAGGTCAGCTGCACGTCCGTCCGCCGGGGGACAGCGCGGCCCTTCCCGGGGAGTCCCTGCCAGCCCAGCACCGGCCCGTGGCCCTCAGCCCGTCCTGTATAACATGGCCCTTCCCACCGTCCTGGAAGCAGACGCGTGACCACGAAGTGTCCCTTCTTACCAGCAATAAAAACAAAGCCTAAACCGAGAGCGTAATGTCACAGCTGTGAACTGTTCCCACAAACCGACAGCAGAGAAGCGTGTCCGCGCTCTGCCTTCCACAGCTCGTGGGAAGCGCTTCTACTGAGAACAGCATTGGCTGTTAATCATGTCCACATTAAGTACGTTTGATTTTAACATTCACAGCTTATAACATTTACGGCTTGGTGTTTTGGAGGACTGTGTTCTCACGTTGTGGGTCACTGTGCTACTCTGGAACCGGAGGGATCTCTGAGACCTCCTGCTCTCACCCCTTTGTTCCACAGCAGGGGAAATCCAGAGAGGGATGGCGGCTGGCTCAAGGTCACACAGCAATGTGGCAGCAGGACCAAGCCTAGGGTAAAGGGCATCGAGGCCCAGGGCTGTTCCTGTTGCCTCGTGCCAGCTGTCATTTTGCTGGTGGCCACCTCGTTAAGGGAGAGGAGCCTCTGCAACCGCTCTCCGGACGAGAGCATCAGAGCTTGGCCAGAGTCTCTTCCAGGACCCTGGGGCTCCAGGAGGTGGGACTGGGGGGCACTGCCCTAGTGCTAGGCCTCTGAGCCACTCCAGGTACGGGGTCGCGGGAGGAGGGCGGGGGAGGGGGCAGAGGCCCAGCAGGGAGGTGAAGGCACGGCGGACCAGTTGTTCTCCCAGCTGTCCCTGGCTTCGGCCCTGACATTGAACTACTGAATCCCAGGGGAGGGAGGGAGGGGAGTACTGGGGGGGGGGCACAGCCCACACAAGGGCAAGCCTCAGAATGGAGACTGGGGCAGGGATCAGCCGGCCGATCACAGGAAGGCGCTCGGGAAGCCCGATGGGAGCTGCTGTCTCTTTTGTCTCTCTTGGGTTCCTCGCGCGGTGCTCGGTCCGAGAGCTTAGCTGCCCCTTCACTGCCTCAAAGCAGAATGTAGACTTCAGGGACGGGGCGGGGGGCCAGCAAGAGAGAACACGGACGCTCCCTCTGGTGAGGACAGGGGCCCAGGTTTCCTCAAAGGCCTCCGTCCCTGTTGCCTTCTGTCTCTGCCAGAGGCACGGCATCCTTCAGCCAAGTGGCCACTTCCTGGGCCAAGTCCCAAGACAGGAATCCCAGGCCTTCCAGAGCTCTGTCTTAGGGTCCCCGGCCTGGCAGGGTCTTGGGTCTCTCCAGGTACAGGGCAGAGCAAAGGCTGGGTACCAGCAGACCCTGGCAGGACAGGACACCATGACGGGGTCGCTGGCCCTGCTGGTCTCAGAGTGCCATCTGCAGATGGTGGGAGTGAGCCTCGTCCACCCCCTACACCCCGCCCTCCGGACCCTGCCCTGTCCTCTAAGCCAGAGAAGTGGGCTCCGTGGCACAGGCCCTGCGCTGGAACTCCAGAGGCCTGTGCTCAAGTCCTGAACTGTGTGACCAGACAAGCCTCTGCCCCTCTCTGCTCCACTGAGCACTGGGACCGGCCTGGGCCTCCGCTTCCCTGCCCAGCCTCCTGGGGCGGCACTGAAGCAGATAATACAGGAAGTTGTCAAACACCCAGCCTTGTCCTGGGGGAAGAAGAGCTTCTGCTTTGCGGGCCCAGGATCTCCCCACTTCTGAATCAGCCTTCCTCCGCTTCCACGTAGAAGGCGCAGACCTCAGCCCTGTGCTGCGGCCTGCAGCCCCAGACCTGGACTCCGGTCTGCACCCACCTGTGGCTCCGCGCCCCCGCTGGGGCCCTGGCCCTAGACCTCCAGCAGGGGTCCCAGGATGCCACGGGGAGAGTATGGGCGTTCGCGCCCCCCTCCCTTTAAGACATCTGCTGTCTCCACCCTGTGTCCCGCAGTCTCTTCTAAAGCCACCAGGCTGGAAGGGAGGGGGACAGCATCTGAGTCAGCCGCCCAGCTGTCCTGCTGGGTTGGGGCCCAGCTCTCAGCCTGGACCCCAGGAGGGTTTTCCCTGGTGCTTTCGGCGCCCCATACTCCCGTGCTTAGTTGTGCAAACACGTGAGACTCCAGAAGAGACAGAATGTGGGGGGGGGTTGCTGGGGAGGGGGCGCCGGGGTGCTTGCTTCCGCTTGGAGCCCATTACCCAGCCCAACCAGAGGGCGACCCAAAGCCCTGGGTGTGGTCAAGGTACCGCCAGGGATTGCCGCGGAACCTTACAGACAGCTCCGCGCCGGAACCTTACACACAGCTCCGTGCCGGAACCAGACGCCTGGCCCTGACCTCTGCGCTCTCATTAAACATTAAACCAGACAACACCTCGCTAGGCTTTCGTGGGAGGAGTGACAGCAATGTCCTCCTTTCTCTCCCCAGTTCTTCATTCTACTCTTCTCCGACTTCACCCTGGACACAGCCGACACAGAGACAAGCAACGAATCCAGTCTTCTCCACTGGGGACAGAGACGGGGACAGGCACCCCGAGTGGAGGCTCCATCTCCACCTGCCTCCCAGCAGCCCGAGATCAGGTGTGCCAACCCACCCCTCACTTCCGGAAGTCCAGCCTCCCCAGCCAGGATCGGAGGGGGAGAAGGCCGACGGCTAAATATAACCAGGGCACACACCGCCCCCGCCCCTGCCCCACGTGCATGCACACCCGCCTGGTGTCCCAAGCTTGGACAGCTGCACGGGGAGGCTGGGGAGGCTGGGGAGACAGCCTGGCGTGGCTGGGTTAGCACGCGATGGCTGACCACTCATCCTGTCTCCCGATCACTGTCGCCCCACCGAACACCCACTGAGAATGCCCTCCGTGGGAACGCGCAGCGGCAGAATAATCTACCACACTGATGCTCTGGGCCACCCCCCAGCTTGCCTCCCATCTGTCCCGCTCCCTCAGCTGTTCAGGTCACTACTGCAAAAAGATGGGAGTGGCCTCTGTCAACAATGCCCCCCGGTGAGAGGACCTGTGTGCGGGCAGAGTTCCCACCCAGTCTTCTGGAGGGGACGGACCTGCCACGCCCATGGGGCCAGGGGCCCGGCAGAGGAAGGGCCAAGAGAAGGGCAGAGATCCGGATCTCCGGATCCAGAGCGGCTCAGAGGAGAGCCAGAGTTTGAAGACGACTGAAAGGCAGGGAAAGAAGGGAAGTCAAGCCGTGGCCCCCCACTGCCCACCCCCAAGGATCTCAAGCACCTTCAGCATTCCTTGGCTTGGAAAAAAGGGGAACGGAGAGGAGGAAAGTAAATTCTTGGGGCCTAGGGAAAGAGGGCCTAAACTTCCAGGCTCCAAAGGCTTTTGAGAAAAGAGGGTGGAGTCAAGTAGGGTGGGGTAGGGTGCGGCTGGGATGGGTGAGGTAGGAGGGGCTTGAAGCGCCCAACGGCTGCATTTCAAAAATGTCCCCCTATTCCAGCAGTTCCATAAGGCAAAGATCAAAACACAGTCAGTGGCTGAGCGGACATGGCACAGCAAAGACTGCTCGGTGGGGCCGGGAAATGAGAGTGGGGAGAGGCAGGGAGGAGCAGGGCCCTCCCAGCGTCAGACGCCAGGCAGAAGGCCAAGGCCGGTGCACCAGACCTGGGCACAGGCAACACAACTTCCTGAGCCGGGAGCGAGCCGGAGCTTCTGCCCTCTGTCTCCCTCCCTCTCCTGCATTCCTGGGCCAAGCAGGCCAAGGGCTGTGGGAGCTGCGGGGGAGCAGCACTCCGGGGCCCTCTGGAGGGCCTGTCAGAGCCCAGAGAAGGTCCCAGACACCGAGCGGAGTGGGGGGAAAGCTTCCCAACTCTTTGAACCCTGGAAAGAGTTGTGCCAAGGGGGTCACCTCCATGTTCCTGCCCAGCTAACCTCTCTCCAGCCCCACTGGACGGCTGCCAGCGGGGTGCTCCGTCTTAATGGGCACCAGGTGTCCAGACACAGGCTGGGCACAGCTGGCACAGTGCCAAGCCAAACAAGAAAGTTCTAACAGGACCCTTTCACCCACTCCAGTGTGTCCTGAGAGCCCAGATTTCTTAGAACGGGCAGCGCCCCTGGCTCCCGACTGCCTGCAAGCCCCGCCCGGACAGAGTTGTGGCCTGCCATCAGCCCCCACTTGGCCCCGATGTCCCCACCATTCCCTAGACACCCGCCCTCTGCCAGAGACCCCTCCCTTCTCTGTCCTGTCTTGACAATTTCCCTTGGCACTGCCAGTCACCCGCCGGGGCAGTTCCGGGGAGGGAGGGGACTATAAGGCCAAGTTTATCGGCCGGCCGCAGGCTGCAGTCCGCCGGCTGGAGTCCGCCGGGGGCAACTGCCCGCCCACCCTCTCCGTGCCCGCCCGCGCGCCACCTGCGCGCACTCACCGCGCTTTGAGCTCCTTGAACTCCTCGCGCACTTTGCTCAGCTCCAGCTGCAGGCGGGCGCGCTCCTTGGCCACTGAGTCGAGGGTCTTACGGGCATCCCCAAGCTCGGCCTCGTAGGCGGCCTTGATACCGGACACCTCGCGGCTGACCACCTCCTCGGACTCGGTGATGCGAAGGCGCAGGCCGGCGTTCTCCGTCTCCAGCGAGCGCACCCGGTCGATGTAGACCGCCAGGCGGTCGTTGAGCTCCTGCAGGTCCTCCTTCTCCTGCAGCCGGGTGATGCGGGTGGGCGACAGCGGGGTGGAGCCGGCCTGCGCCCCGCTGCGGGTGGCGCGCCGCTGGGACGGGGTCTCCATGGCCGGCAGGGTGGCAGCGCTGCCCGCAGGCAGAGGTCCCGGGAAGGGCGCGGGGCTCGGGCCGAAGGGCAGAGACTGCTCGGGGTCGGAGCGCGCGGGCCGGCGGGCTCCTGGCAGGCGTGGGGTCTGGGCCGGGCGCTGTCGGACCTCGGGACCTGGGTGCGCGGCTGTGGCTGCGGCGCTCCCGCGGACACTCTGAGTCACCGACGCCGGGCACGGGCTCTAATAGGTCTAGGGAGTGGGAGGAGGGGCCGCCGCTCTTAAAGGGGCCGCACAGCCGCCTCGGGAGGCGAGGGGGCGGCGCGCAGGGGCGAGGACCGCGGGGCGCGGCGGCGTGGGCTCCACCCCCGCCCGCGCACCCGCTCGGCCCCGCGCTCCTCGCGTCTCGAGTCCGCCTGCTCTCAGGGCTCCCTCCCAGCCGCAAGCTTGCCCCCACCGGCTCGGGCCTTCCCGGTGGAAGACCCAGCTACAGGCGGAGAGTGGGTGGGCAAAGGGCAGGAGGAAAAGAGAAAGCGGGTGGAAGGCGCGGGAGGGCGTCGGGGAGGCCAATCCAGGAAAGGTGGGGGAGGGCTGAGCCTGGTGCCCATCGGGGTGACTCACTCTCCTTCCACCGCTGGCTCCCTCCCCATAGTAATAGTGAGTCACCCCTACCCCCCTCCACACGTGGGCAGCCCATTCAACGCAGCATCTCAGTGCGCCAGGGTGGGGTGGGGAGGGAATGCCCGGCTCCCTGGGGAGCTGGGCTGCAGGGAAGTTGTGGATCCTGAGTTCCTTTAACCCTCAATTTTGGGGGCAGGGGCCAGAAGTTCGGGGACCCTCTTTTCCTATCTTCTGCCCCATCTTCGTTCTTCAAAGCCAAGCATTGGGTCCTGACCCCAGCACCAAGCTGCAGGCCCCCGCAGATAGCCAGGAGGAGGACGCAGGCACTTGCACCCCTCCCTTGCCCCCTTCTTCAGACCCAAGTGACTGGGAAAAGAGGCTGCGGAGGTCCTTCCCCCCTTCAGTCCCTTTCTACTCCTTCTACCCCACCCTGCCAACTGCAAGACTGTACTTATTTTAATGGATAATTTAAAACAGATACCCGAGCTGTGCGTGCACTCATCACGTTGCCGGGACACCCGGTCCCAGATTCCTGTGGTTCCCAGAGGGGCCTGGAAGGGGGAGCAGGCAGGGGCTGGACAGCCAGTGGTGGGTCTCTGTCCTGGTTTCAGCCAGAGAGGCGGTGTTGGGGGGGCTGGGACAGCAGAGACCCCACAGCCCTCCAGCTGCACTTATCACTACATACCTCCCTGGCCAGGTCGGCTTTGCCAGTGATCACCCAGGGGACATCCCCAGGTGTCCCCACCCCAGGCCTCACCGAGGACTCCTCTGCTCAGCCTCTGCTCAGCCTCGGCCTCAGGCCTCAGCTCCCAATCCTGGCCCTGGCCCCACCCACCACCCCTCCCTCTCTAACCCATCATTCATTCTCTGCTCACAGGGCCTCAGAATGATGGGAACCTGCCCTCAAGAACTCATGATAAAGGGATTTCCAAACCTTGGCCTTGAGTCCCCAAGTCACTCCTCTCTAAGAGGCAGCAGGGCCCAGGCTCCAGAACCCACATGAGTTCACATCCTGCCCCTGTGCCTCCCATGACTTCTGCTCTGGTGAAGAACCCAGAAAACTCAATTATGCTGCTAAGGCCTAAAGCTCCAGGACATCAGGGTTTCTGTAACAGGAAGGCAAGCACAGCAGAGAAGGCCTCTTCCCTGGGTTCTGGAGCCCAGCCTCAGAGGACACAGCAGTTGGAGTGGGCTTAGGATGGGGACTCTAAGTATTTATGGAGGGGAGCCGTGGAGGGGATGCTTGAGTTCCCATCTCTGTGCTGGTGACCGGCAACGTGGTGAGCATCCAGGACACACCCAAGCAAGGGATCCAGGACACAGCGAGCCCCCAAGCAGACCTCTCCCCCAGGGCGTGGCCCCCACCCTCAGCTTCCCAGACAAAACAAAAAGTCTTGTTCTGCTTCTCCCTCTTCTGTTCCCCAAACTAGGAGCGGAGGCGGGGTGGGTTAGCCAGTGAAACGTGAGGGACAGGGCTCATGCTGTTCCCACTGCCTCAGCCCCCCTGGCACTGGGCCCCCCCTGCCCCACCCAGTCCCAGCTTCCCTTCCTGGCCAGGGAAGCAAAACCACACTTAACCCTTCCTATCCCAGACCTCCTCATCTTTGTGGAAAAGAGGCAGGAGAAAGGAGGGGCGTGGAATCTTAGCCCAGATTTCACCGTAGGCTCTTTCCGAAGGGTCTCCCCTCCCTTACCACCAGCACTGAAAGCCTCAATCCTAAATCCCAACTTCAAAGTGGGCCTCCTCGATCCCAAATATTCGACCCTAATTCCCATGCCATCGGTCTGCTCTTGCCCAGACTAGGCCACAGATCCCCAGTCCCAGAAACAGCAGCAGGAGAAAACAGGAGGCCAGGACCAGAAGAGGGAACCTGACCCGGGGTGGGGACCAGGTTCCTGTCCTGCCTCTCCCTCCTCACTGCGCAGTGACCCATCTGCTACTGGATTCTCAGGGCCTCCGTTCCTCACCTGCAGCCTGGGCAAGGCTACTACTGTGTCGGCCCTCCACGGGACTGCCCACTGGTGGGGAGATCAAGGGAGAGGCACAAGCAAGCGCAGCGGCTGCGGAACGGCAGAGGACTCTGGACTGGATAGTGAATTCCCGATGGAAGCCAGAGGCCCGAGAGCTGGAGCATCAGTGAGCATTATCAGAATACAGGGGTGAGTCCAAGGCATGGCCGGGGCAGTTGAAGTGGCACTTGTCTTAAGGAACAGTGACCCCGGAGAAGGGCGCAAGGCATGCCGTGCCTCCCTTCCTCCATGAGCCTTCCTCCCAAAAGTGCTTGAGAGACAGGAGGGACCAAGTCTCGGTCATCTGCGTCCCTAACACCTGCTCTGTTCCTAACACGCGGCTCACAGGAGGCGCTCAGGGTTTCTTACCTGCGCTGAGTGTGCCTGGCCTTGCTCTCAGGGCTGGGACTCTGGCCTCCCTTTCCTGGTCTACAAAACAAGGACGCTGCAGTGATTAAGTGATATGCACTTGGGGGCACCTGGCTGGCTCGGTGGTCAGTAGAGCACGTCACTTGATCTCGGGCTCATGAGTTCGAGCCCCACCTTGGGTGCAGAGATTACTTAGATATTTAAATACACACACAGTGAGACGATGCCCGACAGTGACACTTTTCCACTCAAGTTCACCGTTGCACGTTCTCACACGCGTTCTCAGCTTGGTCCACAGAACCCCCTCGCGGCTGGAGACGCTCACTTTCCCAAAGGTGAGGCTCACTTTCCCAAAACTAGATTTTAAGTAATAGGCTGAGCTCGGAGCCTGGACCAAGCCACCTGAGCCAAATCCAGGACACGCCTCACTCTCATGCCACTTCGGTGGAAGGCTTGGGAGGTGCTGGGGTGGCCCGGTGCCTGAGAGGAAGCCTGGGCAAGGGTGCCAAAGGAGCGGGTCCCAGACGCAAGAACTCAGGAGTGTGGGGCAGGTGGGGTGCAGAGGCAGAGGCCTGCTCCGGGGATGGGCCGTGAGGGGACAGGGCTGAGGTCAAGGGCAGTGGGGAGGCACTGAGAGGGGAAGAGGCTGAGGAGGCCCTGGCCGGGACAACAGGGAAGCTGGAGGGAGCAGGGGGGGACCCGGACCAGCAGGGATTCCAGAAGCTAATGATGACTGATGAGTGGGGCAGGGAGTATGTGGAGGGCCTAACTCTAACCTTGGTGAGCCCCCACCGTAGCTCCGCAGGCTGGAGACTAGAAACAGCCATGTTTTACAGAGGAGGAAACCGAAGCCTGGAAAGTTAAATTCTTCATTTAAGGCGGGGCCTCCGGGCTCCGGCACTCCTTTGGGGCTGGAGATTTCTTTGTTATGGAGGGAGGTTCCCGGCCTCTACCCACTAAATGCCGGGAGCACCACCGCGACGCGACTAGCTGGGCCAATCAAAAAGGCCTTCAGATGTTGCCAAACCTTCTTCCGCGAGGCAAAAGCTCTTCCTGCTGAGAACCACCTGCCCAAGGTCCTGTGGTTAGTGAGTAGCAGAACTGGAATTCTGACACAGGTTGGCCTGACTCTGGAAGACACGATCTTGCCATTAGACTATCAGCACAGACAGGTGGAGGGGAGAGGAGGCTTCACCCGGGGCCCAGGCCACTGGGGAGGCAGTTGTGCTCCCCCCACAGCAGTGGGAAGGACTGGCTCCTTGGAGGAGGGTCAAGGGACTGGTGTAGGGTGGGGGAGTGATTTGGGGACTCAAGGCCAAGGTCTGGAAATCCCTTTATAGTGAGTCCTTGAGGGCAGGTGCCCATCATTCATCCTCTGCTCTTGGGGCCTGGTACTCAACAGGTGCTGAGTTGCTGAGTGAGTCGCGCACAGATGATCAGTGCGACCTTGAGGAAGGAAGGCCGTACCTGTTCCTGTTCTTTAAGCGTCTGCCGGCACCGGGCTCTGGGCTGGGGGCCGCGTGGAGGGGCTCCCACTTACTCTCCCCCCACAGCCTAATGAGGCCCTGAGCCAGACCCCAGCCAGTCTTCCCTCACGGCTCCAGCCAGCCCAAAGGGGTGGCAGATAATGGGGTAGAGAGCCAACCCCTCACCCTCACACCCAGGCAAGGTCTCCCCCTGACAAGATCGCCATCTTAACCTTCTCTAAGCTTCCTTGAGGGGCCCAGAGCGAGCATCTTGATGTCCCCCAATACACATGAGGATGGGGAGGTCTGGGCGGGTGAACTGCCTTGCTCAAGGCTGACAGGTGACAGGAGCAGGCCCCAACCCCCAGGTGTCCGGCTCCAGCTTAGCTACACCCCACTTCTCTCCAACCCAGACCCCAAGAAGACCAGTCCAGCAGCAAGACCCTGGAGTCGGACCCCGAGCTCCGTCCCAACGCACCAAACCCCGCCCCCGACCCCTCCCCCACCAGACTGCGCCCAGGTCGTCGTCCCACCTGCGGGCCTCAGCTTCCCGGAAGCGTCAAAATACACGACACGTTGCGCAGTGCCCCTTACTGTCACACGCGCCCCAGACTCGGGCCGGGCGGACCGAACCCCCGCGCGACCCTTCCCTCCTCCCCAGGAGTAGGCCCGGGCCCCGCCCGCCGCTCACCCCCCCGCCCCCCACGCACCTGCTGGAGGTGGGGGAGGGCGGGCGGCTGGGAAGGGGCGGGGCCCGGGGCGGGGGAGGGGCGGCGAGCGGCCCGGGCGCCCTCCTGCCGCGCCCGCCGTCCCCGCCCGGGCCCCGAGGCTGCTGCCGGCGGTGCTGACGCAGGCCCTGCGCGTGGGCGGCTGCGCGTGAGGCCGCGCGCGCGTGTGTGTGTGTGTGTGTGTGTGTGTGTGTGCGGTTGCCGGGGACTCCCCGGCCTCGCGAGCGGGGGTTTCCTCTCCCTGTTGCCAAGGAAACAAACAAGCGCCACAACGCCGGGCCCCCGGGTTGCAGAGGGTCCCCGAGCCGCACCGCCGCGCGCTCCCGGGAGGGGATGCGGGAGACGATCCCCTCCCGCCGCCCTGGGGCCGCGCGTGGGCCTGGAACTGGGGGCCCCGCCGTGGGCTCCGCGGGACGCGCCGCACCCCGGGGACCGCGCCTGGCGCCGCTACAGCCCCGCGCTCGCCCGGCTGCTGTGCGGAGGCCCTGTTTGTGCAGGGACGAAAATCTCTCTCCGACCAAGTGTCGGCGGCTCTGCGGCCCCCCGGGCAGGCTCCCTCCCCTCAGCGTCTGTGAGCGGCGGGGTGGGTCCGGCAGGTCCCAGCGCCCCCAACCCCTCTGGGTGCCCTCGGAAGGCGACCCGGGGCCTGAAGCCAGGGGTGTCTACGGGCCCAGTGAACTCCGGCAGGGAGATTGGTGGTGAATTTTCGGGAGATTTCCTGAGGGATGGGGCAGGGCCCTGGGCCCTTTCCCCGGGAAGGGGCTGGGGCTGCGGGCGGGCAGGTGGCTGGGCTGGACACAGGAGCTCCAGGAGGGCCCCCAGGGATGGCGACGGGCCTGTTTTGGGCCAGAGTTTCATCATTTCATTCCCCAGAAGCCAGAACTTCAGAGCTGGGAGGGGTCGTAGAGCCGCGCACAGGCCAACCCCTCTTTCTCCGACCTGCCTGGGGCCAACTGCCCAGATTCCCCAGTGATCCTCTCCGGAGGGCCTGTAAGCCCAGCTTCCCCAGCGCCCTGAGAGCCTCCGATTGCCCCTGGACCCCTGCAGGGCTCTTCGTCACAGGGACAGGGGACAGGAGACCACTGGAGGAGGTGTAGGGCACCAGGGCATCAGGGCCCTTGTTGGAGTGGGGACAGGATGTACAGGCCGAGCACCGTCAGGCTGCCCAGGGAGGGGCCGGGGGGGGGCATCTGTTTCCTCTTGGCCGAGGTTCCCTCAGTCCTACCCCCAGAGGGGGTGAAAATGGCTTCCTGAAGAGGAGCTTCCCGGGGATGCTGGACGGACTCATCAAAACATCCCACATCCCTGGATCTCTCTCCCCTTGGAGCTTTGGGGAGCTGAGCTGAGGCTTAGGGGTGGGGCTGTACTTCCTCTGGAAGCAGAGAGGTGAGGTCCTGGGACTCAGCACCAAGACTTAGCCCCAGGGGAAGCCAGGCTGGGCTCCCAGTAGGATGTGGTGGGGACCTGTCCAGCTCAGGGGTGGGGTCTCACCCAGGTGTCACGGACCGAGGCGGTGAGCACAGAAGGCAGGTGAGGATGTGGGGAGAGACGGGAATGGGTGGAGGAAGGAGGCTGGGGAGGTGGTGGTCTGTGAGGGAGGAGGAAAGGAGACAAGGCAGTTGGGGGGGGGGGTCACACCTTGAGCCCAGGCCCGGGGGCTTTGGAGAGGGGACCTGGACAGAGGAGGGGCCCAGGAATTGAGGAGAGGGCAGCTGCGTGGGCTGACACCGGGAGCTCCAGCCCCAGATCCTGGTGGGGCAAATATTTACCCAGCAACAAGGGTTGCTAAGCAGGGAGGAAGGAGGAGGGAGGCCCATAGCTGGAGGCCCTTTCAGGCTCCTCCCCCGCCCTCCTGAAAGAGGGCTCGGAGAGAGTGAGCCAGACCGCTCCCCTCAGCTCTCCCCCCCACCCGTCCATGCACGCACACCACACCGTGGGGTCACCTCTACCCACCCCCAACCCCAAGCCGGCCACCGGCGGGGGTGGGGTGTTGGGCTGGGGGAATCCTGGGCTTCCCCCCCCGCCCCCCGCCGTGGGACAACCCTGGGGGCTCCCACCTTGCAAAGAGACCCCTCCCCCAATCGGCTCTTCCGTGGGGATTAGAAACAGGGGTGCTCTACAGAGTCGGGACCCAGAGAGGGAGGGAGACTGAGGGACGGAGTCCAGATGTCACAGTCTGCAGGCTGGGAGGGGATGAGGAGGTGGAAAGAAGGGTCTGGCAGAGACTGTGAGGGGGCAGGACAGAAAAGAGGGGTCCTCAGGGGCACTCCCTGCCCAGGCCCCGGGCAGAGAAGGGGGAGGGGACAAAGGCGGGGAGGATATGCTCCCAGGGAGCCAGATGTGGCCCATGTGACAGTGGGCTGTTGCTGGCATGGGCACTGTGGGGACTGAAGGATTAGTCAGAGGCCTGGAGGGAAGAGGGGAGGGGACAGCTAGTCCAGGACCCCCATGAAGCAGATGGGCGCTTTCAGGGAGGCTGGGAGGGCTCAGGACCTGCAGGGAGGGACTGGCTGTGGCTGAACTCGGGAGTCAGGCGGACGGGGAATTTTGCCGCCCCTTGCCAGGGCACCGGACAAACATGCACTAGGTCTCTTTCTTACCCACCTTCTTGGGGTGAGGTCTCTGCTCTGCAGGCTTCTCCCTGGGAGTTGGTGGGCTCTTACTCCCAGCCACAGGGCCTCTGGAAAGTGGGTACAGAAGCAGGAGGGAAGGGCACAGAGAGGAAGCTGCCGGGGCAGAGGCGGTTCCTGGAGTCTAGGCTCCCCGGTGTGGATGGTCGTTCTCGAGGGTTGCAGTGTTGGTTAGATGGCTTCGGGCCCCATGGGTCCACCCTGAAATGGGGTATATGGCGGGCTTACACCGTGCAGGGACAGCAGGGGACAGACCGAAGCTCCCGCCCGCCCAAGGGACATCTCTGAGCCCCTCGGACAGAGGCGGCATGGGCCAGCGGGCGAGGGGGCAGGGTCCCAGGAAACGAAGCAGAACCGAAGGGCTGGGCTGGGTGGGCGGCCGTTGAGGGGAGACCCTCCAACACAGAACCAGCAACCCCTGGACGGCCAGGCCCACGCTGGCAACCAGAAGGGTGTTGTTTTCCAAAGTGCCATTGGAAAGTTTGAAAAATACACATGGAAACATGACTCACTGCCCCCTCCCCATGGCCCCCCTTTCCTGGTTTCTGTGATTTTTCTCCCAGGAGTTAATTCAAATCATATTCTCCCAGAAACCAAAGTTTAATGAGGGAGGGCAAAGAGCAGGCTGAGGAAGCCCAGAGGCACTCCGGGAGGGGCCGGGAAGGGAGGGGCCGGGAAGGGAGGGCCCAGGCTGGGGCGCGCAGGGACCGTCCTGGAAGCCCCTGGGTGGGGTACCATTCCAGGGGTAGAGGGAGGCTTTCCCAGCCCCTCAGCCAAACCGCCCTATGGCCCTGGGTGGCCCAGGCCTAGAGAGCCTGCCTCCTGGCCTCCTCTTTGGAACCCATTCGCCAGGCCCACAACTCAGGCCAGAGGCCGGGAGGAGGCAGCAGGGCTCCCTGGAGCTCCCCTGTATGCATGGCTCCCGCCCTGTGGGCTGTGGAAGATCCAGGCCAGGCCTGCCCCGACGGGGTGTCTCTGGGCCGGGGATGCCCAGTGTGTCCTGAGAAGGTCAGGGAAACGGAGAGGCTGGTCCTGGGCCCTTCCCTCCAAGCATCCCCACTCCAGGGGCAAGCCCTGGTTTCCGCACTCGCCATCTCCCCCCGCCGGCCCCGCCCCTGGTGGGTACCGAACAGAGGGTCTTCACACCTCCCTCAGCCAGGCAGCCCCCACGGCCTGTAGACCCGATTTCTAGAATCTCTCTCCATCCTGGGTAACGGCTCGAGCTCTCGAGCCAGTCTCCGTGCCCACACCCTTGTCTCTGTGACCTCTTCTCCTCCTCCAAATCACGGCCATCTTTCCAAAACGTAAACCTTGGCATGTTTCCACGAGACTTCCAACGATCAGTGTAGCCCGACGGTACTGGGAATAAAGGGCAAACTCCAGGACCTGGCTCGTAAGGGCATCCAGTCCTGGCCTCTAGATCCTAGCAATCCAGCCTCTCTGTTACTTCTAGACCAATCTGCCTGAAGCTGGCACATGCTCTGCCCGCTGACCAACTCCTCATCCCCCCGGCGTAGCTAAAAGTGCCACTGAGGCTGGGCTAGGCGCCCTGGCTAAGCCCCCAGCATCTCTCGGCACACACAGTGATGCTGTCCGTGGACACCTCTGTCTCTCTCCCCGATTAAGGAGCTCCTTGAGGAGGGGCTGGGTGATCCCTCTTCCCATCCCCGATCTCCAGGCCCTGGCTAAGTGCTTGGAGCCCAGACAGAGCTCTGCCCACACTCCAGCCAAGCAGCTCAGGGGCCCCAAACCTCCAAGTGCTCAAGCCCTCTGCTTTTCCACACACCCACTCTTGCCGGCGCCCTGTACGCCCTCCTTGGAGGAGACCTGCGTGCGCGCTCTCTAGGAACTTTCCATTCATGGGGTAATGGGATTCCAAGCAGAAGCTAGAAGAGGTTGGCCCCCGAACGTGCCCGTGACCGGTCTGATGGCTCGGCCTCACCTCCGCAGGAGCTCCTAATTCAGTGTCCCTGTGTGAAGGAGATGCTATAGGTACGCGCCAGGCCCTCGGTACGGGTTTATTGCGGAAGGAACAATATAATTGCCTCCCTTCATAGCAGGCTCTGTCACTAGTGAAACAGTATCTCCAGGCGCCCTGGGAGGCAAGCACAGTGGGGTTACTGCTCTCGTTTTATAGAGGAGGACTCCGTCCAGGTGAGCGGGCGGGACCTGCTTCCGGGGGCACACAGGTGGTGACCGAGGGCCATGCAGCCATCAGGGCCCTGTGCTGCGGCAGGGCAGGGGGGCGGGGGGGCGGGGGGTTTTATTTGAGAGTGTTTCGGGGGTCAGGGCGTGGGGTGGCACCCTTTCATCCGGTGGTCTCAAGCCTCACCGGACGTCACGATCACTCGGGAGAGGGGCTTCCAGAAGCGCCCTTTCCCAAAGTCTCAGATGTTTTGCTACCACGCTCGGTCCGGCGTGGGACCCGGGCACTTTGCAGTCTCCCGTCTTACACGAGGCAGCTGAGGTCTGGGATGGGGGCATGACAGTCACTATGTACGCTGGGAGCCCCCAAGCCAGGCCCTGTTCTGAGTGGCACGGGTCCGCTATCCGTCCACTGTCTGTCCCTCAGCCTTCCCCTTCGAGGGGGGGAAGATGATCATAAGCTCCATTTTATTTTATCTTATTCTATTCTATTTGTTTAAAGATTCCATTTTGCGGGTATTTCGGTGGTTCAGTCAGTTAAGCATCTGCCTTCGGCTCAGGTCTGGATCTTGGGGTCCTGGAATCGAGCCCCGCGTAGGGCTCCCTGCTCAGTGGGGGGTCTGCTTCTCCTTCTCCCTCTGCCCTTCCACCACCCCACCCCCCGGCTTGTGCGCGCGCGCTCTCTCTCAAATAAAGAAATTAAATCGTTTTTAAAAAATAAAACATTAAAAAAAGATTTTATTTTTCAGTAATCTCTACACTCAAAGTGGGGCTTGAACTCATTACCGGAGATCAAGAGTCGCACATTCTACCAGCTGAGTCGGGTGGGCGCCCCATGGGCTGCGTTTTCAAGGAAAGAAAACAAAGTACAAAGGGTCCAAGGTCATAGTAAATGGTGGCGCTGGAATTCAAACCCCTTGGAAGCCAGACACCTGGCTACCAAACCCACCCCAACCTTGACCCCGTAGCTGTCCACCCCAAAGCTGCAGAGGAGCCGGGTGGGGGTGGGGGTGGGCCCAGCCCAGATCCTACATCTCCTCTGGGCAGAGAAACCAGCCAGCCCCCCAGAGCGGGGAAACTGAAGTCAGAGAAGCCACAGAACAGAGGAGAGGCCTGGAGGCTCCTGGCCCTAGGCTCACAGGAGCAGAAGGGGCTGGGCACGGGGCGACTTCCCCAGGGGGCCGTCTGCCCCCCTCCCTCCCAGAAGGGGAGCCCAGACCAACCCCGGCTGAGGTGTCACCCTCCCTGTGCTAAGCGATGCAGCCTCCTAATTGCTGATCACAAGGAGGCAATTAAGTCCAATTAGGGAGGGAGAGCTAATTAGTGCTCAGCTTCCCACAGCCTCTGGGCACCCCCGGGGGTCTGCAGCGACCTGCTGTCCACCCCCCACCCCCAGGGCAGGGGACAGCTGTTCTTGCCGAGGGCAGCAGAAATTCATACCCTTCCTTGTTCTCCCCGGGGGGTCAAGGGTCAGCACTGGGCTTCTCCCAGACTCTCCACTGCAGGGCAGCTATCTCCCGGCCCCACAGGACATGACTTGCCTTCCCTGGCAGCCAAGAACATTCACGTCACCCAGTAATTCATAAGTACTTGCCTGCCCTCTCGTCTATCCTCCCCGCAACCCTGGAGGTAGGCTAGCCCTGGGGCTCAGAGAGGGTAAGAGACCTGCCCGAGACCACATAGTCCTTGGTGACCCCAGACGTGGACACCCCTGCCAAGCGCTGCCAAACGGGGTCTTTCCGAAGATCTCCCCTCCGCGGTTCCTGAGGTCACGTGGTAGGAGGGCCTTGACCCCTCACTCCCTTATCCCAGCTCGTCTGCCCTCTCCCCTTCATTCATCCACCTGACACGGGTTCTGAGAACCCAGGGCCAAATTCAAGAATATTTTTCCTGGGATCACAGAATGTAGAGTCAGGAGTTAGGGGGACCTAGTTTTCTCTTCTACTAGTTCACTGTGACCTTGGAAAACTCGCTCTTCTTCTAGGGGCTTCCGTTTTCTTTGTGCAAGACCAGGAGGCCTGGATTGGAAGGGTCCCGAGGCGCCTGCCACCTCTGTCTCTTCCGCGGCCGGGGCCAAGATGGGGAAGGGCTGGGTTTCCCGCTTGCGTGCCATCGCCAAGGGCCCGGGGGTGGCAGGGGAGACCTCTTTCATACTGAATTTGGGGGCCCCCATGGCTTATCAAGAACGAAACTGTCCCGCCAGCAGCAGAGAGATGGGAACTCCCTGGCTCTAGCGGGGCGAGGTGGGGAATGGGGGGAGGCACAGACGACGCCTCCCGTCCCCCCACTCTCTCCCCTGCCCCCAGCACCAGGCGACAGGGAAAGTGATGCGGGATGCTGGCTGCACCGGACTTGGGGACGGCTTTCTTGGGCTCCGCGGAGGGGAGGGAGGCGAGGCGGATGGGGCCTCCCGTCTCGTCCCGGGCCTGGCCACACCCCAGCTCGCACGCCCCCGCCGTCTGGGTCTTCACCAGCAAGGCCGAGTCCGCAGGCCCGGGTTCCAGTCCTGGCTCTGCCACTCCCGTCCTGCCCCCTGTCCCGGCCAGGGGGACGGCTTCCCCGTCTGAAAATGGGGTCTGGGCTCCCCACCGCGCGCCCCGCACAGTCCAGGCCCGGCCGGGGAGCGCGAGCCGAGCGCGGGCAGGAGCACCAGGCGCGGCCGCAGACCCAGGCCTTCCGCAACCGCCGCGCCTTCCTGTGGTGAATCACTGCCCCGGCCTGCGACCCAGGAGTCCCCGCTGGCCGCAAACGCCGCGTCGCCATGGAAACCGGGCCTCGCGCCGCCCCCGGCGGATTCTCCACGTGGCCCCCGCGCAGCCCCCGCGGGGCCCGGGCCTCGGCCCCGACTCACTGTCCGGCTCCCGCTTCGCGCCTCCGCGCCAGGCTCTGCGCCCCGCGCCCCGCAGCCCTCACGCCCTCCGCGCCCCGTTAGCCCTGCGGAAACCCCAGTCCCCGCGCCCGGCCGGGACCGGCCCCTCCCGCCCGTGGCGGACTCCTGCGGGGCAGGGAGGTGGCCGGGGGCCGAGCCCCGCGGGCGCAGACGCCACCTGCCGGCCGCGCAGCGGGTGGGCGGGTCCGGGCCCCGAGGGGGGCGGGGCAGGTCCTCCCAGGGCGGCCAGTGCCCGCCCCTTCGTCCACTCCTCTGTGTTCTGCACCTGCGCCCCAAAGAAAGGGTTGGGGCCGTCGAGGAACAAGCAGTGAAATTTTGAGCGGCCAGGGCGGGGGCATGCTGCGGGGGGGCATGCTGGGGGGGGCAGCTCGGGGTGCCCGAGGGAAGAGAACCAGCGCCCCGGCCCGCCCGCAGCTCCACAGCGGGTCTCCTGGAGGACGGGATGACGCAGGTGGGCCCGAACATTTATTAAGCACTTGCTGTGTGCGCTGAGGCCTGAGAGTTTACACACCTCTTCCCACGGATCACACAACAATCCCGACAGGTAACCGCAGCTATTACCTTCAGTTTATAGTTGGGGAAACAGGTTCAGAGAGAGAAGGCACTTGCCCAGGGCCCGCAGGTGGCGAAGGCAGCCCCACCGACCGCCCGCCCACCCGGGCCGGAGGACAGCCACGCCCGGCTTCCGCGGCAACAGCTGGGCAGAAGTGTGGGACCTCGGAGGAGACTGGAATGCTGGAGGAGAGCCGGACAAGGAGCAGCTGGGAACGGTGGGGCTGGCAGGGTCGGAGGTCAGAGGTCACGCAAGAGGAAAAAAGAAGCCTGGACCGGTCAGTGTGGGCGGGAAGGTGGGGAGGGCAGTGCAGGCTGCTGGGGGGACCCTGGTCCGGAGGGGTCTGCGAAGGCGGAGGGGAGAGCCCGGAAGTGGCCCTGCATATGGCAAGAAGGGCCCCAAGCAGCCAGGTGTCACTGTCCACACCTTGGGGCTGGACACAAGAGGTGACCGGGGGTTGCTGGGGATGCGATGAGAGTGGGGAGCAGCCCCAGCGCCCCCCCCCCCCCCGCCCGGCTCCTGACAGGGGCCCTTGTGCAAGTGCGCCGGAGCCGGCCAGTGCGGTGGAGGCGGACCCACGCCCGTCCGCCCGCGGTGCTGATGCCGAGTGGCAGGTGACCCCCCCCAGCCCACTGTCCACACCAAAACCAGCCACGGCCAGGGAATGTAGGCCATGGCAACCGGCCATTGTTGCAGACCAGGGCTCTTTAACCTGAACGAGCACGTCATCGTTCTACGCTCTCCTGCCCCCACTGTCCAGAAAGGGAAACTGAGGCCCAACAAGAAGAGGTTGACTTCTTCAGTATCATGTTCTTCCTTTTATTCACTCAGTCATTCACTCAACAAACCTTGACCATGGGCACCCCCGCATGAGGTTTGGACAGACAATCCTCGCGTGGGGGTTCAGTCTCTGTGGCCTCCTGAACACGGAAACGGGCTCTGACCGAGCTCCACGCTAACCGAGTGCTAGAGGAGGGGCCCGCCGACGTGCTCAGCGTGGTCAGGGCGGCATCCTGGAGGACGTGACTCCTGAACTCAGCTCTGAAGGACAGGTCAGGGAGACAGGGCTCCGGGCCTTTCCCTGTCAGGAAAGAGTGGCATAAGGAGCGGACAGGGCCCGGCAGGAGCACAGGACTCAGGGACGCTTGGCACTCTCGTGGCCTGCTCCATGAGAGTGACGGAGGGGGTTATGAACGAGCGCGCCCACTTCCCAAATAGCCGATACTGACCGGGCACCTGCTGCGTGCTGGGCACTGGGCCTGGACCTGGGAAAGAGGACCGGGCTAGATCCCGTTCCTGGGCTCAAAGAGCGCCCAGTGGACGGGGGAGACGTAAAGAGACGGTTATAGTCCAGGGTAGTGAAGGGTAAGGGAGATTTCCCGGGGAAACTGACATAGAGGGGACCTGGGAGATGAACCAGGGGAGGGTCAGGGAACCCCTGATGGGCCAGCGCAGGGCACAGCTGGGCGCTGAGCAGGACAGAGTGTGCTCCAAGCCCTGAAGGAAGGCCGGTGTGGCCGGAGCGGAGAAGGGGATGGAGGACAGAGTCCACAGAACCGAAGGGCATTCTAAACCACACGGAGGAGTCTGGTCTCCAATCTAATGGCCCCGGGGAGCTAATGCAGGGTTTTAAGAAGGGAGTTTCATGGGCCTGTTGGTTTTGGAAATGACCTCTCTGGCCACGGTGTGGAATGGAGCTGGGGGGAAGGAGGTGTGAAGGCGGCTGGGATGAGCCTGCAAGCTTCATCGGGAGGGGGCAACAGGGACGGCGAGCCCATAGGTTTGGGAAGTGTCCAGAGGTGTAGCTGGGAGGTCTGGCTGATGGGCTGGATGGGAGGAAGTTATGGAAAGGCAGGAATCATACCGACTCCTGTTCCTGGCTTGAACCACCAGGTGGGCGGTGATCCAGTGATCCGTCTCCCGGAAGCAGGGAGCTGGGGGAGGGGCAGGTCCGGACTACGGAGGCAGACCCCGTCCTCCCTCCCCGAACTCCTGTTTCCCCCACGGGGGCTGCTGGAGGAAAGCCTGCAGGACGGGGGACAGAGGAAGGGGATGGGGACGGAGGGGGCAGGAGCAAAAGGAACAAGCAGCCATCTCACACCTTTCTACCCCATATCCGGCTTTAGTGGTCTTCATAGCGACCGCCACTACCAGAGACGACACGATGACCTTGTCTACTGTCTGTGTCCGCTCCCGCCCAGAATGCCAGCTCCCCAGGAGTCCCGTAGGCCGTGTGTCCAGTGCCTGGCACCGTGCCCGACCCAGCGAGCGCTCAGCATCCATCCACGGGATTAAAAACCATGACCTCCTTACTGGGTACCTATGACTCTCGTCACCCCCCCTTCAGACCCAGGTCAGTTGGAGTCCAGTGTCCGTTTCCTCAGCCTGTCCCCTGAACAGTGTGTCCCAGGGACTCAGGAGGGCAGTTTTAAGCAGCTGGAGGGGGCTTGGGACGACCAGAGCAGCTGATGTGGCCATGGGCCTGCCCAGCCTCTGCACCTGGGTTTTCACCTGGCGTCGGGAACAGACTGGTCTCCCGTGTGGGGGGTGTCCCGCCCGCCAAGGGCAAGGTGGAAGCTCCGGGTGACCCCTGAGGAGGCAGGGTTGGGCACGGAGCCCTGGCAGGCAGGGAAGAAACATCTGGGCCCTAACGTCCAGCCCAGGCTGGAACGGCTCCCAGCTGTCGGCCTGCAGCGCCACCTCGTGGTCGAGGCTCACAGACGCTCGTCCTCCACCTGTGATCCACGCCAGGGGGCCACCTGCCCCACCAGCAGGCTTCCCTGGGCACCTGTGGCACCAGACGCCAGCCGTCCCTCCAGCCCTCTCCCTTCACAGTGACCTCACTCATGTTTCAGGGACTCCAGATCCACTCGGTCCAGGAAGCCTCTCCAAACTGCGCCAGGTTCAGTGGTCACTCCCTGCCTCCAGGCACTCAGCTGTCACTGTTTTCCCTCCAGGGTCCCAAGCTCTGCAGTCAGAAAGATCTAGCACCCAACGCCGGAGGGCACTTACCAGCGGAGTGACCTGAGCTAGTTATGTGGCCTCTCTGAGCCATCGGTCCCTGATGTGGAGCAGGGCGGCATGTCTAGTCTCATGGAGCTGCGAAGAGGATGAAGCGAGATCAAGCGTGTAAAGGCCAAGACGACAGCCTGGCCGGCAACAGGCGCTCAGGAAACGGCAAGTCGCTTCCCACCCCTCCCTCTGACTTCCTCTTCCCTTTCCTAAAAAAGACGGCACGATGGAACAGAAAGCACAAGAGAGTCACAGGGCCTGGGTTCTCCTCTGTAAAATGAGGCCATTAGGGGCGCCTGGGAGGCTCGGTCAGTTGAGCGTCTGCCTTCGGCTCCGGTCATGCTCATGGTCCCAGGGTCCTGGGATCGAGCCCCACATCAGGCTCCCTGCTTCTCGCTCTCCCTCCGCTCCTCTCCTGGCTCATGCTCTCTCTCTCTCTCTAGCTCAACTCTCTCAAATAAAAATCTCTTAAAAATATATTAAATTAGGGGCGCCTGGGTGGCTCAGTGGGTTAAGCCGCTGCCTTCGGCTCAGGTCATGATCTCAGGGTCCTGGGATCGAGTCCCGCATCGGGCTCTCTGCTCGGCATGGGGCCTGCTTCCCTCTCTCTCTCTCTGCCTGCCTCTCTATCTACTTGTGATCTCTCTGTCAAATAAATAAATAAAAATATTTTTAAAAAAATATATTAAATTAAATTTTAAAAAACTTTAAAAATGAAATGAGGCCATTAGATAATTGATGAATGTGTTCCAATGCTCATTCATTCATTCATTCATCTTCTCTTTCCCCGAGGACACTCTCTGCAACCAGCACGTGTTTGTATCTGCTAATTCACCTGGGCGGGCTGTGTCTGGAGGGTCAGTATCCCCTTCAGTTTCTAGCTCGGCGCCTGGCACAGAGAGGGCGCTGGAAAAGTCCCTTCTCGATGACCCGGCAAGGGCATGTTTACAGCCTTCACCTCCCTGCCCCAAGAGAGCACCCAGCCCGGGCTGGCACCACGTGCCCCTCCCCCTTCCCAGCCCGAAACCAGAGCCGGCGCTACTGGGTGAGGAATCTGGGGACCAACTGTCACAGCTCCAGTATCACCCCCCCCTCCGGACGCCGGGGTCCAGCCCTGAGTCCCGGAGAGGCCCTGTCAGCCAGCTGTCCTGGGGGACCCTGGCTCCACCCCAGCCCCTCTGAGCCGCTCTCCCTAGGGAAATAGGAGAGCAGGGGCCTGCTGGGAGTGGGGTGCTGGAGTGGGAAGGGGAAGGGCGGTGGCGTCTGTCCAGGTCCAAACCTCAGACCGGGCTTCAGAGCCCTTGGAGACCGGTCCAGAACAGCGGGAGGACCTGCAGCGGCCTCCGAGTGCCAGAGACCGTCTGCCCCACACCTAATCTTCTTTGGCCTCGTTCTCTGGGCTGCAGAGGCTAGTTCCTGTGGCGAGCTGCAGGCAGAGATCAAACCTGATCTTCCTTTTGTGTGTCCTACAGAATTTTACTTACTACATCCTCATTGAAATTAATGAGCTCGCGTGTTCCACCAACCGAGAGCAAACGGGCTGCCGTCTCGGCAGGAGACACGGTGCTTGATAGCGGGTGGACTTCCCCCAGGGAGGGGTTTTCAGACAAGGAAAGGGAGACCCTGTGACACATAGGCGAGGAGCCCCCCCCCCCCGTCCCCGCCTCGGATACACGGAGCAGAGAGGGGGACGCTAGGATGCCCTCCGTTAGGGCCCACCAGCTCTGTGGGGCAGCCTTGATGGCGGCCTCCTGTGTCCCCTCTCTCCCTAGGGACTCTGAGAATCGCACACAGGAGGGGCAGGTGCTAGATGTGTGCCCCATCCCTTGGTGCTTGCAGAGGTGACGGTAAAAGGTTGGCTCCGAAAAGAGAAGGGACCCAGCTCCACACCCAGACAAGCAGGGCTGGGATCACTCACCCGGTTCCTGACCCACAGCCCCCACACGAGCCCTGGGTTCTGTGTTCACACGTGTGGACACGCGGACGCCCACACGTGCACCCAGACACACCTGCACACAGACACACGCTGCACAGGCAGCCAGCGCAACAACTCCGCGGGGTCCTTTGTTCCTCGGCCCGAGGCTAGGAGGCTGGCCCGCGTGTGCTCTCGCGCAACAGAGCCCCGGGCTTTGCCTGCATTCCAGGACTCACGGCAATTATTTCTGGAATTCTGCGCTGGTGGTTTGGGATCATGTCTTCCCTGCAAGGCCAGATCTAGAGCTGGCTCCAGGGGACCCAGGGTGGGTCGGGGTCTCCTGCAGCACCCGCACACCCGAGTTAGCTGGGAGGATGAATGGATGAGAATGAATCGTCGAGGACAGCAATCTCACCAAGGGCGCGCAAGGGGAGGGCAGCCGGCCGAGCACTAACAACAGCCGAAGGCCCAAGAGGAGCCAAGCACTGCGCTGGGACGCATTTCTCCATTTCAGAGATGAGGAAATCAAGGCTCAGCCGGAAATGATGGCCCAAGGGGCAGAAGCAGCGAGCGCCTGTCCCCCTGGTTCTGCCTCAGACGCCGGGAAGCCTCGATTGTGCAGTTCAGCCAACTCGCCCTCCCTGAGCTTTGGCCCTGGGCAGCGCTGGGGGCCGCGCACTGGGGGGCCGGGGCGGGGTTTGAGGTGGGGGACGATGACAAAGAGGAGAGAGAGGCTTGTGCTCCAAGGCCCTGAACTGGAGGGATCTGCCGCCCACACACCTTTCTGGCCAGAAGGCAGATGGTGAGGGGTGGAGTAGGGTGGGCATAACCATCTCTTTCCAAGCAAAACGGCTCAAGGAAGGGCCTGGGCCTTAATTCTGGATCAGGCCCGCAGACAGGAGGAGGAAGAGGAGGGCCGGTGCGCAGAAGCCGCGCTTGGCCAACACGAGTGTCAGCGGAAGAGGGGAGCCCCCCGAACAAAGGAGGACGTCTGCCTGCCGGACAGCTGGAGAAGGGCTCATGGAACTGTCCCAGGGCACCAGGCTCCTAGGAGCCCGCCGCTGGCCTCCTCTGCTACCTGGGCAGCCTGGCCGTCCCCACCCTGGGTGGACATGCCCCAAACAATCTACGGGCAGGCGCGCCCCGTGCCACAGGTCCATGTGAGCTCACACCCCCACAGCCTGTCCTCCAGCTGCACGCCTCCATGTCTGCCTCTCCCAGCCTCGGGTATGGGTCTGGAGCCTCAGTGGGACCCCGAGGATGGACGCGGGGTTCATGAACACAACCAAGGGGCTGATGCATCTTTGTTGGATGTGTGAGGAGGGTCCCGCAGGAACCTCCGCCTCCCCTACCCGGCTCCTTCATCTACCCCTTCCCGTTCAGCAGCTGTCCCCTCCCCACTCACACACACTTGTTTCTGTCCTTTGTTTTCCACCCTGGCCAAATCCCTAAGGCTTCTTTGGTCATTAAGCTCCTACTTTAATTAGCTTAGTAGAGAGGAAGGGGGAAGCAGGGCAAATTCAGGGCTGGGTGTCAAGGGGGAATCTTGTTTCGGTGGGGACAGGAAGGCTCAGACCAGCTGGTGACAAAAATGCCTGGCTCACAGTAAGTCCCATGGAGCTGGCTGCTATTTCTCTTAAGGTGAAAACCAGTCACCTGGGCCGCAGAGCTCAGAGACTGAGGCCATGAGAGCCTCAGTCCGGAGGGGCGCAAGTTCCCCAAGCCCTGTTCCTGGGGCAGAAGGACCAGGAACAAGAACCCACCTCTCCACCCCTTCTGCCACTCAAGCCATGAAGTTTGTTAATGATCGGTGACCTCCCCCATCCAGGGGGAGCCCCTGCCCAATGCTGGGGCCCTCCAGGGGTTCCTGCAGGCTCCCCTCCCCTAGACCTTCCGCAGAGCTGAGCGGGAGTGGGAACCCCGGAGGGTGGCAACCCCTCCTGAGACCCTCCAGGTGCTGGTGCTCCCTCTCCACGGTGCTGGTGCTCCAACCCACTCTTCCCAAGAACCCACTTAGTGAGCTGGGCGGCGCAGCTGGCCCTCGCGGCCTCACAGTGGGGCCTCTGTGAGGCCACCCCCTTGGCTCCCTGCCTCCAGGCAGGACTTTACCTCACAAACCAGTTCAGATGTGTGGTTTCCAAGGCACCCCAGAAAAGGACACCTTGCCACGGAAGGCTCCCCCACCCACTCCCAAACAATTATTTCGGGAAATTCTCCTTAAAGCCCATCCTCCAGGCCTCAAGCTGCAGCGCCTTCCTCCGCGGTCTCTCGGAGACCCGGCGTGAAAGGGCGACAGAAGAGAGGCTGGAGGTCCGGGGACGGGGAGGGGGGGAGGAGAAGACACGCATCACACTCCGACTTCCCGAACTCCCTCCAGAAGCACCCGACTGTCCAATTCATGCCTCAAAAACTTATGTTTTACTTTCACCAATGTCCAGACTCAAGGGAGCTGCAGTCATGGGTTTTCAGCGGGGCGGGGGCAGCCGCGTGCCATGGTGGTGGAGGCCGAAGAACAGACCCCCCACCCCCCCGTCCGCGGGGCCCGGGCCTGAGCAAGCTGGGGTCCCGAGTCGACCCCGTCTCCCCCTCCGTCTGCCGAGCCCTGAGCTCAGGGCTCTCCCCCGACACCGTTCAGCCTATCTTGCCGTTAAGACTCCCCCTGCCGACCCGCTCCCGGCCCTCCGCTTCCCCCGCTCCGGGCTCCCGCCCATCCTCCACAGCCCGCCCGCTCCCCTCGGCCGCTCGGAAGGACGAGAACTAACTCACCTCCCAGTCGGTGCCGCTCAGATCTCCGAGACTGGGGGGCGGGAGGGCATGGGGGGCGGCCTGCCGCTCGGTGGGGAGCGCACCCCGTCTTTGGCCAGGGGGTCCCGCCCTCCAGCCCCGCAGCCCATCCTGGCCTCCGCGCGCACGGCCCGGCGGCGCCCGCATCGCGCTGCGGGCTTTGTCTGCTCTGCGGAGAGGCTGTCCCCGCGGCCCGCAGCCGGGACGACTCCCGGGGAGGGAGGGGCGGGGAGGCCGCGCGCGGGGAGGGGGCGCGGCCGGGGAGGGGGCCGCGGCGACCCGGCCGGGCGGCTCCCGCCCCTCGCCCCCTCATTACCATAAGAAAGGGGGACCCGGGCCGGCCGGGCGGGGGCGGGGGCGGGGGTGGGGGTAGGGGTGGCGGTGGGGGACCCCGTCTGCGGAGGGGGCGCTCCGCTAGCCTTTTCCAACCCGCTCCGTTTCCGTCCCCCGCGCCCGCCCCTCGGAGAAATTAGGGACCTCGCCTTCCACCCCGCCCCCCGCTTTGCCTCCGAGCGCGGCTAGAGACCGAAGGCACGTCCCCATCCTCCGCGAGGCTGGCGGCCCGCGCCCGCGCCCCCGAGGGCGGGAAACTACAACTCCCGGCATGCCCCGGGCGCCCCCGCGGCCCCCCCGCCGCTCCATGCTGCTCCATCCAGTTCATTTAAAACAAAAGAGTTTGAGCGCTGGAAGGGGCTGGGCTCGACTGGGGGCCACTGGGCGCCGCTCCCGGACCGCGGCTTGGTGCGGGAGCCCGAGAGGGGCGTCTGGACGGCGGGGTCTAGAGCCGCCCGGGTCGGAGGCGGGAGGGGTGGGGGCAGAGATCCCGCAGCCCCCCGCCCCCCGTCGCCCCCGGAGAGGAAAGGAGAGCCGCTTCCTCGGTTTTGCTTCTCTTTCCCCCCACCCCCACCCCGGGGGCTGGGGCGAGGGGAGTCGGGTTACAGGGTGTTTGGGGAGGGGGGCTTAGGGGGAGGGTCTATCTTTCTATCTCGCTTTCTTCCCCCCTCCCCAGTTCTTTGTTCCCCCCTCCCCACACGCCCCCCTCCTCTCCCCTCCCCTCCTCGCTCCGCTTTTCCCTTCCACCACCTCTCCCTCTCTCCCCCAGCTTTTGTTTCGCCATGCCTAGTCTAGTGGTATCTGGAATAATGGAAAGAAATGGGGGCTTTGGAGAACTAGGATGTTTCGGGGGAAGCGCTAAGGACCGAGGGTTGCTGGAAGACGAGCGCGCCCTTCAGCTGGCTCTCGATCAGCTCTGCCTCCTGGGTTTGGGGGAGCCCCCCGCCCCCACGGCGGGCGAGGACGGGGGAGGTGGGGGGGGCGGCGCCCCCGCGCAGCCGGCCGCCCCCCCGCAGCCGGCCCCGCCGCCGCCGCCCGCGGCGCCCCCGGCCGCCCCGCCGGCGGCCCCCGCGGCGCAGACGCCCCAGCCCCCCACCGCCCCCAAAGGGGCCAGCGACGCCAAGCTCTGCGCGCTCTACAAAGAGGCCGAGCTGCGCCTGAAGGGCAGCAGCAACACCACCGAGTGTGTCCCCGTGCCCACCTCCGAGCACGTGGCCGAGATCGTGGGCAGGCAAGGTAAGCGGGCGCCGGGACCGCGGAGGGGGACTGGAGTGGGGGGCACCCCATCCCAGCACGGAAAGTTCATTTCCTCTCTCCTTGCTCGCCTCTGGCTCTGTCCCTTCCCCACAAAGGGGGACCCGCCCCCTACCCCGATTCCCGAGTGCCACAAAGTTCCCTGCCGCCCCCCCAGTCGGGACTGTTCTTCAGATAGTTCCTTCCCGAGGGCCCAGCCTGTAGACAAAGAAATACCCTCTGCTCGGGAGAGGGAGAAAGGAGGGGATCGGTCTCCCAATCCTGGGAGGCTGTCCGGAGGGGATGTCCTCTCCTAGCCAGAAAAACTGGCGGAATGTGCAAAGAGTTACTCAGAGGCCCCTGCTCCGGGATCCGCTGGTGGGCTGGGGAGGGGGCACCCCTGGGACCCCCTACAGCTGGAGTTACAGACTTTGGGGGAGACCTGGCCCGGGAAGCCAGACTGAGTATCTGTCTCTTTGTTGGGCTGAGTGCAGGAATGGAAGGGGGTGTGGCTCATGGGAGGGTCCCAGCCCAGGGGAGAGGTGGGGAGGGGGGCCGCTGGGAGGAGGGAGTCCTGTGGTCACCCACACACCAAAGTTGATCGGTCTGTGGGGTTTGGGAAGGGTTGCCTACGGAGAAGTGCCGCGTCCTGGCGTGGACCTGTCCTCCTCCCTCTCAGGCTTTTGTTCTGGGCTGGCCACAGCCAGGGGCCAGAGGCCTGGAGAGGGGTCCCTCCTAGTACCAGAGTAGGACAGGGCAGGAGGGGGCATGCCGGGTGGGGGGGCGAGAAACCTTCACGTGGAGGCTTGGTCGGAGGGCGTGTGTCTGGGTGTGCTGTGGGGTGGGGGTGTAGAATTAACCCAGCCTAGTGTGTCTGATACCACACCCTCTTGGGCTCCAGCATCCCCAGGCGGGTGCGGGTGGGAGTGTTGGTGAGGGTCCAGATTGAGCAGACGGATCTTGGGGACCTTTCCCTCTCCTGGTTTCCCCAGAGGGGAGTGGGGGGGCGGGATTTGGAAATTGCAAGAGGGCTGGGCTGGGAGGTCTGGGGTGGGGGAGGAGCGGGGAGGAGCTGTCCCACAGTGGGGAACAATAGAGGGGCTGCATTCCGGCTGGCAGTGAGGGAGGAGGCCGGCCGCCCGTGGGGGGGGGAGGGGAGGCGAGCCAGGAGGCACCCCCCCAACAGCACACCCCATCTCATCTCCCCAAAGTGCTTGGGGGTTGGGGGCATTTTGCAGTGAGATCCAGAATGGAGGAAGGGAAGATACCACTCCCCGTGTGCGGTCCTCATCCCCCTGGGGTGCTCCATCTCCTGAGATTTCTGGTTCAAAAAGTTGGATCTCCTCTTGTTGCCAGAAACTAGGGACCCGGAGCCCTGGAATCGGGTGGGGACACTGATATCTCTGCTGGGGCACGCGGCTGGTCCTGGGAGGCCCCCGGATTTCATGGAGTCGTCCTTCTGCCTCTCAGCAGATGGGGCCTGTCTCTCTTACGAGTGGGGGCACTTCTCCTACTCCAAGAAAAGAAGCTTCCCCTTGGTCCTTCAGTACGTGGAAGTCCTTCCTCTTGTCTAACCTCCCGCCCCCGCTGCACTGCCAGCGCACCTCTTTCTGACCTCTAGAAAGGTGAAGTCCCGTGGCCTTCCCTTCCAGACATGCTTCTCCGGAGCTCCAAACCCCAGGGTGAGGCCCACGCGTTCTGCCCATCCGGACCCCGCCTGTCTGCCTCACCCCAACCCCCAAAGATACCCAGCTCCCACTTAAGCTGATGGACCCAGAACTTAGAGCCAGCACCCAGGTGCCTCTCAGAGGCCGGGGGAGTAGAGAGTCGTAGGAGCAGGAGTCAAGGCTCCTCACCCCTTGGTGCCTCGCACTTAGGACGAACACTGAGTGCATTAAAGCAGCAAGGATGTGGGCTTGACACCAGGTAGGACTTCTCAGCTGCCAAGAGGTCTGAAGACTAAAACGGAGGAGCAAATTCTCCTTCCTGAGGTCTCTTGAAGGTGAGGAGCTCTGCCCTCCAATCCACTCCATGCTCCCCCCCCCGCCAGTCTGGGGGGGTTAGAGAAGAAGCTGTCTGCAGTGAAGGATGGAGAGAGGAAGCCTGTGAGCTCACCTCAGGCCTGGGGCTGGAGGGCCGGGGCAGAGTCAGCAAGCCGGGATGGCTGGCATTGGTTTTGGGGGGAAGAGGTCACTTGGTGGGGGGATGAGAAGGGGGGGGTCAGGGAGTGTGTACCTGGAGGGGGTGTGAACGTGTGTGTGGGTGCCTGGGGGGCAAAAGTTGTGGGTGTGTGGAGGAGCGTGCCCTTTGAGGGCCGGGGATGTTGGAGGTTGGAGCGTGGGGTGTATGGAAGGTCAAACACAGGCCATCCGTGTGTGTGTTGTGGCACGCCTGTGCACGCTGGGTGTGCACGGCCAATACTGTTTAGATAAAGGCGCACAGTGCATCGTGACTCTTAGGTCCATGTGTGTGCGAACTCACGTGTGCCCCGAGAAAGCGCGTGAGCCTGGCTGAGCGTGAAGCTCGGGGCAGGGAGAGGGAACTTGGGAGAGGAGGAGAGGGGCTCGCCCGTCGGCTGTCGTGGGGCCGCAGCCTCCCTGACTCTTCTCTTCCCCTTCTCCCTCTTTGTCTCTCTTTGTCTCGGCTTTCCTCTTTCTCTTCCTGCCTCTCCCTGCAGTCTTCGAGCTGGAACCCACTCCTGCTTCAGAGCACGAGGATGGGTCCCCCCAATGCCTCAGTCCCCAGCCGGGCTCGGCTCCCCCGCCCCCAGCGGACAGGGTGGCCGGAGTGTCCATGGGGGGTCAGGGGTGGGCCCTCAGACCTCATTCTCGGCATCTTCATACTTCTTTCCCTCCTGAAACTCTGGTTCTTGGACCCTTCCCAGTCTCCCACACTCGGCTAGCTGCTGCAGACTTGCTGTGAATCTGGGGCCCTCTGAGAGACATTCATGGGTGGAAGGCATGGGAGGGGGTCATAGGTCACACAGCAGATGGGTGCCATGGTCCCTGAGTAGACCGAAGGACACTTTTAATGAATGGAGCTCAAGTCAGGAGTAGATTGTGGGGTCCTTGAGTACTTTGGGGTTCTGTGGAAAGCCCAAGGTCAGTGACAGGCTTCGGCGGTGGGAGGGAGGGGTGTGTGAGGAAGTGATCTGGACGTCTGTGAGTGGCCAGGAATCAGAGAAACTGAGGGCGGGGCCCATGGTTGGGTGGAGTTAGTCGATTTGAGGTTAGCAGCTTGTCTGGGAGGGTCAGTGGTTTTTTTCCTGGTTGCAAGGCGTGATTGGGTTGGGAGGGTCCTGCATGGAACCGGAGGGAAGGCTGGCGCATTTGGAAATCTGTGGTTGACGTGGCGGAGATCCGAGAGGCGCTGGGCTGACTGCTGGAGGCGGGGTGCGCTTGCCCCCGCGGCCGGGCGTCTCGGGGTGGCGATGGGGGAGCGGACTGGCCCTGGCGCAGACCTTCTTGCCCTGTGAGTTTCCTTCTCTCTGCACTTCCCACCCCCCATCCCAGGCTGCAAGATTAAGGCTCTGAGGGCCAAGACCAACACGTACATCAAGACGCCGGTGCGCGGCGAGGAGCCCGTGTTCATGGTGACCGGACGGCGGGAGGACGTGGCCACGGCCCGGCGGGAGATCATCTCGGCGGCCGAGCACTTCTCCATGATCCGCGCCTCGCGCAACAAGTCCGGCGCGGCCTTCGGCGTGGCTCCCGCCCTGCCCGGCCAGGTGACCATTCGCGTGCGCGTGCCCTACCGCGTGGTGGGGCTGGTGGTGGGCCCCAAGGGGGCCACCATCAAGCGCATCCAGCAGCAGACCAACACGTACATCATCACGCCGAGCCGCGACCGCGACCCGGTGTTCGAGATCACGGGGGCGCCGGGGAACGTGGAGCGCGCGCGCGAGGAGATCGAGACGCACATCGCCGTGCGCACCGGCAAGATCCTCGAGTACAACAACGAGAACGACTTCCTGGCGGGCAGCCCCGACGCCGGGCTGGACAGCCGCTACTCCGAGGCCTGGCGGGTGCACCCGGCCGGCTGCAAGCCGCTCTCCACCTTCCGCCAGAACAGCCTGGGCTGCATCGGCGACTGCGCCGTGGACTCGGGCTTCGAGGCGCCGCGCCTGGGCGAGCAGGGCGGGGACTTCGGCTACGGCGGCTACCTGTTCCCGGGCTACGGCGTGGGCAAGCAGGACGTGTACTACGGCGTGGCCGAGACCAGCCCCCCGCTCTGGGCGGGCCAGGAGAACGCCACGCCCACCTCCGTGCTCTTCTCCTCCGCCTCCTCCTCGTCGTCGTCCTCCGCCAAGGCCCGAGCCGCGCCCCCGGGGGCCCACCGCTCCCCCGCCGCCTCCGCGGGGCCCGAGCTGGCGGGCCTGCCCAGACGCCCGCCGGGGGAGCCGCTGCAGGGCTTCTCCAAACTGGGCGGCGGCCTGCGGAGCCCCGGCGGCGGGCGGGACTGCATGGTGTGCTTTGAGAGCGAGGTGACCGCCGCCCTGGTCCCCTGCGGACACAACCTCTTCTGCATGGAGTGCGCAGTACGCATCTGCGAGAGGACGGACCCGGAGTGTCCCGTCTGCCACATCACAGCCACGCAAGCCATCCGAATATTCTCCTAAGCCCCTGCCCCGGGCCTCTGGGCGCCCTCCCTGGGCCGAGGGCGCCCGCGCCCCCATCTCCACCCTGGATCTGTTTTCCACCCGGGCCTTTTGGAAATCAGTGGCTCAGTGGGCAAGGTGCTTAGTACTCGATCCGTGGGGAGGGGGCGGGGAGGCGACGGTGGCTGGGTGGGGGGCATCTTCAGAGCCTCTGGCCACCCCGTCCTGGAAAGGTTGGGAGGGGGCCAGGCAGGAAATTTTACTAGAGTTACAACTCCGATACCTCAACACACCCTTCTATCTGGAAGCAGCTACGAGAAACTTTTGTTTGGCCAGAGGGGGCCCGCTAAGGCATCCTGACCCCCTCTGCCCAGCCCCCCATCTGCGCCACACCACCCCTTCCTCTCTGGAGGGGATTGGGGACCGGAGGGGGAGAATTACCATCTGTATCTGGAGGTGCTCTTGCCAGCCCTCGAGCCCTCTCTGGCCCTGACCTTTGACCTCTTCATGTGACCCTTTAGACCCCCCCCCATACTGCCCCCAACCGCCATATCCCCGTTTGGGCATCTGCTCCTGGGTTTCCAGTGGTCTGAGGGAGTTGGGGCCCTTTCAGAAGTCTGCACAGATTCCCTGGGGTTGGAGGGGAGGCTCGTCAATCCATAAAGGGCTCAGCGCTCACCTCCCCGCAGAGCTGGATGGAGGGGTGTGGGGAGAGAGCTCCTCTGGGCCTCTCACCCTCTCCTCCCCATCTTGCCTCCCCTTGGGCTGTCCTCTCCTCCTCCCGCCAGCTCTCCTCTTTGCTCTGTCCTCCTCTGTCTCTTTCTTCCCTTCTCCCCACTCCTTCCTGCCCCTTCTAGTCCAGCCTTGGGCTCACCATCCTTGGGGAGAAGCAGGGGAGAAGAGCATTTGGATGAACCCTAATTCCTCTTCTGGCACCCGGAGGCCCTCCCCACTCCTCCAAAGAAACACCTCGAATTCTTGATAGAATGTATCCCCATTCTCAGTGAAAATTTTGAGGAGGGGACTAATACTGGGGTACATCAGGGGTCAAACCTCTGCCTCTACCATCTTTGGGCATTGTATTTAGGGAGCAGTTCTTGGGCTGGATCTTCTGGCGGCAGGCAGAGGAGAGACAGGGTCGCGTCTGCTGTTCAAGGGGCAGGAAGGAGCTTGAGGCAGGTGGAGAGGCCGGTGCACGGGGTGGGGGGGTGCTCCTCCCCCCCCACCGCTCCCACGGCCTGCGCCCCCCTCTGGACCTGACCCAAACCCCGATTAGCAAGCAAATCATGAAGTCTCTGTCCCACCCATCGTGGTTGTGGGGAGAGGCTGGGTCTTCAGAGAGAGTTCAGTCCTGGACCAGGCGGGATTCGGGGGCGACATTCCGGTCCAGTATCGCTAACAAGCCTAGGACCCCTCCCCGCCCCCACTGCTTCCCTAAGGCTCACTTGGGGCCTGCCACCAGCCTCCCACCCTCCTGGTTCCGCTGGCCGGGCCAGGAGAGGGTGGGGGATGGGAGTCCCGGGGGGGGGGGTGTCCCAGGCGATTCTTGTACATAGTGGGGTAGGACTGTCCTAGGTGGTCTCTGAGCACTTGGGCTCGGGGAGTCCCATTCTGTCTGATGGAGGGGGTGCAGGGATGGAGGCACAGGGGGGATTTCCTCCTCTCCTTCCTCCTGTTGTGCATTCACTCACCTCTCCTCAGCCTGCCCCCTCCAGACCACCAGCCAGGGAGGGGAGAGGAAGGAGGTCACAGTCAGGAAAGTGGCCTGTGATAACTTCCCTCCTTCCCGCCAATGTGAGCCATCCTGAGATGTGTGTACAATAGAAACCAAACCAAATGGGCGCCCTCGGTCGGTCGGTGGCCGAGGGGGGGTGGGGAGGGGGGTGGGAAGAAGGGATGTCTGTCTGTCGGTCCCCTCCCCCTCTCTACTTCTTACCCACAAAGGCAGAAGACTGTTAGGCTAGGGGGCTCAGAAAATTCAGTCCCGCCCTTACTAATTGAGCCAAACCTAGAAACCAACGCAAAACACACATAGTGAGAGACAAAACAGAGGAGAGAAAGAGCGTGAGAGGGAGCGAGATAGGCGAACAACACAGAGACAAAACAAAAATAGCAAAAAAAAAAAAAAAAAAGCAGTTCTTTATAATTTAATATTCTATTTTAATAAAGGCGTTTATTACCGTATAAATGTAGCAAAGAACCTGGGCTAATATGAAAAAAAGACTTTTTATTAGGTAATTTATTATATGAAAAGGATATTTTATTTTATGATAAAGTGATCCTTAAAAAAAATAAAAAAACTTTAGAAGGTTTAGAATATATGTAGGGAGAGAAGAAGAAAAAAAATACATTTGTATTCAGAGTTAAATCTTAAAAAAAAGTGTTTTTAATATATGTTCGGGTTTACGTTCCTTTTTTCCCCCACTTTTATTTGGGGAGGAATGTCATTTGCTTTTTGTGGGGAGCGTCCTGGGATGTGCGGTGGAGATGGGGGCCTGGGGGAACCTGGTCCCTCTGGGGCCCCCATAGATTGGATTTCACTCCATGGGCCCCCCTCCCCGCTCCCCTCCCCCTCGGGGGAGCCGGCAGAGCCAAACAAAGAAAGGGATTAACAAGAAAGGAAGAGCGCTTGGACTGAGGATCCTGGGCTGCCCCCCTCTCCCCTGCCCTGTCCCAGGGGCGAGCGGGGAGGGGAAGTCCAGAGCTGAGGCCTAGCAGGCCTGCGGGAACCCTCAGAGAGGTGCGAGATTTAAGAGAACGAGTTTTGTTTTGTTTTGTTTTGTTTAACCAAAAATGAGAGAGAGAGAGAGAGAGAAGAAAAAGAAAGAAACCGAGGGGTTTAAAAGAAAAGAATACTACAAAATAATAATTATTAATAATAATAATTCAAATTTATTTCATATAATCCTAGAGAAAAAGAAAGAATTACTAGTTACTTAGTAGACGATATTCAGATAGCTTAAAGTTTAGTAGCATCGAGGGCCCCCGGGTCCAGTAGAATGTATAAAAGTTGTAACGAAAGGAAAGTAGATGAGGGAAGCGGTCAAGTCCACCCTGCATGTGGGGAACCCCCATCTCCAGATACCCGGCAGGAGCAGGCCGCTAGCTGAGCTCGGAGCTTCTGGTCTGCTGGGGTTGATTCTGAGAATCCTTGGATTTTTAAGTTGTAGGACAAACAGATGAGGGGCTCCGTCCCCTGGGTCTTTGAAAGATGGACGCCCATCCACTTCAGCCATGTGGCAGCTGGGCTGGCCGGGGCGGAGGGGAAGGTGAGCGCTTTCACCTGTGCCCTCGCCCCTGGGGGCCCACCACCCTGTCCATCCCCAGGTCTCTGCAGAGCAGGCCTTACTCCTAAGTGCTGTGTCCTCTTGGGGCGCTCTGGGAGGGTGGAGGCTTCCCAGCTCAGACCCTCCCGGACCTGCTTCTCCCAGGCCCGAGGAAGTCCTTCTTAAAGTGTAACCTCGATTCACCCCACGGGGAATTGATTCAAGAACCTGGTAGGTCATTCTAGAACAGACATGCACGCACTTCCCACCTGCCTGGAGCTTCATGAGGGCTGGGGGTCAGGCCCCTGTGCTCGCTCCCACCCGGTAGCCCACTTAGTTTTTGGCATCCGTGGGATTCACAATCTCAGTCATGGCTCTTTCTCTGGGCCTGCTTTGTCTCCTAGAAGTTAGACTCCAAGAAGGACTTTCCCACCCACTGGGGTGCAGTGGAGATCCTGTCCTTGAAGGCCTGGGAGAACGGGGCCCCCAGGGGTATGAAGGCAGGGGGCAGGCAGCAGGGACTGGGTGGGGGGCGCTGCCCCTAGCCCTGTGCCCCAGGTCACCTGCAGCTCTAAGTGTTCAGGACGCGGCTGTCCGGGGTACCCTGGCTTGGGGGCCCCTTGCCCTCCCCACAGGAAACCGGGGAGCGTGGCTTTGCATGTGAGAAATCACCTCATGTTTTCTAGCACTTGCCTTCCACCAGCCCCGGCTCAGGGCCGGCCCTCCCTCCTGTCCCAGGGAGCTCGGGGGACCTGCTCCAGCGGCACACCTGAGGCTCCGTTGTGCCCCTCCCCGGCCGTCAGCCCCCAACACATCTCCCTCTCCCCGGTTTACTCTTCTCACCCCACCTAGGGAGAGTCCCCCCTGCTCTTTTTGTCCTAGAAACCCCGCTAGTTTGGGAAGGTAGAGTCTGGGGTGGGGAGGGCTTCCCCTTCCCGCCGGAGGGTGCGGGTGGGGGAGGGGGGAGGGGAGACAGCCCCGGGGCAGGGGGGTGGTCTCCACTGTAGAAAGTAGAGTAGGATTGTGGTCAGACTTAATTTGAGGCATCTAGTGAGGACACGTAAAAATCCACCAAGGAAAAATATTTCAGAAGCAAAATAAAGGCAGGAAACAAAACGAACCCGTGGATAATCAAATGAAAGTGATGCTGCACAAAACGCAGAGAAACCAGGAGGGGGAGGGCTGCTGTGTTAAATGTGCTATTAAGAACTTAATTTTATTAAAAGTATTATTAATTAAGGCTCTGGCCTCTTTCTCCGCGTGTGCGTGTGACCTGCGCTGGGGCAGCGTGGGGGGGCCACCTCGGGAACCGCCGGGATGGGGGGTCATCTCTAGTGTGACTCCGGGGGCCCCGCCCCCCTGTGGGAAAGGCCACAGGGCACTGCTCCAGTCTCCAGGCCCCTCCCTTCCTCCCCACTGACCACCTCGTCCTCCCAGGGAGGGGGCGGGGCAGGGGGCGCAGTTGGCCTGCAGAGCTGGGGACGGCCAGGCCCAGGACCAAGTACTGGGAGACCCCCCAGTACTGGAGTGGGGCCGCCGCTCCACCGCACACTCCCTCTCTCTGGGGTCAGGACTGCATACTGGGCAGGAGGCTCAGACCTCCCACGTCCAGGCGCACAGAGACAGGGCTGGCCGTGACCCCCCCTTCTCTCCCAACACCGCCCCCTGCCTCCTCCCCTCACCCCTGGCATTGGAGTGACCTCAGTTCTTGGCACCAGGGCCCTGGGCACCAGATGGTGCCTGACGGTGATTTCCTTTGTCTCTCCTTCCAGATACCCACTCTTGGCCGTGCTGTTCCCCCCTCCCCCACCTGCCCTGGGGGTTGGCAGAGGGAAGGGCTGGCACCTCCCTCCCCCTTGGCACGGCCCCCAGACCACAGGACTGCAGAGGCGGCTGGCCCTGGGGGGCAGTGGGTGTGGCGGGGAGGCTGGGGGGTGGAGGAGGGGAACACAGGCTCAGCGGGGCCAGAGGTGAAGGGGAGCAGGGACGGGAGGGAGCAGGTGGGCCAGATGTCGGTACAAAACGGAGCTTTATTTGAAGGCCAGATCTGCGTGGTGGTGGTGGGGCGGGTCCGGGGAGGGACAGGTAATAGAGATACAGGGGTGGGGGGAACGGGAAGCTCGTGGAGCTCCGTGGGGCCACTCTGACACCTGGAACCATAGGGCAGGGAGAGGTCCTGGCCCCAGGGTGGGAGTGGGGCACCAGAAAGCCAGCGGGGAACGGGCAGGAGCCGGCCGGGTCAGAGGCTGATGCAACAGGCCCTCTTCTCACCTGGGCCCGGCTCCTGCCCCGCCTGGGCACCGCCTAGAGTGATGGTGTTGGTCCGGCTGCTGCTTTGCCTCTGCTTGGACACTTTGGTGAAGATCTCTGGGGGGGGGGGGGCGGAGGGCAGTGATGGGGTCAGAAGACCGAGAGCCCGCACTCCCCCTACACACACGGCGCAGGCTCGCTGAGCACGGGGTGTGACCATGCTTCAAGGAGGCTTTGCTGGAAGGAAGTGGCGTTTGGGCACCTGCGTCCCTTCTACTGACTTGGGTGGAGAAGGGCTAATGCTTAGGTCCCTGGGAAATGTGGCCTTCTGGTTCCCTCCGCAACCTCGGGCTTGGGGGTGAGGCGGGGTGGGCGCTGGGGAGGCTCTGAGGAGGCTGGAGGCCCACGGAGGGGCGGAGGGAATCCTCTGGGGGAGGCCAGGGCTGGCGGGCTGAGCCCCGACCACAGCCCGCGGAAGCCTCAGGACCGGAATGGGGCCGCCGAATGGAGGCAGGGCTCTAACCTTTGAGGACCGTCTCGAAGGCCAACTCCACATTGGTGGAATCCAGGGCTGAGGTCTCCAGGAAGAGCAGCCCATTGTTTTCTGGCAGGAAAGGCAACACAGTAATAATAACATTGACCCTGTGTTTACTGGGTACATTTGCAAGGTGCTAACCCCTTGGCATGTGCAGCTCATTCCACTCTGGAATCCACCTGCCACGGAGATTTGCACAGGATCCCTTTTTGTGCTAGAGGAAGGTGAAGGCCACCGGCCCAGAGGGCTGAACAAAGGCCCAGCCAGGTGGGGCTGCGGGACACCAAGCCTGTATCCTTGACCACCCGCTTGCTGCCTCTGACCCCAGAGGCCTCCTGGGGAGATCGTGAATGGAGAAGGTCATGGGGAGCGCACCTGCCACACCCCGAGGTCTCGCGGAGCGGCCCGCTTTAAAGTCAACGACAGGGGCGCCTGGGTGGCTCAGTGGGTTAAGCCTCTGCCTTCGGCTCAGGTCATGATCCCGGGGTCCTGGGAGCGAGCCCCGCATCGGGCTCTCCGCTCAGCGGGGAGCCCACTCCCCCCCCCCCCACTGCCTGCCTCTCTGCCTACTTGTGATCTCTCTCTGTCAAATAAATAAATAAAATCTTTTAAAAAAATAAAATAAAATGAAGTCAATGACAAATAATTGCCCATAAAGACAATCCTGGGGCTCGTGGTGGGACATGATGAGGGACACAGGGGGACTGCGAGGAAGAAGTGACGGCGTGGGGGCTCCGTGGAGGAAGGCCAGGCGGGGGCCCCGGGGCAGGAGCAGGGGCTGGGGAGGTGGGAGCCTGAGGGCTGGGCTGGGCGCTGGTGGGCGGGGTCTCACCGGCAAACATTCGTGCCTCTTCTGTTGGCACTTCCCGGGCCTGCTGGAGGTCACTCTTGTTGCCCACGAGCATGACCACGATCGTGGCCTCGGCGTGGTCGTAGAGCTCCTTCAGCCAGCGCTCCACCACGGCATAGGTCTGGTGCTTAGTGAGGTCAAACACCAGCAGGGCCCCCACTGCACCACGATAGTACCTGGGGGGACAGAGAGGGGGACAGAAGCAAGGTCAGAGGTGAGTACCGGAGATGGAGAAGTATGAGAGCCGAGGTCAGGGGACCCGCATTGGGACAGGGTGTCTCCAGGCTCTGGGCCCGACACTGAGCCCTCCTGGGTTGCTCGTACGGCAGGGCAGGGGGACCCCAAAGCAGGCCCTCCTTCTCGGAAACCACCGCCTCCATCCTGCCTTTCTAGCCACGCTTCCTTGGGTCTTTTGTTCCGATTGATCCCTCGCTGTCCACCCACGAGCGCTTGGGCCCCGATCAAGTTGGCCTCCCAGATCCCAGCTTCAGTGGCACGTTCCTCACGCTCCTCCTGCCGCCCTTCCGGTGTGTCGAGAAATGGCCAAGTACGAAGCAGACGTGAGGCCGCTTCTCCATCCCACAGCCTCCCCCATCCCGGGTGCCTCTGACACCCCTGCTTGAGCCTGGGACTCTTGTATTAAGCAGGGATTAATTACAGCATCTTAGTCCTCCGGAACCTGGAGGATTACACCACATGGCCGACGGAGAGTGCCTGGTACCCGCCTGCCGGCACGCAGCACAGGCTAGGGCAGTCGGTACCACTGTACCCGCACCTGGGGCTCAGGGGGGTTAGGCGCACAGAGCGCGGGGCCCCGCAGCCTCTCCTCCGGAGGCCCTCCCGGACTTCCCCAGCGCCCCCCAGTCCCGGGGGGCTCACGCAGAGGTGATGGCTCGGTACCGCTCCAGGCCAGCCGTGTCCCAGATCTGTGCCTTGATGGCGGCCGTGCCCAGCATGACCGTGCGGGTGGAGAACTCGACCCCGATGGTGGTGCGGCTGTCCTGGCTGAACTCGTTCCGTGTGAACCGGGACAGCAGGTTGGTCTTCCCCACGCCCGACTCGCCGATCAGCACCACTGCCGGCGGGGGGAGAGACAGGGCTGAGCTGGGGGCCACCCATCGGGAGCGGGAGCTGAGCCCAGGAAACCGAGGGAGGAGCCCAGCCTCCTGGCGGAGGGTTCCAGACTCCCAGGTGAGGGGCTGGGAGTGGGGGCTGCAGGCCTGGCAGGGCTCTTGGTCTGGTCGGCCTGCACTTCTGCTGAGGGGCACCGGCCACCGGCTGTTTGTGGGTGTCGGTGCTGAGGGCTTTGAGGTAGGCAGGGCGTGTGGATGCGGACGGGGCGTAGGTCTGGGAGGGCTCACGTCTCTGGACTAGGCAGTGTGACGGCTTTTTGCCTGTCTGCGTATGAGCTGCAAGGACGGGGAGGCTCAGTGTGCAGGTGTGTGTGTGTGTGTGCGTGCGTGCAGGGAGCCGCCACACAAACACGAATGCAGGGAGAAGAACATTCGGCAGAGACACATCTGAGGAGGGAGAAAGGTTCAGGCGGTAAGAAATTAGGGCCCGAGGGGCACCCGGGGGCCCAGTCTGTTAAGCGTCTGCCTTCGGCTCAGGTCATGATCTCAGGGCCCTGGGATCGAGCCCCACATCGGGCTCCCTGCTCAGTGGGAAGCCTGCTTCTCCCTCTCCCACTCCCCCTGCTTGTGTTCCCTCTCTCGCTGTCTCTCTCTGTCAAATAAATAAGTAAAATTAAAAAAAAAAAAACAAAAAAACAAAAAAAAACCAAGAAAACAAGAAGTTAGAATCCAGCTGTCCCCAAGGAGGGACACAATTACGGACACGGGGCTGGGTACTGGGCAGGCCTACCCTGACATGCGTTTTCATGGGAAACATGGGAATAAAAATACTATCCTTTCTAGATTGTTGCGAGAAGTGAGCTCCTGCTCAGGCTAATTGTTGCAGGCGGGCCGTGCTGTTACCATCGGGTTTCCGGGGGCCGGGACCTGCCGGGGGCCGCGGAGAGCCTCCGGGCTGACGTGCGACGTCCAGGGCCCAGCTTGACCCACGCAGCAGAGCTGGGGGCTGGAGGGGGGTGCGGGGCCGATGCAAGGACGGCCCACACATTGCGTCACCCTGAGCGAACACCCAGGATTCTGGGAGGACCCCCAGGATTATAGGAGAACCCCCACATTTTCTGGGCACTGGTCCCCACTTGGCCTCTCACTCGCTAGAGACCTCGAACAAGCGGCTCAGCTCTTCTAGGTCTCGGTCTCCTTGTTACAAAATCTAAAAAGCCCCCTGGAAGGTGTGCAGGCCGGGAAGAGGGCTGGGGGCAGTGTGGGCGTGGGGGTGTGTGTGTCTCTGATCCCCCCATCCCCCGGCTGGGACCCTCCTCCCGGCTCACCCCTGCCAGTGGGTGGGCTCCTCGCCCTGCCCTCATGCCCAGAAGGTGCTCAGGGCAAGGGCTTTAGAGACCCAGAGACTTGGGTTCGGGTGTTGATTTCGTGACCATTTCAGCTACTCGCTGCCTCATCCTCATCTCCAAGCCGGAGACCTGGGCGGGGGCAGTGGCTGAGGACCTACTGTGTGCGGGCACAGTCCTCAGGCCTGACGCTGTTGATTCCTTTAGTCCCCAGCGCGGCGCCATGACGCCAGTCCCGCCATCGCGGTCATCCCCTTTCTACAGGTGGGGAAACGCAGGCACCAGCGGGAGAAGGGCTGGCACCAGACAGCACGGCTGGCCTCGCAGGCACGGAGGTGTGCTGCCCCGTCTGCCTCCGAGGAAGGCCAAGCCCCCCGCCGCCAGCCCCCCCCCCGCGGGGACCTGCCTCTCTGGGGCTGCCCACGTCCACTACCCAAGCACGGTGAGGGCCGCCCCACGCCCGCCACCCTCGGCCGGGGCTCGGTGACCCTGTGTCGCGGTCTGCCTTCTCCCCGTGTCTCCTCTCCCTTCCTTTCACTGCTGTTGAGCCGGAATGGACACCTTGTACCCCGACTTCTCAGTGTCTGCTTCTGGAGACCCCCACCTGCACGAGCTAGTCAGGGACGGAGCAGAGCTCTGAAGACTCGGTCTGGCCCCCCGCCCGCCGTGCTTGCAAAAGCAGAGATGTGTTTCAGGGATGTCGAGGAGGCTCCCGGACTCCGGGCCGGTGCAGAGAGGACTCAGGGAAGGGCAGCAAACTAGCAGCAATGGCCTGGCCCAGGGGCCCGGGGTGCAGCTACCCCGACCGGAGTGGCCTGAGTCCCAGCTTCCAGGAGGGCGGGGCATAGCCTGGGAGAGGCTTTGGGGTGGGGCGGCTGCCTCTGGGGTCCGCCCCGCCCTGAAGGAGACAGGGAGCTGGGGGTGCCCGGGGCTGGGGTCTGAGGGGTCCTGCGCAGGGGCGGAGGTCAAGGAGCAGGAAAGATGCCCGCATGCCTCCAGGATCAGCCAAGTCGACCCCATGCCTGGTATTTGGGCACAAAGGGGCTGCCAAGGGACAGCAGACAAGGCCGCAGCCCTCAGAGTCTTCCCGGCCCTGTCCGACCCTGCTCTCAACCTCCTACGTCTTCCCTGCCTTCACTCCGAAATGGACAAAGCTCTCCTTTCTCTTCTTGCCGGCACGTCTGCCCGGAAACAGGACTTGCTTCCCCTCCGGGTTATTCCCTCTCTTCTCCGCGGGGAAGTCCCCTCGCAAGTTCTCTCTTGCTACCACGCTTGACGGCTCCTAGGGGCGCAGGCTTCCTTCACTGACCGAGCAGAGGGACGGGGCAGCGGCCAACATCATTCCCTTCAGGAGCAGGGCACCCAGGCAGTTCCAGAACTTCTGTCCCAGTAACCAGACCCTCCGACTCCCGGCAGCTTGCTCTCCTCTCTGAAGGGAGGACGGCCCGGGAGGGTCCTGGGAACAGGTAAAAAGACCGGAGCCGCGCTCTGGCTCCGACGTCTCGCTCCCTGCGGACCCCAACTCACCCTTGAAGACAAAGTTATAATCCTCCTCGGCTCTGTTCCCCATCCTGGCTCTGCATGGAGGGGACGCGTGGCTCGGGGGGCAGAGGTGACAGGTCTACGCGTTGGCTCAAGGCCCTCCACCCTCGGCGCCCCAGAGACCCGGATCCGCAGCTCCGCTCATGGGGGGTGAAGAAACTTCCGCAGGCAGAGGGCTTGGGGGCCTGCTAGCGGCTGGGGAGGGCCTGGGAGGCTCAGCTCCGGCAGGAGGGGGTGCTGCAAGGAGGCCGAGGGCACGGAAGCTGAGAACAGGAAGAGCGGTGCCGAGACCAGGGGCCCAGGTGGGCGGAGAGAGGATGACGTCAGACAGGTTAGGCAGGTTGAGCGTCTGCTCTCCAGGCCGGGCGAGTGGGCGGGCCCGGGGCTGGGGACACAGAGCTGGGGGGAGCTGAGACAGGCCCAGGACCTTCGGAGAGCAGCTGAGGGCTGAGTGCGTGGAGCCAGGGCTCCTGGGGCCGGGGACCTACCTGGGCAGCTACCAGTGAGGGAGAAAGAGCCTCTCAGGCGGAAGCCCGCTTCTCCTGCTTCTCTTTCAGCGCCTCTGGTTGGGCGGTGATTGGGGGCACCAGGGGAAGAACTGTTGGGGCGAGGGGCTGGGACTGACGGGTGCCGTCCACCCTGCCGCAGTTCCGAACTCCGGGAGCAGCACTGTGGACGCGGCAACTTCTGCCCCTCCCGACAGCCCAGGGCCTGGGATGGGCCACGTTCCTCACCCAGGGTGGAGCTGAGACTTGCAACCCGCCTCCCCCCTGGGACGGTCTCTTCCTGACCGCCCGGCTAGGGGCTGCTAGCTCCCTGTCCAGAGCCGCGGTAAGGACCCAGGCTAGGCGGAGGCCTGCTGCAGAGACAGACAGGCGGGCTGAGGAGGCTGAGCGCAGGGCAGGATCCGGAGACAGAAGGCCCCTGAGAGGCCTCGAACACTCCCTCCCCAGGACCTACAGTCCAACCTGCCTGCAAAGGGCTTCAAGATCTGGAGGGTCTGTATGAGCGTGGGGCCCTGGTCGGCGGCTAGTGCACACTCTTCCAGGCCCAAGAGCAGAAAAGCCATCCCCCCCAACTTGGGACTGAACGACGCTGGCCTTACAGGGCCCTATATTCTTGCTGTCCAACACGACCACCACCAGCCCCCCAGCAGGCCGCCGCTCCTCCGAGATCACTCCCAAAGGTTTGCCCGTCAGGGAGCCCAACTTCCGGAAGCTCAGAGGGCAGGGCTGAGCTGGTCGCTGCGGTGCGGGTGCACCTGCTGTCAGAGGCCAAGGTGAGAGGCAGGTTCTCCCGAGCAATGCTCGCTCCATCCCACCTCCCTGGGCTCCCCCGGGGCAAGAAAGCAGTCAGCACCCACGATAGGAGTTCAAGTTTATTCTTGGAAGAAGCAAAGTCTCGCTCTCCCCGACCACCCAGAAAGGTTCCCGGGGGGCCCTGCCTTCCACGCGGCCACTGCTCTTTGCCGAGCACACTAGGAGGCGGCCACTTGGGTTAGGGGTTCCTCCAGGTACCGCACCAAGGCCTGGGCCTGCAAGAAGGGAGGAGAAGTCAGGCCGGCCCGGGGTCCGCTGCTGGAGGGACTCCCGCTGCTGAGCGCCCCCCCCCCCCCGCCCCGCTCCTGGGAGCTGGCCCACAGCATACTCCAGGAAGGCGGTGGGGTGGGAGTGGGCCCACAGGCCCAGAGGGACGGGCACATACACACCTTGGCCTTGAGCATTCCGAAGCCCACTGTCTCCTTGGCATACATACAAAGCAGAAGGTTGGCCACCCGGGTGATGGCGACACGGCCCTCCTGGTGGGGGTGACATGGAGGGACGTAAGGTTCCGCTTGGCACCCGTAGCCCGCGCTGTTCCCCAAGGGCCCCGCATCAGAGAGCCTATCATCTTCCTTCCACGCCCTGGGCACGGCAAGAGCTTCTGACAAGGGGCTCTGGCCGCAGCCCTGGACGTGGGGTCCTGAGCTCAGACTCCAGGGTCAGCACGGCCCCTGCTAACTGACCTCCCCTAGGAACCTCGACCTCGCAGAAACTTGGGTTTCTCTTCCCATGACTCCCGTCTCCTCCCAGCTGGGCAGGGTGCTAGTACACAGGACCGAGTCTGAAACTGGCCAGGGCTGTCCAGATGGATGATGTCATTATTATGGGTCCACCCCAAAGACCCCGAAAGGAACATGCAAGCAAACCCAATGTAGAGTTTTCTTTTCCCAAGTTAAAGCTTTTCGAATCGCAGGTCTGACTCTAGGGTTCGATCAGTTAAGGAGGTGGGTCAGCATGGAAAAGAGAAGTAACGGGGCACAGTGCAGGTTTCTCTTAGTTGGGGGGTGTGGGCTCTGACTTCACAGGTACTTCTTACGGCTGGGGTGCAGACAAGACGTTGGAAAGCTACTGCCCTACAGCACCAATTCAAGGTTAGGCAGCACGCGGGAGTCAACAGCAGAACCGAAATGGCATCCTTGGTTTGGACATGGGGTGAGGGTGAGGCAGGGAGCCCCAGGACAGTGGAAATCCTTTGGGAAGCGTTCATTCTGGGCCCTTTCAATTTGGTTCAGCACACTTCCACTGGGCATCTGCTGTGCGCTGGGGCCCAGGGGCAGCACTCCCTGCCTCTCTGGCCTCCCTCCCACTCACCTCCCCCATTCCCAGGCCGCTCGAGCTACATCAACTTTGTTGATCCTTGACCAGACATTAGTCCACCTCAGGGCCTTTGCATCTGCTGTTCTGTCAGAACTGTTCTTCCCCTAGACGGCCATATGGCTAGCCAACTTCCTTTAGATCTTTAATGAAGTATCTTTTCAGTGAGACTCTCGGATACGTGCCCTCCTCACTTCCGTTTCGCGTAGCATTTTCGGTATCTTACATCCTAGTGTTCTGACTCACACATATTTTATAACACACATAAAACCCTGAGCTGCCGTGAGAAGTCATGGCCGCAGTTTTGGTCCTGTTTGCTCCTCTTTCCCTAGTGCTTGCGAGAACTGCAGGGACCTCAACATCTGTCGGCTGAGCAAACCAAGGTGCATGGGACAGTTTCCGGGAAATGCACAGTCTAATGGCTACTTCCCCTTTCTGGACTGCACCTCCTCCTTCTGTAAACTGCAGGGACGGGCCTAGGGTCTGGAGACTGCTGTGCTTCCGTGAGCCTGTGTTTACATCCTTTTTCGTGACCTTCACAAGCCCGTAGGCACGAGCTCCTGTTGGGGGTATTACTGCCACGTTAGAGGCGCCGTAAGAAGTTCAGAGAGCTTCCCAGACGAACGCAGGGCTCCAGGACTGACCAGCGGCCAGCAGACACGAGAGGCCCAGGCAGACATGGGGCCCCGGCTCCCTGCTCACCACCGCACGCTGCCTGGGGTCCTGCCTACCACAGAGCTGCAGCAGACCAACTCTTAGTAGCCCTTGGAGATCCTGTCCCTGCCCCTCCAACCATCCAGGCTGGGAGCGAGGTCGCCCCACGGGGATCCCCTCGGGGGACAGGGGAGTGGCTCCCTTCTCCATACCATGCAGTCCATGAGGATGAATTTGAGATTGTCTTCATTAAACGCTTGGTTCCCGTTGCGGTCGTAGGCGGCCCAGATGTTGCTGGCGATGGCCGCGGTGACCCGGGCGTCCGTGTCCCCGTAGCCGGAGTAGGCCAGCAGGGATCCCTCGTTATTCAGCAGCCTGGCGGGCGGCGGTAAGCGACAGGGACGAGCTCGGGCGGCGAGAACGACGCCAGCGCTCTCGCCCCACCTCCCGCCGGGGCGCGTCCCGGAGGCAGGGTCCGGGCGGAGCGCGGTGCTCCCCGCGGGCCGCGGCCGCTCTGCCCCGTGCCTCCCCGAGCCTCGTCCCCAGCTCCCCTCCGCGCCCTCCGGCCGCACTCACAGCGTGCTCTGGACACCGCCGGTGTTGGCCTGGCTTAGCACCTGGGTCAGAGCCTTGGGACGCAGCATGCCTGCGGCTCCCAGGCCCGGGCCTCCGCGCCAGGCCCCGCGCTGCCTCCCGCGGACCTCCGCGGGTACCTCCCCGAGCTCCCGGCCGCTCCGGAACGCCGCGCGACCCGGAGGTCCCGGCCCGACTCCGAGGACGCGACGCAACACCGCCCCGCCGCGGGGGGCGCCGGGAGTTGTAGTTCCGTGTGGCCTCGCGGTGCACCCTGGGAACTGTAGTCCGCCTTTCCCCGGGGACCACGCGGTTGCTGGGGGGAAAAGAGCGGGAGCGAAAGGACGGGGACAGGACCGGAAGGTCGTTGAACAACCCAGTCCCGTTCCCGGCCCCCCGGGGAGAGCAGCATCCGCATGCCCGCTTGACAGTGCACGACCAGAAACCGAAAAAGCAACCCCGGTCTTTGTCAGGCACACGTCCGGTTCCTTCCCGAGCGGTTCCCTACGTCACGCACGGCCCCGCCAGACGCGCCGAGGCTCCGAAAGGCCCCGGGAACCGCGCTTAGTAGACTCGTGCGGGCCACGGCCTCCGGGGACGCGGTCGGTCCTAGAGGTGAGAGCTGGGCGGACGTCCAGACGCGGGCCAGCCCCGCCTCGGGGTCGGGAGAGGCCCGGGGCGGCGCGGCGGCGACAGGGACACTGCGTTTTGTCTCGGGGCGGCAGTGGCCGCGGAGGCTGCGGGCTGTCTCTGGGACCCCGCCCCTCCCCGCCCCGCTCCGTCGCGCCCCGCCCCCCCCCGACGAGGCCCGCCCCGCCCGGGCTGCAGTGCCCCCACCAGGCCGCCCGGGGCGCTGTGGGCGCGGCGGGTCCGGAGGGCGGCGCGGCCGCGGGCAGGGGAGGGCAGGGCCGGGGAGGGCGGAGGGCGGAGGGCGGAGGGGCGGAGGCCGGAGCAGAGCCGGCCGGGCGGCCGGGCGGGGAGGAGGAGGAGGAGGAGGAGGAGCCGGGGCGGGCTGGCGGGCGGCCGGGTGGCGGCGGCGGCGGCGGCGGCATGGCGGAGCCGAGCGGGGCCGAGGCCAGGCCCCCCATTCGGGTCACCGTCAAGACCCCCAAGGACAAGGAGGAAATTGTGATCTGCGACCGAGCCTCCGTCAAGGAGGTAGTGCGCGCGGCGCGGGCGGCGGCGGAGCGGTCTGCGGGGAGAGCGGCGGCTCCGAGGCGGCGGGCGGGGAGGGCGGGGGCCCGCGGGCTCCGGAGGGGCGGCGGGGCAGGAGCGCGGCTGCGGGCGTCCCGCGCGGGAGCTGGGGGAGCGAGGCGCGGGCGGCGGACGCCAGGCCGGGGCTCGCCTTGTGGCCTGGGCTGGGGGCGTGGCGCAGGGCGGGGAGGGGGCGCCTCGCGCTGCGGAGAGCAAGGACGCGCGGGCTGAGGGCAGCGTGCGCCCCGGGGACCGGCCGGGGGGTCGGGGGGCCGCGGCCGGCCGGCTCCGGGCTCGGCGCTGCGCCAGGGGAGCGGGCGGGGGGGGGGGGGGGCGGCCGCTAGGGCGCGGGGCGCTGGGGCAGCGCTTCCCTCGGTGCTCGTCCGTCCCACCACCTCACGCCGAGGGGGTTCCAGCGGGCCCTCGGCCCCTCCGGGGCTTGCGGTGTGCAGTAGGTGCTCAGGGAAACGTGTCGGTGGCGTGAACGAGGGGACACGGCCCGTGTCCGCCGCCCCCCCGCCCCGGGGCTGCTCCAGAATTTCTCACAGGCGGGGCGTGAGCTAGGCCGTCGGGTGGAGGGGAGCTGGCAGCCGCCTCGCGGAGCAAGTGCGCTCTGGACCGACAGGGTCCTGTTGGGGCTGGTTTGGTTGTTTCTGGGGGGAGCTGATGGATCCGGGCGGTCTGACCCTCCCAAGCCAGTCTTCGGGGCCATCACTGCCCCCTCCCCTGCCGTGGGGTGCCCGCCGGCCTCAGAGCTCCGCTGGGAATCAGCTTTAGCTCAGAGCCCTGCGTTGGGTCAAGAGCCAGGGCTATGGTGTCAGTCCCCGAGTTCCAGGCCGCCCGTGGCAAGTTACCTAACTGTGCTGATCCCCAGTTTCCTCATCCTGAAAGTGGACGTGGAACTTCTTATCTGTCTCACGGGGCAGAGACTCCGGGCTGTGAGAGATCACGGGGTCTGGGTGCGGTGATGGGCGCAGGAAGGCTGGACGGCAGGGGAACCCGGAGTCTAGAACTGAGGGCTGAAGGGAGGCAGGCCTGGGTCCAAGCCTGCGGGAGGAGTTGGGACAGAGAGACCCTTGGTCCCCGGGGACTGGGGGGAGGGGCGGAGGAGGGAGGCAGAGGGAACTGGCTGGGCCTTCTAGGGCCCTCGTCCCTGGGGTTAAGCTGAGACAGGAGCCTGTCCCTGGTCTGTCTCTTCGGTTCACAAGGGAGCTGCTTGAGGCCACTGGGTCGATGGGGCCTCGACTGCGGAGGGTCTCCCCAGATCCGAGGCAGGGTCCCTGCGGGTGGAGCCCGGGGGGCCGAGCTGTGACCTCTGCCTCTTGACCACAGTTCAAAGAGGAGATCTCCAGGAGGTTTAAGGCTCAGCAGGATCAGCTGGTCCTGATCTTCGCAGGCAAGATCCTTAAGGACGGGGACACCCTGAGCCAGCACGGCGTCAGGGACGGGCTCACTGTGCACCTGGTCATCAAGACCCCGCAGAAGTAAGTCCAGGGCGCCCGTGGGGCGGTCGGTGAAGCCTCTGCCTTCTGCTGGGGTCATGACCCAGGGTTCTGGGATCAGTCCCAAATCGGACTGCCTGCTTGGCGGGGAGCCTGCTCCTCCTTTGGCCTCTCCCCCTGCTTGTTCTCTCTCTCAAATAAATAAATAAATAAAGTGAAATAAAAGAAGTAAGTCCCCGAGAGGACCAGATCCCGCTGCCCACTGGGCCTTCTTCCCCATCAGGGCCTCACTCTCGCCTGTAGCTCCCCGAACCCGGAGGGCCATGCAGACACCCAAGAAGGCGTCTCCCGCAGAGATTACAGACAGCCCTGGGGTCTCCCCTGCAGGGGAAAGGAAGCTCACCTTCCTCTCCCCAATGCCCCAGGGCAGATGGGTGGTACCAGCTCCTCCCTCCCTATCCCCTCCCCCTGCCCCCACACCACCTGCCCCCGCCTGAGGGTGGCTTTCGAGGCTGCTAAGGTTAGGGCAGGAGATGCATGGGAAGGAAATCCTTGTCTCCCCTTGCCTGTTCACCTCAGCTAGGACTTTGTCCTCAGGGCTCAAGACCCAGCTGCTGGCGTGGGGTCCTCGCCCTCTACTCCGGACCCTGCCTCGGTGCCGTCCACCACGCCCGCCTCGCCCGCCACCCCTGCCCAGCCGTCCACCTCCGGCAGTGCGGCTTCAGATGCCGGCAGCGGTAGCCGGAGGAGCAGTGGGGGGGGCCCCTCGCCGGGGGCTGGGGAGGGAGCCCCCAGCGCTGCTGCGTCCATACTCTGTAAGCCCTCAGGGAGGAGTTCTCTATCCTGTCCGGGGCTGGGGAGTCAAGGAGAGCCAGGAGGAGGCAGGAACGTGGTCCCTGCTCCCGGGCTGATGGGGCGAGGGACCCTGGGGCCTGGGGTTCCAGACACCGGGACTTGGGTGGGGCAGGGGCGGAAACCGGCCTCCCAGGGCCTCCCGGAAGAGGGGAGCGTGGATGAGCGTTAGGAGGGAGGGACACGAGGCAGCTAGGGGTGTGGAGCGCGCCGGGTGAGGCTGTCGGAGTGGGGGGACAAGGGGGTCCAGCAGCAGCTGATCAGGGAATGTTCGTTGCCCATCCGGCAGGCCCCTGCTGGGCACCCTGTCTGCGCTGTGCCCCATGCTCAGCCTCTGCCACTAGCGAGGTCTGAGGTCTCCGTCTGGGAGGGCAGAGGGGTGGGGTGTGGGTACGGGGGTGGGGAGGACGAAGGACAGGCAAGGGGAGAGGCGAGAAGCGCAGCAGCTGGTCCCGGAGCCCTGAGCATGTGGTGCCCGGACTGCTGCGGCCCGGTGGGGGCGGGGTCTCGCAGCGGCTGGTGACCCCGGCCCCTCCCTGCAGCGGGCTTTGGGGGTATCCTGGGCCTGGGCAGCCTGGGGCTGGGCTCGGCCAACTTCATGGAGCTGCAGCAGCGGATGCAGAGGCAGCTGATGTCCAACCCCGAGATGCTGGCGCAGATCATGGAGAACCCGCTGGTCCGGGACATGATGTCCAACCCCGACCTCATGCGCCACATGATCACGGCGAACCCACAGATGCAGCAGCTCATGGAGCGGAACCCCGAGATCAGCCACATGCTCAACAACCCCGAGCTCATGAGGCAGGTGCGTGGGGGGGGGGGGGGGCGCCTCGTGGGTCCGGGCTCGTGCGCGCACCTGCCGCCCCCCACCCCCCAGCAGCCGCGTGGTGAACCCTGCAGCGGGAGGCCTCGCTTGCCGGGAACGTCCGGTCTCCGAGGCAAGTGGGCAAGGCGGGCTCATGGCTATCATGCCAGGCGGTGGGTGCCATCGCAGAGGCACCCGCGGGACCTCCCAGGAGCCCAGATGGGGCTCCCAACCCCACCCTGGGGCTCACGGTTGGCCTCTGGAGCAGGTGTCCCCAGAGCTGAGACCCAGAGGAGGAGAAAGAGGAGCGCACCCAGGGCTGAGGGACAGCAGGTGCAAGGGCATGAGGGCGCTCAGGAAGCCCCGGGGCTGGCCAGGGCTGGAGACAGCCGGAGACCCCGCAGACGCAGTGTCGTGTTGGCCTTTGGGAGCTGCGACTCACCACCCAGCGCAGCGAGGGACAAGGACAGATGCTGGCGGCAGGGCTGTGGGCACCGGGGCTGGCTTCACCAAAGAGAAGTTCCTTCAGAGCGAGGATTCAAAGGTGTTTTCTTCACCGTCTAGAGCAGCGCCTGGTGCGCGGAAGTGCCCGGGCAAACACCGAGCGAGGGCAGGAATCACAGGACCAGGAGTCAGGGTCCCATCGTGGACATGAAGCTGTCGCAGGCAGGCAGGTGCAGAGCGGGCTTGGGAGTCAGGACAGGCAGGCATCTCCAGTCCGAGGGTCCACACCACAGTGTGCAGTTACCGGCGTCACGGGCCGCTTGTCTCCTGGCCGACACGGGCAGCCCTTAACTGACACTGAGCCTTGTTGGCTCCAGAGAGAAAGCCCCCATCCTCGGGTTTCGTGTGGTCCGGCCAGCCTGAAACCCCAGGCCAGTGTGGGAGGGTGTGGGGAGCACCGTCCTGGCTTGAACGCCTTCCCTCCCCGGCTCGTGGTCATTGGCAGGAACCACAGTTCAGTCTCGGGCAGAGAGACCCGCCTGGCCCGGAGACCTGGTTCCGCCACTCCCTGGCTCCATGTCCCCAGTGAGTCTCAGCCTGTTTCCTCATCTGCAGAATAGGGACAGGAATGTCTCGTTGGGACGAGTGCTGTGGGGATGCCACGACTTTGGTCGTGTACGTGGCTGTGCCTGGTGTCTGAGTGCAGTGGGTGCTCAGTAGCTGTTGGTGTCCTCTGCTGCCTCCTCGTCCCTCTCGTGTCCTTTCTTACTCAGCTTGCCCGTCTGATGCAGGACCCCCCGTGCCGGGGCCCACCCTCGTCCAAGCTTGGTAGGTCCCTGGTGCTAGGATTCTTCCTGTCTCTCCCTTCCCCACCAGACCATGGAGCTTGCTCGGAACCCAGCCATGATGCAGGAAATGATGCGGAACCAGGACCGGGCCCTGAGCAACCTGGAGAGCATCCCCGGGGGGTACAACGCCCTCCGCCGCATGTACACAGACATCCAAGAGCCGATGTTCAGTGCTGCCCGGGAACAGGTGGGGCCGGGGGCCGGGCTGGGGTGGGGGGGCTGCTGCGGCTCAGGAGTCCCTGCCCCGGCCCAGGCCAGCCTGGGGTGACGTCTGCTCCAGCCCTCCGAGAGTGGGCCTGGGCTTGGAGCACTTCCGCAGCATAGGCGGGGACGGTCCAGCCTGGTGAGGAGCCGAGGCGGTGGGGCGGCCAGTCGCAGAACTCCCGAGGGGTCGGACCGTTGCGTGCGCCAGGGGCCCAGAGGTCACGAGGCAGACGTGGGGTGGGACAGCCGAGCCCGGCACAGTGTGTCTCCTGTGTGGCCCATGGGTCGCCTGTGTCAGCATCAGCCCGGGGGCCTCTCCATCAGGAGCCTCCTGGCCCCTTCTTTGAGCTCTGTATTGGTTCAGTCTCTGGGACCAGGCTTGGGAAGATGCGCTTTTGAAAGTGCCTTAAGAATTCTCCCAAGTGCAGGAAAGAACACGGCGTTCTCTTGTGTCCATGCTGCCCTCGTGCTGACGTGTGCAGCCTCCTAAGAGCTTTGGCTCTTTTTAAGTGTAGTTTACGCTAAGTGTGTTACACATTTGTACACATCCAAGTTCCGAAGTGACACAGAGTCAACCAAAGGGGTCCTTCTGTTTCCATGTCCCGGCCACCTCTTGTCCACCCCGGAGGCATCTGATGTTAGTATTTTTTTAGTTTCCTGGACGTGTTTAGTATCTGCAAATAAGACGTTCCAGGTAGAGTCGCAGCCTTCAGGTACCCCTGCCCCGTTTTACCCTTTTCCATCTCTAGAGCGAACTGGCTCCAGGAAGTTTATCATTTTCCTTCTTTGATGGCCTGTGTTTGTAGCCGTGAATAACCCAGAGCATTGATCTGCATGTTTTTAACCTCACAGAAGTGGTGTCCTGCTCTTCGTCTCGTTTCTAACTTGCTTTTTCAAAACGTTTAAAAAATGTCTTTCTGGAGAGTCATACAGCTTCGGAAAGGTACACCTGTTGTAAGTGTGCGGCTTGATGGAGTTTCACACGCTCAACGTCCCCTACCCCGTGCCCGAACCTGTGCCCAGGTGGGAGGGTGGGGGTCCCACGTTACCTTCTCCTGGGGGAAGAGAAGGGCCCCGGATCTTTGCGGTTCGTGGTTTCCCAACAGACTTCCTTGCCCACGCCGCCCCCGGCCCGCGGCACATCTCCACAGGTCAGTGTGCGTCTTGCTGACTGTCCGGGATTCCACTGGCCTGTCGGTCCCTACAGCGATCCCACAGTCTTCACTAAGTCCGGGTTCCCCCGTAGAGTAACCCCCCGCCTTACTCTCCAGCGTCTTCTTGGTTATTCTTGGCATCGCTCTTTCAAATTTAGAAAGTGCATATAGGGATCAATTAGGAGTCTTTTCAACAAATTTCTTCCTAAGGTTTTTCTTATTTACTTGAGAGAGAGAGAGAGCGCATGAGAGGGAGGAGGGTCAGAGGGGGAAGCAGACTCCCCACCGAGCAGAGAGCCTGATGCGGGACTCGATCCCAGGACCTTGGGATCCTGACCTGAGCTGAAGGCAGATGCTTAATCAACTGAGCCACCCATGCGCCCCTTAAAGAATTTATTTTAATAAAAAGTTACATAAAGAAAAAAAGGAACTTATTTATTTGAAATAACACGTAAGTTAATTTAAAATGTTCATAAGAGTAATGCGTGCACATGGTTAAAAAAAAACCCCGGTAGCTGAGAAAGGCTTCGGGCAAGCACTCTGGCTCGTTCTGACGCACACCAGGCCGTGGGAGCCCCAGGGGAGAGTGGAGAGCGGAGAGCCGGCGTCCGTCCGCAAACCGGGCTTCGGGCGCTCGCCCCCGTTCCTAGTGGTGCCGGCTCGGGGCCTTCCCTTCCTGAGACTTAGCTTCCCCGTCTGCGGGCTGGAGGCAACGTAGTAGAGCAAAGGTTCTCGATCTTTGGGGCCTTGGACCACCTTAGACGCTTAAGAACCGCTGGCAACCCAAAGAGCTTCTGTTTCTGTGGATTAGAGCTGTCCCTCTTCCCTGCATCTGAATTACAGCTGGGAAACGCAAGGAAGGTGTAGTAATTGGTTTTAAGAGTCTCATGCTCTACCGACTGAGCTAGCCGGGCAGCTAGTAATTGGTTTTAAAATAAGAGGAAATCCGTTGGGGCGCCTGGGTGGCTCAGTGGGTTAAGCCGCTGCCTTCGGCTCAGGTCATGATCTCAGGGTCCTGGGATCGAGTCCCGCATCGGGCTCTCTGCTCAGCAGGGAACCTGCTTCCTCCTCTCTCCCTCTCTCTACCTGCCTCTTTAATCTACTTGTGATCTCTCTCTGTCAAATAAATAAATAAAATCTTTAAAAAAAAAAAAAAAAAAAAAAAAAAAGAGGAAATCCGCTACACGTTAACATAAACGGCATAATCTTCTAAAAAAATAACTTCGTTTTCCTAAACAGCACGTGAGCGGAGCATGGCCTTGCTTTAACGTTTGCCGACGTCTTTAAGGTCTGGCTTTACCGCCGGCCCGCTGGACTCCCAGCTAGGCTTCAGCATTCAGGCTCTTGCAATGTCCCATGTCACGGAGCCTCTGGAAAAGGCCACTGAGCAGTCAGGAAGACAACAAAAGGGAAGCAAAGCAAACCATGCCCCAGAACTATACAAAGCCGTGCGTGGGCCCCAGGACCACACTTGGAGAGCTGGTGTACCGGAGGGCTGCTGCCTCCGTTAGAGTAAATGTGCCAGGCGCAGGGCGGGTGCTCCGGAAATGGCGCTGTTACTGCTGGAGGGAGCTTGGAAAGGGGTTCGGTCCCTAGAGCGTACCGGAACCCAGCCATGGTGGGCGCAGGGCACCAGGACAGGACGGCGGGAGCAGGGACAGAGCCTCGGGGTCGTGCGTGGGCCTGGGCCCGTTGTCAGCAGGCGTCTGGTCAGACCGAGGAGGCATGGCTCAGGGCTGGGGTCCTGGTGAGCTCTGCTCCCCGTGACCCACTTTGAATAAGCAGGAAGCCCCACGGTGAGGAGGGCCTGACATTGCTCAGTGCCTCCTGCTTAGGTGCGGCCCACCCAGACCCTCCAGAGAGGGAGCCTGAGCAGGGGCATAGGGGGCATAGGGTGCAGACACCCCCGCACAGGGCTCTTTCCCGGGTGCAGTGGACCCGGAGGGAAGGACTTCCGGGGCTGCCTCAGGCAGCGCACCGTCTGATGGGGAGCAGACCCCCGGGGCGGTGGTACAGCGGGGAGCCTGGTGCCGAGGGCCTGTTGAGCTGAAGGAGGCCGAGGAGGAGGAAGCGGTGTGGGAAGCAGCGGGGGGGCAGGGTGAGCTCAGCCAGAGATGGGCTTGTGGCCCTCGGGGGATGGAAAGCCACTTAGGGGCCCCGATGGAGGGGGTCGGATTCTGGGGAGTGGGTGCTAGAGCAAGATGGCTGGAAAAGGGGAAGCCTGGAGGCCGATCTGGGCTGCGCTGGGGCAGCTTCCCTCAAGCCAACAGTTATGTCAGGGGAAGGTACAAAGAGGAGCCTGTCTCTGCCCCTTGAGAGCTAAGGAAGACAGATACGTTGTCACGCAATGGGAAGGGTGTGTGTGGAGTCCCACGGGGCGCAGAGGAGACTCGAAACCAAATGTTTAGAGCCACTGGGAGGGGCGGCAAGTTTCCAGTTATCTGTTGTGACCCGGTCGCCAGCACTGGCCAGCTCCTGCCCTGCAGGATGAGGGGGTAGCGGCCCATTGTGAGCTGCTCTCGGGGGTCTCAGGCCCCTGACCCTTTTCCAGGGAGGGGAGGCTGTTAGGTGAGAGGGCGCAGAGGGCCTGGCCCTAACCCCTGGTTTGTTTCAGTCCTTAACCCAGAACCTTTCCCTCCTCCCAGTTTGGCAACAATCCCTTCTCTTCCCTGGCCGGGAACTCCGACAGCTCGTCCTCCCAGCCTCTGCGGACTGAGAACCGAGAACCCCTCCCTAACCCCTGGAGCCCCTCACCCCCCACCTCCCAGGCCCCCGGGTCCGGGGGGGAGGGCACCGGAGGACCGGGGACCAGCCAGGTGCACCCGACAGTCTCGAACCCCTTTGGGATCAATGCGGCTAGCCTGGGGTCAGGTATGTGCTGGGGGGAAGGAGTTTAGTGGGCTCATCAGGGTGGTCCCTCTGCCCCAGGACTCTGGGGCTCACACTGCCCCAGAATATGAAGACAGGTGAGACTGTATTGAAGCCACGGAGGGGGCTCTGCAGCTCAGAGGACGTGGGGTCGTGTGGGCTATGTCTCCTGTCCCTGGGAGCAGCCTGAGTGATGGCTCACCTCCTAAGTTCTTACAGCCCCTGCTGGAGCTGTCCAGCGTCAGTGGGTCGGACTGGGGAGGAGCTTGCGGGGGAGGACTCAGGGCACACGTGGTGCAGGCAGGTGTGAGGCTCAGGGAGAGGGATGTGCAGAGCCGCATGGAAGGGGGGGTTACGCACTGTACAACCATTGGGGATGCCCCATGTATCGGACTATATGAGAACAGGGGTATCTTTGGTAGATGCCCTGATTTCTCTGTGCCCTGGGCCGGGGGCGGGCAGGTACCTTGATCTGAAAGTCCCTTTCCCTCTGTGTGCTTTAGCTCCCTTGTTTGTAAAATCAGGGATTTGAACCTGATCCATTGCTTTAAAATTGTACTCCAGTCCTGGGGTGCCTGGGCCAACCCCGGGAGAAGGAAGGACCGAGTGGGAGGGGCTCCAGCCATCCTGCCGGGCTCTGAGCAGACCGTTGGCCTACTTGGTTTTGGAGTGAGATCTGGTTTGAGGAAAGGCTTCTGGCACTCAGACAAGCCTGCAAACCGCGAATCTAGGTGGCCTCTGTCAGACCCTTTCCAACCCTGACGTAGAGCCTGGGGCAGGAGCAGTCGGCGGGGAGCATGAATGAGAGAGATCCAGTTTCCAGCCGGGAGGAGGGACCCGCGCCCCTGTACTTGGGGGCCCGTGTTAGCGCTGCCCCCTGAGCCGCGCAACCGGGCAGCATTACCGGGAGGGAGATGGAAGGGCGGCACCGGTTTCCATCCGGACCCCTTCTCTCCTGTCGCGTTGTTTTCCTCTGTGTGCCAGGGGTGTTCAACAGCCCAGAGATGCAGGCTCTGCTCCAGCAGATCTCTGAGAACCCCCAGCTGATGCAGAACGTGATCTCGGCTCCCTACATGCGTGCCATGATGCAGACGCTGGCCCAGAACCCCGATTTCGCTGCTCAGGTATGCAGCTGCCCTGAGGGGTCGCCGGGGGCAGTGGCTCTCGCTGGGCAGCTCGGTCCAGAGTCGGCCGCGGGGCGTGGGTCTCAGGCCCACACGGAACCTCCCGGTTTCTTGGCTCGCCAGCGCTCTCGGCAGCAGCTCCTCCCTCCCGGAGCTGTGCAGGCTCGGGGAGTTCTTAGAAGTGCCCAGAAGGGGCATGGCGCAGTGAGCACCACCAACTTGCGGACGCTGCCATCAGCGCCCAGCGTGGGGCTGAGCGCCTGGGCTCGCCGCCCGGAGTGTGCCTCTGGGGTACGCTGAGACCCGCACTTGCCACAGGGGTCAGACTGCGGGGGGAGACGGGGCTGTGGGGGCTCTCTGGGCGGACGGGCCCGGCCTCCCTGCTGCCTTCACCCCTGCAGATGATGGTGAATGTGCCGCTCTTTGCGGGGAACCCCCAGCTCCAGGAGCAGCTCCGCCTGCAGCTCCCCGTCTTCCTCCAGCAGGTGAGTGAGGCCCAGAGCGCGGGCCTGGAGGGCGGGGCAGAGCTCTGGCCTCGGCGCGCAGGTGGCCTCCACGTCCATCAGGCCACCTCCCACGGCCTTCCCGTGCCTGTTTCCCACCAGATGCAGAACCCGGAGTCCCTGTCTGTCCTCACCAACCCCCGCGCCATGCAGGCCCTGCTGCAGATCCAGCAGGGCCTGCAGACCTTGCAGACCGAGGCCCCTGGGCTGGTACCCAGGTAAGGGGGCACCCTGGGGAGGGGGGCAGCAAGGTTCGGGCTCCTCCTCGCTTCCCCCTCCCCTGGCGCGCCTCGCAGCCACCGTGGTCTGCTCTCCCGTCCCCGCCTCTTCCCTCTGGACCTCACGTGCCTGTCCCCGTCCCAGAGGCTGCCTCCCACCTCTTGGTCTCTCCTGCCTGCAGCCTTGGCTCCTTCGGGATGTCCCGGACCCCAGCCCCCCCAGCAGGCAGCAACACCGGGTCCGCACCCGAGGCCCCCACCTCTTCGGCCGCGCCCCCTGCCACCTCTTCTCCAGCGGGGGCCCCCAGCGCTCAGCGGCATCTCGTGCAGCAGATGGTCCAGCTCTTGGCTGGGGGAGGGGGCTCGCAGGTAGGGGCAGTGGGCCGCACGGGGGGCGGGGCGGCGGGAAGGAGGCTGTGGAGGATTTGCAGTCAGCCGGCAGCCCTCAGGCTCTGGTCGGCCACCCGCTGGCCTCCGATGGGTTGCTGCCTTCCCCGTGTTCAGTTCCTACTGCCATGACTTGCGGCTGAGACTAGTGACTGTCCCTCCGGGCTGCCACACACCGTTCCGAGCACCTTCTGCGGGAGGGCGTGTTTGCTCCGTGTCAGGAAGCTGCTCTCCCAGTCACGAGAGAGAAACGGGCCCAGAGAGGCCAGGTGGCTAGCTCAGAGTCACACAGCCAGTCAGTCGGTGACGGAGCCGAGATTCCGCCCGAGGCACGCCGGTTCCGGGCGTGAGCGCCAACCGCGGTGGTGTCCCAGCACCGGCGCGGCCGTCGGGGGCTCTCGGGGAGCGCAGCCACCTCCAGCGCCGGGGCCAGGGAGGAAGCTTCTGGGGGACAAGGTCGCGAGAGCCCTGGGGCGCCAAGTCAAGGCCCGGGCATCGGCTGGGGAGTCGGGTTGACCCTGGGTGAGGCCCTTCTTTTTCTGGCCTCCGTGCCTCCCCTGGGAGAAGCCCTTCAGCAGAACCGCCCGCGAGCCCAGCTCCGTAGCAGGCTCTTGCTGCAGAGCCCGCGGGAGGCCGGTGCCCAGAGTCCCCGGGGCCCGGCCTGCGGCGGGGGACGGCACAGAACACCGCCAAGGTTCTCGCATGTTTCCCGTGGGGGTGCCGTCGTCCGTCAGAGGCCGGTGGGCTCCCAGGTCAAGATCCAGGCTCCTCCCGCCTCCGTGTCCTGCAGGGAAGCACTTCCGGATGTTGACAGGAGGTCCACAGTGAAAAGCCTTCGCTTTTGTAAATACATGTATTTGTCGATTGGCTGAGCAAGACCCAACGGGTTCTTTCTTACCCGGACCCTTCTCCGGCCTCTTCCCTGGCTCCGTGTGGACGCGGCCGGGGTTGGCTGCGTTTGGCTTCCAGAACCCCGCGAACGTGTCCCGAGCACTGAGGGGAAGCGGTCAGGAACGTGGGCTGATGAGTTGGACGTGAGACACGCCCCACCTTCTATCCCATGGTCATTCAGTGGCCTGGGGTGCGGGCTCCTTGGCCCCTGTTGGCCGATCAGCCCTCCCTGCCCACTGGTTGACCCTGAGGACATGTGAGATGACTTCTTGCTCCCCCTCCCTTGGCCCGGGGGGCGGGTCCCATGTCTCCCTCATGAGACCTGTCCCCTCCAGGTACAGACACCAGAAGTGCGGTTCCAGCAGCAGCTCGAACAGCTCAACTCCATGGGCTTCATCAACCGTGAGGCCAACCTGCAGGCCCTCATTGCCACGGGAGGGGACGTCAACGCAGCCATCGAGAGACTCCTGGGCTCGCAGCTCTCCTAACCGCGTGCCTGCGTCTCCCGCCTCTCCCCTTCCCGGGCGCCAGCCCCTGCCCTCTGTGCCTGCCGTCCCCATCTCTCCCCGTCCTCTCCAGAAAGGAGGTTGGCTTCAGGGCCGCGGGCCTGGCCCCGGAGCTCTGACGATTCTGGTTTTACTTGCACATCTATGGAGTCTTCTGTCCAGGTCCTGCAGGGCCGCGGGCCTGTTTTCACAGTGTCACGGCCCGGTCCCCGCTGCAGGGCCCTCGTGCAGCCTGCAGACGCCCCGGGGGTGGGACAGGGATGGGATCGTCTCGGGGCCTACAAGGGCTTGTACGGATGCTCGTGGGGACTCCTGCTTCCTCCGCCCCCTCCTCCCACCGGCGGCCTGACCCAAGCCGGGGTCGCAGGCTCTTGGCCTCCTCACCCCCGCCCTGGTCCCTCATCCAGGCTTTGCTGGGATGTCCCAAGAGAGGAAGCAGCCTGTCCTCCCTGTCTGAAGGGGGAGGCGACTGCCCTCTCTGTACAAGGAGCTAACAAGCCCCGGACCAGCCCCATGGAGATCCGCCGGAGGAAGGGAAGGGGGGACCGACCGAATCAACAGCTCAGAAGTTAGACTTGACGCTTGGGGCCAGAAGCCCTGCAGCCGCTCCGGGTGGGAGAGTGTGGGCTCGGGCCGGGCAGAGGGGCCTGGAGATGCTAACAGAGCCGCAGCTGGGGGAAGGGGCTCCTCCCGGCTCCCGCAGGGCCCGCCAGTGTCCCCGCGTACCGCGGGTTGGAGCCCCCCCCGAAAGATGTGAAGGGGTTGGGGTCTGTCCTAGCGGTGCGTGTGTGCGTGTAAGCGAGTTGCACAGGGCGTGTATTTTCGGTTCCGCGCTCTCTCCCACCAGAGACGTGGGCAAAAGGGCCAGTCTCGGGCGGGGACACAAACCGTCCGGAGAGCTGGGCCCCTCCCCCATGCGGGTGAGGGTCGGTGCAGGAGGCTCCCCCGACGCCCCTGCGTCCATGGCCTTGGAGTCTTCACTGTTTGCTTCCAGGCCAGAAAGTTCTGTTTGAGGAAGGAAGGGACAGGGCGGCAGTCACGCCTCTGATGTGGAATTGGACGTGGCTCTCTTGGGGCGCGGGGACGGCTCGTGCACAGCTGAGCGCACGGAAGCAGGGTCTCCTCCAGGTGGGAAAGGGTCCCAAGCAGTCCAGAGAGGATGGCTGCGTGGCTTCCCCCGCCCTCCCCAACGTCCACACTGGCCTTTGTAAATAAATGACGTGGTCTTTGATGTCACCCGTGTCTCTCCGAGTCTGTTTTCTGGGGGCGAGGAGGCTCGCTGAAAGCGGCTTGGTTCCAGGGGTTTTGCGAGGCGGGACCTGGAGGGAGTGGCCCGTGGGCTCAGTCCCCGAGGTGCTGAGCGCTGAAGGTGCGGGCAGGGCTGCCGCAGCACAGCCCATGCCCAACCCCCTCCGGGCTGAGGGAGGAGCGCAGAACTGATGTGGCAAGACGAGCGCCCCCTCACCTCAGGGACAACCGTCGAAACACTGTGCAGCCTCGCCGTCCAGACCTTCTCCACGTGACGTTCAGGGCTTCTGGTCTTGAGCTCCGAGACCAAGCGGGGCCAACTCGTCCTGCCGCTCGTGCCGACTGAGGAAAGTCGAGTGACGACAGTGTCCCATGCACGAGGTGACGGACTACGCCGCAGTGCGACGCGAGGGAGCCGCGAGCGGGAGGCCCCGCTTCCGGTAACAAGGACTAGACGTCGCTCGCCAGCACCTTAACTACACAGTTGTTGTTTTTTTAAAGATTTTTAAATTCATTTGACAGAGCAAGAGACCACAAGCAGGGGGAGGAGAGGGGGGAGAAGCAGGATCCCTGCTGAGCAGGGAGCCCAATGCCGGGCTCGATCCCGGGACCCTGAGATCATGACCTGAGCCGAGGGCAGACGCTTAGCGACGGAGCCACCCAGGCGCCGCTCACTACAAGTTTTAAGAGCTGGGTGAAAAAATACTGAAAAAGCGTCAAAGGGCCAACAAGAACAGGTGGGGGGCACAGCGGGGAGGGAAGGCCACTTCCCCGCCTCAGACCCTGCAGCTTCTGCCCATGGGGAAAACGACTGAGGGGCTGAGCTGTGTTTCGAGAGCCTGGAAGGAGCCGGGGGAACAGAAGGCCGGCGTCTCCAGATGTGTGGTAGAAGCAGCAGAAATCTCCAGAACGTACTGTCAACCGTGTAAAAGTGAATAACGCTCCAATGAGGACAAGGCGCTGCCCGTGAGACCAAGCAGGAACGAGGGACAATGGATGGACCCACGGCGACTCCGTCGGCTGGAATTACAGACAAGAGCACCTGCTTAGTGTTTCAAGATGAAGACCCAACTTGGAAGTTTCGGCGAGACTGGAAGCTACCAAACCAGACACATCCCGGTGGCAGAAGGACCAAGTGGAGAGGTGAGCAGGGGCGTGGAAGCCACGCGAGCAGGGCGTCCGTGGGTGGGCGTGCTGGCTGATGTTGCGCGGCTGCGCCGGGCACTGGTGCCGACGGCCAGGCTACGAGGATGGGCATGGGCTCCGCTGCACGTCCAGGTCACATCACAGGGACAGAACGGATGAAAACCACAATTCACAGATTCAGGAAACCCAGCGAGTTACAACAGAATCGTGATCTTGCAAAGAGGTCAGAAGCCGAGAGAGAACGAGGGCCGACGAGCCCGAGAGGGGCTGGGCCCAGCATTGCCGTGTCCACAGCCACATGGGAGCCCGGTGGGTGGACCGGCCGCCTCCTGTGCCTCAACAAGATTTTTTTTTTTAAAGATTTTTATTTATTTGACAGACAGAGATCACAAGTAGGCAGAGAGGCAGGCAGAGAGAGGGAGAAGCAGGCTCCCTGCTGAGCAGAGAGCCCAATGCGGGGCTCCATCCCAGGACCCTGGGATCATGACCTGAGCTGAAGGCCAACGCTTCACTACTGGTTGGGGCCCCCAGGCGCCCCGAGGATGGATGTTTTCTTGCTCAGCAGACGGAAGCACAATGTGTTCCTGCCAAACGACTGGAGGGAGAAAATAAAGGGAGGGCTGTGAGGCAGGACAAGAAATCCGGGAGCTTTCCCAGGACGGCGGAGCCATCGCGCACGGCCCTGCCCTGCTGGGTACGTGACACCTCCTGCGCGTTTACCAAGACCCATAGGATACGCAACCGAGAAACACGTCATCTAGGAGGTCAGGGGACCCCAGGACCCAGGACGGGATGAGGAATGTAACCAGAGGCTCAAACCGTGTCATGAATGAAACCAGCTCCTGAGGAGGGGAGGAGCTGCGGACCCAGGAACTCAGAAATGAGCGGCATCTGTGAAAACAACGGCAAGGAAGCCTAGCCCTGGGCTCCGGCCGGTACGCATCCCGCGGATGTCTTGTTAACAAGCCCGGTCTAGCCCGCTGGGATAGACCTGAGTAAATGCCGGATCCCCGGAGCGCACAGTACTCCCCGGGGGAGCGGGAGTCTACAGACAAGCGAGGGGCTGAGGCTAGAAGGACCCGAGTCATCATGGGCTAGAGGTGAGACACCAGCGTGAGCTCATGTTTAGCTTAATGCAGCCGCAGAGGGAAACACCCGGGAGCGTGAGTTGGCACCGCCTGCGTCCTGGCTCTCCGTGGCGAGGGGCCGAGGAGGTGTGACCGTGGGGGCGTCTTGGGCACCTGGCGGCCAGGCCTTGGTCTCGGACGCCACCCTCCAGGGAAGACCCCGGGTGTCCTGGAGGAACGGCCGATGCCGGGACAGGACAGCTGCTAGGTGAGTGGGGAGCACGCCAGGGGTCCGGTAGACCCATACCGACCGGGGCGTGGCAGAGGACACGGGAGCCCCTGGAAGGCCTCCCAGGGGCGGCCTAGAATGGAAACCCAGAGTGGAAAGTACATGCCCATGAATATACTGATGCACACCAGTAATGGACTAAAAAATAGGTGAAAAGAGACAAATGCGTGCAGAAAAATTCCCAACAGCTTATGTCAATATTCGGCCTAAAGGAGGTCGACCATATCTGCCCGCTCCTCGGGTGTGGGCTGTACAGGCCTCCCTCCAAAGCAGGGAAAGGACGCGGCCGGGTGACTTTAGAGAGGGGACACGACCTCAGCCCGGGGTGGAGGTCCACGAGAAGTCAGGCTGACGGCAGGTACTCATGGCAGGAGGCGATAAAAACAGCATTTGACCTCTGTTCTCTTCTCCCCCAAAACTCATGACTCCCGTCTGATGACCAGGAAAACACCGTGCGTGTCCCGGCTGCGTCCTCCTCAGAACCGTCAGGGTCATGGGAAACAAGCAGAGTCTGGGGAACTGTCACGGTCATGAGGAGCCTAAGGAGATGTGACCATCAAATGTGACGGAGCATCCGGGATGGGAGCCCCAGAAAAGACATTAGCTAAAAACCGGAGAAACCCGAAGGAAGTGCGGACGTTGGTTAGTACCAGGGCGTGAGCCACGCAGCCGCCGCAACACGAGCCACAGTAAAGGCTTACCGTGAGTGGGGGGAACCGGGCCCGGGGTCTGTAGGAAACTCTTCTCTGTAAGGGTTTTACAAATCTAAAATTTTTCACAATAAAAAGTTTAGTTAAGATGAGAGAGGGGGCGCCTGGGCGGCTCAGTGGGTTAAGCCTCTGCCTTCAGCTCAGATCATGATCCCAGCATCCTGGGATCAAGCCCCATATCGGGTTCCCTGCTCGGCGGGAAGCTTGCTTCTCCCTCTCCCACTCCCCCTGCTTGTGTTCCCTCTTTCGCTGTGTCTCTCTCTGTCAAATAAATAAATAAAATCTTAAAAACAAAAAAACAAGCAAACAAAAAAACAGCAGCAGCAAGTGCTGGTGAATATGTGATGAGACTGGACGTCGGCACTGTTGGTGAAAATGGGAAGTGGTAGGGCAGCTGTGGAAAACGGGGTTGCGGCAGTGTCTCAAAACACGAAAAACGGGCCAAGCACATGGCTCAAATTCCACTTCTGCGTCTAAGCTCAAACGAATGGAAAGCGGGGTCTTGAAGAGACGTTCGTACACCCGTGTTCGTAGCAGGATTATTCCCAAGAGCTAAAACGTGAAGCCAGCCAGCTGTCTGCTGATTGGGTGACAGGAGCCGCAGAGTGCGGCAAAGGTCGCCACAGGACTGTCGCTCGGGCCTGAGGAGGGACATTCTAGCTTCACTGCGACAGGCACGAGCATTGAGGACATCACAGCGCCTGAAATAATCGGTCACCATCAGGACAAGCCCGAGCAACGCAGAAGGCCCTTCGCGTCGCCAGCCCCGCAGAGACAGAGAGCAGGGGTGGCCGCAGGGCGGGGGCAGGAGCAACTGAGGGACCCGGCTCTGCGGGACAAAGTTTCAGACCTGTGTGGTGACGGGTTCTGGAGGCCGACGGTGGCTGTGGTCATCCAACGGTGGGAGCGTGTTCGGTACCCCTGACACGAGCCCTTAACGTGGGTGACATGGTGGATGTCCAGTCGCGTATCTTACCACAATGAAAAAGGATTTAATTAATGAAATAGAAAACACAACAAAGGGGCGCCTGGGTGGCTCAGTGGGTTAAGCCTCTGCCTTCCACTCAGGTCATGATCTCAGGGTCCTGGGATTGAGCCCCACATCTGGTTCTCTGCTCAGCAGGGAGCCTGCTTCCCTCTCTCTCTCTCTCTCTGCCTGTCTCTCTGCCTACTTGTGATCTCTGTCAAATGAATAAATAAAATCTTTTTAAAAAAAAAGAAAAGAAAAGAAAACACAACAAAGCCAACAGGGTGGGGAGGGATAACAAAAGAATAAGCTGTATGATTTCACATATATAAAAATCTAAAATGGGCAAAATTAAACTTTACTTTTTAAAAAAGATTTTTATTTATTTATTTATTTATTGAGAGCCAGTGAGTGAGCAGGGAGGGGCAGAGGGAGAGGGAGAGAGAATCTCAAGCCAAACTCCCTGCTGAGTGCAAGGCTCTCCATCCCAGGACCCTGGGATTGTGACCTGAGCCACCCAGGTGTCCCTGTTTTTATTTTTGTGCACGCTGCTGCAATACACTTTTTAAAAGTTTTATTTATTTGACAGAGTGAGAGAGAGCACACAAGCAGGGGCAGAGGGAGAGGGAGAAGTAGGCTCCCCGCTGAGCAGGGAGCCCGATGCGGGGCTTGATCCCAGGACCCTGAGACCATGACCTGAGCCGAAGGCAGAGGCTTACCCCGCTGAGCCCCCCGGGCGTCCCTGTAATACACTCTTCAAGCACACATGGAGAATTCACAAAAATTAAATATGCCCGGGAAATGGGACGAACGTCAGTGAATTCTAGGAGCTGCTATGATAGCCCTGCTTGGAGCCCTGTGCCCTGCACCCAAGCCCAGCTCCTCTGGGGGCGGGGATGGCGGGGGGGGGGGACTTGCCAACCGCTCACAGCAGGGACCTCCATGACAGGGGCTGCCCAGCTGCGGAAGGCACCCACCCCCCACCCCGGGCGGCTCCCGGTGATTATGGGCCACCGAGTTTGTGCAGCAACCGCTGCATCCGCTGCATCCGCTGCCTCCGAGCCCCCGGAAGGGGCCGAGGCCACAGCCCACTCAGCCTTCTTCCCAGCTGGTCCCGTGTCCTCACCGCCCTTCCCCGCACAGCCCTCAGCCTCAGCAACCTGCGGGAGCCCCAGCTAGGACGGCTGCCTGTCTGCACTCGGCCCGCCGGCTGCCCTCCCAGCCAGCCGCGGGCGAGGCAGGGGCAGGAAGGAGGTCCTGGAGGGCGAGGCCCCTCTGTCCTTCACTGAGGCGGGAGGCCAGGGGGGTTTCCTGGCAGGTGAGGCGGGCCAGCAGCCTTTGTTCCCATCTCACCTTTTGCTAAGTGAGGAGCCCACAAGCTTTGATTTGAGCTGACGGTCTGGGCCAGAGCCGAGCTCTGGAGGGGGTGGGGGGCTGAAGAACAACCCTCCCAGGCCTTGCCCTTCACGGTTTCCCTTTTCCAAGCCGCAGCCCCCCCAGCAAGGCCTCGCCCTAGAGACGGAAATTCCGATGCAGCTGGAAAGGGTGCTCAAGGGTCCCGAGAGACGAGGGATGGGAGGAGGAAAGTGGGTGCGTGTCCCCCCAGATCAACCCACGCACCATCCAATCTGTCCATCCGAGACAAACCTGCAGTCAAGGGGCTGGGACCTGCCATCCTCAAACATAAACTGGGCTTTATTTACAAAGGACTGCCCGCTGGGGCTCCCGGATCCAGGCCGGGACTCTCCCGGGTGCAGCCCCAGCGAGGCCTAGCCGTCGGGCCGGGGGGCCCCGGACCCCGACCCCGGGCCCAGCCCGCGCGCGCAGCAGCAGCCGCACAGACAGCGGTGCAAGCCGGCCAGGTTCCAGCGGGAGGCCGGGCTCTGGGGCGCGAGGCTGCCGGCGCTGCTCCCCGGGGTGCTGGGGCTGGGGCGCTCCTTCGGCCGCCGCCTCCGGGACCGCCGAGGCGGGGGGCCCCTGTTGGCCTCGTCCTCCTCCTGCTCATCCTTCTCCCCCTTGTGCTTCCTCAGGCTCCGCTTCTGCCTCCGGGCCCGCGCCAGGCCGGGCTCTTCTTCCTTGGGGAATCCGAGAGTGAGGCGTGACCCATCCCGCCACCCACGGGGCCTCGGTGTCTGAGGGGGCAAGTGAGGCAGAGAAGGACCGAGGTCGGAGGGGAGGTCAGCGAAGCCTGCCCTTCCCCCTTGGGGACCGCGGGCAAGTCCCCAGACAGCCCTGCCCGGGCGCTCAGCCTTCCGTGGATGGCAGCGGGCGCCAGGGTGTTCCTTCGAGGCTCCTGACACAGATCAGATGCTGCGGTTAAACAAGACTCATTCTGTGAGGCAGATCCTGCCCCCCAAGAGGTCCCCTCTGGAAATCTGGCTGCTCCTGATTCAGGGGACGGATATATCACTGTGATCGGGGGATGGATATGTCCCCGTGATTGTGATGGTTTCCGAGTACTCGTACCTTCCACCCGGCAAACCTGCGCTTCAGAAAGGAGCAACTTGCGGGTCAGCGACCGCGGCCCCCGACGGAGCGGCCTCAGCCCACAGGCCGCTAAGTCCCTCCAGCAGCCGGTTTCCTGCCCAGAAATGTTGCGAGGAAGCCCCGGAGGAGGGGTGAAAAGGGGATCCGGGACTGAAGCAGTTGTGGGGGAGGCCCTGGGGTCAGACACCCGGCTAGGCACCGAGCATCTCCGCTTCTGACCCATGTCATCTTGGGAGAGTTTTGTCCCTTGCCGGTGCCTCAGTTTCTTTATCTGAAAAATCGGGACAATGACAGCATCTACCCAGGTGGCGTGTGTAAGCTTTCCATTCCTGTTGGCCTTTTATTCTGGAAGCAGTCATTTGAGCCAGGCTTAGTGAGCGCGTGGGCTGGAAGGATGCGGAGCAGCTCGGGAAGGTGGCCGCAGGACGTTGCCCGGGCGGTGGCGGACACGGGCTGTGGGCCCCCAGGGGAGGCGGGCTCCGGGGAAGCCACTCACGCTGCTCAGCTCCCGGCTCCCTTGGTAGCCGAGGTCATCCGTGAAGCTGTGGACGGACGTTGAGGAGCCCGCACAGGACTTGAAGGAGGGATCTCCCGGCCCTGGGGCTCCCCTAGCTTCTTTGGTCCCCTGAGGGAGAGGAGGGGTCAGGGGGTGCCGCCCACACTGAGCAGGACCCTGCCTTGCCCCTGCCTGGGCCCCAGCCGGCCCCTGACCTCGAGGGTGGAAGATGAGGGCGTGTTCTCTTTCTTCCTCATGATCGTGAAGTCCTGGGAGCGCGAATGCGGAGAGTCGGCGTGTCCCCTGCCTGCCCGTCGCACACTCAACAGTTCTAGTCTCCATGTCCTCACAGAACTGGTTGTCACAGCAACAGGAGGGCGGATGCCCAGGGCCAGGGTTCCGGGGGTGGGGGCCGCTCTGAGGGGCCGAGAGGCACGCGCGCCCGTGCGCACACACACTCCTGCTTCGCTTCTCGCAGGAGGAGGCTGGAAATGCTCGCTCCCCGGCCCTGACCCACCAGGGCCAGCGGAAGGAAGACTGGGCTTAACTGCAGACCGCGGCCCGGTTCCGAAAGTGGCGCTGACCCTCCAAGGGCTTCAAGACGAGGCTGATGCAGCCGAGAACTTCAGGGGCCGGGTCTGTCTGAGATAGTCAAGGGACCCAAGGACTTAGAAGGGCCCCTGCGACGTCTGTGCCAAGAGCCCGAGCCTCCTCTCCCTTTCTCCTCTCCTCAACCGCGACGCTGCGATATGTAACCCTTCGCAGGACCTTAGGGTCCCTTTGAAAGTTCCTGGAGGGCGTTTGGGAGAAAACTGAATATGGGCTCTGCAGCACAAAATCATAGATTATGTCAGCGTCAAACTTTGTGGGTGCAGTAATGTTGTTGTAATTCCGGGAGGAAATCTTGTTTTTGGCTCTGGGATGTGCCCAGGCAGGGGGGCCTAAGGCAACCTTCAAGATTTCTGCTCATCCCGGTGCCAGCCCAGTCTGCAGATCTGAGGAATGCTCTCAAGTAGCGAGGAAGGAGTGATGGGCTTGGAGAGGCCAACCCAGTCCCCCGGGACGCAGGGCGGGGGGAGTAGAGGGACGGGAAGGGGGGAAAGGGCCTATGCCAGGGAGCCTGGGATAGGGCTGAGGGGCTGTGGCTAGGCTCAGAGGGAACCTGTAGTCTGAGAACACACAGGATCAATGTCTTAATGGATGCCAGAAAGGAAAAGTTTTGATAACCAGGGGGCACCTGGGTGGGTCACTCAGTTAAGAGACCGACTCTTGATTTCGGCTCGGGACATGATCTCAGAGTGGTGAGATCGAGCCCCACATCAGGCCCCACGCTCGGCACAGAGTCTGCTTGAGTTTCTCTCCTTTTTCCTCTGCCCTTCCTCTTTCTCTCTCCCTCTAAAATAAATTTATTTGGCTCAGTTCGATAAGTGTCTGCCTTCAGCTCAGGTAATGATCTCAGGGTCCCGGGATCGAGTCCCGCATTGAGCTCCCTGCTCAGTGGAGAGCCTGTTTGTCTCTCTGCCTCTGCTCCCTCTGCTTGTGCTCTCTCTCTGTTAAATAAATAAATAAAATCCTTTAAAAAATAAAACACTAGATGGCAAAGAAAGGTATACTTTTAAAAAATAAAATAAATAAATAAAATCTTTAAAATATACTCTTCTGATGATTCCTAAGGACTTCCCATAGCTAAGAGAGAGAGAGAAAAAAAGTACTGATCACGAATCACCATGCGTCTGGCATGTCAGGAGTCCTCCCGAAAAGTAGAGATCGCTCTGGAGACAGTGACCAGGAGGGCATGCATTAGTAGAGATCAAGTCGTTGCTGGTCTGTGGAGAAAGGGCTGGACACAGAAATGCAGCCTGGTTCCAGAAGAATGAAACAGCTGCCGGCAGTTCCTGGGCATCGAAATTTGCATCCAGAATTTAGACTCACTGTTTCAGTATTTGATTTTTTTCACTGAGAATATAAGCCTGAGTTATTTGTGTAAAATAACACGAGGTCATTGCATGATTCCACTGACAGGAAGTACCTAAAGTAATCAAATTCATAGAAACAGGAAGTAGAGTAGTGGTTGCCAGGGCTGGGGCAGGAGACAGGAACGGGCATTACTACTTGGTGGGTTTGGAGTTTCGGTTCACGAAGTTGAGAACTTTCTGGAAAGAGAAAACTTTCTGGAGAGAGATGGTGACGATGCTTGACAACGAACAATGTGGACGTCCCTCATGCTACTGAACTCCATCCTCTAACTGGTTAAACAGCAAATCCCACGTTCGATATATATTTCCCGCCAAAAAAAAAAAACTCTAAAAAAAGTTACAACATTGCTGTCATCCTGTGATTCTGGATGCTTCTTCTTCTTCTTTTTTTAAAGATTTTATTTATTTATTTGACAGAGAGAGATCACAAGTAGGCAGAGAGGCAGGCAGAGAGAGAGGAGGAAGCAGGCTCCCCACTGAGCAGAGAGGCCGATACAGGGCTCAATCCCAGGACCCTGGGATCATGACCTGAGCCGAAGGCAGAGGCTTTAACCCACGGAGCCTCCCAGGCGCCCCTCTGATGCTGCTTGAAGAGCTGCGCGGCTCCGAGTTAACCCATGGAGCACTTACGGAGCGCCCCGTCCGCCTCGCTTGTGCCCATCAGAGCCGCCTCCATCTGGCAGCGAGGCTCTTTCCGGGTGCCTGTCAGGCCGCCAGCCAAAAAACAGTTGGCCATTTCCTTCTCAGCTTAGCCACCCATGATCTCGGTTTCTTTCTTGTTCCCGATCCCGAAAGAGAGGTCGGTGGGCAGCGTGGGCTCCACCTTGACCATCGAGGGGAACAGGGCGGGAAGGCAGCAAGCCGCGCACACGGGCCCCACACGCCTGGCCTTCTGGCACACGGCTCCCTGCACGCCTAACAAGGTTCTACCCAATCTCTCGGTCTGTGGTTCCTCTGAGGTGGCAGGAAGCAACCGTATTTGTTTGGGAGTCTTTCAGCAGAAACATTTCCATTACGATTGGTTGTGAAACCTCTCCTCTAGCCGGAGCAGGTTCTAAGAAGGAGAACATAGACAGAGATGGTGTGTCTTCACCAGCCCCGGCCTCCGAGGCTCTCCGATCCGCACGGGTGTGGCAGGGTGCCGGGGGTGAACTGGTCTCTTAGCCCAGCACTTTCCAAGGTTTTCTCTGGTTCTAGAGAAATAAAGGAAAAAGACTTCTATAATTCCAAGCAGCCTCACTTGGATATAGATCCCTTTAGTGAACCGTGTTTGCCACTGTCGGTGGGGGCAGAGGTGACATGTTCTGTCCTAACTCTGGTATCTATTTCTTTCCCGAATGTCCACAGTCCACATGTGGGCCCAAAGCACCAAGAGGCAGAATTTCACAGGCAGGATGAACTGCGTGTTTTAGAAAACATTATAATTAAAATGAAGAATCCTTATTTAGGGAAAAGACGCAATGAAGAGAATGTGAAGGTAGACCAGGCCTTGGAAGCCCCATACTAAACTTTTTTAGACACAGTACAGGGGTGCCTGGGGGGCTCAGTGGGTTAAGATCAGGTCATGATCTCAGGGTCCTAGGATCGAACCCCACATAGGGCTGTCTGCTCAGTGGGGAGCCTGCTTCCCCCTCTCTCTCTCCCTGCCTCTCTACTTGTGATCTCTCTCTGTCAAATAAAATCTTAAAAAAAACCCACTCAGGGCAGTGTAATGAATCTGTTTACCTGTCCCCCATCCCTGGCAGCCCCCCACCATTTCAAGATGCAGGTCAAGTGCATCTTCTACGTGCTTGTTCTCTTGGAAACTAGCATGGGGTTGGTGACAGTAAGAAGTTAGTGAAAGCGATTGCTTTTTGTCCCAGTAACTCGCACTGATCAAAAGTTTGGAAGTGACAAAGTGGGCAAGAAGGAATGGTTTGTTTGGCTAAAGCAGAGAGGAGTTGGGATGACAGTGAGGATCTTGGCTTCAGACAAAGGGATATGATTCCATGAACAATGTGAAGCACTGGTGTGTGTGTGTGTGGTGTGTGTACGCGCGCACGTGTGTTCAATCGTACTTGACATTCCATTCGCCTTTTCACTCTAGTCATGGGGCTATCTGACCCCATCACTAGGTTCTAAGCTCCTTGAGGGCGAACCATACTGTGTCTGTGTCTCCCATAGTGACTATCACGGCTCTTGGTACATGACAGGTGCCCCCCAAAACGGAGGCTCAGGGGATCCACGCATGAACAAGGGACTCAACCAGAAGGGGCAGAGGCAGAAGTGTCCGTGAATAAACGGGCAAAGTAAGGATGGAGACATTCCTGTCCTGGATGCAGAGGGGCTATTGGTAGGCAATGTCGACGGCGTGTGCTGAAGATATATTCCTTTTGTGTGCTGCTGAGTCCCAGCAACAAGGACATCCACACTTGGTATTTCTGCAAGCCTGGAGAAATTGCCATGAAAACAATGCTTTGAAAAGGAAAAAAAGTCCCTCAATCAGCAAGGATTTTTTTTTTTTAAGATTTTATTTATTTGACAGACAGAGATCACAAGCAGGCAGAGAGGCAGGCTGGGGTGGGGTGTAAGCAGGCTCCCCGCTGAGCAGAGCCCGATGCGGGGCTCGATCCCAGAACCCCAGGATCATGACCTGAGCCGAAGGCAGAGGCTTCACCCACGGAGCCCCGGCGCCCCGGGGGGACTTCGGCAGCACCTCCTTTGCGCGCAGCATCGCTGCAGGGCCGCGGGCTGAGTGCGGGGAGAAAGGGCGCGTCCTCACGAAGACAGGCCGTGGAAGCAAGCTCAAGCCCAGCGCCGAGGGAGCGACGGGGTCGGGCAAAGCCGGGGCAGCCTGCGGGGCGTGGGACGGCACGGGGCGGAGGAGCGGGACGCAGACTGCGCCCGAACCAAGGCAGAAAACGTGCGTTTCTCCGCAGGAGCGTGAAGCCCCCCAAGGAGGCTCCTCTGCCGCGCTCCGGGCCCGGGGCAGCGCGGGCGCAAGAACGGCCTCCCCAAGGCAGCGCCGCCCGCAGACCCAGGCCGGGGAGCGCTGTGGTCGGCCGCGCCCGGCACCGTCCGCGACCTGCACGCCCGGGGCTGCCGGGTCTCGTCTCGGACCAGAGAACCGGGACAGAAGTGACCGCCGTGAGGGTGCGCGCCGGAGCCCGCAGCCCCGGTTCCCGACGCGGAGCCCGGACACCCGCCCCCAGAGCGCCGCCTGCGGGGTCTGCCCGGAGGAGCCCAGACGCGCGCGCCCTGCGAGAACACGGCCGCGGGGCTCCCGGCGGGCGCGGCGAGGCCACCACTGCCCTTCCCGGCGTCGAAGGCTCGAGAAGCTCGGGGCCCGGCGACTTCCGGGACGCAGGGAGGACCCCGTCCGCCGCCGGGAAGCAGAAAAGAAGCCGCCAGCCCTGGGGGGAGGAGCCTCCCCTGGGTGGTAGTTCGCCGGCGCCCGCGACGCCGCAGACTGCGGACCCAGCCGGAAGGCACCTGCCCCGGGGCGGCCGCGCGCGGTGGCGCAGACCCGCTCGGGTCCCCCGCGCAGCTGGACGCCGCAGAGCCGGAGGCGGGGCCTGGTCCGGAACTACAATTCCCAGGAGGCATCGCGCGAAGCACTGAGATTTCCGGCCCGAGCTCCCTTCCGGCTTTTGGGCTGCTGACGCTGTCTTCCGGTCTTGGTGGCCCCCCGAAAGGCCTGTGGGATGCGCACGGTGAGTATCGAGCCCTGGGGGTGCGGGCGGGGCGCCTCCCGGGTCCGCACGGTGCCCGGCGGCGGAGGGGTTTCTCAGCCGCGGCGGGGGCGGGAGGGACGCCCTGGCGGGGGAGCCCTAACCCGGAGGAACCCACGCAAGGGAGGTGGGGGCCCGGGCAGGGGCGTAGGGAGGACCCCGTGGGGCTGGGCGGAGGACGCCTGTGCGGGGGTCCCCGGCACCCCCCACCCGCCGACGGCAAGAGGGCGGGGGCGCTGGGAGGAGGGCGATCCCGGCGTGTGGCTCAGCCCCGCGGGCTGACGGGGACGGGGCTGCTGCTTTGCTGGACTTGGTAAGGGGCTGCCGGGAGGGCTGCGGGGCGCGTCCGTGCTGGGGCTGACCGCCCACGGCGTTTTCCCGCCAAGATGAGGCTGCTGGCGTGCGTGGTGTTGGCGCTCTGTGCTGTCAGTCATGCGGAGGAAGGAGCGCGGCTGCTGGCCTCCAAGTCGCTGCTGAACAGATACGCCGTGGAGGGGCGCGACCTGACCTTGCAGTACAACATCTACAATGTCGGCTCCAGGTGAGGGGCCGGGGGCTGCAGGCGGGCGCTTCTCCTTCCCAGCCGGCCGGACACCTGTGGGGGCCTGCAGCGACAGGTGTCAGCGTCAGGGAACGCTCTGCTGGACCTAATTCGCCCAAGCGCCCAGGAACCTCTCCCACTTGTCGGAGCTGGGAGAGTGTCTGAGGTGGGGAGGAAGGATGAGCGCGAAATGGGGAGCGGAGGAGGATCCCGGTCCCTGCCTCGGGCTTGCGGGTTCGCTTCCTTCCTGCCGTTAACCTGGAAGCACGTGGGTTGCCGTTTTAAACTTTTATTTGCTTTCACTCTCCCTTCCACGTGCGTCCTGCTCCTGGTCCCCTCCGTACCTACGACGCATGCACACATAGAAATTGGGGCAGGAGAGACGGTGGGCCCGTTCCTTCCTTGGTGCGTCTCAGCCAGAGAATCCAGTCCGTGACCCAGACTCTCCAGTGCAGCAAACCCGACTTACTGTGGGCTCATGCCTGGCTTGTGTAGTTCTGGTTTTTTAGGACAAGCACGCAGATCTAATCGGTGATTACTTTTTTAAAAGATTTTTTTTATTCATTTGACGGAGAGAGAAAGTGAGAGAGGGAACACAAGCAGGGGGAGTGGGAGAGGGAAAAGCAGACTTCCCGCCAGGCAGGGAGCCTGATGCGGGGCTCGATCCCAGGACTCGGGGATCATGACCCAAGCTGAAGGCAGACAGTTAATGACGGACCCCCTCAGGCGCCCCAAGAGTTTATTGTTAAGTAATCTCTCCACCCAACAAGGGGCTCGAACTCAGAACCCCAAGGTCAAGAGTCCTGTGCTCGCTCCCGCGACTGAGCCAGCGGGGCGCCACCAGTTGCCGGTTACTGTACTTCTGGGTCCGTTGCTTACGAAGCTCTCTCGTCCCTCCGTTTCGCAGCGCTGCGTTGGACGTGGAGTTATCTGATGATTCCTTCCCTCCCGAGGACTTTGGCATCGTCTCCGGAATGCTCAATGTCAAGTGGGACCGGATTGCCCCGTATCCTTGACGCTGGGTGTGAAGGCTGGTGTTGGGGCAGACACGGACACATTGCCAGCCAAACAGCAAGGTCACTGCACATAGTCTGGCTGCGTGTGGCTGTTCTGTCACCTCTCCCGAAGAGACGGGACGGTAGAAAATGGAGTGTGATCAGGGGGAGACCTGGGGAAGGAGGGTCCTCGAGGTCAGGTTATAAGTTGCTACGGCACAGTCTCTGGGGAACAGGTGCACATTTAGGAGTTTGTGGCTGGACGAGGGTATTTAAGCTGCTTTTAGGAGAAAGTCAGTTGACAGCTAGCATGGAGCCCACGGGGCGCCTAAAGATACTTCTTGCCGGGTGGGTCTCTTTCTGGCCTCCACCAGTTAGTTCCCGAGTGGAATTAGATAAAACTCTTCCCCCGTGAATGAAAGTATTTAGATTTTCTGGTGAGGGTAAGTGTTCTTTCTTTTTCTTTTCTTTCTTTTTCTTTTTTTAAGATTTTATTGATTTATCTGAGAGGGAAACACAGCGAGAGGGGGAACACAAGCAGGGGGTGTGGGAGAGGGAGAAGCAGGCTTCCCGCCGAGCAGGGAGCCTGATGTGCTCGATCCCAGGACCCTGGAATCATGACCTGAGCTGAAGGCAGACGCTTCACAACTGAGCCACCCAGGCGCCCCTCTTGTTTGTTTGTTCGTTTGTATTTTCGGTCCTCCCTCAGTTAGTGAAAGAATTTCTGTGAAAATGACTTTTCCAGTCGTCATATGTGTTGCTTTGAACGCTGACTTCGGAAACCCCAGGACCGAGTCCAGCTTGAACCCGCGTATTGCATGTCTCGGAGACCCCTTGTGCTGGGCTGGGATGACGTCCTGTCACACCCCGCGTTTCAAGCCTAGAGAAGGGTCTGTGCTGGTTACTCCCGCGGAGGACTGCAGGCATGAAGCCCCCGTGCGGGCCCCCCTTTCTGTGGACGGCGCATCCAGCCTCCACGGTGAGGGGGTGTTTCACCAGCTTCAGCGGCATGTCCTTGCTTCCTTGACGGCCGGCCCAGCGCCAGCAACGTCTCCCACACCGTGGTCCTGCGCCCGCTCAAGGCCGGCTATTTCAACTTTACCTCGGCCACCGTGACCTACCTGGCCCAGGAGGACGGGCCCGTTGTGGTAAGTTGCCCAAACCTTAGCCAGACGGGCCTAGATCTGCCTTCAGAAACGCAGAGACCCGCCAAGGCAGCCACCCCACACTCAGGATGGTAAGAAAGCCCAGAGGCTGGCGTGCCGCCTGGGGAAGCAAGGCGGTTTCAAACTGTAAAGCTCCAGAATGAAGCAGTTGAGATGGTGGGAGAGGAGAACCGTAGCCTCCTCCTTCTCCCCCGGTTTGCTTTTAACCTGGCCAGTGCTGCTCGCCGCATGGTGGGCGGTCACCGGTCGCCCGGGCCCCTCCCGCCCCACTGCTGCGTCCTCTCAGCTCATTCCCAGCCTCCGCTGACCGCCTTTCCCTTGCTTGGACCGCTCCTGCCGCAGCCGTGATTATCTTAGAGACTCTGGTCTCTGCCTCCAGCTTTCTGGCACATTCCGCCCACCCCGCCCTCTCTCGTTGTCATTCTTTCTCTGTTGGAAGGGACCCCCTCCTCTCGAGGCCCAGGAGGACTGCATGCCCTCGTTTCTGTCTTCTGCTTTTTCACCCCCGGTTCTGTCCTGCTCAGTCTTTCAGCAAGTGTTTGCTGACTGCATAGAAGTTTTTCGAGCCCTGACGGCCTCCTTGACCGGAGCGTGTGGTTGTCTGCTATCTCCGTGCCTCGTTTTCCTACGCGTAGGTCTTCAGCCAGTCCCGCTCCCGGTGCAGTCACCAACTCCTTGAGGCTGGGAACTAACTCTGTCTTAGATGACTGTTTCTCATGTATGATAGAAATAAATAGTAAATTGTCTTTCGATCGGTTGTTGAGAAGGTCGGCAGACACAGCCCCGATAGTGTGCTGGGATCTCGGGAACAGCCGGGAGTCTGTGACGGCCTCCGACAGGACACTGCACGTGGGCTGCCGGCTCCGCAGCGAGCGCGCAGCCCCGACGGCGCTCCGGTCAGCCGGAGGACCGAACCGAAGCGAAGAGCCCTCTGACGCTCACTGCGCTTTGTAAATTTTTTTTTTACCAACACGTGGACCCGCATTCTTGCAACCCTCGCTCAGTTCTCACATCCTGGGTCCTTCCTGCTTTCAGAACCGGCCCCAGGACTCCGGTTCTACCTGGTACTTGATAGGTTAAGAGACACCGAAGAGACACAGGCTGTTTGCAGTGTGCCCCGGCGCTCAGCCACTCTCCGGGGCGGGAATGCTCCTGGCCCCGGCCCCCCCGGCCGGTGTGCGTTTGGGTGAGGCTCCGTGGTCCTCCAGATGCCCCTCAGGTCGCGGGAGCCTCCTGTCCGTCGCGAGGCGTGGAAGAGCACGTCCACTGGAGGAACAGGGTAGCCACTGCCCAGGGCAAGTCCTTCCGTCACACACCTCGTCCTGCAGAGGGGCCGGGACAGAGAGGAAGGATTTGGTCTAATTTCAGCCTCACTCCTGGCCTGGCCTGTTGAGGACAAGCTCCTCGTGTGTCCCCTGGCTCCCGGTGGACTCCTTGACGGCACGCTGAGAATCGGGCGGCTCTCGTTCAGAAGCGTTCCCGCATCTTCTGGGCGCTCTCTTGCGCCTCTGGGAACCGAGAATGTCATGCTTTGGCTTGGGTTGGTCGGAGCTGCCCTTTCTCCCATGAGGAGGACTTGGATTTGCCCTAATGCCAGTCCTGTCTTCCTTTCAGATTGGCTTCACCAGCGCCCCCGGACAGGGAGGAATCCTGGCCCAGCGCGAGTTTGATAGGAGGTTCTCTCCGCATTTTGTAAGCTCCGCGCTGTCCTCTCCCTCTTTCCCTGGGTCCCTTTCGGTTGTGAGAACCTCCTGGCCTCCTTAGAAGATCCGTTTGGTTGGTTTCTCAGGTCTGACACAGCCACCACCGAGTGTCCTCATTTAGCCGTGATTAGAGATTCTTGGCCGTGAGATGACCATGACCAGAACCAAAAAACTGTCCTTTTCTCTGTGCATCCTCGAGTCAAGTCCCATCTTGGAGTCCTGGGTCTGTTTTGAGGTTTACAAGAACAAGTGTTTGACTCCGAGAGTTGCAGAGCACTGGGAAGGTTGAGTGGGAGCCCTAGTGGTCTAGAGAAGCTTCTCGTCCATTCTGGGTCCGGTCAGGCAGGGCCTGGGGCTCCATAGCTTGGAAGATGGGTCGGGCCGGAGAGAGCCCCTCCTGTTGGGAGCGGTCGGAGGCGCCTCTCCACCGGGCTCTGCCGAATGGGCCGCACCGCTCCTTCTCCCGCCGCTCTCCTTCCTGGCCCTGCCATGGCCTCACCCAGACTTGTAAACAAGGGCCTCTGTCCTCCACAGCTGGACTGGGCAGCCTTCGGGGTCATGACGCTGCCCTCCATCGGCGTCCCCCTGCTGCTGTGGTACTCCAGCAAGAGGAAATACGACACTCCCAAGACCAAGAAGAACTGAGGGCCTTCCTCGGGTCGCCCTGCCCAGGAGATCCGCGGGCTTTCCAGATGCCGAGGGTCTCTCGAGTGCGGTCTCTTGTCCCCCGGCCCTGGCACCTTCTGGATCCTGCGTGCTCTCAACCAGAGTGAAGGACCAGGCCTTGGGGTCTGTGAAAGCCTCCTCATTCCATCCCAACGCCATTTGGCGGGACCGCCTCCGGCAGGGAGCCTTGAGGGCCCTCAGTGCCCCTGCGGGCCGCGGTGTGAACTCTGAGGGGCGCAGGAGGGGGCTCCCCAGAGACTGCCTGACTCGACCCCCTTCCCCTCCCCGCCCCTCTCGGGAGAGGCAGGAAGGTCAGACGAAGGCTGAGGGATACTCAGAGGCTCCCCCGTCTCTGTTCTGGGCCGGAGGGCACTGACCAAATGGGGGTTTTCTAATAAAAACATGCCACGCTGACCCGTCTGCCTCCTCATCACCACTGGGCACCCCGGCTCCTGGGCAGGTGAGCGGACCTCCTGCCTGCTCGCTGTAGGCCTGTGGTTCCGTTATGCAGACGTCCGCCCCCCTGAATGCCTTTGCCTGCGTCCCTCCCCTCTCTGCTTTCGCCGCGCCGTTCCCGTCACCCTGACCGGTCCTTGCCTGCAGCCTCTCCACGGCGAGAGGACGCAGGGTGAGAGGAAGGTTTGTTCACTGACCTTGAAAGAACTACCTCTTGACCCCTGGTTCTAGCACTTTCTCTGCTTAACAACTAGCTTTTCTTTTTTTCTTTAAACTATTTAATCTCTACACCCATGGTGTGGCTCGAACTCACGACCCCGAGATCAGGAGTTGGGTGCTCCCCGACTGAGCCAGCCGGGCGCCCCAAGAACTAGCTTCTCTCTTTTTTTTTTTTTTAGATTTTTTATCTTATTTATTTTTTTTATTTGACAGAGATCACAAGTAGGCAGAGAGACAGGCAGAGAAAGAGAGTGGAGGAAGCAGGCTCCCCGCAGAGCAGAGAACCCGAGACGGGCCTTGATCCCAGGACCCTGAGATCATGACCTGAGCTGAAGGCAGAGGCTTAACCCACTGAGCCACCCGGGCGCCCCAAGAAACTAGCTTCTCTTAACTTGAATTCATTTTAGTTCCGCGCACCTGCAGCCCTTGAGCTGTGCCCTCAGCACGGCCTGTGGCAAGGCCGTGGTTCTGGCTGCCGGAGCAGCCGCTCTGAGCTGCCTCGGTCCGAGCCAGGAATGCCGTGGTCCGAGAACAGCCTCCCAGGCAGGAGGGAAACCCAACAAACACGCGCTTTGTTCCTGCCACCAAGTTGCCCAGTTTAGATGCTGTTGGGGGTTGAGGGGGGAGAGACTGCCCAACCGGTTTAACCTTTCCTGGGCCCGGCACACGAACCCAGGCCCCAGGAAGGATGAAAAGGACATGGAGACAAAGGGAGGCTCCCAGTGGAGTAGCCCTCTGCCAGCTCACCTCCCTCCTTCGGGAGCTGCGACTCGGACACCCCAGGACTGGCCAGGTCAGAGGGCGAGGACGATACGTTTGCTGTTGTTCGCTGTGTTCTGGGGCAGACGGGGGCTTTGCAGAGTGGGGGAAATTAACAGGTCAGAAGCTTGAGAACAAGGACAGGGAGGGAGCACCGGGCTGGTCGGACAGTGGTCGTCTTGCTCCCTAGGACTGGGACACGGGTCTCTGGAGGAGGGAACACACTCCTCTGTCCGCGTGGTCCCCGCTGGAAACTGAGGCGTCCACCTAGGGTGGGAGGCGCTGCGGTTTAGAGGACAGGATAGAAGCCGGGATAGGGTTCCTAACTCTGGAAGGTGCCACAGGAGCCTTCTTCCTAGCCCGAGCCCCAGGTGGTAACCCTTTCCCTCCAGCGGGGCGGTCTGCAGGGAGGCCGGGGGCACCCAGGTCTGACGCAGATGACGAGAGAAGCGTTGTGAAGGCAGCTGTTGTCACAGGCCCCTTGAACAAAGGCCAACGCCAGGCGCTTCCTCTGGAGAGATCAGGCTCCCTGCAGTCGGGCTGGAATGGGAGAGGAGGGCTGGAGGCTGGCACAGCCGGGAGACCTGTGGCAGACGCAGCGGGGATAGCTGGCCCTGGCTTGAGCCCTCTGGGCTTCCGGAAGGAATCTAATGGGAGACGACCGGCAGACGGCCCCCTCCACCCTCATGGAGACCACCCGGGGGAGGTGTGACCCGAAGGCAGTGCAGATGGGGGGGAAGGGACCTGCCGTCATGTCCCAGACCCTCCCGGACCAGCAACCCAGCCCTCCGCCTCCGTGGAGGCCAGACCTCCAGTTGGTGGCGGCTGCCCGCACCCCACCCCGGTGCCAGGAGGAGCCCGGGGTCCAGATCTCCACCTGCCTGACAGACTAGGCCCTGGGACTCCCCCTGTAGAAAGTCTGCGGGGACCGGGGTGGAGGAATACCCGAGAAGCCGATAGGACGGAAAGCCGCAAGGCCCGGTCCCCTGGGTTCTCTGGGACTTCACCGGTGACAGCCCAGAAAGCTGCCTGCCTCAGGTGGTTTGAGGGGAGGGTCCACAAGGACCCCCACCCATAAAATGAGGCGGGATCCCCTTGTGTCCTTGTGAAGCGAGGAAGGGCCCTTGGGGCTCCTGTGGAAAGGGCAGGGTTTCCACATGTGGCGGCAGCTGTCCCATCTGATTTCCGGGGCCAGCTCCGCCCACCAGGGGTCTTCTCACTCGGTCCTCTGGTCTCCCCGCTAAGGACCCGGGAGCAGGGCGTGGCGGCTGGCATGTCACCTGCACGAGGGCTGTGGGCGCAGCATTCCTGTCCCACTGCGGGCACACTTGGCACCCCAGGTCCCCACTTTACGGACAGGGAGTCAGGCTGCCGGCTTCCCCTGCCCTGTGAGGCTCCCGCTCAGGGAGCAGGCAGAGCAGCCCGTCCTGGACCACCAGGCCACAGGGCCCGAGAGGAGGAGGGTGGGGAGGGCCCTAAGGTCAGGACCCCCTCTGCCGGGGGGAGCAGTGAGGGGACTCAGTGCCCAGAAGCTGGGATGGGGTGGGGGAACCCCGCAGACACCCTGCCCTCCAGGCTCCCTCCCCCACCCCCCACCTCCCACCTGGAAGCTGCCTCTTAAAGGGACCAACAGAAGTTTTTTGTTTTTTTGTTTTTTTTTTTTAAAGATTTTATTTATTTATTTGACAGAGAGAGAGGTCACAAGTAGGCAGAGAGGCAGGCAGAGAGAGAGGAGGAAGCAGGCTCCCCGCGGAGCAGAGAGCCTGATGCGGGGCTCGATCCCAGGACCCTGAGATCGTGACCTGAGCCGAAGGCAGCGGCTTAATCCACTGAGCCACCCAGGCGCCCCAAGGGACCAACAGAAGTTTTGCAGCGGAACTGGAGAGAGGACAAAGGTCCTCCCTGGTCCTCGGAGGACCCTGCTGTTGAGGAGGTTTCCAGCTGTGGGCCTTCCCTGGGATGCTCTCTTTCTGCGCCCCTCAGCTGTCCCCGACACTGGACACTGGAGTGAGGGGGACGGTGCCTACAGAGTCTCCGGGTGACCCCAGCTTAGCGTCCTTCACCTGTTTCCACGTGGGCCCGAGTCCAGTGGCCGCTCTCTGTCCAGGGAGTGCGGAGGTCAGGGGACCCAGGGATCCTTGAGACCTGCCACGGTACGCAAGGGGTTAAAGGCCTGGGCACGGCACCCGGCTGGGGTGTTTGAAGTGGGGGAGGGCTGGAGCTGTTGAAGAAGCCACAGGTGCGGGTTGGAAGGAGTGTCCCAGGCTCCCATGCAACCTTAAAAGGACAAAGGCGGCGCACCCCCACCGAGACGCGGGACTGGGTTCTTAGAGAGGCTCCCTGTGCTGAAGCCAGCAGCCCACAGAGGAGCGGGGCTCCATCTTTGGGATACCTCCCGGGACCAGTGAGTTTCCCTCTTCCCTTGCCCTGGGCCCTCACCCCAGGAACGGGGATCCCCCTGAAGCAGAGCTCCTCGACCCCTCGACACCCAGAGGCCGCGCGCGTAACAGTCCTGCCAGCTCCGGCTTTCGGCACCCAGTTCCAATCAGAGTATCGTGTCTTTGGGGGAGGGTGCAAGTGTGTAGATGGGGGGGGCTCTCGAGTTCGGCCAAGAGTTCACACTCACTCTCAGATGACGGGTGATGCCAAGCCCTCCACGGGCGTCCTTAGAAGCCTCCCGATCCCCACTCATCCAGGCTCCCTCCTTCTAGGGCCTGACACGGGTCCCCATACCCTCGGGCACCCACTGTGAGATTTCAGGGGCCACAAGCTCCTGCCAGAGAATGAGGGACTCCCAGCTCCCAGGTCACCCGTCCCGTCCACCTCCCACTGTGACTGTCCCCTGAGACCTGATGGGTTCATTCCTTGGGACACAGTGGCCAAAGTCTTCTCAGGTGTGTCCCTCTGAACCTCAGAGCCTCTCTTGCCCCACCCTTCTGGCGCTGAAAACCCTGACCGCCTGCCAAGGATCAAGTGGGCCCTGCCCCAGGCTCTCCAGTCGGAGGAGCCCCTGGTAGGATGAGTTCCCAGGCCCAGGGGAAGGAGGAGGGCAGGGCCCTGGCTTCAGTTTGCAAACCAGTGAAACAAAAGAAGTGGTCAGCCTCGGAAGCCACAATTCCTGACCCCTGAGCCTGGCACATCCCAGAGGAGGGGCGGCTTCGGGCGGCTTCGGGCGGTGTCTGGAGCACACTTAGCCTGCCTTAAGCAGAGGGAGGTGAGCTCACCGGAGAGGGCTGGGGACGACCAGCTCTCTGGCTCTGGACTTCAGAATTAAGTACAAACAATAACATTGATAACTCTGCCCTGTGCGTCCTGCACGCAGGTGGGCGCCTCTCAGAAGTCAGCCTGGGGGGCTTCTGGGGGGCCCAGTGGGTTAAGTGCCTGCCTTCAGCTCAGGTCATGATCTTTTTTTTTTAAAGATTTTATTTATTTATTTGACAAAAAGAGATCACAAGTAGGCAGAGAGGTGGGGGTGGGGGGGCGGTGGAGAAGCAGGCTCCCCGCTAGCTTGATCCCAGCACCCTGAGATCATGACCTGAGCAGAAGGCAGAGGCTTAACCCACTGAGCCCCCCAGGCGTCCCATCAGGGCATGATCTTGATCAGGTCATGATCAGACTCCTTCTGCCCCTCCCCCTCCCCTGCTCTCTCTCTCTCTCAAATAAATAGATAAAATCTTTATTTTTTAATTTTTTAAGGATTTTATTTATTTAGTTGACAGAGAGACACAACAGAGAGAGGGAACACAAGCAGAGGGAATGGGAGAGGGGGATGCAGGCTTCCCACCAAGCAGAGAGCCCGATGCGGGGCTCAATCCCAGGACCCCAGGATCATGACCTGAGCCAAAGGCAGAGGCTTAACGACTGAGCCACGCAGGCGCCCCCTAATAAAATCTTTAAAAAATTTTTTTTTAATTAAAAGAAAAGTCATCCTGGAAGCCAGTGCGGGCAGATAGACGGCTTTTGCCTGTCTTACCCCCGACCCGCTAAGGGACCAACTGTGCGGGGTTTGTGCACAGACCCTCTGGGTCCTCCTCTCCAGCCAAGGAAAGGTCCGATGAACGAACGCCAGCCCTCGGCACACACACTTGGCCTTTGCCCTGTGGGCATCGGGATCCTACTGCCAGCGGCTGGCGGCACACCTTCGCGGCATCTCACGTGCTCCCCACTGAGAGACCGAGTTGCAGGAGGTTGGGGGTGCGGTCCGGGGTCCCGGGGTCCGGGGTGCGGTCAGGGGGCAGGGCGGAACCAGCTGTGCTCCTGCGGTTTCCCTGATCTGGGGCGAGGAGAAGCCCAGCTCTGGCCCTGTCTGCGGTCACTGCTGGATTCAGGACTCACTGTCCAGGGCAGAAGCAGCAGGAAGGTCACATTTTGAATCAACAGAGGGTTTTCCATGACCCTGTCCCCCCAGGGCTGGGAGAAGCCAGCCGACCAGGACATCTGGCTCTGTCTTCCTTCCCATTCTTTATTATCTGGTTCTTTTGGGGGTCTTCTTCCTGATTGTCACCTGGGGGAGACTCAGGACCCCAGGGCCAGGGCCAGGAAACCCCCAGGCTGTGAAGAGGGCTGAGCAGCCTCCCCCGCAGCCTCCCCCTCCGCCTCGATTTCTCTGGGCACCCATCTAATTGCCCCCTTTCTTGGGCTGGTGAAGGGGCAGACACAGGGGGTGTTGAAGAACAGGGCACTGTGGGGGCGCCTGGGTGGCTCAGTGGGTTAAAGCCTCTGCCTTCGGCTCAGGTCATGATCTCAGGGTCCTGGGATCGAGCCCCGCATCGGGCTCTCTGCTCGGCGGGAGCCTGCTTCCTCCTCTCTCTCTCTGCCTGCCTCTCTGCCTCCTTGTGATCTCTGTCTGTCAAATGAATAAATAAAATCTTTAATTAAGAAAAAAAAAAAAGAACAGCTGGGGATGCTGTACTTCGAGAGATGACCGTAGGGTCCCGCGACAGAGCGGGCGCCCAGGGGGTCCCACGACAACGCGGGCTCCGCACAGCTTAGCTCCTCCTTTGCGGGCTCCAGATCCCATTTAGGAAACGGCCTTGGGGACTTCAGCCCCTGCCCCATGCCTGGCGCCCAGTGCCTGCTCGGGATGCCCTGGACCTCAGCATCCCTCCTTGCGCACCTTCTTGTCCTTCCTGAGATTTGGAGACCCAGTTGCTCTAAATCAGGAGTCTGCAAACTTCTTCTGCAAAGACCCAGATACTAACTATTTTCGGCTTTGTGGGCCGGACGGTCTGTACGGCAGCTACAACTTTGCTGCCGTAGCGCCGACCCAGCCGCAGACCGTATGTAAGTGAATGAGCGGGCCGTGTTCCAAAATAGCCTTTATTTGTGCTCACTGAAATCTGAGTTTCATAGAATTTTTATGTGTCACAAGTAGTGTTCTTCTTTGGATTCCCCCCCACCATTCATTTAAGAAAGACAGCAGGACAGATCTGCCCCAGAGTCCACTAGCTGCTGCCCCTGTAGCCGGAGCACTCTGCCCCCGCTTCTCCCCCAGGCTCCGCTGGCCCTTCGTGCCCTGGATGCTGGCTACGGCCAGGCCCGTCCTTTCCTTCGGAGGGCGTTCACGGCCACAAGTCCCCGTCGTGCTGTGCCACTGTGCGCCTGCGAGCTCTCCGGACGTCTTGGTCTCAGACTTTTAAATAACGGAGATCTCTCTCTCTCTCTCTCTCTGTGTGCTCCCGTCCCAGCACCCCGGCGTGCCCCACAAAGTACGGGTGACCCGTGTGGTCAGTGGACGGCCCCCACTCCGAGCCGGAGCAGGAGACGCTGATGGTGTGCGCTGGTGGGGAAACCGTTCAATCCAGAGACAAGAGATAAAATGACTTCTTAGAGCCCCTTCCTGCTTTCCTCCCGGGCCTTCCTCTGGAGCATCCGACCCCAGACCTATTTCAGAGTCTCCTCTCTCTGCTCCGCAGAAGCGAGCTATGACATGATGGGATCTCATCTGGGGGCTAAATAAAGCCATTGTGCGAGAGCCAGCCCTGGCCACCGCCCGGCCCCATTTCCTGAGCTCCAGAGGCTGGGGGAGCCGGGAGGGGCCTGGCGGGAGCTGGCGGAGGAGAGGGGAGAAGGCGACCATGCAGGCAGCTTGCGTTTCAGAAAGTGGAAGGAGGAATGTCTCCGGGAGGGGTTGAGGCAGCCGTGCTGCTCCTCATCGCTCTGAAGGGCAGAATGGACGTTATTGACACTGTGGCGTGGAGGGGTGGCGTTGAGAGACCAGGACAAATGGAGAGAAATGGAATGAAGATACGAGGCAGAAGGAGCCCCATCGGGTACATTTGCACAGAGGGCGGAGGCCGGGAATGAGTGACGCAGGCGCTGGGCAAAGGTGGGTCTCCCAGAAGAGGCCAGATTCCAGCCGGCCGGAGCCCGAGGAGGAAGGGTGGGATTCAGGACCAGAGACTCTGTTGACCACGCAGCCTCTGCAGCAGGTAGCATCCCCAGGGACAGAGGGGAGGAAATGCTTCCCACCAAATCCAGCCCCACACCCCCCACTGGGGCGGGCGCAGTAGAACAGAAGCTGGGACCGGTGACTCGGGCCAGTCTGCCTCTCCTGTGAGGTCTCTGCCCCGTTTCCAGCTCCCCCTGCTCCTCTGTTCCCAGGGAGCACCCCGGGTCCACCGCAGCCTCTCACAACACTCTGTGTGCATCTGCCCCTCCCGGCCCCCGACCACCAGCTCCGGAGACCCTTCGAGGGCGGCTGAGGCTCTGGCCCTGACGGTGCCGCCCGTCCCATTTCCAGCGGGCACTCAGCGGCCCAGGCCGTGTTCGCAGACGAGAGAGAGCGGACCTGGCGGCTGGCTGCGGGCCCCACCCCCAGCCGTGGCTCCCCCGTGTGAGGAGCGGGCCCAGCTCTCCTGGCCTCTCCCTCCCCTCTGTCCGTCTGTCCCCAGAGCCGTCGGTGGGGCCACAGGTGCACCTGCCTTGGCCCGCTCACTCGCCGCCTTCCTTCCGCGCGGTGGCGGGGACGGCACAAGGTCCTCTCTCTGGTGCGGGGTGGAGCGAGGGGTGGGGACAGGTTGTAGGGACAGCGCGGGGAGTGGCTGGAAGGAACAGCCTTCCCGACAGTGGGACTTCTGGTGGGGCTGGTGAGGAGTAGGGGGGAGGCTGGGGGCCCTCGCCGAGAGCCGGCCAGTGGGGGAGGACTCTGGCTCCCCGCTTGCTGGTCCTCCTGGGCCCTCCCCGCAGCTCCACTGGGAGACTCGCACTAGCAGAAGGCCCCGCGGGGACAGGCAGCACCGCGGCCCGGCAGGAAAGGAGGGGTCCCGCCCGCCCCCCACCACCTGGGGTCCTTGGCACCTCATAGAGGAGTGCGGCGTCTCGGCTTCAACGTTAAGAGCTCCTGAGGGCTCTTGACTCCGAGAACACTGAGGCCGGCCGCGAGGGCTGCCCGGAGCGGGAGCGTTGGGCGGTGGGGGTAGCGCCCACGTCGGGACGGAAGAAACTTCCGGCTGCGCACAGTGGTGTCCCGCGAGCGCTGGAGAGAGGACTTTCGGTTCTGCTCCTTCCCCAGGACCAGCCTTGGAGGGGCGGAACCGTCTGTCTGCCTGGACTCCCCCCTTGAAGCTGACCACTCACCCCTGCAGAGCCCTCAAGGGCCACTCACTCCCTTCCCTCTTCCTGAGTTTTCTTTTCTTTTTTTTTTAAATTAAAGATTTTATTTATTTATTTGACAGAGAAAGATCACAAGTAGGCAGAGAGGCAGGGAGAGAGAGAGAGGGGGAAGCAGGCTCCTTGCTGAGCAGAGAGCCCGATGCGGGGCTCCACCCCAGGACCCTGAGATCATGACCTGAGCCGAAGCAGAGGCTTTAACCCACGGAGCCACCCAGGCGCCTTTTCCTGAGTTTTCTAAAGGGCTACGAGCTCACTCCTTCCACAGCCCTCAGCCTTCTGTCGCACCTCACTGGCCACTCCGGCCACTCAGTCATTTGTGATTTGGGCTTCTGTCTCTGCACACACACACACACACACATGCGTGCACACGGGCTGTGAATTCCTTGAGGACAGGAACAGTATCTGTCTCTTTGCTCGGCTGGGTTTTCTGCTGTGCCGGTCAGTGCCCAGGACATGGGAGCATCCTGGGGGAACAAGGATGTCCTCACGCCCTGGAGAGAGCACTGGACTGGGAGTCAGCGAAGCTGCTTACCCCTCCGGGCTCTGGGCCAGCCACGCCCAGCTCCGCGCCTCGGGAAAGGAAGGGTTGGCTGTGACACCCCCAGCCCCCTCCATCCCAGGATTCCAGGATTCTAGAACTCCTCTCGCCCCCTTTGTCTTCTTGACTCAGACTGGCCCGTGGGTGCCTCCCATGAACGGAGACGTCCCGGAGGTGTTCCTCGCAGGCGGAGACCTGGTGTCCCAAGGCCACACTCGCCACTGCCTGTCTGCAGTCGAGTCCAGAGAGCAGCTGGAGGAAGACGAGGAGGAGGAAGAGGAGGAGGAGGAGGGAAAAACAGAGAAGGGAGATGGCTTCCATGCTGTACCCCTCCGGAGGTCAGGGGCCTTCCGTGCCCATGGCCACAACCACAGCCTGTTCAAAAGACACAGCTGGGGGCCAGGCAGGGAGCTCCAAGATCCACTGAGCAGGTAACCCCTGTGGCCCCTGCCCTTCGTTTCCTTAAGTCCCAGACCCCGGAGAAAGGGGTTAGGCAGGGATGCTGGGAGCTGAGGACACCTGGGCCCTGGCCCTCCCTGGAGAGTCTGAACGCTGCCTGTCTCTGGCTTTTGGGGGAGATGATCTGCTTTTCACAGTGCGGCCCCCCTCGCTCCTCTCCGGCTGGTCTGGGGGCAGGCGGGGGAGGCCGTGGAGGAGAAGGGACAGGCCATATCTCCTCCACCTCCCACTCTGGGTTTCACTGACCCGTAAGGTGTGAACAGTAAGAGCTGGAAGGGACTCAGGGATCATGGGGCCCAAACTTGTCCCTGTGCAGCCGAGGGAATTGAGCCCAGAGAGCTTTGGAAAGTCCTTGAGCAGCGTCCCCAGGCTGGGGCATTGCTGGTTCTGGGCTGACCCAGACGCAGGACGTCGTAGGCAAGTCAGCACCGCGGCGCAGGGCGGGGAGAGGCCTGTGTGCGTCTTTCTGCTTGGCCGAAGACGGGGACCAGCTCTCCTCCTCTTCTGGAAAACCCCTGACCACTTCCCCAAAGACAGGGGAAGTCAGAGAGAAGGTCTGGGGGTCAACGTGGAGAGCTCAACGTGCCGGGCCTCTGAGAGGAGGCCCTGACTGCTTTGGTTGTGGTCCCCACGGGCAGGTTCCCTCCGCTTGGGTGAGTAGACCAAGCTCCTGGGCCCAGCTGGCTGAGCTGGGGGAAAGCAGAGGACCCTGTGCTAGGTCCCTGAACTGACGCAGCTGGGAAGCCTGGCCCACAGGGCTCATGGAACGTTCCAGAGAGCAGCTCGTGGGAGGCAGAGATGCCCTGGGGATCCCCATGGGGGCCCGGCTGTATCGCAGGGTCTTTGAGGGGTCACCTTTCACCATCAGGCACTGATTCTGCCCCTTGGGCTTTGGAGGGCAAAGCTGGGCATCGGCATCGGGGCGAGGAATGAGACTGCCGCTTCCCCGGGGTCCGACGGCGCCGGGGTCCTTTCTGGGGACAGTACCGCCCCGTGGCCAGCAGGGGCCACCCTTGCCCGCAGCTTCGCAAAAGCACAGCCCCAAAGGGCCAGTTTGGGTCTGGGCTGCATCTGGCCATCAGGAAGGGCCCGGTGGGGCGGTGTCCCTCCCTGGTGGCCATCACTAGCCACTAGGCACTGAGGGCAGAGGTGACCATGTGTGTTTCAGGCGTGAACTGCAGGCACCGGGATGCACGGGCGCCAGGGAGGCCGCCTTGCTACAGAGCCAAGAGGAGGAGCTGGACGCCTTTCTGGGACCGCAGCGCCAAGGCAGTCAGCCCGCCCGCGCGGTATGGACAAGCGGAGGCCAGAGCCTTCTCCCCATCTCCTGCCCCCTTGCCTGTCCAGCACCGCTCTGTGCCCCTTCTGTCCTGCCAGCTGCGGGTCTCTCTGTGCCCGGACCTCGTCCCGACTCCCACTCACTGAGGCTGTGTCTGCGGTGTGTGTAGCCCTCTGTCCGCCTCCCCGGGTGCACCACTCCTGGTGTCCTGCCCCTGCCTCTCTCTCTCCGACTCGCTGTCCCCACCTTCCTGAATCTGAGCTCTGGGCTGATGTGGGCCTCTCTGCTCCTCTCGTGAAAAGGCCCCTGTTCCCCTAATCGTGATGACCACTTCTTTCTGTGGGCCCCACGTTTCTCAGCTCGGAGCCCAACTTAGGACGTGTGGGATGAAACCGGGCGTCTCATGCCCCGGAAGGCGGTGATCTCTAACAAGAGAATCATAGACTGGCGGAGGAGAAAGGGCACAGAGTCTGCCCAGCCTTCTGGCTTAAGGGAACGCATCTGGCGGATCTCAAGCCAGGACCTAGGGACCCCTGGGGATACACAGGCCTTTAGGGGCACCCCTGGGTCGGCTAAGCTCAGTCCCTCCAGCTCTTCCTCTAGCTGGCCAGGGGCCCCAAAACCAGCCTCCTAGGGTCAGCCTGTGGCTTGGGGGAGAGGGTAAGGGAGATGGACCGCTGCGGGCAGTGGCTGGACGCTTCTCGTCCCGCCAGGGCCCCCTCCTGCCGGCATCCGCACGGCACCCCCCAGCACGGTGCTGCAGGAGGAACAGAGTGGGGAGGCAGACCAGCTTCCAGATCCTTCACGTACCTGCCAGAGGTTCTGGTTCATCAGGATAATAAAAACTGTCTTTTAAAGTTATGATTATTTTGAGGGGCGCCTGGGTGGCTCAGATGGCGTCTGCCTTCGGCTCAGGTCATGATCCCAGGGTCCTGGGATCGAGCCCTGCATCGGGATCTGCTCAGCGGGGAGCCTGCTTCTCCCTCCCACTCTGCCTGCTCTACTTGTGCTCTCTCAGTCTCTCTGTCAAATAAATAAAATCTTTAAAAAAGATTTTAGTTAAATTAAAAAAGATTAAGTTAAATTAAATTCAAATTAAAATTAAATAAAGTTATGATTATTTTGAAAAGAAAAACGAAAAGGGAAGGAAGTTCAAGTGCCCAGTACAGAGGCTGGCCCTCAGGCTGAGCCCAAGGACACTCAGATCCTGTCCCCTGCTCTCCCTCAGCCCTGCCTGCTCCCTACCTTCCTGCCCTGCTCCCTGCACATACCCTCCCCTCCCCTCCCCTCTCCTAATCTTCAAGCCCCTCCCCCTTGCGCCCCCCCCCCCCCCAGGTGTTGGTGTTTTTGTTTCTTCCTCCAGAGCCAGGGCCCACAAACACCACCGAGGTCTAGGGGCCAAAAGCTCAAGGCTCACGAGGGTGGCCCTCGGCCTGCAGACGGGGCCTGGGGCCCCCAGGAGGTATTCTGTGTGGCCAGCCAGAGCAGACCCTCTAAGACTCAGACATCGCTGGGGCCGCTGGCCAGCTCAGTTAGTAGAGCATGTGACTCTTAATCACCAGGCCGTGAGTTCCAGCCCCACATTGGGCCTAGAGATAACATTAAAAAAAAAAAAAGAAGAAAAAAAAGATTCAGATGTCTTTTTTTTTCTTCTTCTTCTTAACCAGATGCCACACCCAACATGGGGCTGGAACTCAGGACCCTGAGATCAAGACTTACAGGCTCTGCCCGGACTGAGCCCACCAGGCGTCCCCTAGGTTCAGATGTCTTAAGTGGGGCCTGCGCTCTTCCCTTTGCCAGAGTGACTAGGACTCCCTGTTGTATTTCCCTCTCTCTTTCTTTTTTTTAAGATTTTATTTTTAAGTAATCTCTGGGGGGTGCCTGGGTGGCTCAGTGGGTTAAGCCTCTGCCTTCAGCTCAGGTCATGATCCCAAGGCCCTGGGATCGAGCCCCACATCAGGCTCTCTGCTCTGTGGGGAGCCTGCTTCCTCCTCTCTCTCTGCCTGCCTCCCTGCCTACTTGTGATCTCTGTCTGTCAAATGAATAAATAAAATCTTAAAAAAAAAAACAAAACCCACTAGGAAAAAAAAAAGTAATCTCTACCCCCAACATGGGGCTCGAACCCAGAACCCTGAGACTGGGAGTCCCATGCTGCACCAGCTGAGCCGGCCTGGCGTCCTCCCTCTCATCTTTAAGTCCGGGTTAGAAATGGAAGGCCCAGTAAACCAGCCCCCACCTCTAGCCCTCGAATACCACCAATGCCTGGGGGGTCTTGGTCTTGCCTTTCTCCCTCTGCTGCTCCCTCGCCTGCCCCACCAGAGAAAATCACGACCTTGGATTTTCTTTATAACCCACCCACATTTTTTTAGAGCTCAACACAAATATATATGCATTACCTAATAATATATTATTTTGCTGAATTTTAAAACAGCGATGTTACATGGTACAAAATTGTCTATAATCTGCATTTTCAGTCCACACTGTATCTAATTTTTATCAATGTGTTGCCGACGGTTCCAGTTTGTTCATTCTCATTCCACTCTGCCCGCGAACGTTTAGATACTGTCCGCTCTGCCGTCACGAGAAGGTCGCCATGAACCTGCCGTTATCGATCTTCTGCGCACGTTTGTAAGCGTTTCCCGAGGGCAGACACCTCGGTGGGGGGAGCTGTGGGGAGACAGCGTGCCTCAAACTTACAAGATCACGGCAGACTCTTTCCTCCCCCTCAGAAGTAGGGGAGAGTTCCTCTGGAACTTTCCCAACATTTGAAGGCATGAGACTTCTTGATGCTGCCAATCTAGCGATTATAAATCTCACTGAAATATTGATTTCGACGATCCGTGTGACACATGCAACTGACCATCTTCTCCTGCGTACACAGGTCCTTTGTGTTTCCTCTTCTGTGAGTTCCTCTTCCTGTCTTTGGCCATGTCTCCCTTTGTTGTTATACACATTGCAATGATCTTTCACCAAATGGAGAAAAATGGTTTGTCTTTTCCTTCTCCTGTGATGACTTTACATAAACAGAATTTCCTAATTTTTATTTTTTATTTATTTTTAAATATCTTCCTTTTAAGGAATCTCTACACCCCATGTGGGGTTCGAACTTACAACCCCCACATCAGGAGTCACACGCTCCACCAACTGGGGCAGCCAAGCACCCCTGAATTTCTTTTTTTTTTTTTAAGATTATTTATTTATTTATTTGCAGACAGAGATCACAAGTAGGCAGAGAGGCAGAGAGAGAGAGGAGGAAGCAAACTCCCTGCTGAGCAGAGAGCCCGATGCAGGGCTCGATCCTAGGACCCTGAGATCATGACCTGAGCTGAAGGCAGAGGCTTTAACCCACTGAGCCACCCAGGTGCCCCACTCCCCTGAATTTCTTAATTTTTAAAAATATCAAAGTATAACATGTATACAAAACATGCATTAAAACATGTTTGAGACTTTAATTGGAATTGCAATGAATCTAGAGAGTAATTTAGGGAAAGTTGACATCTGTACAATGTTGCTTCTTCCTTTCCATGAAGATAGTATACCTCTCTAATTTTTTTTTTTTTTTCCCGTACAGACCTTGTGGATATAGATGTATTCTTAGGTATATATATATTTTTAAGATTTTACTCTTAGGTATATTATACTTCTTTTGTTGTTTTAAATTTTAGTCATTCTGGTGGATATCTTAGAGGTATCTCATTATGGTTTTAATTTGCATGTCCCTGTTGAAAAAGTTTGTTGGGCATTTTTCTTTCTTTTCTTTTTTTTGAGAGAGACCATGGTGGGGGAAGGGTAAGGGCTAGGGAGAGAGAGAGAGAATCCCAAGCAGACTACAGACTCAGCACTGAATCTGATGTTGGGATTAACTCTGAAAAAACAACTTGAGCTGAAATCAGATGTTTAACAGAATAAGCCATCCAGGCATCTCACTTATTCATATTCTTATTGGCCATGTACATATCATCCTTTGTGAAACATCTGCCCAAGCCTTTATCCACTTTTTTTTTTTTTAAGATTCTATTTTATGGGGCTCCTGGGTGACTCAGCCATTAAGCGTCTGCCTTTGGCTCAGGTCCTGATCTGGGAGTCCTGGGATCAGGCCCCGCATCAGACTCCCTGACCAGCGGGAAGCCTGCTTCTCCCTCTCCCTCTCACCCAGCTTGTGTTCCCTCTCACTGTCTCTGTCTCTGTCAAATAAATAAATAAAATCTTTTTTAAAAATTCTATTTTATGGAGTGCCTAGATGGCTCAGTTTTGGACTTCTGCCTTTGGCTCAGGGTACGGTCTCAGGGTCCTGGGATTGAGCTCCGGATCAGGCTCCGTGCTAGGCAGGAAGCCTCTCCCTCTCCCACTCCCTCTCCCACTCCCACTGCTTGTGCTCCTGCTCTGTGTCTCTATCTGTCAAATAAATAAGTAAAGTCTTAAAAAATAATAAAAAAATAAAAAGGGAAAAATTCTATTTTATTTATTTGACAGAGAGAGAGAGAGAGAGAGCACAAGCAGGGGTAGTGGCAGCTGGGTCCCTTCTGAGCAGGGAGCCTGAGTGGGGCTCGATCCCAGGACCCTGGGATCATGACCTGAGCCAAAGGCAGAGGCTTTAACCCACTGAGCCACCCAGGCGCCCTATACTCATTTATCTTGCTAACTCTCTCTTGTTTCTTGTTGTTACAAGAATAAAAAGATTTTATTTGAGAGAGAGAGACACAGAGCATGAGCATGAGCAGGGGGAGGGAAAAGCAGACTCCCCGCTGAGCAGGGCATCACGTGCTGGGTTGATCCTAGAACCTAGAGATCACGACCTGAGCTGAAGGCAGACACTTCACCAACTGAGCCACCCAGGCACCCATTTTTATAACAATTTATCTGTGATTTTTTTCTTCTCTAAGTAGATAATGATGTCATCTATAAAGGAGCCTTGTTTCTTTTGTTCCAAAATGTATTCCTTTCCTTTCCTTTTTCTTGCCCTCCGTGCTGGCTGGCGTCCTACTGTAGTGCTGAGTAGGAATGTCATCTTGTCTTTTTTGTTTCTTTAAATGAAGAAGCACGTGCAGCTTATTGTAGTGTTTCTGTTCACGAGAATGGTCTCCTTGTCTCTGATTTTAGAGGGACCACATCTTATTGAAACTGATTTTTGGCTGTAAGTGTTTAAAGAACACTTTTTATCAGGTTAAGGAAGATTTCTTCTATTCCTAACTGCCAAGGCTTTGGTTTAACAGTACGTGAGTTTGAATTTTATTCTCTGCTTTTCTGCTTTTGCAGAGATAGTTATGTTCCTCCTTTAATATGTTACTGAGGGAAATGACATGTAAACATTTTTCTCGTGTTAAGCCACCCTTGTATTCTTAGGATGAATTATTTGTTTCAGGGGTACAGGTCTGTGATTCACCAGTCTTACACATTTCTCCGCACTCACCATAGCACATGCCCTCCCCGAAGTCCATCACCAGCCACCCCATCCCTCCCGCCTCCCTCCTCTCCAGTTCGTTTCCTGAGATTAGGAGTCTCTAATGGTTTGTTTCCGTCTCTGGCTTTGTTTTGTTTCATTTTTCCCTCCCTTCCCCTATGATCCTGTCTTTTCTGTCAAATTCCCCGTATCAGTGAGATCATATGATAATTGTCTTTCTCTGACTTATTTCGCTTAGTGTAATACCATCTAGTTCTATCCATGTCATTGCAAATGGCAAGATTTCATTTTTGATGGCTGCATAGTATTCCCTTGTAGCCATATACCACATCTTTATCCATTCATCTGTCAATAGACATCTACGGCCTGGTGCATTTTGTTTTATTTATAGGGAGATTAACTAACTACCAATTCAATTTCTTTAATAGGACCATTCAGACTTTCTATTTCTTCTAGATTTAATTTTATTAAGTTATATATAGATACATACTCATATATTTATAAGGAAATTTTTTGCATTTTCAAAAGTGCTATCATCAGGACGCCTGAGCGACTTGGTTGGTTAAGTGTCTGCCTTCAGCTCGGGTCATGATCCCAGAATGCCAGGATCAAGTCCTACATCACTCAGCGGGGAGTCTCTTTCCCCCTCTGACCCTGCCCTTCTTGTGCATGTCTTCCCTCTCTCTCATTCTTTCTCTCTCAAATAAATAAATAAAACCTTTTCTATTTTTAGAGAAAATTTTCTTCCACCATCACTCATCATTTATTAATTTTGAATCAAATGCACTTAGTGTAATAAAAGTAAAATAAAATTGTTTTAAAATTGCTATTATCAAGTTGTGGGCAGTCTTATCCTGCTTTCCTTTTTTTCTCTTTTTTTAAAGATTTTATTTATTTATTTGACAGAGAGAGATCACAAGTAGGCAGAGAGGCAGAGGTGGGGGGGAAGCAGGCTCCCCACTGAGCAGAGAGCCTGATTCGGGGCGATCCCAGGACCCGGAGGTCATGACCTGAGCCGAAGGGAGAGGCTTAACCCACTGAGCCATCCAGGCGCCCCTGCTCCTGCCTTTCCAATCACTGGGTCTGCCCCACATTCTTCCTCAGTTTGTCCCTTCCCTCTGTCTGCCCATCTTACTGGAGGTTTGTCTACAACTTTTGGCTTTATTGATCCTGTTTTGTGTTTACTACTCTGTTGATTTCTGCCTTTTTAGTTTTTTTTTTTTAAAGTAATCTTTCTGCCTAACGTGGGGCTCGAACTCACCACCTGAGATCGTGATTCGCATCCTTTACCAAATGTGTCACCCAGGTGCCTGCTTTCTGCTTTCTCCATATTATATCCTTCCTTCTGTTTTCTTTGAGCTTGTTCTGTCCTTTTTCTAACCTTTAGAAGTTGACCTAGTTCATTAATTTTCAGTTTTTAAAATTTTTGATATAAACATTTTAAGGCTATAAATTCCTTCCAAAAAACTACTTTGGCCATTTCCCACAAGTTTTGCTCTGTGGTTCTATAGTATTTTCATTATTATTATCATAAAATATCTTTTTTAAAAGATTTTATGGTTTATTTTTATTTACTTTTTTATGATTTTATTTCACTTATTGTTGTTATAAAATACCTTTATTTTTAAGATTTTATTTTTAAGTACTCTGTACACCCAACATGGGGCTCTGAGATCATGACCTGAGCCGGAGGCGGATGCTTCACTGACCGCGTCCCCCAGGCGCCCCTAGTTTTATGTGTTTTAAAGTGTATATGAATGTAAAAATACAGGACATACCTTTTTTCTTTCCCTCACTGTTGTGCTTGTGAGATTCACCCCTATTGTTAGGCGAGCTGTAGCATGTTTCGTTTTCTCTGCTGACAAGTACTTTGATGTGATACACCCCGGGTTCTTTATCCTGCCCATTGGAAAGGGATTTCTGGCTTGTTTCCTGTGGTCTCTATGATACAGGTGATTTGAAATGTGTTGAAATTTGCCTTATGACCTGATACGTGACCAGTTTTTGTAATGCTTCATGTAGGCTTGAGAAAAACATTTATTTCCTAAGGGTTGGGTGTGTGGTTCGTGAATGTTCCTGCTCCCTTTTGTCTTACCCCCAGGCTGTCTCAGTCGTGTCCTTCCCTTTTTATTACCTGCCTGGCCTCTATCGTTTGAGTCTGTCGTGTCTGGAAACCCTTTGGGGTACATTTTTTTCTTTTTTTCTTTAATTTTTATTTATTTGACAGACAGATCACAAGCAGGCAGAGAGAGAGGAGGAAGCAGGCTCCCCGCCGAGTGGAGAGTCCGATGCAGGGCTCGACCCCAGGACTCTGGGTTCACGACCCGAGCAGAAGGCAGAGGCTTTAACCCACTGAGCCACCCAGCCGCCCCTGGGGTACATTTTTTCCAAGTGATTCTCTGTGCTGGGCTTGAGCTGCAGCAGAGGGCTGAAGGCTAAGTGGCAGGAATGACCTGCCAGGGATTCCCGGTGGAAGGTCGCAATGTCGCAGATGTGGGGAGTACAGAGAGGGTGGGAGGCCTGAAGGCGTGCAGGTAGGCCCTCTTCGGGCAAGTGGGAGCACGGAGAGCGGGAGTGGGATGAAGCCTGACTTCCTGTGAGGGATCTCCACGTGATTCTAGGGTCAGAACTGCTGTCATCCGTCTGCTGGCGCTTTGGACCCCTCGGGCCCTGGCGTGCTCTCCAAGTCTGTATCCATGAGTGGCATCAGTACCCTCTTGGGCTGCTCCGATCCGGCTGGTGAGTGGGGGTGGGGAGCGAGGCAGCGCTGGCCCCTTCCCTCTTCCGTCTCGCCCCCCCCCCCTCGGGTGCGGCCGTCTAGAGCCTGGACATCCTGGGTTCCGTTTAACCACACACCCTTGGCAACACCAAAATGCCTCTGTTCCAGTGAGAGATCAGGACTTGGGCATCCTAGGATTCTCCTTCCAGTGAAGGAGGACATAAGACAGATTGCGGCTCCCCAGCCCCCCTGTCCCCAGAGAGGGAGGACACTTACCTGTGATGGACCTGGTCCTGGGGAGGAGGCCCTGCGAGCTGGGAGCCGGGGTGAAAGCTCTGCTCTCTCCGTTCCCAGAAGCAGGACTGAGATGTCCGCCCCCGGCCCCTGCTCCGCAGAGTCCTCCCCCTCCGCTCCGTTCCCTGGTTCCTTGGCCCCTCGGCTCTGGTCCACCTCCCTCCCTCCCTCCCTCCCAAGCACCAGCCCCCAGGACCGGCTGCAGGAGCACCTGCAGCTTGGGAACCTGATCTGGGTGGAGGGGGCGGGGGAGGCAGCCCGGGTGTCTTTGTCTGGCTCTAGCCGGACACCTCTCGTCTCCTCCTGTGTTGGCAGGGACTTTACACCAGTCCTCCGCTGCTGCCCTCAGCCAAAGGTGAGTTTGGGAGACCTGCAGCCCTTCAAAGGCCTCGCTGGAAGAGGGATGATGGGCCTGGACCACGGGTGTTGTAACTCCAAGAGTCTCTACTTCCTGAAACGTCGCTCCCCTTAACATGTTTTTTTAAAAGATATTTATTTAGACCAGGTGCGTGTGAGTGGTGGGGAGGGGCAGAGGGAGAGGGAGAGGGAGAACCTCAAGCAGACTCTGCGCTGAATAGGGAGCCCGATGGCGGCCTTGATCTTGTGGCCCCGAGATCAGGACCTGAGCCGGAATCAAGAGTGGGACACAGCCTCTGAGCCACCCAGGCGCCCCGCCCCTTAACATTTCCGTTCAAAGCCCTCCCAATGTCCTTCTCCCTGAGCTGCCCAAGAATTCGCCCTCTTCTCATTCTTTTTTTTTTTTTTATTAAAAATTTTTTTTTTTAAGATTTTATTTATTTGACAGACAGAGATCACAAGTAGGCAGAGAGGCAGGCAGAGAGAAAGGAGGAAGCAGGCTCTCTGCTGAGCAGAGAGACCGATGTGGGGCTCGATCCCAGGACCCCGGGACCATGACCCAAGCCGAAGGCAGAGGCTTCAAACCACTGAGCCACCCAGGTGCCCCTACCCTCTTCTCATTCTTCAGCCAAGGAAGGGTTAGAAAGTTCCTAGCAAGCCCATTGGATAGTAAGGCAGCTAGGGAAAGAAAAGTTGGATCCAGACCCCAGGCGGTCAGAGGAATAAGACAGCGGGACTCGTTTGCTGTGGTCACTGACAGAGTGCTGAGTGGGCAGATGGGCTGTGGGACCATCCCACGGAGAGACGGTGGTCAAGGACCCCACGGACAGCTTTGGAGGCTCAGATCGTTGACCAGTGGGGAGTGGCTGGGGAGGGCAGGGGCTGCAGGCCTAGCTCCGGAATCGCGGAGGAGTCTGGGAAACTGTTGTGGCCATGGAAATCAGCACATCGAATCAGCACCTGTCTCTTTGGCTCCTGCCACCCAAGCCGGGCCGGAGTGGCTTGGCCCTCGGGACAATGCTGCCGAACCCGCTGCGTGGCCCTTTAAGATGCCGAGCTTTGGCTCTGTCCCGAAGACCTCCAGCGGACACATCCTCCTGGCTCTGGGTTTGGGATTAGCTCATGGGATGGGGCTGATGAAATCCCAGGAAATCCACTCCTTACTGGCTTTAGGCCCAGAGGCCCTTTCCAGACAGCACAGAGGGTCGCACAGAGGCGCTTGTGTTTTGAGGCGAGCATGCGGCTCTGGAGAGCCGAGCCAGAGGAGACTGAGTTAGGTAGGAGAGCGGGGGAGGAGCCCGGAGTCCTCCTCACAGATAGAGGGGCCTGACCACATCTGTCTGCATCTGGAAAGTGGGGGTGGGCTGTGGGGTCTCTGTCTCCAGGCCCTCCGGGCCGCCCTCAGACCTCCAGGCCAAGGCGCCTGCGCTGGCCGCAGTCTCTCCGGGAGCAGCTTGCTTCCTTGCCCAGCTCCTTTCCCTCTCTTCACCTCTCCTTTCTCCCCCGCTCCCCTGTAGCTGTAGCCAACTGGAACGGGGCTCTGGAAGCTGGACAGGCTCCCCTCTGCAGCGCACCCTCAGCTTCCTCCTGGGCATGACCGGAAAGGCCAAGGTAGGAGACGCTGGGGAAGCAGGAGGCCCGGTCCTGCTTGCCCTCCCTGCACCCCTCCTCCTTACCCCCCCCCCGCCGCTCCCCTCCTCAGGGCAGTGGTTCACACGTGGGCTGTCCCAGACTCCCTCCCTGTATCCCAGGGCGTTCGTCCGCTGTCCTTGGTTCTCCCCGGGCCTCCCCACTCAGCAGTCAGCTCTAGCTGCGGGCAGCGGGAAGAGGGCAAGGGCAGAAACTTCAGAGGCTGGAGGGCGTCCAGCCCTCCCTCCCTCGAGGCCTCCCGTAGCTGCCCAGGTGGACAGCAGAGATAGGGGCCGTTGCATAGAATCGTGATCGTAATTACAGCCTTTTTACTTCTTTGGAGAGTATTAGGGTTTGCAAAGTGTTTTTACACTGACAATTGTACGGGGATGCGGCAGTCGAAGGAGTTGACTCGAGACTACAGGCGGGCAGAGGGGCAGCCTGGGGAGTGCGTGGCTTCGGGAGCACACGGGCACCGGCGAGGTTCGGCCCCTAGGAAGGTGACGGTGTTCTGCCTCCCCGCTTCTTACCGCCAGGCTCTGCGAAGCCCCGGGCTCTGTGAAACCGGGAGCTCTCCTGCTCCCTGAATGCATTTCCACTTCCTTCACTTATGGGCGGAATGAGCCGCCCCCTTTTCCTCTCCAGCCCCCCCCCCCAAGTATGCAAGTACTTTCCAACCTGGGGCTGCTTCTGAGCACCGAGAGAAGCCCCAGCCGAAACACCCTCGTGTGCAGCCCCAAGAGCCATGGGACTCTGCCCCAGGAAAGCTGCTGGGCTCCCTGCCCCCGCCCCCGTGCCCCGCGCACCCCTCTGCCAGCCTCAGGAATGTGTGTGCGCCTCTCAGGGCCTCCCCCCTCCGCCCGGGGCTGGGGACTGCGGCGACGGCGACGCAGGTAAACACGGGGCGGGGCTGGAGAGGAGGCCTGCCACAGAGGAAGTGGCTTATTCCTTCCCATTTGACTAGAGTCGCGATGCGGACACTTCCCCAGAGGTCATCTCATTTTTTAATCTCCATTTGGCAGACGAGATAACGTCAGGGTCCCACAGTTCTTAAGGGGCAGAGCTGTGTTGGGGACCCTGGGCTCTGACGCCACAGGCCTCTGTCAGCGAACCTCCCCGCACCTGCTCCTCCCCGCTCCCTTCCACCGTCTTGGGATGGATGGCCCCGGAGTCAGTCAGGCCTCAGTCTTTCTGTCCTGGGATATACTAGGTCCAGAGCCACGGAAAGAACACACACTCGTGGGCACTGTGGCTCCCAGGCCTGGGCGTCACTGGGACTCTGACTGTCCGTCTCTTGGCCAACACCAGGACCCTACCTGGGACGGCCTCCCCACCCACGAAGAGCACCGACCACACTGGTCAAGTTAAAGGAACTATTTTATTCTATTTATTTTTAAATAAATAAAAGGGGAGGAAGGGGGAGAGAGAGGAGAGGGAGAGGGAATCCTGAGCGTACTCCACCCTGAGTGGGGAGCCCAATGCCAGGTTGATCCCACCACTGGGAGACAGTGACCCCAGCAGAAACCGAAAGTCGGGATCTCCACAGACTACACTACCAGGTGCCCTTTAAGATTTTATTTGCAGGAAATCGCTACACCTAGAGTGGGTCTTGAACTCACAACCCCGAGATCAAGGGTCACAAGCTCTGGGGGTGGCCGCTTTAAGATTCTGGCCAAAATTAGGGTTGCCTTTTGTTTCAGGGTATCTAAAAAAATAATTTCTGAAAATCTGGGAAGTATCACTGGATAGGAGTGGGGTCGGATGGCTGGAGGGATTGGGATGCAAGTGGGGTGGTTTTGGAAGCCATCCCAGGGCTACAGAGGATGAATATTAAGTCAGGCAGCTGGCCTAGCTCAGCGAAAGTCCAGGTGTGTCTCAAGGTGGATAGGTTTCCTGTCCCCACTCCCAAGCTCCTGCCACTCATTTCCTAATGGGAAAAGGCGGATATAGGGCAAGGGGCAGCCTGGGAGGCAAAGCCCACTGGAGATGGGGGTAGAGGCAGAAAAGGCTGGAACCTTAGGTCTGCTTCTTTCATGGAGACCTTCAGAGTCTGGGGCCTGAGAAGCTCTCAGACTGTGGGATTCCAGTCCTGGCCTCACGGTCCGCCCACTGGGTCCCCACACTGCAGTATATGGGCTTTTAAGATTCCATCTGTAGCCTGTGGCACTCTCCCACCCCAGGCCTGGGAGAAAAGCTGAGGTCCTGGCCCACCCCTGGTCTCTGGGCCCCTAGTGGGTGGAGCCGGAGGCCTGGCTTCTGGCTTCTGTTTTTAAATTTAGTACATTCCTGAGCCCTGCCTGCTGATTGGGGGGAGGGTAAGTCTGGGGTTCCAGGCTGGGGGGAGTTCCTGGGGTCTTCCCATAAGGTCTCCCCCACAGGTGCAGGCCTGGAGGAACCAGCCTCCCTGCTGACCTGGGAAAGTCCTTTTCTGCTTTCTAATTTCCATCCAGCCTGGGCTGGGTCGTCCCCTCTCCTCGTTTCTGGCCTTTGCTGTGCGCGGATCCTAAACCCGGGAACGGGTGAGGAAGAAGGTGATGGAGGAGTTGCGAGGCAGGAGGGCGGCCAGAGGAGCCGTGCGGGGGTGGTGCTGGGGGTGAGGAGCCCAACCGGCTCAGCCCTGGTGAGGCGTGGAGCCCAAAATAGTGGCAGAGGCTAAAACTGGCGCCTACAGGAGCGCTGAGTTGGGCCGGGAACCTGCTGCGGCCGGGGCGGGGCGGGGAGCCGCCGGCTCGGGCTGGGCCTCCTGTCCCTCCTCCCCCCACACCTGCGGGGGCCAGAACCGGGCCGGACCGCGCGGCTCTCCAGAGTTGGGGGCGCCTCAGCGGCCGCGGTGAGCGGAAGGCAGTACTGGGCGGGGGTCCCAGCTTCGGGAAACTCGGCGAGGGGGGAGGTTGGTTCAGGCTTCCGCAAAGGGTCGCGAAAGAACGCCCCAGTCCGCCCCGCCTCTTGGGGGCAGACGCGCCGGACCCCAGCTGCCCCCGGGCGGAGGCGGGCCGGCGTGCAGTCCGCGAGCTGCGGCCGGAGTGACGACGGAGGGAAGCGGGGCTGGACACGGAAGGACTTCCCCGGCCTCCGGGCCCCCACGAAGGGGGCGGGGCCGGGGGCGGGGCCGGCCGGGGGCGGGGCCGGAGCGGCGGCCGCGCGGGGCGGGGCGGGGCGGCGCGGGGCGGGCGGGGGGCTGGCGGGAGAGCTCTCGGGCGCGCACCCTCGCCTCCACGCCCGGTAAAGACCAGCCTTTCGCTTCCCCCGGCTTTCCCCGCCCTCCCCCTGCCCTGCCCCCAGCGGCGAGCGGGGCCTGGCGGCGCGGGCGGCGCGGGCGGCGGGGCTCCCTGCGGAGCGCGCGGGGCTCCGGGGCCGAGGTCGGCGCGGGCAGGGCGCGCGGGGCCGGCGGGCGGCGGGCGGCGGCGGGCGGGCGGCGGGGCGAGCGGCGGCCCCCGCCCCCGGCCCGCGGGCAGGCTCGCGTTTGAGGAACTGCGCGGGGCCGCGCGCGCGAGCCCCTTCCTGTCCCGGGACCGCCCGCCGCCGCCGCCCCGACATGTCTCGGATCGAGTCGCTCACACGCGCGCGGACCGAGCGGAGCCGGGAGCTGGCGAGCAAGGTGGGCTCGGGGCGGCCGGGCCGGGGTGGGGAGTGGGGGGGCTCCGGGCTCCGGGGGGGGCGCACCGATCGCGCCGCGTCGCGCCCCCCACCCCCACCCCACCCCACCCCCGGCCCGGCCCGGCCGCCCGGGAAGAAAGTTGTTCGGGCAGGGCCGGGCGGGAGCAGGGAGGCGCGCGTGTGGTCGGCGGGCGCCCCTCGGCCCGGGAGCCCCGCGGTCGCCGGCGTGGTCGGCCCCCTTTGTCCCCGCCATCCGGCGCAGGGCCCGGGAGGGCCGGTTTCCCGGTTCCTCCCCGCCTGCCCCGCCGCCGCCCCCCCCCAGACAAAAGTCAGCCCCTCCCCCCGCAGATGGACTTTCCAGCCGTGATTCACTTCTCCCCTCGGGTGGGCGGGTGGCTGGGGTCGGGACGCGGCGCACCGCGCACTTCCTCCCCGAGCCGTCACCCTCAGCCGCCGGGAGCAGAGGTCTTTGTGTCGCTGGGACCCTTTTCCTCCACCCTTGGGGCCCGATCACACCTGCTTCTGGAACGGGGGGGTCTCAGGGCCCCGTCCCTGTCTGGCCCGCCCGCTTCCGAGCCCCCAGTTCTCCCGGTCCTGAAACCGCGCCCCCGGCACTTTGCCTCTGAACCCCCGCCTCTCCCCTCTCATCTCTTCGTCTTCGGACGCATTCACCTACCACTTCAGAGCCTGGGCTGCAATTATCCTCGGCCCTCACTCCTCCCCAAGTGTCCTTTATCCCTTCTGTGTACCCTGGCTCGCTCTCAAAGGCCACGACCTCTGCACACCCCAGACCCCAGGAAGTGAGATGGAGATGAACAAGTTAGAGCACGGGCGGGGCCCTCCCAGCTGCCCGCGGAGCACACTGTATCCATTATCGGGAGGGCAGGACCCCGCCAATGGCTGCTTTAATCTCCAGCCTCCCTCTGACCCCGGTGTCCTGCCCCGGGTCCCAGTCTGTGCTTGTCACCAGCGCTGTTCTCCCGGAAAGGGGGCAGTACCCTTTGGGAGCCCAGGAAGATGGTGGAACACCCTCCCCACACCTCCCTCCTAGCTCCTAGCCTGGCTGCCTGTCTTGAGGCTGAGTTAGGAGGGATTCCATCCTGGAACTTCTCCTTTAGGGGCTGGGATGAGCTTCTGCCAACAGGAAAGCAACCGGGGATTTGAGTAGGGCCTAAGACAGGAAGTGTGCTGGAGCAGGGGTGGCGGCCGGGCTCCGGCTCCTCTCACCCCTGCCCGGGCCAGGCCCCAGCCCTGAAAGTCTGTTTATTTTTCGGCCGTTGGAGCTGAGACCCTGGAGTAGAGCCAGTGGGGGCAGAGAGGTTTTTTGAAACCACGGAAATTTGGTTCCACCCTAAAAAGGAAAGCCAAGAGGGAGCCGTGGGGGGCAGACCTCGAGAAGGGCTCTGAGAGGGTAGATACTGGGGTCTTTTTTCATGGGGAGGAGCTGGGGAGCCAGGTACCTGGGTCCTCATGCCTTCGTCTTTCTGGTGATGGGGGGACCAGGACTCCCGAAGCTTGGCTCTTTCTCTTTCTGTCCTGGGGCCGGCCCTGGTTTGGGGAGTGGGGGGTTGGGGGGACTGAGTGGGTGGATCTGAGGGCAAAGCCCGGTGAAGGAGGCTGGAGGAGGGCGGCTGTCGGTTTGGGTTGGTCGGAAGGGGAGGGCCGCCTCCGGAAAGCTGTGGTTACAGAAGGGGGGAGTTGGTGCTTGGCCAACAAACCCTGGATCCCCTCTCCCCCTCCCCCAGCGCGCCAGCTGTCTCTTTTCTTTTTATACTGTGGTGGGAAGTGGAGGGGGGCCTGCTGGAAATGAGATTGTTTGAGGAAGATGGTCTCCCCTGGTACCTATCTGGAAGGATGGGTTAGACCAAGCCCTGAGCCCACACCCCTGCCCCTTTCCTTGCCTGACACCCTGGAACCTCCTTAGAGAAGGAGAAATTGTGGGGGAGCATACCCCTTCCCCCCATCCTCACCAAAGCGGGCTGTGTGGCCCCCTCCCCACGCTTCTCGTCTTCCTCTCCACTCCTCATTCTTTCTGCTTTGCTTCCCACCTTCCCAGGCCCACACCCCACAGGCGCCTTTCCCTCTGGCCCCTGCTCTTCCGCCGCCTCTGCCAAATCCTAACCTTCATATCTCCCGGAACAAAGGGGCCTTTCCTGTCTAGGAGTGCGCAGGGGCCTCCAGGATGGTCCGGGAGGCTGGGGTCCCCGCGGAGTCTCCAGGACCCCAGCGCTGGAGTGTGCGGGGCAGGTGGAGCGGGAGAGAGGGTGAGGCGATTTCTTTGTTCTGAGTGAGGAGAGGTGGCTGGCTTTGTGTGCAGGACTGACTCGGAGAGGCGCCGGAGCCAGAGAGGAGGGGTGGGTGAGCAGGGAGGGGCTGGCAGTTTTGCCAGAAAGTTTGGCAGGAATTGGGGGTCCCTAGGAGGTTGCAGCTTGTAGGGGCGCAGGAAGAGGTGCTGGAGGTCATGGAGCTTTGGGACAGAGCCGAGGGTGAGGCTCGTTCCAGAGTGCTGCAGGTGGGGGGGGATTGTGTCGGGGGAAGGCCCCCCAACGCCCAGCAGAGGGCTGAGAGAGGGACCTGAGCTCAGGCCTGGCTTCCCTGGGACCGACCTTGGGTCCGGGAGGAGACAGGTGTGAATGTGTGACTCCCATGCATGCATGGGACCTGTGTGTTGGGTGGTGTGTCTGTCTGTCCCCACATGCTCCGGGTTACTGTTTCAAGCGGTGGTCACCAGATTTAGGGGCTCCTGCTTTCTGGAAGTAGTTCCATTTTGAGTTCCTGTCTCCCGTGTGAGGGCCGTCTGGAGCCTGAGCAGGCAGATCGGTCAGGGCTCCCGGAGCTGGTGAGAGGAACGGCCGGAGGAACTGGCCGGACCCTCCTGGTTGGTTTGTGTCTCCGGGGGCGGCGGAGTGGGCGGCCGCTGCCCCCTCCCGAGTCAGCCGCCTGCCCTGTGCCAGGAGGGCAGGGAGTCCTGGCGGCCATTGTTCGCCCGCACAAGCGCCCGTCTGTTCGCCTCCCCCCTCCCCTCCGCCTCTCCCTCCTGACCCGACAGGTGTGGCCGGGCGGGGGGCAGGCTGGGGGCCAGGAGGCCTGGGTCTCCGCTCCCTGTGGCCCGGGGCGCCCCTCTGGTGCTTGGCCCGTGCGCCCGCCCCATTGTCTGGGGCTCATCCTTGTTCATCCAGCGAGTGTAAGTGCCTTTGTGCACTCCGCGGGGCTTTTCGTTTCTGGCTCTTCCGCTCGCGCCCCCTGGGCCACCTTCTCCCTGGCCGCTGCTGTCGCCCTGTTCCTGGAAGCTGGTGCAGAGCAGAGCCCGACTGAGGCCGGGGACCCGCTTGTCTCCCCAGTTCCCGGCCCCGAGCTCCTCCCCAGGACTCAGGGCCCTTCTCAGCCGCAGCCGCACCCCGGCTGGTCAGGGGCTGAGCCGCAGGTGACAAATCCCAGTGCAGCCCCAGCGCGCCCCAGCAGGAGCGCATCGTGGGGACGGGGCGGAGGGAGCACGGGTGACTCTGAGCCGGTGAGCCCAGGCGGCGGTGTGTTCGCCCCTGGCGAAGGGGCGGGCCCCGCTGGGCGCCTGGGCCTTGCTGGACGGGCGTGGGCCCTGCGGGTCCGCAGGGGGAGCTCTGGCATCCCTGCTGCCCGCCGGGGAGCTCCGGCGTCGCCTTCTTCACGTCGGTCACACGGGAGGCAGAGAGCCACTGTCCCGGAGCCACAGTGCCCTCGGCCCTTCGCCCGAATTCCTCCGCCCGGCGTGACCGAGATCTAGAAGGACAATGGAGGGAAGCCTTGGGTTGGCCTCTTCTGGCCCCCGGAGGAAATCCCGCAGGGCCTAGGCTCAGAGGAAGCAGAGGAGGAGCGAGATGGGGAGATGCGGCAGGTTGGAATGGCGCCGGGTGAGGGTGCTGCCGGGACCCCGTGTCCCTCGTCCGTCCGTCCTCCCCCCGTCCGTCCTTCCCTTCAAGCGCCGCCGACTGCCTGCCGTATAGGCCGCGGGCCAGGGGCTTGGGGTGTCCTCCTCACGGCCTCTGGGGCTGGACGCTGGCCGGGCAGCAAGCGGCTCGGAGTGCGGGGGGTGGCCGGGGTGGCTTGGCCATCATGGCCCGTGTCTCGCTGCACGGGCCGGGCATGGAGCTGAAGGGCTGTGTCCGGCGGGTGGGCCGGTGGAGAGGAGACCGGTGGGACCGTCTTCAGAACGCCTGGAAGACGGTAGGACAGAGCCAGACAGAGCCACGCAAAGCCCACTCGCTGCATCTCGAGAGCAGCCCCCCCCACCGGGGGCAGCCCCCCGTCCTTCCCCCTCCTGGCCGGGTGCTGGGCAGCCACACTGCCCAGGACAATAGCGCTAGGCAGTGCCAGGGCCAAGCAGCGGCTGAGCTGGGATGTGCCTGGGGGTCCCTCGGAGAGAGGCTGAGTGTGGGGAGCAGGGGAGGCTGTGCCCAGAGCACTGGGGTCTTCTGGGGCATCATTGCCAGGGAGGGAAGGGCCCGGGATACTCCGTGCTCTGTCCCCTCCCTCCTCTCTACCAGGTGAGTCTCCAGGAGGCCCGAGGGCAGAGGCCAGAGGGTGGAGGGCAGTGGGAATGGGGACCTGGGGCAGCCAGGGCCGATCTCCAGCACCCCCGCTTCTGGAGTTCACCCCGACCCCGGTGTATTCTTTTGCATGTGGGCTGGGTGCGCGGCTTTCCGTGCAGCCGCGCTGCCTGCTCAGCGTTACCTGTGTCCTAGAGAAGGCTGAAGGCTGGCAGTGCAGGAGAGGAGAGACCTTGGGACCGGGTCATTGAGGTCCCATGTCATTCAGAGGAGGACTTGATCTTCTAAGGAGCTATAATTTGGAGCAAGACAGATAGAAATTAGACCAGAGAGAGAATTTTCTAGTCTGATAGGTACTAGAGTGGGATGGAGGCCTTCAGTGTTGGAGGCTGGGGCTGGAAGGTTGGGCTTCCCTAACCAGTCTTGGGGGAGGGGAAGGGGGAGAGAGGGGCCCGCCTGGGCTGTAGTGAAGCCACAGGGGGAGGAGGTGAGAGGGGAAGGCTGAGGGGAGGAGGAGGAGGGGAGAACTGGGTGATGGAAGTGAGGAGAGACACGCAGACCCCCAGGCTCTGCCTGTTAGCAGATGGAGCCAGGGGAGAGGGGACCCCGGGCCCCGGAGACCTCAGGGCACTGTGGCCCAGTGCCCTCTGGCCCCTGGCCCCCTACGCTGTTGACTCAGCTCCTGCACACTTCCCCTTTCTGCCCCGAGCGCAGGGAGCCCTGCAGAGAGCCCTCCTTGCACCAGCCCGGTGTGGTTTCCCTCCCAGCCTCTCAGCTGCCCTGGTGTGGGAGCCAAGTCAGGCACAAGCCTAGGGCCCTCGCAGGGCCCCAGCCAGTGTCCCGCACCCTGGGGCGCCTGCTCTCAGGTCAGCCACCTGGACCCCACTCAGTTCCTGGGAAGCTCGGAGGTCTGGGGAGCGGGGAGTGTTCTTGACAGCCGGGTGCTGTTCACTGCCCTGGCGGGGCGGGCATCAGGGTCGGAGGTGACGGAGGAAGGTCCAGGAATAGGTGGGAAGAAAGGCGTCCTGCTCAGCCTCTTGGGGAGAGAGAAGGGGGGAAATGACTGGACCGGCAGTTGCTGGGGCAGTGGGGGTGGGGACCCCTGGCCTCTCTGAGCATGAGGAAGGGCGCAGCGGGCAGCAGGCAGAGGCCAGAAGGGACTGGAGTGGGAGCCCATTGAGCAGAGGGAGCAGGAGAAGGGGGAGGTCGGTTTGCGAGGGGAGCAGAAGGAATAAAAGTCAGACTTCCTGCCGGAAGGAAGGAGACCCGTGGGCTGTGTTTCCTTCCTCAAAGAGCCCAGAGCCAGGCTCCAGCCTCCCACAGGGGCCCCGGTGGTTTGGGGTCCGACCTGGGGGGGCGGCCACAGAGGCTCCGGAGGGGCTCTCCTGCCCCCCCCCCCCCCCCCCCCCCCCGCTGTGGCGGAGGAGCCCGCAGCTCCAGCCCCCGTTGTCATGGTTATCAGAGCAGCCAACTCCCCTAGATCGGGGAGCGCTGGTGAGCTGGCACCCTCTGCTTGGCCCGCTCTCCCCTCCTCTCTGCGCATCTCCCCCAGCTGGGAGGAGAGCGCACGGCGCACCGCAGCCGGGGGCGCGCGGCCCGGGAGGTGCAGGGAGGACGCGGGGCTTGGAGCCGGGGACATGAGCGGCCACAGGAGGCAGCCTAGCCGCCGGGGCCAGGTAGGTTGGGGGCGGCTGGGCCCCTTGGGGCCGGCCAGGGCCCTCACGGACGGTGGGCGGCCTCTGGCGCCCTGCGGCGGGCCCTTCTTTGGGACGCGGTGTCTTTGCAGCATGGCTCCCTGGTCTCTGCGCTCCGCCCGCCTCTGGGTGCCCCGGGGGCCTGGCACCATCAGCCTCACTGCCTGTCTCTGCCCCTTCCACAGACCCGGGAGAAGGAGAAGATGAAGGAAGCCAAGGACGCCCGCTACACCAACGGGCATCTCTTCACCACCATCTCGGTGTCGGGCATGACCATGTGCTATGCTTGTAACAAGAGCATCACAGCCAAGGAGGCCCTCATCTGCCCCAGTAAGTTGCCTGGACTCTGGACGTCACTCTGACTGGCGCCTGCTGACCCTCACCTTGCTCTCTGTCCTTTCTGCCCTGGATCCGTAGAGTCACTCTCTCGGAGCCCTGGTGGGCCCTGGGCCACATGCCTGACCCCTCGCCCCCCTTGCCTCCCTCCCCGGGGTACAAGTGTGGGAGTCAGGAGGGGGGAGGCCGGGGGGCCTCTTGCAGCTGTTGTCCACTGGGTGTTCCCCCGGGTGTCCCCTGGCTCTCCGAGCAGCTGCTGAGGGTTAGGGGAACTGCTTGGAGAAGGATCAGGAATGTCCTGCTGTGCTGGGGGCTGGGCAGGGTGGGGGGTGGGGAAGAGGCTGGCCACAGCCTTGCAGCTGCTTCTGCCCGTCTTCCAGGGCAGACCTGCAAGGTCAGGACTCAAGGGTCCCCTTCCCTTCCCTTTCTCTTGACTGGGTGGAGCCTGAATCTTTCCGTCCCTGCAGTCTGGAGTAGAGGACGGGATTAGGACCCTGGGTCTCAGATTTCCAGCGCGACCCAGAGCGTGAGAAAAGGAAGGCGGCAGGAGAGTGTGTGTCGGGGGTAGAGGTCAGAACTCCCAGCCTTCGCTGCATCTGAGGCGGCCCAGCGGGGCACTTGTCCTTCCCCAGGGTGCCGGATGCCTGCACAGAAGGCTCCTTTCCCCGCTAGTTTATGGCCCAGCTGCCTCTGGCCGGGGCACTGGCGGGTCCCCCGGCCGCCGACAGCAGGCCCGGGGCTCCAGCTCTCGGTCCCTGTGCAGCTGGAGAGCCATCTCAGAGTTCGGAGGTTGAGGAGGGAACCCCCAGTCTCGATCCCCCGAGACCTGACAGAGTTCCCCATCGGGAAGCTTGTTGCCAGGGGAACCGGGGAAGCAGGCGGCAAGTGCTATTTTGAGAGCAGGTGGAAAGCGGAGGTTTGATCCAGAGACGCTGGGTGCTGGGGGTGGAAGGAGGGAGCTCTAGGGGAGTGGGGCAGCCCCGGCCCCTCCTGCCCTCCCCCCCCACCCGCTGGCCTTGTATTTGTGGAAGTGAGCCTGCTGCTGGGTATTGTCTGCCGGAGCCACAGTTTCCTGTGTTGGTGGACACGGCAGGGGGAGCAGGAGAGGGCAGAGGCACGTTGGGGACAGGGACAGCCAGCGGTCCCACGGCCAGGGCCCAGCCACTCTTCCTCTCCTGCCCCATGGCAGACAGAGTGTGGGGACCGCGGGTTTCCCTGGGCCTGGAAGTGGGGGGGAAGGCAGGGGTCAGAGATGAACCGCAGGGAAGGGGGCCGGCTTTCAGGGGGGACGGGACAGGGTCTGTCCCCACTCTGGCACCGGGGCCAGCAGCCCGTGAATCGCTTGGGCCTGGCCACGGTTCACGGGCGCCCATGTGGTGCAGCAGCAGCGGCCTGGTCTCAGAGCACAACCGGGCCGGGGTTTCAGTCCCGACTGTGCCGCTGGCTGCCTGAGCTCTGGCTGGGGGCTCTGACCGCTCCAGGTGGCGGGCCCCTCTCTGTGAAATGAGGATCCTTGACTCTACCCCAAAGGGTTGTTAGGATCAAGTCAACATGGGCCACGTGCTGGAAGCTCCGGGGGTGCGAGCCGCCCCCTGCCCCTGGCCCCCACCCCAGCTGCTCTGTGCCTGGTTCCGTCCCGTGGGCGTCCTCTCCCATCTGTCACTCTCAGCCACCCCTGTGCTCCTTGAGCTCGTCTCTGGCAGCCAGGAACCCCTTCTTCCCTCCTGGGCCACCCTGCAGGTCACCTTTGGGTCGGGATGGCCACCTGGGCCGCTCGCCTGCTTTCCTGCTGGAAGGAAGGGGGAGGAGGAGGTGTGGGGCGCATCAGCTCTGGCAGTGGCCGGAAGGAAGGCCTGAGAAGAGGGGCGTCAGCCACCGTGTGGCTCGGGGGAGTGGGGGGAGGGCAGCCAGGTGTCTGGATACGGGCATGCCCCGCCTCCGCCACCCCTCACCCTCTCTGCCCCTCCTCCCAGCCTGCAACGTGACTATCCACAACCGCTGTAAAGACACGCTCGCCAACTGCACCAAGGTCAAACAGAAGGTGAGATGGAGGGCAGCGGGCTGGGGAGAGGGTCGTGTGCGCGCCCTTCCCGTTCACTCCTCCCCTGCGCTCTCCGCGGGGGCAGCCCGCACCCTGCACTCCAGGCCTTGAGCCCCACGCGGCCAGCCTGCTGCTCTGGACACAGCCCTGGCGCTGGGCTCGGTGTCCCTCATGCCCGAGATCACTGTGCCCCGTGGGGTCAGCCACCCCGCTCCTGCCCAAGCCTGTGGGGGTGACCCTTGGTGACCGCTGTCCCCGGTGTCTTTCACTCTGTCCCACAGCAACAGAAAGCCGCCCTGTTGAAGAACAACACTGCCTTGCAGTCTGTTTCCCTTCGCAGTAAGAGTGAGTCGTGGGGGCGCACAGGACACCCCGTGCAGGACCCCCCCTCCATGGGACCCCAGGCCTCTCTCAGCCTGCGGGCTCTGCTGCCCCCCACAGTCGTTCCCAGAACGGTACCCTCCTCCCCTCGGTTGGACATGGGCGCTGGCCCAGTAGGGATGTCCAGCCTCTCGGGCCGAGGGGCAGGGCAGGAGTATCTCGGGGGGGAAGCTCAGGTTGGCTGGTTGTCTGAGCATGTGTCCTGCACTCGGGAGCGTTGCTGGCGGCCGCCCAGCGCCAGTCAGACCGCTTTGGTGCTGCAGAAAGAGCAGGGTCTGGTCCCTGCTCCATTGAGTGGCCCTGGACGAGTCCCCTGACCTCCTGAGCGTCTGTGCCTGTAGGCTTGTTTTGGGGATGAGATGAGCCAGGACGTATGTTAGGAATAGTGCCCCAGTGTCCCCCAGCCTCTCCTGGACTGGGGGCCGGGCGGGGGATGGGGTGGCGGAGGAGGCCTCATTTCTAGTCCGTGAACCTGGGAGGCCCGGATCCCAGGAAGCAGCAATGATGACGTTCGGCTGCTCACTGTCCCCCCTCCAGCCACCCCCCGGGAGCGGCCGAGCTCTGCCATTTACCCGTCGGATAGCTTCCGGCAATCCCTGCTCGGTTCCCGCCGCGGCCGCTCCTCCTTATCGCTGGCCAAGAGCGTCTCCACCACCAATATCGCTGGGTGAGCCCCTGCTTGGGGACGGGACAGCCGGGCGGGGGAGTGGGGGGCGGAGGTGGGGACCTGGAGGCCTGCGAGGTTGGTCCATCCCGGCCCTGAGCTTGGGGCCATAGACCGAGAAGGAGGACGCAGGGCGCATGCCCCTCAGACCCCAGTCCCGGCTCCCCGTCTGGGGAGGAGGGCTCTGTCCCCGAGTCGGGGTGACGCAGGCCCTCTCCCCCAGACACTTCAATGAAGAGTCGCCCCTGGGGCTGCGGCGGATCCTGTCCCAGTCCACAGACTCCCTCAACATGCGGAACCGCACACTGTCCGTGGAGTCCCTCATCGACGAAGGTGACGGCCGGCCCGGGCAGGCCTGCGGGGGGCGGGGCCCAGCGAGGGGGGCTGGGCTCAGCGTGGGCCCTGCTGACGTCCAGGTGCAGAGGTGATCTACAGCGAGCTGATGAGTGACTTTGAGACGGACGAGAGGGACTTCGCAGCCGACTCGTGGAGCTTGGCCGTGGACAGCGGCTTCTTGCAGCAGCAGAAGAAGGAGGTGATGAAGCAGCAGGACGTCATCTACGGTGAGCCCAGGCCACCAGGCTCCTCTCACTGTCCAGGGCTTGTCCGCAACCTTCCTCCAGCCGGTGGTCCCCCCCCAGGGCCCTGTTAGCCCACAGGCCCCCGGACCCTCACCTCCAGCCCCCGCGTTACCTTTGGGGCTCTTGGTCTCCCAGGCCCCATCTTTACTCCTTCCTTCCAGTGGGTTCTCCGCCTTTGCCCCAGTCCAGTTCCGCCGCTGGCGCCATGCTGGGGACCCGTGGCTCTTGCCCCATACAGCTTACGGCCCGAGACGGCGGGGGGGGGCATAAAGGGAAAACACGGTTAAAGAAACACTCAGACCGTGCCAGTGAGGAATGTCACCGTGGAGGGGGCCTGGGAAACCTCCCACCAGGCCCGCGGTCCCCACCCTGGGCCATGCGGCCTGGCCGAGGTGCGGGTCCGATGAGCCGTCGCCCCACAGAGCTCATCCAGACGGAGCTGCACCACGTGCGGACGCTGAAGATCATGACGCGGCTGTTCCGCACGGGCATGCTGGAGGAGCTGCAGCTGGAGCCCGGCGTGGTGCAGGGGCTGTTCCCCTGCGTGGACGAGCTCAGCGACATCCACACGCGCTTCCTCAGCCAGCTGCTGGAACGCCGCCGCCAGGCCCTGTGCCCCGGCAGCACCCGCAACTTCGTCATCCACCGCTTGGGTGACCTGCTCATCAGCCAGGTGGGCAGGGCCGCTGCGAGCTGGCGGGCGGGAGGCCGGGGACTAGGCTGTGGCTTTGTGGGACCGGCTGAGCTGGCCACCCCACCCCCCGGCCCTGCTCTCTAGTTCTCAGGTCCCAGCGCGGAGCAGATGCGGAAGACCTACTCGGAGTTCTGCAGCCGCCACACCAAGGCCTTAAAACTCTACAAGGAGCTGTGCGCGCGCGACAAGCGGTTCCAGCAGTTCATCCGGGTGAGCGGACCTGGCGCCAGGAGCTGACCCCGTGGCCCCAACCCCGCCTGCCCATTTTGGGGGCCACGGCGCGCTGCCGCTGGCTCAGCTGGTTCCCACCAACCCCTGTGGCGTGTGTCAGCAGTAACCCCCTCCCCGCCAGCGATAGTCCCCGTTCGCTCCTTGGTCTGGTTGGTCCTCGTCCTAAACCCAGGGTGGGGTGCTCCCCATTCCCAGACGCAGTCACCTAAGGCCATGGGAGGTCACCCGTGCTTGGGCTCCAAGGGCTCCAAGGGCGTGTTCTTGGACCCCCCTCCCCGCACAAGCCAGCCCTGAGCCCCGCCTGTGCCCTTGCAGAAGGTGACGCGGTCCGCGGTGCTGAAGCGGCATGGGGTGCAGGAGTGCATCCTGCTGGTGACCCAGCGCATCACCAAGTACCCGGTGCTCATCAGCCGCATCCTGCAGCACTCCCACGGTGAGGGCGGGGGCGGGGGGCGGCTCCCACGGTGAGGGGCGGGGGGCGGGGGGCGGCTCCCACGGTGAGGGCGGGGGCGGGGGGCGGCTCCCACGGTGAGGGCGGGGGCGGGGGGCGGCTCCCACGGTGAGGGGCGGGGGGGGCGGGGGGGGCGGCTCCCACGGTGAGGGCGGGGGGCGGGGGGCGGCTCCCACGGTGAGGGCGGGGGCGGGGGGCGGCTCCCACGGTGAGGGCGGGGGCGGGGGGCGGCTCCCACGGTGAGGGGCGGGGGGGCGGGGGGGGCGGCTCCCACGGTGAGGGCGGGGGCGGGGGGCGGCTCCCACGGTGAGGGGCGGGGGGGGCGGGGGGGGGCGGCTCCCACGGTGAGGGCGGGGGGCGGGGGCGGCTCCCACGGTGAGGGCGGGGGGCGGGGGGGCGGCTCCCACGGTGAGGGCTGGGGGGGTGGGGCGGCACCTCCCGGGTGACCCAGGTCAGGACGGGAGGGGCACCGACTGGCCGTGCCTTATGCCACCACCGCGCAGGGCCCGAGGAGGAACGCCAGGACCTGACCACGGCCCTGGGGCTGGTGAAGGAGCTGCTGTCCAACGTGGACCAGGATGTGCACGAGCTGGAGAAGGGGGCCCGCCTGCAGGAGATCTACCACCGCATGGACCCGCGGGCGCAGGCCCCGGTGCCCGGCAAGGGCCCGTTCGGCCGGGAGGAGCTCCTGCGACGCAGGCTCATCCACGACGGCTGCCTGCTGTGGAAGACGGCGACAGGCCGCTTCAAAGGTGAGCGCGGTGGCGGCGTGTGGGGAGGGAGGGGCCTCCAGACTGCGCGACGCATCTGTGCAGGCGGGCATCTGGGGAAGTGCGGTCTGGAGGAGGGGGGCAGCAAAGTCCAGATCCGGTACTTCCGCCCGCCGTGGGCCGCATGGGGCTCCCCTGCCAGGATGGGCCCCTGCGTGCCCGAGAGCTACTGGTTTGACGAGGACAGAGAATCTCCATGATGGGGGGGGGTGGCGAGAGTGGGCCACCTAGCAGCGCTGCAGTGGGCATCGGGGAGACGGGCAGGAAAGCCCCGGCAGGACGCTGCACGGGAGAAGGACAGGAGGGACGGAGAAGACGGAGCACAGGGGGCTGGGGTGCGGCGGGGCACAGTTTCCCATTCTCGTTCCCCAGACCCTGCTGGCCACGGCTTTCCCACCTAGAGCAAGGCCAAGAGAGCAGCAGGCCTCGGCTTTGGGTGTGAGCCTGCCTGAGCCCAGTCCGCTGCCATGAAATCCCCTCTCCATGGGCTGGGGGATGGCAGCGCTTACCGGTGCCTGCCTTCATCCCTTTCTCTCTTTCCCATCCCTCCCACGCAGCGGCTTAGAATATAAACCGCGGGGTTAAAAATAGCAAGGCTGGAGAGCTTTATTTCTGAAGCATTTAGCGAAAGCCCTCCCCTTTGTGTGCCCACAGTTAGTAAGCTCTCCAAGGACAGCGGGCGAGCATGTGTTCTCTTGACTGTGACCTCTGAGTTTTAGGGACTTGACCTTCAATTCCCCCAACCTCTCCAACGTGTTCAGGTGTGGGCGTCAGGACCAGCGCGGCTGGAGGGTGGGGCCGAGAAGGCGGTGAAGGAGGCTGTGGGGTCCAGGGAGGTGGGCTTACTGAGCTGTGGGAGGGAGGGATGGGAGGCTTGGTCAGCTTCAGGCAGAGGGTTTCAGGGCGCACAGCTGGAAAGCTCTCCTGTTAGCTGCGAGGTGTGGCATTTAAAGGGAAGCCCCTCCCGCTCTGGGAATGCTTTGGACCCTCACAAAAATTCTGCAGCCTCCCACCCGGAAAGAGACACGTACGTGTCGTATTCCTACGTAAAAATACGCCACCTCGGGAGGTTTGCAGAGCCTCCGCGGCCCGGCGGTGGACATGCTTGGGGTCTCTAGTCCCCAGGTGAAGAAACTAGCCTTGGCTGGGTGAAGAGGGTTTTCCTCCGATGCCCTGGTGACCCCTTCCCAGCTTCTTGAGCCGAGATGCTCTTCAAGCTGGTGGGAAAGGCACGTTTCCCCCTGGCACTTCTGAGCTGGAAGAACGGGCCGGTGGGAGGCTGCAGAGGGAGGACGAGGCAGCCCAAGGGGGAGAGGCCAGGAAAGGAGTCGTCGGGGCCCCCGAGAAGGAGGCTGGCTGTTGCCCAACCCTCTGACGCTGCCCGCCCGCCCTCCAGACGTCCTGATGCTGCTGATGACGGACGTGCTGCTGTTCCTGCAGGAGAAGGACCAGAAGTACATCTTTCCCGCCCTGGTGAGCTCTTCCTCCTCCTCCTCTCTCAGCACAGACAGGGGGCACAGGCCCTTCTTCCTTTCCTACCCAGGCCGGAGTCCCCCAGAGCCCAACAGTCAGGACTGTAACCATTACTACGGTATGGTGAGGAGTAAAAACAGCTAACACCGTCTGCAGACACTTACGGGCTGTGGGGAAGGCCCGGCACGATCCCTTTTTCGTAGACGAGGAAAGTAAACCTTAAAGGTGTTTGGGGGTTTTTTCCCCCACTTTATTTATTTATGTTATTATTATTTTTAAAGACTTCATTTATTCATTTGAGAGAGAGAGATCAAGAGCATGGGAGCAGCAGAGGCAGAGGGAGAAGCTGGCTCCCTGCTGGGCAGGGAACCGGATACGGGGCTCGATCCCAGGACCCTAGATCATGACCTGAGCTAAAGGCAAATGCTTAAATGGCTGAGCCACCCAGGCGCCCCGAGTTTATTTATTTTTTAGTAATCTCTACCCCCAACGTGGGGCTTGAACCCACAACCCCAAGATCAAGAGTCGCACAGTCCCTGCCTGAGCCGGCCGGGCACCCCAATAAACCTTAATGTCAATGAATTTGTCAGAGATCACGTGCGCTCCCAAGTGCCCTCTGGCCGTGCCAGAGCTAGGGCTCTGGAGTCCCTCGGGTACTGCAGAAAGACCGAAGACCAGAGACCCCCAGGTCAGGGTTCCCAGGCTGAGTCCTTCCTTTCTGACCTGCAGGACAAGCCCTCCGTGGTATCGCTGCAGAATCTGATTGTGCGGGACATCGCCAACCAGGAGAAAGGGATGTTCCTGATCAGCGCCGCACCCCCTGAGATGTACGAGGTCCACACGGCCTCCCGGGATGACCGGAGCACCTGGATCCGGGTCATTCAGCAGAGCGTGCGCGTGTGAGTGTGGGCGTGGCCTCCAGGGTCCCGCAGCGTCGCCTGGCCACAGCAGTCCCTGGGGGAGAACCCAGGGTTCAGAGGAGGAGGAGCACGGGGCCCCGGGGCAGGAAAGGTCATCTGTGCCGTCACACTGAGTGTGTCTCGTGCAGTGACACCCCCGAGCGCGTCTTGGGGGCGGGAGTCCCACAGTGAAGCACCGGCGGCCGGCAGGGCACGCACAGGGCCAGGAGCACCTGCGGCTGCAGCAGCGACTGTTGCTGGGACCATGTTGCATTTTACCTTCATTTCCTAAAAACAAATGGAAAAGGAAACGAAGTCCCTGAGACTAGAGCCCAACCCCACACAGTCGAGGCAAGAAGGAAACCGTCCCGTGTGCTGAGGCTGCGGACTTCCAACTTCTGGGGGACACACGTGGGATTTGAGGCCCTCGATTGTGCCTCTTGTGAGGGAAAAAGTAAACTGCATGCGAAACGTTCACATCGCATTCTTGAAGATTATGCCAAAAAAGAAACTCAATCGGGATATTTGTCGGTTCTGTTAGCATTAGAAACGGGTTTTCTCTACTTGGCACCGTGTGAATTTTTGTTTTACTTCTGCGATTCAGATTTTTGAACCAATTTTTGAGAGACACACACAAAGTAGGACATCGGCGGTCTAGGAGAACCGTGCCAAATCCCGTCCCACTGCGCACGGGCCTGTGGAGGCCTCTGTTAACGTGTTAATATTTCTCATCGTGAAAATTACATTCGTACTTTCTGATCGATGTCTCGAGCTTCTGCCGTGTTCAGAGCATTGCTAGATTTTTCATTTAATTCTAACAACAACAAAAACAGCGAAGAAGATATCAAACCCATTTTAAAGATGAGAAATAGAGGCTGCCGCCTGGTAAATAGCGGGGCCAGGATTTGGGCCCAGTTGGCTCATGCCAAGGCCTGCGGTGCCCGTCCTCGCGGTGCGACCCCCGCAGGTGGCCTATGGAGGGGCACATAGACCAGGAAATTGGGACGATGGGTGTGAAGAAAAGCAGGGATCGGGAGTGAGCGAAGCCAGGCCTTAGGGCTGGAGATTCTTCTAGGGAAGGAGTGTGTTGGGGAAGGAGGCTGATTCCTGACCCCTCAGCCCCGCCCGACCTCACCCCACTCTTACCCTTTAGGTGCCCATCCAGAGAGGACTTCCCCCTGATTGAGACAGAGCACGAGGCTTACCTGCGCCGAATCAAGAGTGAGTCCGCCCACAGAGCGCGCCAAGTAATTTATCATGCGTCCCCGTGACGGATGGTAGCAGACCTGACTCGAGGGTGGGTGCTGGGGAGGACTGATGCAGACCCGCACCGGAAGGGATTGTGGAGGAAAAAGAACAAGGCTGAACACGGCCTAGGGTGTATGCTACCTCTGGCGTAAAAATAGCGTGGATAGGTGTGTGTCACGTAATATCTCCAAAAGGGAGCTGGGAAGACCAGGGTAGAGACATTAATCTACTTTTTTTTTTTTAAAGATTTTATTTATTTATTTCATAGTGAGTGAGAGAGAGAATGACAGGGGAGAAGGTCAGAGGGAGAAGCAGATTCCTCATGGAGCTGGGAGCCTGATGCGGGGCTCGATCCAGGGTCTCCAGGATCATGGTCTGAGCCAACGGCAGTTGCCCAACTAACTGAGTCACCCAGGCGCCCTAATCTACTTTTTTTACTTTTATTAGAGTATGAACTAACTGCTTTACAAAAAGACCAACAAAAATCAGTTTGGTTTTTTTTTTTTAAGATTTTATTTATTTATTTGACAGAGATCACAGGCAGAGAGAGAGAGGGGGAAGCAGGCTCCCTGCTGAGCAGAGAGCCCGATGTGGGACTCGATCCCAGGACCCTGAGATCACAACCCGAGCCGAAGGCAGAGGCTTCCCCCACTGAGCCACCCAGGTGCCCCAAAAATCAGTTTCTTAAACAAGGTAGAAGCCCATTTCTCTCTAGTCCGCAAGTGGAAGTACAGGGTAGTCAGTACACCTCTGCCATCTTCATCGTGAACGTTCCGCATCTCCCTGTCCAAAGTGGCTACTCCAGCTCCTGCTATCACATCTGCTTCTCAGCCAGCAGGGAGGGAGAAGGGAACAGGAAGAGTTTATATCCCTTTCTTTTTTTTCTTCAAGATTATATTTTATTTTCATATGAATAAATATAAAAATATTTTATATTTATAAATACAAAAAATATATATATGTATGTACGTATATTTTTTTTAAACAAGTACTACACCCAGTGTGGGGCTTGAACTCCTGAGAGTCGCATGTGCTATTGACTAAGCCAGCCAGGCACCCCTTGGGATTTTCCTTTTAAGTAGTCTCTACACCCGAGGTGGGGCTCGAACTCACTATCCTGAGGTCAAGAGTCACATGCTCCACGGACTGAGCCCGCCAGGTGCCTCTCTACCCCTTTCTTTTAAGGGCCGATCCAAAGAAACACTCATGTTCACTGACCACAGTTTAGTCCTGTGGCAGTGTCTAGCCAAAGGTCAGGCTAACTGGATAGCCACGTGCCCCGATGAAATTTGTACGGCCTCTCCAGTTAAAGGGAGTTGGGAGAATGAAAGTGGGGGGCACCTGCTGTCTCGGCTACAGATGGGGTTAGTTTGGTTTTGGCAACAAAAGTCTGGGGGGACCTGGGTGACTGTCAGTAGAGCCTGCGACGCTTGATCTCAGGGTCGTGTGTTTGAGCCCTACATTGGGCGTGGAGTCTACTTAAAAAAATGAAAGTTCAGGGACCCCCGGATGGCTTAGCGGTGAAGCATCTGCCTTTGGCTCAGATCATGATCCCAGGGTCGTGGGGTCAAGTCCCACATCAGGCTCCTTACTCAGCAGGGAGCCTGCTTCTCCCCCTGCCTGCTGCTCCCCCTGCTTGTCTCCTCTCTCTCTCTCTCTCTTTCTCTGACAAATAAAATCTTTAAAAAAAAAAAAAAAAGGAAAAATAAAAGAAAGTTCATATATTACTTTTCCCAAAAAAGGGTTTTCTTTTTCATAAATGCCCCAAATCCAGAATTAAATACCACCACTCAGCCCAGCCATGGGCCCCAAGCCCTCGGGCTGCCCTTCCAGCTCGGCCCTGTGGCTGCACCTCCCTGCCCCCCAGTGCCCCCTGCCCCCCGCCGTCCCCTTGCCGTGTGCTCATCTGTCCCCGTATCCACAGTGGAGCTTCAACAGAAAGACCAGGCCTTGGTTGAGCTGCTGCAGGAGAAGGTCGGGCTGTTTGCCGAGATGACCCATTTCCAGGTGGACGAGGATGGTGGCGGCTTGACCCTGCCTGTCCTTCCCAGGGGCCTCTTCCGCTCCGAGTCCCTGGAGTGCCCCCGCGGAGAGCGGCTGCTGCAGGATGCCATCCGTGAGGGTGAGGGAGCCCTGAGGGGGAGTCTAGGGCCATCTGCTTGGGCTAGACCGGGCCACGGCCCCACCGTCCCTAAACTCCCTGTGGCCCCTGGTGTGGGGAAGGCTGGGCAGGAGGCACGGTCCTTGCTGCTGCTGGACACCTTGTCCCACGTACATTTGTGCCGCCCTTCGGTGACCTCTGCCCTGTGCGGGGTGGCAAGAGTGGGGTCCCCCGGGTGCCCGACTGCCGCGTGGGCCTTGGGTGGAAGACGCCCTGTGGTTCCCTGCAGGGTTCCGTGGGGCTCCCGCGCTCACCTCCCCCCTTCCCCGCAGTGGAGGGTCTGAAAGACCTCCTGGTGGGGCCCGGAGCCGAGCCGCTCCTGACAGCCCGGGAGCCAGCCTCGCCCGGGGACCAGGACAGCGGCGGTTGCACGAGTCCCGGGGTCACTGCCAGTGAGTGCCAGGGCTGGGGGCACGGTGGTGGGTGGGAGGGAGGCCCTGGACGCGGGGACGAGAGCTCAGCCTGTGCTCTCCGCTCTCCGCAGACGGTGAGGCCGGAACCTTCAACGGCTCCACTGAGCTCTGCGGAACCGACTCGGACTCCAGCCGGAAGGTGGGCCTCCCGCAGGCGTGAGCGCTCACCAGGGGGCAGGAGGGGGGCCGCAGGCCTGTGGACCCCTGACACAGAGCTGTGGGGGACAGGTGCCTGCAACTCCCGTCCTTGCCTCTCTTTGCAGGACCGGAACGGAAATCAGCTGAGAGCCCCCCAGGAGGTGAGGTGGGAAGCTGCTGGCGGAGCCCCCCAAAGGGCGGGCGTTATGGCTGAGGAATGGGAGCCCAGTGTGGGGTGGCGGTGGGGGGAGCGGACGTCTGAGAGTGTCTGGAGCCCGGCTGGCCCCAGACCCACGTTTAGTCACCTTCTGGCCGGCTCTCCCACCCCGAGGCTTGGGCCCTGTCCCCACCCTCTCCTCTGTCCTCAGGAAGCGTTGCAGCGACTGGTCAATCTCTATGGGCTTCTGCACGGCCTCCAGGTCAGCGGGGCCGGGGCTGGACCGGGCAGGGCAGGAGCCTGTTGGCCGGGGTGGCGCGATCCGTGGCCCTGGCCCGGGCCTCGGGGTGCCCCCCCCCCCCGCAGCGAGGGCTCTGACGCCCCCGCGGGGCCCCCCTCGCCCGCAGGCGGCCGTGGCGCAGCAGGACACGCTGATGGAGGCGCGGTTCCCCGAGGGCCCCGAGCGGCGGGAGAAGCTGGCGCGCGCCAACTCCCGGGACGGGGAGGCCGGCCGGGCCGCGCCCGCGCCGGACAAGCAGGCCACGGAGCTGGCGCTGCTGCAGCGACAACACGCGCTGCTGCAGGAGGAGCTGCGGCGCTGCCGGCGGCTGGGCGAGGAGCGCGCCACCGAGGCGGGCAGCCTGGAGGCGCGGCTCCGCGAGAGCGAGCAGGCGCGCGCCCGGCTGGAGCGCGAGGCCGAGGAGGCCCGCAGGCAGCTGGCGGCGCTGGGCCACAGCGAGCCGCCCCCGGCCGAGGCGCCCTGGGCGCGCAGACCCCTGGACCCGCGGCGCCGCAGCCTCCCCGCGGGCGACGCCCTGTACCTGAGCTTCACGCCCCCGCAGGTGAGGGAGCGGCGCCGGCGGGTGCGCGGGGCCCCGGGCGAGCTGCGGGGGCGCGGGCGGGGCGGGGTGCTGCGGGCCCGGCCGAGCTCACTCCCCGGCCCGCTGCTTTCCTGCCGGCCCGTCACAGCCCAGCCGAGGCCACGAGCGCCTGGATCTGTCTGTGACCATTCGCTCTGTCCATCGACCCTTTGAGGACCGGGAGAGGCAGGAGCTGGGCAGCCCCGAGGAGCGGCTGCAGGACAGCAGCGACCCGGACACGGGCAGCGAGGAGGAGGGGGGCTGCCGCCTGTCCCCGCCCCACAGCCCGCGAGGTGAGGCCCGAATGGCCGTGGGCGGGGGCGTCCCGGGACGCTTGGGGGGGCCCGGCCACACGTCTGAGGGCGCCGGTGACTCTTGGGAGGGACAAGAGTCGGGACACACTTGTGGCCTTTTCCCGTGCAGAGCGGGGAGTGGAGCTCTAGGAAGCAAAGGAGGGGGTGGACTCCGCAGTAAGTCTGTGATGAAGCCTTTCCTTTTTTTTAAAGATTTTGTTTATTTGACAGAGAAATCACAAGCAGGTGTGGGGTGAGGGAGAAGCAGGCTCCCCGCTGAGCAGAGAGCCCGACATGGGGCTCGATCCCAGGACCCTGAGATCATGACCCCAGCCGAAGGCAGAGGCTTAACCCACTGAGCCACCCAGGCGCCCCGACGACAACCTTTTTAAGTCGACATAGTTTGTTTGTTTTTTTAATTTATGTATTTGACAGAGCTCACAAGTAGGCAGAGAGACAGGCAGAGGGAGAGAAGCAGGTTCCGGGTTGAGCAGGGAGCCTGATGGGGGACTCGATCCCAGAACCCTGGGATCATGACCTGAGCCAAAGGCAGATGCTCAACCGACTGAGATACCCAGGCGCCCCTAAGCATAGATTTCTAAGTAAAAAAAATTTCTAAGACCGTTGAAGTTCCTATAGTTGATTCAGGAAATACAGAATAACCTAAAGCTAGTGTGACCTTATATAATAATCTTCAGGTATTTTGCATGGTATTAGCCAAAGTGTATCTCCCTGTCCTCAGGAAGGATACACAGTAGACAGATGTGGACACATTCCTTCCTGTGTGGACAGAGGTTTCGGCTCACCCGCCGGGCGCTCTTGGTGCAGGGGTGCCCCTGCTGGCCGGAGCCTGTGTCCTCCCACTGACTCTGCCCCATCCCCCTGCAGACTTCACCCGAATGCAGGACATCCCAGAAGAGATCGAGAGTCGCGACGGGGAGCCTGTGGCTTCAGAGAGCTAAGGGGGCCCCTCCCTCCGTCTGTGCCCCCAGGAAGAACACAGCACAGGAGGCCAACTCTGGGGACTCCAGACTCCAGTGGGCCGACGGCAAGGGAACATTCGAAAGAACTGTCCCTGCCGGCTCTGGGGCTCCTCCGACACTTGGGGCCGCTCCGAAGCTGGGGGAAATTGGGCCACAGCACCTCCTGCTGGCATCCGGGAGCTACACCAGAGATGCCAACGTTTCATGCCTTCTTCCCTCTACTTTAGGAAAATTTATTTATTTATTGTTTATTAGTTACACAGGGAGTGGGGAGATTTAGAGGACCAGGGACACGGGAACCAAGCCATAGGGATCAGGGGGCCTTGTCCTGCAACACTACTGGGGCTTATTCAGACTAACCCCTCCCCCCAGCAACACCTGAGCGGCGGCACCAAGGACCAGGCCACCCTTCCAGAAGGGCTGTGGGCGGGGCCGTGCTCCCCTTCCCTCCCCGGCTCACTGCTGTGCTCCCTTCTCTCCATTCATCGTGGAGACCCCGGGGAGCCAGCCTGGCTCCCTGGAGTCGGAGACGAGGGAGTAGAGGGCAAGGTGGCCACCGATGGCTCTGTTGGAGGGGGAGGGGAAGGCCCACGGGACCAGAATGTTCTTTGTTGTTTTCTTTTTTGTACCAAAGCCAACTGCACGTGTTTTGTATTTTTAAGAGATGACTGTAGGCAATTAGAAATCACAGCCTTCTATCTGCGCTTATCAGAAGAGCTTGCGGGGTGGGGGGGATGGCGTCCCCTCACCGGCGGTAACGGGGGACCTACTCTGACCTCTTCAGCCATTTGGAAAACATGTTGTAGGGTGAGTTGGGGAATCTCTGTGAACCCTGACCTCATCCGCACCTCAGCAACCGTGACTGAAACCTCATTGTGAATTTGGGGGATTTTCCAGTGGACCCCGAGTGCCCACCAGCCCCCGCCATTTTCTGCCAGTTTGATTGTTTAAAAAAAGAAAGAAGGAAAAGATAAAGCAAGGAAAATTAAAGACCTGGAGCCCCCACGAGGCGCTGTCTCTCCATGCTTGCCAGCCCTATGGGCCGCACCAGCGTCGCCCCCGAGGAGGGGCAGGCCGCCTCCCCTGGCACAGGCCACTCCCAGAAGAAAGTGCCGTGAGCCCTTGTGGGCACTGATGTCCACAAATACAGGGATCGAAATGAAGGGCACTTAGGGTCCAGGAGCTGTTGGGGATTCCAGAATTAGAAAACTGGTGACGGCCTCATTTGCATGCCCTGCTCAGAAATGACCTCAGCGGGGCCAAGGGGGGGGGGGGCTCCCACCGACCTGCCCGCTTCCTGCCGGCCTCTCCCCAGAGTCCGTTTTCAGATTCAGCCCCGGCTCTGCCTGGGTCTTCGGTGTCAGAGCCCTGGGGCAACCTCTTCCAGGGGCAGCCAGAGATTAGGTCAGTTTCAGTTCTGGGTTTTGCTTCATTTCACTTCCTGTTTCTGGCTACTGCCCCTGGGGCTGGGGGAGGGGCAGAGGGAGGGGGGGGCTGTCCAGGCCGGCCCCTCCCAGCACACCTCTGCGGGGAGAGGAACTGAAATCGACCGGGCACCTCTCCCCTGTACCTGCCCATCTGGCCTTCAGCAGGTGCTTTCTTGTCTGCACAGGGGCGGGTCCGGAAAGGGAAGCACACCCGTACCCCGCCACCACCCCCCCACTCCCCCCCCCCCCCCCCCCCCCCCCGTCCCACCGCCAGGGTGGCCCAGCTAGGCAGGCGCTGGCCCTCCACTTCCCTCCCAGCCTCTGGCTTCCGGCCGCGGGGCTCTGCTCTGTCTGCATCAGCTGGAAGCTGGGACCCCTCCAGGGTGCCCCGGAAAGAGGAGGACCACAGTATGGCTGGTGATGCTAGTGCTCCGACCAAGAAAGGGGAAGGCAGCTTCCTCCAACGTGGTCTGATCCGGTGAAGGATGCCAGTCGGGAGAGACGCAGGGACCTGGAGACAGCGCGGGGCGGGCGTGGAGAAGCCCACACTCACGGAGACAGCACTGTGCATCCCCATTAATGCTGTCTCTCTGCCACTCCTTGACCCCAAGACATGCTGTCCACCATTCTCTGATGCTGGACATGAGTCTGGCAGTTCTGGCCATTCTGTCCCGGGGCCCTTGCTGAGCCCTTCAGAAATCCAGGCTGAGCCTCCATCCTTCCCACTGCGGTTTCAAAGCTCCGGCTGCTGGCTGCTGGGAGCCAGGCCCCAGGTCACCCGGGCGCTCACCTTCCTCGCCAGGAGTGCCTATAGCCACCTGCCCAGTCCTCAGCCGCACCATGCCTTCCCCACCCACCCCTCTCCATCTGGAGGTAGGTTGGCGTGCCCTCACTCATCTAGGACTCGGACCTGTTGAAACTCTGCCCTGATACTTACCTCCAGGCCCCATGAGCAGAGATGTTCCCCGGGGAGCCCTGAGGGGGGCTGCCAGGGAGGGGGTGGCCAGAGAGGGGTACTTAGATGGGGAGGATTTTCCATCCTGAATTGACTTGGAACAGACCTGGAGTTTTGGAACCGGTTTGAACACAAAAGGGAGGAAATTAAACATCAAGAAGCTAATTAGATCTTAACAGTCCTTAATGCATCATGATCTGGGGGCTGTTGGGAGTCCCTTCCGCTTGCAGCTGGGGGTAGCCAAGGGCGCGCTCCCGGCTTCGCTCTGGGCCCTTTGGAGGTGGAGTGGTCAGGCTGGTGGCAGTGATGGGGGCAACGGAGTGGGAGCTCCAGCCCGTCTGGCTTCTGCCACATCCCTCCTTCCCAGCACCTGGGCCCCAGAAAGTCCCTTCCGATTGCTCTCCGTAGTCGCTGCCTTGTCTCCATGGGGATGGAAACCGAAGGCAGGACCACCCCCAGCCCCCGCCCTGGAGAACTCTCGGAAGGAACTGGAGGGGCCAATCCCTCCCTCGGTTCCTGACCTACACCTTCCACTTCACTCCAGAGTGTGGAAACATCATCCCAGATGAGACCTCGCTGGCTCCCGGTCCCCATCTCCCAGTTGCCCCCTTTTCCTTCTGTTTGTCCTCTTCCTTCTCTGGGATTCCATTTCCCATGCGTATTGAGAGCAGCAGCCAATACACTGCTTCGGCCCGGTGAGTCTTCAACACCCCATTTTACAGATGAGAAAACCAGTCCAGGGAAGTAAAGTGACTTACCCAGGTCCCTCCGCTCGTTCCAGTGGGAGCTCGGATGTGACTCCAGGGCTCTTGATGGCGCCGTGCATGGGGCAGGGAGGGAAGCTCGCGCCAGTCTCCCACCCTATCCCACTCTGGACACACCTGTGGCCCCTCTTCTCCCCACTCCTTCCCCACCTCTCCCCTCCCTACGCCCACATCCTTGACTTCTCCAAACTCGGGTTAGAGGATATGCGGGGTTTTACGTGGGGGCTGGGAGAATGCCAGGGGTCCTGCAGCGTTTCACAGGGGCTCTCCGCGCAGGGGCTCTTCTCAGGGAGCCTTCTCAGCTGGGGGCTGCAGGTACCAGGTCCTTGTGGGCACCACTGGGATGCTCTGAGGCCGAGACAGCACCAGGGAACTGGGGATGCGGCGTTTAAGGTGAGGGTGGGGTATGGGGGAGGGCAGACAGAGCCAAATGGGCACTGACCTCTAATCCATTAGTCTAGAACCCTTGGACAAAGAATCCTTTTGTCCACACTGAACCGGAGGTGGTGGCGGGCCAGAGGTCGAGACTACTGTGACCGTCCCGAGGCTCGCGCTGCCGTCCTGTCTTTTCTCCGTCCCATCCGCTCCTCCCCATGACAGAAGACCCGAGCGCTGGAGCACTCGGCCCCACCAGCCGCCTTCAGCCACGCCCGCAGGCCACTGAAGGCCACGCTCCCAGAGGCAGCCCAGGCCGGCTGCACGGTTCTGCGCCCGCCCCGCAGGTGTGTCCGTTTGTCCCAGGCGGTAACCGGTAACCGTGGTCAGAGCCCACCCCACCACCGCCCTGCCCCAGAGCCGGCCACCCGCAGCGGGCCTCTGTCCTTCGGGGGCAGTGGTTCTACCCAGCCCCAGCCCTGGGCCACAGCCTTCCTGGCTGACTCCAGAAGGTGTCTGTGGGGCCCCATGAGGCTCCTGCCTCCGGAGACAGGACAGCTGGGGCTGAGACGGCAGCTGCCCAGAAGGGGAGACTGAGAGCCGGGCCCCTTCCGGAGCACGCGGCCCAGCAGCCAGAGCACGGCCAGGTTCTCCAGCAAGCCAGCCGCCCCCATAAGCCCACCAGCCAGGGCACCCGAGACCCTCAGGGCCAGGACCTGGGCGCGCACAGCCACGACCACAGCTGGTGCTCAGCATACCACCTCCCAGGGGATGCCCTGGACCGTGGGCGGCAGGGCGTGGACACTGCCGGCGTGAGAGCTGGTGCCCTGGAGCCTCCGGGGGCCGGAGGTGGGGGCGGGCATGGGCGCACCTGTGCGCAGGAGGGGCTCTACTGGGGGGAGTTCTCCGCCGTGGGGGGCAGCCCCAAGCCTCCATGCCTGGAGAAGGCCAGAGGTGCCCTGTCCGTCTGAGGGGTGAAAGCAGCAGGAGCCCCCCCTTTCCCTGACCGCAGGCAGAAGCTCCCTTCTCCGCAGAGAGTGCTCCCTTGGGGCCGGGGGGCAGGGGGGGTGACACGGCACTGTGGAACCCAGATGGGTGTCCTCGAGAGAGCAGACTTCTGAGTCCGGGGCCTGCTCCTCACTAACCGCGTGGCTTTGGTCAATTACGCCTCTGAGTCCCGGTTTTCTTGTTAAAAATTCCAGACAAAAGTCTCTGCTCCAGCAACACGGGAGGGGCGCCTGGTAGTCAGGGGAGGCGCTGCGGTGGGCTCGGGCAGGATCTCAGAGTGTGGCGTCCGGTCCGCATGGGGCTCCCTGCTCGGCAGGGCGTCCGCTGCTCCCTCTCCCTTCCCCAGCCGGGCCCCCCCCCCACGCGCTCCCTCTCTAATAAATAAAGCTTTAAAAAATAAAATATCACGTGAAAAAAGTACTTTGTCCATTGCCATTTGCATGGAAGATCATTGTTTCAAGTTTGGGGTGTTCATCGCGGCCAGGAGCCAGGCATCCCACTGTCTGTTGTCACGGTGCCCGGGGAAGGGTGCCAACGCAAACACAGGTCACAATTCACGGCAGCAAGTGACCTTGAGGCTCCGGGCTGGGAGGGAAAGGGCAGAGGAAGCCATGGCTTCCTGTTCGCCCCGCTTTGGGAGCACAGCCCGTGAAGCCCTGAGTGGCCTGGCCTCCGCTCTGCTCCTGCTCCTGACGGGGGGAGGGTCCTGCCAGGCTGTGTCGCGCCCCCCTGCCATCTCACCCTTTCCTGCTCTAGTCCGTGGAGCCCGAGGCCCGCGGCACCCCCGCCCTCTCCTCTGGTCTCCACGCTCCCGTCAGAGGTGTGGGTGCTGAGATGTACCCTCACCACACCTCATCCTGGCTCCCCACGGTCTCTGTCCCAAATGGAAAAAAGGCCTCCCCGGGTCCTCCCCTTTGTGCCCGTGTCCCTGCCCTTTGCAGAAGGAGCTGGGATGCAGGAAGAGAAGGTGGAAGGTGAGTAGATAAAAGAGACGGACTTTTTCAAGGACCCAAAATATTCAACACCTTCCGGCCAACTGCCCACTTATTAAGAGGCCTGATCTGTAACTGCCTCGGGGTGCTGGGGGAGGAGGAGGCCCTTCAGGACAACCAACCAGCCATGGGCTTGATGAACCCGAGAGGAGAGACCCAGACTGGGCGCCCAGACGTGTCAGTCTCCGGCAAGGGACGGGTGTGAAATGGTTGGCAGAAGCGGGATGCCCCATCCCAGAGCAAGGGAGCCCCCCCCAGGCTACCTCCTGGCCTCAGGGGCTGCTCCTACGTGCCCCACGTCAGTCTGTCTGTCTGTCGGAGCTGTGCGTCCTCTTCCGGTCCACCCCGCACCCTCCTGCCTGTCTGGCAGCGAGGACGTCTGTCGATCAGACGCCGGGGCAGGATCCCAGCTTCCTGCTATCCGTGTGAAACGTAGGTCCTCTGATCGTGGGCTTCTGTTAGCTGTCCACTTCTAATCGGAGCCCTTTCCTTGGTCTGAAACTAGCAGCGTGCCCGGGTTTGTAGAGAGATGATGCCACCAGCTGGCTGGTCTGAGAATCCCGCTGGGGAGGCTTCTCCGTTGCTACCGGTTTGTTGGCCCGGGTGTGCATTCATTCATTCATCGACGGAACCGCAGCGACTCGGGAAGCCTCGCTATGTGCCAGGCCCTGGGCCAGATGCTGGGGAGACAGAAACGACTGTATGGTCTTCTCCTCATGAAGTATGATACACATTTTGAGACGGCTGGGGGCTCTGTGATCATCTAGTTCAACTTCTCAGACGGAGAGAGAGTGACTTGGCCAAGGCCACTAGGGAAACTACGGCAGAGTCAAGATGGGAGATCACAGGCTCTCGGTCCTCGACTCTCTCTCTATAACGTTACAAATCCTTTAGGCATTGCTTTCCCCCTTGCATGGGCCGCAAGTGCCAAGATGTGGACAGAGGGACAGTGACGACTCCTCTCTAGACGGGCTTCGGTCACAACCGCTAGCAGAAGGGGGAACTGGAGCTTTACCAGCCCCATTTTTTCTCTCAGTCAGACTCCCAGGACCTGCAGTGGTAGATCATGGAGTCTATGTGGAAAGGACTTCTAATGGCTGGACCTTCTCCTCGGTCCCCGGAATATCCATCCCTCGCTCAGCCCACGCGTTCCTCCAGCACCGCCTCCCTGAGCCTGCACTCCCCCGCCTGGGCAAAGAGGAACTGGGGAGGCAGGAGGGACTGAGCTCCCCCCACACACCCGGAGACCAGTACGAGAAGGAAGCTTTGGGTCTGCACTCGTGGCCCAGACAAGGCTGCCGATGCTCCGGGGACTCACACGGTAGGAGCAGGAGACCTGACCCTCCTCCGGATGCCCCCGCACTCAGCCCAGCAGCCGCTCTCCACTCCTCCGCCGCCCGCTGAGACCCACTGCAGAAACTCCTGCCGTCTCGGCTCTCCCTCAACTTCGGTTTGGGAGCAGTTTCAGACTTTACAGAAAAACTGCAAAGGCAGCGAGCCATCTGTGTCTTTCGTTGTCCACATTAAAATAAAACCGGCAGTGGGGGCGCCTGGGTGGTTAAGTGTCAGACGTCGGCTCAGGCCAGGATCCCGGGGTCCCCGGATTGAGCCCCGCACTGGGCTCTGCACTCAGCAGGGAGTCTGTTTCCCCCTCTGCCCCTCCTCCCTGCTCTGGCTCTCTCTCTAATAAATAAATAAATATCTTTATTTATTAGAGAGAGAACACGAGCAGGGCGAGCGGCGGAGGGAGAAGCAGGCTCCCCTCTGAGCAGGGAGCCTGATGCGGGACTCGATCCCAGCACCCTGGGATCCTGACCTGAGCGGAAGGCAGAGGCTTTAACCCACTGGGCCTCCCAGGTGCCCCCTCCGCTGCTTTCTTTTTTTCCTTTTTATTTATTTATTTATTTATTTGACACACACAGAGAGAGAGAGAGAGAGAGATCACAAGTAGAGAGGCAGGCAGAAAGAGAGGGGGATGCAGGCTCCCTGCTGAGCAGAGAACCCAACGCGGGGCTCGATCCCAGGACCCTGAGATCATGACCCGAGCCGAAGGCAGCGGCTCAACCCACTGAGCCACCCAGGTGCCCCTTTCCTTTTTTTTTTTTTTTAAGATTTTATTTATTTATTTGACAGAGAGAGATCACAAGTAGGCAGAGAGGCAGCCAGAGAGAGAGAGGAGGAAGCAGGCTCCCCACTGAGCAGAGAGCCCGATGCGGGGCTCGATCCCAGGACCCTGGGATCATGACCTGAGCCGAAAGCAGAGGCTTTAAACCACTGAGCCACCCAGGCGCCCCCTCCGCTGCTTTCTAAAGAACTTCCATTTGTTCCACTGTCCACCCCTTCCCTACAGAGAAGCTAACTTCACCGCAGACCTAGGCTGACCACAACAGAACCGGCCTTCTCCACGGTAAATGGCTCCAGAGCCGAGGCTTCAGCTAATCAACACCCGACCTCACGCCGGTGATGGTCATTAGCTCTCAGGTTGGTCCAATCAGATGGCAGCGGGGGAAGGATTTGGGTTGTGTGAGGGGCAGAGATTGCGTTCTCCTGTTGAACCGAAGCGCAGACACGCGGGCCCCAGCGCATGCGGGCAGATTTCTTCGACGGTGCCGGAGGCCAGGGTAAGGAAAACCTTCCCGTGCAGGCAGGCAGGCAGGCAGAGCGGCGGAGCACGCACCGTCTTTGGGCTTCGAGTTGTAGGCAGAATACGTTTGTTATCGCTGCGGCCGCTGTGAGTGAGGTTTTCTGTTCCTCCCAGTGTAAGCATGCTCATTCCAGCCGGAAGGGGATGCAAGGTTGGTGAAGGTTATATTTTAGGGCGGAAGGAACCAGAAATGTTTGCCGAGTGCACTGCTTGCTACTGTGGGAGGATGTAAGGAATTGCGCTCGGGCGTAATTCCTCTGAGCAAAGCAGACTGTAAAGCCGCCCCTAGAGCTTGGGGGAAGCTGGAGTTCAGGGATTGGCAGGTTTTCAGAGGTGAGAGCTGAGCGGGGCACACAGGGAACCCTCCCGCGAGCCTGGGGTTGACGACTGGCCGGCACTCTCAGCCCCGTGGCCGGGGCCCGTGGGACTCTGAGAAGACAGAGCCCGACTCGGCCGGGCGTCCGCTCGCAGGGGTTGTGGACTGACTCCGTGGGTTTAAAATAGGTTCTGACGGTCACTTGTTACCACGGCGACAGAAGACTCAAGTCGGCCTTGTTTTTGCTGCTGTTTGTGGGGTTGTTTATTTATTTATCATTCTCAGGAAGAAGTAGTCCTCTCTCTACCACCAGTCAGTCTCTCCACCTCTGTTCCTAAACCCTCCTCTCAGAGCGTGGCTGTCGGCCGGGCCCTTCCTCTGGGGTTTCCCGCAGGACCCTTTCATGGCAGGGAGCGGGAATCGCCCGGAGTTGCTTTGAGTGATGAAACGGGTATTGAAGGAAAGGGTGATGTCGGTGATGCCAGCTAGCATCCTTGAGAAGCCCTGACCCTGTCCCCTGGACCCCTGCCTCTGCCTGCCGCCCGTCCCCGCAGCAGGCCGGGCTGCGGGCCGGAGAGCGCAGGGCCCGGAGGCACTCTTGACTTTGGGCAGACCTGAGGGGACTCGCAGGTGAGCATCTCCGCCTGCTCTCCCCCTGGCACAGCCTAACACAGCCCCGTCAGCCCTGACACCCCAGCACGGCGACAACCTCGGGCAGCCACAGTTCTCTGGGTCTGACGATCCTTGTGGAAGAGGAGCTTTCCAGTCCTTCGTCTAGCGCGGACCGTTGGTTCCATCAGCTGCGGCCACCGAGTCATGCAGTGTGTGAGCCCGTCCTCCCTGGAGACGCGTGGGGCAGCCCAGAAACCCAGCCAGCGCGTCCCCCTCCCACCAGCACAAGCTGCCGCCTCCACTGACACGGGCCAGGTTTTCAAAATAACCGCAAACGACCCCCTGCCCCCCCGCCCACGCCAACAAAGAAAAACTACCCAAAACCCAGTCTAACTTGCAGAGGTCTCGAATCACTCTGCCCTCTCCACATGCCGCCCATGCTTTTCCAGTTCTCCTGTAATCGGTTCCAGGTACTGGCCTTCGACCTCTTATGCCTTAGAGAAAAGGAGCACCCAGACATCTGATGTACACGTGAGCGGAAAACTCAAGACAGCCACGAGAAATTTTTGTTAAACCGGAGAGAACAGAATGAGTCCTCCGATCAGAACCACGTGTTGGTTCAGTCCTCAACCTCTTTTCAGGCTCCAGCTTTGTGGACACCCCCCGCGCCCGCCCTGCTGCACGCGTCCCCCCACAGCCGTGGGGACACAGCACACGCGGAGCGAGCGAGTTCCAACGCCAGCGCCCTGGCTCCTTCAGGGATCCCATCCTTAGAGGTGAGGGGAGTTCCTTGGCCAGAACATTTGATTACGTCAGTTTTGCGTATGGGAAGGTCTTCCTCTTAGCACTGATCTTCAGATCAACCCTGGGATTGAACCTTGATATAAAAATTTCCCCCCATGAACTTGAGTTCCTAAAACAGTTCTTTCCGGCATTGTCTTTGTAACTGGAGAAGAACGGCTGGGGAGGCGGTCTTGCCGCGTTGCTTTGGGTCGGAGGCAGGACCCCCGGCGTCAGACCCCGGGCTCTTCCGGCCCTCGACTCCCAAAGAACTGTAGCGAGTTCCCTCCCTTTGTACTTCTAAGGACACCATGTTGGTTGGTTGGTTGGTTGGTGTTTTGTTTTTTAAATTTAATATAATTTTTAAATATTTTAAAGATTGTATTTATTTGAGAGAGAAAGAGAGAGAGGGACTGAGAGAGAGAACATGAGAGGGAAGACAGTCAGAGGGAGAAGCAGACTCCCCGCGGAGCAGGGAGCCCAATGTGGGACTCCAAATGGGGACTCCAGAATCATGACCTGAGCCGAAGGCAGCTGTTTAACCAACTGAGCCACCCAGGTGCCCCCCCTTTTTTAAATGAAGATTTTGTTTACAAGTACTCTCTACACCCAACATGGGGCTCAAACTCATGAGCTCGAGATTACGGCCCAGGAGTCCTGTGCTCCTCTGACAGAGCTGGCCAGGTTCCACTGGCCAAGTTCCCATTTTTTACTGCCATGGTATGTTCCCATTTTTTACTGCTGTTGCAGCCTTCTTCTTTTTCTTTCTTTCTTCTTCTTCTTCTTTTTTTTAACTTTTAGTATTTTTTCTTTTGACATTATTTCAGACTTAGAAATGGCGCAGAGAATCTCTGTACGCCCTTTACCCAGATTTCCCAAATGTTAACATCGCGTTTTCACATTTACTTTGTCCTTTTCGTTCTGAACATATCTATGTATAAATTTTTTCTAAACAGTTTGAAAAGTTGCAGACATGATGTTCTTTTACCTTTAAATTATTCAACGTGTTCCCTAAAAACAAGAATATTCTTTCTTTCTTTCTCTTTTTCTTTTTGACAGAGAGAGAGAGCATGAGCAGGGGGAGGAGCAGAGAGAGAAGCAGGCTCCCTGCTGAGCACGGAGCCCTATGCGGGACTCGATCCCAGGACCCTGAGATCGTGACCTGACATTTAACTGAATGAGCTACCCGGGCACTGCTAAACAAGAATATTCTTTAAAAAAAAAAAAAAAAAAGAATATTCTTACATAGCCACAGTATAACGATCAAAGTCAACAAATTAACAATGCTACAATAATATTATCTAATCTGGAAACCTCCTTCAGATGTTGCCAAATGTCCATCACAATATCTTTTGTAGCAGAAGATATCTCAGATTGTGACATTTACTCACCATTTCCTCATAGTCTCCTTGAGCCTGGAGCAGTTCCTCCGGTTTTGTCTTCCATGACATTTTGAAAATGTTACATATTTTTAAAGAGTAAGGTTAGTTTGGTTTCTAAAGACTTATTTATTTATTCCAGGAAGGGGAGGGGATGAGGGAGAGAGGGATTCCAAAGCAGACTCCGTGCTGAGTGTGGAGCCCAATGCGGGGCTTGATCCCACGACTTGGAGTTCATGACCTGAACTGAAATCAAGAGCCGGACACTCAACTGACTGGGCCACCCAGGCGCCCCTGACGGTCAGCTGTTTTATGTGACATCCTCAACTGGGACTTACCTATTTGCTTATGATTAGACTTGGGTTATAACGTTTTTGGCGCTGTGTTCACTTAAGAGTATTCCAACAGGAGGTGCGTGACTTCTATCGCTGTTGACGTTAGCTTCCGTCACTTAGTTAAGAGGCATCTGGAAGGCTCCCCCCGGGAAGGCACCACTCTCCCTTCTGTAACTAGTACGTGTCTTGCCAGGGGCTGTTCTGAGACTGCGCAAGCCTCCTGTCCCTCCTCTAGCCTTGACCCGGTATCTTCAGCATCCACTGATGATTCTTGTCTGAATCAATCCTTCCTGTCTCCGTTGCCCAACGCTGATTTTGAGGCGGCAGTGTTAAAGCCGTAGCCTTTTCCTGACGGCTGTGATTTCTCTGGGACATGCGGTCCTGCAGGAGCTGGTTGCCTGGTGGAAACACACGCCTGCATTTTGCCCACCTCCCTGCTCTCCTCCTAGCGCTCTTGAGAAACCGCGTCTAAGAACTGCTGTCGTTTTACGTATCACCTCCAAGCACACTCATCACAACCCTCCGAAGAGTCATCATTCGGTCGGGGAGAGGTGCCCTGAGAAGTGTTTTTGAGCACCCAAGAGGATAGGGCTTCCCCCTCCTCTTCTGCTCTCCCAGAAAGCCACACTCCATGGCCAAGAGCCTAGCCAGGGCCAGTCTGGCATTAGCTTAATCACAAAAATTTAGTATGGCAAAAGAAGTCACTGGGACCTGAAATTTGACAAGAAAGGGGTTCATGTTCCTCGACCTGGCCTCAAGTAGTTTCAGATGACAGGAACAGTCTTCTCTAACAGGATTACATAACTGCACTGTTTTTTCTGCTATGCCCGGAACAAAATGTTGATCCCTTTTGGGATGGTGCTTTTCCTAAGGCCCTAAAGGATAATCACACACTTTGTGATCCTCCCATTTGGCTGACGGGACCTCCAGAGCGGGACCCTGGCTCCTGGCTGTTTCGTCAGGGCTGACTTCTCGGCCACAAGTGGCTGGCCCGCTGCGGCCAGCTCCCCCATCCCACCGTGGGTCGGTGACTTCTCCGGGCTCCCGGAGGCTGGTTCAAGGAAGCGGGGGAGGGGACCCTGAACTATCTGAAGCTACACCGGGACACCTCCAGGCTAGGAGGACATGGCGCGAAGGGGAAGGCAGGTCCCCCAGAGGCCCGAACGGGGGCTATCCGTCTTTTCCCCCCATTCTTCTTTCTTGATGGATTTCCCTTGTAAGGTGACAGAAATCACAAAGCTATTTTTAGAAGTGTCAGAAGAATGCCTCCTAGGAAATCCCCTTGTTTGGAAAGATCATTCATTAAGTGCTTGAGGTAGAAGGCGGCACCCCAAAGGGTGGGGTGAGCACACCGGAGCCCCTGGGAAAGCCTGCTGTCAGTCTTTTCTCTGTCCCGTCGCAAGTTCCACTGCTGTGGGGGACGGGGCGCCTAGAGCAAGACCCAGTTCCGGCACGTTCCATGTTCGGGCTGATATGCACGGATTCCAGGCAGGTATCCTGGATGGAGGTGGGTGTGGGGCGGCACGCTCCGGGCTGTTCATGTAAGTGCCGCGGGACCAGGAGCCAGTGACAGGTGTCACAGGGTAGGAGGGGATGCTGACAGCTTCTGAGTTTGATATCCGCCCCCCCCCCCAGCTGTCTGACAGGTGGCAGTAGGGGGCCTAATAATCCACAAGCGAGCCCTAGGAAGTGCCCAGCCACGGGGGTCCATATGCCAATTTCTTGATTCTGTACCAAACAGGAAGGAAAAACCACCTCAGACTAACCTCTCTCACTTTAGAGACTTTTTCAATCAGCAGCGTAACAAAGTAATAGTCTTTTTTTTCTTTTTTCTTTAAAGAGTTTATTTATCCATTTAGAAAGGGGGATAAAGAGCCCATACATGGGGGGGGGGGAGGAGCGGTGGGAAAGGGAGAATCCCAAGCCAACACCCCGCTCGATCCTTCCACCAAGATCAGGACCTGAGCCGAATGCAAGAGTCAGAGGTTTCCCTGGTGGAGCCACCCAGGCGCCCCTACGAATTCTATCTTCTATCCACGAGATACTAGAAATATGTATTATACCTGCAGTATCCAAAGCACCTTTTATATTGATCCATGCTGCCCCTACAACTCTGTGATGCAAGCACTATTTCTGCCCCCCTTTCAAAGATAAGGAAACCGAAGGGCACCTGGCCGGCTCAGTCAGGGGAGTGTCTGATGCTCCATCTCCCGTATGTGAGTTCAAGCCCCACACTGGGTATAGAGGTTACTGACAAATAAAGTTCTTTAAAATATTTTATTTATTTATTTGAGAGAGAGAGAGAGAGAGAATGAATGGGAAGGAGGGGCGGAGGGAAAAGGAGGTGCCCGCTGAACAGGGACCCAATGCAGGGCTCAACCCCAGGACCTCGAGATCATGACCTGAGCCGAAGGCAGACACTTCACCGAGTGAGCCACCCAGGCGCCCCAAAATAAAATCTTCAAACCAAACCAAAGATAGGGAAACTGAGGCCCAGAATTTGGCCCAAGTTCACCCAGTAAGTTAGTAGTGACTTTGTGATCTGAACACAGGCAACATGTGCTCTTGTCCATGACATCTTATCAATGCAAGACATTTAGCTACAAAATTATTAGGACTATTTAGGGTGTAGCAAGGAGGCTGGTTATAAAAAACCCAGTAACTTTTTGTAACAAAGACTATATGCTTAAATACAATTAAGTGTCTTTTCAAAATAGCAGTCAAAAATTTTAAAATACCTATGCGTATACTTGCAAAGAAAGAAACAAAGCCTAGATGAAAAACAGTAAACGATTTACTGGAGGCCAACGCACGCGGGACCACGCGGGACCGGTACGCCGCACCCCTGGGCAGGACAGTCCTCACAGTGAACTTGTCAGTGCGCCCAAGTCTAAAAATCAAAGGCTTCATCAAAACTACAAAATATTTATGTTTCAAAGGATGCTAGCAAGAAAGTGGAAGGACAGCTCGCAGAGCAGGAGAAAAGGCTTACAAATCCTGTATCTGAATTACTTGGCTTTGTAACAAAGAATGCATTCTTACAACTCAACGATAAAGACAATCCAACTTTGAAAAGGGCAAAGGATTTGAAGGCATTTTCCCAAAGGTAGAAATGGTGACTATCGGAGCGCCGGGCTGGCTCAGTCGGTTAAGTGTCCGGTTCTTGGTTTCAGCTCAGGTCGTGACCTCGAGGTCATGGGATGGAGCCCCATGTCACCCCAAGTTGGGCTCCATGCTCAGCATGAAGTCTGCTTGAGAGTCTCTTTCTCCCTCTCCTCCCCAGGCTCTCTCATTAAGTAAATAAATCTTAAAAAAAAAAGGAATGGTGAGTATCTATAAACACCTGAACAGATAGTTAGAGTTGTGGTCTGTCCATACAATGGAATACTATTTGGCCGTAACAAGGAATGAAGGACAGACACACCCTACAATGTGTGACCCATGAAAACATGATACTCAGTGCAAGAAGTCAGACGCAAAAGGTCATATGTTCCATGGTTCCATTTATGTGAAATGTCTGTAATGGGCAAATCTAGAGAGAAGGCAGATTAGTAGTTGTCATTAGCAGGGGAAAATGGGAAGGGTCTGATGACGGGTGTGGGGTTTCTTTTGGAGTGATGAAAATGATGTGGAATCATACAATTGTGGTTCTTGCACATCTCTGTTGTGAATACAGCACTTCAAGTGCACTTTTATTTTTATTTTTACTTATTTTTTTAAGTAGGCTCCATGCCCAACAGGGGGCTTGAACTAATGACCCTGAGAACAAGATTGGATGCTCTACCTGCTGAGCCAGCCAGGTGCCCCAGTACTCTTTTTAAAAAGGTAATGTGGGGGCACCTGGGTGGCTCAGTCATTAGGCATCTGCCTTCGGCTCAGGTCACAGTCCCAGGGTCCTGGGATCGAGCCCCACATCAGGCTCCCTGCTCGGCAGGAAGCCTGCCTCTCCCTCTCCTGCTCCCCCTGCCTGTGTTCCCTCTCTCAACTATGTCTCTCTGTCAAATAAATAAATACAATCTTAAAAAAATAAAAAAGTAATATGGTTTATAAATCCCATCTCTATTTTTTTTTTAAAGTTTTTATTTATTTATTTGACAGAGAGAGATCACAAGCAGCAGAGAGGCAGGCAGAGAGAGAGGAGGAAGCAGGCTCCCTGATGAGCAGAGAGCCCGATGCGGGGCTCAATCCCAGGACCCTGGGATCATGACCCGAGCCGAAGGCAGACTTAACCCACTGAGCCCCCCAGGCGCCCAGGACTTTTTTTTTTTTTTTTTTTTTTTTTAAGGTTTTATTTATTTATCTGAGAGGGAGAGAACATGAGAGGGGAGAAGGTCAGAGGGACAAGCAGACGCCCCGCGGAGCTGGGAGCTCGATGCGGACTCGATTCCGAGACTCGGGATCATGACCCGAGCTAAGGGCAGTGGCTTAACCGACTGAGCCACCCGGGCGCCCTGGAAAGGACATTTATTAAATGCTGAAGGGAAAACAGGAATTTGGATTTCGAATGAATCTCAGAATCTCACCAGGACGTAAACTCATTCGGAAAAGAGCACTGGGACGCCTGGGGCGGCTCGGCGGGCGGGGCGTCTGCTGCGGTCGGGACCCCAGAGTCCTGGGATGGAGCCCGCGTCCGGCGCCCTACTCGGTGGGGAGCCTGCTTCTCCCTCGCCCTCTGCCTGCTGCTCCCCTGCGTAAGCCCTTGCTCTCTCTCTGACAAACAAACAAAATCTTTAAAAAAAGAAAAGAAAGGAGCACTGCAAGCTGTCCATCCAGCCGAGCCTCCCTGCAGCCCGCGAGCCCCCAACACCGTCCACCCGGGCCGGCCCCGCCCTCCCTCCGCTCGCCCGCCCGCCCGCGCGCCGGCGCCCCCTCGCGGCGCCCCCCGAGCCCCTGCTCTGGAAGCAGCGGCTGTCGCGCCGACGTAGAACCAGTCTTCACGTGGCCTTTGGGACGAGCCACTGGCCTTTTCCTAAACAGGTAACGGAGACGTGCGGCGGGCCAGAGTGGCGAAGGCTCGTTCCCAGCCGGAGGTCGTGGCCGCACGCGGGGAGAAACCCGTTCGATTCCCGGACTCCTGCGTATTGTCTGGCCGGCGACCGCCTTGCCCACAACAAACATGGGGCTGCTCGCCCCGATCCCGCCGGGACGCGCGCTCCGGCAGCCATCTTTCTCAAGGGCAGGACGCGCGCAGGAGGGGCACGCCCTACCCGTCTCCGACGACGCCGGCCGCCGGGAAATCAACAGGAGTCCAATTGGAAGCGACGCTTTCACCGGAACAGCGTCTCCTTACGACCGGAAGGGGCTGTGCGTGAGGGCGTTGGGGGCGGAAGTGACGGGAAGGTGGTAGCGGGGTAGTTGGCGGGTGGTTGAGCAGAGCCGGTCGCCATGTCCGCGGGGAGCGCGACGCATCCCGGGGCCGGCGGGTAAAGCTTCGCGGGCGGCGGCATCGCAGCGCGCCGGGGGCGGAGGAGAGGCGGGGGGGCCGCGGGGAGCTGCGTCCGGGCGGGGGCGCTCCACTGGGCGGTGTGCGCGCCGGAGGGCCGGGCTTTCGGGGAGAAGGGTGGTGAGCAGGCCCTGGGGCTCCCGAGAAAGGCCGGCGGGGGCCGGGGGCAGCAGGGAAGCAGGGACCTCGGGAAGGCCCGGCCGAGAGGCAGAGGAGGCCGAGGGCATGTGCGACGGAAGGGAGTGCTGGAGAGGGACGCGGCGCGGAAAAGGGCTGAGCGCAGCGAGCAGACCTGCCGCGACCGTCGGGGTCGAGACGGGGATCTGAATCTTGATCGCAGTCTCGGGGCTGTGAAGGCCGCGTCGGGGAGGCGGGGTGCCGAAGCGAGCAAGGGAGGAGTCACCGCAGTGGACGCTCCGGGGCCTGATGTTTTCCTTTCTCCTCTGTAGGCGCCGCAGCAAATGGGACCAGCCCGCTCCGGCCCCCCTCCTCTTCCTCCCACCGTCGGCCCCGGGGGCGGAGGTTCCCAGCAGTGGGGGAAGCCCTGGGGGCTCCGCGGCCGCTCCTTCTGGCGCCTTGGATGCTGCTGCTGCTGTTGCCGCCAAGATCAATGCCATGCTCATGGCCAAGGGGAAGCTGAAGCCGGCCCAGAACGCTGCTGAGAAGGTAGGGGAAGCGGGAGGGCCTCTGCTAAGGCCCACTTCAGTAGGGTTATTTTGTAACCCTGTAATCACAGTTATTTGTGTTAAGGAGAAAACAGGGTCACGGTAATTTAAAGATCACTTAGTTTTAGAATGCGTCACGTGGCGTTTTGTCATTTGCTTTTTCAAGGCGATTTTGGTTGGTTTGCTTACATTTATGGACCAGATAGTTGATTTTGTCTTTGTTCACTTAATTCAGTTTACTTTCTATCGACGTAGTGGTGTAAAGGGACCGTGTAACATGTTTTTCAATACATGTGCATTTTCGCTGAGGTCAGGAGACCTTCATGTAAATCAAGGGAGCTTTAAAATGTTGTTCAGGGCGCCTGGGTGGCTCAGTGGGTTAAAGCCTCTGCCTTCAGCTCAGGTCATGGTCTCTGGGTCCTGGGATCGAGTCCCGCAACGGGCTCTCTGCTCAGCGGGGGAGCCTGCTCCCCCCCCCACCCCGCCTGCCTCTCTGCCTACTTGTGATCTCTCTCTCTCTGACAAATAAATAAAATAAAAAAAAAAATGTCTCTAGTCAGCTATACTAAAAAGCAAATGCATACGTATAAAGGTCTCCAGACTCTAGGTTTTCAGTGACTGCCTACAGCGTAATCGAATGTGAAGTGAAATGAGTGATTGATACGTTGTGGTTTTGCTGTTTTCACAGAAATTGAGGAAATTATTTGGTCATTTTGCAGAATTTCTGGTATAATTAAAATTTTAGAACTAGGAAGGATCTGAACTTTGAAGTCTTCAATTTCTGCTGCCATAGGGGACAAGAGTCCTCCTGCAGAGTCACGAGTGTCGTGGCTGTTTGTGTTGCTGGAGTGCGCGCTCTGCCCTTAAGCGGGCTCTGCAGCAGTGTGACGGGGTGGATTACTGTCTCCAGTTCACAGAGGAGAGAAGTGCAGCTCCTGAGCGTAAATTGTGTACGATCAGTAATGCACATGTCTGACTTCAGAGTTGTTTCCGACAGTCGGGATTTAGCTTTTGCTGGAAAGCCGCTGCCGTTGGAGAATTCAGTGTGTTCTAAGGCAGCTCATTCCTTTATAATTCTCATTTGAGAAAAAGTTCTTTGGGCTTCAATTAAAAATTGCCTTCCAGTGACGAGATGGGTTCTGTGTTTGGAAATGCAATTTGGGTGAGTGACGAATGTGTTAATTAGCATGTTTGTGGCAATTATATCCAAACGTCAGTTGTTCACCTTGAACTTGGACAGTTTTTACTTGTCAGGGACATTGGTATCGCTGGGGGGGTGACGATTTTTTGTTAGCCGGCCAGTGGATTCGTGTAATGGCCACAGAACAGCCATTGTTTATCTGGATGTTTATTTTATTTTATTTATTTATTTTTTAATATTTTATTTATTTGACAGAGAGAAATCACAACCAGGCAGAGAGGCAGGCAGAGAGGAGGAAGCAGGCTTCCCGCGGAGCAGAGAGCCCGATGTGGGGCTCGATCCCAGGACCCTGGGATCATGACCTGAGCCGAAGGCAGAGGCTTTAACCCACTGAGCCACCCAGGCGCCCCTATCTGGATGTTTAAATACTCAAGTTGTGCAGAATTGCTGGGAACTTCTAGTGAATTGGAAGTTCATTATTCCTTGTATTGTTACTATTTGCAAAGACTGAGCGCACTGTGCGTTTCTGAGTTCTGCGGGGAAATGGTGGCGGCGCACTGAGGTGGAGGGCTGCTTGAGTGTTCACATTCTTAACACTGGCGTTTGTTGTTTATTCACGCGGTTCCTCTGAGAAGCGGTTGAGCACAGCAGGAGAGAGCGTGGATTTAGAACCAGACTTGACGCCGAGGGTTCTCAGTTACTGGCTGTGTGGCTTAGATAGTTCGTGGGGCCTCAGTTTCCTCTTCTGATAGGGTTGGTGACACAGCTGTGTGGTCCACGACAGTAGTCACTAGCCGCATGTAGCTGTTCAAGTTAGAATTTGGGGGCGCCTGGGGGGCTCAGTGGGTTGAGCCTCTGCCTTCGGCTCGGGTCATGGTCTCAGGGTCCTGGGATCGAGCCCCGCATCGGGCTCTCTGCTCAGCGGGGAGCCTGCTTCCTCCTCTCTCTCTGCCTGCCTCTCTGCCTACCTGTGATCTCTGTCAAATAAATAAAATCTTTAAATAAGTAAATAAATAAATAAAATTTGAATTAAAATTCAAAATTCAGCTCTTTGTCACCGCCTTTGGACATGGGGCTGTGGCCCCGGCTGTCCCGGCAGGTCGCGAACACCTGTGTCACCACAGGGAGTCCCGTGGGGTAGCGCTGTCAAGCACCTTTGATGATGGCCAGGACTGAGCAGGGGCTGAACAAAGATGAGACCTTGTGGAGTCGTGTAGTTTGTGACTACACGTTGTGAAATACTGTCTGATGTGGGGCGCCTGGTGGCTCGGTCCGTTCAGCATCCGGTCCTTAATTTTGGCTCCAGGCCTGGTTTTGCGACCGTGAGATCTAGCCCTGTGTTGGGCTCCATGCTGGGTGTGGTCTGCTCCAGAGTCTCCCTTTCCTTCTCTCTAAAATAAGTAAATAAATCTTTTTACAATGTATCTAACACATTAAGAAGTTCACTGTATTTTATCTCCTTTGAGCAGATTTGCTGAACATTGGTCCAAGGCCTCAAAGGGTTGCGGAAGGACGTCTTGGGATGAAAATTTGTTCAGATAACTCCGATCCGGTATCTGGAGTTGTCCGTAGGTTAAATTGAGAGAAACCGGATCAGATTTCAGGATTTTGCTTGGCATTTCATTCATTCTCCTAGTTCTTCCTTATTAGAGAGTAATGGGTTGTCCATTAGATAAACTTCGCGGGTTTTCCAGATCGTCGCGAGGACGGGGCCAGTCGCACGGGATACGTTGTAGCTGCAGTGTTGGCACGAAGGCCGCGTCCCGGTCCGCAGATGAGGCGCGTGGGTTGCAGGACTCCGCACCGCGCCCTGGACTCTGCCCTGTATCAGACCACACGCAGTCTTTTATTTTTCCTCGTGGAGATGGCAGCTTCTAGTCCGTAGGGTTTCTGGGGTTACGCGGTCATAGAAAAGCCACGGGGCCAAGGATCCAGAGACATCTGATGATTGCCTTCAAGTAAATTGACAGTGCTTGGTGTCCGCTTAGTGAGGTTTTGCTCACTTGTGATTTCATCTTCGCAGAATGACCAGGAGTGTTTCCAGGGGTGTTGGAGGCACATGAAGGGAGCAGTAAGGTGCCGGAGGTGGGACCCAGGAAGGGGCGCCTGTGGATTGCACAGCAGGAGCCTTCTGTCGTCTTACGGAGTTTCTCTCTCGTAGCTTCAGGCTGCTGGCAAAGGCCTCGCCAGCAGTAAAAGCAAGGATGACCTGGTGGTAGCTGAGGTCGAGATCAACGATGTGCCTCTCACGTGCCGGAACCTGCTGACTCGAGGGCAGACTCAGGACGAGGTGGGCAGACGTTGGGGCCTGGGGGGAAGGTGGCCGGCAGCTGCAGTCGGGAAAGCAGACAGACAGCGGTCAGGTGTTGACGGGTGGCTTTGGGTCCTACTCTCCAGAGTCAGGATTGGGTTCAGTTAACTGCAGGGGAACTTCTCAGGGAAGGTAGAGAAACAGGTGTGGGCGGGCTCCCCGGCTCAGCCGAGCAAGAAACGACGGAGTTGAGGTTTCAGATGCAGGAGGGAACTGGTTCCTCAATGGTGGGGTAGCGAATGAGTGGGGGGGGGGGCGTCCTTTCTGCCTGTCGTTGAAATAGGCCCATTGCTGCATCTTCTTTCTAACAGAACGTTTCCCTTTCAGATCAGCCGACTTAGTGGGGCTGCCGTGTCAACTCGAGGGAGATTCATGACCGCTGAGGAGAAGGCCAAAGTGGGACCAGGGTGTGTATGCACATCCTCTCTTTGGGGAAAGTTTGGACACGTGGCTCACGTTAGTTTTGTATTTTTTGTTCGTAGGAGATCCGTGCAGACACTGGGTTAGTAGCTCGGTGTGTGTATACACACGCTCTGTAGTAGAATTTAGAGTGTCTCCAACACGCATAAGGGATGGTGGCCGCTGCTTGCTTTCCTGTTCTTTGGATTTTTTTATTTCACAGGTGACTTTTTATTGGAGGAGATATGTAAAATGAGATAATTTCTATGTTTAATATATATGTTTCTAAACTTTTGTATGGAAATATGTCCCCCAACAAAAGGGTCTGTACGTTGTTGTAATCTCCCTTTTAAAAAACACGTCCTGGGGCACCTGGGTGGCTCAGTGGGTTAAAGCCTCTGCCTTCGGCTCAGGTCCTGGGATCGAGCCCCACATCGAGCTCTGCTCAGCGGGGAGCCTGCTTCCCTCCCTCTCTGCCTGCCTCTCTGCCTACTTACAATCTCTGTCTGTCAAATAAAATCTTTAAAAAACAACAACAAAAAAACCCATCTCCTTTCATCAGACAGCTCGTTGCCTCTCTGATGGCAGTGAGGTTTTCGGCTGACAGATTTTTGTCCCCTATGGTTAAATCCCTCCCATGGCTTGGTTTTGAGGGCAGGTAGTCAGGTACTGTGACATTTTCCACACTGGCTTAAACTAAATATAATTAGGAGGCAAAACTTGGTCCCCACCTGAGACAGGGTACCTGGGTGGCTCAATTGGTTGAGCAGCTGCCTTCGGCTCGGATCGTGATCCCAGGGTTCTGGGATCGAGCCCTGTATCGGGTTCCCTGCTCGGCGGGGAGCCTGCTTCTCCCTCTCTTCTCTGCCTGCCTCTCTGCCTGCTTGTGATCTCTCTGTCAAATAAATAAAATCTTAAAAAAAAAAAAAACTTGGTCCCGACCTGAAACCAGGAACATATTTCAATTCTGTATGTGTAGTATTTGCTGTTTTGAAATTTTTGGCTTTAAATACTGTTATTATTTTACCTACAGCTTTATATTAACTATGGTTTTTGATGATCTTCATTATTATGATGAAAATCAGAATCTAAGCCACTTTACATTAAAAATCTAGAGTCCTGGGCGCCTGGGTGGCTCAGTGGTTTAAGCCTCTGCCTTTGGCTCAGGTCATGATCTCAGGGGCCTGGGATCAAGTCCCGCATCGGGCTCTCTGCTCAGCAGGGAGCCTGCTTCCCTCTCTCTCTCTCTCTCTCTCTGCCTGCCTCTCTGCCTGCTTGTGATCTCTCTCTGTCAAATAAATAAATAAAATCCTTAAAAAAAAAAAAAAAAAATCTAGAGTCCCCACGGGGCGCCTGGGTGGCTCCGTGGGTTAAAGCCTCTGCTTTCAGCTCAGGTCATGATCCCAGGGTCCTGGGATCAAGCCCCGCATCAGGCTCTCTGCTTAGCAGGGAGCCTGCTTCCCTCCTCTTTCTCTCTGCCTGCCTCTGTGTCTACTTGTGATCTCTGTCTGTCAAATAAATAAATAAGTAAATCTTAAAAAAAAAATCTAGAGTCCCCTGGGTTGCGGGCTTCACAGGCGTGGTCCACAGGCTGCCGTCACTTTGCCCCTTTAATTTGGAGCACAACTGCCCCTCCTGTTCGACAACCAACAAGAAGGACTTTTGTTCTTAGATGTCAGGTTGTTTCTGTTGACTACTTGCCAGTGTTCATGAGCCCATAAGAACAGATTTGATCCATGTGTGGACGAGTTAATGTGATGCAACCAGAAAAGCTTATTTATTAGCTGTAAAACCACGTTCATAGACGTCGGCAACAGCCATCTTCTTGTACGTAGTCCCATTTTCTTACTTGGAAACTGTAAACATGACAGACTGGATCTGGTGACCCGTTTGGTTCCTTCGCATGTGCGCGGTTTGGGATCATCGTTTTGTGTTTCTCTTTGTAGGGATCGTCCGTTATACCTTCACGTTCAGGGCCAGACACGGGAATTAGTGGACAGTAAGTAATGGTTTGGTTTACATCCCCCTCTCTGTGAAGGACAAAGCACGGGGCAGTGTAGAGTAAGTTGGCCCAAGGTTGCGGCAGCTGTCGTGACTTGCGTACGAACTGCTCGTGCGTGTGCTGGAGGAGTAGAGAGGCCGTGGACCGTGTGTCGGGGTGTCCTGTAGAGTGGGTTGGTACAGGGGTGGTTGCGCATTGGCCTGGGCCTGTCCGTGGGTTCCAGTCAGTTCATTTATTTCTCTGTATCATATCTCACTTTTTCCGTAGGAGCCGTAAACCGAATCAAAGAAATTATCACCAACGGGGTGGTCAAAGCTGCCACGGGGACGAGTCCAACTTTCAACGGTGCGACAGTCACTGTGTATCACCAGCCAGCGCCCATCGCACAGTTGTCTCCCGCCGTCAGCCAGAAGCCTCCCTTCCAGTCAGGGGTATGTTCAGTGGAGAGCTGACGAGCAGCTTTGTCATTTCTGTAGAAGTGATAACATGCCAAATGATATGGAAATTGGGAACGAACGTCCTGACGTCCAGCCTGGGGCTGACCGGCTGACGCATCCCATTTAAGGGACCATTTCATGTTCTGTGATGCAGTGAACGTCGGAACACACATCTCTTCACTTTGGTATATTCTAGAAAGGGCATCGATAGATCCAGGCGTGCCCACAGTGTACATTTGGAAGGTAGCGGTTGGCTTACGTGTCTGTCCCTGGGACGGCAGCTGGAGGACTAAGAAGGCGGAGTCTGGTGAAGTAAGACTCTGCTGATACAATCCTCCTAGAAAACAGGGTGGGAGAGAGCAGCCCTCGGCGGAGGACACCACAGGGCTGACTGTACGACCCGACATGCCTCTCTCGTTTCACAGAAGACTGTGCTCGGGGTTCCCACTGACCTACAGCAGTCAGGGGCCGTGGGAGCACGTAGTAGTGAGTCTTTGCTCTGCACCTGTTAAGTAGATTTTGCTGAACAGAGGAAGGGGCTACTGTCCTCGGTAGGTCTGTGGCCCGCGGTACCGCTGCTCCACATGAAGCTGCTTTGTGCGTTGGCTTCTGTGGGCTCTTGGGGCAACGTCCAGGGGATCCCTGTTCTGGCAGGGATTAGAAGTATCTGGACTAGTAAAGTTTTGTGCAAAACGATTTTCAGGATTAGGACTTCATCGTGTGCCGCGTTTTTAATCTGAGCTGTTCTGTCCTATAGCTGCATTACGTTCAAGACAAATTATTTGTGGGTCTGGAACACGCTGTGCCCACCTTCAATGTCAAGGAGAAAGTGGAAGGTCCAGGCTGCTCCTATTTGCAGCACATTCAGATTGAAACGGGCGCCAAAGTCTTCCTCAGAGGCAAGGGCTCGGGCTGCATCGAGCCAGCATCCGGCCGAGAAGCTTTCGAACCTATGTACATTTACATTAGGTACGTGTGGGGCCGCACGCTTGCTGTGTGAACGCGCGTCCGCTGCTCGGTTCGGGCAGGAGCGATGCCGCGGGAGGAAAGAAATAGGGTTAATTAACGGTAACCTGAGGACGGGGGGCCAGTGCTGAGCAGTGACTGTTTCATCATGTCCTTAGTAAGAACTGTTGAATTAGGAGGCGGGGTTATCTTTAGTGTTCAGGTTCTTGGGTTTTATACCGAGCTGTGACCCTGAAATGGCTGTCATGAGCCTAACGTCATCTGCATTTAAACCTCCTTTGATATTAACGCATTTTAGGGCTATCTTAGTGACTGTTAAATTTTTTTTAATGCCTGTATCTCAGACAAATACAATATTTGTCCTCACGATATTAGTTACAGGTTAAAGGGCTCATGAGACTTTAGGTCGTGATTTTCAGCAGCTATGTTGGTGCTGGGTAGAGCATATTGTTTGTGAGCAGCGTGCAAAGTGGAACCAGCATTCTGTGTCCTTCCCTCGTGCTTGACTTCTCGGATTTTACTTCTTTGCAGTCACCCCAAACCAGAAGGCCTGGCTGCCGCCAAGAAGCTCTGTGAGAACCTCTTGCAAACAGTGAGTGATGCCCGCGCCTGCCGCGGAGGAGCGCTGCTCTGCGGGGCTGGGCCTCGGCTCTCTGCCCACCTTGTTGGCTTCCCAGGGCTCCCAACCAAAGGCCCACACCCCGGGGGCCTTAAAACAACAGAGAGTTATTCTCTCGCTGTTCAGGAAGCCAGACAGACATTGAGAATCAAAGTGTGGGCAGGGTTGGTTCCTTCTGAACGAATGCCGTGAGGGAGAATGTTCCGTGGCTCTCCTGGCATGCCGGCCTCTGCACTTTCCCCATGTCAGCAGAGCTGCATTCTCTGCCCTGTCGTCTCCTGGCCTACTCCTGTGTCTCCTTGTCTGTCTGTCCCTTGAAGGGCTGCAGTCCTTGCATTTAGGACCCCCCATGAGCCCGCATGACTTCATGCTAACGCCCTGCGTCTGCAAAGACCTGGTTGCCAAATACGGTCATGTTCTGAGGTTCCGGGCGGACGGGAGTTTTGGAAGCGGTTCACCACTCTAGCAACTCACGTTCTCGTAAGGAAGACAGACGTCCCCGGCCGGGGTCCTGGCTGGCATGCGTTTCTCCTGTACGGACTGTCTCAGTGTGAAATTTTGAAACCCATGGCACAGCGCATAAAATCACGTGTTGGGGGTCACTGAACAGTGCTTCCCGTCTTGGCCACGTTGCTCACCGGTGGGAGTCCAATTCCGCTTGTTCGCGAGGCCAGAGTTAGAGTAGTTTACAACCGGTCAGCAGAGCCCTCGGCCTCGTCGTTGATTTGATCACGCGTTCTTTCTACTCTAATCTAGTAACCGAGAGTGAAACCAGTAGGACCGTAGGTAGAGCCCCTCAAGGCAGTCAGGAGTGGGGGTTGCATGTGTTCAGTCTTTGGTATTTGGTATTTTAAGGGCGCCCTTTCGGGAAGCTGTGTCGTGTGCTCTCGGGAAGTAAGCTGCTCTGCCGTCCCTTGCACCAGGGCACTTCCCTGGCCATCTCCTGTCCCTGTCGCCACGGGAAGTTACTGACTCGAACAGCTGGACGGGGCTGCATGAACCCATGCTGAGCCCTGAGCTCTTTGAGGACAAGTCCAGTAAATAAAAGAATGAATGACTTCGTGGGAGGTATACTGACAACTTAGGAATTTCCTAACTTTCTTTCTGGCTCTGGATGATCCTGTGCCTCAGAACTGAATCCAGTTTGGCGACTCAGGAAGCTCCTGATTGCCAAGTCCTGGCTTAGTAATTTATAGGGCGTGCCTTATTAAAATTAATTGATTTGTTGATTTTTTTAAAGATTTTATTTGTCAGAGTGTGTGTGTGCGTGAACGGAGCAGCAGGCTCCCTGCTGAGCAAGGAGCTCCATGCGGGACTCGATCCCAGGATCCTGGGATCATGACCTGAGCCGAAGGCAGACACATAACTGACTGAGCCACCCAGGCTGCCCCGATTAAGTTTTTTACTTTTTTTAATTTTGTTATTTTTAGAGAGGGAGGGAGGAGCAGAGGGAGAGTCTCAAGCAGGCTCTGTGCTGAGCTTGAGCCTGATGCAGGGCTCGATCCCAGGACCATCAGACCACAGCCTGAGCTGAAAGCAGGAGTTGGATGCTCAGCTGACTAGGTCACCTAGGTGCTCCTTGGTTGACGGATTTTTTTGTTTTTTGGTTTTTTTTTAGATTTTATTTGAGAGAAAGAGAGCATGAGGGGGGAAGGGTCAGAGGGAGAAACAGGTTTCCACCTGAGCAGGGAGACCGACGTGGGACTCATCCCAGCACCCTGGGATCAGAAACCAAGCCAAAGGCAGATGCTTAATGACTGAGCCACCCAGGTGCCCCTGATGGACTTTTTTTAAAGATTTTTTAAAATTTTATTATTATTTTTTAAAGATTTTATTTATTTTTTTGACAGATCACAAGCAGGCAGAGAGGCAGGCAGAGAGAGAGGAGGAAGCAGGCTCCCTGCTGAGCAGAGAGCGCAATATGGGGCTCAGTCCCAGGGGCCTGAGACCATGACCTGAGGCGAAGGCAGAGGCTTAACCCACTGAGCCACCCAGGCGCCCCTAAGATTGTATTTTTAAGTAATCTCTACACCCAGTGTGGGACTTGAACTCACAAGCCTGAGCTCAAGAGTACTATGCTCCACTGACGGAGCCAGCCAGGCGCCCCGTGTCTTATCAAAACTTAGCTTAAACAAGTCTAAATTTGGTTGAAATGTCAATGGAAATTTTTTCTTTTTTAAAAAATCAGTAGAAATAGTTTTTTAATTTTATTTATTTTGTATTAAAAGATTTTATTTACGACAGAGAGATACAGTGAGAGAGAGGGACCACAAGCACAGGGGAACTGGAGAGGGCGAAGCAGGCTCCCCGCTGAGCAGGGAGCCCGATGTGGGGCTCGATCCCGGGACCCCAGAATCATGACCTGAGCCAAAGGCAGAGGCTTTAACAACCCATTGAGCCACCCAGAGACACCTGATCAGTGAAAATATTTTCCGTTCTTAGTTGCTTTGGTTCTAAGTTGTCTCATCGGCCCTCGCGAGTACTCCGTGAAGCGGGACCGTCCCATACAAATCCGTTTTCCTTCTCTTGCAGGTTCATGCTGAATATTCTAGATTTGTGAATCAGATTAACACGGCTGTGCCCTTACCAGGTGTGTATGTCTCAACGTGTTTCGGCAAAGAAGTAGTGTGTTAGCGGTATTTGCGTGTAGAGTAGGGTGTTCAGGGCTAGCCCGTGCTGGAGCGCTGACAGTTTCCCCTGCAGCTTACGGTAACGCGGGAAGCCATTCGTCCCTCAGTGTTTTTCTTCCCTAGAGAGTAGGTTAATATTCAGCGAAAATGTCTCATTTTGCTGCAGCTGATTAAACACTTTTTTTCTTCCCCCTCAGGCTATACACAACCCTCTGCTCTAAGTAGTGTCCCTCCTCAGCCACCATATTATCCATCCAATGGCTATCAGTCTGGTTACCCTGTTGTTCCCCCTCCTCAGCAGCCGGTTCAGCCTCCCTACGGAGTCCCAAGCATGGTGCCACCAGCGGTCTCTCTGGCACCTGGAGTCTTGCCGGCATTACCTACGGGAGGCCCCCCTGTGCCAACACAGTACCCGATAACGCAAGTCCAGCCCCCCGCTGGCGCTGGCCAGGTAGGCCGCCGGGCGCGCACTGCACCCACTGAGCGCAGGAGAGGTGGCTCGGGGCGAGGTGCGGCGGTGGCCGTGTCCTGCGGGAGGAGAGAGCGTCTTGGTTCTGTGCCGCGGGAGGTACTCTGTCCCCCGCTGGCGTGGGTGTGCGGCTGCAGCCCACGGTCTCTGGATGTGTGGCACGGGCCTTCCCACCAGACAGTGGTTTAGAAGAGGAGTCTGGAAGCTTCCTCTGGAGGGCCGTGCGGCCAGCGGGTTAGGTGTGGTGGGCCACGCGGGCTCTGCCCGTGGCCGGGCCCTGAGAACACTGGATCCCCCGGCGGGGACGTGCCCCATGCCAGTGCTGGCGAGCGGCCTGCGCGCCTCCCCGTGACTGCAGCGGGGGTGCTTGTCTTCCAGACGGACGCCCCCGTGCAGGAGTTCGGGGCCAAGAGACGTGCGCTTTGCCAGCTGAAGGGTTATGAATGTTGTTGTGTAGTTGTCAGACCGCGTGCGGAACTGGACCTTGAGGGACGGGTGGTTGCAGCTCATCCAGGTGGACGGCGTGCGGCCCTGCTCTGGGGCAGGGGAGAAGCAAGCGAGCGCACGCAGGTGCATTGATGGCGAGCCCTTCTCCGTGGGCCTCTTGCCGTATACCCGGGCCAGGGGAGCTTGTGGCCTTAAACCAGTCCGCACTGGTGGGCTGTGAGCACTGGAGGGGGCTGCCCAGTGTAAAACAGCAGAAGGCTTCCCTCAGTTCTGGCTGGGACCCCGGTCCTGACTACTTGTCTTCTGCGCTTGCCGTAGGCCTCCCGCTTTCAGCCACGTGGCTTTGTAACCAGAAAGGAGTGTGACCGAGCCGGCCCTTAGGGTTGGGCTTTAGACATAGGCTGCGTGGGTTCCTCGTGCTTTCCTGTGATTGAGCTGTGTAATCCTGGGATGTGGCTTGGCCTATCCAGGCTTTGGTTTCCTTCTAGAAAATGGGCGTTGCGATACTACCTGAGAGGTTGCAAGGGTTGAGTGAGATGACCCATTCAGCAGGTGTTAGCCGTTCGTTTTGTGAGCGCAGTCCTCTGAGAGGTGCTTGTTTTCTCTGATGAGTCCTGGATCAGTCCTTATTCCTTTCTGGAACGATCTCTTAAAACATCGGATAGACTCTTGCTGTAACAATTCTCCTAGAAGCAGCAGTGAACTTTGCCATAAGCATTAGCAGCCTTTTAAATGCAGAAAGAGCTAATCACATTGATTAGAGGGGTCTGAGTTGGAAAATGTTCTGCTTGGTAACTTCTGGACCGAGTGGCTGGAATTTTTATTGTTGGTCGTTTGTGCCCCTAGTAGCCCGAGGGCACAGCAGGTTTCTCCCTAGAGTTCACCAGTACGGGAGAGGTTGTGGGTGTCTGTCGGTCTCCCTACCACGGAGGTGGGGAGGCCAGGCTCGCCCGTCAGCAAACATCCCAGAGGGCAGCGGCTAAGGACTAGAGACACAGGATTTCTAGGACGCGTGGATCATTAAAGTCTGTTGTGATTTTGTTTTCCTTATTATGGCTGGACATTCTCACACCTTTTTCCCCCTTGGTTTGTTTTGGTCCCAGAGTCCGATGAGTGGGCCTTTCATTCCTGCCGCTCCTGTCAAAACCGCCCTGCCTGCGGGCCCCCAGCCCCCGCCCCCGCCCCCGCCCCCACTCCCAGCTCAGCCCCAGGCGCAGAAGAGGCGATTCACGGAGGAGCTGCCAGATGAGCGAGAGTCTGGACTTCTTGGATACCAGGTTAAATAAAATACCCTTACTTTCCTCATCTTACTGTACCGTATTCTGCCTCGAAAGAAAGATAAGCTCACATCCACATCCATATGCAGCATCCCCCAGTACCGGATTTCTTTAGATCAGGTTTTTTCCCCTTGGGTTAGTTTAAAGCAAGAGTGACTCCCTTTGGGTGGGTTGGTCTTTGGAGCAGTAGAAGGAAATAACCGCTCCACGGGGAGAGAGGCGGAGGGTCTGTGACTCGGGCCTAGAAGGAGGGCCGTCGAATTCCACGCTGGCTCTTCCCTGGGCGGCACTCCTGATGGCCGCAGGTGGTTCTGACTCACCTGGTACGGTTTGTACTTGAACCTGGGCTCTCAGTTTATCGCTGCTCCACCACGCATGACCGAAGGTGGGCGGAGACACTGGTTCCCTGCACACGCGTCACACAAGTAGTCACTGAAGTAAAGAGATCGTTAAAATACTGTTGAAATGTGGAGTTTAGCCTAAATAAACATGCGGTGTTGGCGCATTTTATCCGGAGAGGCACCTTTACTTTTGGCCAGAGCCCTGGAGTGTCCTTTGAAGCAGGCTGCGGCGCGCCTTTCTAGTTTATGAAAGGACAGTTGGAAATAGACCCGTGTAGCATGAGCAGGCGCTCCGGGGAGAGACCAGGTCTCCTCCAGCCGTGGTTGTGTCCAGGTCCCAGAGGGCTGGGTAGTGAGCTCACCGCCACTGACCAGAGAGACGAGGCACTTGACAGTTACGTTGAGGAGCTGAAGTCACTGCAGCAGTCGTAGGTTTGCTAATGCCGCTGTATTTTTCTGCTCATAGCATGGACCCATTCATATGACTAATTTAGGTACAGGCTTCTCCAGTCAGAATGAGATTGAAGGTGCAGGATCGAAGCCGGCAAGTTCCTCAGGCAAAGAGCGAGAGAGGGACAGGTGAGTCCGTTGGAGCGCGGTCGCGTGAATGTACCCAGGTGTCCTCGGTCTGCACTGTTGCTCCGTCGCCGTGAGCGTCCGTGTTCTCAAAACTGTGACGTAGGGGCGCCTGGTGATTCGGCGGTTGAGTGTCAGACTTTTGATCTCAGCCCAGGTCTTGATCTCGGGGTCGTGAGTTCACTCCCCGCACTGGGCTACACGCTGGGTGTGGAACCTCCTTTAAAAAAAAAAAGTAATCCATCGATCAAAGTGTAATGCAATCCTTTGGCTTAAATAAACTGCCCCCCCTTTATTCTTTGATAACCGCTGCACTCACGGAGGGTGCTGCCTGTTCACAGTCACGGGGCAGTTACCCTGGGCTTTGAGTCACTCCGTGCTTGTACCAGGCGTCCTCTGCTGCACTGTGGGCAGCGTGGCCGTGTTCCTAAGCGTAGGCCGTGACTGAAGTCTTCTTTTTTTTGTTTAAAGATTTCATTCATTTATTTGACAGAGAGAGAGATCACAAGTAGGCAGAGAGGCAGGCGGGGAGAGAGGGGGAAGCAGGCTCCCCGCCGAGCAGAGAGCCTGATGCGGGGCTCGATCCCAGAACCCTGAGACCATGACCTGAGCCGAAGGCAGAGGCTTAACCCACTGAGCCACCCGGGTGCCCCAGTGACTGAAGTCTTACCCAAGCTGTGTTTGCTACTTAGAATCCTACACTGTTGGGGCGCCTGGAGGGGCTCAGTCAGTTCAGTGTCTGCCTTCAGCTCAGGTCATAATCCTGGGGTCCTGGGATCGAGCCCCACATCGGGGTCACTGCTCAACGGGAAACCTACCTCTCCCTCTCCCTCTGCATCTCTCCCTGCCTGCCCCACACCCCCACCACCGCTCCTATTCTCTCTCTCTGTCTCAAATAAAATGTTTAAAAAAACAAAAAAGAATCCTAGAATATTACGGATTGAGGTGCTTGAACGGGGGTCCAGCTTCCATCTAGTACTTAACACCCCCCCCCCCATGCTGTTCTTTCCTCAGACGGGACTGCTCTCCCGAGCAGTGCATGGCTTGGGGCCGGGCCTGGCTAACACCTTGCGCTCTCACAGCTTGCTGACCGCTCGCGGGGCGCGGCCGGTGGAGATCGCGGGGTTCTGGGCTCCCACAGTCCGCCAGAGGAGCGCAGCCGGTGGAACCCGTCTGAAAGGCTGTCCCGGTCTCTCTCCTCACAGGCAGTTGATGCCTCCACCAGCCTTCCCAGTGACTGGAATGAAAGCGGAGTCTGAGGACAGGAACGGTTCCGGGGCCGGCGCAGGGGGCCACGGTGAGTGCGGCGCGGCTGGGGACGTGCGGCTGCCGGGGCCGCTCCTGAGTTCTAGTCGTCCAGCCTGACTTTCATGCAGGCGTCGACTCCGACTTCTAAATTCCACAGGCTGAGAGGATACTTTTTCTTGTTTTTAGGAGGACAGCATATAGTTACACAGGCTTTTCGAATTTTGTCTAGAAAAGTTAGTCAAGTTACGTTTTATACGTAGCACCCTAAAAGCCCTAGGAGACGCTCACGAAGGGTCATTTCCAGTTTTCGTCGCTGTGCATTTGCCGTCTGCGCCCCTGGGGGTGATCGGACACAGACTTGAGGGGTGCGATTCCGGGCGCCTGGCCGGCTCAGTCCGTGGAGACTCTTGACCTCGGGGAGATGAGCTCAAGCCCCGAGTTGGGCGTAGAGCCTACTTTAAAAAAAGATTGATTTTTCTTTGTACTGGGACGGAGCTACGTCTCTCCTCATAGCTCTTTTGGTTGTGAATCGTCAGCCTGTGGCTATTAAAAAAAACGTTGCCTCCCAGTAGCCCAGAATTTAGAGGAATATGGGATCACTTGCGTTCTTTGCCTGTAGTCCTAATAAAAACGAACAGGAGAAAATACATTTTCTTTTCTTAACTTCTTTTCTTTTAACTCTTTAAAAGGTGAAGTATCCGCCTCCAGAGACTCACTTGCTAACTTTCCTTTTTTTTCTTTTTTCTTTTTTTTCTTTTTTTTTTTTTTTTATTATTTTGTGTTTCTGTTTTCTTTCTCTGTTTTCTTACATGGTTCTGGTGGATTCACATTTGCTGATGCTGGTGCTGTTTTTCGTGTGATCTTCAACGTTTTTGGGTGACCATTGACCCTGTGACCTCAAAATGGTGTCCAACTAACCACTTACAATTAACATCTTTTTTTTATTAACGAATTTATGGTATCTTTTTTTTTTTCTGTCTTGGTGGGGGACGGGCTGGGGTTGTTCTTCTCTATTCTAGATTATCCGGTCAAGAAGATGAAAACTGCAGAGAAGGGCTTCGGGTTGGTGGCGTACGCTGCAGATTCGTCGGACGAAGAGGAGGAGCACGGGGGCCATAAAAATGCAAGTAGTTTTCCACAGGGCTGGAGTCTGGGGTATCAGTACCCTTCATCGCAACCACGAGCTAAACAGCAGATGCCATTCTGGATGGCCCCATAGGAAACAGCGGAACAGAGCTTTGACCCTCGGTGACTCTCTTTAGCAATAATGCATGCGTTTGATTTAATAAGACTCTGGGGCCTCTTCTGGGAACCATCATGGACCTTTGCAGAAGTTAGAGATGCAGTGTCCCCTTTCTTAAAGGGGTCTCATTCTTTTTTAAACATCCTTGTTTCTGCAGTGGCATAGTATCTTAAAATTTACTTAAAATCACAAACTTGTCTCAGAAGCTTTTTAACAGTCGGTGAAATGTGCTTGTCCAGCAGAGCGTCCCAGCAGGGTCACTCCAGTAGACATTTGACCTGTCCAGCCTCTTCCATATGAATGACCCCCAATTTTGACAAAAAGAAAGTTTTCTTTGTAATTTACTACTGTTTGGTCCATTTTGCTGACAACTGGTTACAAACAAAGCCTTACTACGTATTAGTGCGGAGATGATTTTAAGTCCATCCTTCCCTTTCAGCACCTTTAAAACTAAGAACAGTTCGTCCTTACTTGATTTTTGCATTCTCTTCTGTTTTGGAAAATGCAGTTTTACTAATTTAAAGCTATTGGATTTAGCCGGATCCTGCGTAGGAAAATGGAGGGTTTTCCCCTTCATTATGTCTTTTTATTGGGATGATACAAAGCAGGCACCCGCAGGCTCTCTAGTCCCGGAAAGTCATTGCAGTTTTTATTGCCCTTTTCATGAGCTCCGTGTCTTCAGCCGGGTCGGAGAAAACTGCTTGATCCAAAGCTGGTCAGAGCTCAGCACAGAAGTGAGACACGGTGGTCTGTCTCAGAACTGGTCACAGCTAAAGTAGAGATTTGACTGCTCACGATAGGACGGATGGTGGACTTAGTGACCGAAATGGCAACTTGTCCTTTTTCTTGGCATGACATTACAGGTTTTGCCAAAAGAACTTTTTTGTATCAAATACTGATGTGTGAAAGGAGGAGCTTCTGCTGAACCAGGAGTGGTTTGGGATACGGACTGTCAGTTGCGCACGTCTGAGTCCTTTGCAGGCTGGCTTTGTATACACATTCTCTGGTTTCCTATATGTTGTAAATACTTAGACCATAATTTCATTATAAATAAATGTATAAATACGCTGCGGTTTCTCTTCTCTCTTGCACAACCCACCCGTACGCTGGGATTTACAAACCTCTCTTGATGAGGGAGACGAGATTCTGTGTGCCTGCCCCCCCCCCCCCCCCCCGGGGAAACGAAGCCGGGGGTCGGCAAGTTTGCACAGTTCCTAGAGTGTATGCCCTTGCAGAGTGAGCCCTTGCGAGTCGGATGAAGGCCGGGAGGTCCCGACGGACTCGCCCCCCTCCCCGGACGTTAGTGCCCCCCTGCGAGCGCGGTCCGTGGGGGGGTGACACGCGCCTCCTTCACGACCTCCCTCGGGGAAGCACCCCTAGACGGCTGGGCGGAAGCTGGCCAGCTGCTCCTGGCGCCTGCGAGCGCCCCCGGAAGAGCGGCGGGGAGTTCGGCTAAAGCCCCTGGGACCCCCCGGGGCTGCGGAGAGCGCTGCGCTCCCGGGGGGGGGGGGGGGCAGCACACTCTGGCCGCGGCGGAGCAAGCGTGGACTGTCCCGCCCGCGGCTGGGGTCCGCGCTCCCGGGGCCCCTTGGAGCCCCGGCACTGAGCTGCGCCCGCGCTATTTCGGGGGGATTTGCGGCTTCCCATTTCGGTTTTTGTGACAAACGGCACCCAAGCCCAGTCTGAGTGCGCGCCCCCGCTTCCCCGGTCAAGGCCGCCCCCTCTTCCCTTCGCGCATGCGCACCCCGCGAGCCGGGCTCCCGAGGGGCGGGACTCCCGGGGGCAGGGCCAGGTGTGCGTCACGCTGCCCCGCCCCCCCGCGGTGGCGCCATCTTCCCCGGTCGCGGGCGGGGTCACAGGTCACCGGCGGATCCTCGCGTGGGGCGGGCGGGTGGGCGAGCCGGGGGTCGGCGCGGCGCGGGGGCGGGTTGGGGACGCGCGGAGGGCCCGGGGGCCCCAGGGGCCGCCGCCTGGTCTCTGTGCCGGCGCCCTGGTCTGAGGAGGCGCCCTGAGTGGTTTCGCCGCTTTTGTTTTTCTTCTGGAAACTGCCGTCCCTGCGCGCGCAGTGGGAAGGTGAGGGGGCGCCGGGCCGGGGGGGCGCCGGGCCGGGCGTGGGGGCGCGCGCTGGGGGAGGGGCCCGGAGGCGCCGTGGGTGCGTGCGGGGGGGCGCCGGGGCCGGGGGGCGCCGGGGGGATCCGGGGCGCGGAGGCCGCCCGGGCGCAGCGCGTCCTTCTGCCCTCCCAGGTGCGCGTCCCGAGGGACCATGGAGCCGGGGCGCCCCGCGGGCAGCGGCTGCGGCAGCCCCGCCGGCCTCTCCCGGGAGTACAAGCTGGTGATGCTGGGCGCCGGCGGCGTGGGGAAGAGCGGTAGGTCCCCGGTGCCCGGTCCCCGCGGGGGGAGGCTGGAGCTCGCGCCTTCCGAGGGCCGCCTCGCGCGTAACTGTGGTGTCTTGTCCCGAAGCCATGACCATGCAGTTCATCAGCCACCGCTTCCCCGAGGACCACGACCCCACCATCGGTAAGTGCCCGGGGCCCCGGGCCCCTGCGTAGACCCGTCTGCGCGGCGGTCCTGGCATCCGGGCGGGTGCTTCTTCCCGGAGCCCCGGGGGCCGGTACGACGTCCGCGGACCGCCCCAGCGGCGGAGAGCGGGCGTCACCTCCCGGAGCGCGGCAGGCCGCAGCCGTCCTCGCCGCCGCCTCTCCTGACCCTGCTCCCGCGCTGTGGACCCGGCCGTCGCGGTCCCGGGCTGTCCGGCCCGGTGCGGGGGAACGTGTGCAGCCGCGGGGCCGCCTGCGGTCACTGCGCTGAGGGTCTGCGGCCGCAGGAGGATGAGTCAGCGGGTTTGAGCCCCGCAGAAGGAAGCAGAAGAACGAGTCCGGCCGGCCGGGCTCCGACCTGCGGGCTCCGACCTGCTGCCCCCGGGAGCTCGCGCGCACTGCTCAGTCCCGCACGTTCCTCCGGAGCGGGGTCTCCTTCGCGGCGCGTGTCGCGCTTGGCGCTCCGCGGCTGGCGGACCACTCCCGGACCGACCGTCTTGTTTGGCCGTTTTTTGAAAGTTGCTATTTTCTACGCAGACTAAGGACGTCGCGCTCCTTCCTGGACCGTAAGGAAGCGGGTGTGATTCCGAGGGTTAGGGCCCGGGATAAGAAGAGAAGTGGAGGGGGACCGGCCGGACAGCTGGTGTCTCAGGGCCGGACGCGGGGTCCCGGTGCTGGTTGGCCGGGGCGGGTTTCCACCGGCTCCGGCCTCTGCGGCTCTGCTGTCCGCGCCGCCCGCGAGGTGCTGCGTGAGCCGTGCGCGCTGCTGTGCCTCCAGCAGGCTGGAAGCGCTCGGCCGGCGTTGCGGGGGATCCCCACTAGGTCCGGAGCTCTAGAAAGAAACGCAGTGAGGACTTCAGATGATTTGCTTACAGCTCCACAGACGTTTTCCCCTTTCCTTAACGCAGAACTCCGAAAGAGCTGGTTTTCTTCATCAGTAGGTTTTCCTGCAGTCAGCTGCCCTTCCGGCGCTGGTTCCCGACGCAGCAGCAGACAGGTGTCTTGAGTCCCCTTACCCACCAGGCCGTGCAGCGGGCCGGCGCTCAGTGCTGAACAGAGATGCACTGGCTGGTCTCACGGGGCCTTATCGTTCAGCGCCTTTTCTTCAGGGGGCTTGGCTGCAGACTGGCTGCTAATCCCGAGAAGGAAAACTCTGCATGGTAGCCAGTACTTGTGCGGGTGTGTGCGTGGTGCTCGGCACACGTGTACAGTCTCGCGAGCTGTGTTCATGCCGCTGCACGGGGTATGCGCTTCCGTTTTCTTTCAGATTTCTGCTTACGGATTTTAGTGCTGGTCCCAGCCCATTAAATTCATTCACAGTTCACTAATCCTAATGGATCACGACCCGTAGTTTGAGAAACATTGGTTTAGTGGACTCTTGATTGTGAGGAACAGTCACGAGCAGGGGTTCAAAAAAAAATCACTGAAGTGCACTGGGGTGTAATCTACGATTGAACGATGGAAATATTCAGTGGGTTTTTTCCTTTTTTTAATTTCTTTTTTTAAATTTTTTAAATTTTAAATTGTTTTTTCCAAGGCTATTATAATAATACACATAAAGAAATTTCTTTTCAGGCGTGCCTGGGTGGCTCAGTGGGTTAAGCCTCTGTTTTTGGCTCAGGTCATGATCTCAGGGTCCTGCGATCCAGCCCTGCATCATGGTCCCTGCCCAGTGGGAAGCCTGTTTTTCCCTCTCCGACTCCCCCTGCTTATGTGCCCTCTCTCGCTGTCTCTCTCTCTGTCAAATAATAAAATCTTTGAAGAAAATCTGTTTTTAGCTCAGAATTGTAGAGAAAGTCTTATAAATTTAAATTATAAGTGAGTAAACTTAAATTATCACTTAGGTGAAAAATACAAAACACCTCCGTTGAAGACCCGATGTACATATCTCAATGGATTGAGTGTGATTCCTGAGAAAAACCTGGGCATTTAAAGAACTTGTGTGTAACCTACTTCTCTATAAGATGAATTTTAAAATAAGGTTGCAGGGTGCCAGGCTGGCTCAGTGGATAGAGCATTTGACTCTTGATCTTGGGGTCCTGGCTTAGAGACTACTCAAAAAAAGAAAAAAAATAAGATTGAATATTCCTATATTTATGGGTTTATAGTACACCTTTCTTGCCTCCTGTAGAAGATGCTTATAAAATCCGGATTCGTATTGATGACGAGCCTGCCAACTTGGACATTTTGGATACGGCTGGACAGGTATTACATCTCGGAATGCTGTGTGTAAAGTTGTTTTCACGTGAGGGTGCCTGGGTGGCTCAGTGGGTTAAGTCTCTGCCTTTGGCTCAGGTCATGATCTCAGGGTCCTTGAATCGAGCCCTGCTTCGGGCTTTCTGCTCGGCAGGAAGCCTGCTTCTCCCTCTCCCACTCCCCCTGCTTGTGCTTCCTCTCTCTCTGTGTCTCTGTCTGTCAAATAAATAAATCTCTAAAAAAAGAAAACGGTGTTTTCCCTCTACTAGAGGGGAGGGAAGGCTTACGTAGAGAAGATCACCAGTGCATCTCTCTTAATTTTTCATGCCCTCTGACTCAGGAGAGCAGGTAATTGATACATGTCTCCTCTTTGCTCTGAAACCCTAGCTAACGTGTGTGCAGCTCTAGGTTTCATCACTGCATTAATGATCCTGTTCTCCTGCAGGCAGAGTTCACAGCCATGCGGGACCAGTATATGAGGGCAGGAGAAGGGTTTATCATCTGTTACTCCATCACCGATCGTCGAAGTTTTCATGAGGTTCGGGAGTTTAAGCAGCTTATCTACAGAGTTCGACGCACTGATGATACCCCTGTGGTCCTGGTGGGAAACAAGTCTGACCTAAAGCAGCTAAGACAGGTGAGGAGAGAGCAGAAATGTGTGTGGCCTCAGATTTCAGTGTATATAGATTCCTTTGCTTTAAAATAAAAATTTTAAGTTAACTTCTAACCTTAAAAATTTATCTAAGTCTACTGATTTGCAATTAACTTGGATAAAAATCTGGATGTTAGAAATCAGTTTACAGGAGAAAATCCACAGGATGGTAATCAGATGACAAAAGGAATACATACTACATAAAGCCTCATGGAATGTTCCGTTCCTCCAACCTCAGAAAGTATAGTCGGTGGGTGAATCTGCGTTGCTGCAGGATGATTGTGGATGTACTCCCTGATGGGGGGATCCTGGAGGGGAGAACAAGAGAAGTCGTAGAGGATTCTAGAGAAAGCCAGACTCTTCAGATTGGCAACAGTGTTTAGAATCTGGCTGTTTGGTGTAGAGCTGAAGGAATGGTGGACAGCCACGTTGGGACCACTGGTGGACGCTGCGGAGTGGGTACGGACTTTTTGGAAGTGGTTTGACGATAGATAAGTTCACAGTGCTTTTCAATTAATGCCTGTTTGAAAAATCTCTCTAGGAATTCACATATAAAACATTTGTTGCTGGGCTACTTTTGGTAGCAAAAAGTCAGAAAAAGTGTTCAGACTTAGGAGAAATGGTGGATCCCTAATTGAATATATCGACTTTGGATTTCTTTTAGAGTTTAAGAAAATTAAAATTGCATACTTCATATCTGTAACTACTTCCTGTTCCAAAAAGTTATGTTTTATTTTAAAAATTTTTAAAGATTTTACTTATTTATTTGACAGAGACAGCGAGAGAGGGAGCACAAGCAGGGTGAGTGGGGGAGGGAGAAGCAGGCTTCCCGACGAACAGGAGCCCGATGCGGAACTCGATCCCAGGACCCTGGGATCATGACCTGAGCGGAAGGGAGACGCTTAATGACTGAGTCACTCGGGCTCTCCAAAAAAGTTCTCTTTAAAATGAGTTAGAAATAGAATCACTTTTAGGGAGGGGAGAAGGAAGCCGGATTCAGCCTCCCACCTGAACTCTGCTTGGACACCTCCAGAGTTGAGGAGCTCTCCTTGTGTTCAGATAGCCCCTTCGCTTTTCATTTTTGGGGGCAGTCATGATTATTTTCTCTGGTTTCCACTGTACATTTTCCCACGTCTACTTTTTTAAAGGTCACCAAGGAAGAAGGACTGGCTCTAGCCCGAGAATTCAGCTGTCCCTTTTTTGAGACGTCCGCTGCATACCGCTACTACATCGATGACGTATTTCATGCCCTCGTCCGGGAGATACGCAGGAAAGAAAAGGAGGCGGCGCTGGCCATGGAGAAAAAATCTAAACCCAAAGCCAGTGTATGGAAGCGGCTGAAATCACCCTTCCGGAAGAAGAAGGACTCCGTGACTTGAAGGGAAGATGTGCGTGTTCGCCTGTGAACCGCAGGGTTTACTCCGAGCAACCCAGTGGCCTGCACGAGTGAGCACGGTGCTCGCTCCTTCTGTCATGACCGTTCCTCTAAATGTGACTGATGAAGGGGGTTTGCCCAGTGGGAGTTTTCAGCAACGTGGTGTTAAAATACTGTCTTTTAGCTAATTCTGATTTACTAACCCAGCAGAGCTCTGTCTACTTGTAAATTGTCACATTAGAATTTGATCTACCAACATTTCGGGTTCTGTTCCTGATATTAGTTAGTGTCGATGTTCCTGCCCCAGGGGAGTCTCTGCACCGTGTGTGTTCGGCGAAGGGCACACCAGGCGTTTTTGCTGTGCGCTACTCCGTGTCCGCTTCAGCTTGGGTTCCCCAGGCCTTTCCAGGGAAGGGCCTCGCTTCTCCTCACAGGTGCTTCCCGGACACACCGTGAAAACTACAGAAACCAGGTTCAGGTTGTCGCTGTGGAACTGCTTCCTGTTGCAGATGAGGGGCTGATGAGATCAGGGACACCAGGCCGCAGAGGGGGGGCAGGCGGGACCATGTTCGCAGTTCAAGCCTGGCGGTCCTAGGAACTTCACGTTCCACCCAAATGCACGAGGTGAGGACAAGCAGAAGCGAGTGGAACGTGTGAAGGTTTCTTCTGTGAAGTTGCTTTGTTCTTCCTTTCAGAATTAAGCCCTTCCTTAGCGTCCGAGGCATCGGCTTTGGGAGCCGTTGCTGGATCACTGAACTCTGGTTCACACCCTTGGTTGGGGCAGCCATGGCCTGGGGCAGGCGGCTTGGCTCCCCCAGAGAGGCACGCCCCACCCCGGTGACCTGAGCGCCTCCCATCACTTCCCCTTGCTCTCCCGCGGAGGAGGCTCTGCGGAACGATTTCTCGGTCCTTCGTCGGCTGACTGCATTGTCCGTAGGGAAGCGACATCAGAGTTAGAGTAAAGCCATGTACGTGGCTCAGCACAGTCACTAGACTCCATGCTCGGAGAAGCCTGGGGCGTCTTTGCGCTGAGAGCCAGGCGTGAAGCTCTAGAATTCCTGTGTGTGGAGTTTCTCACTGCAGGTTTCTGCACAGGGACCTTGGGGAGTTCACCGCACAGTGTCTGAGCCTCGACACAACTCAGCCTCAGAGAATAGCCCCTCGGTGGTTGTGCACGGCTGGGAAACCAGTGTCCTGGGAAGGAACAGCTGTATGGGTGGTGAGTTCTCTCTGTAGAATCAGGATTCTTTTGCTGTCTGGACTTAGCGGCGTGTGGAGGCGACGTGCAGACTGGACGTTAAGTGTCCCGGACAAGTTTGTGACCATCTTAACCCTGAAGAACGCGGCCGCGGCCCCTCTTAGTGCGCACCTCGGCTCACCGTTTTCCACTGCACGGGTGGGCAGAAGGACAGGGCCGTCGTGTTTTTTCCTCCTATTCGATGTGACGAATTTAAAGAGGTTTAAAGAGAGGTGATGGTTCCTTTTGAAACCAAATAAATCGTGTTTTATGGTAGTCGGGCCATCCAGTCGTGAGACCCAGGATTTGAGCCTATGCAGGACAGAAATCTGACAGCTCTTTAGAGACGTGTGACGGCAGAAAAGAAATGCAGTGCAACTCTATTTTAACAGTACTTCGCCACATTTAAGTTAGCTTAAAGCCCTTACACATAGTGCCTTAACTTCTCATTACTAATGACCGAGGGAATTGTAATTGGCGTCCGGCAAGAACTTGACAGCTGTATGGTCATTCAGGACATTCAAGGCAGCAGAGAACATTGCCGGAAAGATATATAAGACAGGAGGGAATTCGTGCTGTGTGTGAGAAAAGTAACAAATTTGTGTCTGTAAGACAGGGTTCTATATTCCAATGGTCGTGGGATTAAGTAGCCCATCAGTATTGAGAATTCTATTTATGGTGCTAAATATTTTAGTTCGAGGGGATGCTGCGTGTAGGTAACCGTCCTCTTCATAGTGACCGTAAGTGTGTGTAACTTACAAGCTCTGAAGCGTCAGGTTTATCCGGTTCGAGGGCTTAAAATCAATTACTGCCTGGAACGCGGGAGAGAGAGACGTTCAGGGACACGTTTGAAAGCAGTGGGACTGTCGATGCCTGCGCCCGGTTGTTAAGTTAGAAAATTTAGACGCTCGTTTCTAGAATGAACGGTTAGATTTCAGGAGGGGACATGTTTAACTTTATCCTCTTTTAGGAAGAGTTGGTCTGCTGTGATGTTCGGGGGCGGGGGAAGGAAGAGCGGTCTCTCCCTTCTGCGCGTGTCCATGAAGACAGTTTATGTGACGCAATACAGAACTTTCCAACAACTTGCTGGGCTTCTCCTTTACTTACTGTGTGTGGGTGGATATGCTTGGAACCAGTGCACAGAGGTCATTTTAAGAAAACAATGCCATGAGATTTTATGTTCCGGAACATACCGGTTCAAAAACGTGAGCGCCCACCATGTGCAGAACACCTGCGCGAGTGCGAGGGCACGTGCCGTGGGCGCCCCTCGTTCCGGCGGAGGCTCTGCGTCTCCGGCCGGCGGGCAGGCTGCAGGGAGGTGAGGCGCCGCGGCCCCGCTGCTGGAGTCCCGTGAGACGTGAGGGGGTCCCACCGCTACGGGACTGGACTCCGGTTCCACACCGCAGGCTCTGTTCCCTGTCCTGGCTCCGGCAGCCGGGACGCTTGGGGGGCCTTGGGGTTTGGCCAGGCAGAGGGAACTGCCACGGCCCGGGGGGGTGCGGGGCGGGAGGGGGGCTGGGCAGCTGCCCGAGCAGGCCTGCTGACACCCCAGCGTGCGCAGAGAAGCGGGGAGACAGGAAACACGTGTCGGGGATGATAGGTGCTCGCCGCCTGATGGAGCGTGGGAGCTGTTTCAAGCGCGGAAACTAAAGGGGAGACTTCGTGTCACTGCTTTATGGGAGGTCAGTGCTTCTGTCCCAGCTACTCGAGACGGGCACCGGCGTGTGGGGAGAGCACTTCACGCGCACATTGAAGGGACGTGTTTGTGTGTCACTACTCGTGTGGGGCAGGTCAGCAGCGGCCAGCGGGTCCGCTCCTGAATCGGGCTGGGGAGGGCGGCGGTCCGGGGCCTCGGCCAGCCCGTCGGGGAGGCGCGGGTTCCGTCAGTGTCCACGGCCGCCTCTGTGCGCCAGCGAGGCCGGGCCTCGGACGCGTGGACGGCGTCCCTGCCCTTGAGCTTTGACGGACTCGGCATGAAGAGCTGGAGGTTGACGTGTCAGAGGACCTGCTTCCAACCGGGGACGCTACAGGACTTCGGAGAAGGGAGGACCCCGGAGGGCTGGGTCCAGCGGGCGATGAGCGCTAACGGGAGAGCAGGCGGGTGGAGGAAACGCCGAATTCAACCCGCGTCAAAGAATAGAGGAGTTCCACGCCAACGGATTGCTGAAGTGTCTCACTTCCAGTGTTCATTGCTTCTTTTCTTTAAAAAAAATTATACGAATTTAGGAAACTGCTGACAAGTAATCGGTAGCGTTGCTCCTTTTCCAGCCTTCCTGGGAAGGGTGCCAAAGTCCGTGTTTTTAGGAGTCCGCGCCAGCTGGACGAGCACTTGGCTTCGGAAGACGCTTCGGTACTGAAAACGCATTTGCAGTCTTCCTGGGGTTGCTCCGCTTCAAATTACAGTTTGTAACCGGGCGCCTGGGGGCCTCAGTGGGGTGAGCGTCCGACTCTTGGTCTGGGCTCGGGTCATGATCTCGGGGTGCAGATGGGCCCCCGTTGGGCTCTGCGCTTGGGATTCTCGCCCTCGGCTGCGGCCTGGCCTCGCAGCTCAAGCACGCGCACGCACTCTCTAAGCCAGAATAAAATCTTTACAGAATGTGCCCGAACTGTGTTCCTGCGTTCGTCCGCTCGGCTGGAACCGAAACTTGGGGCCTAGCCTCACCGGGAAGGAGTCAGAGGCCTGAGTTCTCTCACGAAGGTCCCTCGCCCTGACCTCACCTACCTCTAACTGCTTTTGCTGCACAAGTTAATTTTGTCTTTCTCTTCTTCCCGCTAAGACCTGTGTTAAATAATTAGGTGCAGCGTAAATTAGAATAACTGAGAAAATAGGGTGTTTGTATTTTACTCGGTCTGGACAGGTTTTTCTCCGTGGAAGCTGGAAGCAGAGTCTGGTTCTCCCCTGGTTGGCCGGTTCCCCGGGGCTCGGTGCTGGGCCCTTCCCGTGTGCCCGGTTGTACCCGCATCGCGGAGAGAGCGAGGGCCACCTCAGCTCCCATCTGCAGAAAGCACCTTGTCCTCCGACGAGCAGAGTGGGCTTGCTGCTTGTCTGCTGCACAGGACCAAGCGTGCTCTGGAAGGCAGGATGGATTTTAGATTTTAGGAAGGTGCAGCCGGACAGCATAGGTGAGTCCGGCTGTGCCTGGAGCCTCGCAGACCCGTTTCCTGTCACCGTCCTGGTGGTTGCAGCTGCGCGGGGACTAGCTTCTTTAGGCCGACGTGAGTCTGGACGGAACCAAAGACTCCCGGCCCGTGGTTTCTGCTCCCAGGGGTGCACGATGGATCGGGAGGCAGGGCAATTCATATGTAACAAAAACCATGTTGCATCGACTAATTAAAACATAGAAGGATGTGGATTAAGCTGGTTGGTAGAATTCGGCCGTGAAGATGTCTCAGTAAGCGGAGACGCGTGACTTGGAACCACCGACCAGTCGAGCATCCTGTGTAGGACGGCTCCGGCGCCGGACTGGAGAGCGGGAGAGGCAGGACGGCCCTGGGGAAGGCAGGATGAGCACGGAGAAGCCCGCTGTGCCTCAGAGCACCGCAGGACACCGTGGGGCCGGGCTGAGTGCTCGGGAAGCCCTGAGGGCTGGTCTGAAGTGTGCATGGCCCCCGAGGGCCTGTCTGCTCTCTGGATCAGAAACGGCCAAGAGCGGTTCTGGGCTTTTTCCTGCCGTACCCTCCGGAGGTTCTGATTTGATGGATTCTGACAGGATCCAGGAATCTAACTGAATCCCAGAGGATCGTGATCGCAGCCATGCTGCTTGAGTGAGCCAGGTGCTGAGCGCCGCGCGCTGGCTTCAGAGGGCGGTGTGGAGCGGTGACAGGTGGCGGTCACCCGGTGTGGAAACAGTAGAGGCTCTGCCCGAGTGGCGTGTGGTGGCGCTGGGGGTACGCGGGAAGAAGATGCAGGATGAAACCAGAGTCGTGGCTGGGGGACACGCAAGAAAAGTAAACTTCTACCTCGTCAGGAAGGAAACCCCTACATGAACGAAGGACTGTTAAATCTTAGTGTTTGGGGGATGCTGCAATTCCTTTTCTTTTTTTTCTTTTTCTTTAAGATTTTATTTATTTGACAGGCACAGATCACAAGTAGCAGAGAGGCAGGCAGCGAGAGAGGAGGAAGCAGGCTCCCTGCTGAGCAGAGAGCCCGATGCGGGGCTCGATCCCAGGACCCTGAGATCATGACCTGAGCCGAAGCAGAGGCTTACCCTGAGCCACCCAGGCGCCCCAGATGCTGAAATTTCTTTCTTTTCTTTTTTTTAAAGATTTTATTTATTTATTTGACAGAGAGAGATCACAAGTAGACACAGAGGCAGGCAGAGAGAGAGGGAAGCAGGCTCCCCGCTGAGCAGAGAGCCCGATGCGGGACTCGATCCCAGGACCCTGGGATCATGACCTGAGCCGAAGGCAGCGGCCCAACCCACTGAGCCACCCAGGCGCCCCAGATGCTGAAATTTCTGATCAACTTTTAAGCAGGAGTTGGCCTGGAGATGGAATTACTGAAATATTTTAGCTTTGTAGTCGTTGCTTAAAAACTCAGCACATGCGATCTGCCATTAAGTCACCCAGTTTTTTGAACAAAAGCTGCCGGGGCGGGGACGTGCCATTTCCTGCCCTTCCCAGAGCTGGTTATTGCTGATCTGACTGCAGCTTGTTCGAGCCAGGAGAAGCTCTCCAGCTTCGCAACGACCGCGGGCCGGCAGCCGCTTCCCCGGTTTCCTCGGGCACCAGTGCTCCATAGGAAGGTGAGTTCCTGCACGTGCTCAGGTGGGGTTACTCCAGGTCCAAGTCTCTGCGGGCCGGGAGGGCGCTCGGCCACCTCCAGGCTGGTCCCGCCCAAAACCCTGTGTTTACTGTCCGCGTCAGATCCCCAGACAGCCTCGAGCATCTGTGGTCTGGTGCGGCTAAGACACACCCACCACGGCCGACACCCAGCAACTAACAAAAACAAGACTCGCTCTGCACCAGACTTCTTTGGAAACTCCAACTCAGGAATAAGTAGGAAGAGGCACAGATGTTTTGTGTTTGCCTTAGATCTGCTTCCTAGACAGTATTTGTCCCCTGGCTGTCTTCCTCCATCACGCAAACGTGTGTTGTGTTCCTGCTGGATGCTGGGCGTCGTGTTGGACGGTGGGAATTCAGCCGTGCGAATAACATGAACGCAGGTCTTGGTGGCTCAGTTCTGTTCTGCGGCGACCTCCAATTTTTTGTTTAAGTAGGCTCCACACCCAACGTGGGGACTTGAACTCACAACCCTGAGATCAAGAGTTGCGTGCCTACGAAGCCAGCCAGGTGCCCTAGTCCCCTCTGCTTCTGAGGTGCACAGTCTCATGTCTAATGTGCGGGTAGAGTGGAGAATGGGGGTGGGAGCAAGAGACCTTGTAGGGTTCTGTTCCTCGGTGAACAGTGTCAACTGGGAAAAATGCCAGACAGGAGACTGGTTTGGTGTCGAGCAAATGTCAGTCGTGAAAATGTCCAGTTTTGGGAGCCTGTGACTCTTAATCTCAGGGTTTTGAGTTCCAGCCCTGCGTTGGGTAGAGAGATGACTTAAGTGAACTTAAATAAAAAGTTCTCAGCTTTCTGAAAAATTATGCTCTATGGCTAAACTGATTTGCTCTTGAATCATTTGGGTTTTTTTTTTTTAAGATTTTATCTGGGATGCCCGGGTGGCTTGTTAGGTGTCTGCCTTCAGCTCAGGTCATGATCCCAGGATCCTGGGATCGAGCCCCGCATCAGGCTCCCTGCTGGGTGAGAAGCCCACTTCTCCCTCTCCAACTCCCCCTGCTTGTGTTCCCTCTCTCGCTGTCTCTCTCTGTCAAATAAATAAACCTTAAAAAAAAAAAAGATTTTACTATTGGACCCCTGACAGGCGAGCCAGCCAGGCGCCCTGCTCTCGAGTCATTTGAAGAGGACCCATGTGCTAGGCTGGCTTGTCAAACCACAAGGTGCAGGGGGTGGTTGAGGGCAGTGGCTCTTCTCTGAGTCTGTTCCAGAAGAGCAAGTGCTGGAGGAGGGACACAGGGCTGTCCCGTTTGCCGGCCGCCCAGCACCCATCCCTCCTTGCACAGGAAATGACATTTCATTCAAGAAGCCCCGAGTTTCCCACACCCAGGTCCGGGGCGGTCCGAAGACACTCCCTTCCTCCTTGCCTGATCCGCTCGGCAGTGACCCCGTGGCCCATTCCAAAATGGGAGAGAGCAGAGGAGAGAACCGCTAGAGGCGTCTGGGGGAGGCCCTCCCGGGGGTGGCCCCGAGCAGTCTCTTCTCTTGCTCTGGGAGTGGTCCTACAGACACACCAAACCATCAGGGTTACGCGGACATTGCGTGTCAGTGTGGGCCCCCAGCAAGCACCCGGGCCCTCGCGGGATTAGCGGCCTTTTGCCAGAGTTGCCCCAAAGCTGGCCGCACCCGTGGACTTGCATTTGGGTGAAGCGGTGCGTGTTCCTGGTGTTTAAGCCAATTCGAGTTGGGTTTCCTGTTAATCGTAGACAAAAGCATCCTGGCCGAGTGCCAAGACACTCTTATCATTGTTGTGCGACTGCGTTGTTTTTTTCGGATTTGCCACCTGGAGAAGAAGCGGTGTGCAGACTGACCTGCGCGCCACGACCGCGACGTCTGCGAGCTCGCTGACGGCAAGACGAGCTGAGGGCGGTGAGATTTGCCCCGAGACTGGCGTGCTTTCTGGCTTCTGTGAACTTGGACTTTATTTTACACGTTTTCTACAGGATCAGGCGGTGTGACGCAGCAGGGAAAAAATGCACAGGAAATAAGACTAGGAGACAGAAGGTTGGGCAAGGTTCTGGAATCCCAACTAATTTTTTTTTCCTTTTCTCTATTTTCCAATTTTTGTATCATACGTTTATTATATTACTTTGTCACTTAAAAAAGTTTTTTAATTCCTTCACTGAAACTTTAGAAGAGTAGGGGCGGGGCGCTGGGGTGGCTTAGTGGTTAAGCCTCTGCCTTCAGCTCGGGTCATGATCCCAGGGTCCTGGGATCGAGTCCTGCATCAGGCTCTCTGCTCAGCAGGGAGCCTGCTTCCCCCCCACTCTCTCTCTCCCCCTCTCTCCCTGCCTACGTGTGATCTGTGTCAAATAAATAAATAAAATCTTCTAAAAATTTTTTTTAAATAAATAAATAAATAAAAGAATACGGGCTTCCGTTCCTGCTCCCAGAAGGGAACCACATACGCGCAGGGAAGGCGATTTCCACAGGACAGAAGGCAGGAAAAATCACGGTTCCAGGCTTCAGGAGGTGCAGGGGTCCTCCGAGCACCCTGGGACGTGCCCCCGAGGGGTGTGTGAGCCCGAGCGCTTCTGTCTGTGACTGCGTATTTCCTGGTGGGACTGCCCGCCTCGCGCCACAGGGTCGGTGTCGTGCCCCAACCCCAGCGGACCGTCCGCACTCAGCCGCAGGGCTTTGTCAGGAGTGAGGGAGAGAAAGAATCAGCCCTCTTGGCTTTGCTTCAGAGTAAATATTTCCAATTACATGGGCAGGCTAGGGAGCTCTGAAGCCATCATGTCTCTCCTGCTAGTGATGGTCTTAGGAATGACAGTTTGAGAGGAAAACAGAAGGACTAGAGAAAGGACTCTTAAGTCCGGAGCCCAGAATCTGCATTTTTCTTCCTCCCGTAATCCATACCCAGCGTGGGGCTTGACCTCAGGACCCTGAGACCAAGAGCCGCAGCCCCCCCTCCCCCCCACTGAGCGGGCCAGGTGCCCCAGGGATCTGAATCTTCGGGGGCGGGGGTGGGTATCACACTGGGAAATGTGCCCTGAATCACCCCGTGGGAATCTGAGCGTGACTTGGCCCCCGGCCACCCAGCCCCCAAGAACACCATGCGTGCCTGCGGCTTTGGTGTGAGTCGGTCTTTATTTTGCACTCGCTGGTGCGCTAGCAAACTCCACGTACAAGAGGGCGTTACATACCGCAGCATAGCATCACAGCGTTAGGAAGTTTCACACGATTCACGTTGGCTTTTCTGGTTTTTTCTTTTGACACATTTATTTTGAGTTTTTTTTTTTTCTTTTTTTTTTTCTTTTTTTTTTTCTTTTTTTTTTTTACAAGAGAAGACACAAGGTAAAGAAAGACGACCACGTCGGAGAAGGATCCTGGTGAGGGCACAGTCACTATCGCGGCCACAGTAAGAGCCTTCCAAGAAGAGACCCGTCTCGTCCCCTGTCCCGAGCAAGCCGCTCCCGCCCCACGAGCCGGTTCTGTCTGCTTTCGTGCTCGAGCCCGTTCCCGGACATCTTGGCTGCGCTCCACTAGAACCGAAAGGAGTAACTCATAAAGAGAAACTCTTGTCTTCCCAAAGGAACCAAGATACCAGCAGAGAAGGCCCGGCTCTTGGAAAATCCGAAGTGACCGTTCCCTAACCCGTTCCTGACCACGAGTGCCTTGTGCAAACGCTCGCGTGCGACTCTCTTGTCTTTCAACTGACTCTTGGGAGGTGCGCGGGCTTCTTGGCCGGAGCAGCCGGCTCTGGGCGGGGCCGTGGGGAAGCCGAAGGCGGCCAAGAGACTTGGGGACAGCAAAGCCGAGGGCGTGAGGGATCAGGCGTGAGGTAGGAGGGAGGAGCCCTGCGCTGTCTGCCCGTTCCCACCCTGTCACCTGGCCTCCTGCCCGCTCCGCAGCCCGGGGGGTGGGGGAGAGGGTCGGGGGAGCAGCTGCCCCGCCCACGCAGCAGGGCAAAGACCAGACTCTCTCCGCCTGTTTGCTCCGCAGTGTTTCTGGGAAGGAAACAAAAGCAGGTTGCTCAGCGATTTCTGATCTTCAGACATTAAGGCGATGAAGAGGAAGCATTTAAGATTTTTTCCTAATGGGGCTTCAGAACGCTCCTGTCCGATTTACACTAAACTATCTTGAAATGCATTTTTAGAAAACAAAAATTATTTTCTTCTACGTATGATACAGTATTTACATTCGATGGAGTGTAGGATAGAGACCGGTGCCGTGGACACGGATGGGATCGCGAGTCCGATGGAGGGTGTGGGGAGGGAGCAGGGAGCGGGGACAAGAACAGAGTGGTCTTTGTGCCTGCTCCAAGCTGCTCAGCCCCGCTCGGAACCAGGCTTTAAAAAAAAGAGAACAACAGGAGGATGGAGGGAGCAGACCGGTCTTAAATGCACAAGAGCTAAGAGAATGTCACAGGCCCCATCGCTCTGTCTGCAGACACCCGGCCTCCTCGGAAGCAGGTCGGAAGGGGTGCTCTTGCGCGGGGTGGACCTGCTTGGCCAGGCCTCGGCTCCAGCGGCTGCTGATCCAAGCCACTCTGCGGGCCTCTGGTGGGATCTGCTGCCTGGACACGCTCGAGGACTGTCCCCCAGCCCCTGGGCTCTGCCCTCCGATGGGTCTCGACGGGAGAGCGGGGGCCGGCCAGGGGTGCGGAGACCCCGGCGCCCTTGCCACCGGTGGGAGGGGATAGAGCCGCGTGCTTCCCCCAGCCCTTCCCCTGGTGTCGACGCTGAGTAGGACCCAGGGCTCCGTTAATCACCCTGCTCTGAGGGACAGGACGGGAGAGACGAAGCCGGGTCACCCCGACCGCGCCTGCGCTCGTGTTTATTCCCTTCTCTAGTCTGAAGAGCCGCAGGTGCGAACTTCCGGGATAAACGGTAATTTCTGAAGCCCTTTTCCTTAGGAAGCAGAACCGATCTCATCTCCGCTCCCTGAGAAAACCCTAAAGCGTCTCCTGGGCTGGCACTTCTGAACAATAACGGCCAGTTCACCCTTCACGCCAGCAAAAGGCTGTCACTTGGCTGTGTTGCTGTCAGGCGGGGGCAGACACGCCGTCCTGCCCGCACCCACACACAGCACCTGGGGTCGGCCACCCCCGGCCCCCGGAGCCACCCTAGCCCGACTGGAAGGCTCCGAAGCTCTCTCCAGACAAACGTCCAGTTTCGGAGACCCGGACTCTACCTCCAAGCCTGCCATGTGCACGGCCCCCAGCGCCAGTTGACCCTGGGCTGCCCTCGAGCCCTCCAGCAGGAGCGGGGCAGCGAGAAGCCCGCGCCCCAGGTCTCCCCCTGCACACCCGGCCTCCTTCGGGCCACCTCCGTTTCCTGGCTCACGACAGACCTCTGGACCCTGAGCTCAAAGAGCAGAGCTGGGTGGGGGGGCATCCGACGGGGACGGCGACGCTACGAGGTTTTACATGAGCAAAACAACATCCTCTGCAGAGCTGGGGGCGGGAGTGACTCTCCAGGGAAGCCCAGTAAAAAAGAGGCCAATTTCAGGGAATCAGCAAATACAATTCGGCACAAAACACAATTTTCATGGATCAAAATCTGTAACTTGATATTGGCAGTTAGGCTAATTTCTTCAGTTTGTATTAGACATGCAAGTATAAGGTTACATTGTTATATATAGACTTGTGAGGCCTTTCCCTCTCTTTCTCCCCATTAAAAAAAAAAAAAAAGGATTTCTAGTGCCTTGCAAAGGAGAAAAATCGTCATCGCTAAGAACTGATCTGCAGCTGTGGTCATGTGGGGTGTGTTTTGTAAGAAATCTTCTACGACTAAAAGGAGGTTCTGAGTCCGCTCCTGTGTGGCATCTCCGTCCCCGCCGGCCTGCCTGGCCCGGGCCCGGGCGAGGGCGACGCGCCTAGTACTCGCTCAGACTGTGCCACTTGGCCACGGGCTTGCGCGGCGTCTCGCACACCTCCCTCCAGTGCTCGGCGCCGCTGCTGGTGACGCTGTGCGCCCCCAGGATCAGCCTTCCCACCGCCTCGTTCTTGGTGGTGCGGTCGAAGTCGATGACCAGGAACTCGATGCTGACGTCAGGCAGGAGGTCGGGGGGGATGTCGTAGACGAAGGACTCGTTGAAGACGGGGTTCAAAGTGCACTTCTTCACGTGGGTTTTCTTCTTGGCGATGCGCTTTCTGCCGTAGTAGACGTTCACCTTGACATAAGGATCTGGGGCCACCAGAGAGAAAAGGGAGACAGGCCCATGACACGGTCCTCCCCTCGAACGGCGGCTTTGTGGGGAGGGGGGCACGCTCCTGTCCGTGGTGACCACTCACATGTGGTCTCCGGGGACTGCGCACCAAACACACTCCTGACCTCGGGGGGGCGCGGGGCCCGGGGCACCCCAGAACACAGCAGAACAACTTGCCCAAGTCAGGAGTGAGGAAAGCCTGTGACACCAGGCCGCGTTTTCAAGGGCGCAGGGACTCCCAGAGGCCTGCAGGGGCGTGGGGAGGTCTGTCTCCCCTGCAGCAGGGGCTCAGTGGCTGGGATGCGCCCAGCGGGGGGCACCTCACCGAATGTCCAGCCCTCTCCACCCACCCGGGGCACCTCCCGCGCTAGGGACAGTTAGAGCCCGGGACCGGGGAGGGGACCGGAGGGCGTCAGGGGCGCAGGGGGGACGGTGTGGGGCCAGGGGGCCCGAGGCAGGTCGAGGTGAATAGCTGCTACCTGAGAGGCCGGTGATGTCCATTTTCGGCAGGTGTCGGGCTTTGAGGACCACCACGGTCAGTCTCTGTGCCACGGGCTGGTAGGACAGAGACACCTGGAGCTCCCCTCTGCTAATGCACTTCTGTGAAGAGGAAAAGGCAGGTGAGCGTCCTGGTGGGGGGGGGGGGTGGGGGCAGCAGGGGTGCGGAAGTTGTGCCTCCCGCCGGCGTGTGACTGTCACGTTTAACGGGTGGGGGAAATGGACCCATCCTCATGACAATCCCGAAACTAAATGCAACCATTTGCTCGCGTCGCGTTCCCGAGCGTGACTCCGGGGCCATGCAGGTCTGGATTCCGGTCCGGCTGCTACTCCCCCCCTGTGCCACCTGGACAAGAACTTGGCAGCTGTGTCCCTGTTTCCTCGCCTGAAGGGTGCAGATAAAACCGGTACCGACCTCAGAGCATCAAGACGACTAAAGAAATTGAAATGGGTAAAATTTTACCTGCACCAGCGCCTAGAGAAGCATGTTCTCTCCCGGGGTCTCATTCGGTTCTCGGGGCAACAGAGCCTGGATGGTGGAAGGCAGGGGACCTGGAGCTGAGCCTTCACTGTGCTGGTCACTCAGCCCCTGGCTTGGGCAGGTTCCTAAACTTCCTGGGGACCGTCCCTCTGTTCCACACGGGGAGCGTGCACCCGTTCTGTCTGCCTGCTCGTGTCTTGTCCAGCCCAGCTGGCTTCCTCCCAGGTGCCCACAGGTTGGGGCTCCCCTCTTTGAATCTTATTCTAGGGTCTGCTTGGGAAAGGAAAAAACCCTCCAGCCTGCAAGAGCATTTAATTTTTATTTTTTTTTTAAGATTTTATTTATTTATTTATTTGACAGAGATCACAAGTAGGCAAAGAGGCAGGCAGAGAGAGAGAGGAGGAAGCAGGCTCCCTGCTGAGCAGAAAGGCCGACGCGGGGCTCGATCCCAGGACCTTGAGATCATGACCTGAGCCAAAGGCAGAAGCTTAACCCACTGAGCCGCCCGGGCGCCCCTGTAAGGGCATTTTAACCACTTTTTTTTTTTTTTTTTAAAGATTTTATTCATTTATTTGACAGACAGAGATCACAAGCAGGCAGAGAGGCAGGCAGAGAGAGAGGAAGGGAAGCAGGCTCCCTGCCGAGCAGAGAGCCCGATGTGGGGCTCGATCCCAGGACCCTGGGATCATGACCCGAGCCGAAGGCAGAGGCTTTAACCACTGAGCCACCCAGGCGCCCCTGTAAGGGCATTTTAAACAATACTTGGATACGTGCTAGGTGCTTAGAGTCTGGAGCTGATGAGACCTGGCTCCTTTTTGTTTTTCTTTTTTGCTTTTTTCTCTCTTTTTAAAAAAAAAAATTTTTTTTTAAAGATTTTATTTATTTATTTATTTATTTGACAGACAGAGATCACAAGTAGGCAGAGAGGCAGGCAGAGAGAGAGAGGAGGAAGCAGGCGCCCTGCTGAGCAGAGAGCCCGATGTGGGACTCCATCCCAGGACCCTGAGATCATGACCTGAGCCGAAGGCAGCGGCTTAACCCACTGAGCCACCCAGGCGCCCCTCTTTTTAAAAATTTTAAGTAGTCTCTATGCCAGTGTAGATCTCAAACTTACAACTCTGAGATTAGGAGTTGTAGGTTCCAGTGACTGAGCCAGCCAGGGGCCCAGGATCCGGTTCCTGCCCCCAAGGAGCTTACCAGGCCCAGAAGAGACCGACAGAAACAAACCTGCCGTCATCAGAGCAGTAAGGAGCCTGGCTGAGAGCTGCTGGGGGACCCCGGGGAGGGCTTGCCGGCTGACCTCAGGGCTGAGTGTAGGGTTTCTAACCAAACGGCAGAGCACACAAGCCAGGGGTGAGGCTGCTGGCACAGGAGGGAGGGCACAGTTGTCGCTGTGTTATTGTTCTACAGGGACTAGCATTGTTCTAGCGAGAGCTGGAGAATGAACTGGAGGGGAGACGGGCCCAGAGGCTGCTGTCTCGGCCATGGACGGGACCTGGAGCGCCCGCAGCAGAGGGAGCGCGGGGCGGGACGCGTCTCTGGAAGAGCTCGCTGAAATGGACGCAATTTCTTGTGTTTCTTTTTTTTTTTTTTTTTTTAAAGATTTTATTTATTTTTTGACAGAGAGAAATCACAACAAGGCAGAGAGGCAGGCAGAGAGAGAGAGAGAGAGGGAAGCAGGCTCCCCGCTGAGCAGAGAGCCCGACGCGGGACTCGATCCCAGGACCCTGAGATCATGACCTGAGCCGAAGGCAGCGGCTTAACCCACTGAGCCACCCAGGCGCCCCAATTTCTTGTGTTTCTAACTTATTTTTTGGTTTTATTTATCTATGCTTCTTTTGTCCCCCGCCTCCTTTTTTTTAACTTTAAAAAAAATGTGGGACACCTTGGTGGCTCAGTGGTGAAGCGTCTGCCTTCAGCTCAGGTCCTGATGCCAGGTCCCAGGATCCATGCTCGGCAGGGAGTCCGCCTCTCTGTGGGCCACTCCCCGACTTGTGCTCGCTCTCCTTCAAATAAATAAGAGCTTTTTAGAATAAATAATTTTTAAACATTTTGTGTTTCTGGTTTACAGAGCAGGGATGAGGCTGGGAGCAGGAAAACAGAAAGGGGTGGGGGCTGGGAATATTGGACGAAATAAGGAAATTTGGGACAAAAATGCCCCCACTACCAACTCTTACTTCTTGCTTCAAAGCCCCAAGGAAACGCCGCCGGCCCCAGGAAGTGAGCTCGGACTGAACCCGGGCAGACTGTGCCCGCTGCCAGCCTTGCGCGCGCCGCACACCCGCGAAATCACTTCTGGTGAGTCCACTGTGTGCTGGCTGCGAAGTGGGGGAAGCCCGCTGTCAACGAGCACCACCGGGGGGTGGGGGGCGCCCGTGAACAAGGACAGGAAGTCACTGAATCAGCTCGTCCACGAGAAGCGAGGAGAGAAACCCCAGGGTCTGCGCTCGGACGCGAGGCCCAGCGCATCTCAAGGGATGAAACTGTACTAACGTATCACATGGTTCAGAGACTTTCCCGAGGCTGTTTCATACCAGGAACGTATGGAAAACCTCTCATAGGGCATGAAATGACTACAAAGTGAACTTAGCCTTTAGCTTTTGAAACTGAAGTCCCGAACAGAACAGACCTGAAAAAAGATTTTCGTGGCTTTTCTCTGCTAGATTGGAGACCCCGTTTCCTCCTTACCTACAGCCTAGAGCCTGTCTGCTCCTGGTTACATGGACGCACAGTCTTTAAACACAATTTGGACTCTAGAGACAGAAGAAGGGTAAAGGGGAAACTTGATTTGAAAAACAGTTTTTGGGGCGCCTGGGTGGCTCAGTGGGTTAAAGCCTCTGCCTTCGGCTCAGGTCATGATCCCAGGGTCCTGGGATTGAACCCCGCATCGGGTTCTTTGTTCAGCGGGGAGCCTGCATCCCACCCCCCCCACCTGCCTCTCTACCTACTTGTGATTTCTTTATCAAATAAATAAGTGAAATTAAAAAAAAATAAAAAAACAAAAACAAAAAACCAAAAAAGCAAAAAACCCCCCAAAACCCCAAAAGTTTTATTCGTTAAAAAAAAAAACAAAACCACGGACTATAAAATTATAGCTTGAATTTCCTAATTATTTGGTTAAAACGGTGTTTTGAAACTCACCCACTGGTTAGATAGCAGTCTGTGCAATCCAGACCCCCCCCCCCGCCTTGCTTTGGGGAAGTGGACAACTCCTGGTTGCCCTTCTAGTGATTTTCTCCCCTAAAATCACCCCTCGGCCGTTGCTGTCCGTCTGACCCCCCCCTTCACCTCTGGCCATCTCACAGGGCTGGTCCCACCTCCCGAATGCGGCTCTTCTTCTGCACGGAAGGCAGATTCCCGTCCCCTCCCCCTTTCTCTTCCCACCCACTTCCCACCGCAGTAGCATCGCCAATGTTCTCTCTCAAGGGCTCTTTGTCCGGGGCTGGGAGCGGGGCGGGGAGCGGGCTCGGTTTCCCAGCCCCCTGGCCTCAGGAGGCAGGCAGAAGCACAGGAGGAGAAAGGGTCTTATCCACGCCTGAAAGACCCGGGGGGCTTTGCTCTCAGACTGCGGCTCCCTCAGCGGAGAGGAGGAGCAGCTGCGTCGATCCTGGGGAAGATGGGCGCCGGGGGGGAGGGGGGCTCAGATCAGGCTCAGGGGAGGCTCTGTTCCCTGTGAGCAGCAGAGCCCCTTCCCGAGCGACAGTCCAGCCCCACGGCCTCTGCACGAGGCGGACCCACACACCCTCAACACACCTTCACTGGGACCAGAAGTCCCGAAGACCACCTCCCCACGGACCCCAGTCACGGGAAAACAAGAGAAACAAAACCCGCACTGTTCCAACGCGCCCGCACCTTCTCCCCAGCGTGCGAGTACAGCTACTCTCTTCCTGGCTCGTTTCTTTTTCAGCCCCTTTTGGCTCCGCTGCAGAACCTCTCAGGTTCCTCACAAATCTGAGATTTTAAGAATCCTGGTCATTCCCATGACCGTCGTCACAGGCCATCAACACCAGACGCCCCCAGCAAGGATAGGAAGTGATTTGGAAAACAATGACCTCAAGAAACTTGGGGGACTCTAAGGATGGTGCGCGATGCCCTAGCCCTCTCCGGACAGCCTCCCTTTCTCCCACGGGGATTTATCGCCAGAATGTAAGCTCAGGTTAATTTTTATCCAAGGGGCCCGCAGGCCCCCTCAACCGGAAGAGGGAGATATCTTGATCTCAGGATTGTGAGTTCAAGCCCCACGCTCGGTGTAGAGCCTCCTTAAAAAAGATGTCTATCTGAATAAAATATTAGAAAAAAAGCTACTCAAAAAAAGAAAGGCTAGTTTTGGAGATCAGAGATCTCAAGAGAGATCAGAAATTTGGGGCATTATAAAATGTGTACTGGGATCTTTCCTTCATGATCAAGGGTTAATTTCTAATGTTTCCTCCGTCTTGTGTGTTCATAAGTGCTGAGAGTGCTCTCAGTGAGCCCGCCTGCCCTCACCGTCCAGCCCAGATGAGACCCAGAGAGACAGCGATCGCTGGCCCCGGGGAAGGAGCGAGGTGGAAGGGTCAGGGAGGATGACCAGTCCCTGGCGTCTTTGCAGTGGGTAACGGCAAGGACGCGAGGCAGTTTTTCTGCTAAGGAGGGGAAATGCAGTTCAGGGGGATGTCATGGAGAGACGTGCAGCTCCCCGCAGTCCCCACCGGGGCGTCTGGGTGAGGGAGGCTCATGTGGCCCGTGTAGGAAGGGGACACCTTCCACAGACCAGCCAGCTCTCTCAGAGTGCGGCGTGGTTCGGAGCAGCTGCAGCTGGTGAGCCCAGGGGAGATCCAGGCGGGGCAGACTCTTGGCCTCGGCAGAGAGGACCAGGGGAGACAGGCAGAGGCCGCACCGCAGGAAGGCTTGGGGACCAGCAGCCAGACGAGTGCGGTGACGGCCATGGCCCTGCCCACAGGCTCCAGCTCGGGAAACGCTGAGGACGTCCGGGAGGCTGGAAGGCTCTGGCGCAGGGCCGCACAGCCGCGGTGTGTCCTGTCTGGGCCTCTCCCCGCGGGCCCAGGATCCTCGCCCTGGCTTGTCCCTCCTGAAGGGAGTTAATAAAGTGGAAAGAAACTTGCCTCTTGCCAAGAGCCCCCGGCAGTTCAGCAAATGCCATTGTCTGCGCTCCCTGGCCAGTGTCCTGGATTCCAGGCTGTTTTGTTCTCAGCCCAAATCAGTCCCTTTCCTGGCCGGCCTCTTCCCAGCTGCAGCTTGGCACAGAGCCATCGCCTGCCTTCGGCCCTGGCTACGACAGCATGAGCCGTCTGGGATCGTCCGGCCCGTTGCGGGCTCCAGCAAGGCTGGGGCTCCGGGTAAGGCTGGCTCAGGCCGTGGGAGGAAGGCAGGTGGGGCGGCGCGGAGCTGCTGGAAAGGGGGTCGGGGAGCCAGGAGGGCTTGGCGGAGCCCCGAGGAAAGAGAAGGCGGGCAAGGGGCAGGGGACCGCGTAGGATGAAAACACGTCACCGCCACAGTGTCTGCTGGGGCTTCTGACCCCAACCCCAGAGGATACAAGAGCCCTTGCTGTGCCGGACTCTAGGACGGCTCCTTGTGTCCTGGCCTTGGACCTGTGCTCATGAGCTGCCCAAACCCCTCTAACACTCTGAAACTGCCTGGGCTTCTGGGCTGCTGCGTGGGGGTGCGCCCCACGAGAGCTGTGGTTCAGCGGGCAGGGGCACAGGGCCTGCGACACACTCCGAGGGGCAGGGCCCCCTGGTAGAGGGCACACCCTTGTGCCTGGAGCTCCCTGCACACGCAGCCTCTACCGGCCCAGAAGCCTCTCTCGTCCGGTCCCGAGCTCCTCGCCAAGGAGTCCAGTGCGGGCTTGCAGGTGGGCACCGGGACAGAAGCATGGCCTCCGAGCCATGGATCTTTCTGGGTGGTAGTTTTCATTGGCTCTGATGTCCTTTCTGAACCTCCCCCCTACTTTTCCAGTGACTCAGGCTTCCCTGCCTTCCTTTACTTTGCCAAAACAGAACATAAACATCTGCGAACCACATATATCTCCCGGGAACCAAGCCTCCGCGACAGCAGAAACAGCGGCAACACCACCAGCATTGGGGCGGGTTTCCTGGAGGGTCGCTACGCGCCAGGGGCCGCGCAAACGTATCCTCTTGCTTCGTTCCTGTGGGAACCTGAGATCAGAGTGGCCAAGCCGAGCTCAGGGAGTGGGCGAGATTGGGACTCAAACTTGGGTCTGACTTCAAAGCCCCTGTTATTAGCTACTCACGTTGTACCTTGAAACAGGATTCAAAGTCTGCATCTGAAAAGCCAGCAACATCTCTCGCGGCCCCCTACTCTCTGTGTGATGCTGCTCAGATGGTCTCTCTCCCCCGGGGAGCCAAGGTCTTTAAGGGCAACAGGGTGCCAGACACATCGTCTCCTCCAGTTTCAGCAACATTTCCCAGATGCGACCCAGAAGCCCAGGAGGGTTCTGTACCTCCCTGGGCCCCCTGACTGGGAAGCGGTGAGCGGGGGCGTGTGGCTCAGCGGACCACCACACTGCCCCCCACCCCCGCTGTGTGACAAACGCATGAACTCGCGGGGGTGGGGCATGTTCCTGGCACCCCCGAAATTACAACTCAGGAGCCCGAGCTGGCCCGGTGGGGAAGGCCAGGGTGGCCTCTCATTCCCGTCCGAACGTGGAGGAAAGGCTATGGGAAGACCCCCCACGTGACCCGGCTGGGGCCGGACAGGGACGCGGGGGGCAGAATTACTGAAACCCCACCATGGTTCCCGGGAGGGAGATCACACACGACTTGGGAGAAGAAACTGGCCCCCATGTCCCGGTCTAGGACTGGTGGGGGCGAGTCTGCCCCAGGTCACCTGGGTTTCGCGTCAGGACGCGCACCACGAAGAGAAATTTCAGGAGCTGCCCACCCGTCCCTCTTCGCCTGCGAAGTTCCTTTTGGAGGAGGCCCCCCCCTGCCTCCTTCTGGCCCCGCTGATCCCTGACAGCCACCGAGCTTCCTACCCGCAGCCCCTCTCTGCCGTGCCCGCGGCCCCCGCCCTCCCAGCTGCTCCCCGAGAGCTCAGCTCCGCCAACCGACCGCCCCCCCCCCCCCCCCGACGCACTCTTCCGCCTCACCTGGATGTTCCTTTTGGTGATGTCCCTGGTCAGCTGCGCCTTGCCCGTGCTGGGGTCCACGCCAGCCAGCGGCACCATGACTTCCCCGATGACGTCGTCCCGGGAGAAGCGGTCGAAGCTGAGCACGAGGAAGTGGAGCACCAGGTCCTGCAGCTGGCTGTACGGGATGCCGTAGAAGGTGAAGGTCTCGTCGAACACGGGGTCCAGCGTCTTCCGCAGCACTCTGGTCTTCACCCGATGCCGCTTGTCAGGGAGGATGGTCATTTTGATGTAAGGGTCCGAGCCCTGGGTCTGCTCGTCCATCACTGGCAGCCCGTGGGCCTCCTGGATCGTCACCACCAGGGCTTTTTTCGGGAAGTTATAGTCCACGGAGAAGCTGAGGGTTCCCAGCATGACGTCCTCCTCTGGAGAGGACGGAGACGTGGTTTTGCTCTCCCCGGGGGTCAGGCTCGCAATGGGGCTCCTTAGTTCTTCCCCACAGTCCACCCTGATGGGTAACTGGTCCATACAAGAACCGGAGCCCGGGCCCTTGGGACCCCGGTCGGGGCCTAGCAGGCCGGCCTCGGCGGCATCCACCAGCACACTCCCGCGCCCGCCTCCCCTCCCAGGGCCGTCTTCGTCTCTCCGCACTTTGATGATTTTCTTCTTGTTGCTGAGTGTCTCTGGGTAGATGCTGATGCCTTTGAGCATGTGGATAAACTTATACGGGGGGGTCTTGTGCTTCTTCTCTGCCCGCTGGTGGCAGCATGTCCACACGAAGACGGTCACCGAGACGCACACCACCAGCACCGACGCCCCGACGAGGCCAGCCACCACGGGGGACACATCTGAAGGTGGGGACCAGAGATGCGTCAAGCCAGGAGGACCTTAACCCCTCGTCCAGACCAAGCCCTCCGCAGAGCCAAGGTAACCTGAGCCGGAGCCCGCGCGGCATCATCGCGAGCTCGCCTAGGCTCAGGAGCATCCCCTCTCTGGGAGATGCCCCGAGCCAGCCTCTCCGGGGCTGTTCCTTCCCACCAAACTGGACGCAACCCTCCTCTTCTCCAGGAAGCCTTCCCTGAAGTGCCCTACCCAACTCCCTGCTCTTCTCTCCGCCCCTCCCCGCACCCCAGGACTTGGTTCCCTCTTACTGACCTGCTCTCATGTAAAGCTGCCCCGTGTTACGAAGTCACCTTTTCACCTCAACCGTTACACAACACACATGGGCACGGGCCATGTCTGGTTTCAGAATGTTCCGTGGCATCTGTACGGGGTGTGTGGTGAGCTCGTGTTCACGGAATGGCGTTCAAGGGTGGTAAACGGCGGGAGGCAATAAAAAGAATCTGGATCTGAGTACTTTAAAACTATGTTCCAGATTTCGGCTCCCAGCTCCAAATACTTGTATTTTATTCTAATTTTACTTATTTTTTAAAAAAATACTTGTATTTTAAATAAGAGGAAATAGGGACTGTGGAAAACGTCAGCTTTTGCTCAAATATCACCTTCCAAGTAAGGCCTTCCCTACAAAAAAGTTCAACCTTCTTCCCACGAGTCCTAGTCCTGCTAGACTTTCTTCTCACGTCTTCTCTCTCTCACGTGCAGTGACACACACACGTATATAATTTTACTACAAGAAATATAACTTCACTAGAGAATAAGTTTCACAAGAACTGGTTTTTTTTTCTCTCTTGTTCATTTCTGTGTCTCACTAGCACTAAAAATGCAGAGCTGGTTCTTGGTACGTATCTGCTCGATGAATGCAGAGAAACACTGCCTCCTTCCCTTCCTTTAGTCTTGTCCTTTCCCACACAAGTTGGGTCCCTTAACGAGTTTGGGGTTGCTTTGCTTTTCCCCCGTAAGTCCACCAAACCCAAACTGGGCTTAGGCCTTAAAGGTCTCTCTCCATAAGGTCTCTTTTTCTGTATTACTTTTTAGGGGAAGAGGGAAGACCTGAGTAGGGCAGGAAGACCTAAGGAAATGGACAAGACTTCAACACATTCCAGAATCTTCCTGAAACATCCTCCCACCAGGTGTGTGTGCTCACTGCCTCACTCACTGCTGGCCTCTGCTCAAACCTTACCTCATCAGAAAAGCGCCTCTTGGCCACCCCCAGTGAGATATCGTCCCCACCACCCTGCTTGGGTTTTCTTCATAGCACTTCCTACTCCTGACATATGTTGGTCTGTCCTCCCTTACTGCAGAAGATTCCTAAGAACAGTGACTGTCTGCTTTGTTCACTGCTATATCCCCATGTCCTAGAACCATGGGGCACATAGTAAGTACTCAGGGAACAAACGAATCTGTGAGTTCGAAATACCCTCCCCACATTGGAAAAAGAGCACGAGTCGATCTGATTGCATACGTCAAAGGTAAAGTTCTATACTGGCCTTCAAAGCCTATTGATACACAACAGCAGACCTTGACAAGTCTGAGCAAAAAGTCTAGTTGTGGGCACCTGGGCGGCTCAGTTGGTCGAGCGCACAACTCTTTATTTTGGCGCAGGCCACGATCTCAGTGTTGTGAGATCGAGCTCCGTGTTGGGCCCTGTGCTGGGCGTGGAACCTGCCTGAGATCCCCCCCCCCCGCCTCTGCCCCTCCCCACCACGTGCGTGTGTGCAGGTGCGCTCTCTCTCTCTCAAAAAAAAAAAAAAAAGTAGTAGTTTAGGTGACCCCAAGTCGGATGCTAAGCTGTAGTATGAGTACGATGCCCCGACGGTGCGGGAGGGGTAGGAGGATTTCATCGGTGCCGGACATGACATGTGCGGACTGTTCTGTCTAGCACAGGCAAGAATAAAAACTGTTCTCTTCTCGTGTACGTTTGCTGTGTCCCTGCCAGGCACCGCAGTCTCTGAGTCAAAGACCTCACTGACTAGTACCACTGATATCCCCACTTTGTAACTGAGGAACCTGGGGACTCAGATTTGCCCGAGGCCACGTACGAGCGAATGGCAGTGATGGGACCCAGACTCTGGTCGGCCTACACCGGAGTGTCTCTCCGTTATGCATAATCAAGGTCATAAAAGGCCTGGAAACCATCAAACGAGGCAAAGGTGAAGGAATGGGAGCTGAGGGTCTGGGAATGAAAACCTTCTACGGTTACTGAAGGCATCTGGATGGAGGAGGTGTGGCTGGCCTCGTACAGCCTTACAGCGCAGAGCGTAGAGGCTACAGGAGGACACACTCCGATTCAGTGAGAAGAGTCAGACTATTATTAGAATTATTATTAGAACTGCCTCACGACGGCTCACACTGCTTCATGAGGCAGTGACGCTCCAGCTGAAAACTTTCAGAGGTTGGATCGCCCTTGGTCAGGCATATTCGAAAAGAGATCTCTTCAGTAGGGATTGGACTAATAAATGTCTCTGAAGTTCTTTCGCCAACATTCCATGATTCTATGAAAGTTGGGGTCAGGCAAGAAAAGAAGGGGTTACATTCTTTAATGATACAGTACAGAAAAGGACTAAACCATTAAAAAACGAAGGCCACCACGTCCACGGCCATACTAAGTAATAACAGTGTCTCTCAGGGACAGGCTTCAGCAGATGGGAGCAGCCTTGGTAGGAAGCTCCTTGGAAGCTCCTGTTCATCTCCTCGAGCCTTTGCATCTGAAGGGAGCTCAGGAAACAGGCGATCAGCTGATTGGATTCCACGGTCAGGGAAAATGGCACAATCTGAAAAGTGGCTCTCGGTTCACCGGTCAGGGACGGTCCTGAAAACCGCTTGCTACGGATTAATGACAGTGAAGAGACTGGCTCCATGAGACGAGGAAAGCGGGAAGCCAACCAGACAGGTATGTTGTTGAGAACGGTTTAGAGAGAGTTGTAGAGGCCCAGGCCGGGAGGCACCAGAGACTCACTCTGAGGTCGTGAGAGAGCACACTCATGCCTCCACGCCTGCTGGTAGAAAATGGATGTGCGAAGGGGAGAGAAGAGGTGGGATTCCCGTGTTTCAGGACAGGGAAGGAAAAGAAGAGAAGCCTCCGAAGTCATCTGTAGCCTCTCCCAGGCGCTCTCCTCCACCTGGTTTCCCACCTCTGCCCCCTTCTTTCTTTTAGTATCGGCTATCCCCTGCCTCTCTCCCCCACACCCACGGCGGTGGACTAGAAAAATCAGAGAGGCTGAAACTAGGAACCCCCACTCTTGCTTTCATCAAAAGCTTGGTGGGAAAAGGAAGTTGGAACTAGGGGCTGCAGTGAGGGTTTTAAAAGTAGTCGTACTTGGCAGTGACTGCTGCTTGCTGCTTTTGTCCTCCAAGGTCACGGATAATCGAGTGTTGGCTGGTGCACCTCCCAACGGCGAAGGCATTTGCAGTGAAGCACACTATGAGATGTGAGAAAGTCGGAAGCGGCAGCCCTCTACGTAGGGCCCCTGTGTACGTCTGAAGACCTGTAAGACGTTCGTGGGCTGTGCCCCGCGCTCTCAGCCTTGGACCAGACCTGCACTTGACATTCCCTTTACTAAAATAGCATTTCCCTATCAAGTGGGCCAGGGTGATACAGTGACATGACAATGAACTTTGGCATCACCTGGACATTGGTTTAAGTTCTAGCACTACCCTTCCTGTCTGAGTTCACCCAAGTTCTTTCGTGTCACTGAACCGCAGTTTCCTCATCCGGCAAATATACATAATAATGCCTAGACCAGAGGATGTTGTAAGGGTTAAACAAAATGGAGTAGGTTAAAAAGCTGAAATAATTTCTCTTTTTCACTAATATTCCTTCTAAAGGAAACCACTATGTTGGGTCCCGCACTCTCTAAATTTCCAAGGAAGTCTGGAACTGCAATTAGAGAAAAGAATATGCTGGAAAGAAGGCAGAAGACAAAAGAGGAAGAGCAGGAAGAAAATCATGGGGTGCTCATGTGGCTACAAAAGGAACACCTGTTTTGGAAATTTAGGACTCAACGACAGAGATGCAGAAGGTGGAGTGGAAGAAAGCGAGCCAGCTAAGAGTCAGCCTTGGGGAACCAGTGGGAAGCAGTAGCTAATGGCTGTGATCTGCCCTCTGGACACTTCCCCTAATCTGATGACGTCTTCTTGACCCAGAAGTGAGAGCTCATTCCCACGAACCCTCTAACTGCGGAATGAGAAAAGCCATTTCCTCCTTGGACTGCGGCCCCACCCTAAAAATTGTCATCGGGATGCTCAGACCTTCTGGGTTGTCTGAAGGATAGACTCTCCTAGGAGGCATGAAGAAACCCTTTGGCTGACAGCAACTCCCACCCAAGCTGGGGTAGAGTGAGGGAGAAGCAGGGCAACTCCTTTATTTTGGAACCAGAAAAGCGTAGCCCAGGAAGTTTGCAACCCTAGCACATTGTGGAGGAAGCCCCAAAGAGGGGAGAACTTGCTTATTCAGCTTTTCTTCCCCGTCTTCCTCCCTATTTTCCCCTCCACTCTCTGCCCCTGGAGTGCAGCCGAGCTGGGAGCCCGGAGGCCCCGGGTCAGGGACCAGCTGCTCGGCGATGACGTAATGCCTTGCCGGGTACACAAAGCGGCCTCCCCCCGGGCCGGGCCGGCCTCTCCGCCCCTCCCCCCGGGCCGGGCCCGCGCCCCCGCCAGCACCAGCGCGGTGAGTCCCCCTTTCGGAAAGGCCAGCCAGGGAAACAGGGAACAAAGGCCCGAGAAGAGGGGCCTGGGCGCTGCCAGGAGGCCCAGAATAGACATCACGTCATCCCCGGCTCCGCAGCGCCGAGCGCCATTTGGTAGCATCGGACGGACCCACCATTACGGTGCAGAACCGCACTTGGGGGCCTCGGCGGTCGCTGGGTCTGCGCCCCGCGCCCCGCCGGCCAGCGGCTCCCCGCGCCGGCGTCCCCACAGCCCCGGCTGGCCGGGGAGCCGTGCCCCAGCCCCCGGACCCCGAGCCCCCCAACCCCCCCCAGCTGCCATCTTGGCGCCCATCCCCCGCCGCCGTCCTCCCCCGCAGCCCGAGGAGTGGGAGGGGGAGCAGGGGGCACCGCCCTGCGCGCCCCGAGGGGGAGGGGTCCGCGTCCTGTCCCCCACCCCCACCCCGCAGCACGCTGCCGCGGCCCACGTTTGGGCGTCCGTCGCAACTCGCGACCCCCGGCGAGCCCCCGGCCTGGCCGGCCCCTGCAGCCCGCAGCTCAAGTTGAGGCGCCGCCGCCGCCGCCGCCGCAGGCCCCATCCTAGCGGGCCCGGCGTGGAAGGCCCCGGCGCGGGCTTCGCTCCCTCCCGGCACTGGGCCCCTCAGGCGCTGCGACGCTGCCCACTGCCCGGGCTGTTTCCCGACTCTACTCACCGAAGCTCGGTCGGATGTTGGTGATCTCAGCCATGTCGTAGCCCGAGGCTCTTGCTACAGATGCCTTCTCAGGGGTCGGGCACGTCTGGGGGCGCCCGGCCAGCACCGAGGCCGCCGCTGTAGAGCGCTAGCTCAGGGGAGGGGGAAGGTGTCTGGCGGACGCCTCCTGCGACGGTCGGGCCCCCGGTTGCCAGCTGCGGCCGCCTCCTCAGATGCTCCCGGGATGCTCTGAGCGAGGGATGCAGGTGCAGCCAGACTGGTCCTGATGCGAGGCAAGCCCCGCCTTCTCCCGAACGGCCCTCGGCAGGAGGCTCCGCCCCCGCCCGAAAAGTTCCGGAAGCCGGGCCCCGCCCCCTCCCGGAAGCTGGCCGCGGGAGGACCGCTGCGGCCGCGGGAGTGTCTGGAGCGCGAGACCGCGCCCCCGGGCGGGCTGTGGGTCGGTGCGGTGGGAACCCCGCGGCCCGGGCGGCGCGCACTTCTCCGTCCGGCGTCCTGCAGGCCCCGGGCTACTGCCGCCGCAGAACGTTCCGGCTGACGGAGGGCCCAGGGATTCGGGAACACCGCGCGCTCCGCGGCCCGCGCTCCCGTGTCGCCGGCCGTTACCGCGACGCGGCTTGAGACCACCCCGGGGCACCCTGTCAACCTCGCAAGCCGCCGAGGCGCGGCTGAGAGACCAGACCGGGTGGTGGGGGCGCAACTGAGCAGGGGCCGGGAATGCCCGTGGACGCAGGTGGACTGGTGGCGCGCGCATTAAAGCTCCTCCTCAGAACGGACGGCTGCGGCAGCCTGGACCCGCGCCGGGCATTTCCCGTCCACGAGTCTGAGCGCGCACGCGCACACACGCGCACACACGCGCGCGCGCAGGGGGAGGGCGTCGCGAGTGAGCAAAGCCGCACCGCGGTGAGTTCCGCAGGCCCGGGAACGCGGCGCAGATGGAGCTCCGAGCTTCCAGAGGCTTCCTTGGCACCGGGGAGAGGCCGGTGATGCTGCTGGCGCGGTCCTGGCAGTCACCCCACGGTTGCCGTTTACGGACGGGGTCGGGCCGAAGCGTTCGGATGCGTGGACTCGGCGGCGCGCCTGCAGTCTGGCCGCCGGGGCGCGTCCCCCGGCATCGGTGGAGGACCGTGGCTCCAGAAATCACGCCTCTGTCCCAAACCCGTGCGCCCCAGGGGCCTGCGCTCCGCCCGGGCCCCCTCCCGAGCACCGACCGCGGGCCGTGGCAGCGCGCTAGGACGCCGGAGCGACCCGGGCAGCGTGCGCGTCTGCGGAGTCGCCCCCCAGCCGGGCCCGGGATGTGTGTGTGACCTGGAGGGTGCGACAGCCGCGGCCCCACAGGCTCTCCCGTGAGCACCGCATCGCGCGGTAGCGTCCGTGCAAACCCCGTGTGGGGTGCAGAGGACCGTGCACGGGAGCGCGCGTGGTTCGATCTGTGCGAAACAGGGAGTCCGCCTCCTGCCGCGCTAGGGGCTCGCCCTTTCCTCGGTCCCGTACTGCGGGTGTCTCGCGGCGGGCAGGGTTACCTGTCAAGCGACACCACGGAATCGCGACCCCCAGCTTAGTCTGGAGCAGGACAGCTCCACGCACGGAGGCGGCCGGGGCTCGCCCCGAAGTTCCCGCCCGACAGCGGCCGCGCGGGCTTCCCCCGCCCCTCACCCCCCGCGAGCACGGCGCCCGGAGGCTGGCGCATGCTCCTTGGCGGCCCGGCGGCGCGCGCGCTCGAGGGCGCGCACGTCCGGCGCTGGCGTTGGCTGACTTCCGGCGGGAGCGGAGCTGGGTTTCCGCGGGATCCGGCCGGCTGGTGAGGGCGGCGGGGTGCGTGCGGTGGGGCGGGAAGAGGGGTCGGGTCGGCGCGGGGTGCGTGACGGTGCCGGGCTGGGCGTGGGGGTCGGGCCCCGCTCGGCGCCGAGCTGGGGAGCGCGGCTAGGACTCCCCTTTGGAATCTGCGCCCGGGAGGGGCCCGCGCCGGCGCTGCCCGGGGTCGCATTCATTTCCTCCGTGGCGGTGACTCCAGTTCCCGCAGCCGGGCCTTCGGCAGCTGCTGCGCTTCAGGTGCCTGGAGCCCCTCTCCGCACGCTGCTCCGTCGGCGAGGCGCTCTCTGCCGCCCGCCCTTCGTTTTCTTTTCTCAACCTGTCATTCATCTCTGAACTGTAGGACCCGTGCAGGCTGCGCCCGCCCCACCTCTTACCTGCTCCCCAGCCTCCCTCCCCGGGGTCCGCAGAACCGTCACGTGCTTGTTGAGCTTTAAACAGTCCAGGTTAGGACATTGGCTGGTTTGGGGCCCAGGGTGGGGTTCTTTCCTGCTGCCTGGAGAAACTCAGTTAGGAAGGTTTATTTTATTTTTAAAAATTATCTGTTTGAGATCTCTCTCTCCCCGACGTGGGGCTCGAACTCAGCCCTGAGAGCAAGAGTTGTACCTGCATTCTTCCGACTGAGCCAGCCAGGCGCCCCTGAATTGGGGAGTTTTAAAATAACCTTTTAGTTCAGACTCTGAAGTTTCTTAGTCCTCTGTTCAGGCTTTCGTGGGGTGCCCTGGCAGATGGGCATTGTCAGTGAGGAAGAACTCAGTGCTGTACAAGACAACTTACTGTATTCTTTTTTTTTTTCAAGATTTTATTTATTTATTTGACAGACAGAGATCACAAGCAGGCAGAGAGGCAGGCAGAGAGAGAGGAGGAAGCAGGCTCCCTGCTGAGCAGAGAGCCGGATGTAGGGCTGGATCCCAGGACCCTGAGATCATGACCAGAATCCTGGGATCATGACCCGAGCCCAAGGCAGAGGCTTTAACCCGCTGAGCCAGCCAGGCGCCCCAACTTACTGTGTTCTTGAAACTATTTTATGAGAGTAAGGTTTTTCAGGCTAGAAAGATGCCACGGGTTTTCATACATTGCTGAACTCCTGGTCCAAATGCTACATAGACTAAGCACCAAATGGGAAGTTCATGCTCTCTCTCGTTTGCTCTTTTCTTCTGGGAACATTCATTGAGTATGCCGTTGGCAGATCCTGCCAAGTACTAGGGGTACCAGTTGGAAAAGTCCTTTTCCTCAGAGAGCACGTAGTTTTGGGGGGAGGAGATGGGAAGGAGATAGGCAAGAGAATGACAAAAGCGATAAGTACTGTAAGAGAGCTTTGCGAACAGGTGCTATAAGAACATAAAAGATGCCCTCTAGCTTGAGTTAGTGTTGCCTTTAACTGTGAATAACTGGAATTGAAGCCAAGAGTCAGGAAGTGACTCTTGAGTGAGAATAGTGGAACTTTCTTTTCAGCACAAAATTTCTGTTAATGTAGCTTAACCTTTTTAAACAATCACGCTTTGCTTTTGGATTGTTTCTGGGTTTTTTGTTGTTGTTTTGTTTTCAGCACAAAATTTCTGTTAATATAGCTTAAACTTTTTATTTTTATTTATTTTATTTTTTTAAAGATTTTATTTATTTATTTGACAGAGAGATCACAAGTAGACAGAGAGGCAGGCAGAGAGAGAGGAGGAAGCCGGCTCCCTGCTGAGCAGAGAGCCGGGGGCTCGGGGCTCGATCCCAGGACCCTGAGATCATGACCTGAGCGGAAGGCAGCGGCTTAATCCACTGAGCCACCCAGGCGCCCCTAGCTTAAACTTTTTAAACAATCACGCTTTGCTTTTGGATTTTTTTTTTTTTAAAGATTTTATTTATTTACTTGACAGAGAGATCACAAGCAGGCAAAGAGGCAGGCAGAAAGAGGGGGAAGCAGGCTCCCCACCAAGCAGAGAGCCCAATGCGGGGCCTCAATCCCAGGACCTTGAGATCATGACCTGAGGCGAAGGCAGAGGCTTTAACCCACTGAGCCACCCAGGCACCCTAGATTGTTTCTGTTCCTGGAACTACCTGTTTATGAAAACAGCAATAGCAAATATTATTGATCTGATAAATTGCTGTCTAATGACATAGATACTGTTTTTATTTCATTTTTTTAAACTTTTTTTTTTTTTTACAAGATTTTATTTATTTGAGAGAGAGGGATTAAGCCAGAGAGAGGGATCGAGCGGGGGAGGGGCAGACCTGCTGAGCAGGGAGCCTGAGGCAGGGCTCAATCCCATCATGACCTGAGCCAAAGGCAGCCGCTTCACCGACTGAGCCACCCAGGTGCCCCTATTTTGTTTTACAGCCGAAGAAGCTGAGGTTGAGTTTAGGTAACTTATGTGGGGTCGCAAAGCTGGGGAGAAGCTGGCTTGGGAAGCAGATGGAGTTTGACTCCACAGTTTGCTGTCAGCATGGGCTTTTCTTCCTCCCGGACGGTAACCGTGGTAACTAACATTTACTGATCACGTACTGTTTAATCCTTACAACTCTGAGGTAAGCACACTTACCGTCCTTTACAGTGGAGGAAACTCAAGATCAGAGAGGTTACATCAGCCAAGAGAGTGTACCAAGTGGGAGTGGAGCTAGGGTTTGAGCGCCGCACTCTAACCACCGTCCCTCACTGCCCACCTGCTGGGATGTTGTGTATTTAGTGTAAATACTGTGTCCCTGACTGAGTGTGAATAAGCAGAAAGATACTTGAAATGCTGGTGTCCGTGATTAATCTGAGGGTAATGAGAACTTGCTTTTCTCCTTTCAGGATGGAACAGGAGTGGGCCTTGGACAATGTTGCCCTGTAAGAAGAGAAGGACTACGGTGACAGAGTCCCCACAGCACCAGGGCAGCCAGGAGGAAGAGGACCCGGACCTGGAGTCGGTTGTTAAAGCATCGTCCGACCAGGTGAAAGACTGGGGCTCAGCGTCACCCTCTGGGGGTCCGAGCCATGGCAGAGCGGCCGGCCTCCAGGTGGAGTCCGTGCAGGGTGCTGGAAGTCAGCTTGCTGTTGAGGACCCATGTTTGAGCTCTAGGGGGCTCACCCAGGACGCGGATGCACCAGTTCTAGAAGCTGGCGATGCGGCCGTCTCTCAGGGACTCACGCTGCCTGCCTTGGAGTCTTCCCAGCCCCCTCCTGTGCACATCGGTAAAGGAAAAGTCCAGACCGCCGGCTCAAGGAGGGGGAAGAAGATTACACTCAGGCCTGGGCTTGTTCCCCAAGAAGACAGAGGTGATCACCCTCTTCCAAAGGAGCCTTTCTCAGGAGAGCCGAGTGAAGAAGTCCAGGAAGAAGGAGGTAAGATATGAGCGGCTGGGTTTCCCCTGACGCGGCGGTCTGCCCCGTCCTCCCTGCCGTCCCTCTAGAAGCAGTGTTTCCGGCAGGGTGTACTCGTGCGCTGCGTAGTCGGGACTGTGCTGCTCCTAAGGGTCGACAGTCAGCTTTCTGGACAGACGGAGACTTTCTTCTCCCTCCCGTTCCTGAAAGCCTCTTCCACATCCTTTTCTTTCTCTTACCCTCCGTGGTCTGGAGAGGTGAACCATGTGTGGCCTTTCGTGACTGGCGGACACCGTGGAGCGGGGCTCGCGGGGGAGGGGCAGTGGCGTGAAGGGACAGACTACTGCCGGGGACGCTGCATGGGGCTCTGCAAAGATGACATAACCCCTCGGACTTGAGGGTGAGCTGTGGTTCGACAGGTGGTGGCACGGGGCATGTAGGCCGAGAGCAGGACGTGCAGAGTTCAAGGCCGGGAGGGATGGCGACGTGGTGGGTTGGCAGAAGCGAGAGATGACTTCAGGGCGCTTGATTATGTTTAGGTCGTGAAGGGCTTTGTTTTTCCTGCTCAAGCCCTTGAACTTTTCCTGTAGGCGATAGCCACTTCGTAAATGAAAGAAGCAGAAGGCGTAGTTCTCAGCTCAGAAAGCTTGGGGTCTAGTTGGGAAGACAGGACGTAAACAGGTCATCCATGTGGAGCGGCTGGAGGCGAGCAGACGACCCGGAACCTTCCTTGCCTTCTCCCCGAGACCTTCCGAAAGCACGCACTGCCAGGTTGGCAGAGAGGAGGGAAGAAGTCTCTCTCCGCAGGGAGAGGAGACTCGGGCCATTTCAGTCGTCCGTCCTCGGATGGGGCGCAGCGTCGGCGGGGCTGGACATGGGTTGGGCGTTCGGTGTGCGGGGTGTGAGGTGAGCTTTGGGGCCACCAGCGTAACACGGAACTGAGAGCGGAGTGGGCAGGAGCCGGGAGGACAGACGACCAGAGCGCAGCGGTGCTGCTTCTCGGGAAGGGGGGTGGAGGAAGCGGACCAGCGTGGGCTGGGAAAGATGACAGGAGGGGGCACTGGAGAGGGGACGGGAGAAGTCAGGAAGGAGGAGAGCCCTGAGAACGAGGACATCCTGGGAAAGTTAGTGGCGAAGGAGAGGGAATGGGCCTGACCGGGCTGCACGAGCAGGTGGGACGCGGCTGAGAGGGGCCGCAGCGGAGCTGCTGGGATCCGGCGGCGAAGTTCAGGAGGGGGGTGGCCTGCACTGGCTGACATGCAGCAGGAGACTGGCGGCAGCCAGGGAGGCCGGGAGGCCCCGAAATGTCGTCTTCACGCTGGGCTATGTCCGGGAGGGGAGGTGGGCGAACCTGGAGAGGACACAGGATTCTGGAGCCAGTAGGGGAGGAATGGGTAATTCCTGGGGGTTCAGAGTCACTCGGCTGCCGAAGAGTGCGATCTACAGATGTTTTCAGTGGTTTGATCACGGATGTCCACGTGCAGGTGAAGAAGGTGTAGTTGGCCGCGGCCCGCGTGTAGCTGACCTCGAGGCGGGAGCGGCTGAGCGTTCTCTGTCGCGCCGCTCCGCTTCCTTAAGCTCCGTCCTTGGAAGTGGACTCGACCATCACGCACTTTAATGAGCTATAATACCAGTAGAAGAAGGACCTTAGGAGTGTCTATCCCGAATCCCTTTTCTCCCCCAGTACCTTTTTTTTTTTCTTTTTTTGTGGAATAGAAATATAACATACAAAACAGAAAGGAAGAAAGATGATTGGGAATTCATATATATGCATTTTGGATAATGAAAAGTTTAAAGAAGAAAAGAAAACTCTTACTTTTATTTTCTTTACAATCTTACTCTGTGCAGTAATTACCATTAGAATTTAGGGGCGCCTGGGTGGCTTAGTGGGTTAAGCCTCTGCCTTCGGCTCAGGTCATGATCTCAGGGTCCTGGGATCGAGCCCCGCATCCGGCTCTCTGCTCAGCGGGGAGCCTGCTTCCTCCTCTCTCTCTGCCTGCCTCTCTGCTTACTTGTGATCTCTGTCAAATAAATAAATAAAATCTTAAAAAAAAAAAAAGAATTTAGTGTTGGGGCGCCTGGCTGGGTCGGTCATTGGAGTGTGTGACTCTTGATCTCTGGGTTGTAAGTTTGAGTCCCATGTTGGGTGTAGAGATTACTTAAAAGTAAAATCTTAAAAAAAAAAAATTAGTATGTATTTGTTTTGTTGTTTTGCTTTAAGTAACACGTAGTATTATAATTATGTAGAAAAAAAACAAAACCAAAAGAGTCTGGGTTATTTTGAAGTGTAGCCCTCCCCCTTGCCTGTGGTTTCCAGAATCCCCAGTCAGCCACGGTCTGGAAGCCAGTGACGCTCCGGGCTTCACCTCCTTGTGAGGTCAGTGGCTGCCTAATGCTGCATCTTCTCGTCTTGGCCCTCCCCTCCCTCCGTCCCCCCAGGTAGGCATCGCATCGTCTCACATCATCACAAGAAGAGTGAGTACAGGGTAGTAAGGTATTTTGAGAGACAGCACATTTGTATAACTTTTGTTAGAGTACATTGTTAGAATTGCTCTGTTGCTAGTGATTGTTCGTCTCACCACCAGATTTATGAATTAAGTCATCACAGGTGTATACGGGAGGAAACACGGTGTGTGTATGGTTCAGTGGTTAGGGTTCAGTACTGTGGGACGTTTCAGGTGTCACTGGGGCTTTTGAAACCTGTGTCCCGGGGAACCAATGGGGGCCGCTGTGTCAGCATTTCGGTACAGCGTGAACAACGTGAAACCGTGTTTCCAAGCTGCAGCTGCCAGTGACTGAGCCTTGCCGTGTTAGTGCGTTTCTGACAGAATTTTAGCCCCTGCCCCTCCATTTTGTTTTCGGAATTTTAATTGTGTGTGTGTGTTTTAATCGTTTACATACCCTAATTTCTACTTAACTTTTTTTTTGCCTTCTAAAATGATTAACTCAGGCAGATTTCAGCTTATAATTAGTTGACTTGTACAGTTCTCAGCTAATTGTTTTCATGTAATCAATCCACATAGTTGTTAGGCCAGCAGTGAACAATTTACAGATGTGCTCTGTGGAGTTGCCCTTCCCTGCTCTGTCTTACGCTTCTCAGCTTCCCTTTCCAGGGGCTCTGAGCATCTAGCACACAGAGAGAGGAAAGGAAGAGTGGGGTTCCTGTGGGGTTCTCTGAGACGGGAGTTACATTGAGAAGCAATGGGATGTGGTCACTGAAAAGGAAGATTTTTGGGGCGCCTGGCTGGCTCAGTTAGAAGAGCATTTGAGGGCGCCTGGGTGGCTCAGTGGGTTAAGTCACTGCCTTCGGCTCAGGTCATGATCTCAGGGTCCTGGGATCGAGTCCCACATCGGGCTCTCTGCTCGGCAGGGAGCCTGCTTCTCTCTCTCTCTCTGCCTGCCTCTCTGACTACTTGTGATCTCTCTATGTCAAATAAATAAATAAAAAATCTTTAAAAAAAAAAAAAAAGAGCATTTGACTCTTGATCTCAGGATGGTGAGTTTGAGCCCCGTGTTGGTGTAGAGATTACTAAAATCAATAAAACTTGGAAAGAAAAGGAACCTTTTCTCTATGGCTGGTAAACTGTAGGGACAGTGTTAACAGTTTTTCCCAGTACATTTTAGGTAGTAGACGTATCGATGGGAACTACCAAAGTTAACTTTTGGCATGTTTATTTAAAAAGTCTCTTATGTTGGTTCGGTTTTGAAAATGTTGACATCGTTAATTGTGCAGCTTGTTCGAGATTGCTGATGAAAGGAGAGCACTGTGCTGCTTACTGAAGTTCTCTTTTCTGAGAAATTTGGCTGAGAGCAACTTTGGATTTGGTGGGTTTGGGATCTGACTCCTGAAAGGCAAAGCCGTGGGACATTTTGAAATTGCAGAGTGCTCGTGGGCTCCGGAAATGAAGCTGGAGGTTGAGAGTACGTGCAAATCAGGATTGATTCATGGCTTCTTTAGGATTAAACCTTTTTTTCTTTGTTGGGGGAGAGGATGGTCCTGTTTGTTTACTTATTTAGTTTTTTTTTTTTAATTTTATTTATTTATTTGACAGAGATCACAAGTAGGCAGAGAGGCAGGCAGAGAGAGAGGAGGAAGCAGGCTCCCTGCTGAGCAGAGAACCTGATGTGGGGCTCCATCCCAGGATGCTGGGATCATGACCCGAGCTGAAGGCAGAGGCTTTAACCCACTGAGCCACCCAGGCACCCCTACTTATTTAGTTTTAAAAGATTCTATTTATTCATTTGACAGAAAGAGCACAAGCAGGGGGAGAAGCAGGCAGAGGGAGAAGCAGGCTCCCCGGCAAGCAAGGAACCTGATGAGGGGCTCCATCCCAGGACCCTGGGGTCATGACCTGAGCCGAAGGGAGACCCTTAACTAACTGAGCCACCCAGGCCTCCCTGGGTTGGTCCAATTTAAAACCATGTTTACGGGGCACCTGGGTGGCTCAGTGGGTTGAGGCCTCTGCCTTCGGCTCAGGTCATGGTCCCAGGGTCCTGGGATCAAGCCCCGCATGGGGCTCTCTGCTCAGCGGGGAGCCTGCTTCCTCCTCTCTCTCTGCCTGCCTCTCTGCCTAATTGTGATCTCTGTCTGTCAAATAAATAAATAAAATCTTTAAAAAAAATAAAATATAACCATGTTTACAAAACGAAAGAAACCAACAACCGTGTTTAACACCAGTTGAAAGTCTGAGTGTTGATGAGGCAGCAGGTGACAGCATGAGGGCTGCCCTGCATGGAGGTTAGGGATAAAGAACTTGACCTCCGAACACGTTTTGGCTGTGTAATACACAGACATGGAAACAGTTCATGGATAGACAGCAACTGCACCGTGAAAATTCGTGCACCCTTTCCCTCTGCCCACCCCGCCCCCGTCCTTCCAGCAGTCAGTGCTCAGCACACCTGTTCTGCCTGTGTTTTCCTCCCCGTGAAGCTTGGTTCTCATGTTGGCTTTTGCTACAGAATGAATGTTCCCTTGCTTTAAAAATGCCCCATCTTTCCCAGAAGAGAGAGAGCACTCGTTAGAGTTGAGGTGAAGAGGGAGAGTTGTCTAATGGACTGTGGAACCATACGTTGATAGTTCTGCGGCGGTTTGTACTCCAGTGCTCTGTAGAATTTACCAAGTCAGAAAGTTCAGGACATTTGTATGGGTATCACTTACGGTGGGTGGAACGTGGTATTAATGGTTGTCCGTATGAAATGCCCCTTTGTCAACGGGAGTGTAACAGCTCCCCCCAACAATGATGGTTCTGATTTCTGCATAGGAAAAGAGGGCATAACTCAAAGCATATTAGCAGTAGAAAGACCTTGGGGCGCCTGGCTGGCTCAGTCGTTAGAGTGTGTGGCTCCTAATCTCAGGGTCATGAGTTCAAGCCCCATGCTGGGCGTGGAGCCTACTTAAAAATTAAGAGGGGGGAAAAATGTAGTAGACCGTAGCCATTACGTGGTTCAGTACCTGACATTATAGGTGAGTGCCTTGGAGCCGAGCTTTGATCCCTTACGACCGTGTACGAGAGAGAAGAATGCCTTTATGCTGTATGCATCGTTAATGGAGTTACCCAGTGATAAAGGACTTTATAGCAAAATGCTGATTTCAACAACGTGGTATCTGGTGTGATTGATAATGGGCAAAGTGTGGAGCAATACTTGTGATTCTTCCAGGAAAACCTCAGTTGCATTCTGGAGGGGCGATGCCTTCGCCGCCCTTAGGCAGCCACTCTGCAATGCCAGGAGCCCAGCCTGGGAAGTCCCCTCAGCCAGGTGTCTGTGGCTGTCCTCAGGAAAAGCCCCTCGGGACTCTGGCTCCGCAAGTCGAGGATGAGACAGAGGACGGTGGACTCTTCATTCCGATGGGTAGGCTTTTTTCTTCTCTTCTTTCGTAATTGAAAAAAAAAAAACTTCTTTATTGAAGCATGATATGAAGTATGATATGCAGAAAACTGCACGTGTCCTAAGATATCCTAGTCCGAATTTTCGGAGACTGAGTACACCCGTGCAGCCAGGAACCAGATCAAGAAACAGCATTACCTGTACCCTAAGTCATCTGTTTTGGTTGTTACTAGCGCCTCCCCCGTGGGGGACCGTTACTCCGACTTATGGCAGCCTAGTTTGGTTCACTGCTTTGTACTTCGTATGAGTGGAGTCCTATGCTTGTATGACCTGTGACAGACACGCGTTTTTCCACTCGTCCTCTTGTGTCTCTGAAATCGGCCCACACCGTTGCGTTTATCTGTAGATTCTTGGTTTTCACTGCTGTCTAGTATTCTGTTGTGTGAGTAGTCTAAGTTTCCTGTGTCTATTCAGCTTTTTTTTTTTTTTAAAAGATTTCACTTATTTATTAGAGAGCTTGAGAGAGAGCAATCATGAGCGGGGGAGAGGGAGTAGAGAGAGAAGCAGACTCCCCACTGAGCAGGGAGACCGATGCGGGGCTCCATCCCGGGACCCCAGGATCATGACCTGAGCAGAAGGCAGATGCTTAACTGACTGAGCCACCCAGGAGCCCCTCATTTTTTTAAAAATAGATTTTATTTATTTATGAGAGAGAGAGAGAGACCACGAGCAGCAGGTCAGAGTCAGAGGCTCCCTGATGAGCAGGGAGCCTGATGCGGGGCTGGAAACTAGGACCCTGGGACCATGACTTGAGTTGAAGGCAGGTGCTTAACTGACTGAGCCAGCCAGCTGCTCTGTGATTTCTTTCTCTTACTGCAAATACTAGTGTTGATCATGCATGTTTCATCTGAACTTGGGGGAAGGCGCTCCATATTTTTGTCTGGGGGTTTTGTTTTGTTTTTAGAAATGGCGAGGAGGAGGGACAGAGAGAGAGAATCTTAAGCAGACTTCCTGTGAGTGTGGAGGTTGACATGGGCTCAATTTCATGACCCTGAGATCACAAACTGAGCTAAAATCAAGACTCATATGCTTAACTGAGCCGGCCAGGCACTCCCGTATTCTACGTTTATGCATGAGAGAGTTGTGGACTTTTTGTATATATATTTTTTTAAAAGATTTTTTTTTAAATTTTATTTATTTATTTGACAGAGATCACGTGTAGGCAGAGAGGCAGGCAGAGAAGAGAGGGGGGAGAGCAGGCCCCCCACTGAGCAGAGAGCCCGATGCGGGGCTCGATCCCAGGACCCCGAGACCATGACCCGAGCTGAAGGCAGAGGCCCAACCCACTGAGCCACCCAGGCGCCCCTAAAAGATTTTTAATTATTTATTTGACAGCGTGAGTAGGCGGGAGAGGGAGAAGCAGACTCCCTGCTGAGCAGAGAGCCTGATGCAGGGACTCGATCCCAGGATCCTGGGATCATGACCTGAGTCAAAGGCAGACGCCTTACTGAGCCACCCAGGAGCCCCCTATTTTTAGAGATATGTTGTATCAGACTAAGGGAGTTCTTTTCCTCATTTTAGGGGACTTTTCTTTTTTCTTTAAAGATTTATTTATTTGACAGACAGAGAGTGAGCACAAGCAGGCAGAACAGCAGGCAGAGGGAGGAGCAGACTCCCTGCTGAGCAGGGAGCCGATGTGGGACTTGATCCCAGGACCCTGCGATTAGGACTGAGCCACCCAGGCATCCATGGAGACTTTTATCACGTAATGAATTGTACCAGGGCTTTTCTGTCTCTATGAAGGTGGTCTGCAGTTTTTCTTCTTTATCCTGTTAGTGATGTGGAGATTTCTGTTGATTCCTGCTGTCAGATTTACTGAGATATGATTTGCATTCAACAAAGCGAATCCAGGGAGCTTTGCAACATGAATATGGTTCTGTAACTGCCACCACCGTCAGCACGTGGGACATTTCTGTCACCCCGAAAGCTCTCTTACTGCCCGCTGCCAACCTGCCTTCTCAGCCCGGTCTCATGCGCCCCTCGCTCTGCCCTTGCCGTGTTTTCAGCGTCCATGCTGACGCTTGCATACGGTTGGGAGCCGCCGTCGCCGGGTGCAGCACTTTGGAGACTCATTTGTGGCCTTTCCGTCGCCGAGTAGCGCCACTCCCCACACACCTGCCACCAGTTCCTTGTTAGCAGCCGGTGGACATTTGGGTTGTTTCCATGTTTTGCCTGAAGATGCTGTAAACATTGACATATTAGGTCTTTGACAGACATAAGTTTTCATTTTTCCTGGGTGGATCACCAGGAGGGCCATTTCGGGGCTTACGGCGTGCGCACGTGTAACTCGATGGGAGGCTGCGACCCGTTTTCCGCGGCGGCTGCACCGTCTGACGCTCTCGGCAGCCGCTGACACTAACAGCCCGTCCCGGCCTGGGCGGCCGCTGTCGGACGTTTACGTTTTACCCGTTTCAGTAGGTGTGTTTCCTTGTGGTTTGAGCTTGCCTTCCCCGTCCTGCTTTGCTGGGCGCTGGAGAGGACCCTCAGTGCGGCGGAGAGGAGTGGCGCGAGCAGGCATCTCCCCCTGCGCTCGGCCCGGCGGGAGCGCGCAGTCGTCCACGGGAGCCGGAGGCCGTTCTCTGCCCTTGCTGCTCGCCGGGAGTTGTGCTGAATTGATGTCGATTTGGTGAAAAGCTTGTCCTGCGTCTGTTGAGATTTTCTTTTGTTTCTGCTTTTGGCTGTTGATGTGGTGAATTATATTGATCGATTTTCAAGTTTCAAAGCCATTTTGCACTTTTGGGGTAAACCACATCTTTTGATCGCGATGTATTATTACCCTTTTTATGTATTGCTGGATTGGACTGGCTAATATTTTAAGGATTCGTGTACCTGTGGCCAGTAGTGTTCTTGTACTGTCTTTGGATGGTGTGGTCTTGGGGTCATGCTGACCTTGTAAAGTGAGTTGGTAAGTGTTCCCTCTTCTTTTTGTTTTTGTGTTTTTCGTGGTTTTATTTTTGGAAGAGCGTGTGTGAATTGGTGGTATTTCTTCCTTAAATGTGTTGTTGAAGGCACCTCTGGGCCTGGAGTTTTCTTTGTGGACAGTTTTAATTATGAACTCTGTTGGTTCCTTTCTCCTCCTCTCCTCCTTCCTTCCTTTCTTCCTTCCAGGTTTTATTTATTTATTTGAGAGAAAGAGCATGAGTAAGAGAGAGAGAAGGAATGGGGGGAGGGGCAGAAGCAGACTCCCCGCTGAGCAGGGAGCCCAGGACCCCAGGATCCTGACCTGAGCCAAAGGCAGATGCTAAAGCCATTGAGTCCCCCAGGCGCCCTGAACTCAGTTTCTTTTCTTTTCCTTTTTTTTTTTTTTTAAGATTTTATTTATTCACTTGACAGAGATCACAAGTAGACAGAGAGGCAGGCAGAGGGAAAGGGAGAGGCAGGCAGAGGGAAAGGGAGAAGCAGGCTTCCCACTGAGCAGAGAGCCCGACATGGGACTCGATCCCAGGACTCCAGGATCGTGACCCGAAGGCAGATGCTTAACGACTGAGCCACCCAGGCCCCCTGAACTCAGTTTCTTTAGCAGATCCAGGGCTGTTGCAAATTCTCTACTTGTTCTTGAGTGAGCTTTGACAGCCGGTGTCTTGCAAAGTATTTGTTTCATCCAATTTGTGAAAACCTTGGCATAAAGGTTTTCATAATATTCCTTTGGTTTTTTTTTTTTTTTTTTTTTTTTTACAATTTTACTTATTTATTTGAGAGAGAGAGAGAACGTGAGTGCGCGGACACACGTGAGTTAAGGGAAGGTCAGAGGAGAGAGAATTTAAGTGGGCTCCATGCTCAGCGGGGCTCCATCCCCGGACCCTGGGATCATGACCTGAGCCGAAGTCTGACGCTTAACTGAGCCCCCCAGGCGCCCCCGTTTATTACATATTTTAGTAACTGGGTTTGAGGCGTCCGTTTCCCTTTAAGCACTGGTGTGAGCTGTGCCCCGCCCATGTGCTGTGCTGTGTTTCACGACTTCAGTTGGCTCTGCTGTGTAGCCCTTTGGGATATCTCCTTTGCCACACGGCTTGTTTAGAACTGTGTAGTTTGGAGAATCCTTGCTCTCTTTCTCTTACTGGTTTCTGATTTAATTCCCTTGTCTCCAGATTGTACTTAGTATAATTTCATTCATTTTCTTTTTTTTTTTTTTTTTTTTTAAGATTTTATTTATTTATTTGACAGATAGAGATCACAAGTAGGGAGAGAGGCAGGCAGAGAGAGAGAGAGAGAGAGAGAGAGAGAGGAGGAAGCAGGCTCCCCGCCAAGCAGAGAGCCCGACGCGGGACTCGATCCCAGGACCCCGAGATCATGACCTGAGCTGAAGGCAGCAGCTTAAACCACTGAGCCACCCAGGCGCCCCTCATTCATTTTCTACGTATTGATGTTTATTTTGGAGCCCAGAATATAATCTCCCCCACCGTAGGTCTTTTTTTTTTTTTTTTTAAGATTTTATTTATTTATTTGACAGAGAGAAATTACAAGCAGGCAGAGAGGCAGAGAGAGAGAGAGGAGGAAGCAGGCTCCCTGCCTAGCAGAGAGCCTGATGCGGGACTCGATCCCAGGACCCTGGGGTCATGACCTGAACCGAAGGCAGAGGCTTAACCCACTGAGCCCCCCCAGGCGCCCCCCGTACCCCCGTAGGTCTTTATTCAGATGTTGAATATAGTCTTTATGGTAGTTCTTCCGTCTGTATTCGAAGAGCTCATGCACTCTGTTGTCTGGAGGTGACTGCTCTGTAGAAGCCGATTGCGCTGGTCCAGAGCGTTGTCTGGTGCTTCCCTTTTTTCTCTTTGTATGTGGGGGGTCTGTTTGTCACTTACTGGCAAAGAAATAATGAAGTCTCCAACCTTAACTGTGGATCTGTCTGTATTTCCTATCGGTTCTACCTATTTTATTTCTTAAAATATTATTTATTTAAATAAAAATGTGTTTATTTATTGGAGACAGAGAGGATGCACGCATGTTCGGGGGAGGGGGTGGGGCGGAGACAGTCTTAAGCCGATCCGCGCCCAGCACAGAATGCGATGTGGGGCCCAACCTCACGGCCCTGATGAGATCGTGACCTGAGCTCGTAGGTGTCAGGAGTTGGCTGCGTGAGCTCCTGAGCCAGCCAGGCGCCCCAGATTTTGCTTAGCTAGGTGATCTCTGCACCCCACGTGGGGCTCACAGTCGCAACCCCAGATCAAGAGTCGCATGCCCTTCTGACTGAGCCTGCGCGGTGCCTCTTAAAGACTTTATTTTTGGTATTCTCTGTACCCAGTGTGGGGTTTGAACTCACAACCCTGACATTAAGCATCCCATTCTCTACCAGCTGGGCCGGTCAGCTCCACTGGCTCATTCGGTTGAGTGTCTGACTCGATTTTGGCTCTGGTCATGATCTCGGGTGTGGGATGGGGTCCTGCTGCAGGCTCCCCACTCAGTCCAGAGTCCGCTTGGGGTTCTCTCTCTCCCGCTGCCCTCCCCCTGCTCGTGCACGTGTGCTCTCTCGTTTTCCCAGAAATAAATAAACTTAAAAAAACAATTATTAAGTTTTTACTTTCACCACATCCAAAACAATACAAGAACTTTATAGCAATTTCACTCCATATACATACTCCTGTCTTTTGTGCTATTGATATTATATTTTACTTTTTTGTAAGTTTTAAATCTCTAAGATGTTATTGTCACGACTTTAGCCCATCAGTAGTCATTTACGTTCATCACACACTTAACCTTTCTGGTGCTCTTTGATTCAGCCTGAAGTTGTTGTTTTTTCAAGATTTCATTTATTTGACACAGAGAGAGACAGCAAGAGAGGGAACACAAGCAGGGGGAGTGGGAGAGGGAGAAGCAGGCTTCCCCAAGCAGGGAGTCCAATGTGGGGCCGATCCCAGGAGCCTGGGATCATGACCTGAGCCAAAGGCAGAGGCTTAACCTGAGCCCCCGGGAGCCCTTCAGGTTGGGTCCTCGTGCTTCCGTTCTCTAAAAGATCACAGTTCCTTAAACACTTTCCATGAGGGCTGTTCATTGCCTTCCAACGACTTTATATATTTTTCCACTTTTACGTATAGTTGGCCTTGAGCGTGGGGGTGGGGCGCCGTGCCCCACACAGTTGAAGATCCACATAGAACTTCCGACTCCTCTCAAACGTAACCTGCTGTTGACCAGAAGCCTTACCGGTAGTTGAGGAACATGTTTTCTCTGTTGTGTGTAACATATGTTCTGTCTTTGCAGTGAAGTAAGCCGGAAAAAAGAAAAGGTTATGAAAATCATAAGGAAGAGAAAATACATTCACAGTACTATACTGTATTTATTTTTGTTTTCATTTATTTTTAAAGATTTTATCTATTTGTGAGAGCGAGAGAGAGAGCACACACACATGCAGGGGAGCAGCAGGCAGAGGGAGAAGCAGGTTCTCCGCCGAGGAAGGAGCCCCATGCGGGACTTGATCTGAGGACCCTCGGATGGTGACTGAGCTGAAGGCAGACGCTTAACCAGCTGAGCCACCCGGGCGCCCCTGGACTGTATTTATTGAAAACAACCCACGTATATGTGGGTCTGCACGGTTCAAAACTGTGTTGCCCTGGGGCGCCTGGGTGGCTCAGTGGGTTAAAGCCTCTGCCTTTGGCTCAGGTCATGATCCCAGAGTCCTGGGATCGAGCCCTGCATCGGGCTCTCTGCTCTGCAGGGAGCCTGCTTCCTCCTCTCTCTCTGCCTGCCTCTCTGCCTGCTTGTGATTTCTCTCTGTCAAATAAATAAAATATTAAAAAAAACAAAAAACAAAACTGTGTTGCCCAAAGGTCAGTTGTGGTTTTGTATAGTTGTGCGGTGGTTCGGTGGCCGGTTTCATCTGTGCAAAACAGCAGTGTCGTCGTGGCTCCGAGACCCCCGCTGCGCGGCTGGTGGGGCCGCTGAGCAGCTGCGGTGTCGGGAACCCTGGCCCACGGCTCGTGCGCCCGCTTGGTCCACTCTGCGGTCTGTCTGCAGCGCATTTGACTCGCCATGTATTGATTACATCATTAGCTCTACTTTTCAGGGAATCTCTTGTTTTTAGCCACTTTCCGTCTTTCTCATGGAAGGAAAAATTAGATTTCCTAGTCTGATCTTTATGGAGGGGCTTCCTTAAGGTTTACATTTCCGCCCTTCAGAGTCAGTGGAATCCCAGTGTTTTAGAAGATGAAGGATCAGCTCTGCAACAGTGTAACAAATAGAATTATCTGTTCTTTTTTAATCGTTGGTGCAGTGTGTTGGAGTTCAGATGTATTACATTTTCCTTCGTGTACTTCCTAATAACAACTCTGCAGTGAAATCAGAGATCAGAGGAGAGACAGGTGCGATGAAATTTAGACTTTTGACCCCATTTCGATGGCTTGTTTATAAGATAGCTCTTCTAAATGGAATTATGCCAACTCTACTGATTTTTCCAGGAGAAATACTGGCATTTACATTTTATGATAAACTTTCTTCACAATTCATTTAAATAATTTAAAAAAATTTTATTTATTTATTTGACAGAGAGACAGTGAGAGAGGGAACATAGGCGGGAGAGTGGGAGAGGGAGAAGCAGGGTCCCTGCCGAGCAGGACCCAGATGAGAAACTCCATCCCAGGACCCTGGGGTCACGACCTGAGCCGAAGGCAGACGCTTAACAACTGAGCCACTGTATATGTATATGATACATATACAAGGGTCTTATCTAAATAATTTTTATGTTTCATTTTTTTAAATAGTATTTTTAGTCGGGCTGAGTGTTTCAATGTATATCTTAAAGCATCGCTACTCAGAGTGGGGTCTGAGAACCCGTGTCAGTTTGAGAACTGGTTTGAAACAAATTATTTATGGAAACCGAGAGTAAAAATTTAGAAATTTTGTAACATTTGACATGATGACTACACTCTTTTTTTTTTTTAAGATTTTTATTTATTTATTTGACAGACAGATCATAAGTAGGCAGAGAGGCAGGCGGGGGGAGGGGAGCAGGCTCCCTGATAAGCCGGGAGGGAGCCCGATGTGGGGCTCGATCCCAGGACGCTGGGATCATGACGTGAGCCGAAGGCAGAGGCTTTAAACCACGGAGCCACCCAGGCACCCCTGATGGCTACATTTTTTTTTTTTAATATTTTATTTATTTGACAGAGAGAAATCACAACTAGGCAGAGAGGCAGGCAGGGGAGGGGAGCAGGCTCCCTGATAAGCCAGGAGGGAGCCCGATGTGGGGCTCAATCCCAGGACCCTGGGATCATGACCTGAGCCGAGGGCAGAGGCTTTAACCCACTGAGCCACCCAGGTGCCCCAAACTTTTTAAAGACTTATTTATTTGAGAGAGAGAGAGTATGAGAAAGAGAGAGAGAGCATGAGAGGAGAGAGGTCAGTGGGAGAAGCAGACGCCCCACTGAGCAGGGAGCCCGATGCAGGACTCGATCCCGGGACTCCAGGATCATGACCTGAGCCGAAAGCGGTTGCTTAACCAACTGAGCCAACCAGGCGCCCTGTTAACAGACTTTCTTGTTTCTATTATGGTGTTAATAGTTTGAACTTATGTCATCTCTTTGAAACTTTTCCCCCGTAGATTAAATTTTTTTTTTTTAAGCTTTCATTTATTTATTTGACACAGAGAGAGAGAGATCACAAGTAGGCTGAGAGGTAGGCAGAGAGAGAGGAGGAAGCAGGCTCCCTGGCAAGCAGAGAGCCCGAGGCAGGGCTCCATCCCAGGATCCTGAGATCATGACCTGAGCCAAAGGCATAGGCTTAACCACTGAGCCACCCAAGTGCCCCTAGATTAAATTTTGCAGTTGATAGTGTTATTAATAATGTGATAGGATAGGAGCGTCCGTGGGTGTTGCTGTGTGGCGCAGGGAGGATGAGGAGGGAAGGGTGTGTGGCAGAAGCTGAGGCCTGGCTCGGTTGGTCTGCTTGAGCGGGGGTGCAAGAGGATGGGGGGCGGAGAGAGGCAGTTCTGGAGAGGTGCGGAGAGAATGGTGAGACGGAGAGGATGGAGAACTGGTGAGGCGAGAAGAGAGATACACAAGGGCCTTTAGGGAGTCAGTGTGTAATTCCCCTTTTGCTGCTTTCTCAAAATGAAAGTGGTCAAGAGCTTTATCATTCCTTGGGTGTGTTGGGAGGTTTTGTAATTCTTTGCAGGTGTCATCTTTGGGGCCTACCTTGAAGCAGCACAGTTGATTCAGAAGGTACCACTCTGAGATGGGCATGTTTGAATTCTGCCTCTTCTTTTTTTCCCTTAAAAATCATTATCAGAAAAACTTCCATATTATTTAAAGCTCTTTGTAGACATTTTTACTTGTTCTCCCCCTTGCTTAAAAAGACCATTAAAAAAAAGTTTTATTTATTTAAGTAATTTCTGCACCCCAGGTGGGGCTCAGGCCCACAGCCCTGAGATCAAGTGTCACTCGCTGTACTGACCGAGCCGCCGGGCGCCCCTAAAAAGACAAGTTTTAGTGGCTCTGTTGCAGTCTGGTGTATGTTTGTACCGGTGCTCATTTTACATTCCTGTAATGTTGGACTTAGTAGTTCCCCATCGTTTTGCTAAAATAATTAATGTTGCAGTGAGTAATTGATTATTAGTCTCTGCGCATCTAATTGTTTCCTTAAGAGTAGCAGTTACTGGATTAAGAGTCGTACACGTTTATCAAATTCTTGGTGTGTTCACAAGTGCAGGAGCAATTGTTTGACAATTGTCTGACGTCACTAATAACTCTTCACTATGTAAATATTGCCAGGGTATGGCTTGAAGGTCCCAAAATCTTTTTAAACAGAGAAGGTCACGTTCGTGTTAATCCTGTCTAATCCTTGTTTTCAGAGGGTGGCAGGCCTAAAAGCATTGGAAGGATGAGAACCTCTATTACCTGACAATGTATCTCAAGACTTTGCAGATTCTGATAATCAAGAAGTTTTTCCTTGGGGCGCCTGGGTGGCTCAGTGGGTTGAGCCTCTGCCTTTAGCTCAGGTCATGATCTCAGGGTCCTGGGATCGAGTCCCACATCGGGCTCTCTGCTTGGCTGGGAGCCTGCTTCCTCCTCTCTCTCTGCCTGCCTCTCTGCCTGCTTGTGATTTCTTTCTCTATCAAATAAATAAATAAAATCTTAAAAAAAAAAAGTTTTTCCTTTTGTCTGGTCATATGCACTTGTAGAACGGAGGTAACTTTGTCCCCCCACCGTCCCCCTTTTGGGTACAGTTCAGAGTGAATTTTTTTATCCTTTCCTCCTTGTTTTTCTCTTTTCTGAACTGGATAATGATAATGGCAGATTACACTGTACACCGTTTCACTGGCATGAAGCACTCTGGTTTATATTATTTCACTTAATCTGCATGGCATCCCGGAGAGGCACGTGTCTGTATTTGCAGAAGGAGGAAATGACCTCCTGCCGAGGTCGCCTGGCACTGAGACACGAAGCCGGGGTTTCTGGTGTGTCATCTGGGCTGCACACAGTAGTCATGAGGACTGGATGCCAGGGCTGGAGAGCGAGGCTTCAGAGCCTGGCTCTGTCACTACTAGCCCTTGGGAACGTTTCTTACTCTCTCTGCCTGTTTCTTCATCTGTACAATGGGAAAAGCAGTAGTCCCGACCTCCTCGGGTTGTTTGCAGGAGTAACTCCGTCCTTGTGGTCGTGTAGGGGCTGGCCGCCGTGCCCTACCCCCCGTAGCCGCCGCACCTGCCGCTTTCACTCCCAAGGCCAGCTGGCCGGCAGCCTCTTTTCTGTCGCCGTTGGCTCGCTGGGGTGGGTTCTGGGAGCCGCGGTCTGGAGGGTCTCATGGTGTTCTCGGTTTATTTGCAGAAGAGCAAGGCGGTGAAGAAAGTGAGAAGAGGCGAAGAAAGAGAAAGGGCACCAAGCGGAGGCGGGACGGCCGCGGTCCCGAGGGCGGGGCGTGGGCTTGCGACCTGAAGCTGGACGCCGCACTGGACCGCACGCTGGAGGACGGCGCCAAGCAGCACAACCTGACCGCGGTCAACGTGCGCAACATCCTGCATGTGCGTGCCGGGCGTGGGGCGGGGCGCGGGGCTCCCGGGCTCCCGGGCTCCCGGGGTGGGACTGGCTGACTTTGGGAGGTGCCCATGCCCAGCCCCGCTGCACTCAGCAGCCACTCGCAAGGACCGGGCAGGTCCACCGGTCTGCTCTTCCTCCGCTGCCTTGTGGTTTGTCGTTGGGGCGGCACACCTGACGGTAGTGTCGCGGGGCACGCGCTCTTCTGTGGGTCCGGGATCCGCGGGGTGCCAGGGCACAGTCTGAGCTGCGCACGCCGGGGTGTCCGCAGGGCTGATTGCCGTTTCCCGGACGTGTAGAGTCAGGTACCCGCACTCCTGCTTCTGGTAGCTGCGACGTGGGGCTTCCCTGCTCTGTTGCAGTTTGGACTGGGTGCTTCTGGCCAGAGCCCGCCTTCCCCCACGGGAAGCCATTTCCGGATCCAGCGGGGGCACAGGGAAGCGGCCGTTATCTCGTTAACGCGTCTTTGTTGCATAAAGTGGGATTTGTCTTTCTGCAGGAAGTCATCACAAATGAGCACGTGGTGGCGATGATGAAAGCGGCCATCGGTGAGACGGACGACATGCCGCTGTTCGTGAGTAGTTGATCGACCCTTCCCTGCGCGGCCCGGAGCTGCTGTCTGCGGCCAAGGGCGGCCGGTCGCTCGGGAGTCTGTAAATGCTCGTTAGCGTCGCGGAACCCCGGATTCACATGATGATGGTTACTGACTGTTTCCTTCTCATTTTCCCTGCCTCAGGAGCCCAAAATGACACGCTCGAAACTGAAGGAAGTGGTGGAAAAAGGAGTGGTGGGTGTTGTTTTGTTTTTTTTTCTTTTCATTCGGTAAATAAGGTCTAATTCTAGGTTATTTGCAGGGGAAAAAATGTAGGAAAGATTTATCATGGCCTGGGTTTGCCTCCTTCAAAGAAATACCTGTAAAAGATGAGTGGAGGCCGTGCCCAGAGCCCTCATCCTCCGTCCGTCCGTCGTCGAGGAAGTCCTGCCGTCTGTCCGTGCGGGAGACCGGTAGAGAGTTGGAAGGCCTGAGCCAGAACAGCCTTTCTGTTCAGGGAGCACGTGGCAAAGGGTTTACAGGAGTATTTTTCCAAGTGTGTCCCAGGGGGTACTGTATCAGGTCACCCTGGCATGGGGTTTCTCACAAGCGTTCACTGAAAATGCGTGTTCCATGGTGCCCCTCAGACCCGGAATAGGACCCAGGAGTAGGGCCCAAGAATATGCATTATTGGAAACAGCAGGTGGTTGTTTCACACATAGTGGGGGATGAGAGCCACAGGAAGGTTTCTGGAGTATTCTGTCGCAGACGCTGGGACCCATTTATTTCCTGCTCAGCAAGCGCCTGTCCAGTTTGTGTTCTGTGTCTTCAACAGGCAGGCGACGGGCGTGATAGTGACGAAGATTTCCCTAGTGGACCCCAAATGCGTGTTGTTGTTTCTGTCCCTTTGTCTGGGCCTGTTCTCTGCAGCCCCATGGAAGATATGAACCTGTTCCTCTTCCACGTGACCTTTCCTCTAGTAGAAGAAAACTAGTGTGTCTTTCTATAATAATCTTTGGTTGCTAAATGTCCCCCAGTTTTTTATCGGGCTTCACGTGACAAGGCTGTGAGTACATCCACCAACCTGATCCTTTTCTCCAAATGTGCCTAGTTTGTCCGTATCCTCTGAGGAGTGTGCCTGACGTGGAGTTCCTGCCCCGGATGGGGGTTAGCTGTGCGGACGGAAGTTAGGGACCTTCTATGTTCCAGACACAGCCCTCCTCCCAGTGCGGCCTAGCAGCATTGGCTTTTTGTGACGGCCACATTGTGTTCTTTTGTCCAGTGGGCTCAGCCTGGTTGCACAGAGTGAAATTTCATCTTTCTCCAGGAATTACGTAATCCCCCCAAATGAGCACGTGTGGTAGCTGTGACGAAAGCAGCTGTCAGTGAGACGAAGCTGCGTGAGTCTCCTGGCATGCCGAGTACGAGTACCAATAATTCCATGTTTGATCTGGAAACAAAGCGATCGGGATCAGGCTCTGGATTGTACTGACCAGCCATGAATGAATGCAGAGAAGTTGGACCGGCCAAGACCACAGTTTAGGTGGGGGAGGGAGCGTTAGCGTCTGCCGCTCTTCACTTCGTAATGCTCAGGAGGCTGACTTCAGCACCGTCCCAGACGCTGCCGCTCCCCGTGCTGGTGGATTTGGCTATAGGGAACCGAGCTGGTTGGGACACAAACATGGGAAGGGGTATGGACCGGTATCAGATCATTCCCCTCACCCTGTATGGCGCCTGGCTCAACCAGTGAGAGAAGTAGCCGAACAGGGCGGGAGCCTAAGGCTCCTTGTGGAGACGGAGCCCAGTGGCCTGCTGGAGTTTATTCATAGCATGATCAAGGAGTGACACACTCCAGGGGCATTTTTTTTGTCGGCAGCATGTAAGAGCCTTAAAAAAGTTCTTTAAAAACGTCTCACCCCAACTCTATTATTTTATTATTTACTTTTTTTTTTTTTTAAAGGTTTTATTTATTTATTTGACAGGCAGAGATCGCAAGTAGGCAGAGAGAGAGAGAGAGAGAGAGAGGAGGAAGCAGGCTTCCTGTCGAGCAGAGAGCCCAATGTGGGGCTCGATCTCAGGACCCTGGGATCATGACCTGAGCCGAAGGCAGAGGCTTTAACCCACTGAGCCACCCAGGCGCCCCATTATTTACTATTTTTTTTTAAAAGAGGTTTTCTGTTGGGACACCTGGGGGGCTCAGTCAGTTAAGCTTCCGCCTTTGGCTCCCGTCACGATCCCGGAGTCCTGGGATCGAGCTCCACGTTAGGCTCCCTGCTTGGCAGGGACTCTGCGCCCTCTGCCTGCCTGTTCCTGGAGCTTGTGCCCTCTCTCTCTCTCTCTCTCACTCTTGTTCTGTATCAAATAAATAAACAAAATAACAGATTTTATTTATTGAGGGGCACCTGGGTGGCTTTGTCATTAAGTATCTACCTTCAGCTCAGGCCATGGTCCTGGGCTCCTGGGATCAAGCCTGCTCAGCACGGAGCCTGCTTCTCCCTCTTGCCTGCTTCTCCCTCTGCTTGTGCGTGCGCACTCTCTCTCTCTCTCTGTCAATAAATAAAATATTTTAAAGAACAGACAGAGGAAGAGGGGAGAGTGGCAGCGGAGGGACAGGGACAAGTAAGCTGTCCGCTGAGCAGGGAGCCCGATGCAGGGCTTGGTCTCAGAACCCCGGGACCATGGCCTGAACCGAAGTCAGATGCTTAACCGACTGAGCCAGCCAGGCGCCCTAATTTACTTGTTTTGTAAAGAATGTATTTTATTTATTTCAGGTAGAGAGAGAGAGAGAGAGAGAGAGCACACACGAGTTGGGTGGAGGGGCAGAGGGAGCGGGAGAAGCAGACTCCCTGCTGAGTAGGGAGCCCAACATGGGGCTTGATCCCAGGTTCCTGAGATCATGACCTGAGCAGAAGGCAGATGCTTAACCGACTGAGCCACCCAGGCGCCCCCCAACTCTGCTGTTTTAAAACATATAAGAAGTTGTCATAATTTTACAATGAATCTGTATTCTACTTAGATTTAACATCTTTAAAATTTTGCCCTATTTGCTTTATATCTCTATATCTATCCCTTGTTTTTTTCCTGTATCTATTTGAAAATAAGTTGGGGGCAACTTGATACTTCACCCCTAAATCCTTCCGTAAGAACTGGTCATGGCTGGCTGTCAGGATGCAAACTTACGATGGATTTATGTAATTGATAAGATACTGCGACCAAAGGCTGCTGTTATCTATGATATCTTAGGTGTGTACTATGATCATTTACAGGTAGTTTTCAAGTTCATCGCTCCGTGTGAACACAAGTTGTGATGTAGGCAGGACGGGGCACCCGGCTGGCTCCGTGGGTAGAGTGTGACTCTTGACCTTGGGGTCGTGAGTTCGAGCCTCATGGTGAGAGTAGGGTTTACTTAGAAAAAATTATATTTAAAAAAGAATAATAATGTAGGTAAGACAGATACTTTCTGTATTCATGGATAACACAGAGTCTTAACTCGCTTTAAGGCAGAAATGTTAATGATGGAAATAGAGTCTTTTCTCCTTTTCCTCTGGCAAATTCTGACAGATATTTCTGTGTCCCCTCAGGGGTAACTCATCCCCTCCCTCACCGCAGCCGCACGTTAGGTCCGTGGCTCTTTGTGATGGGGAAGAGGAAGCAAAAATGAAAACCCATCTCTTTCTGCGAAGAGAGCATAATTATGTACATTCTTTGTTGGTAGGTAATTCCAACATGGAATATTTCACCCATTAAGAAGGCCAATGAAATTAAGGTAAACTTGGGAGAGGTAATTCCTGTTATTTTCCAGAAAGACTTCATCAGCTTTAAAACCCATACCTCCTTTCTGTTTGTTACTTTCGGGGGGGTCTTTCTTCTCATTTTAATTTGGTCTGGTCTCTGCTCCGCCGCTCTCCAGTTCCGCTCCCGCTCGGGGTCTCTGTGCCTCTTCCCGCTGGCTCTGGCTTGCATCGGGCTCGCGCTCGTAGGGTTGATTTTTTTTCCTGCTCTTTCTTCCTTTTATTTTTCAAACACCTATGGTTTGTGTTTCCCGTGACTTCAGTTCTTTCTGTCCTTGTCCTTACGTAGCCACCTCAATTCGTGGACATCCAGCTGGAGGAGGACGACTCCTCCGACGAGGAGTACCAGCCAGATGACGAGGAAGAGGACGAGACGGCCGAGGAGGTCAGTGGCCCCTCGTGAGCGTCGGTCGCGCGTCGGACGAATGGGGCTCAGGAGGGCTCCCTTAGCGTTGTGCCCTGGGCTGTAGAGAGGAGCGAGACACAGTTCTTCCTGCTCGTTTCTTCGCCTGAAACCGACGGAGAGCTGTTTTCTCCTCTTCAGACTCCCTTGATGATCTCGTGTTTTGCTTTGTGTACTAGAGCACACGTGTAACACACAGAACCGCGCCCAGCATAAACACTGAAGAATACAGCCTAAGTCATCATGAGGCCAGTAGTCGTGAAGTGTCCCCAAAGGCCTTAACGTAGTGGAGCCAGCCCGTCCCTTGTGCCCTTTCTTTATAGTTCTGTCGCCTGGGGACGCAGCATGACACACCCTAGTCCAGTTTTGTACTGGTTCTGAACCTCATGAGGTGCATACTTGTGTCTGGCTTTTTTGTTTTCTTTGGTTCCTCGTTACTCCTTTGTGGTTCATCGATACTGTTGCTTATGGGCCGCCTTTGCTCATTTTTCACTGCTGGGCGATACTCTGTTTCTTAGTGTATTTGACTTGTTTGTGGAAGGATTTTAGACCATTGTCTTGCACTTTTTAAAAAAAATTATTTTTTTTTGACAGAGATCATAAGTAGGCAGAGAGGCGGGTGGCGGCCGAAGGAAGCAGGCTCCCCACGGAGCAGAGAGCCTGATGCGGGGCTTGATCTCAGGACCCTGAGATCATGACCTGAGCTGAAGGCAGAGGCTTAACCCACTGAGCCACCCAGGCGCCCCTGTCTTGCACTTCTGATGAGGAGGACAGTCTGATCTCTGTGCTCCCCTCACAGTGTTAAACTTCTATTTGACTTCTATTTTCTCTTACTAAATTGGTTCATTTTCTTGAGATATATCAGACTCAGTGAGATGAGGCATGGTCAGAAATGGAAACCTGAACCGAATTTGTCTTTCAGAGTTTGTTGGAAAGTGATGTCGAGAGCACCGCCTCGTCTCCACGGGGGGCAAAGAAGTCCAGGTTGAGGCCATCTTCCGAGATGACCGAGACCGATGAGGAGGCAGGCGTGCTGTCAGAGGTGAGTCTGCACGGTGCAGGGGAGACGGGGTACAGGTGGCCGGAGCAGGCTGGCCGTGCCTGGTGAGGCCGAGCTGCCAGGATTCAAGATCACTATTCATGCCGGCATCTTCCGGGTCCTCGTGGCTGGTTCTAGCCATTCAGGTTTCAAAGTCCTTTAAGTTGGGGTGCCTGGGTGGCCCAGTCAGGGAAGCGTCTGACTCTTGGTTTCAGCTCCAGTCGTGATCTCAGGGATGTGAGATCGAGGCTGTGTCCCGCTCTGCGCGGAACATTGAGTCTGCTTGAGAGTCTCTCCCCTGCCCCCGCCCCTCCCGCTGCTAGTGCGTGTTCTCATGTGCTCTCAGTAAATAAGTAAGTTAAATTAAAACAAACAAAGTCCTTTAAGTGACTGAACAGTTGGCAGGAAGAGTGGGACTCCTCGAAGGGAGAGCGCTTTTCTGCGTTTGCACTGGGGGGCCAAGATGAGTGACGAGTGGCTTCTTTTCTACCTTTGTCGTCGTCCTTCTTTTTTTTAAAGATTGTATTTATTTATTTGACAGAGAGAGTGAGAGAGGAAACCCAAGGAGGGGGAGAGGGAGAGGAGGAGGAGCCCGATGTGGGGCTCGATCCTAGGACTGTGGGATCATGACCCGAGCCAAAGGCAGACGCTTAACGGCTGAGCCGCCCAGGCGTGCCCCCCACTCTGTCCTCTTTTTAATACTGTCCTGAAGCCATTTTTACTAGATCTCCCTCTCTTGGTAACCTTAGTAGCATCCTGTTGGCTACACTGGCAAGAAGATGGAACCTAATTAGATGAATGTACTTGTCCGTGCTTTGTTTTCCTGGAGCTCTGTCTGGGCCGGTAGAGGAAGAGGGGGATCCCTGGTGTAGGAAAGATGTGCCTCTGTCTCCCCATGGTGTTGTTTTTGTGTGTGTTTCCCTTTCTTCCTCCTCCTCTATCTCCTCTCCTCCCTTCCTCCGTTTCATTTTTTCACCTAGTTGCCTCTTTCGATCAGGCCGAGAGGGTCAGCACTCCTGCCGTCAGGCACATCAGTGCTGAAGTGGTGCCCATGGGGCCCCCGCCGCCCCCGAAGCCCAAGCAGAGCAGGGACAGTACTTTCATGGAGAAGCTGCACGCCGTGGATGAGGAGCTGGCTTCCAGTCCCGTCTGCATGGACTCCTTCCAGGTAAATAGTGCCGCTGCCTCCCTGCGCAGGGGCCCAGAGTAGCACTGCTGCCGCTCAGGCTGGGAAGGGAGCCGGGCAGACGCTGAAGTGTGGCAGACAAGTGAGCGTCCGCAGTGCAGGTCCTCGGTGCTGTTTGGTTTGTGCGGTTGTGTGTGGAGGCTTGCAGCTCCGTGCGCAGCCTTTGAAACTGCGGCACAGCGGGACAGCCTTGCGCCGGGTCCCAGGCAGAGCGTCTGGCGCAGCTGCTTTGTCCCTCCCGGCCGCTTCTGTGCGCACGTGCTTGTCGTCCTGCGTCCCTTTACAGCTCGCTGCGGTCTAGACAGTTTAGAACTGACTTTCTAAAAATGAGGACGCTGCGTTAGGAAAAGAAGCTGTAGTATCTCATCTAGTAAAGGCCCTTAGATTTTAGCAGTTGTCCCAGAAGTGCTTTTTCTAGAAAAAGAAACACTTTCCCCTGCTGCGGGACCCAGTCCAGGACCACACTTAAGGTCTTGTCTCCTAGCATGTTTGTTGTTGTTGTTGTTTGTTTGTAAGTAGTTTCTGCGCCCAGGGTGGAGTTCCAGCTCACGACCCCGAGATCAAGAGTCCCACGCTCTTCTGCGTGAACCGGCCAGGCGCCCTTGCGGCGTCCTTTAATCTGGAACAGTTTCTCAGTATTTGTCTTTCACAACCTCAACATTTTTGATCTGTATAGACTGCTATTTTACAGAATGTTTCTCAGCTCAGGTTTTTCTGGTATTTCTTCATAGTTAGACTCAGGTTACATCCTCGCAGACACCACGGAATCGACACGTCCTTTCCCGTGCGTCCCATCAGGAGGCATGTGGCACCTGCTGTGTGACTTGGGATCTCGTGGTTATGGTGGTGTCTGCTTGCCGTCCTCATCAGGATGCTATTTTTCCTTGTTAAATTCACTGATATGCATCTTGGGGGACATCCTTTGAGGCCAGCCATCTTTTTGCCCAAGCGTTTTAGCACCCATTGCTTATTCTTACTTGAAAGGTCGTGACTCTGGTCACTGTCAGCTGCGGACTTCCCGAATCCCGGTTAGCCAGTTTGCTTGAATGTTCCGGGTTTTCTCCGCCCGTCTTGTAGGTTAATGAAAAATATGTCTGTCTGAAAATTTAAAAAGAGAATAGTGAGCAGAACACCTCAAAAGGGTCATTTAATCGAATCACCTGCTCTGGGGTGAGTAAATAGTGTCTGGGGTCACAGTGTTTTGTACAACCGTTTCCACATACACGTGTCAAGTGATGGAAGTCGGGGAAGAGCAGCGTGCGAGAGAGAGGTCTTTGCTCTTGGAGGCTGTAGTCTGTCGGAGAGAGGGAGACGCCATAAACATGACTTCAGGAGCGCTCAGTGCTGCGAGCTAAGTGAGCCGAGCCGTCGGCTAGTGCCCCCCACAGTGCTTCCCCTGGAAATCCAGCAGCAGTCTCCGCGTGTCCGGCTGGCTCTTGGTCTTGGGGTTGTGAGTTCGAGCCCCAGGTTGGGTGTAGAGATTATTTAAAAATAAAATCTTAAAAAAAAAAAAAAAAAGCCTCCTGAGGAGGTGACGTTTGAGCTGAGAACTGAATTAGAAGGAGCCATGCATCTAAACGGTCTGGGGACAAGTGTCCCGTACAGAGGAGAGAGCACATTTAGAGTCCCCGCGGTGGGAACAGCTTTGATGTGTGGGAGAGACAGGAACAAGCTGATGCCCGGGGGCCGTGTGAGAGAGGACTAGGGTAAGGACAGAGCTGGGCAGGGGCTAGGTCATGAGGGTCTTAGGAACACAATAAGGAGTTTAGATTTTATTTTCACATTTGAAAAGCTTCTGTGCTAGTTTCTGATTGACGTTAAACACTTCCCTGTGGTTGAGGTGTGGGCAGCGCTCTGGAAGAGAGCAAGGGAGGAAACCAAGGAGTCTGTTAGGAGGCTGCAGGCATCCAGGGCGGACTTCCTCACGTCCCTCTCCAAATCCCAGCTGCTGCTTTTTGGGGGCAGAAACTGATAGGCTTATCTTGGAATTCACATGGAAATGCAAGTGGACCCAGAATAGCTAAAACAGTCTTGAAAAAACAAGTTGGAGGTGTACACTTCCTGCAAAATGTTTTACAGAGTTGTCGTAGCGGTGAACACAGGTTGGTACTGCAGAAGGGCAGTCCCGTGGATCAGTGGAATAGAGTCGAGTGTCCAGAAGTAAATCCTTACGTTTATGGCCGACCGGTTTTGGACAAGCTTGCCAAGACCAGTCATGGTGCCACGGTAGTCTTTTCGGCAAATGGTGCTGGGACAACTGGAACGCCACATCCAGAAGTATAAAGTACCCTTAGCTCTCACCAAATACAGAACTTAATGCAGAACAGATCATTGACCTAAGCATGAGAGCTGGAAGTAGAAAGCTCGTAGAGGAAAGCAGAGGAGTAGTGGGCTTCGTATCCATAATACATGATGATGCTTATGACCCAGTAAGGAAAGGACAACCCATTCGGAAATGGGCAGAGGCCGTGCGTGGCTCGTTCTCTGAGGAAGACACACACCGGCCCCGAGCGCAGAAGCGTGCCCACCCTGCGGCCCAGGGGATTGCACGTGAAGAGTGCGAGGTAGCAGTTCCCCGCTAGGCTGGTTGTCAGAAGGGGAGAGGACAGCAGCGTTGGCAGGGGTGTGGAGCAACGGAGGGCCGCCCGCGCTGCCGCTGGGGGTGTGGGACGGCCGGTGGGTCGGTGGTTCCGCAGCGTCACTGCAGCTACCGTGCGGCTCCAGGGGAATGCGACGCGTATGCCCAGGTCACAGCAGGTACACAGGTGTTCTTGGTGGCACTCCGCATAATAAGCTTTCCCGAAGTGCAAACCACACAGGTTTCCCGCACCGAAGTGTGGAAGGGGTGTCGTCCCGCAGTGAGGAGTGCGGTGCGGACGCCCGCCGCGCGCGGATGAACCGAAAGTGTCAGGCTAAGTAAAGAGCCAGAGACAAAAGGCCACGTCCTGTAGGAGTCCCCGTGGGTAACATCCAGCCTGAGCAGACCTGCGGACAGCCGGGAGACGAGTGTTGGTCAGGGACGGGGAGGGGCGGGTGGGGAGCTACCGCCAGCAGGGTTGGGGTGCGGAGAAACGTCCTGGAGTTGGGTACTGGTGACGGTCCCCAGCCCCGTGGGTACAGCAGGATGCGCTCCTCCGTACGCTTCCGAAGGATGCATTTGACGGTAAATTGTGTCTTGGAGAAGCTGCTCTAGACGTTTCTGAGATGTTGGTTTGAAAACTGACATCACTGTCCTTAAAGTCTCTCAAAGAATAAGAAACCCAAGTTGTTGAGGGGCGACCTCGTGATTTAAGGCAGGGAGGAAAGGGTGCAGGTCCGAGGAGGTTTGGCGAGTCGGGAAGCACCAGGCGCTGAGTGACATGTGTTATCCCTTCTTTGTCGGCAAGCCCATGGACGACAGCCTCATTGCGTTCCGAACCCGCTCTAAGATGCCTCTGAAAGACGTTCCCCTGGGGCAGCTAGAGGCAGAGCTCCGGGCTCCAGACATCACCCCAGACATGTATGACCCCAATACCGCAGACGACGAGGACTGGAAGGTGTGGCTGGGGGGGCTCATGAACGATGATGTGGGAAACGAGGGTAAGTGGGGTCTTGGCATTTTCTACCTGCTCTGTCCGTTATCTCTGTGGTGAAATTTTCATTAGCCAGAAGCGTAGAGGAAGGGGGTGTTCTCGGTTCCCTGAGTTTAATTTATGTCACTGGGAATTTGCTCTAAATCAGTAGTTAAGTGCCCTTTCCTTTCGGGCACATGTCCTCTTCGAGGACAGTTGGCACATGTCCCATTAGTTTCCAGTGTGCGACACGTGACTTGAGAAGTCACCCCACAGCGCAGCCCCGGTCCTCCGCACCCATCGGTATCACAGGACCACTGGCTCTCATCCTTTTGGGGCGCTGCTCACGAGACCTTTGGGGAGTCTTTGGGACGCTAAGGATCGTCCCCTGAAAGGTAAAAGCCGAAGTGATTTCGTCCTTGGTCCCTGAGCGCGCAGGGACCGCTCAGAGATGCGCACTCGTTAGGGTCCTCCTAACGCCCACGCCACCGCCCCACCGCCGGACCAGACGACCGCTGGGCCAGACGCGAGTCGCCTGGAGCTGGACCTGGGGCAGAGCAGGAGAGCCCACTGTCGCAGGGCCTCCTTCCGTCCCTGGAGCCGGCGCCGGTGCTCCTTTCTGTCTGTCGGTTCCATCCTCACGCCTGTGGCTTTCCTCTGGTCCTGGCGCACCGTCAAGGTCCTGCTCTGTCTCTGCGTCAGTACTCGGAGCCGTAGGCTGCGCTTCCCAGTCCAGAGGGACCGCGCATGGGGCCGGGCTCGGCGCTGCACGTGCCGCCCGGGGACGCTGTGGGCGTGTGGTGCGGCTGGAGTCGTCGTGCGGAAGCCGCGATGGCATTTCCAGAGGCAGGGCAGACAGGAGACACTCCTCGCTTCTCCCTGCTGCAGCCCGGGCAGTGGCCGGCCGCGACTCAGACTCCCCACTTCCATCTAGTGACAGAAACCTCAGGACGGTTGTCGTCAGGGATCTGGTGTGTATTTAGTGGGAATCGGGCCTCATTTGATGCCATAAACTTCTGTAGATCTGCATGATGTGAGGGATTGTCTTTGTTTACGGTGATTTCAGATGATGTCACATTCTCTTGATGGAATCGGGGAAATTTTGTTCTTGTTCCTTTCTGACTTATCAGTGGAGAGTGACCAGAATGTTCTTTCCAGCTGTGTTGTGGAAGACTCACACGTTCTTAAACACTCAAATCGCATGCAAGCGAGCACATCCTTACTCTTTCCCCATCGTCTAAGAACAGCCACGTACGATTCGCAGGTGGAGAAGAGTCATGCTTTAAGATAAGCGGGAGGAGGTCTGGTTCCAGTGGAGACGGACGGAATGAGTGTCCGCGTAGGTCAGGCAGGAGTGAGTCAGCGTAAGTGCAAGAAGCAGCGTGAGTCTTGAATCTAATCACGGAGCTTTTCCTTACGTGATCCGTGGCTCGGCAAGTGTTGGCGCTCTCCTCTTATGAGACGGTGCTAAGGTCACGGGAGAACAGGAGCGTCATCATTACGGCAGATGGAAATGCCCACGAACGGGGCCTGGTCCGTTGTTAGACGCACAGAGCGTTGCAGGTGAGTGAAGCCGAGCAAACTTAGACTGTGACGGCCGCACGAAGGCTGTTGCAGGGTTGTGCGAGAGGGAGACCGCGTCCAGCAGAGGGTGGCTCAGAGACCGCTCCGCGAGAGGCGGGAATGGAGCGGGGCCTCGGAAGGATGTTTGACAGCAGTGCCGGTGAGGAGAGGAGGTGCCAGGAGGGCACATGTCCTCCGAGGAGTCTTCTGGTCTCTGTGTTGTATCTGCAGGAACCCCCCAGGCTCGGTGGGGAGATATCAGATACCGTATAAAGAGAACCGTGATGGCCCCTCCCCACCATGACGGTCTCATGATCCGGAGGGATCACAGGTATTTTTCAGGATTTGTAAATCTCTTGATGTTTGTTTATTGACACTATCTTTTTCTACGAACCGACCCCACGTTCCATGACACCAAGGCTGAGTCTCTGCAGAAGGGCACGACCAGGGGCAGATGTGGTTCTGTCCATTTCACAGAAATCTCCGAGAATTTTGTTGCGTTGCCCCATGTTGCTGAATCAGTTTGTTATGCTGCTAGAATTCGAGTCCAGCTTACTGTCCTCGGACGGTGTGCCGTTGAAGGAAGGCTCGGGGACAGAAAGCCTTCTTTCTGACCCTTCGTCAGCACGCTCGGCCCCTTTTTGTCTTTAGGCCCGAGCTAAGACACAGTAGTGGCCCGAACGAAGGCAGGTCCTCACGGCTTTATCCGTAATGGCAGCAGCTCGTGCCCTGATTTTCCCTGGTTCCCACCGGCGTGGCTGAAAGAGCCGAGGTGGTGGCTGTTGAGGAGGAAAGGCCAGGCAGGGCCGTGGTTGTCAGGTGTTTGGGAGCCCGAGGCCGTGCTGCTCCTGGCTCTGTCCCCAGAGCCTGAATCATGGTTGTGTGTGGTGGCGTGCCGGCTTGTCATGGTCGCCGGCACGGGTTCCAGGCCTCACCTGTCGCTGAGTCAGAGTCCTTGGTGGCTGTGACCTAGGGATCCCGTCCTGATGCGTCCTAAATACCGGAAGCTGCCGGCCTGGGAGGCGTGAGCGCGTGCGGTCAGGGTGGGCAGCGAAAGTGCAGTGACGGCTTGTGGGGAGGGGGACAGTCCTCCTTCTGTAAAACTCCGTTTTTGCTGCTGTTGTTCACATGTCAGGACAGATGAATGGAAGAGTAGGAAGGTGTGGACCGTCCTACCTACCGGCTGACCTCACTGAGTGCTGCGGAGAGGGGATTGTGCCACGCAGGGAGCCAGAGCCACGTGCCAGCCGTCTATGGTCTCTCCTGTTGCCCGCGTGGCTCTTCCTGCGTGTTGTCCTGCCCCGGGACCCGCACGCTACTAAAAATGAGAATCTGGAGGCGCGCAGTAAGCTGAGCTCAGCCGGGGGGTGCCGACCTTGTCCGTCAGTCGGGAGTGAGACGGCAGGTTCCACCACCAAGGAGTTAAAAGCTAAGAACTCAGGCCTTCCTGAATGACTCTCCCACGTGTGTGGCAAACAGGTGCTCCGAGAATAAGGGCCGACCCACGTGTGTGGTGTGGGCAGAAGCTGCCTGCTGTGGTTCTTGCACGCGAACAGATGGGGCTCCGAACCCGGGCATGCTCCCCTCGGCGCGTCTGTGCAGAGCTTGCTGTGAAGACGCCGAAGTCCAGAGCGCTGTGGGGATGGGGAAGACAGGATTCCTTTCGTAAGGGTTTAAAGAACCTTTATGGGGAGCGTAAATGCACAAATGGATGAAAAAGACTGACATTTAAATAGCTACATTATGATGCAAATTAATACATTCTAACTTGAGTGTAAACGTGGAGTGAAGACATCAGGTTAGATAGGGGCTAATCAGTGCAGACTTCCCAGTGATTGTGAATCAAAATTGTGTGTATATATTTTTATTCTTAATGAAAGATACTCATTCATTGGAAAAAATGGAAATAGTATGGAAGGATACAGAGAGGAAAATACTCATGTTAATGCTTCGTACTGATTTGCTGTGTATTTAGGCGACTCCATACTCACCTCGGTACTTCTTCGCACGAGAGGAATCGTGTACGTGCGTTGTTCTGTGTCTGCAACTGCTTCTCCGACTTAACCATAGAGTTCGGTTTTCCACTGTGACACAGAGAGACTGCGTCTCCTGTGGAATGGCAACATAGTAGTGAGGAATTTAGTTGTTTCTGTGTGGCAGTTTTTTTTCTTCTCTTCTATTTTTTTTTTAAAGATTTTTATTAATTTATTTGAAAGAGAGAGTGCGCGCGTGCGCACACGCAGGGGGAGGGGCAGAGGGAGAAGCAGGCCCCCTGCTGAGCGGTGCGCCTGATGCGGGGACTCATCCGAGGACAAGAGTATCCTGACCTGAGCCGCAGGCAGACGCTTCACCAGCTGAGCCACCCAGGCGCCCGTTTCTTGTTTTAATTCAGCCCCTCGGTTGTCCTCGCCCCATTCCAAGCTCTCAGGTGCTGCCTGTTGCCAGGAGCTGCCGTGACTGAGCCAGGCATGCACAGGAAATTTCCATCAGCCTGGAATGTTCCTCCAGACAGCACTTGCCTAGAGTTGTCCGGGAACTTCATAACATAAATCACCTGATAATGTAACACTTCCGTAATTCAGTGACTCCCTCACAGTTTTTACTGAGGAGTCATAGCACCAGCGTTAGAGAAACAGCCCTTGTTCTGGGCCCTGATGTAGCAGGTGTTCAGTCTTTTCGTGTATTTTTAGTTATGTCTGAGTCTCACTGGAGGAGGCACCTCCTCGTGCTGAGGGTTACCCTGTTTGTTTCAGCTGGGTTGTGCGCGGTCCCACGCGGGCACGTTTTACGTGTGTGTCGTGTTTCAGGCTCAGGCTTCAGAATTCGAGCCATTCCCGAGGTGTTGGGAATTAGGGTCACCTTTTCTTCACCATCCGCACCTTTGTACACATAGTTTTCCAACAGCGTCGTTTTCACGAGGTGACTCGTGCAGGTGGGGCCACCGAGATAAATGACGTGTTCAGTTCTCTGGCTTTTGCTGCGTTTTGGCAGACTTAGGTCTTCTCTGCAGGAAGGAGAGAACTTGGCTTACGGGCGAGACTGGGTGGGATGTGTCAGCTGTGGGGAATGAGCCGGGCGAGCAGACTGGGGAGAAAAAGTCCTTTAAAAACTTTAGTGGAACAGTCTTAGCTGAAAATCTTATGTTTTCATCTCAGGGGTTCTGAGCGGGGAGTAAGTGTCTGAAGTCCTTGTTTCCTAGATGAGGCTGATGACGACGACGACCCCGAGTATAACTTCCTAGAGGACCTGGACGAGCCCGACACGGAGGACTTCCGCACCGACCGCGCCGTGAGGATCACCAGTGAGTCTGCTCCCGGCCACCTCGTCACCCCCTACACCTGCCGTGCCTACCGGGCGGTCTGTGCAGGCCGACGCTCGCAGCCCCTCCGAGGGGGAAACTGAGGCTTGTCGTACCGTTTCTTTGTGTAGCTCTTTAGATTTATGCCTGTGTCTCGAAGCCTGTTCGTCATCCACGTACGGCTCCGAGTCCTGCCCTGAGTCCGGGGTCTGGCGGGGGTCACACCTGGGATCCCAGAGTGAATAGGGCATGGCCTGCTCCCCGTAGGACCTCGGCCCGAGTAGGGGAGACAGACGAAGTTATGTTGCAAAGTGATAGGGGCTACGATGGCTTGTGCGTAAGGTGCCCAGTGGCCTAAAAGAGGGTCTAATCTCCCAGCTGGGGAAGGACTCACATGATGAGATGTTTTATCTCCCGTTTTGAAGGAGGAGTAAGAAATCTGGGGGGAGGGGCGCCTGACTGGCTCCGTCAGCAGACCGTGCGACTCTTGATCTCGGGGTTGCGAGCTTGAGCCCCACGTTGGGTGTAGAGATGACTTAAAAATAAAATCCTTGAGAGAGACGAAATTTGGGGTGAATGGAGACAGGTAGATATGACAGGTAGTGCAGTCCCCAGCGAGCACGGACGTGCGGGGGGACAGGATCGCGCTTGCAAAAGGGTGAGTCGCTTGGTTATAGAGCCGTGAGTGTGCGGTGGTGCGGAAGGCAAGCCGCGTTCAGATCCTGGAGCGCCTTGGATTTGAGTTTTCTTCTGTCAAAGAGAGCTCGGAGTTTTTGACAGGAAATTAATAGGAACTAATGTGGATTTTGGCAATACTACGTTCGCTTACCAGCACTTTAATGTATCCATTAGGTGGGTAAAGAGAGCAAGATTGGAAGCATGGAAAACAGTTCAGTGACTTGACTTGGTTCAAGTTATTTGTTTAAAAAATTACTTCACTGGCTATGTTGGCAAGGATAGAAAATACATATTTCAGAAAGTATTAATTTTTGATTTTTTAAAGATTTTATTTACCTGAAACAGCACTCACACAGGAGCGTGGGGGAGCGGCAGAGGGAGAAGGACAAGCAGACCCTCCGCCGAGCAGGGAGCCCGATGCGGGGCTCGATCCCAGGACCCTGAGATCATGACCTGAGCCGAAGGCAGAGGCTTAACCCACTGAGTCCCCGGGCGTCGCAGGCAGCACTGGCTTTCCTCGAGCTTGTGCGTGAGCCGGAGCTGCGCTGGCACACACAGCACGTGAGGCCGAGCTGTGGGCTCTTGAGCAGGTCGTGTGGGAAGCTTTACAGGCGCCCAGACACGCTGTTACGGACCCGAGCAGCACGGCCGCGCATGCGCACAGACAAGCACGATCCCCTGGGACCGTCATTCTAGTCTGTTGCTTTGTTTCCTCTTTGGTCTTCTTTTTGAGATGAGAATGCCTTTTCTTCTACGAAGATTTTCCTTTATTTGCTGTGTTGGGACGATTTGGGTTAGAGGAAGTGTTGAAGGGAATCAGAGTAGGACAGAAAGATTTGAGGATTTCGGCTTTGGGAAAGCAGTGCAGGGTCTAGGGAAGTACGAACACCCACAAGTTTAGCGTCGGAAGCCGAGGGAAGGTGCTTTGACGGGGCAGCTGGTCCACCGATGCTGGTGTTGCAGCGTCTGCGCTGGAAGTGGGGAGGTCGCCCCTGTCTGGGCTTGGCTCCTGGCCCGGAGCGCACTGGCCTTCCCTGTCTGTCTGTCTTTCTGTCTCTTTCTTCACGTTACACGGAGCTGCTCAGGAAGACCGTCCCCGGTTAGCACGGTTTTTGCACTCCGCACTGGATGGTGTGCTCTTCTAGTGCCTGCCCCTCTCCCAGTAGCTCAGGCCCTGTCCGTCCTGTCCAGCCTGTCCGTTCTCCCCCCGGCCTGCGAGCTTCTCGGGCATTCGTGCTGATGCGGCCCGGGTCAGGATTTGGCCAGGCAGATAGGGACCTTTTCGGGATGCCTGACCGAAGGGCCATCCTTCCTTGTCATAGGGTTCTGTCGGTACGTGAGAACTGGGACGGATCTCCAGTTTTGTTCCCACCCCTCGTCCACTCGTGTCTGGTGTCACCACATTGGCCCCGTGAGAGACTTACACTTACATGGGTGACTCAAATTTAAAATTAAAAAAAGCGTAGAAGCTCCGAGTTTGGAAAGCTTCCTGGGGTCCTGTGTTTTCCTCCTGCTTGAGAATTTGTCTGCAGCTTCTCTGTGTCTGGGTGACCCCCGGTGCCGGGGCTTCTCAGTCCCGAGGGTAGCAGTCCTCATCGTGAGCACCTCCTCAGCCAACATTTCCCTTACTGAATCCACGTGTACCTGTTATATTCCTGCTTGTCCTTTGTTGCTGGAAAATGTCGTCTGCTTGCCAGTGTGCGCAGTAAAGGATGTTCCTTTTCCTGTGTTTTTACTTGCTTTGCCAAACATACCAAGTTGCTTCGGTTTTCCAAATGCAGCAGTTCCCGGACCTCTCACTACCCCAGCCACCATCCTCTGGATTCTGGCCTTTATTTTTTACTTAATTTACTTAAATTTATTTAAGCAGGCTCCACGCGCAGTGTGGAACTCAGTGCGGGGCTTGAACCCACGACCCTGAGATCGAGACCTGAGCTGGGATCAAGAGTCGGTCTCCGCACCCACTGAGCCGGCTGGGAGCCCCTGGCCTTTAGTTTTTTATAAGCTTTTCTCCCAGTATGTTTTTTTATGGAAATTCTGAAATCCATAGCAAAGTTGAAAGCGTTGCACCCTGAGTTCTGGTCTGCACTTGACCGCGCAGCTGTTCACCCGTCTCTCTGTCCCGTCCGTGAGTCTGTGTGGGTTTTCTCGTGCGTGTCAGAGTGGGCTGTAGAGAGCGGCACACTCCCTCCCAGACCTTCCGCATTTGCATAGCATTCGTTGGGGCCCAGTATTTATCAACAGTTTCTCTTTTCAGGCAACTTTCTGCACAGTGTGTTAGATACACTTTGAGTGAACCGTTCAGTGAGGCATCCACCCGCGCACCCGGCCCCCGTGGGGACATGGAGCTCCTCCTATCCACCCCGGAACGCTCCCTCGGGCTTTCAGTCATTCTCCTCACTGTCCTCCCCGAGGCGACCGCTGTTCGCTTGTTTTTTCGGTAGCAGATTAGATCTGCATGTTTCAGGGCTTGATGTAAATGGAATCATAGTGTGCGCTGCCTTGTGTAAGCCTTCTTTCAGCATAAAGCTGTGGAGGTTTGTCTCACCGCTTTTCCCCTTATTGCTGGGCGGGAGTCCATGGTATAAATACACTAGTTTTCTCTTTCACAAATCCATTCCCAGCTGTTAACGGACACCTGGTTGTTGCTAATTTTTGCCTGTCGTGAATGAAGCTGCTCTGAACGTTCACGTGCAGACCTTCCCTGGACAAATGCTTCTTTCCTCTGGGGGCAGCTGTCAAGAAGAGGAATCACTGGTCGGGGGGAGGTGTATGCTTAGTGTTAGAAGAAATTGTCATATTTTTTCCAAAGAGGATTTCCTCCGTTTTACCTTCTTATCAGAATTTCATGTGGTCCACATCTTCACCAGCATTTCGATTTTAGCTTTTTTTTTTTTTAATATTTTATTTATTTGACAGAGAGAGATCACAAGTAGATAGAGAGGCAGGCAGAGAGAGAGAGAGAGAGGGAGAGCGAAGCAGGCTCCCTGCTGAGCAGAGAGCCCGATGTGGGACTCGATCCCAGGACCCTGAGATCATGACCTGAGCCGAAGGCAGTGGCTTAACCCACTGAGCCACCCAGGCGCCCCTCGATTTTAGCTTTTTAATGCCCTCTTAAGGGCTCTGGCAGAAAGATCACAGATGCGTCTGGGTCGTCTGGACGTGGTCTGAGACTCTGCTCGCTCCGCGACATGCTTGCCTTCCTGGGGACTTGGGCTGCTTCGGAGCAGCTGCGTCACGCTGAACTTGAGCTCAGCCAAAACAGACAGATCTTTTTCAGACCTTTTGGAGCCATTTCACGTTTTTGTGCACTTAAACTGATTTTTTTAAAAATTCTTAATGTAAGACTTTAAATTTGTCCCACTAAGTTTCATCCCATTAATTTGAGAAAACATGAAATTTTGAGTCTGTCATCCATTGGTCTAGCAATCCCTCTCAACTTTATACGATTTACAGATTTGGTAAGTGTGTTTTCTGGGTCTTCTCGGTCCTTGATGGAGCTGCTTTATAGTTCGGGTCCAAAGACAGGGCCGTTGGGACTTCTCTCGTGACTCCGTTCCGTAGGCAGGCCAGCAAAATGTGAATTATCCTTATTGTGAAATCACCCGGCTCACATTTCCGACATGTCTCCCCATTGGAAATGTCGCTTCTACAAAGTCAGACGGTCCGTTTTTGTTTTTGTTTTTTGTAGAAAAGGGATCCTGTGAAGGGGTGAGGAGGGTCAGAGGGAGGAGAGAGAATCCTAAGCAGATTCCATGCCCAGTGCAAAGCCCAGTATGGGGCCTGAGCTCCTTACCCTGAGATCATGACCCAAGCTGAAATCAAGTCGGATACTGAACCGCCTGAGCCACCCAGGTGCCCTGGGAGCCAGGTCGCTCTGTCACGTGTCCCAGCATCTAGGACAGGGCCTGAGGCACAGCTGGGAGTCAGTGAATGTGTTGGAGTGACAGACAGATGTGTGGAAACAAGACACAGTGTCTCTGTGGAGCCCACCCGTGGGAACGAGACTGACCTGGACCAACTGCGCCGTTTGGCTTCTTTTCAGAGAAGGAGGTGAACGAGCTGATGGAAGAGCTGTTCGAAACCGTAAGTAGCGCCGAGTGGGCGGCTCCTCCCTGGCCCCGCCCCAGCCCCTCCACTGGCTCCGCCCCCGGCCCAGCCCCCGGCTCCTCCCCGGGCTCCGCGCCCCGCCCCCGCCCCGCTGGTTTGGCCAAGCCAGCCCACCTTCAGCCCCAGCGGGCGGGAGCAGGTGTCGTGTGAGGGGGTTTTGCTCACTGACACCTTCGCTGTCCTTGGGTGTTCTTAGTACAGAGTTCCTCGCACACTGGACGGTCTCCGCAGCCAGCATTCAGTGCATCTGTAAAGATTGTAAATTAGGTCTTAGATTATTCTGGGCACAGATAGGTACCTTTCTCATAACCTTGTCTCTTGAACACGCTTTCTGACCATTCTGAGCTCTCTGTGCTCTTTGCCGTTGCCAGTGGCTGACCTGGTTAGCGGCCAGGCCAGCCAGCCGTGTGCAGGACCGCGGGTGTCCCGACGGGGTGGGGGGGGGGGGTCTGGGGGGAGCTCGTTCTGGGTCCAGTGTCGTTAGCGCCCTGGACACTGTCGTCTTGGCTTTCCCTGCTCACTGCTGGGGGGACCTCCACACACCCCCTTCCCCAGGATCACCCTCCTTCCCCCGGGCCCTCAGTTCCAGGACGAGATGGGACTCTCCAACGTGGAAGATGACGGCCCAGAGGAGGAGGAGCGCGCGGCTGAGGCCCGGCCGAGCTTCAACACCCCGCAAGCCCTGCGGTAGGCCAGCCGGACACGCTGAGCTGCAGAACGGGGAGCGTGTGTCCCCTCACTCCTCACAAGTCCCCGTCGTTGCTCGGCATCTGCGGTCGCTGTGGGAGGGCTGTGCAGCCCCGCGGGGGTGGGTGTCCCGGGAACAAGCCTCCCTGTCGTGGGGCAGTGCAGCGGCAGCGCGGGCTGCGTCTGTTTGGGAAGGGGGAGAGAGCAGGAGCTGGCGTCCCCAAAAGCTTCTCCGGGTGACTGGTGCTGGAGAGGCACAAGGACCCCGTGGCCAGCCACAGCAAAGGCCCCTGTCACCAGCGCCCGTGTGGCCCTTCGTTCTCCGTGCTGGCCGCCGGCATCGGGTGGATGCTACGGGAAGCGAGCTGGTCAGCTGGGGGTGGCTGAGCCGCCCGTGCGGGTGCTCTTTGCTGCTGGGGTGCGGCCACCACCTCCAGCGACGCCGGGCCTCTTTTCTACCCCAAGACGGTGCAGGCCCCAGTGCTCGCTGTTTGTGCGACGGCTTTGTAGAACGCACGTGTGCTTCAGCGGATGGGGAGCCACCCTGAGCAGCGGCAGGCGTGCTGGGGGACTGGGGGGCCGGCGGGCAGGAGGCGCTCCTTGTGGGCTGGAGCAGAGCAGAGCGGCCCACGGGCGCCGCTCGGCCTGTGTTTGCACGTCCTTTCTGCCTGCAGAGCCGCAGACGTGCCTGTGGTAGAGACAAGGGGCCAACCTCTGCATAACAGCGGGGAGTGCAGCTCGCACCGCACTCTGGGAAACCCCGGGATGGGACCATGCAGGGTTTCAGGATCCCCCGCCCCATCTTGTTGTGTTTTGCCTTTATTGGGGTATAATTGACAAGTTGTAAGACATCAGAGTGCTCCCTGGTGATTTGATGCAGGTGAACGTTGGGAGCGGGTCCCCCATCGAGTTAACACCGTCGCCTCCCATGTTCACTTTTCGGGGGAAACGGTTTCAAGATTTCAGAGTCTTTATTTGACCCCTTACCGCAGGCCCTTGTGCGCAACTTGCCGGGTCTGTAAACGCGTGTCAGCACCACTGATGAGCTCTGTGTGTGGGGCTTCGGATTTGGGCTTTCGAGAATTACAGTAAAGGCCTGGTTGACAGTCAGCTCTCCCTGGCACGGGCTTGGCTCATCTGCAGGGGCCGCGGCCGCAAACCTGGTTTAGTCTCTGACTAAATAAGATCTTGCGGGGAGAGTGGGCTCTCTGTGTCCCTCTTATCAGCCCACTCGGTAATGTTCCGTAAAAGCAGGGGCAGGCAGTTTGGGCTTTGTCCGCTTTCTCAGTGTTTCTGTTCCTCTGTTGCCCTTCGAGGAGCAGAGATGTTGGAGAGTTCTCCGTTCTCAGTACAGGTCGTACAGAGGACCGTCCTTGTCTTCAGGTTTTTACCCTGCACTTGTCCATACTCACAGTAAATGCTTAAATGGACCCAGAACCTTTATCTGCAGAGGCTGTAGGAAAGTTATCGTCTAACTGTCCTCACAGTCTGGAGGCTTTCCTGCAGTAGGGTTCCCCGCGGGTCGCACCTGTTCAAGCCGGTCTCGTCCTGATGGTATAGGGTGTGGGCTCGCCCTTAGTCCTGCCAGCGGGGTCTGTGGAAGCCTGCTTCAGCCCTGGCCGGTCTCTCCCTGGAGGCAGGGGTGGGTGGGTGGGTAGACAGCTGGAAGGAGGGATGGGCGTGGGGGGCTGCAAGAGTGTGTATTCCTGGTGTGGGGGGGCAGTTTCTCGTTGTCCCGTGCAGCTGTCCTGTGGTTCACTGTGTCCCCTTTTTGCTTCACACCAGGCTCTGGCTTTTTAAGAAAGGAAGGCAGGGTACCCTAGGTGGCTGGAATGGCAGGAGGGCCGAAGCTGGACCGGCGGGGAGGGGTCCTGGGGGGATTAGGGAGCAGATGCTGGACTTGGAGAAGGTTCGTGTCTCCGCTAGAAGCATGTTCCAGGGGCATGTGGGTGTCAGCGGGACCCAAGGGTGAGGAGTTCTCCCCCTTGGCTCTTGGACGGCTTTGTTGCCCAGACGGCTCTGCTCCTGGAGTGCTGTGTCTTCTCTGCCCCGCCGGCTTGTCGCTCGGAGGACGGTGCGGGGGGAAGTGGGGGCAGTGCGGCCCGGAGCCGTCTTACTTGGGTTAGTGCTGATGGCTCTGGGGAGAGACTGGGCAGGCCCAGCGCTGGTGGGCTCAAGTGGGATGTGGGGTTCGCAGGAGGTGGGGGCGTGCGGGCCTCAGCGGACCGTCGGGGCAGCTGGGCGTGTTATGAGCCAAGGGAAACGTCCGCGTGGGTCGTCTTCCCGCTGAGGCAGGTTCGAGGAGCCGCTGGCCAACTTGCTGAACGAGCAGCACCGCACTGTGAAGGAGCAGCTGGAGCAGCTGAAGCTGCGGAAGGCGTCGGGCCGGCAGGCGCCCGAGGCCGAGCGCGCGCAGCTGCCGGCGGAGAAGGTCCATCAGACGCTGACCCTGGACCCGGCGCAGCGGGGCCGCCTCCGGCAGCAGATGCAGCAGGTCAGGCCGACCTCGGCGGGCTCGGGCCGGGGCGTCGGGGGCCGGGCTGCTCGGGGCTGGGGTATCCCAGGCTGGCACAGGGCCAGCAGCTTGCCATTTTCTGACCGTCAGAAACCGGTGCCTCAATGCCCCCTGAAATCCCGTGGCCCCAGGATCTTCACATCATTGAGGACCTTGACAGGGCGTCACCTTGGTGTCCTCATGGGCGGGCGGAACGCAAATGCACAGAGCGGCCCTCACACCCCCCGAGCTACACGTTTCAGAGCCTTCCGTGTCCCGTTCTGAACTTCGCAGCCTCGCTGGCTGGAGTTCGAATTCCAGTCCCTCTGGTTTGAGGCTCAACTCTGCTTCTGTCATTTCGCTCTGGGGGAGCAGATCTGAGAAATTCACACCAAGATACGGTGCCAGTCTCGTCTCTTTGGAAAGTAAAACGTGTGGTAACGTCGCAGACATCTTGGTAAGGTCTTCTGGGTTCCGGAAATGACAGCCTCGTAACGTGTCACCCTGTTATTTTCTCTCCCTTCCCAGCATGTTCAGCTCTTGACGCAAATTCACCTTCTCGCCGCCTCCAACCCCAGCCTCAGTTCGGAGGCCAGCACCACCAGGATATTCCTTGTAAGGTTCCAGGTGCCCTGCACTCTAGAGACGTGGGTGTCTGTCAGCCCGGGGGTCACTTCCCCTACATGGTCAGCAGGGCGTCCTGGCAGCTGTTCCCGCGGCTTCCGCTGTGTGCTGAGAGAACAGCAGCCTCCCACCCGTGCAGGGCCGGAGAGCCTACCCGGTTTCCTTGCGACGATTCCTCTGGCTTTCTGATTGGGTCTTCTTTCTCGTCTTTTAAAAAGATTTTATTTATATATTTGAGAGAAGTCTGTGCACGAACAGAGGGAGTGTCAGGCAGAGGGAGAAGCAGACTCCCCACTGAGCAGGGAGCCTGACGCGGGCCCGATCCCAGCACCCTGGGATCACGCCCTGAGCCAAAGGCAGATGCACAACTGACTGAGCCCCCCAGGCGCCTCTCCTCCTCCTCATCTTTAGATCCACCCTGACTTCTTAGGTTTTTGGTACCTTTGTTTTTTTTTTTTAAAGGAATTTATTTATTTATTTATTTGACAGAGAAAGATCACAAGTAAACAGAGAGACAGGCAGAGAGAGGAGGAAACAGGCTACCCGCGGAGCAAAGAGCCTGATGCGGGGCTTGATCCCAGGACCCCGAGATCATGACCTGAACCGAAGGCAGAGGCTCAACCACTGAGCCACCCAGGTGCCCCAGTACCTTTGTTCTTTTTATTGAGTTCATTACCCATTTATTAGGTTCAACATTAGTATCATATATAAAATTAATCTTGGGGAACGCCTGGGTGGCTCAGTTGGTTAAGCGGCTGCCTTTGGCTCAGGTCATGATCCCAGCGTTCTGGGACCGAGTCCCACATCAGGCTCCTTGCTCAGCAGGGAGTGTGCTTCTCCCTCTGCCTCTGCCTGCCTCTCTGTCTGCCTGTGTTCGCTCTCTCTCTCTCTCTCTGACAATAAATAAATAAAATCTTTAAAAAAAAAATTAATCTTGGTCATGCCATCTTAAAGTATTTTGGAGGAAGGGCTTTTAATTTTGAAAATTTCTGGGTGTTCTTCAGAGAAGCCAAAGACAAAAAATTTTAATCGTCCTCAGTCTTGGAGCTAGACCATCCTAAAGGCTGCGGAGTAAAACAAGAGCAGATGCGCGTATCCCAAACACAACCCCTGAATGTCCGGGACGCCGCCAAAGCGTAGTCTTAACGGGGTAGTGTCAGTCACGGAGGGCTTTGGGAGGACTCGCATCTGTTCCTGTCCTCCAGCACGAAGGCCGCGTCTCCCCTCGGAGGCTGGTGAGGACTGCTGGGCCTGCTGAGGCTTGTGCTTTGCTCTCTGTCTCCCCAGAAAGAGCTGGGCACCTTCGCGCAGAGCTCCGTCGCGCTCCACCAGTCCATTCCCGGCTTCCAGACCTCGTTCCAGCCCTGCAACCTGCTGGGGGCGGTGCGGCTCGTGGAGGACGTCAGCGCGCACGTCAGCGTGGACTGGAGCCCTCGCAAAGCCGTCAAGAAGACCGGTAGGGGGCCCGCGCCCGCCTCTGCTCTTTGCCCGCGTGGAGACGTGGGGGTCTGTCACGAACCTCCCTTCCTGGGACATGGGGCCTCTGTGATGTCGTCCCGGTACCCGCTGCCTGAGGTCCAGGAGGGTGTGATAGTGCTTGGGCTTCTGTGAGGGCCGCGCCGCTGGGCAGCAGGGGACAGGGACGGGGTCCTCGGCGCGTGTGAGGGCGGGGAGCGGCGGGAGCGAGGCTGCTGGGGTCTGGGGAGGAGGAAAGGCCGGTGCTTGCATTTGGTTTGGGGTCAGTTTTTACTCTTCGCGTCGTTGAGGTCCTTGTACTTGCCTTCGCCGTGGCAGCGGTTCCTCCGTTTTGAATGAAATGTTGGTTTGCGAACTGGACACAAGTTAGAGATGTTGTGCGCTTGCTGTAAGCCCTTGTGTGGGTTTGCTTTCTACCGTGCATTTGTTGGTAATTTTTAACCCACTGAGCCACCCAGGTGCCCCGCATTTGTTGGTAATTTTTGAGAAGATGTTTGCTCTTCCCTTAAACCGAGTGATTGCTTCTAATTAGTTTCCTGCTGTAGCAGACGAGTCGAGGCTTGAAATCCTGACTCAGCGTTACGCTGACCGGAGCTGAGTTCAGGTGCTCAGACGGCTTCCTTAGCTCTGGTGGTAAAGCAAACTAGGTCCGTGGCCTGGTAATAACACATCGTGTCCTGGCTTTTTCTCCTGGGGGTACGAAAACACCATTTTTGGGAGGAGAGCTGTGGAGATGGTGTTGCTTTCCGTGTCTGCAAAGGCAGACGGGCCTGGAATCGAGAGGCGTGGGCGGCCGGGCAGAAACAAGTGAGACTGAATTGCCTCATCCTTTTATGGTTTTTCTTCCCAACCCCAAGAGGAATCTGGGAGGACTTAATGGAATTAAGTAAGAATTAAATCAGATAAACTCTGGAATCCCAGACTGGTGAGGGAGATGAAAGCGGTCGGCACCTTATCCTGGAAGAAAGCAGGCGTTGTCGCCGGTCCTTCCTTCCAGGGACTTCGGGGGCCGGGGAGCCAGGGGGGCAGCAATGTCCGCGGCCACGCTGTGTGGCAGGGGTCGCCCGCCCTGTCACAGGTGTCCGTGCCCAGGGAAGAGAGCGCGTGTCCACGTTCAGTTGCGCCGAGGGGACTCCCCATGGGCATGTGTTGGGCTGGCGAAGATGCTGGGAGCTTCTCCGGGATGAGAGGTGGGGACCCCCCCAGGTCTGGGCAGTGCCGGCCAAATGCCGACATATGCTCAGAAGCTTTTGTTCTGGAACTTCATTCACCACAGAATTGTTTCCTCACAGCAGACGAATTTCCCTGTTTGCCAAAACAAGTGGCGTGGACCCTGGCCACAAGCAAGGTTTTCATGTACCCGGAGCTCCTTCCAGTGTGTTCTCTGAAGGCGAAGAACCCCCAGGATAAGATTTTCTTCACCAAGGCCGAGGACAAGTAAGGGTTTGCTGTGGGGGACAGAGGCCCTGAGGAGAAGACCTGGTTCTCTCTCTTGAGGAGCTTAGGGGCAGCCAGGCACATGGCACCCACCATGGACAGGGGAGACTAGAGGCCGGGCCGGAGCGCTGGGCGCAGCTCTGCGGTGGGTGTGCTCCAGCGGGGCCGGACACTGCTCTTTTTGGGGAACAACGTGCACTTTTAACTTTTTAATTTATTTATTTTATTTATTTTAACTTTAACTATTTATTTTAACTATCATGAACTAAATTGTTAATTATTTAACTGTTTTTTAATTTTTAATTTATTTTAACTTTTATTTCCTATTTTATTTTAACTTTTTTTTTCTTCCCATTGTGAAAAAACCCATCTCATAGTACTATTAGAGGAAATTTTTCAAAGGAAAAACATTTCTATCCATTATCCTCATCACCCCATGAAAATGAATTTCTTTTTTTTTCTTAAGTAAGCTCTATAGCCAGCATGGGGCTCGAAGTCACCACCCCAAGATTGAGAATCACGTGCTCTACCGACTGAGCCAGCTGGGCACCCCCAATGATTTTTCACACAATTATTGGCAATTTAAGTATAATTTTATTTTGCTTTTTTTTTTAAAGATTTTATTTATTTATTTGACAGAGATCACAAGTAGGCAGAGAGGCAGGCAGAGAGAGAGGAGGAAGCAGGATCCCCGCTGAGCAGGGAGCCCGATGCGGGGCTCGATCCTAGGACCCTGAGATCATGACCTGAGCTGAAGGCAGAGGCTTTAACCCACTGAGCCACCCAGGCACCCCTGTTTTGCTTTTTTTGAGCCAACACCTTGAAATTGTTTTTCAATGCTCTGGGCTGGAGCGCTGTCCTTCTTGTGGTTTCTGTGTGTTGTCTTTTCAAGCGATCCTGCACGGCCCTGGGACGGCCCTTTGATCTGCCATGTTGAGTTTTCTCTCTTCTCTTGCTGTGCCGTTGCCCATGGGGCTCCATCAGGGATCTTTGTGCATAGCGCTTTTTTTTTTTTTTTAAAGATTTTATTTGGCAGAGAGAGGCACAGCGAGAGAGGGAACCCAAGCACGGGGAGTGGGAGAGGGAGAAGCAGGCTTCCCGTTGAGCAGGGAGCCCCATGCGTAGAGCTTTTGAAAGTCTTTGGAGTTTAACCCTTTGGGTAAATTCTCAAGCGTGGGATTATTTGGTAAAGGTCAGGGACACGTTCGGGCTCCTGGTGCGTACCGGCCAGTGCTGTCCGCGGACCGCAATGGCTAGGACAGGTTGGGATGCGGTCTTGGTCCCGGTTTATTACGTCTCACGCCGCGCCCAGTATTCCTTTCGTATTTCTTCTGTTAGCCCCATCCTCCTCCCTTTGAATTTCTTCGGTATGACTCGTATGAAGCTCGTCACGATCTGGTATTATTCAGTCATCTCTGCCTGTTTGTCCTCTTCCCACTTGAGCGGGAGCTCCTGGTTGCGTCTTGGTCATCGCGCTTCCTGGCTGTCGGTAGCCGCCTCAGATCTCTGTCGGGCCACTGGCTTGCACAGGAAGGAGGCGTGCAAGCACTGGGGTGTTCGCCGCAGGCTGCTCTGGGGAGAGGACGTTCCGCAGAACAGACAGCGGCGAGACTGAGGTCATGGTTCCTTTCTCAGTTTGTTGGCTCTAGGGCTAAAGCACTTTGAAGGGGCCAAGTTTCCTAAGCTGCTGATCAGCAAGTACCTCCTCACCTGTAAGACTGCCCACCAGCTGACGGTCAGGATCAAGAACCTGAACTTGAACCGGGCCCCCGACAACATCATCAAGGTGCGTGCTTCCCGCCGACTCCCCGGCTCAGAGGGCCCAGAGCTGTGTCGCTCCCCCTCTGGCCTTTCCAGGGACACTGACCCTTGTTCTCCTCTGGAGTATCATCTTTTTCCTCTGTTATGGGGATTTCTCCTAAAAATGAAATTATTCCAAACTTTTTTTTTTTTTTTTTTTTTTTGAGAGAGATTGGGAGCGGGCATGAGTGCGGTGGTGGGGTGAGGGGTGTGTGGCAGGGAGAGGGAGAAGCAGGCTCCCCGCTGAGTAGGGGGCCTGCCTGACTTGGGAATTGATCCCAGGACCCCAGGATGATGACCTGAAGGCAGACGCTTAACCACTGGGCCACCCAGGTTCTCCAGAATTATTCCAATTCTCAAAATACTTCTCGACTTCATGTTTCCCTCAAGCCGCTCCTTCGGTCTTTTCCCCACTAGCCGGGGGTAGACAACACTCTGCCATCTCCTCCTCCTTTCGTTTTCCTACGCGGGTATGCCTAGCAAAGTTAAAAGTATGTATTTTATGAAAGGTAAATAGTTTAAGTGATTTGAAGAGTCAAATGGAGGCACCTGGGGGGCTCAGTTGTTAAGCGTCTGCCTTTGGCTCAGGTCGTGATCTTGGTCCTGTGATCACATCCCATGTCGGGCTCCCTGCTCAGCAAGGCACCTGCTTCTCCGTCTCCCTCTGCCCCCCGCTTGTTTGTGCTCAGTCCGCCAGCCCCCATCGAATGAATAAAGAAAATCTTAAGAAAAATAGTCACTAGTTCTGTGAGGCTCATTACGAAGAATATTTTCCTCCCTGGTTCCTGCTGCGGTTTGGAGGGTGGTGTGTCTGCGTCTGTATCTGGATGGCTGGCCTGTCATTGCCGCCGCTCAGTGCTTTGGATGGAAGCCTTGTTTATTAAAGCACGACACAGGCCTCCCACCGCTGCAGCCCTGCCGTCACCACCCGTGTCCTCTGCCCCCGGTTCTCCCGCTGGAGATGGGATTCAGGGCTCACAGCAGAAGCGTGGTACGTGTTCGGCATCCGCCGAGCCGAGTGGTTAGTGTGACGGCTTTGCCGCCGTGTTTCTGTGGAGGTGGAAGTGGGTGGTTGCGTGTCGGGGAGCGGCTGGGGCCGGTCTCGGGAGCTGGTACTTGCTGTTCACCGCTGGAGTTCGCTGCGGTGCGGGGTGTCGGGTCCCTGTTCAGACGACGTAGGCTCTGTCGTTCTCAGCTTCCTGCGGAGGCCCCTCCCGGCTCCACCGGCCCGTGCCCTCTCAGTGCGCTGCTGTCTCGGCTCGCTGCACCGACGGCTTCTTGGGGTTTCTCTCCCCCGTCATCAGGGCTTCGTTTTGCTTCTCTCCCGTGTGTGTGCTCCTGGTCCCCGAGCCCCCGTCTTTCTAGCTTTCCCTTCTTTGACTGGAGCGCATCCTCACGGCGTTCTGGGCAGGAGTGCTTGAGAAGCAGGTGTGTAGATTTAAACCGCCCGTGGGCCCAGTGTTCACGCTGTGCTGGCCCGGAGGCAGCATCCCAGTGTGTGCGTGACCACTGTCACCGTGGGACACAAGGTCTTACCATTAACTGGGGAAGGCTACGTAAGACCTTTCTGTCTTATTTTTGCTATTTCTGATGAATCTAATTATTTAAAATAAAAAGTTTTCGGGGCACCTGCGTGGCTCAGTGGGTTAAAGCCTCTGCCTTCGGCTCAGGTCATGATCTCAGGGTCCTGGGATCGAGCCTCGCATCGGGCTCTCTGCTCAGCAGGGAGCCTGCTTCCTCCTCTCTCTCTGCCTGCCTCTCTGCCTGCTTGTGATCTCTGTCTGCCAAGTGAATGGATGAAAATCTAAAAAAAAAAAAAGAAAAAAGAAAATAAAAAGTTTTCAAAAACTTTAAAAGTATATCCCTTTTCTGCTCTCTACCTTCAGCGGGTCTAGAATGAGGGTAGAAATCATTTTTATTAGAAAGTTTTAAGGGTCTTCTCCATTTTCTTCTTGTTGCTAGTGATTTGATGCCTTGAACCTGTGTGACCCACCCCCCCCACATCCCCCAGTGCCCCCTGCCCCAGGAGCATATAGGGTTTTTCCTTTTCTTCAGTGTTTTGGGATTTTCAGGTGCTGTGGATGCCTCAGTTTGGGTCCAGTGTGATTAATTTTCCAGTGACTGGGACCCGGTCCCTGTGGGCTCTCCCCTGGGTGGTACCCCCAGGCCTCCGACTGGTCTTCTCTTTTCCCAACACTCCAATCTTTTGTTGTACTTTATGGGGTGTTACTTTGGCTTTTTCTTCTGACCTTTCTGCTGAGTTAGGTCTATTTCTCTGGTTGTTCTTTTTCTTTTCTTTTTTAAAGATTTTATTTATTTATTTATTTGACAGAGAGAGATCACAAGTAGGCGGAGAGGCTGGCAGAGGGGGGGAAGTAGGCTCCCCGCTGAGCAGAGAGCCCGATGCGTGGCTCGATCCCAGGACCCTGAGATCATGACCTGAGCCGAAGGCAGAGGCTTAACCCACTGAGCCACCCAGGCGCCCCAGGTTGTTCTCTTTTATTTCTGAAAGCTTCTTTATGTTCATTGAATATTCTTCAGTGGTGAACGGCAGAGGGAGTCTAGGAAGCAGGAGAGGATGAAAGCTGGGCTGGTCCCCTGTGTCCCATCGCACAGGGTGCCTTCGGGCCACTGGGCCTGACAGCCTCTGTGCAGCTGCAGCTCGGCTACAGCCAGTGGGGTGGGACTTCTGCAGCTCCTGCCCGCCCTCCTCCTCTCCACCTCTTCCCTTTTCTGTCTCTACCCCCACTTCTAGAGGTTTCTGCTGGCTCACCCTGTGGCCAGCCTCCAGCCTCCGTCTCGTCGGCCCCTAACTTCTCCACGTGACATGCGGCTGCTTCGTTCTGCGTCTCCACTCCTCCATCTGCTTTTTAGTTTTGGAAACTTCGGTGCTTTCAGCTTTTCTTTCATTGTCTCTCCTTACAGGCTTTGACCTTACAGCAGTTCCGTTTTCATGGGGTTTTAAGAGGGACCAAGGCCAAATGTCTGTGTTTAATCTATTTTTGAGCAGTAAACGTCTTCTTCGCTCATACGCCTCTGGAGTATGGATCGTGTCCCTCTAGGGATCCCAGTTACTCCCCGTTGGCGGGGCAGCGCCGCCCCCGTGGCCTCCTCCCGCGCGGCCGTCCGGCCGGGGCTGCGGCTTCGCTCCTGCTCTCGGGGCAGCTGCTGCTTCACGAGCCCCTCTTGCCCTGCTCTGCCCACGCGTCCGAGCTCTGCGGGAAACCCGTGGTGTGTCGGGACGCCTGTCCCCTCCTGCTGCTCAAGTCTGTCCCAAGCGCCAGCTCCACGTGGCCAGCTGTTGCCAGGAGTCCTTGCCCGGGCTGCGTCGTTGACGCCTCAGTCTGAGTTGTGTCCCTCTGCACCTTCTGGTTTGTCACCGCCAGCCAGCACCCTCCCCCCCCCGTCTGTGTCCCTTTGTGGTCTGTGTCCCTGTGCGACCTTGCAGTCTGGCTGTTGTCTCAGTGCCTGACGCTGCGAGTTGTCCTTGATCCCTGTCATGACCCGGGCTGTCCCCAAGCCCCCTGTGTTCTTTCCCTGCCTCCTACCCCGATGCCCGTGGCCGTTGTGACGCCTGCATTAATGCGCTGGTCCCCCCCCTTCTTTTCCACGAATGAGGCATTTGCTCTAGTGCTGCGTGCTGGCGGCTGCCACCTGTCCGGCGATTCTGTCCAGATCTCTGTCCCTGAGGTGTCAGTTTGCGGCCCCCATCTAGGTCCTTTTCCAGCATTTTCAGCCCCTCCAGGGCTTGCAGGACCTGCGGGCGGCGCTCTTGGAGCCTCCACGGCAGCAGCTGGGCGTGAGCCCGTGTTTCTGACGCGGCCCGCAGGGTGCCGTGAAGCTGCTCGTGTGCGGGAGCAGTTCTGGAAGCGAGCAGGCGTGACGGTGTCCACCGTTCAGGGACTTCCATCTCCGCGGACCCCTCGAGGACAGCTGCTGGGCTGTGACGAGCCGCCGCTGCTTCCTTCATCGCGGTACCTCCAGGCCTCCGCGCCGACCGGGCCTGTCCGCGCTGCTGCTCCCACGGGCCGCGGCTCCAACAAGCCGTGCGGCCACATACAGTTGCCCAGGGACCCCCGGCCCGCGCTCCCGGCTGGGGAGTCCGGCCCTGACGCCCTGCGCCCAGCCCGGTGCCGGGGTTTTCTAACTGGTGTTTCTGCTTCTGGCTCCTTCCGCTGCTGCCGTGGCTGCCTCTAGATGGCGCGCGGGCAGAGCCCACGCTGCACGGCGCCGCACAGAGGCCCCGCCCTGCCTCCGACTTGGCTCGGGAAGTCTGCTCACGTTCCCTTGTTGTAGCCAGACCAGTCTCTCTGTGGTTCCTTAAACCCAGTCGTGATTTGGAAGGAGAAGGGTGTCTGCCCCTGCCCCCCCACTCGGCCCGCTCTGTGCCGCCAGGAGCCCTCTGTAGTCGCAGCTGCGCCAGAAACGTCTCTGTGGTGCAGGAGTGACCGGTGCACGGTGTCCGTGCATCTCCATGTGTGCTTCTTGCCGGAGAATTTCATGTCTGGCTCGCTCTCCCGCCAGCCCGCGCTCCCTGGGAGCCGGACCGCTTCTCGGGCTGGTGTGCTCGGCCTCCGGCGGCCACGCGGCTCATACGGATTCGGGGGATGCTTGTCATCACCGTTGGGCGTCCTGCTCCTTCTCTCTTCAGACGGGCTCCGTCTCTTCCTCCCCTTCCGCTCCGACACCCTCCGCTCTTACATCCTCGGTAGGAAGCTTCCGTGGGTCGCAGACGGGGTCAGGCGCTGCCGTGAGGAGCAGATGTGAAGGAAGGGCTCTGCCCTGCTCCCTGTTCTCTGTGCCTGAAACTTCTCCCTGCCTGCTGATGGCGAGTGTTGCAGAGGCGTCATCGGGATCGAGGGCTTTAATGGCACTGGACGTGCATGGCGCGTCGCTGGTGCTGGTTGAGGTCGTGTGTGGGGAGGTGTCAAGCCACCCCACGCTTCGCTCCCCAGCCCAGCAGAGGCCCCCGTTTCTGGAGGGAATGTGACTCGTGTGTCATTTCTTCGCCCTTAGTTTTACAAGAAGACCAGACAGCTGCCCGTGCTGGTGAAGTGCTGTGAGGAGGTCCAGCCCCACCAGTGGAAGCCGCCGGTCGAGAGGGAAGAGCACCGGCTTCCGTTCTGGTTGAAGGTACAGCTTCCTCCTTGGAGTGTGTAGGAGGCAGAACCACACTGACCCCCGCCAGAGGTGCTGGGGGCTCCCCTGCACCCCCAGTGCCGTAGCTGTAGGACGGGCTCAGCAGACCATCCTCTTTCCCCCTTCCTCTCCTGCTGCTTCCCTTCTCCCTCCCCCGATTACCGCTGCAAAGTGGTGGGTAAATGGTGTAGCATTTCCAGAGCGCGTAATTAGGATGTAGCGTTTGTAGAATCGGATAGCCTGCAAGAAAACTCCTTCTTGCAAAGATTTTTTGAGACTGTTCTGGAAAGGTCCCTAACGTGCTGGAAGCCTGGTGGTTTTGGCCCTATCCTGGGTCAGTGTGTTCTTGTTCTCAATAGGCCAGTCTGCCGTCCATCCAGGAGGAGCTGTGGCGCAGAGCCGACGGGGCCAGAGGGGCAGGAAATGTGACTGGAACCGCCGAGGGCAGCTCAGAGCCAGACCTGGCAAAAGGCAGCTCGGAACCGGGGAGTGAGAGTCCGTACCCACTGCTGTTGCCCAAGGGTGTAGTCCTGAAACTAAAGCCCGTGGCCACCTGTTTCTCCAGGAGGGCCTGGAGACAGAAGCGGCCGTCAGTCCTGAAACCACTGCCGATCAGACCCAGCCCCTCCCTCCAGCCCAGCTCCACGGCCGGGAAAACGCCAGCGAGGTCAGCTCCGTCCGAAGCCCCGCCGAGCAAAATGGTGGTCCGGATTCCTCATGTGCTCCAGCCGGCCACCGTCTTACAGACGGTGCCGGGTGTTCCTCCACTGGGGGGCCGGGCCGGGAAGGGTTTTGAGTCTCCGGCAACACTGCCTCCCACGCCCCCTGAGGCCAGGACCAGCTTCCCTCTGTCTGAGCCCCAGACCCTGCTCTCCTCTGCCCCTGTGCCCAAGGTAATGCTGCCCTCACTTGCCCCTTCTAAGTTTCGAAAGCCGTGCAAAAAGCCAAGAGCCTCCAAGAGAAAGGGGGCCAAGGCCTCTCTCTGTCTGGAGCCAGCCTCCCTCCTCCACCCGGTCCCCGTTATCTTTACGCTGCCCGCCACCACGGTCAAGGTCGTCAGCCTTGGCAGCGGCTGCAATGTGATCCAGCCCGTCAATGCGGCTGTGGCGCAGACTCCTCAGACCATTCCCATCACCACCCTCCTGGTGAACCCCGCTTCCTTCCCCTGCCCCCTGAGCCAGCCCCTCGTGGCCTCCTCTATCCCTCCGCTAATTGTTTCCAGCAACTCTGTGAGTCTGCCTGTCCCGTCCACCCCTGAAGATAAGGCCCCAGTGAATGTGGACCTTGGTTGTCCCATGGCTGAAGGGAAAAATGCCTTTCAAGGCCTAGAACCCAAATTAGAACCCCAGGAACTCTCTCCTCTCTGTGCGCCTGTCTTCCCCAAGGAGGAGCACAGCCCAGGGCCCCCGGCAGCAGATCGCGTGCGCCAGGACGAGCGGCCAGAGAGCCGTGCCTGTGGCTGGGCTCTGGGGAAGGCCGAGGGCGGGAGGCAGGCTCTGGAGCCACTGCCCCCTGGGGACTTGCAGGAAATGGTCAAGACGGAACCTCGGGACCCTGGGGAGGGTGACTCTAATGGGTCCTCAGGCCAGGACCCCCGTGAGGACATCAGAGAAGAACATTCTGTGGCATGGGACGCTGGCTTCCCAGGGGAGGAGCCGAGCGGTCCTAGTGAGCGGAGGAGACCAGCCTTGCGGCAGGAGGAGGAGAGAAGGGAGCCGGCTAGAACCCCGTCAGCTTCTCGGGAACCTCGGGATGAGGGAGACTCCGGAGGTGGGAGCAGAGGCTCTCCCAAGATGGCTTCTTCCTTCACCGACGCTGAAGGGGTGCGAGGGAGCCCCCCAGGCACGTCTGAGGACCTCGCCAGTGGCCAGACGCGGGCGACCCCGGCTGGGCCGGAAGCTGGTGGAGAGAAGGACGGGCCGGAGGACGAGGAGGAAGAGGACTTCGACGACCTGACCCAGGACGAGGAGGATGAGATGTCCTCAGCCTCTGAGGAGTCCGTGCTCTCCGTCCCGGAGCTCCAGGTGAGGGCGTGTTCTCAGGTGTTCTGTGGCCACAGTAGTTCGTGGACAGGCCACGGCTTGCTTGCTACACTTCGGTGGTCCTCCTGCTATTTTTATTGGACTTTGAATGCAGTGTGGGGCACAGTTTTGGGGGGGGTTGAGGCGAGAGGGGAGGAAAGGGTGAACTTTTCCCTTGGGTGTTCTGTGTGACTCAGTCACTGGAACGTTCGACCGACTCGCCTGCGCACAACTTAAATGGCAAAGCGCGTAGATCATGAGTGTGGACGCTGGCAGGGGAAAACTGTCTTCGGAGTAGAAGGCGACCTTTCGAAACACGTCCTCCTCCACTTGTGGTTGGGCTTGCGTCCCCACTCCGCGCCGGGCCCTGGTGGCCTGGGGCGAGCCGGTGCCAGCCTTGGGGACGCTCTCGGGGGCTTTGCAGGAGACCATGGAGAAACTGACCTGGCTGGCCTCCGAGAGGCGTGCGGGCCAGGAGGGCGAGTCCGAGGAGGACAACTCCCAGGAAGAGAACTCTGAGCCGGAAGAAGAGGAGGAAGAAGAGGCAGAAGGAATGGAGAGTCTGCAGAAGGAGGACGAAATGACAGACGAAGCCGTTGGAGACCCTGCTGAGAAGCCGCCGGCCACCTTCGCCTCGCCCGGGACCACCCCGGAAGCGGAGGCCAGCAGCGCCCCGCCAGGTGAGGGGGGGGCCTGGTGTGCGGGGTGGCTCTCAGCGGGCCTCCTTTAACAGTGCGGTGCCGGGTGGCTGGTCTGAAAACCAGTGTAAGGTTTTAGAGGAAGTCCTCTGGGCCCTCTGCGTGCTCCACTCCCCGAGACGTGTTTGCCTGGAGCCCTCCCATAGACGCGCGCTCAGACCGGCCGGGTGTGACTCTTACCAGCCGCTAGGTTTGTGTTAGGTTCATGCGAGCCTCTGTGCTGGTTCTCCATCTGTCCCTCTGTGCTTCCTCCCCAAGACCCAGTCCCGTAAGAGGCTGGTGCGAGCCCGCTCTCCTGCTCGGGACCCTTGGCGCCAGCGTGCAGTAGCCGAGATCCCCTTCTCCCCGCGGGGCGTGCGGCTGTGCCCGCGCGGGGCTGGCCTGAACTGCGCTCGTGCGTTCCCGCTAGCTTGTCCTGAGGCCCCCCAGACAGCCAGCGGGATTGGGGCGGGCCGCGTGCGGGTGGCTGGTGGGAGGAACGGGGCTGTGCGGCCGGAGCAACTGTTTTATCGCCTGTGTTCCCAGGAGAGCGCGGCCGAGCTGCTGGGAAGGGCCGGGGCAGTCAGCGAGTTCGCAGCAAGCGGGGAAGCCGAGCCCGGGCCAGCAAGGACACATCTAAGCTGCTGCTGCTATATGACGAGGACATTCTCGAGCGGGACCCCCTTAGGGAGCAGAAGGATCTGGCCTTTGCTCAGGCTTACTTGACCAGGGTAGGCGGGGGCTGCTTCCCACCACTGCGTGTCCCCCTCGGACGCAGCTGCTTCTCCTTGCCGGGACCGGTGTCGAGCAGTCTGGTTGTCAGGCTATGCAGCACCCTGCTCGCCCGCCTTTGGTCCTCCTGGAGTTGCCCCAGAGCTGCGTGAGGGAGATAGGCCCCAGGCTCCCGGCATCCGCGGCTGGTTCTGACTCCTTCTGCGTCTCGCCTCAGTTCGGAAAGCGGGGAAAGGTGACACCACTGTCATCAGCGAGAGGGCTGACCGCGGGGTCGGCTGAGAAGACAGACCGGTGGTGCCCTGGCCAGAGAGCAGGCCTCTGCGAAGCGCCCGGTCTTGAGAGAGCTGAGCCCACTGTGCCCGGCACTCGTCCCTGCAGCGTGACCATCTGGTCCCTTTATCCCCCGGGGCAGGTGGCCTGCTGGCAGTAATGGTCCTGCTTTCTTGTGTGCCGACATGTCACCAACATTCACTGATAAGTCTGCTGACGTGTCATCGACACCCGTAATGAACGCGTCCTTGCTCCTCCACGGTGCCGTGCGGAAATGCGTGCACCGGGCGCATCTCAGTCCGGAGTGGAGAGCAGGAGGGAGAGGATGGGGCTGTGGGCAAGAGAAAAGCTTGCTGGGTTTTGTGGGGGGGGGGGGGCGCGGTCCCTGGGGAACGAAGGCGTTTCAGGGCCTGCTGGCGGCGAAGGCCTGAGCGGGACTCCTGCTCCGGGTCTTCCTTCCGTGAGCAGATCTGAGGGGCCGTCCCAGGAGCCTTCTGCAGGCGGTTCTGGAGCTCTATGTGGGGCGTCGTCCTCCCGGTCTGCACGGCGTGCTCGTCCTGATGGCGGAACGTCTTCCCGCGTAGGTCCGAGAAGCGCTGCAGCACATCCCCGGCAAGTACGAGGACTTCCTGCAGGTCATCCACGACTTCGAGTCTGGCACCCAGAGGCAGACGGCGGTGGGACTCTACAGAAGCCTGCAGGTTCTGCTCCAGGACTGGCCTCAGCTGCTGAGGGATTTTGCGGCTTTCCTGCTGCCCGAGCAGGCTCTGGCCTGCGGATTAGTGAGTGGATGCGTGAACGCCGGGCCAGGGGGGCTGCTGGGGCGGCGCTTCCAGGGAGAAGGGGCCGACACCGGCCTCGTCTGTCGGCCCCTCCCGATCAGACGGCCCTGCCTGAGTCCAGGGTGGTCAGCGCCCCTTTGTTTTCACGGGGTCATCTTCCGCGGCCTCTCCGGTTCTTGCAGTGCATGGGGGGCTGTGCCCGTGGTTGCCATGGCAGCAGCAGGTACATCCTGCCCGTGTGGGAGCCGGGCCGTCGCTCCGGCGCATGCCTGCCATGTGCCCAGGGCGTGTCAGGCAGTTCTCGGTCCTAGGAACATCGTGGTTAGAAAAGAGTGACGTCCTTGTTCTCACGCAGCTTCCGTTCTTTGGGGGAAAGTCGGGTGATAAACAGTAAAATACAGATGGTGACGTGCATAAGGCTGGAGAGTACTTGTGAACGGGAAACGTGTCCGACGCTTCCTAGTGCCAAGGCCTCACAGCGAATCGTCAGGAAGGGGGACTGGGGGTGTGGCCCTGGGCGGGGCCTCGCAGTCTCATCTTCTCGCGTGTGGTGGTCCGGGGCTGCTGTGTAAGGTGGTACTCGAGATGCTGGCGACGGAGTGTCCCCGCATGCGGGGCGTCGCAGTTCGGGGTTGAGAGACTCGGGAATGGAGGGCAGTGAGCTCTGGCCGGCTGGAGGTCGTCCCATGGTCCCAGGGGTGACACACGCCTGCGGGGGCTCTCTCCCTGGGTGAGGTCAGGGTCAGTCGTGGACGCTGTCTAGACCGTGTCAAGCTGGAGCGTCTGACATCACAACCCTTGAGGTAGTCTCGAGTCTGGAATCTGTCCTTCATGTCGTAGGCGTCTCGGGTTGGTCGCCCTTGCAGCCCAAGGCGCGGGGACGCCAGGGTCTGGGGACCAGCCCCAGGCTCTCAGCACTTGGGCGTGGCGTGTCCGGTGGGCGCTCGCGGCGCACGTGACACTCTTGCCTTCTCTCCGCTGTGGTAGTTTGAGGAGCAGCAGGCCTTTGAGAAGAGTCGCAAGTTTCTCCGGCAGCTGGAGATTTGCTTTGCAGAGAACCCGTCGCATCACCAGAAGATCATCAAGGTCCTCCAGAGCTGTGCGGACTGCCTGCCCCAGGAGATCACGGAGGTGCTCTTTCCTGTCCTGCTGCCTTTCTGCTGCCCCGTGCCTAGCCTCTTGCTTCTGGGGGACCTTGGACTTCTGGAGGGGTGAAGGTGGCAAGGACTTTTCGGCTTTCCTGAAGCGCAGACCCCTGGAACAGGGGGCGCTTGTCCCCTGAAACCGGAGCCGGACCCATCTCCCGGGCTCAGGGATGCCGGCAGTGCCCGGAAGGGAAGTTCGGGGAAGGAGGGGGTGGGGCCCCGGGGCGACTCGCCTGCCCGCTCTGCTCGGGTTGCCGCCAGAGCTGGCGGTCCGGAGGGTGAGGTGCGGAGTGTGGCCATCAGGGATGAAACGTGTTCCTAATCCCCCTCCAGTGTGGACCCAGGAGCAGGGACGGGACGCTGGGGACGTCTTAGTGCCCCGAGAGAGGCTTCCGTGCCCTCCGTGGACTAGGAGCGTTAGCTGGGAGCGAGCGGGTTCGGTCCGGGACGGCAGCCGGGCGAGGCTCCGGACGCTCATCCTTCCCCCGCCCGCTGCCCGCAGCTCAAGACGCAGATGTGGCAGCTTCTCAAGGGCCACGACCACCTGCAGGAGGAGTTCTCGGTCTTCTTCGACCACCTGCGCCCGGCCGCCAGCCGCATGGGGGACTTCGAAGAGATCAACTGGACCGAGGAGAAGGAGTACGAGGTGCCGGCCCTGAGGCTGCAGCGGGGAGGGGGAGGCCGCGCGCCGGGGGGTGCCTGCCCAGGTCTGCGCTGAGGGGCCCCTGCTCCCCGCAGTTCGACGGCTTCGAAGAAGTGGCACTGCCGGATGCGGAGGACGAGGAGGAGCCCCCCAAGACGCCCGCGGCCTCCAGGAGCAAAAGGAGAAAGGACGCTGGGGTCCAGAATCATGACAAGGTACCCCAAGCTCGGGCGTCACCTGCTTGTCACGAGCCAGGCCTTGAGTTTCTGGAGCGTTTCGGGGGCTGGCCGTGGCGTGCGGCCTCTGGGCCCGAGGCCGGGCGGGGCGGTGGAGCGGGCAGGCTGCACCCGCGGGAGAGCCCCGCGCGGCCGCCCCAGGAGGCAGCTTCCCCGGCAGCTCTCCAGCTCCGTGCGGCGCCTCTCGCCCTTGGGTCGTGAGTCCTTCCTTCCTGTTTGTGTGAGGAGAGAGAAGCAGGTGTCCCCGCTTGAGCGGTTTGGTAACGGTGAACACTCAGCTGTGGGACGCGTGCGTGGACCTCTCGGAGGTCGTGTTCCCGCACGGTTCCGCCACGATGTTCCACGGCAGGGCCCCGAGCCCGTGGCCCTTGTTTGCATGTGCCCGGGGTGGGGGGGGGGGGCGTGCAGCGCGAAGCTGGCGCTGGGCGCTCGTGTCTCTGGTGGCTGTGCTGGGATGCAGTCCCGGGCGACCCGGGGTCTGCTGGCCTCACCACCCTCTGCTGCTCGCCCAGGGGGACGGTCTCCGTGTCTTTTCCTCTTCCTTGGGCAAAACTGCTTCTCAGCAGCTGGATGACCTTGGGCGACTTAGTGGATCCTTGGGTCAGCCACCTCGTCGTCCATGGGGGTCATGACAGTATCGGTGTCTGGGATCCCTGAACAGTGTGACCCCGAGGGGGGCCGGCGGAGCGGGCAGAACTCCAGGCACGGGGATGCGGGAGCCAAGGCAGTTGGTCGTCCCGGGGTTGTCTGACTTCAAAATACTATAGGATCATCTGGGCAGCTGGGCTAGGTCAGTCCTCTGCGATGGTGCAGACTGTGGCTGAGTGTCCCCAGGCCACGGGAAGAGCTGCTGTGCGGCGAAGGAGAGAGGGTGCTGGTCAGGGCGGCCTTGCTGCAGTGGACGCGTCCTCTCTGGACTCCGCCCACGCTAACCGGCTGCCAACCAAGCCCGTGTCTCCTAGGAGGCGGAGTGGCCGGACGCTGCCAAGGACTGTGCATGCTCCTGCCATGATGGGGGCCCCGAGTCCAGGCTGAAGAAGAGCAAGAGGAGAAGCTGTGGCCACTGTGGCGGCAGGGTGAGTGTGGCGGGAGCCGTGAGCGGGTCCTCCCCGGCACGCGGGGCAGGGGCGGGCCCCGGGGCCTCACTGCGCAGGGCTGTCTGCAGCCCCGTTACACGGCGCGAGCGTGTGAGCACCAGATCGAGCCCTTTACAAGTATGTCGCGGATTTTGCTTTTTGAAGATAATCCTGGGGGTAAGGAAGCTTTTGAAATTGAGACAAAATGAACCGTTTCAACTGTTTTTCAGATTTTTTCTTTTCTTTTTTATGAAAGACCCTGAAAGGGCTGGGTTGGACGGCAGCAAAGATAGGGTGCTTGGTTCGAGTGGGAGGAGCAGACATTTAAGACTGTCTTAATCTGGTCAGCCCCCCACCCCAGGTGAAGGCCATGGGGACACCTTTGACCAAGAAGGCCGTCCCTACAGGTCTGTGACAGCAAGTCCTACAAGACCAAGGAGCCCCAGGAGTTGGCAGGCAGCAGTCCCCACCGGGAGGCCAGCCCGGGACCCAAGGACGCTGCGCTCAGCAAGGACCTGCGGGAGGAGGCCGCCCCCGAGGAGTGCGAAGGCCCGGAGGTGGCCCAGGACCAGCCTGGCAGGAGTGCTGGCGGCGGAGGGACACCTGTTCCCGGTGAGTGCTCTGCTCGCCAGCCCTGCCCGTCCCCATGTCCGCTTCAGTCGAACGTGCCTCAAGCTAGAACATCTTTGAGCCCGGAGAGATGAGTCTTTGGCTGGTGAACTGTCCCTTCATTTACTGACAAGTGATACAGTTCTATCCAGCCTTGACTTTGCTGTGGCCTCTGTCCTCTGGCAGAACTGGGGGTGCTGCCATCTGTGATGGGCATGCCCTTCCCCTGCTCTCCTGACGCGACCTGCGCCCCAAAGGTCTGTCACAGCAGGGCCCCCCCCCCCCCGCCCCGTGGCCCTGCGGTAACTCGCGGTCTTAGGTGCACGTTGACCCTGTGCATCCCCTCAGAGCTCTGCTCCCCTCCTAGCAGGACTGGCAGTGGGGAGCACTTCGCTGTCCCCTCAAGAAGCGAGTCTTACGGATCGGCTGGTCCTGGGGGGCCCCCGGCCCTGCGCGCCCGAGACGACTCCGCTTTCCTCCAGTACCGGAACTGTGTGTGCCGGGAGGAGCCAGGCCTCGCCCAAGGTCCTCTCCTGCCCTCGGGTGTCGCCCAGGCTTTCAACGGAGGGGGAGGACCAGGAGGCAGTGGGTGAGCCAGAGGCTTCCTTGCCAGCCTGGGAGGCTTCGGAAATGGAGAAATGGCCTGGAACCGTTGAGCCCCCTGCTTCCTTCCTGAGTCCCGTTTCCTCAAGGACCAGAGACATGGGGAGAAGACAGGTGTCTGAGAGGTCAGACGCTCCAGAGAGCTGGCTGCTGGCGGGCAGAGCCGCGGTGAGGACCGCAGACGGGGCGTCCCCTGTGCGCGACTCTTCATTGGGAACGGAGCCCTCAGAGACTTCCACAGCCCCTCGGCGAGCTCCGGCTAAAGACAGCGGAACCCCGGGCAAGGGTCCAGCCGGGGAGCCGCACCCGAAGGCCACAGAAGCCACGGTGTGTGCCAATAACAGCAAGGTCAGCTCCACCGGGGAGAAGGTGGTCCTGTGGACAAGGTAGGTGGCGGTGGCGGCCACGCGCACGGACCGTGGGGAACCCGCGCGCTCCTCACCCGGGACTAACCGCGGCGCGTGGGTTCCAGGGAGGCTGACCGCGTGATCCTCACCATGTGTCAGGAGCAAGGGGCGCAGCCACAGACGTTCCGCAGTATCTCCCAGCGGCTGGGAAACAAGACCCCCACCGAGGTACGTGGCTCCGGCCGGGCCAGAGCCTCGAGCCCCAGCGGGAGTGAGGAATCGGGGCTGGGCAAGGAGAGAACGGGGTGAACCACCGAGGGGCGGGACTCATGGGGGCAGGCGGCAGCGGTTCTAGAAGAGAGCGGGCGTCGGGTTCTGAGGAAGCGGTCCCGGAGACTCCGTTCCAGGTCTGTTTGTCGGAGCGCTGGGGTTTAGGGCCAGACGCGAAGCCTCTTGAGTGCCCTCACCTGTGAGAACGCAGCCCCCACCCCCCACCCCGTTCCCGGGCGGGGCACGTGAGACTGTTGAGGGCAGCGGAGCGTCCCGTGTGGCCCTAGGTGTCGCACCGTTTCCGGGAACTCGTGCAGCTCTTCCACACGGCCTGCGAGGCCAGCTCCGAGGACGACGACGATGCTACCAGTACGAGCAACACTGACCAGCTCTCTGACCGCGGGGACCTTCTGTCCGAGGAGGAGCTGGACGGGTGACTGTGGGTGCACCTGGGGGTCGCATCCCCCCACCCACGCCGGTCCCCCAGGCGGGGGCGCTTGTACGGCGTTGGGCTGCCGCCCCTGAGCTCAGGACGGAGCTGGAGGAGCAGGGGCTGAGGCCAAGGACGGAGGCAGATGGGGCTGAACGGCTGTGCCTTGTTCAGGGTCTTCGGACGCCGTGGGGGCTTGGCCCCTTTTGGGCCCCCCCATCCCCTCCCCACGGCGCGTACATACTGTTGAGACCTGGTGGCGGTGTTTCTAAATGCAGCGCTCGCCGCTGCCGGCGCGGCCAGGCTATCGCCGAGCCCCTGCACCCAGTGTTTATTGTGACCCGGCAGCCTCCTGAGCTGGGAGAACCTCAGTCCGCGAGGCCGTCCCCTCCCCCGTAGCACCGGGCCAGACTGCCCAGCGCCTCCAGCGCCTCCTCCACGTCTGCCTGCTCCACTCCGGCGTCCAGGAAGCTGGCCCAGCGCCGCACGTCCAGTGTGCTGAGGTCTCTAGCCAAGTCTCCCAGGGTCCGGCTCAGCGTAGAGGAGGAGCACAGGGCCCCGAGCACGGGGATGCTCTCCACGGCTGCAGAGGGAGAGGAGGGGGAGCCTGCCAGGGGTTTTCCTGCCTCGGGCACTGCTGCTCAGACGGGGACACCTGGGCCTGCAGCAGACCTGGTGGGACTGTGAACCCGTGACTTCTGTGTGCTGTCCCCTTGGCAGACCAGTGCTCCAGAGGATGGCCACTTGCCTCAGGAGCCACTGAGTGAATAAAGGACGTTGACCTGTGGACTTCAGTGCCTTGCTTGGGGCAGGCATGTGGGGAAACCTCTCCCGAACCTTCACCGGCCACGTACCTGCCCCAGGCGGCGAGCCATCCAGGACGAGCCCGTGTTGGCTGAGGCTTGGGGAGAACAGGCGGGGGTACGGGGGGGCCACCTTGCAGGGCGCCAGCAGCAGATGGGCAGAGCTGTCGGGGGGGAGCAGCGCAGTGAGATGTGGAGCAGGTCTGCGGAGGGGGTGGGGAGAGCCCGCCTCACACTCACCTCCTGACCCTGGGCTCCTGCTGCTGCAAATACTGGGCCAAGACGTCCTCCCCAGTGCCGCACGCGTGGAGCGGGGAGGGCAGAGGTGTCCCCGGGGCGAGCCGGCTGCCAGAGCAAAGCCAGAACCGCCTTAGTGTGTGGCAGTGCGGATGCCACCGGGAACCCTGGGGTTCTCGGGCCGTCAGCTGACGAAGGGGGCTGAGCGTCTCTTTCTCTCTTTACTTTAACGTGGGACACGGGGAAGAAAAGGCGATGCCAACAGGATGTCCACAGGTGTTAGGGAGAGAAGGACGGAGTCTGAAGTCTGACGAAGGCTCCTAAGAGCCACCCGCCCTCACCTGGTGTGGCACGCTCCGTCTAGACCCCGCAGCACCACCGACTGGGCAAAAAAACGCGTTCCACAAGGATCCCTGCATGCAGAGAGCGGGGTCCACGCCGTGGGTCCTCCAAGCTGCACCAGGGCATCAGGAAGGGACTGGCCTGGGACCAAGGGGAAGGGGATGGTTGCTGCTGCCGTCACCACCTAAAGGCAAGGGAGAGATCAAGTAACAGCTTTTTCTCCGCGCTGACCCGACCCTTCACACAGCTCCGCACCTTTTTCCCAGAGAAGTTCAGCAGATCAGCCAGGTGAGCCATGGAGACCGGCGAGGAGTGCAAGCGGTACGGAACAGTGACTGTGTCGAGGGCCGTAGCCAGCACGGCTGCGCAGTGGAAGGGCAGAGTGGCCTGTAAAGAAGACACCAACAGGGGCATTTTGCCTTTCGGGTCTGGAGAGCACAGTGTGAAGGAGAAAGGGTCCCAATTATCAGAGAGATCCAGATGCTTTGGGACAAAGTAGGGCTTTGCTTGTGCCACGGATGGACAAACAGAGGACAGTGTCCTGTATGGTGGCTGAGTTCAAGCCGAGGCTTCGAGAAGAGGGCTGGTAACAGGTGTGATGGCAGGTCAAGGGGTGGGGGGCATGGTCTCTACCTGCCGTCTGAACACAAGCCTCGAGCCTTACGTCATAATGTAGGTGAGGGAAGGTGACCGGAGGCTCAGGTCGCAGCCCCAGGCTCCTGCCCAAGGACAAGGGGCAGACCAGAGAGCTGTGAGCAGACATGTGCACCAGGCCGAAAGCTGTGTTCAACAGACGATAGATGTTTTTCCGGGGCTCCTAGAGGAAGAAGGTGATTGGTTTTAAGCAGCTTTCTCCCTGGGCTGTCATGCTCTCCTTCCTTTGTCTCAGCCCCTGGGACTGTGGTTTTCCCCATGTTCTCACCCCAAGACTGTAGGGGCCGGGGAGCAGGCCCCAGGTTATTATTCCCCGCCCTGAATACTCGTCCTGTAGCAACTCTGTGGCCTTGGCGCCCACCCCGGAGAAGCCATTGTGCAGGTCACACAGGATCTGGAAACCCTGGAAGGAGGCAAATGATGAGAGGCGGGACGAGAAGACGCTGCTGCCCGTGCCCGCCTGCCCCCCCCCGGCTACCTGCAGGTAGTCACACTCCTCCACGTAGAAATGCAGCCTGTCCTCCAGCTCCTCCAGGTACCTGGGCTCCTTCAGGACGCTCTCGCCTTGGCCAAAAGCCTCCAGGCGACCTGCTTCCCTGCCGTGCACAAACATAGTCCTGACTCGCGGGACTCCTGCCCTTTACCGTGTTGCCCCAAGAGCCTGCGTTCAGGGAGGGCAGGGAAGATGGCCTCCGGAGCCTCATTTAACATCGGTGGGGACCCAGTTCCTTGCTGCACAGCCTCTGCAGCCCCCGTACCCGTCGTGGTTGTACTTCTGAATCATACAGATGCTCCGGGGGTGGAGGTGGACGCGGAGGAAATCAGACCAGACTCTGATGCTGCTCTCTGTGGGGATAAGTGGTTTGGGTGTTGTCGCCGTGGTGAGCGGCGGGGGACCTGAAGGAATAACAAAGGAAAGGGACATTTCTTCATGTTCCGGTTCTGCAGGGTTCCCCATCCCGGGGTGCCTGGTGGAAGTCTCACCGTTGCCATTGGGAATGGATTTGACCCTCCAGATACCGTCACTACTCAGCACTCCCTGGGACAGATGAGAAACGTCTGCACTGAGTTCCAGCCAGTCCAGAAGCAAAGAGTTAGTCTATTCTCCCTGATTTTGCTGGCCACACCCTACAGCTTCCTTCTGTTCCTGGAGTCACACTTCTATAGGGAAAAAAGTGCTTTTTCCTAAAACTCCATTTTAAGCTACTTAAGATGATCAAAATCCTTTTTTCTCTGTGCCCCAGTGGGGGGCGTCAAGCTCTGGCGCTGGGCTAAAGCTTAGAGCAGAGGCCCTCACCTCGGCGCTCCGGAGGTCCTGCAGATACGGGTTCTTGGGACAGAGCTCCTCCTTGTGTGTGGTGAGCTTCCCCTGCCTGCAAGAAAACGGAGGCAGGTTGGGGAGGGCGGCTTCCCTGGTTCTCGGGCTTCCCCCCTGGGGACCACGGTACCAGGCGATCGCCGCATCCAGCTGCGCGTCCCCGTAGAGGCCGCCTTCCTGCTTCAGGGAGCTCAGACTACCTGCGGGAACGACGGCGCTGTTAGGCCAAAGCCTCGCCCTCCCCGCCTTCAGCGCATCCTCCCGGGGGCCCCCGACACCTGCTGCCGTCCTGGCTGTGTCCTCCGCCAGCCCTCGGCCCCTCCAAGCCGCCCCGAACACCCAGGCCTTGGGGAAACCCTGGTCTAGAAGGCCGTGGGCTCCACCCCTGCGGCCCCCCCGAGGGCCGCGACTCACCACCCGCCGTCCCGGGGCCCGAGCAGCCGGTCCCTGAACCGAATGAGGCTGTGCCGGCCCGGGTCCGCGGTAAGAGCGGACCGAGGCCAGCGGTGCCCGCGCCGGCTCCCCGCTGCTGCGGCCCCGCACGCCCCGCACGCCCCGCACGCCCGGGCGCAGGCCGACCGCGGCCTCCGCCTCACCCTTCAGATCCATGAGGATGAGCCGCGGCGTGTAGGTCTCCCGGCCGTGCGGCGTCCGGCCCGCCCGGTACAGGACGTCGGGACACAGCTCCGCCGGCGGCGCGTCCGCCTCGCTCGGGGCGCACAGCGCAGCATCCTGCGGTGGCAGAGGAAGGCCCGGCCTCAGCGGGGGCCGCGGGGTCGGCCGGCAGCAGCGGGCCCGCGGGGACGGCCGCCCGGAGGCCTCACCTGCTGGTTCCACCAGTGCGCCCCCACGAACCCCGCGAAGTGGCCCAGCTGCAGCGTGAGCACCTCCCGAGCCCCGCCCGCCATGCCGCCTGCCTCACGCCGGCTCGCGCAGCCGCGGCCGCCCCACTCGCCGCTGGGAGCCGATTGGTTCGTAGCCGTGTGGGCGGGGCCCCGTTCCCCGCACTCTATTGGTGCACCGGCACATCCTTTCCCATCAGATAAGCGATTGGTCGGGCGTCGGAGGCCCCGCCCACACCCCGCGCGGCCTGCGTGGGCCGCTCGTTGTGGGGAGAGCTTGGAGGGGCCGGAAGTAGCGTCGCGGGGCGGGGCGTCGTGGGGCACGCGGGTCCCGCGGGCGGCTGTGGGGAGGCGGTTCCCCGACGCCGCCGCGGTCTCCCGTGAGGGGCGGCTGCTGCCGGCCGCCGGCGCCTCAGAAGACACAACCCGGGCCCGCGGACTGGGGTTCCGCGCCCGTCACGGCCGTGCTTGCTCCACGTTGTGGGAGGAACGTCCCCGCCGCGGCGCGCTTGCGGCCCGTCCCGTGCGCTCGCTGTGCGGGGACCCCGCGGACCCCGCGCCGCCAACCGGGCGGCCTCGGGCGCTGCGCTGCGCTTTCCTGGGCGCCGGCGCGCGTGCGGGGGGCGGACGCTGCGGTCCGAGGACGCTGCGGTCGAACTGCCAGTGCGGGGTCTCCGCGGGTCTCCCCGGCTCTGCGGGCTGTGGTGAGTGGCCCCGAGGTCGAGAGCTCCGTCCGTCGGGTCTCGAGCCTTTCGGGAATCGTCTCGGACGCGCGGGGGCGGTGTCGTCGGTGCGCGGCCGTGGGACGTCCCTGGGGTGCGACCCCGCCTCCGTTCTCGGTGCCCGAAGTGCCTGTTGGTCGCTGCCCCAGGGCGAGTGTCAGAGCAACCTTCGTCGCGTCTCCCGCGCGTCGCGTGTGCGGAGCTGCTCGGGCCCGCCGAGGCCGCGGTCGCGCTGCGGCTCCGGCCCCGGCCCCGGCTCCGGCCCGCGGGGGGTTCCAAACGCGCGAGAGCCGCGGCGGGACCCGGGCGGCCGCGGTCCGGGCAGGAGGAGCCGCCAGGACGTCCGAGTCACCGTCGTCCACTACGTTGAGAAAATGTCCTTTACAGGGACGGCCGCGGGGGTCACCGAGCGATCAGTCAGCGTCGCCGGAGGAAACGAGCCGCGGCCGTGTCCTGCCCGCAGGGAACCGCTGGACGCGGGGCGCGGACGGTCTGCGAAATTGCGGGCCTGGCGCTTCCCGGAATGTCAAGTGACAGAAAAAACTCAGGGTCTCCTGGAGCTACGGGCACAGTAACGAGAGATTTCGGCCTCAGTGTGGCGCGTGGACTTTGGTGAGAACCTGGACGGCGGGGCAGCCATTGGGGTCAGGCGGAAATTTCAAAGTGGGGCCCAGAGCAAAGAGAAAATAGGCCATTGGAGAACATCGACCATGGGTTTCTTTCTTCTTCTGAGATTTTGTTTGCTTGAGAGAAATCGCAGGCAGAGAGGAGGGGAGCTCCCCGAGGGCTGCCGGCCTGGAATCAGGCTGACCCACGTCACAGGCCTCACACAGCCTCCCCGTGCCCGGCGCCCGCGGCCCGGCCGGCCCTCCCAGCCCTCCGCTCCCGCAACCCTCAGTTCCTTCCTGAGACTAAAGGTCTGACCCGTTGGCTCCCTCTCTGGTCTCGCACCACTTTGGAATGGTTTATCTTTCTGATGAGCTGGACTCTTCCGTCTTCCTCTAAACATGCTGTTTTATCTGTGTCTGCTTGGCTTGGTGCTGAGACCGAGGAACCAGCTTCCTCTGGTGTTTTTCGACGTTTTACTTGCAAGTTAGGATTTGTCTCTGGAAGACCGCACACGCCGCCGCAAACGCCGAGACCCTGCGAGTGTCTCCTGGGGAAATGCCTGCGAGGGCCACCGGCAGGGCCACGGGGAGCCTGGGGGCTGTCAGCCCGGGGCTCGCGGGAGCCTGGGGGCGAGGAGGAGGTGGGCGTTGGGCGCCCACAGACATGCTCATCCTCTGGAGGGTCTCCCTCGGGGCTACAGCCCATCCCCTTCCTGCCCGGGCCGCGGCCACCGTCCACCTGCTCCGCCCGGATGGATTCGCGCTTTCTGGTCTAATCGTCCCGCGGGGGTCTTGGGGTCTGAGCGGGCTGGAGGGGCCCGGGCGGCAGCGTCTGTTCGGGTGACCCGCTCGGAGATTGCGGTGCTGCACCCGCGGGACGTGCCGGGGCCAGAACCGGCTCCTGCTGCTCCTGGTTGAACGTTTCGAGGAACCACCAGCCTGTTTTCTAAAGTGGACACGTGTTAGAAATTTTGTATTTCCGTCGTTGATTTCCACTGGCAAAGTGTGAGGCTTCCTATCTCCCCGCGCCCTCCCCAACCTGCGCTCTGGCCGCCCCGGGGCTGGGCCGTGGCCTCTCTCCCTGTTTGGGATCGGTGGTCCCGACCGCGGGGACACGGAGCTGCGCGCAGACTGTCCGAAACATCTACGCAAATTCTTCACCGACCGTACACTCTGTTCTCTTACCGATGAGGGATACCTGTTGAGACACAGATGAATTACAGATATTTTCTCCTAGTCTGCGGCTTTTTTTCATTTTCTCAATAATATCTTTTGAAGAATAAAAATTTTAGATTTTCATTGTCTGCTCTATCAGATTTTCTTGTATGGACCACATCTTTGATGTTAAATAGAAGAAACTTTTGTCTAATGAAACGTCATGAAGATTTTGTTCTCATTTATAATTTTTTTTTTTGAAACATACGCTGTGCACCCTGAGTGGGGCTCAAACTCATGACCCTGAGATCAAGAGTTGAAGGCCCTACCGAGCCAGGCAAGTACCCCAATTTTGTTTCTAAGATTTTGCTGATTTTAGAGAGAGAACAAGCGGTGAGTGTGAGCGGGGAGAGTACCAGAAAGGGAGGGGGGGGGAGAGCCTCGCAAGCAGAATTAGTGCTGGGGGCAGAGTCCGAAGCAGGGCTCGATCTCATGACCATGAAGCCATGACTGAGTTGAAACTGAGTCAGTCGCTTAACCAACTGAGCCCCCCAGACGCCCCTCCTGTTCTTCTAAATGTTTTCTAGTTCGTGCACTTGGCCCTGTGCTCCATTCTGAGTGTCTGGAGTGAAGCAATGGCCCAAATTCATCTTTGTGGATGTCCATTACCAACTGTCCTAGCACGGTTTGTTGAGGATTTTTCCCCCAATAAATTGTCCTGACATCTTGGTTGGAAAGCAGCCGACCTTAAATACACGGTTTATATCTGGATTCACCAGGTGGTTTCACTGACTGACCTCACGTCTCTCCCTGTGCGGTACTGCCGTCTCGATCACTGTAGCGTTATGTAACACTTTGTAAAAAGGGAGAGTAAGTCTTCCCAGTTTGCCTATTTAAACATCATTCGAGCTATTCTAGGTTGTGTTTGTTTCTGTATGAACTTCAGGCTCCGCTGCCAACGTTTGCGGAGGAGTCGGCTGCGGGGCGACACTGACCGCCTTGTGTCCGTCGGGTCCGTCTGGGGACAATGGACGTCGTGCGCGACTGTCAGATTCTCTTCCCGTGGATTTAGAACCGCTTTGATTTCCCTCCATGACGTTTTATCGGCTTTGGTGTGTAACTTTGCAGTTCTTCCGTTAAAACCGCTACATACTTTATTTCCTGCTATTTTGAATAGAATTACTTCCTGATTTCCATTTTGCTTATTTCATTGCTAGAATGGAGGGATGAGGCTGGCTTTTGTATACTCATCCTGTATTGTGACCTCGACGATCTTATTTCTAGTTCTGCGAGATGTTTTGATACTTGTTTTTCTTTATACAGGATTACATCATCTGAAAATAAGGACAGTGCACTTTATATTTTCCTTTTTTAAAAAAGATTTTATGGGGCACCTGGGTGGCTCAGTGGGTTAAAGCCTCTGCCTTTGGTCATGATCCTGGAGTCCTGGGATCGAGCCCCGCATTGATCTCTGCTCAGTGGGGAGCCTGCTTCCTCCTCTCTCTGCCTGCCTCTCTGCCTCCTTATGATCTCTGTCTGTCAAATAAATAAAATCTTAAGAAAAATAAAAAAGATTTGAGAGACTGCACACAAGCAGGGGGGAGCGGCAGAGGGAGAGGGAGAAGCAGGGAGCCCAATGCGGGGCTCAGTCCCAGGACCCAGGATCATGCCCTGAGCCATAAGCAGACTTTTGGCCGACTGGGCCCCTCGGGTGCCCCCAGACGTTGTACTTTCCAGCCCAGATTCTGCGCAGTCCAGTGAGCGCGGCTGCAGACCCGCCCCGGGGCAGGTGCAGCACAGGGACAGGAGCGCCGCTAGCAGGGCGTCAGGTCCAGGTCCACAGAAGGGTCTTAAGAAAGAACCGAACAGGGTAGACTGTGGGTTGCAAATAGCGAATCAGAGAAGTCACGAGGCTAATCTTCGGTGGGATCTTTGTGCATCTGACGGTCTAGTCAGTTCCGCACGGATTGGATCCTGAGTTTCGGCAGCCAGAGATGGAGCCACCTTCCCGGCCTCTCCTGCTGTGGAGGCTCGGGGGCCGCGGTCTGGGGCTCGGAGTGTCCACGGCCGTGGGGGTGGGACGCGGCCACTGAGCTCCCGCCGCTGCCCCTCTCGGAGGCTGTGGGCGCCCCTTCCTTCCTTCCCTTTTCAGATGACTGAGCCAGGGCACCCGATTCATGAAAGCGAGTCCTGACAGGGAATGTTTGCAAGCTACGCGCAGAAGAGCACACTCTAGTGTTTGAGAAAAATGCCGATTTACGTGTGAACTTGCCTCTCTAGATTTGGTAACGGAAGTTGCTTCTAGAAAAGGAGGAGGAACGAAAGGAGGCGATTTCCGCGACACGCGCTTCTCTGCGGCTTGACCATGGCCCCACGGCAGGAACGATGGCGCAGGGAAGCCGCCCAGCGAGCCACCGCAGGACAGCTCCGGTCAGTGGCCCTGTGCAGGGGGCCGAGGCGGGGAGGCAGGGGTGTGGGTAGACAGCAGACTGGCAGAGGCAGGGCGGGGCTCCAACAGGGGGTGGTGGGTGTGACAGCAGCCTGTGAGGACAGAGGGAATGAAGGGCTTTGACCTTGTGAGGACGAGGCTGAAGACCCCCACGTTTGTGGTTGGCGGGGTCGGTGGGGGGCGCGTGTCATGGTTGGGAGCGAGCCTCCCACCTTGCGCCGTGGAGGGCGACCAGCCGACCTCACGCAGGACTGGGTTAGGGCAGCGTCGGGTCTCGCGTGGGGGAAGCTCGCTGTGTGGGGAACGTGCAGGTGCACGTCCACGGACCGTCCCCCCTCGTGGCCAGTCCCCGCTGAAGCGCTACAGGATCAAGTCCTAAAGGGCAGCGGCCGCCCACACGGGAGGCGCTTTACACACACGATGGGGGTCAGTGCGCACCAACCCCCGGACCTTCCAGCAGGTGACAGAGCAGGGACACCAGCGGGCTGGGGAGCAGCAGCCGGGCCGCGGACGTGGCCTCGAGCCCTCCGCCGGGTCAGGCCCGGGAACCCAGGGCCGCAGGTGACCAGAGTCCCTATGTTCTGGACTCCCCACCCGCTGGCGCACCCGAGCGCGGGAAGGAGGCCTCCCTCCTGCCCTCCGTCCGCGCGGCGCCACGTCCTGGGAGGGAGAACTTGGGGGCGCCGCGGTCTCCTGACCTGAATGGAGTCTGGAAGACAGAACTCGTGGACGTTTCTGCAGTCTGGTCGCGGCGGGCCCTTCACAAGCAGAACGCCGGAGAAACTTAACTTGGCCAACTGAAGGCTCTTTCCGTTTTATTAATCTCACATATCACTTTAGGAAAGATACTTTATTTAAGGGAAAGACCATAATTACTTAAAATATGACAACCCCAGCTAAGAAACTGGTTTCAGGAACAAGAGGACACTTCAGGCCACTAAGGTCCGTCTTCCCTGGAGGCTGGGAGCGGACTCGTCCCGGCGGCATCGGGTCGACGGCGTCGGCGACGGGAAGCGTCCCCTGTCTTCCGTGCAGGCCATGGTGGCGGCTTAAAGGTAGGCGCAGAGGCGCTCCAGCTGCCCGGGGTTGGCGTTGCTCAGGAACAGCAGCTCCTTTTTCCCTTCCTCTGTATGAGCTAGAGTGGGGGAGACACGCAGCTGCCAGGGCCGGCCGCAGCGCCGTGCACCCCAGCAGGTTCTGTGCGCAGAGGCTCCGTGCTCCAGACGGTGCTGAAATGTGACGACCACTCCCGGAGACCCCACTTCTAGATCTTTCTCTCAGCAAACGACTATTTTGTCTGTCTCTGTTCCTCTGCAATCCAGCATCTGTCTCCCTCTGTTCCAAGAACCTCATGTGGACTTTTGGACTTTGTCCATACCAACCCGCTCAGAAACCTCCGCGCCGTGGCCCCCGGCCCGCCGATGCTGCAGCTGCTCTCTGCCCTTCCCTCTGGCCCTTGGTGACGTCCTCCACAGCAGCTGGCTCGCTCTCACCCAGGGACAGGACCACCGTGACCTCTGCTCCGCTCGCCCGGGCCAGGGCCAAGGCTGTGGTGTGCGGCCGAGGGCGCCCGTGTGCACAGAGTGGGACGGGCAGAGCGTGGGTCTGGCCTGGCGCCGGCGGGCCTCGCACACAGCCAGGGCTGGGCTTCCAGCCTGAGCCTCTTACTCTAGACTGACGTGAGATCGTGGGAAGAAACTCACCGTCTAGTAACCGCCCCCCCCCCCCCCCCCCCGGCCCACCACCTTTCTTGCCGTCTGATCGGCCAGAGAGAAGTCGAGAAAAAGGGAGAAAGACCGTGCAGGCCGCTGCCGTGGGAAGACATCAAGGCTCTGACCCGAGGGGACCCCGAGAACGGAAAGCTCGAGAACCAACCTTTCTCGTGCTGCAGCCAGCTCTTCTGCAGGTAGTACCCAAGGCAGCTTTCAAACTCCTGTGGGCTGTAGTTGGAGACCATGATGGGAACAAAGGGATCCAAGGCATCAAATCCTTCCTGGAGAAGGAAGAGTCGTTAAGTGACGAGTCAGCAGAGAGCGACTGGACTTAACGCATCCAAGGTGCCCGCTTTCCCTCTCCACTCCTCACTCTCGGGCCACCCCGCCGTACACAGGCACCACACACGGCGGCTGGCCGCTGTTGCTCGTGGTCTCCTGCGTGGTCCTTGTGCGAGGGTGATGCCCGCGGGGGAGCTGCCGCCTGTCTGTGCAGACATGACGACAATTCCTTTTCTTACGGTTCTGACTTCAGTAGTCGAAGCCACTCAGTTCACAAAACGAACAAGGGTAGCGATAAAGACCCACTAAATGGAACACACTGAAACCAGTCGGTCACCAAACCGCATTTCAGATTTCAAACACAACACTGAAGGGACCAGGGACCGAGTTCACTCCTGAACAGAGCACCTGGATGAATGACCCCGTCCAGGACGACAAAAGCCCGGAGTTGGCGGCTGGGAGCTCGGGCTGCGCTCCGGGGCGAGGCGGAAAGCAGAGAACGGCGATGGCCCCACTGGGACGCGGCTCACGCACACAGAACGGGCCGGAGGGGAGGCTGCGCTGCGGCCGGTATCAGCCTGAACTCCTGGGTGTTTCACAGGAATCAGGGAACATAGAGACAAGTGTGGGTGTGCATGTGAGGACCCGTGCCCAGAGCACATGTGCGTGTGTGTGTGCAGGCGGGAATCCTGCATCGTGAGTTCTCACACTGCCCTGGGGGCCTAGAGGAGGGCACAGCCCAGCCGTAGGAAGCACACAGCACTCGGGTCTTGGAGGCTAAATCCAGCCCATGCTCAAGACGGGGGGCAATTCCGTTCCACCTCCTGAAGAAGGTGAAGACTTATTTTTTTAAGTCTTATTTACTTATTTATTTGACAGAGAGAAAGATCATAAGCAGGCAGAGAGGCAGACAGAGAGGGGGAAGCAGGCTCCCCGCCGAGCAGAGAGCCCCATGCGGGGCTCGATCCCAGGACCCCGAGATCATGACCTGAGCCGAAGGTCTTAACCCACTGAGCCACCCAGGCGCCCCAAAGGGGGCCTACTTTAAACATTTTGTTTTAAAGTATGCTCTAGGAGGGCCTGGGGGACTCAGTCGGTTCCAGGGTTCTGGGATCGAGCCCCCATATTGGGCTCCCTGCTCAGCAGAGAGCCTGCTTCCCCCTCTCCCTCTCCCTGCTGCTCTGCGTACTTGTGCTGTTATCTCTCTGTCAAATAAATGAAATCCTTTCAGAAATATAAAAAATAAAAGTAGCCTCCAGGGGCGCCCGGGGGGTTCAGCTGGAGAAGCGTCTGCCTTCGGTTCAAGTCATGATCCCGGGGTCCCTGCTGGCCAACAGTCTGCTTCTCTCTCTGCCTGATGGGCCCAGCCCCCCTGTCTGTGCATGCTCTGTCAATTAAATACATAAAATCTTTAAATAGATTAAATGAATAAAGGTTCAATACCCAAGGTATTACAGGAGTTTGACCTCATGACCCTGAGATCAAGAGTTGCCTGTTCTACCCACCGGCCCCCTGGCCCCGGGACCTGGTGTCCACATACCACTGTCTTCTACAACGAACCAGGGCTGCCTGAGCAGTTGTGCTCAGGTTGTGGGCTGGGTGTGGAAAGTACCCGGTGAGCGTGGAACACCTGTGCTCCTCAGCCACAAGTAAAGCCAGGGCTCGAGAAGGGTGGGTGTGGGAAAAGCACACAGAAGCCAGTCCGAAGGGGTGTCTGCTGGCCGGATCTGCCGTCATTTAAGCCCCAGCACAGAGAACAACCGTGGAGGTTTAGAATCGTGGAAGAGGCGTCTGCGTGTCCACGCTGAGACAAGTAAGCGTGGAAGGGGAAGGAAAGTTCTCGTGTGTAACGGAAAGCCAGCCCACGTGTGTAGGCGAAACGTGGGAGCCGGGGAATAGCTTTCTGCCAGTACCACCGCTGGGCTTAGGAAGGCGCAAAGACGGACGTCAAGGCTGTCGGGAGCACGAGGGGTAGCCGGAGAGCAAGGCGGCCGCCACAGTGACTTCACCGAGGACAAAGCAGATGCGCGGCCCCTGAACCAAGTGTTCGGAGTTCACTGTGGCGGCCGCTGGGAGAGGCGCCATCGGGGTTATCCGCGGACGAGCCACAGAACCCCCGGGATTGGCGGGTGTTGTCCCAGACTGAAGGAGACCAACAGACCAGGACGATCGAAGGGGACGCATGGGCCGGGACTGTTTCTGTGAATGACGCTGGGAGAGTGAAGACCACAGGACGCCCTAAAGATCAGGTCCCAGAACTTATCGATGCAGATCCGTGATTTTGATCATTGTGCCGCAGGTTATATATCTGGAATGTCTTTGATTTCAGGAAATCATTAGAAGCTTGCAGCATGTCTCAGTTTACTGTCCCAGAATTCAGGGAGAAAAGCAGATGGGGAAGAATAAAGCTAGCATGGAAAAGCCTTACCACTTCAGGATCTGGGTGAAGTCAAATACGAATATGGTTTTTCTCCAAGTCTATAATTATGTTTTAAAAAAACCAACCCCCCAAAACAAAAGCCTCATCAGACAGACCATCTAGGGGGAACCTGATTTTCTGGTGACCGGACCTTTCCCAGCAGCTCCTGCGGCAGACAGGCCATCCGTGGCGTGAAGAGGGACCCGGTCTGGCTCAGCGCCAACACCACGGCGCCTCCATGCTGGAAGAGAGGCCGGGGGAGAACAGAAAAATGTGTTGTCGTCATCTGGATTTTTAGTACAGGCAAATGGCAACTGAGCAGGTCCCTGGTTCTGGCCCCGGCTCCGACCACCCGCGGCCGTGCGAGCTCCCGGGGAGCGGCGAGCTTCCCAGGGCCGGGCAGGTGCCGAAGCGCTCTCCGCCGATACACACAGACAAGGGCCCGTTCCCAAGCCAGTGGGGAGATTACAAACCAAATACATAGAGTTAATTTATTTTTAAAGATTTTATTTACTTATTTGAGAAAAAGAGAAACCACAAGAGGGGGAAGCAGACCACCCGCCGAGCAGGGAGCCCGATGTAGGGCTCGATCCCAGGACCCTGAGATCATGACCTGAGCCGAAGGCAGATCCTTAAGGAGCCCCCCCAGGCGCCCCTAAACACAGAGACTTTAAGTGAAGAACTGTCTGTCCCCGAACTCGGAGACTGACAAGCAGCAGGTGGCCCAGACGCTCACCCAGTCGTTCCGCACCATCTTCCTCAGGCTGTGCACGAGCGCCAGCTCCTCGGGGGCCATCTGCACGCCACCAGCGGCCGGGGAGGGAACAGAGGTCAGGCCAAGCTTTGCTGGGATGGACGGGCTCTTGGCGCAAACGACTGGCGACAACTAGAGCCTCCCACGCGGCTACATGAGCTCAGTGGCTGGTGACTGGCAGCCTCAGCCCCCGGCACCCCCGCCCGGTTTCTGACGAAAACCGGCCACGGAGAGAGAGCGCAGCCCCTTCCCCACGCTGCTGCTGTCGCGTGCTCCGACGCTTGGTACTCCAGCCGCCACGCCGCAGAAACCGAGTCACTTAGCCTCGTTCCGCAAGCACAGCGCCAAGAAAAACAGCCAAAACACGGCTCCCGGGGCGGGGGTTCGTTTGCAACCCCACCCCCACCCTGAGTTTGCAGTCGGCGGGGGACCCCCACGCCCCCTCCCCCAGGTGCCATTTTTATGCCGTGTTTTAATTCACGTGCTCCCAAGGCCTCGTCCCGGCGCATGCATGGCGGCGCCCGCAGTCAGTGACGGAAAAACGCTGGTTTCCTACCAGGCTCTTATCTTCTCTCTTCAGCGTGGTCCTTCCCCAGAGCGCATTGGCTCCATCCACCGCCACCAGGAGGCGGAAAGCACCGGAGCGACTCTGACTCTTGAGCTCTTTGAGAACGATCCCGACGGCATCCGTGGCATTCTTCACCCGCGTCAGGCCCTGCAGGGGAGACAGGCGGGGGCTGGGGCCCACGAGAGGCGTCCGCGGGGACCACACGGGACCCCCCAGTCTTCTTCATACCTGCTCAACCACTTCTCCCAGAGGCCGGCCTTTCTCCGTGCTTTCTCGCTTATTCCACGTGTACGTGTCCTGAATTTTTATCTAAAACAAACATGAAAACCAGAGAAAGCCTATTTAGCCTAAGATAAGCCCATCCGTAGCTGCGCAGGTAGGAGGGTCAGGTTGTCAGGAGTCCGTTTTAATCTGGTTTTCAAGCCCCGTGAGCCACTCCGGGAGAGGGGACCGCTTTCTAGCCCTTTTCCGCCTACAGCGTAAGAACAGAAGCCGCCGGGCTCCTGACTACAGACGCCGGGACGACGCCTTGGCAGCCACAGGCACAAGCTCCCAGGTGACCCTGACTGATGTCCAGAGTTGAAGCTCACGGCCTAGAGACTGTATCGAAGAATCACCAGAGCAGAGAACGATGCCACCAGTCCGTTTCTGGTTCCACGAAAGACCCTGATCAGGAGAAAATGCTGTGGCTGGAAATGGGCTTTAGAGGGTCTGCGGCCGTAGCCCGGGACGAGTCAGGGAATCCGTGTGGCCTGGACTTTGCTACGGGAAAAGCTCTCACTGCCTCGGGGACGGCCTGCGCCGCGGCTTCAGGTCTCGCGAGTGCGCCGAACAAAGCGGGGACAGGAGGGCCTGGCGGTCCCCCGGCTGCAGCGTTCGCTTCTCCCCCCTCTCCCGTGCTCAAGGCGCCAGGATCGTGTGCACGCGCGCCGGGCTTCTGGAGGCTCCTCACCTGACTCAGGAAACGCTCGTTGGCCGTTTTGAAGCTCCTCAGCCAGCTGGAAGCCTCCACGGGCTGGTCGAAGCGCTGCCTGCTGTAGGCCGAGCGCAGGAGGCCCCGGCAGTTCTTCACCCACAGGTGAGCTGCCAAGACAGACGCACAGACGCGGGAGGAAGCCGGGCAGTGACCGATCCGCTCCGGACACGCCGGCCCCGCCCCACACTGGAGAGGCTGCCCGGGACCTCGGACCCTGGCGCGGACTACATTGGCCTCCTGCGGGCCGGGGGCCTTCCTGCGAGCGGGGCCAGAAGATGGGAAGGAGGGGAAGACCCCTGCCTGGCCCAGCGCCACTGGAGGCCGCCGCGTGGAAGGGGACGGACAAGTCTACACCATGCGTCCGAGGGTCCGCCGTGTGTTCCTTAACGCCCTCTGGCCTCAGAGGTCATGCTGGTCCCGCTGAGGTCACCAGCACTATAGTCCGTGCCCGAGGTACGCCGCACGGTGACAGGTCACCAGCTTCCCGGCAGTTTTTTCTCTTACTTTAACTTTTTAAAAAGATTTTATGAGAGAGAGAAAACGGCCAGGGGAGTGGGAGAGGGAGAAGCAGGCTCTCCCCTGAGCAGGGAGCCCGATGCGGGGCTCGATCCCAAGGCCCTGAGACCACGACTGGGGCCATAACCAAGACTGGGACACTCAGCTGACTGAGCCACACATGTGGCCCCAAAATACTTCATTCTTCCTATCAAATGGCTCTCGGGAGGTTTTCGCTGCACTTCTCTCACCGCACTTGCTCATGTCACATGCAACCGGCCTGGGGTGACCGTGATGTCAGGCCGGGCGAGCTCCACTGGCCCCTCCCCGAGCTGCAGCCCAGCAGGAGCGCCTCCTTACCGTCGGGCACGTGCACAATCAGCCAGTCCCGTTTTGCACAGAAATGAATAACGTGGCAGAGACTGAGGGTCTTTCCTGTCCCCTTCTCCCCATCTAAAGCACCCGCGGTCAAGGAAAACCACGAGGGACACCGGCCTGTCAGCCGTGGGCCGCTTCCCGCCCCTCTCCCGCCCCCGGTGAGGACGGCTCCGGCAGGCGGCAAAGGATACAGAGCACGTACCGCACGGCCGGGTGAGCAAAGTTGGTGTCGTCCAGGTACCGCAGGAGCTCCAGGGCTGGCCTCCTCACCATCAGGCAGGCCTCGTTGAAGGTCCTCACCTGGCAGAAGCCGGAAGGAGGGCGGCTGCGGCGAGGCGTGGAGCGGACCCGGCCCCTGTCCGCTCGGGTGTGGCTGGGCTCCGGGATCTAAGCTGCACCCACAGGCTCCAGCTGACACCCACTAACACAGCAGGCCCCGGCTGCGGATTTGTTAACGACGCGGAAATCTACAAGTGACGGCGGGCACCTCGTCACACGCTCCGCAAGCCATCTAGGACTAACTCGCTGAAGAAGGTAAAATGCTTCACGAGGTATCTGATACACACTGAGTGCTGAATGGATGTTGATTCATTTAAATCTACTTTTAGCTAATTCTTTTTTTTTTTTTTAAATACTGCTTGGACGTAAAGTCTTTTTTTTTTTTTTTATTTGACAGACAGATCACAAGCAGGCAGAGAGGCAGGCAGAGAGAGGGGGGGGGAAGCAGGCTCCCCGCTGAGCAGAGAGCCCGATGTGGGGCTCGATCCCAGGACCCTGAGATCATGACCTGAGCTGAAGACAGAGGCTTAACCCACTGAGCCACCCAGGCGCCCCTTCATGATGTTTCTTAATAAGAACAAATACCTAACAAGCACTATCCACAATTAGATAAAGATTACAACTGCATTGCTATCTTCTTTTTTAAGATTTACTTGACAGAGCGAGCAGGTGCAAGTCGGGGAGGGGCAGAGGGAGAAGCAGACTCCCCGCTGAGTGCAGAGCCCAGCATGGGGGCTCGATCCCAGCACCCCGAGATCACCACCTGAGCCAAAACCAAGAGCTGAAGCCACCAGGCGCCCCAATAGTGTTGATATTTTTAAAGAAATCCTAACCGTACGACTGAGTTGAAGGACTTGACAGGCAAATTCACACTTAATGGAAAGTGAAACCTTCGAAAACATGACACAGATATTAAAACAGAAATGCCATATTAGGCAATATGACAGCGCTAAAATACACAAACAGTGGGGAGGGAGTTGGCCTTCGTGTAAAAGGAAATTATGGAAGGAATGTATGAGTAATTCCCTCCACAGCCCTGGTGGTCAGGCCAGCCGGGAAGCAACTGGAGACAGTCACGGGGCCAGAGCAGGCGGGTGTCGCCAGCATCCACGGCTGAAGCGCCCCGATACCCAATTCTCCCGGCGGCATCCCGTTTCCAAATTCCAGGCCCTCCGCCCCAGTTCAACGGTGCTGATGACGAGGCTGCCCGTGGTCTAGCATGCGCTCCCTTACTGGTGTCTCGCCGAATTTCTTGAAATAAAGGACACGGAAGGGGTGGCATCCTCTGCCTCTGCAGCTAAAAGTCACGGGCACGGTCCAGTCTGCCCTTTCAGTGAGAAGGAGGTGTCTGCGGCTGAGAGCAGTGCAGCAGGGGGGAGTCAGATGCCAACTGTGCCAACAAACCAGGCTGGCAGGGCGCCTGGGGGGTTAAGGCATCTGCCTTCAGCTCAGGTTGCGATCCCGGGGTCCTGGGATTGAGCCCCGCATCGGGGTCCTGGGATTGAGCCCCGCATCGAACTCCCTGTTCAGCAAGAAGCTGGCTTCTCCCTCTCCCACTCCCCCTGCTTGTCTTCCCTCTCTCCCTGTCTCTCTGTCAAATGAGTGAATAAAAAATCTTAAAAGAAAAAAAAAACACCCAAAAACACTAGAGCAAAAAAAACCCCAGACTTGCAGTTCATCAGAAATTTTCAGCGGCTATAAAGCAACCCAAGATTACACGTTTGGGTGGAAGTTTTCTGAAAATGCAGGACAATAAAGAACATTAAAGCCCCTAAGCCAGATCCCACTCCTGTCTGGCTCAGGAACAGATGATTTCGTGCCCCACAGCTCACTTTCTCATGGCACTTTGCTAGGGCAAACGTCAGACCCATCTATGAACGATTATTTGATGCCAAAGGTTCTGGAAAGCTGCCGGGTGAGTAACGTGGGGACCACAGCGGGGTTCCGGCCATCGAAGAATACTCCGCCTGCCCCGCCCTGTGTGCCGGCGGCCACACCGACCCATGCGCTGCCCCACCGGCGGGGACAGTCACTGGCCGACTGCGTCCGTCTCTCGTGCAGACTTGGGCTCCTCCAGTCTGCACGCCCCCCCCCCCCCCCGTGCGGCTCCAAGTGCCCCCCTCCCCCGCCAAGCACCTGCAGGCCGAAGCGACGGGGCAGGCCGTGGGGGAAGACGGTCGGGAGGTCCTGCAGGGGGATGCGGTAGTGGCGCCCCTCGTGCCGCTCGCCGGCCCCGGCCTGGGAAACAGAGACGCCAGCAGCTGTCACGGGCCGCACGTGCGACACGTCACAGCGGCGGGAAGGGTCCGCAACTGCATCGAGGACACTTCACGCCTCAGGGCTGGAAAAGGGGTCGTTCACTTGTCCCGCCGGCCGGAGGGGCTGGCGGTCGGCCTCAGTGACGAAGCCAGCTGCTCGGCAGCGTGGACCCGCGTGCGGGATGCACGGACACGACTCCCGCCATCTGGATTCTTCTGTGCGGGGCGTGGAGAGGCTCCAGTCACGCGACAGGATCTGCACTACGCCGTGTCCACAGAAACCTGAGGAACCCGCCGCAGAGGGGCTCCCATGCCAAGGGAAGCTGAGCGACACCTCCGTGACTTCCCTCATTCAATTCAGCGAAGCTTCTGGAAGCAGGGGAGCGCCGGGCCCGCGTCCTGGCTCCAGAGGCCCGGGGCCTGGCGCAGGCAGAGGGGGGCAGCCCCGTGGGCGGCTGGGCCCCGCCACGGCGGCCGCCGCCAAGCCGGGGAAGGTGAAAACGCGACCCCGGGCACCGCCAGAGCCCGGCTACGGCCAGACCCTCTCACAGCCGCTCCCCACAGCGAGGCTCGTGCCCACCCCCGGCAGCAGGAGGCCCGGCCAGGGCGGTGGGCAATGGGCGGACAGGCCGGCGGCTCCGCCATCCGGGCCACCCGTTTCTGTAGACGAGCTTCCGTTTGTCTTCCGTCTCCACTTACTATTCTACTTACACTTACTTACAGATTCTTCTTTTTTAAAGCCCCTCCCCGCCCCCGGCGGCCTGTGGCAGAGTGAAGCAGCTTTGCTCTGGTCGGGTCTGTCAGGGGCCAAGTCCGGCCACGCCCACCGGGAGACCAGAAACTCCCCCGCGGAGCTCTGAAGGGCTGGACCTGCCCGTGCCCTACAGAACCCCGCGACACGGTGGCCAGCAGCGGCAGGGGTTCAATCTGGCATGGACCGGCCTGCACAAGGGGCCGATCCGGGCTCCCCATCTGTTCTGGGTGCGCTGACTGCAGGCAGACCTGCTCCCATCCCTGGCTGCCGGGTCTCCTGATACGTAAAATGACAGCGACACGACCTGGAAGACCGGAAAGATATCCACACGCTCACGAGCGACTCACCGGGTCGTCCTCGCTGGGCGGGGAACCGGCTCTGGGGCGCTCATCCGGAACCTGGTCATCCAGGTGAGCAGCAAAGCTTTGGGGGGCCTCGGGACCCCCATGCAAAAAACGGCCAGGGTCCAACTATAAAAGAAACCATGGTAATGTTTGGAATTAGCAGGCTTTTTTCTTCTTTTTAAAGATGTATTTACTTATTTGAGAGACAGCACGATGAGCAGAGGAAGATGCAGAGGGAGAGGGAGAAGCAGGCTCCCAGCTAAGCAGGGAGGCTGACTCGGGACTCGATCCCAGGACCCTGAGATCATGACCTGAGTCAAAGGCAGACACTTAACCCACTGAGCCACCCAGGTGCCCCGGGATTTGCAGGCTTTTTATGCTCGCTACAAAACTGAGGCTTCAAGCCCCATCTATGACAGGGAAATTCACTAATACACAGTTTAGTGTTATGTGCAAGGAACCTCTATCTCTACAATTCTCTACATCCAATCACGTGGTCCACCCTCTGGATCTGCTGTGCTGCTGGGGCCAGGCTCCGTCCCATGTGGACGCGAAGCCATCTGCTAGAGAAGGCTCCGGAGCCAGGCACGGCCGCTGGCAGCCTGGAACGGGCTCTGGCCCACGGCGGTGGCTGGCGGCCGGGCGGCAATCGTGACCACCTCTGTCCTCACGGGGCCCATGCAGGGCTCCTAGGAGCCAGGTATCAGGACACGCCCGCAGCCCTTGTCCTGCTGGCCGGGTCTGGGATAAAGACTGACCGAGGACGCCTCCAGCTAAGCGGGAGGAATCCGCCCCTGAACTGATGGTCGGGCTGTGGGATTTCGGGAGGCAAGGCTGAGAAGCCGCTGCGCGGAGAACCTCCAAACTGAGCTGAAGGATAACGGGCCTCACGCAGAAGGAGATGCCAGCTCTGTACGGCCGGGAAACCGAGTTTACACACGACCCGAACGGCCGGTGAGGTCGGCACCGTGGCCCTGGTTCTCCTGCCGAGTCTGAGACCTGACAGCAGTAGGGATCAGCCGTGCTTTCTTTTTCATGTTCCTTTATTTTAGATCATCTCTACAGGCCAAATGTGGGGCTCGAACCCCCGACCCCGAGATCGAGGGTCACATACTCTCCCAACTGACCGGCCAGGCACCCCCCGGCCAGGCTGTCTGATTAGCTGGCGGGTAAACATCTGATTAGGGAGGATAAATCTTTGGGACTAGGAAAGACGAAGAGTCAAGATTTAGAGGTGAAAATACCGGTTAGAAAGTTGTTAAAGAACTTAAATGGGTGTAATTTTTCTGAGTGAAAGAATCGTTTAAACCTTAGAATCAACATGCTGACTGGGCACCCCAACGTGACGGACTGTCACCCCACGTGCATCCCAAGCCATCTCGGAGATGCAGCAAGAGCAAGAACGAGACGCAGCATCTGTGACCCCCGGGCCGCCCGGGGCGCTCAGCGTGCGAAGCGTCTGCCGTCGGCTCAGGTCGTGGTCCCAGGGCCCTGGGATCGAGCCCCGCATTGGGCTCCCTGCTCGGGGAGGAGCCTGCTTCCCCCTCTGCCTGCTGCTCTCTCTGTGATGAATAAATAAAAATCTTTAAAAAAACAAAACAGGGGCGCCTGGGTGGCTCAGCGGGTTAAAGCCTCTGCCTTCAGCTCAGGTCATGATCCCGGGATCCTGGGATCGAGCCCCGCATCGGGCTCTCTGCTTGGCTGGGAGCCTGCTTCCTCCTCTCTCTCTGCCTACTTGTAATCTCTGTCAAATAAATAAATCTTTAAAAAAACAAAAACAAAAACAAAAACAAAAAAAACCAACCCAGAACAGCCGCAACACCTGCAGCCACACTGGCCGTGCGGAGCTGATGAGAGCCTGGGCCCGGGGCGTCCGCACGGGGGTCTGACCGCCATGCCCCGTGCGGCTGCACCCTGGTGGGCCCCCTGCTACCAGAGACAAAGCACCACGGCTTTATAAACAAAGTAACAGAAAATTACAGATATTCAGGGGCCACAAGGTGGTGGTATTTCTACACAAATCCTCTGATTTGTCTTTTAGTTAAATGCTTTTTGCAGCAAATTAAGCAAAATGGATTCCTTACTCCTTACAGCGCTACATATGGCATCGCCCGGACAGTCTCGTGTCTCCGCGGAGACCGCCCGCGCGCCACTGCCTCCGCAGCTCCGGGACGAAAACCAGACAGCTCCGGAAGAGCGGCACCCGCGACCCCGGCAAGGTGACTTTCCATCAGTCATGCAAAGCGCAAAATTCTCAGACTGCTCGCTGCCGTGGGCTCAGGTCGTTCTCGTCTGCCATCAAGAACAGATTTTAGCCTTTCAATGGAAATAGTTGAGGCCTGAATTTATTGCTGATCCTTGTTCTTTTTTTTTTCATTTTCTTTCCTAATAATGGGTTATTTCATATTGACAAGCTTTATCACGAACCCCTGGGAAAAAGAGTTCTATGGAGGGAAGGGCCCATCCTCTAGACGGTCTCCCATGCAGAGGATGCGGCAAAGCATGAGACGGAAGGGACGGAGCCCTGCTGGGGCTCTCACCCTTCGGGACTCGAGTCGTGGGGTGCTCTCTGCAGGCCCCACAAACTCGGGGTACCCTGACTCTGTGTCTGGCTTCCGATATCCAGCAGAACCACGACCGTACAAGGGCCACGAAGCACAGCGCTTGTGATGAAAGCCACAACCCTCCCGGGACGTCCCTGCGGCCGGTTCACCCAGCCTGGCTGCTGCTCACTTTCTGTCTCTGTGTAACGAAGACGTTTCCTACCGCCCCCCGCCCTGCCCCGTCGCGGAGACGTAACGAAGCACGTAGCACTGTGCCGGCACGTACCGAGGCCCAGCGAATCGCACCCACGGATGCGCAATGAGCCGTCTGAGTCCCAAAGGTACCGAGGAAACAGCTGCTCAGTGAGCGAAACAGAGCAGCGCGAGGGCCGATTTTGTGTGTGATTCCACGATTTTACTCAGGTTTCAGATGCTAAAAGCCTAAGGAAGCAACTTATTTTCCTTTCAAATACTTCATTAAGGGGGATAATCATCAATCCAATGAGATGTTAACAACAGTTAACAAAGATAACTGCAGTCAAGCTTATTCAGCTATTTCTTTTTTTTTTTTTTTAAAGATTTTATTTATTTATTTGACAGAGAGAGATCACAAGTAGGCAGAGAGGCAGGCAGAGAGAGAGGAAGAGAAGCAGGCTCCCGCTGAGCAGAGAGCCCGATGCGGGGCTCGATCCCAGGACCCTGGCCTGAGCTGAAGGCAGTGGCTTTATTAACCCACTGAGCCACCCAGGTGCCCCTCAGCTATTTCTTTTTTAAGTGTCAATTCTCCAACGAGGCTATTTACGAGGGCAGACTCCCGGGGCAGAGGCTCAGAGTGGCCTCTCGAGAGCAGAAGTCAGCGAAAGGCCTGGGCAGCAGCCATCCTCCGGAGCGCGTCACTCTGGACTGGGAGTATCCATCTAGAAGCTACAGTTCCGCCTAAAGACAATGTGCACGGAGCCGCGAGCTCAGCCGGGACTCACCTGCCGGGCCCTGGGGACAAGCGTCGTCACCCTTTTCAGCATCGCGGCTGCGAGCTCAGGCAAACTGAAGTGGTGGGCCGCACCTGGGCAGCAGACAGCACACGGACGTCGCCCAGAGCACACACGGAGCACCTGAAGAGGGACCAGGAAGGAGCAGAAAACACCAGTGAGACATTTCACAGAACCCGAAACAAACGGCCAGTAAACCCACGAAAAGATTTCCATCCTCATTACAAGTCAGGGAACAAGGAGACACCACTCAGCCACGGTGCTGGGAAAAACGGCCAAGACAACAGGAACCGTGCCGGAGGCTGTGTGGCACGGGGGGGCGGGGGGCACAGTCATCCCAGAACACACATCTGGCGTCATCTTACAAAGTTGACATCGTACAGGTCTATGACCCATGTGCTCTTGTCCTGGGTATTCACTCCGGAAGAACATGTACGTGTGCACTGGGAACCACGTGTCACGCTGGTCACCGTACAAAGCCCAAGCACCCGCTGACAGGAGCGGATTCACAGAAGCGGCCCCGGCAAGACCCCACATGGCAGTGAGAGACGCGACCGCGGTTACACACGGGATCGAGGCATCTCGAGAACCAGCTGTGTGAGCGTGCTCGTCTACACATCATGTCACTGGCGGACAATTCGGACACGGACGCCCTCCTTCATCCTCCGGGCACACACGTGGTGGAGCGAAACCCAAGCACAGAGCGGGAGGGACAGCCCGGGCAGAAGGGAGGCGGTGAGGGCGAGGCCGGGAGCAGGCGGTCTCCAGCGCTGGGCTACGGGTACGGGAGCTCATTGTACGAATTTCATTTTATTATTTATTTAGTTATTTTCCCCATCCACAACGCCGACCGCCACGCCCATCCTAACGCTCCACATGGGCTCATCTCTATCCCCGAGCCCCAAACTCAGCCTCCACTCTCTCTACTCCAAACTCGGGACCCCAGTGCGACTCCGGCAACGTCTGGCCCGGCCAACCCTGTGCGCCCCAGCGCACCCCGGTACAGACAGCTGTGGGCAGCAGCGTGGAAGGGGGCACGGGTCCCAGACGGAAGAGAGCAGATGACACGGCCCTGAGGTCAGCTCTTCCCACAGGCGCAGCTGTGGCCGCTGGGGTCATGACCCCGGCCAGGTTTTAGACATTATGGAAAATGGGGTCAGCTCTATCCCTGGACACTCGCACCTGCGCCCACAGTGCAGTCGGCGGTCCGCCGGCGTCCAGCCGGGAGCTTCTCCAATCCATTCTTTCCACCGAAGTCTTGCTTCAAATCTTCAATATCTGTGTGTTACGTGTGTGCACGCACGCACACAAGTAACAGAAGTGACTTCAGGGGCGCCTGGTGGCTCCGCAGCCGAGCATCTGACTGGGTTTTGGCTCAGGTCGTGACCTCGCGGTGCCGACACTGAGCCCATGTCTGCGGAGGATTCTCTCTTCCTGTCCCTCTGCCCCTCCTGCTCACGCACGTGCTCGTGCCCCATGTCTGTCTCTCAAATCCATAAGTACGAAAAGAATGAATGGAAGGTACTTTAAAAACAAGGGGGGAAGGTGGCACGTTTTCGGAGTCTGATCTCCCAGCAAAGAACCTGCACGAAAGCGCGTTTTCCTTGTCCAAGATGCGCGTTTGCAGGGCAGCTCGTGCAGCCGCGGGGAGGCAGAGGCCACCTGGCGGGTCCCGCTTTCGGGCACGTACAGGTCAGCGCAGCGCGACGACGGCTCACGGCCGCCGGGGCTCGAACGCTCCGGGACTGAGCTTCCTTTCGGGTCTCCCGGGTCCCTCGCAGGCGCGCGGGGCGGGCGCTCGGCTCACTACTGGCCGCCGGGGCCCGAGGGGAAGAGACCGACGTGCGAGACGAGAATTCTGGGGACGGAGGCGGTGAGGGCCGCACAGGTGTGACCTCGTGGACCCGCAGCTGGAAGTGACGGTACATCTGACGTCCTGCGTATTTCACCACAGACACCGCTGAGGAGGGATGGAAAAATCAGAGACACTGCCCCGTTCTCTTCCAAGACAGAAGAGTCTCTCCGCGGCCCCAGGCGTTGTTTTAAATGTGGGAAACACAGACCCCGGGGGCGAGTATCTCCTGAGTCCGAAGCTCTTCCCGGGGCGCCGGGAGGGGGTCCCCGCTCCCCGCCGTACGGCAGGTTTTGCCGCTGCCCCGATGAAAGACGCGCTGCCGCCCCGCACAGGAAGCTCGGATGCACGCGGACAGGGAGCTGGGAAGGGCCCGAACCCAGCCTCGAAGGGCGGCCCGGAGCCCTGTGCTGACTGGGACGTCGGCGGTCACAGACATCAGTCTGTTTTGCCAATTGAACTTGTCTGTTGAGGTCACCGTAGAGCCGCCTGCCGCTGAAGGCCGCCCGAGGAGCTCGTGTGCGGGACGTTCCCTCGCGTGGTCGCCTCCGAGTCCCCCGCCCCCACCGGGCCCCCGACGGCCAGTCCCCTGCTCTCCATTCCTGTGACCGCGTCATTTCGGGGACGTTCTATGAAGGACACGTACGGGCCGCTGCCTTTGACACCGGCTTTTTTCACTCGTCCTGACTTCCCGGGCACCCCATAGGCACTAAGAGTTGTTCCTTCGACCCTGAGCCCTGTGCCATGGTAAGGAGACACCTGTCTCATCAGTCATCCAGCGAAGACCTGGGGGCTGTCACTCGCCTCTGCCGTGAGGGACAAAAAGCTACGGAGCGGCTTCCATAGAGAGAGAAGCCGAGAGTCTACAGGTTTAGGTGCTCTAGCTCAGGAACTGGACCCTTCAGAACTAGCGCACAACTGAGTTAGTGCTACCTCGATTTTAACAATAATCACTGTTTTTAAAAAAGATTTATTTATTTGACAGACAGTGAGAGGGGAACACAAGCAGGGAGAGCCGGAGAGAGAGAAGCAGGCTTCCAGTGGAACAGGGAGCTCCATGCGGGGCTCGATCCCGGGATCCCAGGATCATGACCCGAGCCGAAGGCAGTCGCTTAACAACTGAGCCTCCCAGGTGCCCTTAATCACGATTTTCTAGAAGGAGGTTCTATACTGAGCAATGTACATTTTCTCCCAACCACTATTAGGCGGACATTTTTATACCCAGGTGAGAAGAGGCAGGGGGCGCCTTGATCACCTGCTAAGAGTGGCAGCCTGTCCCGTCAGTCCCTGTGTGTCCTACGTTGTCCATCACTGAGCACCTGAACACGTCCAGTCGGGGGAACTCGAAGGCAGGCTACACAGTTTTCAGACAGCTTTTCTGGAAAGTTCTTTCAGAATCCGAGCTGAAATGTCTCCCAGCAGCTTCCATTCACTGTCCCAGTCCTTCTCTTGGGCTTTACAAGCCATTTCCCACATGATGAACTGAGTGTTGTTCTGTGCTCTGTTTATTCTTTTCCTGGCTAAATGCCTACAGTTTTTTAAAGAATCATCACCCAATACAAGTTCCTTCCCCACTTATCAATGCTCTGTAGGTATGACCTATTGTTTTTAGATTTTATATTTTAAGAGTGACTTCTTTGTTAAAATTTTATTTACTTAACAGAGACAGTGAGAGAGCGAGAGAGAGCACAAGTAGGGGGAGGAGCAGAGACAGAGGGAGAAGCAGATTCCCCAACAGAGCAGGGAGCCCGATGAGGGGCTCGATCCCAGGACACTGAGATCATGACCTGGGCCAAAGGCACATGTTTCACGGACTGAGCCACCGAGATGCCCCAAGAGTGACTATTTTTAAACAGTCTATGATATCATTGTTTCACTGAGAATGCAGTTCATTAAAATAATCATTTCTCTTTTTTAAAAAAGATTTTATTTATTTATTTGACAGACAGAGATCACAAGAAGGCAGAGAGGCAGGCAGAGAGAGAGGGGGAAGCAGGCTCCTGATGCAGGGCTTGATCCCAGGATCCTGAGATCATGACCTGAGCTGAAGGCAGAAGCTTTAACCCACTGAGCCACCCAGGTGCCCCTCAGTTCTCTTTTTTATAAAAAATACCATTACTTATCAAAATCCCAGCAACATTTTTTATGGCAGTTGTCAAGCTGATCTCAAAATTCATATGGAAATGCAATGGACCCATAAAAGCATAAATAACCTTGGGAAAAAAAAAAGGAACGAAGTTGGAAGGTTCCCGTTTCCTGATTTCAAAACTTACTACAAAGCCACAGTAACGAAGACAGGGTGCTTCAGCTTATGTCCATAGATGACGTCGTCTGACCCACATCCACGAGTCAGTGGGGTGCAGCTCTGAGTTCTGAAAGAATGCCTTACATCACAATCAGCTGATTTTCAACACACACGCCAAGACAATTCAATGGGGGAAAAAAAAAATGTTTTCAACAAATGGTGCTAAGACAGCCAGATATCCACAGGCAAAATAATTATATTGAAGTGGGTATTTACCCAAAGAATATAAAAATACTAATTCAAAAAGATACATGCTTCCCTATGTTTCCTGCGGCATTACTTGCAGTAGCCAAGATAAGGAAGCAACCCACATGCCCAGTGATGGAGGGTGTGTGTGTGAGAGATGGACTATTAGTCATAAAAAAGGATGAGAACGTGTCATCTGCAACCATATGGACAAACCTAGACTGTATGATGCTGAGTATGTCAGAGAAAGACAAATATAGTATGACTTACTTATATGTGGAATCTTAAAAACAAAATAAACGAATGAACAAACAAACAAGCAGAAATGAACCCATAGAGAACAAACTGACGATTGCTGGAGAGGGGGCCAAGGGATGAGCAAAACAGGTAAAGGGGAGTGAGAGAGACAGGCTTCCAGTTACAGAATGAGTCAGTCACAGGACTAAAACCCTCGGCCCAGAGAGACAGAGTCAGTGACAGTAACAGCATTGTGTGGTGACACACGGGAGCTACCCTGTGGTGAGCCCAGAACAACGTATGAACTTGTTGGGATTGGCTCAGTCGGTTAAGCATCCGACTCGTGATTTCAGCTCAGGTCATGACCTCAGGGTGGTGGGATGGAGCCTGGCGTCGGGCTCCGCACTCAGTGTGGAGTCTGCTGGAGATTCTCTCTTTCTCTATCCACTTGTGCTCACTCACCCTCTCTCTCTAAAATGAATTAAATCTTAAAAACAAACAAAAAAAACCCTTGTTGAAACATTATATTGTATACCCAAAACTAAAGCAACTGTGTCAACTATATTTCAACTAAAAAAAAAAGAAAGAAAAATCAGTTAAGGACAAAACTAAAAACCAAAGCCTGGTTCTCTCTAAGGATTTTATCTTTCAAAGAATCATAGTATTATTCATTTCCTGAATGAGCCAGGAATCAAATAGTCACTTTTGAAACCCTCCTTTTCCTTTGACTTAAAAAAAAATTAAACTGGACCCCTACCTCGCATCATACACAAAAAGTAACTCAAACAGAACACAGACCTGAATGGAAGTGCCGAAACAGTAAAACTCTTAAAAGAATACATAAGAGGGCGCCTGGGTGGCTCAGTGGGTTAAGCTGCTGCCTTCGGCTCAGGTCATGATCCTAGGTCCTGGGATCGAGTCCTGCATCGGGCTCTCTGCTCAGCGGGGAGCCTGCTTCTACGCTGCTCCCCTTCTCTCTCTGCCTACTTGTGATCTCTGTCTGTCAAACAAATAAAATCTTTAAAAAAAAAAAGATTAAAAAAAAAAAAAAGAATACAAAGAGTAAATCTTACGTATTAAATACAAGTGACCTTGTATCAGACAATGGTTTCGTAGTGATACCAAAAGCTCAAGTGACAAAAACAGATATTTGGGACTTTATTGAAATTAAGAATTTCTGTTTCAAAGGATACCATGAAGAAAGTAAAAGACTAGAATGGGAGAAAATACATACAAATCATATCTGATAAAGGACTTGTACTCATAATACATAAAGAACTCTTTACAGCTCAACGATAAAAAGGCAACCAACTCAAAAATGGGCCAAGAATTTAAAAAAGACATTTCTCCAAATAAGACATATAGTGGCCAATAAGCATGTGAAAAGATGTTCAGTGCCGTAAGCCATTAGGAAAATGCAAATCAAAAACACAATGTGATATCCTTATGCTCACAAGGACAGCTAAAACCGAAAGAACAGACAGTAACGAGTGCTGGGGAGAATGAGGAAAAACCAGAATCCTCCTACATTGTGGTGGGGCCATAAAGTGTGCAACTACTTGGGAGAACAGGTTGGGAGTTCCTCAAAAGATTAAACACATAGTTTCCAAATGACCCAGCAATTCTACTATAGCCTGGGTATAGCTACATATACCCAAGGAAATGAAAATATGTGCCCACAAAATCTTGTTCACAGATGCTCACAGCAGCAATATTCCCAAGAGCCAACATGTGGAAAGAACCCTAATGTCCATCGCCGATGAATGGACAGAGCAGGTCGGTGCAGCCGTACCACGGGGTATTATCCAGTCCTAACAACAGGCGAAGCTCTGATAAATGCTGCAACACGGGTGAATCTGTACATGAAGGTAAAGGCTGTCAGAAAAGACCACCTGTAGGAGAATTCTAATGCTCCCAAATGTGCACCTAGGTAAATCTGTCGAGACAATAAATCAGATTAGTGGTTGGGAGAGGGGAGAATGGAGAGTCACCACTCATGGATTTCTCTTTGGGGTCACCAGGATGTTCTAACATTAGGTAGCGATAGTGATTATGCAGCTCTGTGAATGTACTAAAAACCCACTGAATTGTATACTTCGAAGATATTGAATTTTATGGTTTGAGAATCTTAATAAAGCCATTAGTAAAGAACGTTGCCACGTAGCCATATTAAAACGACAGCGATAGCGGAAACCGCCACGATGAGTTTGGTCCTGATCACTACCTGAGCTGCAGACATCACAGGCTTTGTGCCATCTTCTCATCACAGCGCCGCTCGGAAGCACTGTGCCAGCTGTCGCTGTGAAACAGGCCACCCCAAAACTCAGTGGCTTCAAACAGTATCTTGTTAGTGCTCACGAGTCTGCAGCTCGGGGCTGGTTAGTTCTGTTCTGGATCAGGTCAGGCTGTCTCAGGTCTGCAAGGTCAGCTTTAGCTGGTGGGACAGACTCGGCTCCACACAGTCTCTCATCCCGTGGCAGCGCGGCCTGACATGTCACTGCGGAGGCGAAGATCCCAGAGAGCTAAAGCACTGAAGACCGCGTCAAACCTGGCGAAGCACCGGCAGGGGTTACATCCAACGGCAGCCCATTAGCCCATCCTAGTGCTGGGGCGGGGAGGAAGCCGACCGGACCTCTCTATGGAAGGAGCTGGAAAATCACAATTTTTGTGACCCATGGAAACCACTGTGACTCTTGTGCGTAAACATGGTTGTTGAACTGGACAGCCTACATCCTTATCATGATACCGTGTTCTTCGTCATAGATCTGTGCAGCTCTTTGTGATGTTGCTCTTAGCAAAGTAATTGTTAAAATCCATTTTCTTAATGTTGAACCTTATTTCAGTTTGTAGATGTCTTCTTTTATGTAATGAAAGTGTCTGTAAGTACACAGTTTTCAAAATTTAGTTATACAGTTAACCAATGAGACTAGAAGTTGTTTGGATAAAATTCTAAATCAGAAATTACGGAACATTTCCTCACATCATACACAAAAAATAGACTCAAAACGGATTAAAGACCTAAATGTGACACCTGAAACCTAGAAATCCTAGAAGAGAGCACAGGCGGTAAGGTCTCTGACATGGGCCATAGCAACATTTTTCTAGATTTGTCTCCTAAGGCAAGAAAAACAAAAGCAAAAATAAACTGTTGGGACGACATCAAAATAAATAGCTTCTGCCCAGCAGAGGAAACAATCGACAAAACTGAAAGACAACCTACTAAACTGAAGATATTTGCAAATAAAATATCCAACAAAAGATCAGGATCTAAAATATATAAAGAACTTTGATAGCTGAACACAAACAAAAAACCCAACCAATCAAAACTGGGCAGAAGACACGAACAGACATTTCTCCAGAGAAGACCTCCAGGTGGCCAACAGACACATGAATATGCGTTCAGCATTGCTCTGCGGCGGGGAAAGGCAAATCAAAACAAGGACCGGCCACCTCCCACCTGCCGGAGTGGCCAAAACCCAGGCCGCGGGGAGCAGGAGCCCCCGTGCGCTGTTGGTGGGAACGCGGGCAAGCGCAGCCACACGAATGAAAATGCGGCGCACGGGAAGGGCACTCAGCCGTCAAAAGACCAAAGCTTGCCATTTGCAATGACTCGGATGGATCTAGAAAGCATGACGTTAAGCGGAATAAATCAGAGAAAGACAAAGACCACATGATCTCATTCGTATGTGGAATTTAAGAAACAAACAAACGAACAAAGAAAGAGACAAATGAAAAAAACAGACTCTTGGCTCTAGAGAACACACTGCAGGTCAGCAGAGGGGAGGTGGGGACACACACGAAGGGGATGAAGGGGACGGAGTCCGCTCACATGACGCGCACTGACAACCGTATGGAAGTTTGGGATCGCTACACTGCGCCTAAAGGGCGCTGCACGGGAACTCTGCGGGAGTTCAAAAACAACTATGAAACCTAGTTGCAGTTTAACAGGTTCAGCATGGAAGGAAATTTAGCTTTTATTTTGTGCACACAATATTACAAATCTTGAGCCACACAAATAGTTGCAAGTGGTAACCTTCTGTAGTACTTTTCATTTCTATTTTAAAAAGACTTCAGTAGACAAGCAAGACTGCAAAGGTGTCCCGGCAGCGAGCAACAGTGCGTGAACCGGGGTCTGTGTTCCGAGCAGGTCTCGGCGGTGGAGCGCAGACATTCCGTCAACCCTGCCGGGGACAGGCGTGTGGCCCTCCGGGCTCTGCCCGGCTGTTTCTCGAGCCCCGGCGGCATGGAGTCCGCCTCATCCCGCAGGGCCCTGGGATTCCGGGAGCGGCCCCCAGCGTCGGCTTCCGCTCACCGCCCCTAACGACACAGGCACCCTGTCCTCTGGAGCCCGCAGCCAGGCCCTGCCCTCTGCTCTCCAGCTGCGGGAGTCCTGGCTGTGCCCCCTTCCCGGGGAAGGCTGCTTCGTCCCCACGGAAAATCTGTTGGTCAGTGTGGCACCTTCAGGAACTCTCGGAGCTACGCCTTCTGGAACACCTGCTGCTTCACCGGCCACTTCTGGGTCACGGACACGGCTTCTTTCCCGACACCCCCTGAACCCACCCCTGCCTGCTCCAGACTGCGCTCCCGCAGCGTCCTCCCTGCGCTTGGCCTTCCCAGAGGCGGGAGTGTTTGGGCCTTGCTCTGGACCAGACTTCGTCCGAAGGGGACTCGGTGGCCGCCAGGACACTCGGCCCGGACGTCTCCGACTCAGGACTGGGCTTAGACCAAAGGGGATGCGGTGACCACTGGGACATTCGGCTTGGACTGCTCGGACCCTGGACCGGACTTTGGCCGAAGGGGACATGGTGGCCACGGGGACACTTAGCCCGAACCCTTCCAACCCTGGACTGGACTTTGGCCGAAGGAGACGCAGTGACTGCTAGGATGCTCAGCCCGGACCGCTCTGACCCAGGACTGGACTTCAGTGGAAGGGGACGTGGTGACCGCTGGGATACTCAGCCCGGACCCCTCCAGACCCTGGACTGGACTTCGGCCGAAGGGGATACGGTGGCCGAGATGCTTGGTCAGGACCCCTCCAACCCTGGACTAGACTTTGGCCAAAGGGTTCGCAATGACCACTGGGATGCTCGGCCCAGACTGCTCCGACCCCAGACCACACCTGAACTAAAGGGGACTCAGTGGCTGCTGGGACGCTTGGCCCAGACGGCTCTGACTCAGGACTGGACTTTAGTCAAAGGGGACATGGTGGCCACTGGGACGCTTGGCTCAGACTCCTCTGACCCTGAACTGAACTTTTAGCCGAAGGGAATGCGGTGGCTACGGGGTCACTTAGCCCGGGCCGCTCCGACCTTCCCCACATCGGCGACGTCCAGCCAGCTTTCCCCTCGCCCCGTGTGCTCACTGGAACCGCACGTTCCGTTTCCTTCAATCGCTTCTCCTTTGCGCTCACAGCCCGGCTGACGGCTGGCGCCCGAGGCCGGCCCAGGCTCTCGGGGTATCGGGTCCGGACACGCCTGCCTCGTCGAGCTTCACCCCTGCTCGCTTCTGACTTCCAGCTTTGGACGTGTGGCTCTTCCTTTCGCACGAGCACGTCGAGGCCGTCGTCAGGTTACGAACTGGCCTGGTGGACACACTGCGGCGTCTCTGGGACGAGGGAGGCCCGCGGGGCGGGAGGCGGAGGAGCGGCCGTGGGCGGAGCCGGCGTCACAGGTGCGGCCGTCAGGTCTGCCGTCTCGCGGGGCAGGTTGCGGGGTCCCCAGTGACGCCGGTGCCATCCACGACCGCCCGGCACGGATCCCCGCGGACATGGAACAGTGAACAATTTTAGGTCCTGTGAGTCACCAGAGTGTGACAGAGACCGGGAGAGCAGCTGCCGTCGGAACACGGGCGCTGACCCATGGCCCCGAACCTTCCGTTTGTAAAAACCCAACAGCGGCCGCGCGCTCCACGGCCCAGCACCGCGAGACGAGGTCCGCCCACAATTAAAACGTTTGATGCCCAGACTGTTTCTCAGACTGATGACATCACAGTCTCTTGCAGGGAGACTTAAGACACTGGCAGTTTTCAAAGTCCCCCAGCTGACTCCCACGTGCAGCTAAGAAGGAGAACTCCTGTGCGGACGTCAACGGTAAAGGGAATTTCAACGCAATTAACATGGAGTCTTTGGGGATGGTCATTCAAACAAACAAACGTTCAGGACGTACTTCCCCAAAAGGCCATAAGGAGACCCCCAAATGCCTTGCTTTACTGGGGACGCGACATATGTCATGTGGTTACTTTGATTTACCACTCAAGGAGTTCAGACAAAAAGGAGATCGCCGTCTGCCATGACTTACTCTCTGCCAAAGCAAGGCTGATGTCCTGGTGATCAGCAATTCTTCTCCTTTTAAGATTTTATTTGAGGGTGAGAGACAGAGCAACAGAGACAGCGAGAGAGAACACGAGTGGGGAGGAGAGGGAGAAGCAGGCTCCCGCTGAGCAGGAAGCCCGACCTAGGACTTGAGCCCAGGACCCTGGGATCATGACCTGAGCTGGAGGCAGACACCTAACTGACTGAACCGCCAGGTGCCCCAGTAATTCTTTTTCCACGCCAGTCATTCTCAACTGGGGCAATTTTGCCCCCTGGGGAACATTTAGAAATTTCTGGACGTGGTTTTGGTTGTCAGACTTGGGGGAGTGGTGGTGGCGTCCAGGGAGTGGAGGCCAGAGACAGTGCTGACCTTCTCGTCATGCACAGAAGAGTCTCCCACAAGTTACCCAGCCTCCAATGTCAACACTGAGTGCTGAGGCTGAGAAAGATTGTTCTAGATCCCGAGTCCTAGAGGAAAAATTTGATTTATGGAAACTACTCTCCTAGCTTTCATAATCTCAGTTTGAAAAAACAGAATTTGTTATGGTGCTTTCTGTAATCCTCATTGTATCTACTTCCCCACATTTGGGCTCTCGAAGTAAAGGCGTTTCCTGAAACACACCGATGACAACTCGGAACGCGCGCAGACTAGGTGTCTTTGCTGCAAACCACCTGCACTGGCCGTCCCGCGGCAAGGGAGCGAGTGCCGGTGCGACAGGCCGACGGGCCGACTCTCCTAACGGCGCGGGCAGAGGGAGGGGACAGGGAGGACCCAGGATCGCGTCCGAGGCTGGGGGGACCCTAGATCCTCATCTAGATCCTCATCAACAAATCGAACCTGAGAAATTCCCGGGCGTGAGGCCGGTGAAACGTCGGAGAGGCCTCTGAAGGCTTCGCGGAAGGCATGTCACAGGAGCACACAGGCCCTGCCGTGACAGCCCCCGTAACAGCTTTAGGGCCGGGAACACAGCTGGGTTGAGCTCAACCCAAAGACGCATTTAGAGTAGTGTTCTGAAGTGCGGATGCGTGAGGACTTACAGAAAAGGACAGAAAACAATCTGGTCATGCGGGTGGTCATGTTGCTGGTAACTTTTTTTTGACTTTGCTTTGTAATGTTATTAACAACCATTACTAATATTAATATTGTTCATGTAATAAAAACTGTCCTTACTTCAGTGAAGTGTCCATGTTAAAGGTGTTTTTTTTTTTATGAGACCTAACCAAAACCATTTTTACAGTGACATAATGAAAACAGAGATCGCCATGAATGAAAGATTATTCACCCGCAACACTTTCTAACCTTAGGATGGAAAGAATCTAAGTATCTGTCACCGGTCGGCAAGCAGCACAGCCCTGCGACTCCACACCGCTGCTGGACAACACAGCCCCGAGCCCTCTGCGCCTGACGAAGGAAAAGCCTCCATATGCATTAGGGAGGGGAGCGAAAGCACAGAACACAGTGTACAGTCAGCTATCACTCGTGTAAAAGGGGGAAAAATATATATATCTATAGGGGCGCCTGGGTGGCTCAGTGGGTTAAAGCCTCGGCCTTCGGCTCAGGTCATGATCCCAGGGTCCTGGGATGGAGCCCCAAGTCGGGCTCTGTTCAGCGGGGAGCCTGCTTCCTCCCTCTGTCTCTCTCTCTCTCTCTCTCTGCCTGCCTCTCTGCCTACTTCTGATCTGTCTGTCCAATATATAAATAAAATCTTAAAAGAAAGAAATATATATATATACACACACACACACACAATTTGTTTGTAAAAAGGTCCATATTTTGAAGGATATACAAAAACTGAGGACACTGGTTGCTTTCAGGGGAGGGAATGGGTTCCACTGGGAGCAGGAACAGGGAGGGAGGCGTGCTTTGTCCTTTTTGAATCTGGATCAGGTTGCTATTGCCCAAAGAGTAAATTTTACAAAATCGAATCAACAAACCCTTAGTGAGATCCTTTAAAGCTAACACGTAATTTTCTGCAGGAATTATACTTCTGAGGATAGAAAACCCTGCTGCATCAAACAGAGATTGATGATAAGTAACTAAAAGCAGCAGGTCCTTACCCCACTGCCACATCTAAATCCACGTCAGGACGGATGAGCCCTTTATATTCCACCGCGAGTACCTGCACTAACATTTCCCACAGGAAAAGACATGGATTTTAGCTCATACAAGTCTTTCTTTCCTTCTCTCTGAGGCCAAGTTTCCTACCTATAAAACAAGGACACTCCAGTAGGTTTTCCAGACGCTTCCCTCCTCTGGTCATCTAACTCTTACCAAGCTGACGGCAGAGACGGCACCAACATGTAAAAGAAAGAAAAGGGCGGTGCGGGTCCAGGCAAAGGAAGGGGCATCCGCGTCGATGTTTTCTTTCTTCCAGCGACTCAAGTGCACCGAAGAATAACCTTGGGCTCCAACGACAGCAACAGCTAACATATCCCCAACACCTTCTGTAAGTCGGGGGGCTCTAAGTGCTTTATGTGAATTAACTCACTTTTCCTTTACGACAATCCTATGACGTAGGTAACATCTCCAATTTACAGACACAACAAACAGCGCGAAGTATGGCAGAACGGTCAGAAGCACGGACTCTCGAATCCACGCGCTGAAATCCTACTCGATAGCTGTCTGACCTCGAGCCCGTTACTTCAGCTCCATGTGGCTGTTCCCTCATTTCTAAAACGGACATAACTGTGGCACCTAAATCTGCTATGTGCGACCGCCACTGAGGCTCGACCCAACTTTCCAAAGCTCAGCTTTGCACCCACGCAGCCCAGGTGTCCATTCACGCTTCCCCAACAGGCAATCCATCACCTAAAGTGGCGGTTTAAAATCTTGGTAGGACCCCCGCCTCCAAAATTTCAGAGTTCTTCCCTTGTTAGATAGGAAATTTAGACCATTGTGCAGAGACAGCATTTCTCCACAACTTACCACATGTAAAGTCAACCATGATGATATTCCTAGTTGACTTTTATCTTTAAAAATTTCTTTTAACGTCTGAAACCTTATTTTGGCGTTTGCACGGAAGTTCTCCTGCACATCTGTACCGCACTGAGACCCCAGCAAGGAAGCGTCATGAAATGCGTGTTTGATTGCTCCCGTTCGAGCAGCTGAGTCTGAAGGCAGCTTAGCTGAGACGGCTGCGGTATGGCAGGACCACGGAGCCAGCCTGTCTCTCTACAACTTGAGGCCTGATGCCAGAGGCAGAGCTGCAGGGAAATACTGGAAATCCAGGCAGCTCCGGGAACGCGGATCACTTTTCTCAGGGCAAACTTTCAGCTGAACCACAGCCTCATTTGGATCAAAGCACGGAGGCACCTGGGTAGCGCGGTTAAGCATCATGATTTCGGCTCAGCTTGTGATCCCGGGGTTCCGGGATCGAGTCCCACATCTGGCTCCCTGGCTCCCGTGCTCGGCACGGAGCCTGCTTATCCCTCTCCCTCTACTATGGCCCCCCTTGTGCTCTCTCAAATCAATCAAATCTTTTTTTTTTTTTTTAAGATTTTATTTATTGGACAAAGAGAGATCACAAGCAGGCAGAGAGGCAGGCAGAGAGGGGGAAGCAGGCTCCCTGCTGAGCAGAGAGCCCGATCCCAGAACCCTGGGATCATGACCTGAGCCGAAGGCAGAGGCTTAACCCATTGAGCCACCCAGACGCCCCTCAAATCAATCAAATCTTAAAAACAAAACAAACTCTTGAATTAAAGCACAAAACCACAATCCAAGCCAGGTATTCTGGAGGCTACTTAGGCTTTCACTTCCCTTTCCACACAGTTTCCAGCGGCTGCGACAAATTACCAGAAACTTAGTGGTATAAAACCACCCAGATCTGTCGCCAGCAGCTCTGTGGTTTAGAAGTCCCTGAGTGAAGTGCACACACGCAGTCGCGTTCTTTCTGGACGCTCTAGCAGAGAGCCTGGTTTTCTTTTCTTTTTTTTTTTTTTAAGATTTTATTTATTTGACAGAGATCACAAGTAGGCAGAGGAGGCAGGCAGAAAGAGGGGGAAGCAGGCTCCCTTCTGAGGAGAGAGCCCGATGTGGGGCTCGATCCCAGAACTCTGGAATCATGACCTGAGCTGAAGGCGGAGGCTTTAACCCACTGAGCCACCCAGGTGCCCCAACAGCCTGGTTTTCTGACTTCTGCAGATTTGAGAGGCTGCTCGTTCATCTTCGAAGCCGGCAACATCCGGTAGTGACTCTTCTGCCGATCTTCCATCTTTCCACAACTCCTGCACTTATGGGCCTACCACATGATCCAGGGTAACCTCCCTATTTTAAGGCTAGCTGATTAGCAAACTTAATTCCATCTGCATTCTCAGTTCCCTTTTGCCATGTAATATACGCACAGGTTCCCCGGACTGGGCCACAGCCACCTTTGGGAGACCGTGATTCTGCCTTCCATACCTTCCTTGGGTCAAGGAACTCGGGTTTCATCCATTCAATAAGGTCACTTTGCTGAGTCCTTCATACAGCTTGGGAGGCGCTGGGGCTTGTGCAGAAGAACAGGGTATGATCTTGTCCACGCTCAGCGGACAACTCATGAAAGCAAGATGAAGAGAGAAAGTAAGCAACTTTCTTTATACGCAGGTGCGGCGGAATCATTAAGTGTCTTTTCTTCGTAGCATACGTACTTAGGCTGGCGATGACAAATTTTTACGGTGATGATGATGTGATATAGTGAAGAAGGTGTTGAGGACAAAGTGAAATCCTTTTTTTTTTTTTAACGATTTCATTTTTTTGAGAGAAACAGACACAGAAGCACAAGTGGGTCAGAGGGAGAGGAACAAGCAGACTCCCTGCTGAGCAGGCTCAATCCCAGGACCCTGAGATCAAAACCTGAGCAGAAGTCAGCCACTTAAAGGACTGAGCCACCCAAGCACCACACCCACTGTGAAATCCCAAGTTCCTGGACTCTGGGAGCCTCAGGCTTCTCATCTGTAAAATGGGGATTAGGATGATCTACGCTAAAGTGTTATTTAAGCAGGAACAGGTGCTCTCCCCACGTGGAATTCCTCAAATGTTAATTCTCTTTCCCTTCTCAGATTTTAAGTATCTAATGTTCTTTTAACATTTCCACTACTTACGTTCTACTAGGGCTATAAAAGAATATACAAGGAGTGTTAGACCTGGTCCCTATCATCAAATTAAATATGTTGGTAGGGGGCGCCTGAGCGGCTCAGTGGGTTAAAGCCTCTACCTTCCGCTCAGGTCATGATCGAGGGTTCTGGGATCCAGCCCACCTTCTGGGATCAAGCTCTCTGCTCAGCCGGGAGCCGGCTTCCCTCTCTCTCTGTCTCTGCCTGCCTCTCTGTCTACTTGTGATCTCTCTGTCAAATAAATAAATAAAATCTTTTAAAAAAATTAAAATGTTGGTAGGGTAACACATTTGCATATAGGATACAATTAAAGAAAAATCAAAGTAAACTTAGATGGGCCCCATGAAAGAGCTGAGACTTAACACATGGTTAGGAAAACCAAATATATATGAGATCATTAAAGGTAATTTTCTCTCTACCTTCAAAAATACAAACTAAGCAAACACAACCTGGCCCATGCACGGAAATGTGGAAAGGGGGTATGTCTACCTGAATTTTAGAGCTTCAACGGGGCTTTGAGGTCAGTCTAGGACAGGGATTCTCAAGCCGCTCCCTGGATCCCTGCAAGTCCACAGAAGTGAAGGAAAGGGAAACCCAAGGACACAGATCTCTCGGGGAACGTATTCTGCTTTACCCTTTGGGGGAAACTAAAGCTGCGAGATTAGGCAGACCAGAGTCCCCCCGCATTGCCCCACCAAGAGAAAGTAAGTGTTGGTGCCGAGTGCTGAGAAAGCAGCGGCAGGAGCCGCCGAAATCCGCCAGGCCCGGGCCCGCGCGGCCGCACGAACCGTCCGGAGGGCCGGCGGCACCACGCAGCCGAGCTGCCCCGCCAGGTCTGCGGGCGGGAACACGCTCCGCTCGGCCGAGAGGATCTCCCCGACTCGGGAGGCCCATTCGGATGTGACTAAGTTTTACGCCCACTCTTTCGTTTCTTTTTGATAAAGAACGAAGCAAAACAACTTTCTGAAGGACACGCCAGACACGGAAGACCGGGGCCGGCGCGGAGCCAGAAAGACGTGGTCTCCGTCCCCGGTGCCCCCGAGCAGCGGGTCCCGCCCGGAGGCACGCGTGAGCGCTCCAGCGCAGCGTGCGGGCGCCCGGCCGTGAGCCCCGAGCCCCCAGGCTGGGCTTCGCCACACAAACCAAGAAGCGCGACGGGCGCGCGGGCTCCCAGCGGGTCCACGTCCGCCCCGCGGAGCCCGGGAGGAAGCCCCCCTCCCGGACAGCCGCCGGCCGCACGGCCCCGCTCCCTACCTGGTGGGCGCTCGGATCCCGCTCCCAGCCCGCGAGCGCCGGCTCCTTCCCCCGCGAGGGTCCCGAGGCCGCGAGCCGCACGCGCCGCCGAGGGCCGGCCGCTCCCCGCGCTGCCCGCAGACGCCCGGCGAGCTCGGGCCGGTCGGCAGGAAGCAGCTCAGCGCGCAGCCGCCGCGGCGTCCACCCGTCAACCGGCGGAGGGGAGCCGGGCCGCCCTCGACGCGCCCACCGCGGCCCGGCGGCCGAGCGCGGAAGCCAGCGTCGGGGGCGCGGCGCGGCGGCCGCGGCGGTGAGTCGTCCCGGGCCCCCGCCCGCCCCTCGCCGGGGCTGCAGCGCTCACGGCGGCCCCGCCGCGGCGCCGGGCCTCCCCCCTCCCGCTCCCGCGGCGGCCGGAATGGAACGGTCCGGCGGGGGGGATTGTGGGAGGCGCACGCGCGAGGGGCGGAGGGCATGTGGGGGGGCGGCGGCGGCGGCGGCGGCGGCCGTGGCGGCGGTTGGTGGCCGTGGGGGCGGGGAAGGGGGGGGAGGAAAGAAGAGGCGGTGGAGGAGGAGGAGGCTGGGGCTCGCGCCGCCGAAGGTACGCGTGAGGGCCCGCGCCCGGCCGTCCTGACAGGGGCCGCGGGGGGGCGGGGGGCCCCGCGAGCGGGCGCCCCCGAGCGAGCGCCGACGGGCCGGCGGGCGCGCCTGGCGGCCGAAGGCGGGGGTCGGGGGGAGAGCGAGCGGCGAGCCCGGAGCCCGTCCGGCGCGTGCGGCCGGGCGTGCGCGCTCCGCCGCCCGAGTCGGGGTGGGGGGGCCGCCGCGGGCAGGGCCTGGTGGGAGGTGGGGGGGCGCGCGGCGCCCTTCGCTCGCGCCCGCCCTCCCTCCCGAGCCGCCGCCGCCGCCGCCGCCGCTCTGCCGCCGCCGCTCCCGCCGCCATTTTGGGTTCGCTTTGCGGAGGGGCAGTCGATCCCCGTCTGGGTTGCGGGACCGCCTCCCCTCGGTGGCCCCTGCCCGGCCGCACGCCTTGCCCTTCTCCTCGCTCGCGGTTCCGCCCGTCCGCGCCCCCGCGGGCCGCCTCCTGACAAGCGGCAGGGAGCCGCCGCCGACCCGGGGCCGCCGAGGAGCCTGCTTGGCGGCCGCCCCCCTTCCCCACTTCCCTGCACTCTCCTCTCGCTCGGCCTCGGCCTCTGACACGGTGAGCAGAGCCGCCCGCGGAGGCTTCGGGCCTAAGTGCTCCGCGCGCGACGCGAGCCTGGGCGGCCCGGGCGCCCCTGTCACCTCCCGGACCTGGACCTCCGGGAGCGCGGCGGCGGGGTGGGGGAGGGGAGCGGGGCGAGGGGATCCTGAGCGGCCCGGGAAGTCCCTCCCGGCGGCGGGGGGGGGGAAGGGGTGTCCCTGGCGGGCGGGCTCCGGGGCTGGGGGAGGGGCGGGAAAGTCGGCGGGCGGAGGCGGAGCCGCCCGGGCCCCTGACAGGTTAGTTGGCGCGCGGCGGAGGCGCGGCGGGAGCATCTCCCGGCCCCGGGGGCAGGGGCGGGGTGGGGGGGGGGGCGCCGGGGTCCGGCCCGGGGTGCGAGTCGAGCGGGTGTCCTGGGGAGTTTGGACGGGGACGACGAGTGTGGCCGGGAGCAGTCGGGGTGCGGGTGTGCGCACGCGGGGCCGGAAACTGTTCCGGGAGAGTTGGCCGGGGGCCGTGCAAGTGTGCGGGAGTTCCCCGCGCGCCTCGCCGCGTCCCGGGGCGGGCCGCCTGCTCCCCCCCGCCGGCCGTGCCCGCGCCCTGCGCAGCCCGGGAGCGCCTGCTGCTGCCGTCGGCGCGGAGGAGCCATGGCGGTAGCGCCCTCGGCGCCGCGTCTGTGTGTGCGGCCGGGGACGGGGCGCTCGTCGCGGCCGGTCGTGCCCGTGGGAGCCGTCCTCGGGCGGCGGCGGTCGTGCCAGGGCGAGCCGCGAAGGGCTGTGAGCCGACGGCCCCGCCGGGCTGGGAGGCACGGGCGGCCTTCCTGCGGCCGGGTCGGGGCCGGGGCGGGAGGCTGCTCGGAACGGCGCCCGCTGCGGTGCGGTCCTGCGCCCGTGCGCACGCGGTGCGGAGCCCGTTTTCCCCCGTCACGGAGCGGGGACTGGGCGGAACGACATCCCTTTCCCAAGGTCACGCCGAGTGGGTGACCACGCCGAGGCTCTGCCCGAGTGCGGTGCCTCCTTGTCCCGCAGGGTCTTCCCGCACCGTCCGGCTTCCCGGGGCGCCTGGCCGGCGCGGCTGCGGGAGCTGAGCTGTGTCGCACGTGTGCACGCCCCTGGCCCGGCCCTGCGGGGTGGCCTGGAGGAAACGGGCGTCCACCCCGGGTTGGTTCTTGGTGGTGGAGGAATCGGCATGACGCTGGGCGTGTGTCGTGGAGGGAGGATGTCTGCTCAGCTCCGGCCGGCCCTGCGGCCGCTGGCGACTGCTGCCGCCCCTCTTGGAGTCTGCGGGCGGGAGGACCTTTCCCCTTGGGTCGACGGGTGTATTTGTGGAGTTTACTGAGCAGTTACTCAGCGAGTGGTCCCTGCCTTGGGAGGAGAATAGTCGGGGTGACCTGTGGAAACAACCTGGGTGCCTCTGAGGGGGCTTGCCTTGGCAGTGGTAGGTTAAGTCCAGCGACGAGGACGAGTCAGGGTTGGGATTGAAACAAACTTTCCTAAGAAGTCTGTTGAGTGTGGAGGGAATTTACTGTCCCGGGCAGGTTCACACGGAGCGTGCAAGTCTGTTTACCCATCTGAAAGCACGCGCGTCTGTGACACACTGTGCCTTCTTTGGCATCTTGTTTTGACATTTATGAGTAAACGGTTTTGGGGATCTGCCATTGTTGCTGGACATTCCTGTGGATATCGGGACTTTTTGGCTGGGCTGAAGGAGGTCTTTAAAGACTAATTTTGCAGTAAGGATCCCGTTAGTGACTATGAGGGGGGAATGCTTGAATGAAGGCAGCATAACGGTGTGTCTCTGGAAAACAGAATATTTTTGATATGCCAGATTAGTAGTTCTTAAAGTTTTTTTGGGTCATTTATCCTTCTGAGACTCTGACGAGAGGCCCTCACTGCTAAACGAGCGTTAGCAGAGTCACACAAATGATGCATACGATTTCAGGAACTGAAATTGTGATGAAGTAGTACCTTTTCATATTTAGGTCTCATTTGAAAGCCTTTTAAAATACGTGGAGCTTTGTTTGGAGATGAAGATGTTGGTATGAGTCTTAGGTGAAAAAGATTCTGGGACAGTTTTTGGTGTGCTGAAAGTAAGGAGAACTTTAAGGTCCCGTCTTTTACTCTTTATAAAGTCATTTTTGCAATGTTAGTACAGGATTCTGAATTAGGTGGTAAGAAAACATATTGCTTAGATATTTATAGTTTTATTCTTTTTCCTTTTTATACTTAAACTCCGCTTTCCAGTTTTGCATTGGGATTCAAGCTTCCAAAGCTTATTAACTGGATTTATGTTATGTATAACAAACTTTATCGATTGAATTCTGCGCAGGAGACACCAAGATGAGTAATATATGGGCTCTGTCCTTGGTCAGGTTCTAATCCACTTGAAGTTGAGGGTTCTGTGATGGTGGTTTTCAGAAGGGCAAGAAGGAGGGAAGAATATTCCTGGCGTTTGAGGTTTCATGACTTACTGCGGGGTCTTTGCCATTGTTAATTCTTAGGGCGCTGTGTGCAGCTCTGTAACCATGACGTGTGTTTCGGCTCATTGGTGTTTTTGAAAGGGGCCATACTTCGGTTGCCTTCCTTGTCTTGTTTTCGGTGTATTTCTGTAGTGAGTTTGTAATGAAAATTTTAATGTCTTTTTTTGGTTGCTTGGGGGGGGGGGAGATACATGCATCCAAGAAACTCTTTTGGGGTAAAATGCTGCAGCTATTTGACAGATGACTCATGAATCTAGTACTAGGTATTCAAAACGCTCACTGCGTTTTTGAAAGAACCAGAAATTCAGAAAGGTGCTTTGATAGCACAGATTACAGGATTTGTTAAGATAATGGAAAGATCTGAAGAAAAAATGGTGCGATTTTCTCTACTCTTTATTATCATGGCCTCTGTGTAAGAATGTCATGGAAATTGTGAAAAGTTTCATGTTTTCTCTAATTTTTAACTTGGTTAGTAAATTTGTGGGTTTTTAACCCACTGAGCCACCCAGGTGCCCCTCAGTTTGTGGGGTTTTAAAATAATGTTTTCATATGCAGGTATGTGTATGCGCATATAGGCACATATTTATGTAGTCCTGGATGCATGAGAGTCTTGGTAGTTAAAAAATGATGCTTATAATAATTACAAGGAATTATTCAGAATCTTTAAGGATCAGGGAGTGAAAGCAATTTTCATGCCATATTTTTGAGTTGTGTTCTAAAATATGGAGCATAGGAGCGCCTGGGTGGCTCAGTCTTTGGGTTTCTGCCTTTGGCTCATATCATGATCCCGGGGTCCTGCGTTCAAGCCCTACCTAGGGCTCCCTGCTCGGAGGGAAGCCTGCTTCTCCCTCTCCCGCTTTAGCTTCCCCTGCTTGTGTTCCCTCTCTCACTGTCTCTGTCAAATAAAAATAAAGTCTTTAAAAAATAAATAAAGTATGGAGCATAACTTTATTCCTCTGTATCTGGCTAGGCATCGTGTCTTTATGGCATTAGCTGTACCACTTGAAGTTTTATCCTAAGTCTTCAGGACTTACAAATAGAGAAGTGGCCACATTAGTCCTGCCAGAATGACGGCCTGCACACAGTGGAGAAGTTTTACCATATCTGTAGTGATGCATCTGTAGTTAAGAATTTCATGTTGCTATTTGAGTTATGTGTGTTGGTCTGAGTTGTTGAAAGGCAATACATAGTCTTCCTCATGTCTGCTGTGAAGTCTACTTTGTGGCAGTCTTTCTAGAAGCATGAGATGTCTTAAACCTGGTTGCCATAAAAGAGGGAAGCAGAAGTAATTTTTGTTTTATTTTGAGTTATTTTGCAATGTTTTAAAATTATTATTATTATTTTTTAAAGATTTTATTTATTTATTTGACAGAGAGAGAGATCACCAGTAGGCAGAGAGGCAGGCAGAGAGACAGGAGGAAGCAGGCTCCCCGCCGAGCAGAGAGCCCCATGCAGGGGCTCGATCCCAGGACCCCGAGACTACGACCCGAGCTGAAGGCAGAGGCCCAACCCGCTGAGCCACCCAGGCGCCCCTAAAATTATTTTTTTAAAGATTTTATTTATTTATTTGACAGACAGAGATCACAAGTAGGCAGAGAGGCAGGCAGAGAGACAGGAGGAAGCAGGCTCCCCGCCGAGCAGAGAGCCCCATGCAGGGGCTCGATCCCAGGACCCCGAGACCACGACCCGAGCCGAAGGCAGAGGCCCAACCCGCTGAGCCACCCAGGCGCCCCTAAAGTTATTTTTTTTTAAAGATTTTATTTATTTATTTGACAGAGATCATAAGTAGGCAGAGAGGCAGGCAGAGATAGAGAGAGAGGGAGAGTGAAGCAGGCTTCCTGCTGAGCAGAGAGACCAGTGCGGGGCTTGATCCCCAGGACCCCAAGATCATGACCTGAGCTGAAGGCAGAGGCGTAATGCACTGAGCCACCCAGGCGCCCCTAAAATTATTTTTCCTTTAAATTTCCTGTAATTTTTTTGGTTTTGTTTTATTTATATTCTTTTGTACTGAGAGGTTAGATTTTCAAATTTAGGATATGTCTTCTTCGTAAACGATAACTGTCAATCTTACATTTCATGTTTTAGAAATCAGTATCTTAGTGACTGCCTCGGTGGTGGTGGTCAATGGCAGTGTGATGCTGACGCAACATAATAAATTTTAGGTTTAAGTGATGACAGAAATGGAATACCCTTGTTCTTTCAAGAGTTGTGTTGCCTTTGTTGGACAGCTGACTTTTGTATGTCTGAAGAATCTATAAAATTTATTTTAGCATTGATTGGTTTTGCTTTTCATCCTTTGCTCTCAGACATACGCAAGTGGATGACAGGATTGTGTACTTTTTCCATTTTATTTTGTTCATTTTTTAAACATGGGAAATTTCGGCATACGGAAATGAAGAGACGAGTGTAGTGAGTTCTTCTGTATTCAGCCCCTGGCTTCAGCAGTTAGGATCACCCCGTTACTCCCCCGAGTCCCTACCTGCTGGCCTCGTTGCTGTCTCCCCTCCCCTGCCTTTGCTTATTTTGAAGCAAATCTTTCAGATATTAGATAGTTTCATTTATAAATATTTCAGTGTATGCATTCTTTTTACACTTTAATGGGGAAATATTTCTCCATAGTTAGGTCTATATAACTTTTTAAATCACTTTAAAAGTGATGATAAGTGGAATGAACCTACTTCTGATTCATTTTATGTGTGAGTAAGGATTGCGTCTATACTATAAGAAATGAACGGAATAGAATTCACCTCACTGCTTTTTAGATGTTTGCATTGAAAAATGCAAACAGTTTCTGTGGTTGCCAAAAAAGCTTATCAGCTTTTTTCTAATGTACAAGTGAGAAATAATGTGTCTCTTATAGTCTTTTTTTCTAAGTGCTACTAACAGGACACGCTAAAACATTTTTGAGTTCTTCTTGTTCTTGACTTTCTAACTGAATCTAATTACCACAGAGAAGTCAGATAATGCTGGCAATGTTGAACAGGAGCTGAAATTGGTCTAAATTCATCTTGGACAGTATGAAATAACGTTGTTTTGAATTTTCAAAGTTTAATTGTCGACAATTGAAAGTCCGTACCATTGCTTCAGTTGTTAAATACAAACCATTGGCAATTATGATGAGTATAGAAACATTGTAGAAAAAGAAAGTAAATATTCCTGTTGTTACAAAGATAAATCAAATGTAGAGATTTGAGGTGATTACTAGTAAAGTAGAATTTAGCCTTCTATAAAAAGTTGACAGTTAAAATTATGAATGTGAGTTCTGTCACTAGTGAAACTTTGATTAACTTATCTTTTGTTTTATCTTATAGTCCCACCGTAAATAAATCATGAGTCTTTGACTCATTTTACATTTTATCTCTTCCACACTTAGTACCAAATCACTCTTCTCATTCCTTCCTAATTGTCCTAGAACCCCAGGTGGACAGTGTCAGATTAGGAAGTAGCTGTATTGTTGGCTTCTTGTAACAAGGGACATTATTTGGCATATGGAGGTGATATTCCTTATGATATGGTTTTTTAAATTCAGCATTGCTGAAAATGGAAGCCCCAGAATTTAGATGTTTACTAATATAAGAAGCCTAATAGTGCTTAATGGGGAGAATTTAAAAGATTGTCTTTGAAAGAAGAAACTGTTAACTCTGACATTTGAGGATATGGAGGACTGAATCAGTCACGTATGACCATTCCAGGGTACAGATATTTTATGGAGTGTAAAGGTCTTCAAAGAAGATTGGAGGATGTGCGTCTCGAGTGCAGAGTACACCAAGTGAAGTGACCGCACTTTAGGAAGTTAAAATTTAGGTGCAGAAACGTGTCGAAGGAGCTAGAGGGTGTCGTGCTGAGTGAAATAAGTCAGTCAGAGAAAGACAACTGTCATATGATCTCCCTGATAGGAGGACGTGGAGATGCAACATGGGGGGTTAGGGGGATAGGAGAAGAATTAATGAAACAAGATGGGATTGGGAGGGAGACAAACCATAACTGACTCTTAACCTCACAAAACAAACTGAGGGTTGCTGGGGGGAGGGGGGGCTGGGGGGGTTATGGACATTAGGGTGGGTATGGGCTATGATGAGTGCTGTGAAGTGTGTAAACCTGGGGCTCGGGTCATGGTCTCGGGGTCCTGGGATCGAGTCCCGCATCGGGCTCTCTGCTCGGCGGGGAGCCTGCTTCCCTCTCACTCTCTCTGCTTGCCTCTCTGCCTACTTGTGATCTCTCTCTGTCAAATAAATAAATAAAATCTTTAAAAAAAAAAAAAGAAACATATCAAAGAAAAAAGAGTAATCACCTTGAAACTACATGGAGAGATTTAATTTAACTGTGTGTGTGTATGTGTGTGTGTAAAGAAAAAATGTTATGTAAATGTAGATAAAGTCACAGTTAAATTCTGTTCAACAAGTGTTCGTTCTGTGACACCTGGGTGACTCAGTCTGCTGAGCATTGGACTCGCGATCTCAGCTCAGGTCTTGATATCCATCCTGTGCCTGGAGCTTACTTTAAAAAACACAGATGGGGCGCCTGGGTGTGTCTCAGTGGGTTAAGCCTCTGCCTTCGGCTCAGGTCATGATCCCAGGCTCAGGTCATGATCCCAGCGTCCTGGGATCGAGCCCCACATCGGGCTCTCTGCTCAATGGGGAGCCTGTTTCCCCTCTCTCTCTGCCTGCCTCTCTGCCTACTTGTGATCTCTGTCTGTCAAATAAATAATATTTTTTAAAGTCCTGAAAAAAGGAAAAAAAGAAAAAAGACAAATAAAAACAAGTATTCTTTCTATTCATCTCTCATTCAGCCGGCTGACATTTTTCTGATGCTTATCTCATTTCCATTTCTGTACTTAGGTGTTAGGAAAAGAGAAGGTGGTTTTTTTTTTTTCCCTGCCTCAGAAAGTAGTGAATCTAGTAAGAAGATCATCATGTTAACAAATGCTACAATACACAGTATAGTACATTTCCCCCAGGTAGAGAAGGGAGAAATTTACTAACTCTGTGGAGAGAAAGAAAAGGTTAAGGATAGCTTCCTGCAAGGGGGAAGAGCCAGGTCTTAAGAAATAAATATGAGTAACTCAGTGAGGCTTCGAGGGGACGTTCTCGGTAGGGGAAGATATCTGCTGAGCCAGGAGCCCTGGCACTAGGCTTTTATGTTTGGCTGCTGCTTCTTACCAAATCAAGTACTTGTCTTTAAAGTGAACAGGAATATATCTTTCAGTTTGAAGTTTTGGGGGCAGAGAACTTTGTCTTTGAACTGAATTGGGTTTAGTTAGGATGGTTCTCAATGTATTTATTTATTTTTAAAGATTTTATTTATTTGAGAGAGAGCACACATACACGGTAGAGGGAGCGGGAGAAGCAAACTCCTTGCTGAGCAGGGAGCCCGAAGCGGGGCTCAGCCCCAGGACCCTGAAATCATGACCTGAGCTGACGGCAGACGCTTTACGGACGGAGCCACCCAGGCGCCCCAGCATAGTTCTGTTTTTAAGTCTGATCATCTCTTCTTTGGTTTTTAGAAGCCCGGTGTATTCTTCCAAAGCAGAACCCGTTGCTTTCACTAAACCACCTGCGTTTATTGAGTGTTTAGTATGTGCTAGACTTTAGGATATAGTGAAGAATGAACCAAACAAGGTCCTTGGGCATTTTCATTTTACTCCTCCAGAACAAGGCGTTTCAGTCCTGCCGCAATGTGCTGCCGTCATGCTACATGTGGTTCGAGCAAGGTACTGTAAAAATTTCGGAAGGAATGTCTTGGGACATGATTATTTTATGCCAGAGCAAGTCAGTTCTAGGACAAAACCCTCTTCCTCTTGAGGCCCTTCATTACCTGCCTGTGTTTTATCCAGGCAATCTACCATGCAGTTCGTCCTTTGGGACGTCAGTAGATGAACTCCTCTATTCAGAGTCAAATAAAAATTAAAACTAGCATTCTGTCTCCTGTGCCTTCTAACAGAAGGAACATGTGGACTTTCATTCAGTAAATATTAATTGTATACTGACGTTATACCAGGTACGGTTCTAGGCCCAGGGGGTACGGCAGTGAAAAAAAGCAGTAAAAAACCATTGCTTCCAGGGGCACTCGGCCGGCTCAGTTGCTAGAGCGTGCAACTCTTGATCTCGGAGTCTTCAGTTCGAGCCCCACCTTCGGTGTAGAGATTTCTTAGAAGAAATCATTGGTGCTCACTTTTGGGCAAGGTATTAAATACGTGGATGTCACGCCTGAGCATCTCCACAGCAGGTGCTGTGGAGCACTGGTGAGCGAGAGGGACGCGGTCAGTGCTTAGGGAGGTCCTTGAGGCGTCTACGGCAGTGGAGACCGGAATGCGGCCAGGCAGCGGCTGGGCCCCGGCACAGGCCCTCAGGCAGTATATGTTTGTGTTTCAGAAATGAGAAAGGGCTAGAACGAGGAAACAAGGTGGGGATGCATGACAGGAGATAGGTAAAGAGGTTAGCCAGCGGCTAGTAGTGCAGAGACCTGGAAGACTTGACTAAGTGACTAGATCTTATTCTAGATTATCCTAGATTTGATAGGAACCTGTTGGGAGGTTTGAGCAGGGAAGTGACGTACCCTTTGAAAGGCAAGAATGAGGCAACCGGAGTGGCCAGGTAGGCCTTTGTGATACTTGAGGCAAGAGGATTGTGAGGGGCACTTGTGGTATCGGGGAGACGGGGTGGCCATCTGTTCTTAAAGTGGGGGATGAGAACTCGGCTTGGCTGTGGGGTCTGAGTAAAATGATGGCCTCAACGTTGGGTTTTGCTGAACATTTGCTGAAATTTGGAACACCGGGAGAGGCAGGTTGCAAGGTTTAGGTTTAGGTCCCTTGCACATGACATTATCCAGTGTGTGGCTTGCCTTTTTAATCTCATGGTGGTTTCTTTTGATGAACAGAAGTTCGTATTTTTATAAAGTCCAATTAATTTTTTCCCCTGTAAAAGAAGGGGGGGGGGAGATGGTGTCTAGTTTGATGAGATAGGTAGTTAGTGGGGGAAATGCAGAATTCCTTACCAGCAGGTGTGAAATTTCAGTCAAGCAGGATGAGTAAGCTGTGGAGGTATGCTGGACGACGTTGTACCTACGGTCAGCGGTACTGAATTGCATAAAATTCACATAAAAATTTGTGAAGACGGGCACCTGAGTGGCTCAGTTGGTTAAGGCCTCTGCCTTTGGCTTGCGTCATGGTCCCAGGGTCCTGGGATCGAGCCCCACATCGGGCTCTGTGCTCTGCAGGGAGCCTGCTTCCTCCTCTCTGTCTCTCTGCCTGCCTCTCCGCCTATTTGAGATTTCTGTCAAATAAAAAAATAAAATCTTTAAAAAAAAATGAAAAATTTGTGAGGGTAAATCTCATGGCAAATAATTATTATTAAAATTATTCTTATCACAATAAAATAATAAAAAAATAAAGTGTGTAACGCACAGCTGTCTATTGAATGGAAAAGAACAGGAGAGGAATATGAAGCAAGTAGCTAGTCAGTGGCAGAATATTGGAGTTAGAAAGTACGTCCACTGTTAATTGGGTTACTTGGCTCAATTTCATGTAGATGTGAACACAACAATAAGACTTGGAGAGGTATGGACATGGTAGTTATTTGTATCTCAGATCTTCTATAAATATGTTCTTATTGGATTTTTGCCTAATTATGGAAGTAATAAAATTCTGTAATATGTCAACAAAAATATACATAATTTTATTTCCTTTTTATTTCCAAACCTTTACCCCTAAAATAACCAGTGCTGTTAGCTGGTGTATAATCATTTGTACTTAATTCTGTGTGCATACAAATACACATGATTTTTTTTCTGTTCCCTGCGCATGTAACATCATGCTTGCTCTTTTCCTGAAAAATGGCAGATGTGGTTCTATATTTGTGTGTATGTGAATGTGTGTGCGTGTGTGTGTATTTAATTTTTTTCTGTGGCCACATTAAGCAGTGCTGTAATCATTTATTAGTGCTTTTGTTTGTCCATGATAAGAGTATCTAAAGTTGCTATTGAAGTCAAGAGCATGTAAAACTTAAAATCGTCATAGATTCGGTAAGAATTGCTTTCCAGAATACATGACTGAGGCCACTAGCATTTATTTTCCTGTATACTTTGCTGTTTTGGCTTGTATCAGTGTTTTAAATTTCAACCAAACTGATGAGTGAAAACTGTCTTGTAGTTCATACCTCCCTCACTACTAACGATGTGGTGCCTCTTTCTGTGTTTCTGTTTGATGATTTCCATTTCTTCTGTGATTGCCTGTGCACATCTCTTGTATTATATAATTTCTTATCAGTTTACAGAATGACTCTTAACCATACTGATCTACTTTTTTTTTTTTAAGATTTATTTATTTTTTTATTTGACAGAGAGATCACAAGTAGGCAGAGAGACAGGCAGAGAGAGGGAGGGAAGCAGGCTCCCTGCCGAGCAGAGAGCCTGACGCAGGACTTAATCGTAGGACCCTGGGGTCATGACCTGAGCCAAAGGAAGAGGCTTAACCCACTGAGCCACCCAGGTACCCCCTGATCTACTTTTTTTTTTTTTTTTTTTTTTTTAATTTGTTTATTTGACAGAGATCACAAGTAGGCAGAGAGGCAGGCAGAGAGAGAGGGGGAAACAGGCTCCCTGCTGAGCAGAGCGCCTGATGCGGGGCCCGATCCCAGGACCCCAAGATCATGACCTGAGCTGAAGGTAGAGGCTTTAACCCACTGAGCCACCCAGGCACCCCCCCCCCCCCCCGATCTACTTTTTAAAAAAGATTTTATTTATTTACTTATTTATTTATATATTTAAAAGATTTTATTTATTTATTTGACAGAGAGATCACAAGTAGGCAGAGGCAGGTGGGGGGGGGAAGCAGGTTCCCCCCCGAGCAGAGAGCCCAATGGGGGGGCTCAATCCCAGGACCCTGAGATCATGACCTGAACTGAAGGCAGAGGCTTTACCCACTGAGCCACCCAGGCGCCCCAAAGATTTTATTTATCTATTTGACAGAGACAGACACAGTGAGAGAGAGAGAACACAAAAGGGGAAGTGGGAGAGGGAGAAGCAGACTCCCCACTGAGCAGGAGCCTGACATGGGGCGATCCCAGGACCCCGAGGTTGTGACCTGAGCTGAGGGCAGATGCTTAACGACTGAGTCACCCAGGCGCCCCATAATGTTTTTATATAATCAAATCTCTCAGTATTCTCCTTTATGGCTTCTAGTATCTTCTTTTTTTTAAAATATTTTATTTATTTAACAGATAGAGATCACAAGTAGACACAGAGGCAGGCAGAGAGAGAGAGAGGAGGAGGAAGCAGCCTCCCTGCTGAGCAGCGAGCCCAATGTGGGGCTCGATCCCAGGACCCTGGGATCATGACCTGAGCCGAAGGCAGAGGCTTTAACCTTAACCCACTGAGCCACCCAGGTGCCCCTGGCTTATAGTTTCTTGATTTGCTCAGGAAGGTTTCTATACAGTAGGCTATAGAAATAGTTAAAAAAATCCTTCAGGTACTTTCATTTTTGCGTCTAACTCTTAAATCCATGAGGAAATTACTTTTGAGTATAATGTAAAGAATGGATCCAACTTTGTTTTCTCCAAGTGAAGAGCCAGTTAGGTGATAGGTAGCAGCATATGTCAGGTAAGTCAGCTTGTTGCCATGTTGAAAGCTATTAATTGAAAAGATTTTTTTTGCAAGATTACCATTAGCCCATATTTTGTTTTTATGCAAGGGAGAGAACCCCTTCCACAAGTACTTTATTTTGATCTGTCAGAAAATTTTTAAATGGCTTCATTGAGATTTGTTTTGTGTCCTCTATAATTTACTGATCTAAAGTGTACAATTCAGTGGTTCTTGGTATATTCACACAGTTATACAACCATCCCCCCTACCTGATACTAGAGCATTCGATCGTGGTGTCCAGTAGCGAGGAGTCGCTCTGTCCCAGACATTCTCCTTTTCCCCTATGCCTAGATAACCGTGAATCTACTTTCTTTCTCTACGGATTTTCCTTTTATGGACATACAATTTGTTGTTACAGAATTTGTTGTCTTTTGGAACAGGCATCTGTATTTAGCGTAATGTTTAAGGTGCGTCTGCCCTGTAGTATGTACCAGTGCTCCGTCCTTGCCCTCTTCCTCCCTCCTGTCCTCCCTTCTCTCTCTCTTTCAAGATTTATTTACTTGGGAGGAAGGGCAGAGGGAGAGAATCTCAATCAGATTCCACTCTGAGGGCAAGTCCCAGCACAGGCTCCATCTCAGGACTCTGAGATCATGACGTGAGCTGAAGCCCAGAGGTGGACACCTAACCGACCGAGCCACCTGGTGGTCCTGGACGTCATTCGTCTTTACTGATGAATGACATTCCATTGTATGGATAATGTTGCTGTGAACATTTGTGTGCAAATTTCTGTGATCCATGTTTCTATTTTCCTGGGTATATACCTAGCAGTGAACTTGCTGGGCCATCTGGTGGCTCTGTTTCCAAACTGTTTTCCAAAGTGTCTGCAGCATTTCACATTCCTATCCATTTCTCCACAGAAAATGGCTCAGTGGTTTGAGCCGCTGCCTTCGGCTCGGGTCATGATCTCAGGGTCCTGGGATCGAGTCCCGCATCGGGCTCTCTGCTCGGCAGGGAGCCTGCTTCCCTCTCACTCTCTCTGCCTGCCTCTCTGCCTGTTTGTGATCTCTCTCGTCAAATAAATAAATAAAATCTTTAAAAAAAAAACAAAAACAAAAAAACAAGTGTAAGGTATTACAGTGTGAATGGTGCCCTTTCGAAGAAGGCTCTTCTGTTTAATGGGAAACCATGTGCGTTGGCCTGGAGTTCACAGCCCCTAACCCTTGTCAGAACGCAGTAACTCATTTATGGGAAAATATGATGTAACTTTTATTTCCCTCTTGTTGCCATTTTAGAATTCCCTGGGGATGGAAGTCAGCATCTCTCTTCCTTGCAACCACAGCCCGTTCCACCTTTTTTTTTTTTTTTTAATTTAAATAAAAACAGAGTTAAGTCTCTACATCTGAGCTTTGTTAACTTTAATTCTCAGGAAGAGCTACGCAAGGTTTGCTGAGATTATTCGTGAGACAGTGAGTGTGACTTTTCCCGAGGATTTAGCTTCCGGAATGCTTTCTGTTTGCATTTCCCCCATGGCTCCCTCGTGGCAATTCAGTCTCCTACTTTACTTTCTTGTTTTGACTTTCAGAATTAGTTTTTTGCTATAATATAGTATTTCCTTGGTCTTGAGACACATTCTTTTCTCTCAGTTTTATGTTTCTCAAATTAGGAAATTACACAATTGATAATGTATTTAATGTGATAGTAGTTAAAATTTTTTTTCTGCTGGAAATGTGGTCGGTGATTCATGAAGCCCTTTTATTTATTTATTTTTTTAAAAAGATTTTATTTATTTGTTTGAAAGAGCGAGAGCCACAAGCAGGCAGAGCAACAGAGGGAGAGGGAGAAGCAGGCTCCCCACCGAGCAGGGAGCCCGATGTACCAGGACCCTGGGGTCACCACCTGAGCAGAGGGCAGTCACTTAATCCACTGAGCCGCCTAGACACACTGTCATGAAGACTTTTTTAAAAGAATCACTGGTGGGGCGCCTGAGGGGCTCAGTGGGTTAAGCCTCTGCCTTCGGCTCAGGTCATGATCTCAGGATCCTGGGATCGAGTCCCATATCGGCTCTCTGCTCAGCAGGGAGCCTGCTTCCTCCTCTCTCTGCCTGCCTCTCTGCCTACTTGTGATCTCTGTCTGTCAAATAAATAAATAAAATCTTAAAAAAAATCTTTAAAAAAAATCACTGGTGTCTTGGAATTTAAGAAATAGATACTATACGCAGGTGTGAAAATAGGTAGATTTACTGGTGATTAGTACCTTGAAAGTTAGGAGTTATTGGTGGTTGTCATTCTCTCTCTCTCTCTCTTTTTTTTTTTTTTTTAAGATTTTATTTATTTCTTTGACAGAGATCACAAGTAGGTAGAGAGGCAGGCAGAGAGAGAGGAGGAAGCACGCTCCCCTTTGAGCAGAGAGCCTGATGCAGGGCTCTATCCCAGGACCCTGAGATCATGACCGGAGATGAAGGCAGACGCTTAACCCACTGAGCCACCCAGGCGCCCCGTCACTCTCTTTTTTAAATGAAATGATGTTCTGCAGTTGAGTCAAAAAGATTTGTCCAGGGCACCTGGGGGGCACGGTTGAGCGTCCACTCTTGATTTCGGCTCAGGTCATGATCTCAGGGTCGTGAGATTGAGCCCCAGTTTGGGCTCTCTGCTCAGCGGGGAGTCTGCCTGAGACGCTCTCCCCCCTCCCGGTGCTCACACGCCCACTCCTCCTCTCTCTCAAATGAGTAAGTCTTTTAAAAAAAGAGCAGCTTTATTCAACTCTGTAAGTGTAGTTTATGTTATATAAATTATTTATTTATTTATTTATTTATTTATTTATTTTAAAGATTTTATTTATTTATTTGACAGAGAGAGAGAGATCACAAGTAGGCAGAGAGGCAGGGAGAGAGGAGGAAGCAGGCTCCCTGTGGAGCAGAGAGCCCGATGCAGGGCTCGATCCCAGGACCCTGAGATCAGGACCTGAGCCGAAGGCAGCGGCTTAATCCACTGAGCCACCCAGGCGCCCCTGTTATATAAATTATTTAGAAACATAGTTCAAGTTTTCTTGTTATCTGTATGAGTATATTCTAGCTTTTTGTGATTTCAGTGAGTAGTAGGTCAGTGACGCGATACAAAACACTTTAAGGTAGTACACAGCTTACCTTTTACTTTTGAAGAGCAAATTACATGGTGATATATACATGGTGCTTATTTTAAATTGTAATAGTATAAGATTATGTGATATTTAAAGAAAAATGTCAATCCTTTAATATTTTTATTTTCAATGTATTCTCTTAGTTTTTGTCTACATACATAATTTAAAATACAGCAGTGTATGTTTGCTAATTCAGCTAGTAGATATTTATTGAATACCTTTTATGTTCGGGGACTTTGCTAAGGATATTGCAGTGAGTAAGGCAGTGAGGATTCTTATTCTCATGGAACAAATGCTGTAGTGGAAAATATGAGTGTTAAGCATATAATTTACCCAAAAAAACATGTAACTTACTAGGATGATGAGCGTTAAGAGACTTACAGAATGCTGCATGAGCACTTAACAGGGAGATCTCCCTTGGTCGAGCAGGGAAATGACATAATCAGATTATTTTAAAATCCCATTTCTGGCTGCATCTCAGAGCAGGGACTGGAGGAGAACAAGGTGGATATGCAGAGTTAGAAAGCTGCCGCATTCTGTGTAAGATCTGCCGTCGTTTCAGATAGAATGGCAGGGGACTTAGAACTCAGTGTAATCAGAAATTATGTGGAATTCACAGGTTTTGGTGTTAGGGTCGCGTTGGGAACGGGGGGTGGGTGAGAGGAGGCAAGGATGGCTCCAGGTTTCCGGCTCAAGCAAGTGGCAGTACCGCGTTCACTTGGCTAGTGCGATGGGTCCCAGGAAATGCGATGTGTGACTGAAGAGTGTGAAAGCTGCGGTTAACTAGGACCCATAATGTGCCGTGATTTTAGAAGATCTTACACAGTTAATTTGTATGTTTTTTTACTGTTGAGAAATAGAATGATTACCGTCTCTGACGATGTTTGATAAAGACCACAGAGAAGACCAAAATGTATCACAGAGGAGACAAGCTGGACTTACTTTAAGCTAACAATCTGCTGACATTGTTTAGTCTGTAATGTGATAATTTTAGGTAAGTGGACTCACCCAAAGAGAGAGAAGTTGTTCTTGCCTATTAAAGAGAGTTAAGATGAATTATCTTTCTTACCAAGTCGGAAAACCATCCCGAGCCTCTGCTGTATGTGCACACACATACCGTCGTCGCACTGCCTCCCTGCGTGCGCGTCACGGGCGCGGCCTCCCTGCTGCCAACTTGACCTTGTACTTAAATGTTTCACAGCCATCTAAGATTTAACATACGCTGAACTCCTAGTCTCCCCTTCTCTGTCTCGACCGAGCAGACAGCTTTTATAATGTCAGCCCAGAGAGGGCAGGGACGTTCCTGTTTTTGCACTGCTTTGTCCCCAGTTGCTGTTGCGTAATGGGCATTCAGTAAATACTTGGTTGATGGAGCGGCTGAGTGGTGCCACCAGACAATTCAGCAGCTGCTTAAGTCTTCGATTCTCTCCCTCCTTTCTGTATCTTGCTGACAAATCAAATCTGTTATGCCTTAGAAGTATCGCTTAATTCATCCATTTTTTTCAATTTTCAGTGCTACTTTGCTAATCTGTCAATTTTATAACTAGTATTCCAGAATCAACTTGGCTTTTTTTTTTTCTTTTTAAAGACTTCATAATTTTGGACATGGAGAGTACGAGTTGGGGGAGGGGCAACAGGAGAGGGAGAGAGAATCTCAAGCAAACTCCCTGCTGAGTCTAGGTACATGGGGCTTGATCTCAGGACCCTGAGATCATGACCTGAGCTGCTGTTCAACCAACTGAGCCACCCATGTGCCGCCCCAAGTTTTGCTGTCTTTCTAATTATTCTTCCACAGCAGCGAGGGAGGTTTTTTAAAGTATAAGCTGTAGGGGCTCCTGGTGGCTCAGTCTGTTAAGCCGCTGCGTTCGGCTCAGGTCATGATCCCAGGGTCCTGAGATCGAGTTCCACATCGGGGTCCTTGCTCTGTGGGGAGCCTGCTTCCCTCTCCGCCCCTGCCTGCCACTCTGCCTGCTTGTGCGCGTGCTCTCTCTCTCTCTCTCTCTGACAAATAAATAAATAAATTTTTTTTAAAAAAGCTTAAGTTGTATCTTACTACTCTTCCGCTCAGAACTAATTTTGGTTCTAAATCCTTAACGTAGCCCAACAGGGCTCTTTGAAAGCTATTTTTTTTTAAAGATTCAATTTATTTGTCAGAGAGAGTGTGTGACACAAGCAGGGGGAGCAGCCCACAGAGGGAGAAGCAGGCTCCCCGCTGAGCAAGGAGCCTGATGTGGGATTCTGTCCTGGGAACCTGGTATCATGACCCAAGCCAAAGGCAGACACCTAACTGACCCAGCCACCCAGGCATCCCAAAAACTATTTTCATATAGCTTTCCATTTTTGTTTTGTGTTGTCCCCACATTGGTGAATCTACTGTTAATCTTTACAATTTCAGGGACTTTTTACACACACTGTTCCCTATTTTGGGAACATACTTAACTTGACATTTTGCCTGGCTGTTTCCTACTCAAACTGGGTCTCAGCTTAAAGTTAACTGTTTTTCCAAGGTATATTCCCTGTTCCTCCAAATTTCCTTAATATACAACCTCATATCTTCAATACCTTCACATGTATTATAACCACATATTTAAATAGTCATTTATCTGCCTCCCTCTCTAAAATTTTAAGTTAGTAAGACCTAGGACCATATTGTATTATTTACAACCATTTCTGCAGTGGTTCTCAAGACAAATTTTGAGGCTCTCAAAATGTCCACTGAATGGGAATAGATTAAGGATGATGAATGCATAAAGGAAATAATATAATGGTTGCAGAGGTAGTTGGAGAGCCAGCAGAATGTGTCATCACAGAAGACAGCAAGAGTTCCAAACAGCAGGTCTGCTGGGTGTAACAGGGGCGGACTGAGACCAGGAATGAACATGACGTTTGGGAGACAGTGTAACGTTGTATTCGAGAGGAGCCAGACAGACCTGGGCTCAGGCTTGTATTCGAGAGGAGCCAGACAGACCTGGGCTCAGGCTTTTTTGGTTATTAACTTGTTTTTTCATCTCTGAAAATGGAATCATAATAGTAACTGTGATCATCTGTGTAACACTAGCATAGAGCTTTGCACATATTAAGAACTCAGTAAATTTTTAGTTTTTTGTTGTTGTTTTACTTAACTAATGCTGCGTCTCCTGGAAGGACTCAGTTTTGTAGTATTTAATGAATACAGAGTTGATTTTATATTGCCTTGCTAAGTACTGTTCTATCAAAGTATGCCTGTTCCCTTCCAACCTCCAGTGATAGACAAGGTGTCTGTACAGAATGGTCTCCAGACTTAGTTGAATTGTTTTCCATAATGGTTTGGTATCTGGCAGAGCAGAGCCTGTGTTAACTCTGAATTTGTCTATTTTTATCTGATCCATTGTTTGTTACTTGGACGTGAGATTAGTGTGGGAGACACGGGTGGGTACTAGTCATCACTTTGTAGAGGGGATAGAGCATGAAGCGAAAACAGATTTGAGTGATTCCTCGACAAGAGTTTGGTATTTGTCTTGTTTACCCAGGTTTTGTCACGTTGCAGTACACAGCGTCCAGCGTAGGGCATTCATAGATCACTATGAAATGTGATTTACTTGTGTATTTGTAGGCAGTACCTAATATCTTGTTAGATCATCGTGCTTTGGGGTTCCTGGGTGGCTCAGTCAGCCAAGCGTGTGCCTTCGGCTCTGGTCATGATCCAGGGTCCTGGGATCCAGTTCTGCATCGGGCTCCCTGCTCAGCAGGAAGTCTGCTTCTCCCTCTGCCGCTGCCTGCTGCTGTCCCTGCTCGTGCTCTCCCCACCCCCCATGAATAAATAGAATCTTTTAAAAAAAGATAATCATGCCTTGTGTTGATATAATGTATATATCCTATTAATACAATTAGTAACTTTATTTTTGAGATCTCGTTTATTTGAAAGACGGAGACAGCGTGCGCATGCGCACAGGACTTGGTGGGGGAGGGACAAGAGGGAGAGGAACAAGAGGATTCCCCGCGTGCAGACCCACCCAGGCGCCAGTAATGAGTAATCTTCTAAACAGTTTGTTCACAGCTGAAATGATCTCAGTGAAAGGGCTTCAGGCTATAGATTTAGTATCAGTTTCCCTTGAATTTGGACTAGACTGTTCTGGATTGTTTCAGTGATTTGAGGACATCCTATAAATCCCAAAGTTGCGTGTGAGATGAATGTTGAATTTGTCGCTTAGAGCAAATAGATTCTAGCAGTCTTAGTTCTGTGTTTCTCCTTGGAACTGTATTTTGACTTGGATATTGTAGTAGGAACCAGATTACATGGTGGTACAGCATGCGTCCTCGGCCCCGGATGGAAAACCTAGAGAATATGGATGGGAGAGTATCGTTCGCGGAGCACGCCGCTTTCAAAGTTCAGAATCAGCATTCTGGCAGCTGGTGTAGGGACTGGTGTTCAAGCAGTTTACATTTAGCAGATAAAAAGCATTCTTTGTTGTGAAGTATCTTCAGAATTTGGATTTATCTTTACTAGAAACACTTAAATTTGGTATGTAGGTTTGCCGGTCATGCTTTTTCGGTCTCACTGCCCGGCTGGAGTCACAAAATAGGCCCCTGGGCTCACTATCCTTTCCCTTCTTTGATCAAGTGAGGGAAACCTAGTACTTCTCTATTCTTCGCTACGTTTCTGTGGTAGTGATCAGTGTTTTCAAATTAGTTCTTTTTTAGTTTATTGATATTCTGCTATTTGTATAGTAATCGGTGTCACTCAGATTCAGTTTTTCCATTTTAAAATGAAGAGAATCATGCTCTCCAAACCCTTCTCTGGAATGTGTTAAAAGTGAGTAAGTGCTGGTAAAAATGCTTTTGAGTTCTTTGGAGGAACTACTGAAATTCTGGTTCACATATATACATGTACATGTTACACGTTCTGGAATTCCTTCATTATGAAAAGAATTGTAGGGAAATTTTCAGATGTGTCTACTTGTGAGTACTGGATATAAAAGCAGTTTCTGTGTAAATGACTTGTTTCTGTTCTAGAACGGGTTTGCACGAGCGACCAGAAAGGCGCGCGCAGGGATGTCCGTGCACTACTCACATGAAACCCGGGAGGCGTCAAAAGTGAAGGAACGTGCGGCGCTTCGGTGGCTCAGTTGATTAAGTGTCCAATTTTTTTTTTTTATTTAAGATTTATTTAGTTATTTTAGAGAGAGAGCGAGAGAGGCAGAGAACAGGGAGGGGGCAGAGAAAGGGGGAGGATTTATAGCCGCTGAGCCTGGAGCCAGACTTGAGGCTCAATCTCATGGTGCGGAGATCGTGACCTGAGCTGAAATCACGAGTTGGAGGCTTAACATACCAAGCCACCACGTGCTCCAAGAGTCCGACTTTTGGTCTCAGCTCATGTCTTGATCTCAGGGCGGTGAGTTCAAGACCTATGCTGGAGTCTACACTGGGCGTGGAGCCTACTTTAAAGTAGATAAATAAGAAATAAGAAAGAAGGGGCACCCGGGTGGCTCAGTGTGGTAAGCCTCTGCCTTCGACTCGGGTCATGGTCTCAGGGTCCTGGGATCGAGTCCCGCATCAGGTTCTCTGCTCTCTCTGCCTGCCTCTCTGCCTACTTGTGATCTCTTTCTTTGTCAAATAAAGAAATAAAATCTTCAAAAAAAAAAAAATAGGAGAAAAGAAATAGAAAAGGAACAAAATCAAGCCAGTAAGATATATCCCACAAAAAACATGCAATTAATTCAACTATTTATTGAACACCTCCTATATGCCAGGTGTAGTTTTAGGTGCTAGGGTGTTACATTTACTAACCTGACAAAAACCTAGTTCTTGGAGCCACTTTCTATCCCAGTGGAAAGGCGTCAACAGTAGAGAAATACACTGTGCACCAGACTGGGAGGAGCGTGATGGAGAAAACAGGACGGAGTGTTAGAAGAAGGTGGTGGCATGAGTGGTTCTCGGTTTTGTAAAGGGCCAGGGACGGCCCGTTCCGTGAGGTTGCATTCAGGCAAAGGTGAAGGACGTGAAAGAGCAGACCACGCAGTCACCCGAGGAAAGAACGTTCTAGAACGTTCCAGCCAGAGTAATAATCGCAAAGGTCCTGTGGTAGGAGTATTCGACTTTGGTGAAGAGGAGACGGCCTCTGACCCCCCTTCTTGGAGCTAAGTGGGGAGTTTGGTAGGAGACGGAAGAGGGGTAGAGGGGATTGTGCAGCAGAGTAAACAGAGCCTTTAGACCGTTGGAAGGACTTTGACTTCCGCTCGGAGTGGGATGGGAAGCCACTGAAAGGGTGTTGAGCGGAGGAATGACACCATCGGACACAAGCTTTAAGGATCACCCGGCTGCTGGGTTGAGAAGACTGTAAGATCCGGAGGGCCGAAGCAGCGCGGCCAGTGGAGAAACCGACTCCTGGGTGGTCCAGGTGCTGGACAAGCACGGGGCTCTGAGTGGCAGCTGTCAGGTTAGCGACCGACACATGGCGCGCATGCCCTGAAGGTAGAGAAGTCTGCTGACTGAGTGGGCATGCGAGGCACGGGAGAGAAAGGAGTTCAAGGTGGTTAGGAAGTTTCAGCCTAACTATTTCTAGCTCGAGTTGCATTTATACACAGCGATGAGGAAGCCGGTGGCAAGAACGGATGGGGGCATGAGGTGGAAGATGAATTGACTTGAAACCGGCGAAGCTTGCGGGGTCTGACCAGTAGACATCTAGGCAGTGTGTCGGGCAGGCAGTTAGGTACAGGATTCTGGGGTTCTAGGAAGAGGTCCCAGCTGGCCTCTATCTAGTGATAGAAACTTGTAAATCAACAATGTTGGATGGAATATAAGGCCGAAAGATTGGATGTGTTCATTTAGCAAGTAAGCGTAGATAGGGAAGGGAAGAGCGTGCCCCGGGGTGCTCCGGTGTTTAATGTTGGGGGGGAGGGGAGGGGAGACTGGTAAAGGAGACTGAGGGTGACCAGCCAGTAAGGCTGAAGAATCCAGGAAGGACGCCTGGAAGTCAGTGTGGAGACGATGGGGCTGTTCCGCTGTGTCCCGTTCTGTGGCAAGTTCAGGTAGAGGACTGGGAACTGACCGGTGTGCTTAGTAGTACGGGGTACGTCAGTGACCTTGGCCAGCGGTTTATTTGGAGAGGTGGTGGTGAAACTATGATTGGTGTGTTTCAAAGAAAAAAGGTGAGGATTTAGAGATGGCAGGAGTGGACTGCCCTTGGAAGCAGCTTTGTCTTGAGAGGGGGCAGAGAAATGGGAAGCTGGGAGAAGATATAGGGTCAAGAGGAGTTTTCTTGGATGAGAAGTACTGTAGTATGTTTTCACGCTGACTGGCGTTATCCAGAGGAAAAATGAGAAGCGGACGGTGCAAGGGAGAAAGGATAGTCATCCTAGTAAAGCTCTTGCGAAGGCAAGGAGAGGGTAGGCCTAGTGCTCAAGGGGAGGGGTTAGAGGTATATGTATTTTTAAATTATTGTTATTTTCGTAAGTAGGCTCCAAGCTGGGCCTGGACTCACAACCCTGAGCTCAAAACCTGAGCTGAGACCGAGAGCGGGATGCTTCATGGACCGAGCTGCCCAGGTGGCTCAGTGTATTATGGTCGTAGGGAAGGCAGAATCTACAGGAACAGACACACAGCAGGTGGGTAGGTAGCAGTATCGGGGGAGCTTGTGGCAGTTTCCTTCTGATTGCTCCTGCTGCCTGGTCAGGTTGGAAGCCGAGTCAGTGAGGCTGGAGATGACTTCGGGTTGTTGTGTAGGAGAGAGATGGAGACAGGTTTCAGCACGAAGGGTCCAGTCGGTGCGTTCAGGAATGTAAAGTGAGTTCAGCGAACATGATTGTTTTTCTTAGACCAGCTTTAACGGTACAGAGACCCGAGGAGGTGGAAGACACAATTTTGAAGCTGTTGCTAGGGTGATTAAGATATTGTAGTAGGCTTAACAGAAAACACCTCTATGATATACATATAGTAAACATTTAAGATAGAACTTGTGCATGGGACTGTTATAATGCAGGGTGAAGTCACATGAGAAAGGAGAGGAGAACCATTTTCTACATGCCAGATGCTACGTTAGAAGCTACCGGGGCCTTAAAATTCATTCATTCAGCTATTTACTGGGTACGACTGTATGTGCTGTTCACTCTCCTGGGTGCTGGGAAAATAGTTGTGAACAAACCAGAAGAGGTCCCTACCCTCATGAAGCTTAACACAGTAATTGTAGCCTTTTGTGGGGTGGGGGGGTAGTTATAGTCTTTGGAGCTGTAGTTGACAAATAGGGAAGAAGGAAAGAAAGCTGACTCCTCAAATTGTGGTCCTGGGTGGGTAACGGTACTCGGGGAAGGATCAGGTCAGTGCGAGCTTAAATGTAAGTATTAAGACATAAGTCTGCAAAGCACCATGCAAAAGTTTGTTTTTTGCTTTCAGAAAGATAGTGTAGGCCAGGTTCCTTCCACAGTGGTGGTTAGAGCGGTACTCTTTCATCAAGCACAGTAGTATTTTCGCATTGAAATGTATGACTGTTCTCAAAAAAACGTGGTAATTAAGACCAAAACTGATCCAGATCAGGTCTGTCACTCAGGTTTTGTCACGAGTGAGTAATGAAAAAGCTTGTGGTTCTCAGTGTGTTAAATTCCAGGACTGTGAACCCATTGCGGACAAAGTAGGACTCTGTACTTTTATTTTTAATTTTTTAAATTAATTTATTTATTAGATACAGAGTGAGAAAGAAAGTGGCGGGGGTGGGGGCGCGGCGAGGCAGAGGGAGAGGAAGAAGCAGACTCTCCGCAGAGGAGGGAGCCTGACACGGGTCTTGATCCAGGATCCCAGGGTCATGACCTGCCCAGAAGGCAGTCACTTAACCAACTGAGCCACCCAGGCGCCCCCGGACTTTGTACTTTGAGAGGGAAAGAGAACACAGGGCACAGAAGCAGAAATGAACATGATTTATCAGGGACAGTAAGGAAACCGAATTGGCGACGGCATAGGGGATGTGTGTTGGGAAGTAAGGACAAGCAAGCTTGCGTACTTCGGAGCTGGATTATGAACAGCCTCGAAAACTTCTGTGCAGCGTTAGCAAGAGTTGTCCGAGTGAGCTGATCGGAAGGTTACCCCCGGGACTGTTCTTGTGAATGAACAGAGCGGGAACAAACAGTTTAGTCAGTTGGCCGGCATTTACTGAACAGTTAACATGCTGCTACTACAATCAGTCATAACAATCAGTCATTGGTGCTTTCTCTTGAAGCCTTACCGTGTTGCCAGGCGTTGGGCTGCGCATGTCACTTACATTCCTATCCAAGCTGTGAAGTAGTTACATGGTCTTGTCCGTGAGAGTCTTACTGTCTCTTTGGAAAGAAGTCTTAAGGCACGTGGTTTAAACTATGAAATTCTCTGCTTCATAAATGGAATGTTCTAAGGAATAGGATGGTCTTTTTTCAGATACTTGTCCTGGATCTTGATTGGATATATGCTTAGAGTAAAGTCTAGTCTGTCAGTCTTCAAGAATAGTGAATTATTTTGGTTCTGTGTTCGTTAGTCAGCCTTGTGATTATCTGGTAATCTGGTTTCCCGAAGGTCTTTCTCTGTGAGAAGGCGGTTGCCCGTGTACTCTATTTATATTTGCAAGTTAGGTGTACATCTCTTATAAAATAATCATTTGCTTGTTTATATTTTATGAATTTGGAAAAATATTTATGGATTTGGGGGATTAAAGCATGCCAGCTGACTACTTACTATTAGGAAAACTTGTAAAATTTCTGTTTTTCAAAGATTTTATAACAAGTGTTATAAATCATTTATATAACATTTTTTAATGTTTGTCTTTCTTACTAGAGTATAAGTCTCGTAGATTTAGGAACTGGGTCTGTTTTGTTGAGTACTGTGTTTCCGGGTTATTGCATGATAGGAGCTCAGAAATATTTTCGAATGAATGAATAAGTGAATGAATTCAGAATTTCATTGTACACAGCAGCGGAGATAATTCCAGCCTGAGTCCTAGCCTGGAGAGCTCAAAACCTCTTATAAAAGTCGGAGCACGAAAACCAGTCCTTGACGTGTGTTACTACAACTTGTTTGTGAGAGCTGTAGAATAAGCTTACTCTAAAATTTTAAATTTATAACTAAATTTAAATTCATTTTGTACTGTATTTTGGTTCATTTTAACTGTGATTTGGGGTTCTTCCTGACCTCCTTGTCCCTCTCCCTTTATGCCCATTTTTTCATATTAATCAATAGTTACTTTCTATTCTCATGAGTTTTTGTTATGGTTTATTCTGCAGAGAAGGAGATGCTGGATGCGAGTGTTGGCGACCCCTGTTCTTTACGGAGCGCAGTTCTTTAAAATTCTCATAAGCTTCTTTGGCAATAGCAGACCCTTGTGATGGACCCTAGAAGTCCTGCGGCGTTAGGGTTGGGCTCTGACTCGGAAGGGTTTTCAAGGAAGAGTCCCTCCGCCGTCGGAGCTGGCACAGCGGTGAGCGCGAGAGAAGCGGAGCTAGAGAGCGCGGCGCGCGGGGAGGAGGACCTTCGCCAGTGGACTCGGGGCAGAGGCGGCGAGGCAGGCCCGGAGGACGGTTTGGGCGGCGCACAGCAGCAGTTTTCGGTGAAAGAAACAAACTTTTCAGAGGGAAACTTAAAATTGAAAATCGGCCTTCAGGCTAAGAGAACTAAAAAACCTCCGAAGAGCTTGGAGAACTATGTATGTCGACCTGCCATAAAAACGACCATCAAGCACCCGAGGAAAGCACTTAGGAGCGGGAAGATGACGGACGAGAAGAGCGAGCACTGTCCTTCCAAGCGGGTGAGTCGTCGTGGTCGCTGGCAGCACGCGGATTTGTCCCGGAGTGTTGGATGTGCTGCTCACGCGTGTTGCGGGAAGTTGGTTGTGCTCCCCGCACTTCCCAGGGGTCTGTTTCGTGCCCCTGCAGGAGGCTGCGAGGCCGGTCAGGGACGGGCCGACAGCGCGGCTGCGAGTGCGTTTGTGTTCGCGTGGCGGGTGTGTGAAGCGCGGCGGACCCTGCTGTGCCTGCTGCGGGCTCTGGTGCGGAGAGCACCGGCTGTGCGGCCGGGAGACCCGCCTGCCCGTTACTAACGTCGTGGACAGACTAACGGAAGAAACCGAGGCTCCAAGTGTTAAACGGGTGTGATACCGCTTACCTTTGAAGGTGGTGGGAAGGGTCCGGTTCGCTAACCTGTTGAAAGCTTCTGGGGGTTTGGGTTTGGTTTGGTTTGGTTTTGGGTTCTGGTTTTGTTTTGTTTTGTTTTTAGGAGAAGGAGGGAGAGAGTGTGAGGGGTAGGGGAGTGGCAGAGGGAGAGGGAGAGAGAGAATCTTAAGCGGGGCTTGATCTCACAACCCTGAGATCATCATCTGAGCCGAAATGAAGAGTCAGACGCTTAACTAACTGAGCCACCCAGGCGCCGCATATGTTGAAAGCTTTTGTAAAATGAATTGTTTAATACAAGGATTAGTTCCTGTCACTCAAAAGCAAGTTGATACATTAAAAATTGTCCCCTCTTTCTTTTTTCTCTAATTTATTTCTTTTTATTTTTTATTTTTTTGTCCCCTCTTTCTCGTAGGCTATCCAAATACAGTAACTAATTTTTCAGGGTGCCTGGGTGGCTCAGTCGGTTCAGCTGACTGCGTTTGGCTCAGGTCTTGATCCTGGGGTCCTGGGATTGAGTCCTGCATTGGGCTCCCTGCTCAGCGGGGAACCTTCTTCTCCCTCTCCCACTGCTGCTCACCACGTTTGTGCTCCCGCTGTCTCTCTCTCTCTCTCAAATAAATAAGTCTTCAAAAAAACACACTAATTTTTCTCAACCCTATTTACTCTCTGCTGTAAAGATACTACATTTGTTTTACGTTATGTGTTGATCACAAGTTTTAGTCTTTTTTTCTTTTTCTTTTTTAGATTTCATGTATTAATTAGAGATAGCGAGAGAGAGCACAAGCAGGGGATGGGGTGGGGAGGAAAGAGAGAAGCAGACTCCGAGCTGACTAAGGAACCCGACATGGGGCTCAGTCCCATGACCCTGGGATCATGACCTGACCCGAAAGCAGCCAGATGCTTAACCAACTGAGCCACCCAGGCTCCACTAGCCATTTCATACAATATTTAATTTTAGGCGGTGGGCACCATAGCCCACGTGCATATTTAAATTATTTGTGTATATAAGTAAAACAATGGATCTAGGTAGAAAGACTTGGCTTAACATTTTGGCCAAAACTTTGAAATATTCCTGCGTAAATTCACTTGATTTTTGCTGTTGATTACTTAACATCAAATTCATGTGCTTTCTGCATGTTATTGGAAACCGTAATGATGCAGGCTTTTTGTTCTTCAAATTGCTGTGGCATCCAGAAATTTTTAATAGTCGCTATTCTTCAAAGATCGTAGGCATATAAGGTATCTTGGGGTGTTTTATTGATAAAATGAACTGTGAGTGAGTTAGATTAGAAGCCAGGGAAGAAATGGGTGTTTGGCCAATATTTGCAAAAATGAACTCAATGAATCTTCGCTAACCTGGGTAACCTCCCCTGAGCCTTATTTTCCTCATGAGGATATCTGTTCCTGCTGAACTCAAGGATTTTCATAAGGTTGAGTGAAAAAGATTTTTATCTGGCTTTTTTCCTTGAAACGATGTTAGAGTTTATCTTCTACAGCTGGTTCGTAAAAGTCTCCGGTATGATGGTCTTTTGTAATGTTTCTACAGTCGTTTTTTTTAAACAGTTCACGCTCATGACAAGGTCTTGTACTCAGTGGGTTTTACCTGCAGCACATGTTCCCTCTCAGCATGGGGCGGTTGCGATCACGTATCTTGTTCCTAGTAGTCTCTGGTTTCCCAGGCCGGTAACAGAACTGCTGGTCATAAGCTGGTGTTTATTTTTCAGGCAGCTCCTTTAGCACAGGATGATGGGTGTGTTGGTAAACTTCGCATTAGTGCTTCAGGAGTGGAAAGGGCATGCGTGGGCTACGGAATCAGAACCCGATTTAAATCCTGGCTTAACAACCACACACAAGCAGTTTGCTTTATCTTACTCACACTTGGTCTTCTCATTCATGGTGCCGGAGTAGGGATGCCCTTCTTCAGTGGCTGTATGCAAAATTAGATGTATATGAAGCGTCTGGCATGCGATAGGTTCCTGTGAATGTTTTCTTTCCCTTGTTACAGCCTGAGGTCGGGCTTTATATAACCTGTGGTCCCTGGGAGGCTGCAGGGGGTGACGCTGTCTTCGCGACAGGGCGGTCCGGATCGAGGTTTGTGTTTTTGCGTAGCTCTGACCAGCTCCTCAGAGGAGTTCATGACTCGAAAAAGACTAAGCATCTTTGGCCAAGGAAGGAAAGAGGGACTATTACGAGGCATGTTGTAGTCTTAAAACAGGCCTTTACCAAATGCACCTGGAGCATTTACCCCCAATTCTTTAAAAGCAGTTGGGTTTTTGTCAGTGTTGCTTTTAAAGCAGAACTTACACGGTGCCTCTGTGGCTCAGTCAGTTGTGTCCAACTCTTGGTTTCAGCTCAGATCGTGATCTCAGGGTTGTGAGATCGAGCCCCGTGTTCGGCTCTGTGCTGAACGTGGAGCCCGCTTAGGATTTTCTGTCTCCCTCTCTCCCTCCCTAAAAAAAATAAAATAAAAAATAAAGCAAATATTAGGCCTTACATTTCTAATGAAAACATAGATCATATATTTTATCTCTCTATTTACTTTCTCTTTTGGCAGTATTCAGAGAGCAAACACAAGACCCTCTAGAAAAAAATAAGTTATTTGCTGTTATGATTAGTATTGAATGATTGGTAACTGTATAGTAATTTTTTAAACTGTTTATGTAATTTTAAAAAGCAAAACCCAAGTTTAGTTCCATGAGTGAAATTTTTCCTTTTCTTGAATTATGTGACATACTGTTAAATGAGTAGTTTACTCATTAGGTCTGTGATTTTTTTTTTTTTTTTTTAAAGATTTTATTTATTTGACAGAGATCACAAGTAGGCAGAGAGAGAGGGGAAAGCAGGCTCCCCAATGAGCAGAGAGCCCGATGCGGGGCTAGATCCCAGGACCCTGAGATCATGACCTGAGCTGAAGGCAGAGGTTTAACCCACTGAGCCACTCAGGCGCCCCTGAACTCTGTTATTTAGAGGGATTCAAATATGTCACTAATTTATGAAAAATTGCAGTTCGTTGTTTAGGAACTGGCACATTAATAATTGGGGTTTGAAGTTTAGTTCATTCTTCTGAGGAAATATTCGAGGATGATGCTTTTAATGTCTTTTGTTTCAAGTTATATTAAAGATTTTAAGGGTCCTAATTCTGTATTTAATGTATTTGTAATGTATTTTTTAGTATGTTTTTACTTTGTTTTTATAGATATAACTGACTTACCGTGCTGTGTACTTGGTGTGAAGGTATGGTTATATTTCAGTAATTTTGAGGCTTTCTGTATTTAAATTTTGGCAAAACTGAAAATTTTCATATTAATGATAATAATAATAATTGAGTGTTGGCAGGAATCTGGGGAAACAAGCCCTCTCGTCCACAGCCGGTGTTGAGTAAATTGGTATGGAACTTTCTGAATTGTGCTGTTTTTTTGTTGGTGAGTTTTCAGGGTTCTTTCTATACTCCGCGTGCAGGACTTGCTAATGTGAACTCCCCCGTGTGGGTTGTCTTTTCACCGTCTTGACAGTGTGCTCTGATGCACGAGGGCTTTCCGTGTTGGTGAACTCCGGCTTATCTGTTTTTCCTTCTGTTGCCTGTGCTTCTGGAGTCCTATCTGAGAAATCACTGTCAAATCCCGTTTATTGAAGATTTTCCTCTATGTTGTTTTCAGGGTTTTATCATTCTTGCTCTGTGAATTCAGGAACTAATTCAGACCGCAAGAGATACTTTGGACGTGGGAAGCTATTATTAAAAACAGTGTCGTGTGTAGAGGCGTCTGGGTGAGTCCGTGAATTAAGCCTCGGACTCTTGATTTTAGCTCAGGTCATGGTCTGTGAGTGGAGAGACTGACCCTGACTGCTCCCCACCCCCCAGCTTCATACTGTGTGTGGAGCCTCCTTACGATTCTGTCTTCTTTTCCCTCTGTGCCTCCCCCCACTAAAAATAAAATAATGTGTAATAGTATGGATATTGGACCAGAAGATACTATTTGATTAGGTAATAAACTCCTATGATTCAGAATTTAAGAGAGAAAAAAGGAAACAACGAAATACTGTTACCGTTGTTACCCTTCTCCCTCTCTGAGTAAATCTATTTTGGAACCCCCTTTTAGACAATCTCGTGATAATCCCTTACCAACTGTGATAATGATTGAGCAGAACAACCATTTCTCAATCAAAATGAAGAAAACTGATCTGTATGTTGAATGCATTTTCAGGTTTACATTTGCACTTGGAAAATAATACATTAAGAATTAGTTGTATATTTTTGGGGCGCCTGGGTGGCTCAGTGGTTTAAGCTGCTGCCTTCGGCTCGGGTCATGATCTCAGGGTCCTGGGATCGAGTCCCGTATCCGGCTCTCTGCTCGGCAGGGAGCCTGCTTCCCTCTCACTCTCTCTGCCTGCCTCTCTGCCTATTTGTGATCTCTCTCTGTCATAAATAAAAAAATGAAAAAAATAAAATCTTAAAAAAAAAAATAAAAAAAAAAAGAATTAGTTGTATATTTTTATTTTTTTTTAATTTTATTTTTTAAAAGATTTTATTGATTCAACAGAGAGAGACAGAGAAGGAACACAAGCAGGGGAGTGGGAGAGGGAGAAGCAGGCCCCCCACCAAGCAGGGAGCCGGGTGCATTGGGGCTCGATCCCAGCACCCTGGGATCATGATGTGAGCTAAAGGCAGATGGGCAATGACTGAGGCACCCAGGCACCCCTGTTTGTTTCTTTTTAGAGATTTTATTTATTTATTTGACAGCACAAGCAAGGGGAGAGGCAGGCAGAAGGAGGGGAAGAAGCCACCCGGGTGCCCCAAGAACTAGTTGTTTTGGAACCAAAATTGGTGCAAAGAATCTTCCAGGATAATCACTCCCAACATCAGAGTCTGTAACGTCTCCCACAAATACATTATGTCTGTACCGGCCAGTGCGTATGTCTCCCTCCTCCTGCACTAACAGTTGGGGCGCCTTCGGGCCTCAGTCGGCTCAGCATCCAAGTCTGCTCCGGCTCAGGTCATGGTTCCAGGTTCCTGGGATTGAGCCTCCACTGAGCTCTCTGGGGAGTCAGCTGCTCCCTTTCCCTCCACCCCTTCCCCCACTGTGCGGGTGCTTGTGCGCACGCTCTCTCTCTCTCTCTCTCTCTCTGTCCCAGGTAAATAAATAAATACAGTCTTCTTCTTTTTTTTTTTTAAGATTTTATTCATTTATCTGACAGACGGAGATCACAAGTAGGCAGAGAGGCAGGCAGAGAGAGAGGAGGAAGCAGGCTTCCCACCGAGCAGAGAGCCCGATGCGGGGCTCGATCCCAGGACCCTGGGATCATGACCTGAGCGAAGGGCAGAGGCATTAACCCACTGAGCCACCCAGGCGCCCCTAAATACAGTCTTCTTAAAAAACATTTCCTGTAAGGGGCCCTGGGCAGCTCAGTCAGCTCAGTGGCTGCCTTCGGCTCCGGTCATGATCTCAGGGTCCTGGGATCGAGTCCTGCATCGGGCTCCCTGCTCAGCGGAGAGCCTGCTCTTTCTCTCTCCCTCATTTCCCCTGCTCATGCTCACTCTCTCTCTTTGTCAAATAAATAAATAAAATCTTTAAAAACCAACTTCTTGTGCAAATTGGGTTTTGTTATCTTGCCACGTCACATGGTGTCTGTTTGGGACGTTGTCCGGGTCCCTCCATTCTCCGGCAGCAGCATTTGCGTGCGTGAGGACAGAGCTGGAAGCCCTCGGTGTCCCACCGGCACTGCGCCCGAGCTGGGGGATGGCGCGGGGGGCTGGCGCGGAAGCAGCGGGGCAGGGTCACAGTCGTGCGGCGTCTGTACTTCGCGTGACCCCGGTTTGCTCAGGCTCCTCCGCCCAAACAGGTGCTTTCGAGACAGATCAAAAGTGACCAAAATATGTTTCCTGCGGCCGGTGATTAAAACTGAAACTTGTTTGAGGTTCATGGGATTGGGGTCTGTTTCAGTCAGTGTACCCTGGTGACAGTCCAGGTCACAGAGCGTTGAACCTCTAGTGCTGTGGTGACTGACGTTTTGCCAGTGAATAGTTTTTTGGTGTTGTTTTAGCCTAGTTGAGTGGCTTTAAAGAGCACAGTGGATTATAAATAAAATTTACAGCACTAATTATAATTTTCCTCCAAAAGATAGTTTTCTGTTTGGAAAAGAAATGTGTGTGCTGACGTAATAGATTCTTTAGGAAACAGCTCTTCGAAGAGGTAATTTCGAATTTCAGTCAAGTGATTTTTATGGAGCGTTATTAAAACCCACGTGAATCCAAGTATTCTAATTAAGCCCTCTTGGTCTGAGATTTTATTTAATTACAGAACTGATGGATTAATGTTTCTTTAATAAGAAAACATACGATAATAATAATAGTATCTCAGCTCTTGCTTAGTACAGTTCGTTTGCCAAGCAGTTTTTAAGTGGCTGCACACAAATCTCAGTTGTTTCAAAATGAAATGTTGAGGGGAAAATGGGTTAGATACTATCTAGGTTTTGGCTTTTTTCTTTCTTTCCTGCCTTTTTTTTCCCCAGAGAGAGATGGAAAGAGTGCACATGAGCCAGGGTAGGAGGTGTGGGGCAGAGGGAAAGGAGGGGCAGAGAGACTTAAGCAGGCTCCGTGCGCGGGACAGAGTGTGATGTGGGGCTGGATCTCATGACCTAAGCCGAAATCAAGAGTCTGAGGCTTAACTGACTGAGCCACGCAGGCGCCCGTGTCTGTTACACTTCAGCTAACCGGTCAGGGGATTAATAGTTTACTTGCATTACTTACATTTACTGGTATGACTTCTGTTACTAATGATTGTACTGTTCACAACGGAAGGTCAAGTTTTGGATCACTTAATTTTAAACATGATCTCTAGCCTCACAGTATTCGTTGACTCATCTTTTTCCCCATAAAATATTGAAGTGCCATCCTAGGCAGTACAGGTTGTTACCGTGTGGTAGCTTCCGTAATAAAAACACGTGCAGAGTGGTGGTGAGTTCACAGAATCATTGGGGGCGGTGGGTGGAGCGTATGCTCGGAAGATTTGCAGAGGGGTTCATGTTCAGAATTCGGTATTGGCATCTTTGCCAGAACTGCTGGAAAGAAAGGCTTTGGGGCAAAGTAAACAGAAGGGCGCAGAGGCACAGCTAGCTGCAGACACTTGCCGGTTGTGACGACAGGACAGGGATTTGAAGCCCTTTAGTGCAGGTGAGTCCTGAGAAAATACCGCGTGGAGGACTAGTTGGGGCTTACATGTTCTGCTTTCTTGTGTCGCACTCAGAACTTAGGGAAACTCCATGTTTTGTCTGCATTTTCTTAAGAAATCTTGGGTTAAAGTTTCTTCTCTACTTTGACTTACAAAGTGTTTTAATTTTTGAACCATGTAGTGCTGCTTCTCACATAAATTTTTTTAAAAATTGTATGACCATTCCCATTTGTTTTTAAGGATTTTTTTCTTTGTTTTTAAAGTTCTGAAATTTTGTGGCTGTACTTTATATTAGAAAGAGCAACATTGAAGTTAAAATTGCTTTTTTGGAAAGTTTTTTTTTTTTTAGAGAAATTTGGAATTATTTATAGTTGTAGTTAGTAGGAGCCCTGTCGTTTCTAGCCAAAATGTTAGATCTTACCAAGACACAGTACCCGAATCTTACTTTGATCTGTTAGTAGCGAACCGCCTCGGGGCAGGCTGGTGCGGTTCGCGGAGCGCACAGAACTGCACCAGCAGGTGGCGATGGAGAGCCGGGTCAAGCGTGGGTTGCAGGGATTTAACTCTTAAAGGGGAAAGGGAAGTAAGGCGTATTAGGGGTTTAGGATACAGCTGGAGAAGCTCAACATGACTGTTCGTGGTGTTGGTTTGTTTAAAGATTTTTTTAAAAAATACTTTATTTATTTGACAGAGAGATCACAAGCAGGCGGAGAGGCAGGCAGAGAGAGAGAGAGGGAAGCAGACTCCCTGCAGAGCAGAGAGCCCAATTCAGGGCTCGATCCCAGGACCCTGAGATCATGACCTGAGCGGAAGGCAGAGGCTTTACCCACTGAGCCACCCAGGTGCCCCTAAAGCCAACTACTTCTTAATGTAATTGTGCTTCATAGAACAAGAATTCATTTTCCAGAAGAAAAGGAAACTTGTTGTATGTCTAATTCCCCCCTCTGCCCTCACAACTAAAAGGTGGGAAAATATGAGGACATAATCCAAGATCTGTATAATGACTTGTGCCTTTTTGTTAAAGATGAGGATCACTTTGTCCCAGCAAGTACCTAATGTCAGGAGTTAGAGAAGCATGTAAGACTGGGGGAAGGCCTACCAAGGACGGGAGTGGGTCATTGTTTGCACGTTAACTGTGACGTCTTTGGGACCCTTTACTATAGATATGGGTCTTCGAACTGGATGTATGGTGTTCCTAAGGCTTTTGTTTATCTGGAGTCTATTATCTAAATTGCGATTATACAGATTAGCAAAAAAACAAAACAAAACAAAACATATGAGCAAAGATGGCAGAAACGGCAGCGTTGGTAAAGTGAGACAGTAACTACTGCTCACTCTTCAAACAAAATAGGTTCTGAGCTATTAAATTTGGTCTTTTTCTACCTTCATGTTTTAACAGCCAAGTTTTTGTCTACTGTGTGTATTTTACCATCAGTTTTAAAAAACATCTCAACCTCAAAACAAGTTGGCAGTGAAAAGTTCTGCTACTGTGTTAGGAAGTCAGAGTTTAGGAGATGGGCAAAGGCATTCTGACGTAGACGCACAGATGGTAGATATGTACACTAGAATATTTTAGGTATTTTTAGCCAAGCTACATGGGATTAGTAACACCTCAGAATATATGTGAAAGGAGAAAGATGATCCTAACAATTTCAGAATTCAGTAGTAACTTTCACAGTAACAACAATGAAGTAAGGTAGACCCTGCTTCTGAACCCCACTTTTTTATTTTTCGCCGAAATTGCCGAGTGTGATTATCCCACAGTTCCTTGTCTAGTCCTTCATCGCACGGGTAGGAACTACGGAAGACTGCTGAGGAAGTCACAGACATGCTGATGGCTAAAATCAGAGCAAAGGGATGCTTGGTCACTTTTCATTAAGCTGCTTGTTGATTGTGACACTAGGAATTATCAGACAACTGGAAATTGTCCTGCACGCACTTGATGACACATTTTTCTGTTAGTTGCAATCTCAAGAAGTAAATTAGCTAACCTCAAAATGAAAAGTTAGAAAAATAAATTTGTTACTAAGTTCTTAAATAAAAAGCAAAGAGAAAAATGTTTCATTTGAAATAGAGAAAGGAGGGCGGATGAGACAGTAGAAAGCCTCAGCTTACCGGTCACGCAGTTCCGGGGAAGGGTCCCTGAGCTGTAACCTCGCTGCTTCCACTGCGTGTAGTTCTGTTTTCTAACGCGTCGTGTTGTAGTGCAGTTCTTCGTCTGTCTTTTGTTTTCCGGTGAATGAATGCTCCTTGAATGTTAAGGCGATTGTTTTAGTTTTGGCATTGAAGGATCACACTATGCTTAAAAAACAGGTCATTGAGATTATGGACTGTGTGTCAAGATCTGCAGGCCTAAAAACCAGCCCCAGCACCAGAACTATGCCCCTTAACACTTATCTAGCTCAAGAACAGAGGATTCATTTCTGTAGCCCTAAGATGGTGCTTTTGCGTAAATTTCCCCAACCGAAATACTCGTATTTTCTCTTTTCAGTTACTAAAAGTGTGTATTAAACCTTTTAGGTCTATTTAAAACAGTCTATAGGTTGCTACTTTTAAGAAATTAGCATTATTACCTGTGGCTGTTTCATGAATTTCCTTGTGAATCACAACTTTGATGATGACCCTTAGAAGAGCCATTCATCTTGCAGTAGGTCAGACAAAGCCTCTATTTTACCACAACACGGAGAGATACACCAAGCTCTCCGCAGCGTCTCCATTCGGAAACAGCCCCGCATGAGGTTCTTAGTTTAGGAAAACATTTTTGGATGTCAGGTACCTTTTCAAAGCATTTAACACGTCTTAGTGACTCAGTCACTAACAGACGATACAAATGAGCCCAAATGACACTTTTATTGTCACTGCTGTCAGATGCTGTTTATCCCAGGGCCTTTTTCCCCCTTTTTGACCAATTTTTTTGTGTTTAGGCTCCTTAGCTCTATCCAGGGAGCAAGAGGTCACATTCGATCATCTAACCCCACCTTGTGGGTTGTGTCCTCTGTGAGAGCAGTCTTCCTTGTACCAGCGTAGGATTGTACCAGCGTAGGAGCAGGTCCAGAATATAAGACCGCATCATCCCGCTGCTGCTTTTCTGCTCCCGGGTTCTTGTTGACAAAAGTTACTGGAGCCGGAAGACCTGATGGTGGCGTCCAGGCATCCGCAGGTCCTGCTTTCAGTAGACTTCTGTTGTCTTACCTTCATACTGACTGTTTGTTTTGGAAGCTGCCTGAGCTGCTTGCTTTGTAGTGGAGAAGAGGAGAGCCTTGGCTTGGGGCCCAGCTTCTGCATGGCAGCGGCTGTTATGCAAATTCTGGTGGATCTCACATTTCAGTAAAGTCTTCTTTTCTCCCTTTACACACACAAACAGCTAAGGGGCAGCAGCGATCCTCTTAAGCCTTGGAGACAAAACAAGATGCCACTCTTCCTAAAATATCGTCCATTATGGAAGCGTCTGCTGCCGTAAATGGAGGGGAAAGCAAATCTCTTCTGCTGCGCTGTGAACACAGCTATAAATGTACCAGGAAGATTCAAACTCTCATAGTCAGTTCCGGCAGGTTCATCCTCATTTCTGGCATTTTGTAGTAGAAACTTCTCTGATTTGTGTGCATTTGGCTGATTAGGCAGTTCACTTTCTCTTCAAATGTTGGATGTTAAGGATATCTGCTTGAGTCTGTATCATGGTTCGTTTGAATGGTACAAAATGAGGTACAGCAAATGTGAATATTTCTCATTTATTTGTTGATCTTGCTAATGGAAAAAGTCATTATTGAACCACATTGAAAGACGGCATAGCTTTCCTTAAGTCCCAGGGAATTAAGCCTGAACATCATCACAGTGACTTGCTAATTCACATGCTGCTTTCTAGGGTTGCCTGTTCATATCTTTTATTTCGTTTTAATGACCATAAATCACTCCAGAGATGCTCACATACAGACTATCTGTAAGTGCACGTTGCTAATTAATTTTGAGATACAGCTGCTGAGAAGCAAATGAAGACTTTTGGGGAGACATCAGAATTAAGGGCCTTACGTGATGAGAGAACAAAACCTAGGGATTTTACGAAACTGACTGAGCCAGCCCTTATATTTCTAATTTCTAACATAGTTTTGTGAGTAACTTATGTTTCTTACTATCATGGGGAAAATTTTGTCCATAAACCTTTTCCTTTACATTTTTTGGTGGTTGTCCTAGAGTTTGCAGTTCACAGTTACAATTAAGCCGAGTTCACTTTCAGATTAACACTATCACTTCAAGGGTACATTGTAATAACAAAATAACCCAAGTTCCTCCCTACCCTCCTTTCTATCATCACCATTGTTCATTTCACTTATATATAAGGATATCAGACCTTTTCATACATTGTTGCTGTTATTTTAAACAGACTTAACTGTTACATCAACTAATGATAAGAAAAATCAAAGCTTGTACGTCACCTTCACTTTTTCCTTCCTCAGTGGTGTTCCTGTCTTTTTCTAGATCCGAGTTTCTGAACCATCATTTTCCTTCTCTCTAAAGAACTTTGAACATCTTGCAAAAAGCAGGTCTGCTGGATACAGAGTCCCTCAATTTTTGTCAGTGAAAGTCTTTATTTCTTCTTCATTTTTATTTTTATTTTTTTTAAGATTTTATATATTTATTTGACAGAGAGAGATCACAAGCAGGCAGGGGGGTGGGGGAGCAGGCTTCCTGCCAAGCAGAGAGCCTGATGTGGGATTCGATCCCAGGACCCTGGGATCATGACCTGAGCTGAAGGCAGAGGCTTAACCCACTGAGCCACCCAGACTTCCCTCTTCTTCATTTTTAAAGAATAGTTTCACAGGATACTGTATTTCAGGTTGGTGATTTTTCTTCTTCTTGCATTTAAAGTTCAGTCCACTGTTCTGGCTTGCATGCTTCCAAGAAGAAGTTAGGTATTAATTCCTACCTTTGCTCTTCTGTAGGAAAGGTGTTTTTCCATCTTCTTTCAGGGTTTTTCTCTTTATCTTTGATTTTTTTTTCCTTTCTTTTTAAAAAAATTTTGTTTGTTTGAAGAGAACAAGGGCAAGTGGCAGAGGGGCAGAGAGAAGCTCGCTCCCTGCTCAGCAGGGAGCCTGATGTCTTGCTCCAACCGAGGACCCTTGGATCATGACCTGAGTGCAAGGTGGACACTTAACCGACTGAGCCACCCAGGCGCCCCTTTATCTTTGACTTTTTTTTTAAGATTTTATTTATTTATTTGACAGACAGAGATCACAAGTAGGTAGAGAGACAGGCAGAGAGAGAGGAGGAAGCAGGTTCCCCGCGGAGCAGAGAACCCGATGTGGGGCTCGATCCCAGGACCCTGGGATCATGACCTGAGCCGAAGGCAGAGGCTTTAACCCACTGAGCCACCCAGGCGCCCCTCCTTTTTTTTTTTTTTTAATTCAGATTTTATTTATTTATTTATTTGTCAGAGGGCGTGAGGCTCATGGGCACGCATGAGCAGGCAGAGTGGCAGGCAGAGGCAGAGAGAGAAGCAGGCTCCCCACCAAGCAAGGAGCCCGATATGGGACTCCATCCCACGACCCTAGGATCATGACCTGAGCCAAAGGCAGTGGCTTAACCCACTGAGCCACCCAGGAGTCCCAGTTGTTTGGCTTTCTTGAGACTGAAGCCAAACTTGGTAAAATTCTGCCTTGAAGTATAAATTGATAATATTTTTTAGAAGGAGATATTTTTAAACATTTTTGTAATTTTTATTCTTCTCCTGTCTTCCTCCTGTAACTTGCCCTTTCATTAGACTCTGTGATTATGTTTCACAAGGTCTCATTTATTTTCTTTATTCTCCTTCACTTTTTGGTAGTCACTCATAGTAATGGCAAAATATAAAAGCCCTATCTTTTCGCATTTATTTCTTCCCTTATTCTAGTGAGTTTGAACATGTTTTCTTGTTCTGCTATTTAATTCTCTGCTTTGTTCATATCTTTGCTCATTTTATTTTTTAAAGATTTTATTTATTTATTTGATAGACGGAGGTCACAAGTAGGCAGAGAGGCAGGCAGAGAGAGAGGAAGGGAAGCAGGCTTCTTGCCAAGCAGAGAGCCCGATGCGGGGCTCGATCCCAGGACCCCAGGATCATGACCTGAGCTGAAGGCAGAGGCTTTAACCCACTGAGCCACCTAGGCGCCCCTCTTTGTTCATTTTGAAATACAGTTTTTCATTGTTATTTTTTTAAAAGCTGTACCTCAGTGGGGAGCCAGGGTGGCTCAGTTGGGTTAAGTGTCTGATTCTTGGATTCGGCTCAGGTCATGCTATTGGGGTCTTGAGATAGAGTCCTGCGTCGGGGAACCTGCTGAGCAGAGAGTCTGCTTCTTTTCCTCCCCTTCTGCACCCCCCCACCCTCTGTTTGTGCTTGCTTGTGCTCTCTCTCTCCCAAATAAATAAATAAATCTTTAAAAAAAAAAAAAAGATAATATCTCAGTGGTTTCCTTTATATATATTTTTGTTACCTTCCTCCCAGAAAAATATACCCCTGTCTAGAGAAGAATTTAAAATTAATCAGGAAGGAAAAAATGGAACAAGATGGATCAGGAGGGAGACAAACCATAAAAGACTCTTAATCTCACAAAACAAACTGAGTGTTGCTGGAGAGAAGGGGGTCGGGAGAGGGTGGTTGGGTTATGGACATTGGGGAACGTGTGTGCTATGGCGATTGCTGTGAAGTGTGCAAGCCTGACGATTCACAGACCTGTACCCCTGGGACAAATAATACAATATATTTTAATAAAAATAATTAATAAATAAAACATACACACACACACACACACACACACACACACATAACTAGAAAAAACAAAAACAAAACAAGATGACAAAGATAACCAGGCAGATTTTCAAAAGAAGCCAATGAAATATATTTTCCGGATATGAACGGTTCATTTTTATGATGAAAAAAGTAGAGTCATTTACATTTAAAGACTCAGTGGTGCTTGTTTTGGCAGCACATATGTGAAAATTAGAATGATACAGAGAAGATTAGCATGGACCCTGGGCTAGGAAGACATGCAGATTTTTGAAGTGTTTCTAAATAAATAAATAAAGGCTCAGTGAATAATAGTTTAGCTTTCAATTTAGACACAGCTGTGGATAGAATAGTGAACTGGAAAACAGTATGGAGAAAATTAACTAGAATGTAGCACAGCCAGAGATGTGAAATATGGTAGAAAGAATTACAGTAGATAAAGGATGGTTGTAAGTCTAATATGTCCCAATTGGAGTCCTGAAGAATAGTTGAGGAAACCTAATATTTGAAGGGTAATATTCCCAAACTGAATATTTATGATGGACATGTTCTAAGAAGGACCGATAAAGCTATGTCTGTATTGAGGCACATTAAGTGAATCTCTAGTCTATCAAAAACAAAAATATATATAAAACAATGAGAATTAGAGGAGCGACAGTTAAATATCAGCCTTCAACCATCAACTAAAGAAAGGTTAGGGAACAAAAGAATTATGTCTTCAAATACTGAGAAAAAATAATTGTCGGTTCTAAACAGGGCTTCCCCTGCTGACAAGTTTTAGCAGACTGGATTGCAGATGTAGCAAGGATATCGTTTCCAAATACTTTGCTGGGAATTGTAAAAAATTAAAACAATCACTTTTGTAAACACAATGAAGGATAAAACGGTTTCAAGAACACAGGAGACATATGAGGATTTGAAGGCATACAAAGACAAGTAGAAGAAAAAAATTACAGAAAAGTGCAGTTAGAAGCAGCACGTGTGAAAACAGTGGGGAAGAAGGAACAAGATGGAAATGAACAGAGTTCAAAAGGATGGGCAATGTGTGATACAATGGGAAAAGGGGGAAGAAATAAAAGTATGCATAATTGGTATCTTCAAATAGAAAGGCTGAATGTTTTATTAGCTCGGCTGTTAAAAAGCAGAATATAAAGACATTGTTAAAATAATAGAAAATTTCTGGGCCCCTGGGTGGCTCAGTTGTTTAGACATCTACCTTCGGCTCAGGTCATGATCCCAGAGTCCTGGAATGGAGCCCCACATCGGGCTCCCTGTGCGATGGGCAGTTTGCTTCTCCCCTCTCTCTCTGCCCCGTCTTCCTGCTCCTGCTTGTGTCTGTCTTGCACTCGTGTGTTCTGTCCCTCTCTCAAGTAAACAAAATCTTTTTAAAAGATAAAAATAAATTTAAAAATAATAGAAAATTTCGATAGATTGAAAGAGCTTGTTAGGTCTCATTTAATATTGTTATAGATTGTGTGCCATGAAAACAACTGCAGTGTTAGACTTTATCAGTGAACCTTACAATCTCCTTTGTGATCCAGGTCAAAGGATCAAGTTACCTCTGGGAGGATAAAATTTAAGGTGTTCTTGTCAAAATTCAGAACCAAAATAGCAATTTTCATAATGCCCTCAAGTCGGACAGCTCATCTGTATCAAAAGGATATTGACCAACTTTTTTGAACACTTGAATTCGGAGTATATTATGTTCATTCTTCAGCAAACCATTGAAGACAACCTTCATTCTTCTGTTAGCCAACCAGGAGAAGAATGGGAAGGCTAAAGCAAATATTATAGTAAGGGTCGGAAAATGTCATTTAAAGGTGATACAACAGATAAAGATGTAATACAGTAAAAACAATCGACAGTCCTGTAAGTGAATGATTAGGCAGGAGCAGGGAGAGTGTGCTAATCTAATGGCTACTGATAGAAAGCAACTATGGAAAACTACATGATCGGTTAGTCTTTTGAATTTCGAGAAGTATACGTTTTCTAGAATTTTAAATTTAACCGATAAAATAAGTATATTTCACACAGTGTAAAAAAAAAGTTTTGACTATGAAAAGTCCAAGTAAAACAAGAATGTTCCAGTGTGTCAGGCTATTAGGATTGCCGTAACAACAAATCATAGACCAGACGGGTTAAAAACCATCTCTATTCTTTATTTCATCTCTGTTCTGGAGTTTAGAAGTCCAAAGTCATTTTGCTGTCAGGGTGGGTTTCTGGTGAAGACTCTCTTCCTGGCGTAGACATAGTCATTTTCTTGATGTGTCCTCATGTGACCTCTTCTCTGTGAATGCAGAGGAAGGAGAGCTTTGGGCTCTCTTCCTCTGACAGGGACCCCATTTTCTTAGATTTGGGCCTCACCTTTCTAACTTCCTTTATGCTGAAGTAGAGGTCTCCTTGAAGGACCTGTCTCCAGACACAGCCACGTTTAGGGGGTGAGGGTCAGGGCTTCAGCATTCGAATTTTGGAGGCACATACTTCAGTCTGTAACAGATGGAGTTTCAACAGAAATGGAACTTGGAGTAAACTACCATAAAGAATAAAAACAAACAGTATTCTCTGGTCAGGATGGAGAAAGACTAGAAATTAATAAAAGCAGACGACAAGAAGACCTCACGGTTTGGAAATATCCTGAACCTCAGAATTTCTAGGAAATAACAAAAGCTATATTTAAAGGGAAGGTTCCTTTAAATATCAATTAAAAGGGAAAGAATGAAAATAAATGAAATAAAAAATTCCCCTCAATTCCTATCCTGAGAACAAAACAATCTTAGGAGGAGTGTTTGTGAAACCAGAATGCAGAAATGAACTAGAAAACAAAGGCAGTCACTATCCAGATAGTGGTTCTTTCTGGGGGAAATGAAACGGAAGGTTTTATGTAGCAAGTGTAACCCCGAAGGAGACAGAAGGGAGGGAAGACAAATAAATAGAATAAGTAGTGCTAAAGGACAGATAATTCCAAATACAGTAGAAGTTAAAAGAAAGTTGTAATAATTAGGTTTTTTGCTTAATTATATGCAAATAAGGGGCTCCTGCCTGACTCAGTTAGTGGAGCTCAGGGTAGTGAGTTCAAACCCCCTCACATTTGGTGTGGAGATTACTTAAAAATAAAATCTTAATAAATGTGAAAACATGGGTAAGCCTAATTTTTTTTTAAAAAGACAATTTACTGGGATGCCTGGGTGGCTCAGTAGGTTAAGCCTCTGCCTTCGGCTCAGGTCATGATCTCAGGGTCCTGGGATCGAGCCCCGCATCGAGCTCTCTGCTCAGCGGGGAGCCTGCTTCCCCCTCTCTCTCTGTCTGCTCTCTGTCTACTTGTGATCTCTCTCTGTCAAATAAATAAATAAATCTTTTAAAAAATAATAAAAATAAAAAAGATAACTAAATCTGATTCCAGAAATCACAGAAAATTTTAACTTAATGATCATTGATAGAGAAGTCTCTCGAAGTTAATACTATTGCCCAGAAATCCTGTTCCTGGCTCTGGTTTCATTCTGTAAAACCTTGAGGAAACCAATAATTTCAAAATTATTGAGACATTTGCAAAGCCTAAGAATGGGAAGAAAGCAAGCATAGTATTCTGAAGCCTTACAAAGATACACAGAAAGGGAGACGACACGATAATCTTCCCTGAGCCGGTGCTCAGCTGCTTCTGAGTATGGGCGAGTTTTGCTTCAGCTTCCTTTTAAATATGTGTGCAAGGAGGACTACACCCACTCCTGTTAGATTTGTTGATTAAAGATCTATTACTGTGGTGTTATGCCACTGTTCAAGAATGAAAATCTGTAATTTTTAATGACTAAAACGTGTTCTTTGTAATAAATAGCCTATATAGTTCTGTAAGGGCTTCATTTTAGTCTCATTCATTAGGTTCCAAATCAGTCCTTGAAAGTATTGAGTCTTTAAATGTCAAAGCAAAGTTTTTTACCTATTTTGACAAAAAGTCTTAAGCATATTTCAACTTAATTTGGCAAGATAGAAATAGATTTGCTTTATATTTTATGGAAACAAGTTTATAGGTATCTTTTATTTTTATAGAATGGTGAGTAGCCCTGTGCTTAAGTCTTTTATGGCCTTAACAATCGGTAGCCACGGCTGGCAGTTTTGAACTTCAGTTACAGTTTTCGTAGTTAGAAAATATGAAGCTGTGCAGTATAAGGGACAGCGCAGTGACCCTTTCAGTGATGGGACCGTTCTGTATCTTGACTGCGGTGGTAATACGTGCACCTGCACAGGCGATAAAGCGGGATAGGAGTAAATGCATGTGTGCGCGCACACACAAGAAAACATGTAAAACTGGGGAAATCTGGGTACAGTCAGTGGATTATGTTAATATCAATATCCTCCTTGTGGCAGCTCTACTTTTGAAAGGTGTTACTGGGGGGACTTGGGTAAAGGGTATACTGGATCTCTGTTATTTCTCACAACTGCGGGTGGACCTACAATTATCTCAGAATGTTTATTTAAAGGAGGGACGCCTAGGTGGCTCAGTTAAGCATTTGCCTTCAGCTCAGGTCGTGGTCCTGGGGTCTTGGGATTGAGCCCAGTGTCCAGCTGCCTGCTCAGTGGGGAATCTGCTTCTCCCTCTCCATGTGCCCCTAGCCCCGGCTCATGATCGTGCCCACACACACACTCTCTCTCTTTTTCTCAAATAAATAAAATCTTTTTCAAAAATTGTTTATTTAAAGGAAAAAAAGAACTATGTATGGTTGGTTGTTTTTCCTTAGAAATCTAAGGGAGTATACTAGAAACACCAGTAGCTAAAAAAAAAAAACAGAAAAACTGATACTCCCTTGATGAGTACAATGAGTATGTAAAAGTATATAATACATGTAGACATGTAAATGAGTGTACATAGGTATGTACCTGCGGGTGTGGATAGATAAGGAGATGCCAGAGCATTCTCCCTGCAATGTAGATGAAGCAGGTGCTCTCTGTCGTGTGATAATGTTCCTGGGGGACACTAAGTAATAAAATTGGAAAGGAGAAACTAGAAGGATAAAAATAGGAAAAGTTATTAAGATTATTATTACTTGTAAATGATGCTGCATACATTAATATTCAAAGAGAATCAGTCAGAATTCGGTGAGGTGATTGGCCAGTAGAGTAATAAATGAGAAGTGAGTAATACCTATAGCAATAAACAACACCCGGGGCTTGAGATGTGTGTGAGGAAAGCTGCAGCGTACTACTGAGTCTAGAACCCATGGAAATGTGTTTGAGTAGGATCACCGTGAGGAGGTCGGTTCTCCCAGAGTTCATCTGTGAATTGTTAGTAAGGTAAAATATGCGTAACATCAGATTTGCCTTTTAAACCAGTTTTGCATAAGCAGTTGTGTGGCAGTAAGTACGTCACACTGCCGTGAAGCCTTCATCACCGTCCATCTCCAGAACGTTTTCGCTCTTCCCCCCAGCTGAGACCCTGTCCTCCGGTAGTGAAGACCTTTGCCTGCGGCCCACGGCAACTGCCATTCTACCCTGGTCTCTATAATTTGACTACTCCAGGTGCTGCAGAAGTGGAATCCTGCTGCAACTGGCGTGTTATTTCCTTTTAGCTTAATGTCGTCACAGTTCATCCGTGTTGTTTAGCACATGTCAAAATTTCCTTCCACTTAAGACTGAACAATTGTATGATAGGCCACATTTTCTTTATCATCCACCTGCCAGTGGACGTCGCTGGAATGGCTCCACCTTTTGGCTCTTTGTGAATAGTAGAGCTGTGAACATCAGTGTAGAAATACCTGCACAAGCCCCTCCCTTTACTCCTTCGGGGTATTCGTAAATTCAACAATGAAAATTAAAGTTATATATGTGTGTATATATATGTTCTAGATGTGTATTTATACATATATATATATATATATATATATGCACACACATGCCCTAGGTAAGTTGCTTGTCATGTTTATGTGGCAGAATAAGAGTAGCAGTGACATTCTGAAAGGAGCAGTAACAGCAATCAGTCTTACTAGAAAATAAAACAAAGTTAAAATTATTAGAGCATTGTGGTAGTGGTGCATGTAGACACAGAAATTCAGTGACACAGAATGGAAGATCTAGCAACAGACCCAAGTATATACAAGAATTTAATGTATGAAAAATGTAGCATTTCTTGTCACAGGACAGATGACAAAATGATTCAGTAAATTCTTCTGGAGCTGGGTAGTTGTCTGGGAGATTTTTACACATACACAGATACACATCTATATTAAACTTCAGGAGGGTGTGGTTTTTCATCTTTTTCTCACTGATACTTTGCCTTTTTTATTTTTAAACTCTTTAGAGTTATTTTTATTTTTAATTTTTTTAAAGGATTGCTTTTATTTATTTTTGAGAGAGAGGGCACACAAGCACAAGCAGGGTTGGAGGGGAAGCAGGCTCCCCTCGGAGCCAGGAGCCCGACGTCGGACTCGATCTCAGGACCCCATGATCATGATCTGAGCTGAAGGCAGACGCTTAGCCAACTGAGCCACCCAGGCGCTCCTGAAGATTTATTTATTTTTATTTGAGAGAGAGAGTGGGGAAAGGGCAGCAGGAGAGGGAAGGAAGAGAATCCCATTCAGATTCCCCAATCAGTGAGGAACCCAACTCAGGACTCGATCTCATGACCCTGAGATTATGACCTGAGCTGAAACCAGGAGTTGGACACTTAATCGACTAAGCCACCCATGCACCCCCTCACTGCTGTATTTCCTTTGAGAATAGAAAGTTGTCGTTTTTTCACATTTGAAAGCAGCAAAGCTTCTTTGATTCTACTTTGTCTTCTAGCTCTGACTCCCACTTCTCTCTTTCCCTGTGGTTCTTCACTTGGTCTTACATTTTTCTTCTTACATTCTCTTTTAGCTTTTAAACCCACCCCAACTAGGTTTTTGCTCTCACACTTTACAGAGAGTGCTGTTGCAGGGTTCCCGGGGACCCCACGGCGCCACCTCCGGTGGACCCACGCATGGTTCTGTTCGACCGGTCAGCAGCGGTTGGCAGTCGGCTCTTACAAAGACGGCTTCCTCATCCCAGGTCCCCGTTGTTACCTTCTGGCTCCTTAGTCTTTGCTGGCTCTTCCTTATTTCATGATGTGGCCGTGCCCCAGTATTTGTTGTTAGTCCCCCTCGCTGCGTGTCCATTTGCCCTCACTTGGCTGTGTCAGCCAGCCTCAAGGCTTTAAATGTCTGGGTGCTGCTGTCTTTGAGATTCGAAACTTCATGCTCACACTTCTGTTTGATGTTCAGAAGGCTTTTCAGTCATGCCATGTCCAAGACAGAGCACAAGTTGGGCGCGGGGGTGGGGCAGAGAGAGCAGCAGACTACTTCTTGCTGAGCAGGGAGCCCAATATCTGGCTCAATCCCAGGACCCCAGGATCATGGCCTGAGTCCAAGGCAGACACTTAACTGACAGAGCCAGCCAGGTGTCCTCAGATCGGTGGTTCTCCTTACTGTCTGTTTCGTCTATTAAAATACAAGCTATGCAAAAGCAGGAATTATTTTTACTAACATATAATGTATTATTTTCCCCAGGGGTACAGGTCTGTGAATCACCAGTCTTACACATTTCTCCGCACGCACCATAGCACGTGCCCTCCCCGAAGTCCATCACCAGCCACCCCATCCCTCCCGCCTCCCTCGTCTCCAGCAACCCTCAGTTTATTTCCCGAGATTAAGAGTTCTCTTATGGTTTGTCTCCCTCCCAGGTCCCATCTTGTTTCATTTTTTCCCCCTCCCTTCCCTTTCCTACCCGCCACGGCCCCCCAACCCTGCCTCTCAGAGGAATTTTTGTGTTTATTCTTTGCTATATCTCCAATGCTGAGTAGGTATATTTGTTGTATGTTTATTTGTATATTTGTATATTTGTTGAATGAAGAATTAGGTCACATACCTCTTTGCATAAAACCTTCCAGTGGCTTCCCATCTTTTGGACTAACAAAAATGTGTCCAGTCTGCCTCTCTACTTCCTGCCTGGCCTCACTTCCCTTGATTGCACCAGAGAAGGCCCTGCCTCAGGGCCTTTGCTCTCACTGTTTCTTCTTTGGGATAGTATTCTTTTCTCAGGTATCTGTATACATCCCTCCTTAACCTCCTTTGCTTTGGGTTTCTGTGCAGATGTGGTCTTCTCAGTCAGGGCGTCCCTAACAACACATGTTAACACTGTGAATGCTCTCCAGCCCTAGTCTCTCCTCTTCTCCCGCACTCTTCATTTTCTGCGTAGCACATTTCGCATTCGAGATGTGGAATGGTTGACTCACCTTTGTACTGTCTCTACCCTGCTCGTGTGTTAGAGTGAACGCTCCATGGTAAAAGGGATGTTTTTCACTGCTGTTGTTCTTTGTGCTTAAATAGTACGCACTTACTCCTTTCTGAAAAAATAAGTTCTTGATTAAGCAAGAATGCAAGACTGTAAAGTAAATAAAATCAGTGTTCATGAATATCATCAATGTAGAGTTAGAAAATCTAACAAAAAATTGATTTATGAGGGGCACCTGGGTGCCTCAGTGGGTTGAGCTTAACCCTCTGCCTTTGGCTCAGGTCATGATCCCAAGGTCCTGGGATCAAGCCCGGCATCGGGCTCTCTGCTCAGCGGGGAGCCTGCTTCCCTCTCTCTCTCTCTCTGCCTGCCTCTCTGCCTGCTTGTGATCTCTCTCTGTGTCAAATAAATAAATAAATAAAATCTTAGAAAAAACAATTTATTCACGAAAGTAATGTTATTTGTGAAATACTTAGAACTAAACTTGAGAGCAAGTGTTTGGGATCTATTTTGAATAAAATTATAAATATCTGCTAACACCAGAAGGTTTAACTAAATAGATTAATTTGATTCGTTATTATGGTGTCAATGTTGGTGTTTAGATTTTTTTTTCCCTACCTTAATATACAAAATTAAAGTCATTTGGAGATTTTTGAAATTTCAAATGCACCTCAGAGCCACCTGGATGTCTACCTAATGCAGAACTAATCAGGAGTCCTTATAGATGTTCTAAAGTTAGTGGTTGGGATATACACGTTTGTGAATATACTAAAAACCATTGAATTTGTGCTCTAAAAGGGAATTTTAGATATAATTGAATTATATCTCAATAATGTTATGAATAAAATAGCCAAGGAATTTCTGCAGGAGTACAAAGAAAAATCTTTCTTTCCAAGTATTAAAACTTGGTATAAAGCTACAGGATCGGTATATCGTACTAGTGGCTCAGTAGTGAACATAAATGTGAGTGGCGCAAAGTGGAGAGCTTAAAGGAAGACTCAGATGTGAAGAAATTAGATGAGGAATGTGTTTCAAGTAAAGGAACATGAAGTGAGTAATGGAAAAACTTTGGCGGTAAAAGCTGACCCACTCACAGGTTATTTTCAAAATCCAAAGCAGATAAATAGTTTAAAAGAATAGAACAATTCATGGAAAATGTGGTGAAGGTGGTTGTCTTCAGGAGGGCTTGACCTTTCCAGGCGTGCTGCGGGAACAGCTGGAGAGACTGTTCTGTGGGCTGGGAGGCGGCGGGGTTTGAAGCCTCCGTCGGTCGCTTACCGGGCAGGGGACCGTGGGCTGGTGGTGTCCCAACTTCTCTCTGGTTCTCCTCACCGAGGCCAGCCGCGGTTCGGGCGTCTCTAGTTGTGCGGGTTCGCCCACAGCCTGTGTGCGGGCCTCAGCGGTGTTTCAGACGCGGTGGAAGGCGTGAAACATGGTGACTCTGTAAGGAATCTAGTGGGAGCTGGAAGACAGCTGACGTGTAACGTGAGAGAAAAAAGAAGTGTCTCTTCTGACACGCTGAGGGCGCTCCTCGCTCAGAAGCGGCGAGTGCCCCAGTGCGGAAGACGGTGGGGCCCCAGGCCGCTGAGCCGTCATTTCTGCGCGCAAGCAGTCTACACCGACAGCCAAATCCTGGGAGCGGACATCCCGAACCGCAGGTGACGCGGGAAATGCAAAGAGAAATACAGACAGCAGCAGCGGAACCACCTTTCGAGGCTGTGAAATCCGAAACACTGACCGTGGGCCGAGCGTGCTCTTCGCGCGGAGAACGTTAGCGTCTCCCCAGAAGGCCTCCCCGCGGCGCGGAGCCGCCAACGGGGAGCCGCGGGCCGCACACCCCGGGCGGGCAAGTCAGCGCGGGCACGCGCGGCCTTACCCGCAGCTGCTGGAGCCGCGGGGGCGTCTGGAAGATCTGTGAGTGTTTGAAGGGGCAAAAGCCATTTAGTAGAAACAGGACAATAACACGTAGATTTGGAAATGAACTTACATGGTAGTCCTAGAAATAACAGCGTTTGAAATGGACACTCACTGGACATGTCGGAATGGTAAGTGGGAGAATTTCTGGGCACAGCTATAACCAAACACCCAAACTGGCAGGGTCGGCTTGGCAGATGATTCGTTGTTTCTGCTGAAAGAAGCATTGCCTAACAGTGTAGGGAATCACAAATCCTAAAGTGTTCTCTTGATTTACAGAAATGTGTTGTTAGTGTAGTCTGGATTTTTATAGTGATCTTTTTTTTCTTTAAAAAATCGTTTTTGGGGCGCCTGGGTGGCTCAGTGGATTAAGCCGCTGCCTTCGGCTCAGGTCATGATCTCAGGGTCCTGGGATCGAGCCCCGCATCGGGCTCTCTGCTTGGCTGGGAGCCTGCTTCCTCCTCTCTCTCTGCCTACTTGTAATCTCTATCTGTCAAATAAATAAATCTTTAAAAAAAACAAAAAAACAAAACGTTTTTTTCCCTTTTGTACATAGCTGGTCCACGTGTGTGACTATTTACTGTACATCCCTTTAGGTCGAGTAGTTCTCTGAAGGAAGTATTAGGACAGGCAGGCCAAGATTCATTAATTGGATGTTCAGCATATATTCATAATAAAAAACAACCAGAAGTTATTTTAAAAGCAACGAGTTGGAGGTTGATTTCTGAAACCATTGAATCAGTAATCTAACTCCTGATTTATTTGCACCGAGAAGTATCTTCCTTGTATCATTGAAGTTAACTGAGCTACAAAACGAAAAGCATTTTGGGCCCATTTTTATAAAAGAACGTACATGTGCCTGTTGTTTGTGTGATGGAAATATCTGAAATGTAAATGTGTTCATCCATGGATGATAGTATTTTTTGTTTCTTTTTTAAAATAAGCATATGTTTATATTTGGAAGAACGTTCTTCTCGTGTTGAAAAAATTTACATGCCTAATGGGATGCTTTGATACAATAACTTTTTCATTGGCTAATATACACTGTCTTAAAAATGGTACTTATTATTATTCGTTGTCATTTTGAAGCTTTCTTAGAAATGTAAGAGGAGGGATACCTGGGTAGCTCAGTTGGTTGAGCATCTGCTTTCGGCTGGGATCATGATCCAGGGTCCTGGGATCAAGTCCCAAGTCAGGCTTCTTGCTCAGCAGGGAGTCAGCTTCTCCCTCTGCCTGCTGCTCCCCCTGCTTGTGCTCTTTCTTTCTGTCTCTCTGTTTCTCTCTCTCCGACAAGTAAATAAGTAAAATCTTTTAAAAAAGAAAAAAATGCAAGAGGATAATATCACCACTACCAGGGTAGTTTTCAACATCTTAACTAATATTACCTCATCAACTCAGTTTATCTAATATGATATCATGATTTGGAAGAAGAGATCTCTGAAAGCAAAACCAAATTATCTATGTATGTCTTTGTTGTTGATTTTCCTCTTTTTTTCTTAAGTTTATACAGCTTTTTTTAAAATTAGCATATAATGTATTATTTGTTTCAGGGGTACAGGTCTGTGTTTCATCAATCTTATACAATACACAGCACTCACCGTAGCACGTACCTTCCCCAGTTTCCCTCACCAGCCACCGCATCCCTCCCACCCCCTCCACTCTAGCAACCCTCAGTTTGTTTCCTGAGATTAGGAGTCTCTTATGGTTTATCTCCCTCTCTGGTTTCGTCTTGTTTCGTTTTTCCCTCCCTTCCACTGTGATGCTCTTCCTTGTTTCTCAAACTCCTCAAATCAGTGAGATCATATGATAATTATCTTTCTCTGATTGACTTTTTTCACTTAGCAGAATACCATCTAGTTCTATCCACGTCATTGCAAATGGCAAGATATCTTTTTTTTGGTGGCTGCATAATATTACATTATCCATATAATGGAATATTAAGTATATTATATATAATATATATATTATATATATCACATCTTCATTATCCATTCATCTGTCAGTGGACGTCTGGACTCTTTCCATAGTTTGGCTATCGTGGACATTGCTGCTATAAACATCGGGGGGCGGGTGCCCGTTCAGATCTCTACATTTGTATCTTTAGGGTAAATGCCCAGTACTGCAGTTGCTGGGTTGTACGGTGGCTCTATTTTTAACTTTTTGTGGAACCTCCGTCCTCTTTTCCAGAGTGGCTGCACCAGTTTGCGTTCCTAGCAGCAGTATAGGAGGGTTCCCCTTTCTCCACATCCTCGCCAGCATATGTCATTTCCCGACTTACTAGTTTTAGCTATTCTGACTGATGTGAGGTGGTATCTCATTACAGGTTTGATTTGTATTTCCCTAATGTCAAGGGATGTTGAGCACTTTCCATGTGTCTGTTGGCCATTTGGATGTCTTTGCGGAAATGTCTGTTCATGTCTTCTGCCCATTTCATGATTGGATTATTTGTTTCTTGGGTGTTAAGTTTGGTATGTTCTTTATAGATTTTGGATACTAGCCCTTTATCTGGTATGTCATTTGCAAATATCTTCTCCCATTCTGCCAGTTGTCTTTTGGTTTTATTGACTGTTTCCTTTGCTGTGCAAAAACTTACGTTGATCAAGTTCCAACAGTTCATTCTTCCCCTTGCTTCCCTTGCCTTTGGTGATGTGTCTAAGAAGTTGGCTGCGGCTAAGGTCGAAGAGGTTGCTGCCTGTATTCTCAGGGATTTTGATGGATTCCTGTCTCACATTGAGGTCTTTCATCATTTTGAGTCTATTTTTGTGTATGGTGTAAGGAAATGGTCCAGTTTCATTCTTCTGCATGTGGCTGTCCAATTTTCAAAGAGACTGTCTTTTTTTTTCCATTGGATAGTCTTTCCTGCTTTGTCAAAGATTAGCTGACCATAGAGTTGAGGGTCCGTTTCTGTTCTGTTCCATTGATCTGTGTGTCTGTCTTTGTGTTAGTACCATGCTGTGTTGATGATGACAGCGTTGTCATAGAGCTTGACGTCTGTTGAATGGTGATGCCCCCAGCTTTGCTTTTCTTTTTCAACATCCTCTGGCTATTCAGGGTCTTACTGGCTCCATACAAATTCTAGGGTTATTTGTCCCATTTCTGTGAAAAACATTGATGGTATTTTGATAGGAATTGCATGCAATATTTGTTCTTCCAGTCTGTGAGCATGAAACGTTTTTCCATTTCTTTATGTCTTCCTCAATTTTTTCCAAGGGTACTTTATAGTTTTCTGAGTACAGATTCTTTGCCTCTTTGGTTAGGTTTATTCCTAGGTATCTTTTGGTTTTGGTTGCAGTTGTAAGCGGAATCGACTCCTTAATTTCTCTTTCTTCTGTCTTGTTGTTGGTGTATAGAAATGCAACTGATTTCTGAGCATTGATTTTATATCCTGACACTTTACTGAATTCCTGTTCTAGCAGTTTTGGCCTGGAGTCTTTTGGGTTTTCCACATAAAGTGTTACATCCTCTGCAAAGAGTGAGGGTTTGACTTCTTCTCTGCCAATTCTTATGTCTTTTATTTCTTTTTGTTGTCTGATTGCTGAGGCTGGGCCTTCTAGTACTATGTTGAACAGCAGTGGTGATAGGGACAGCCCTGCTGTGCTCCTGACCTTAGGGGAAAAGCTCTCAGTTGTTCCCCATTCAGAATGATATTTGCTGTGGGTTTTTCATAGATGGCTTTGATGTGATTGAGGTATATATCCTCTGTTCCTACACTCTGAAGAGTTTTGATCAAGAAAGGATGCTGTACTTTGCCAAATGCTTTTTCAGTGTCTATTGAGAGGACCATACGGTTCTTGTTCTTTCTTTTATTAGTGTATTGTATCACATTGATTTGCAAGTGTTGAACCAACCTTGCAGCCCAGGATTAAATCCCCCTTAGTCGTGGTGAATAATTCTTTTAATGTATTTTTGGATCCTATTGGCTAGTACTTTGGTGAGTTTTTGCATCCATGTTCATCAGGGATATTGGTCTGTAATTCTCCTTTTTGATGGGGTCTTTGTCTACTTTTGGGATCAGGGTAATGCTGGCCTCATAAAATGAGTTTGGAAGTTTTCCTTCCATTTCTATTTTTTGGAACAGTTTCAGAAGAATAGGTACTAGTTCTTCCTTCAATGTTTGGTAGAATTCCCCTGGGAAGCCGTCTGGCCCTGGGCTCTTGTTTGTTGGGAGATTTTTGATGACTGCTTCAATTTCCTTGCTGGTTATGGGTCTGCTCACGATTTCTATTTCTTCCTGGTTGAGTTTTGGTAGTTTATATGTCTCAGAACTGCATCCATTTCTTCCAGATTGTCTTATTTGCTGACATATAGTTGCTCATAATACTTTCTTATAATTGTTTGTATTTTTTCAGTGTTGGGTGTGATTTGTCCTCTTTCACTCATGATTTTATTTATTTGGGTCCTTTTCTCTTTTCTTTTTGATAAGTCTGGCCAGGGGTTTATCAATCTTAATTAATTCTTTCAAAGAACCATCTCCTAGTTTTATTGATCTGTTCTGTTGTTTCTGTTTCATTTATTTCTGCTCTGATCCTTATTACTTCTCTTCTGCTGGGTTTAGGCTTTATTTGCTGTTCTTTCTCCAGCTCCTTTGGGTGTATGGTTAGGTTCTGTATTTGAGATCTTTCTTGTTTCTTGAGAAAGGCTTGTATTCCTATATACTTCCCTCCTAGGACCACCTTCGCTGCATCCCAAGGATTTTTTTTTTTTTTTTTTAAGATTTTATTTATTTATTTGACAGACAAAGATCACAGGTAGGCAGAGAGGCAGCCAGAGAGAGAGGAAGGGAAGCAGGCTCCCTGCTTGAGCAGAGAGCCCGGCTGCATCCCAAGGATTTTGAACAGTTGTGTTTTCATTTTCATTTGTTTCCATGAATTTTTAAAATTCTTCTTTAATTTCCTGGTTGACCCATTCATTCTTTAGTAGGATGCTTTTTAGCCTTCATGTATTTGAATTCTTTCCAACTTTCCTCTAGTGATCGAGTTCTAGCTTCAGAGCATTGTGGTCTGAAAATATTCAGGGAATGATTCCTATCTTTTGGTACCGGTTCAGACCTGATTTGTGACCCAGGATGTCATCTATTCTGGAGAATGTTCCATGTGCACCAGAGAAGAATGTGTATTCTGTTGCTTTGGGTGGAATGTTCTGAATATATCTGTGATGTCCATCTAATCCAGTGTGTCATTTAATGCCCTTATTTCCTTGTTAATTTTTTTCCTTAGATGATCGGTCCAGGGGCGCCTGGGTGGCTCAGTCAGTTAAGTGTCTACCTTCAGTTCAGGTCATGATCCCAGAGTCCCAAGATCGAGGCCCACATCGGGCTCCCTGCTCAGTGAGGAGTCTCCTTCCCCCTCTACCACTTCCCCTGCTCATGCTTTCTCTCTCTCTCTCAAATAACTAAATAAAATCTTAAAAATGAAAAAAAGATGATTAGTTCATTTCAGTGAGGGGGGTGTTAACATCCCATGCTATTATTGTATTGTCGATGTTTTTCTTTGATTTTGTTATTAATTGGCTTATATAATTGGCTACTCCTATGTTAGGAGCATAAATATTTACTATTGTTAGATCTTCTTGTTGGACAGACCCTTTAAGTATGATAGAGTGTCCTTCCTCATCTCTTATTGTAGTCTTTGGTTTAAAATCTAATTTGTCTGATACAAGGATTGGCACCCCACCTTTCTTTTCCATGTCCATTAGCACGGTAAATGATTTTCCACCCCTTCACTTTAAATCTGGAGTTGTCTTTAGGTCTGAAATAAGTCTCTTGCGGATAGCATATCGATGAGTCTTGCTTTTTTTAAATCCAGTCTGATACCCTGTCTCTTTTGATTGGGACATTTAGCCCCATTTACATTCAGGGTAACTATTGGAAGATACTAATTTAGTGTGTTGCCTGTAAGGTGACTGTTACTGTATATTGTCTCTGTTTGTTTCTCGTCTGTTTTGCTTTTGGACTCTCTCTTTGCTTAAAGGAATCCTTTCAGTATTTCTTGCAGGGGTTTTGGTGATGGCAAATTCTTTTAGTTTCTGTTTGCCCTGGATTTCTTCTTCTCTGTAATCATCGACCATTTACTGTGGGATCCTGCCTTAGGCTGATCTTTGTTAATTGGAGAGCTGTATTTTGGACAGAGGTGAAAATCCAGATTCAATTCCAGTCCTAGAGCAGCTTTCGGGAGCTTTATGTATCTCTACTTTTAGGCAGAATTAAAAAAAAAAAACTTTTAAATAGGGCGCCTGGGTGGCTGAGTGGGTTAAAGCCTCTGCCTTCGGCTCAGGTCATGATCTCAGGGTCCTGGGATCAAGCCCCGCATCGGGCTCTCTGCTCAGCAGGGAGCCTGCCTTCCCCGCGCTCTCTCTCTCTCTCTGCCTGCCTCTCTGCCTACTTGTGATCTCTGTCTGTGAAGTAAAGAAATAAAATCTTAAAAAAAAAAAAAACTTTTATTGAAGTATAACTACATTTAGTTCATAAGTGTGACAGCTCAGTGAATTTTCACAAACCCAGACACCCCATTTAGTCATTATTCAGGTTAAGAGAGAGCACACTGCCAGCACCCATTAAGCCCTCCTCATGCTCCTTTTCTTTTACTCCTAGGACATACCATACTACCTCGTACTGGGGGAGACCGTTTTCCTGACTTTTAGTAGTGTAACTAGTGATGCTAGTAATAGTGTAACTAGTGATGCTAGTAATAGTGTAACTAGTGATGCTAGTAATAGTGTAACTAGTGATGCCGGTTTGTGAACCTAATTTGAGTGGGACTGTATAGTACACAGTGGCTTCCTTCCTTCACTACTGTTAGTAAGCTTATCCGTGTTATTGCACATGCTTTATACAAGACAGATTTAGGTCAGTTTTAAAATTGGAAATGATGCAGTTTTCAGATATAAATATATTTTAAAATACTTAGAATAATAAAGCCTCTTAATTTTTAAGTTTTGAAAAGTAACTGAAAGTACAGAAAGAGAATATTGATTCTTAATAGAATGGGAAGAAAATGTAAGAGCCTTCTTTAATTACAAGTTTAACATAAGTTGTACAGGAGACTGTCAAAGAAGTCTGTTTCCTCTTGAGCAAAACTGTAGGAGTCTAATCCAAAACCAGTGGTTACATTCCCTTAATTCTGGTTTCATCAGCTGGTGGTGGTGGTCTGTTCTGCCGTAGTTGCCACAATGTAAGGAGGAGTATTGAGAAATAAACTCGGCCTTCAGGAAATGGCCAGAAGATGTGAGACTGCTCAGGCGCAGGTTGAATATGCCGACTGAGTTCAGATGGGTGAAAAGCTCTGGAAACTAGAGCAGTTAGACTTACTGTATGTGGTTTGGGAAGGTAAGACTCATCAGTGAATGCAAGTTGCAGAAAAGTAGATCTTGCTTCACTCTTAGGAAGACCCCTATTTTGTTCAAATGGCCTATAAACAGTGAAATTCCAGTAGCAGTGAACACCTCTAACACTCAAGACTGTGGTCTCTACATACTATTTCCCATTAAAATGAACCAGGGTTCCTTGTGGAACAGACTGTCTCCAAGTTCCGGAGAGGAAATGTACAAGGTGACCCTAGTGACGGATACGTGCCTCTTCACTTGGACCAGCCACTCTACCTCACCGTAACAAAATGCGTTTATAATCTCACGGTTGTGGGGTTGAACCCCGTGGGGGTCTCTGAGCTTAGTGAAAAGTCTGCTTGTCTCTCTGTCCCTCTGCCCTTCCCTCTACTCGTGTTTGTACACTCTTTCTCTGGTCTCTAAAATAAATACATAAATATTTTAAAGGTAATTCAAAATAATTGCTTTCCATGTAGCTATGTAGTTAATTTGCTAGCTTTGCGCAGTGGCAGTATCGTAGCCAATGAGGTTTATCCGAGGCGCGATTATTGCTAATTGTAGTTAATTTGCTAGATGTATTTGTTTACATTGTTTTTAATATTTAGAGATTTAGAATATTTTTCTATATGATATAATTTTGTTTCTTAAATATTTAAAACACTAATTACTATAAGCAAATGGAGAGAGCTCTAACTTCTAGGTTTCTTGCCTCCCTCATACATCACCATTTTCATTCACCTTTGCTCTTTTTCTTCCATGTTTAATATAATCAGGCATATGTTCATACTCCTCTATCCTGCTTTTCTCGTTTAACAATATATTCTTTTTTTTTTTTTTAATTTTTTAGAGAGAGAGCACGAGCGAGCACAGGCAGAGGCAAAGGGAGAAGCAGGCTCCCTGCCAAGCAAGGAGCCCAATGTGGGACTCGATCCCAGGACGCTGGGATCATGACCTGAGCCGAAGGCAGCTGCTTAACCATCTGAGCCACCCAGGAGTCCCTCGTTTAACAATATATTCTTTTTTTTTTTTTTTAAGATTTTATTTATTTATTTGACAGACGGAGATCACAAGTAGGCAGAGAAGCAGGCAGAGAGAGAGGAGGAAGCCGCTCCCCGCTGAGCAGGGGCTTGATCCCAGGACTCTGGGATCATGACCTGAGCCGAAGGCAGAGGCTTTAAGCCACTGAGCCACCCAGGTGCCCCTAACAATATATTCTTGAAGAGAGTCACAGCACTGTGTTCCATAGTGCTCTGTTCTGCAAATACACTTTGGTTTATTCAGCCACTCACCTGTAGATAATCATTTTGGGGATTTGCTATTAAAATAGTGGTTGGGGCACCTGTCTGGCTCATTAGGGTGGAGCATGTGACTCTTGGTCTCAGGGTTGTGAGTTCAAGCCCCACAAAGGATATTGAGATTGCATAAATAAATAAATTAACTAACTAAAAACAATAACAACATTTTTCACAAACAACAACATTTTTAAGACATAAAATCTTAAAACATAGTGTACATTTTATTACTTTCTGTATCCATTGTATTTCTGCCTGTGTGTCTTGGAATAATTCTCCCACAGTGGGATTCCAAAGATCTAGTTAATGTCGGTGGTAGTTTCCCAGTTCTTACCAATCTCCCTGCTCTAGGAATCATGCCATGTTACATAGACTTCACTCACGTCTGGGTGCTTGAATTTGTGTTTGGTTGCTCTGCCCTGTTCCATTGGGTCTGTCTTTTCATGTGTCAGTTCCATACTGTTTTCATTAGAAGCTTTAAAAAGTACTTTAACAGGGGCGTTTGGGTGGCTCAATGGGTTAAGCCTCTGCCTTCAGCCCAGGTCATGATCTCAGGGTCCTGGGATCGAGTCCCGCATCGGACTCTCTGCTCAGTGGGGAGCCTGCTTCCCCCTGCCTCTCTGCCTGCCTCTCTGCCTAGTTGTCATCTCTCTCACTCTCTGTCAAATAAATAAATAAATAGAATCTTTAAAAAAAAAAAAATTGGTATAGTTATCTCCTTGCTTTTCTTCTTATGTTTGGTTTGGGGGACAGAGGGAGAGAGAGACTCTTACGCAGGCTCCACGAATGCTGGGCTTGATTTCACAACTCTGAGATGATCTGAGCTGAGATCAAGAGGCAGACACTTAGCCAGCTAAGCTACTCAGGTGCCCTAGCTTTTCTTCTTTTTAGATTTTGCTAGCTGTTCCTGCTTGTCTATTTTTTCCAATGAATGTGATAATTTTTCTTATTCCTGAAAGAAATCTTGGTGGTATTCTTATTGGGATAGTATTAAATTTATAAATTTTTTAGGGAAAAATTGTCATCTTTATGTCATCTTTTCATGAATGCAGTATGTTTTTCCATTTGTTCAAGTCTTTCACTCCTCTTTCATGGCTAAAAAGAACTCTTTCTGTCAATCATACTTCAGTTGTTTAAAAAAAATATTCTGAAGGAAAAAAGAGGAACTGGAAAGATTTTTTAAGATTTAATGTATTTATTTGACAGAGGAAGAGAAGGGGAGAGCATGAGCAGGGGAAGCAGCAGGCAGAGGGACAGGGAGAAGCTGTCTCCCCACTGAACGAGGAGCCTGATGTAGGGTTCGATCCCAGGTCATGACTCCAGCGAAAGGCAGACACTTAACCAGCTAAGCCGTCCAGGCGCCCCAGAAGACAACTCTTTAATTGTTATCCAAAAGTAAAACAGATTGGTGTGTGAAGTCATGAATTCACCTGTAAAATATATGGTGAGGATTCGTGAACTGGATAACAATTTATTTTAATGACTTAAAAGTTATTTCTAGCCCTAAAATGTTATATAAAACTACATTGTAAAGAAAGTACGAATGTGGGGCACCTGGGTGGCTCAGTGGTTTAAGCCTCTGCCTTCGGCTCAGGTCATGATCTCAGGGTCCTGGGATCGGGCCCCGCATCGGGCTCTCTGCTCAGTGGGGAGCCTGTTTCTCCTTCTCTCTCTGCCTGCTTCTCTGCCTACTTGTGACCTCTCTCTCTGTCAAATAAATTAAAAAAAAAAAAAAGAAAGTACGAATGTGGGGCACCTGGGTGGCTCAGTGGGTTAAAGCCTCTGCCTTCCGCTCAGATCATGATCCCAGGGTCCTAGGATCGAGCCGCACATTGGGCTCTCTGCTCAGGGAGGAGCCTGCTTCCTCCTCTCTTTCTGCCTGCCTCTCTGCCTACTTGTGATCTCTGGCTGTTGAATAAAAATCTTTTAAAAAAAAGAAAGAAAGAAAGTACGAATGTATTTCATTGTCCTTTTTACTCCTGTCACTGAAGAGGGAACTGGAGTGACTACTCACTCCCCGACTGTGAGTGGGCGTGAGCTAAAGGAGTGGCAGTGGGTGGGGTCATGCGGCCCTAGCTGGGAATCTTTGAAGACAATGAAGGGGGGAGGCTGTGATCAATTATTTTAACGAAAGGACCATGGGATATTGTAACACCAATACCTCTCTCTTCAAAAACAGTGCATTTGCAGGCTAATGTGTATTTATTCAGTTTAAAGTAAGAGGAGACTGGTAATCTGCCTTTTTAGAACAATGTCAAAAAATAATAGGGGTTTCTCTAAATGCTGAGTAATATATATCGGTTTGTACGGCAGGTTGGAATTCAGCAGAGCTAGAACACTGTGCTGGCCTCGGGCGGCGGCAGAGGAATCTCAGCCTGTGGCGCCGGGCAGCGCCGCCGGGCGTTTTCAAGTAGCGCCGTTGCCTACCTTTGCTCTGATACGCGATCAGTCGGTTTGTTCGCTTGTAATGCTGACCTGCAGCGATGGGTTTATTCTGTCTGAAACCTTTTTCTTGTTCAAATTTTAGGACCCTTCCAAGTTGTACAAGAAAACAGGTGATGTCGCAGCCGTTGAATGCCAGTCTGAAGAGAGCGTGCATCTTCATTCACAGGGAGCCCACAGTCCTCTGTCCAAGAAGCTTTCTCCGGCACACTCAGAAATGACAGATTACCTGAACGCGGCATCCTCGACCCTTGTTGGTAGCCGGGACCCGGATTTAAAGGACAGAGCATTACTCAGTGGAGGAACGAGTGTGACAGAGAAGTTGGCACAGCTCATTGCAACTTGTCCTCCCTCTAAGTCTTCCAAGACGAAACCGAAGAAGTTAGGCGCTGGCAGTGCGGCGGGGTTGCTTCGCAAGGATTTGGTCAGGAAAGCGGGTGTTGGCTCTGTAGCGGGAATAATACATAAGGACTTACTGAAAAAACCAGCTATTAGCACAGCAGTTGGATTGGTAGCTAAGGATCCTGGGAACAAGCCGGTGTTTAACGCAGCGGTAGGATTGGTCAACAAGGACTCCGTGAGAAAACTCGGAGCTGGCAGTGCGGCCGTGTTCATTAATAAAGACTTGGGCCGGAAGCCAGGGACTGTCACTACGGTAGGGCTGCTGAGCAAGGACTCAGGAAAGAAGCTAGGAATTGGTATTGTTCCAGGTTTAGTGAATAAGGAATCTGGAAAGAAATTAGGACTCGGCACTGTGGTCGGACTGGTTAATAAAGACTTGGGCAAGAAGTTAAGTTCCACCGTCGGCCTGGTGGCCAAGGACTGTGCGAAGAAGATCGTAGCCAGTTCCGCAATGGGATTAGTGACTAAGGACATGGGAAAGAAATTAGTGAGTTGTTCTGTGGCGGGACTGGTCAGTCAGGATGCCATAAACCTTAAGGCCGAAGCACTGCTCCCCACTCAGGAACCACTTAAGGCTTCTTGTAGTACAAACATCAGTAGTCATGAAAGCCAGGGAATTCCGGAATCCCTAAAAGATAGTACCACCAGCAAAACTTTTGAGAAGAATGTTATGCGGCAGAGTAAAGAAAGCATATTGGAGAAGTTCTCAGTTCGAAAAGAAATCATTAATTTGGAGAAGGAGATGTTTAGTGAGGGAACATGCATTCAGCAAGACAGTTTCTCAGCCAGTGACAGGGGGCCGTACGAAACCTCGAAGCACGAAAAGCAAGCTCCGGTGTACTGCACTTCTCCGGACTTCCAGACGGGAGCTGCTTCTGACGTGTCCACAGCAAAGTCCCCTTTCAGCGCGGCGGGGGAGGGCAGCCTCCCTTCCCCTTCACCTACTTCATCAGTTAACCCCTTAACCAGAAGTCCCCCTGAAACGTCTTCACAGTTGGCCCCTCATCCGTTACTTCTAAGTCCTCCCACAGAATTGCTGGAGGACATTTCCGGATCTGCTGGCAAGAAGCAGTTTCCTGCAGAAAGTGCCCACCTGAACGTCGGTCACAGGTCTGTGGGTCACAGCGTGAACATGGACTGTAAAGGAATCGATAAAGAGCTAGCCGATTCAAAAGCCACACACATAGATATTCCAAGAATAAGCTCTTCCCTGGGAAAAAAGCCACCTTTGACTTCTGAGTCCAGTATTCATGCGATCACCCCCTCGGTTGTTAACTTCACTAGTCTGTTCAGTAACAAGCCCTTTCTGAAACTTGGGGCGGTAAGTGCGTCTGACAAACACTGCCAGGTTGCCGAAAGCCTGAGCTCCAGCTTACAGTCCAAACCGTTAAAGAAAAGGAAAGGGAGAAAACCTCGGTGGACTAAAGTGGTGGCAAGAAGCACATGCCGGTCTCCAAAAGGGCTAGAATTAGAAAGATCAGAGCTTTTCAAAAACGTTTCATGCAGCTCACTATCCAGCGGTAATGCCGAGCCAGCCAAGTTTATGAAAAACATCAGCCCGTCTTCATTTGTGGACCATGACTTCCTTAAACGTCGGTTGCCAAAGTTGAGCAAGTCCGCAGCGCCCTCTCTCGCTCTCTTAGCTGAGAGTGAAAAGACATCGCCCAAGGCTTTCGCTGCTCACAAGCTGCCCTCCAGCATGTGCGTCTCTAGTGACCTCCTGTCCGGCATCTATAAGCCCAAAAGAGGACGACCTAAAGCGAAGGAGATGCCGCAGCTGGAAGGCCCGCCTAAGAGGACTTTGAAAATCCCTGCCTCCAAAGTTCTTTCTCTGCAGTCTAAGGAAGAACAGGAACCCCCAATTTTGCAGCCCGAAATTGAAATTCCTTCCTTCCAACAGAGTCTTTCTGTGTCTCCTTTTCCGAAAAAACGAGGCCGACCTAAAAGGCAGATGAGGTCACCAGTCAAGATGAAGCCACCCGTTCTCTCCGTGGCCCCGTTCGTTGCCACGGAGAGTCCCAGCAAGCTGGAGTCGGAAGGTGACAACCGTCGAAGCGGCAGTGATTTCTTTGAGAGCGAGGACCAGCTTCAGGACCCGGACGACCTGGACGACGGTCACAGGCCCGCCGTCTGCAGCATGAGTGACCTTGAGATGGAGCCGGATAAAAAAATTACCAAGAGAAACAATGGACAGTTAATGAAAACAATTATCCGCAAAATAAATAAAATGAAGACTTTGAAGAGGAAGAAGCTGTTGAATCAGATCCTTTCAAGCTCCGTAGAATCCAGTAATAAGGGGAAAGTGCAATCCAAGTTCCACAACACAGTGTCGAGTCTCGCCGCCACCTTCGGCTCTAAGTTGGGCCAGCAGATCAATGTCAGCAAGAAAGGAACCATTTACATAGGGAAGAGAAGGGGTCGGAAACCAAAAACTGTCCTAAACGGCATTCTCTCCGGCAGCCCCAGCAGCCTCGCGGTCCTTGAGCAAACGGCGCAGCAGGCGGCTGGTTCGGCGCTGGGACAGCTACTCCCCCCTCTGCTGCCTTCCTCCGCCAGCGGCTCTGAGACCCTGCCGTCGCCCGTCTGCTCTCAGTCTTCCGGGACCAGCGGAGGCCAGAGCCCCGTGAGCAGCGACGCGGGCTTCGTGGAGCCCAGCTCGGCGCCGTACTTGCATTTACACCCGAGCCGGGGCAGCATGATTCAGACTCTGGCCATGAAGAAGGCCGCCAAGGGCAGGAGGCGACTCTCTCCGCCGACTCTGTTGCCACATTCCCCCTCGCACCTGAGTGAACTCACCTCTCTGAAGGAAGCGACTCCTTCTCCCATCAGCGAGTCTCACAGCGACGAGACCGTCCCCAGCGACAGCGGCATCGGGACAGATAACAACAGCACGTCGGACAGAGCGGAGAAGTTCTGTGGGCAGAAGAAGCGGAGGCACTCCTTTGACCACGCGGCTCTGATCGCCCCGGAAGCCTCCACGGTCCTGAGCGGCCTGAAGGAGAAACACAAGCGGAAGTGCAAGCGCAGGAGCCACGATTACCTCAGCTGCGACAGGACGAAGAGGCAGAAGCGCAAGCGGAAAAAGAAGTACCCGCAGCTCCGAAGCCGGCAGGACCCGGACTTCATCGCGGACCTGGAGGAGCTGATCAGCCGCCTGAGTGAGATTCGGATCACGCACCGGAGTCACCACTTCATCCCCCGAGACCTGCTGCCCACCATCTTCCGAATCAATTTCAACAGCTTCTATGCGCACCCTTCCTTCCCCCTGGACCCTTTGCACTACATTCGCAAACCTGACCTGAAAAAGAAGAGGGGGAGGCCTCCCAAGATGCGCGAGGCCATGGCTGAGATGCCCTTCGTGCACAGCCTGAGTTTTCCTCTTTCCAGTACCGGGTTCTACCCCTCCTACGGCCTGCCTTACTCCCCCTCGCCCCTGGCGGCCGCGCCGCTGGGGCTGGGCTACTACGGAAGGTACCCGCCCGCCCTCTACCCTCCCCCTCCTTCTCCTCCTTTCACGGCCCCCCTTCCGCCTCCTTCCTACATGCACGCTGGCCACCTCCTCCTCAATCCCAGCAAATACCACAAGAAGAAACACAAGCTGCTCCGACAGGAGGCCTTCCTCGCAACCAGCAGGACTCCCCTCCTCTCCGTGAGCACCTACCCCAGCGTCCCTCCCGAGGTGGCCTACGGGTGGATGCTGGAGCACAGGCACAGGCACCGGCGCAAGCACCGGGAGCGCCGCTCGGCCGAGCAGCCGCAGGGCGCCGCGGGCGCGGGCTCCTCCCGGTCTGCTGTGGACTCGCTGAAGCGCTGTCGGTTTGCGAAGGAAACTGCGGGGGAGCGGTACAAACACAAGGAGAAGCACCGATGTCCTGTGGCCTGCCCCCATCTCTCTCCTTCCAAAAGCCTAATGAATCGAGAAGACTGGGTCCACCGCGAGCCTTCAGAACCTAGCCCACTGGCCCTGGGACTCCAGACGCCTTTACAGATCGACTGTTCGGAAAGTTCTCCAAGTTTAGCCCTCGGAGGATTCACTCCCAACTCTGACCCGGCCAGCAGTGATGAACACACAAATCTTTTCACAAGTGCAATAGTGCAAGGCGGCGGCAGACTCTCGAACCCTAACTCCAGCGGCCGGAAGAAAGTAACGGACAGCCCTGGCCTGTTTTCCGCACAGGACACTGCGCTAGCTCGGCCTCACAGGAAGGAGCCACTGCCTTCCGGCGAAAGGGCAGTGCAGACCGTGACAGGTACGCGGGTTATTGTTCCCTTGTCATTTGTATGGGAGAAGGAGGATATTCTGCCTACAGGTTGCCTGACACATGCATGTGGACCTTTAATAGAGCTCCTGGTGTTTGGGTTGTTTGTGCTTCTATAAATAAACGTGAAATGTTGTCTTCAAAGTTCTCATTTTCAGTAGATGTGAGAAGTAAGGTAAGGTATGTCTTTGCGCTAATTTGGAATTTTGAGAAGAGATACCATTATAAAAACAAGTAACGCTCAGCTTTTGTAAACCAGGAAAAATGATTCTTATGCAGAAAGGCCGTTACACAGTTTCTTCAGTGAAAAACGGCTCATAGATACCTGTAGGGAGCTGTGCAGGACTTTCAAGATACATGCTAATCTAATAATCACAAGGGACTTTATGTTATAGGGAGAAAAGTTGGTAACCCTATATGCCTCATAGCAAAAATCTAGGCATTCAGAATTACCAGCTTCACAGGAGGGGACGGTATTCAGAGGGACGTCATTCTGCAGACGGCTCTCTAGGTGTCTTCATAAAAGCTGCTTCAGTTGCAAATAAAATGACGCGAAGCAAATCTAGATCATAAATACATTTGTAACATCTGCAAAGTATCTTAAGAATTGAAAGGAAAAAGAAATTGAAACAAAGATAGAAAACAAGATGCAGGAAACACTGCCTGACCCTGTGGAAGGCGTCTCTAATCAGAAGTTCTTTATCAGAGATCTCACCCCTGGGGAGTTGTGACTTAACCCTAGGGAGTCCGTAGAGCCTCCCTTGTAGTGTCTGTAGCTTGTGTGTGCTTCTCTGGAGACAATCCACACGTTTCATCAGATTCTCTAAATTCTCTAAGCCTCTGTATCCGTTCCTATGAAATGGTAATAAGGCAATCAGGCCAAGTGATGAGATCACAGTGTGCAGGGAAGGGGTTTGCCCGTAGTAAGCGCACACATGTTAGTTGGTGGTGTTAGTCCGCCAAAGGTGGAAAACTCCTGCGTGAGAGGAAATGATAAACCCTCAGAGATGAGTTTTTGCTCCTGATGTTCATTATTCATGAACTTTTAAGAACTGAAAGCCATTTTGGTTGAGACACTTGAGCATTCTTTAGTTTTTAACAATGTAACAAAGAGAGAAAAAAAATTCCTAACCTTATAATTAGATTCATTCAACAAATACTTGATAAATAATCAACAGCCGTTACTGGATATCTGTCTGCCAGGCATTCTCCTTTGTGGGCCCTGCTGATACAGTAGGGAATACGGCAGGTGAGTTCGTTGTTTTCATGCACCTTACAATGGAGGAGGGGGTAATAAAAAAATTTACACATTAAATGTCATTAAAAATTGATAAATGGGTATTAAAAAGGAAAGAAAGAAAAAGAACAGGGTCTATGAACGTTTGGAACCGGGGGCCTAACTCAGCAAACCCCCCCCCCCCCGAGAAAGTGACTCCAGACTGTTCGGTACCCGGAGGAGGAGCAGCCAGCGGCTGGCGGGGGAGATGGTGCCGCACTTTATTCATTCATTCACTCCTTCCCTTGTTTATTAAAGTCTAAGGCATGTGGTGTTCCTCTAGTCACTGGCATCTAGTAAAGACACGACGGCGGCCTCATCCGCGCTCAGCCCTAGTGACGGAAGACACCCGGGAGCGTAGCCGGCACACGGATGACGGCACGATGGGGGGAAACGCCCTCAAGTTACTGTAGCCGTGTTGGGACAGATCATTACGGGAGGGGACACGTAATTAAGATAAAGTTACTAGTTATGGCTTAAGGACAAAAAGTTGAAGGACGAGAAGCCACTGGCTTCCCAAGCTGGGGTTTGAGTAATGAGCACATTCGAAGTCCTAGACGAAGAGCTTGGAGTTAGACTCTGCGACGGGTCCCCTGTGGCCGGAGGGACACAGAGCACGGTGCCAGAGTTGTGAGTCAAGACGCCAGACCGTGTCCAGTGAGTCGAGGTTTTATGATAGGCTCAGGCAAGGGACAGAGGGATGTTGATTTTAGATTTGTGTTTCCAAAAGATCATTCTGGCTCACGTGTGAACGCTGAACTGTAGCGGGGAAAAACAGCTACAGGGGGACCCGGTTTGTCGGCGGCACAGGGGTCCGTCCGGAGGAAACGGTGGCACGTAGGGGACCGTGCTGGCCGGCCGGTGCCAGCACACTGGAGAGTGTGGCGCCATCCGGAGGAGGCGGACGTTTCAGGAGAGCAGTTTGCCCTTTTAATCTCTGTCACCTTTGGGATGCCTTCGGCACATTCATGTGGAGATGCTGAGCAGGCAGTTGGAGATCCAGTTCTGGAGCTCAGTGAAGATGTTTCGGCTGGAGACCGGAGCATTCCACTGTGAGCTTGTGGGAAGCTGTCCGGATCCTTCACTGGAAACAAAAGGGCTTCTGGAAAAGAGAAAGCCGGGAGCGGATGCACCCAGTGTATGCGACTCTGTAATCAGAGCGCCAAGAAAGATAATTCTAGAAAATGCCAGCAGCAGTTAAAAAGACAAGTTAAGTTGTTCAATAAATAAAGAAATACTCCGGTAAGAGAGGCTTTAACTTTTTTAGGCAAAGGAGAAGGTAAGTCGATGAAGGGACTGTGGAAGGGTTGAAGCCGCCCCGGCAGAGCCACACAATGTCCTCTCGATGGGCCGTTCTGCTCGGAGGTCGGGGAACCCACAGGGTAAGCACTCGTTGACCAGGCTCTGGCCAGTTGGCGCTGACCAGAGGAATTTGGGGTGTTTTTCCCCGTTTCATTTGTGTGACTGTGTTCTCTCCCACTGTTAACTTGGTGCTTCGGAACGTTGATGTGCTTTGAAACACCGTGTGAGGTCTCGCGCAGTTTCCACAGCGTCCTGGTGTTCTCACGGTCGCGTGGGAGCCGGTCCCTGGTACTGTAGAAGCAAAAGCAGGTGATACATTTACGAACCGCCGCGTGTCCGCCATGGGCTGATGGCCGGTGCCCGTCAGGAGGGCGTGCAGTGGGGGGGGGGGGGGGGGGGGGGGCCGGGCAGCCCCGAGGACCTGCAGTTCTGAAGTAGCGACGGACAGCCGTCAGCCTCGGGTTTGTCTGCGACCGCTTGGGGTCCCTTCTGTTCCTAAAAAATGTATCGCTTAAGTGTAAAAATGTGGAGATTTCATATAGGAGTTCAGAAGTCTGCTCTTCTTTAGAAGAAAAGTCAGAACGTCTGTCAACAGTCCATCCACATGTCCTGGATGACATCAGTGGCTGTGTGTCACCTAGCGGGAGCAGTCCCCGCCAGCCCCGCCACGACCTTGGTTGGGTATGCGTTCCTCAGCCGCCGCCAGTCCTCAGTTCCCTGTCGTGTGCCGCAGCTGGCCTGGGCCGTGTGTTCCAGCAGGGCATCTGTCTCTAGGGAACGTTTTAGTTGGCGGCCTCTAAGGGTCATGAAAGGGAGCGTATGAGAGGTGGGGGATGAGGCGAAGGTGAGCGAGCAGACGGACGAGGTGGTCAGGTGTCTTGTCTGCGTGAACGTTAGAGCCGCCCGAGAGACCGCTCACAGGAGGTGGGCTTGGAAGAATAAATGCCAGCCTGGTGTCGGGGTCCTGGGGGGACGAGATACAGACCTCGGGGTCTGTGGGGACGCCTGGGTCGCTCAGTGGGTTAAGCCTCTGCCTTCGGCTCAGATCATGATCTCAGGGTCCTGGGATCGAGCCCCGCATCGGGCTCCCTGCTCAGCGGGGAGCCTGCTTCCCCCTCTGTCTCTCTGCCTGCCTGTGATCTCTCCCTCTCTCTCTCTCTGCCAAAAAAAAAAAAGAATAAGAACTTGTCTTCTTCCCCTTTAAAAAATAACAAAACCATTAAGATCTCTCTGAAGTCTCCGTTCTGACACGAATTTTCTGTCATAACTGCAGTCCTCCACAGACTCGGCCCCCCTACCGTGTGGGAAAAGTCTCCACGCCCCGACCTGCCACCCTCTGTCTGGCCTGCTACAGATTTGGGGTCCCCACAGCTCTCAGCTTTGATACTTTGGTAGAACGACTCAGAATTTACGGAAACCACTGTACGTAGGGTTACGGTTTTATTACAAAGGATGCAGGTCAGGAATTGAAGAGATTCGTGGGGCCACGTCTGGAGTGGAGAAGGAGACACTCCGCTTCCGTGCCCTCTCTTTGTGGCATCTGGCTGTGTCACCCTCCTGGCACAGCAACAGCTTCGCCAACCAAGGTGCAGCACTGGGCCCGGGGGCTAGAGTTTTGGTTGGGCTTAACCACATCCGCATGGCTGATTACATTACTGGCTGTGCGGTGGAACCCCGTCTCTGGCCCCTCCACTCACTGTAGATTGGGCTGGCCCAAAATCTCAGTCCCTTACTCCTGCCATCTGAGTCGCCCCATCAGTGAGGCGATCTTGGGGCCCACCTAAAGTCCCTTCTTTGGCATAACAAAGACACTTCTGTCGCTCAGGAAATTCCAAGGGTTTCTGAAGCTCTTTGCCAGGAATCTGAGACAAAGAACAGATAAATTCTTTATTATATCAAAAGTCTGAATTCTTCTCTTAGCTTGTATCTTGAAGCCTCTCTCTCTCCTTCACAATCACTCTTTTGATAAGTGGATAGAAATGTGTCTTAATTTTTTTTTAAGGTTTTATTTATTTGAGAGAGAGAGAGAGAGACCACAAGAGGGGGGGGGGCAGAGGGAGAAGCAGACTGTCTGCTGAGCAGGGAGCCTGGCGTGGGGCTCGATCCCAGGACCCTGAGATCATGACCTGAGCCCAAGACAGATGCTTAACGGACTGAGCCACCCGGGCATTTCCAACCACCCTAACCCCCACCCCACCACCCCGCTGCCCATTCATAGTTATTGTTTATTGTTTGCCAGGAGCAGGGAATGCAAGCATGAATACAATGTAATTTCCTGCCATCAGGAATTTACAGTTCAGAAGACAGAGACATGTATACAGATAATTACTGAGAGCCCCAGAGTCATCTGGCTGGCCCAGTGAGTTGAGCCTGTGACTTTTAATCTCCAGGTTGTAAGTTCGAGCCCCAGATTAGGTGTAGAGATTACTTAAAATCTTAAACAACAATTACTGATAACTCCTAAAATTGAGATATTCACAACATGTTTTGGGGGCAGAGAAGAGAGCGACTCAGGAAGAGCTAGACAGATGTGTTTAGTTTAGTGTGCAGAGAATAAAGGGTGAACACCTGCTTTGCCTGTTTGGCTTTTCAGGGGCTTGGAGATCTGATGGCGCGTAGGTAAGTGTGAGCAGTCTGCTGTGGGACCCACGAGATGAGGCCAGAAAGATAGGCAGGAGGAGACAGATCTTGAAACCTCTGTTTATCTAAGCTACCAAGGAGTTTAATAGAGTTTACCATATGGGCAGTGGGAAGTTAAAGGTTTTAGTTATTTGTTTGTTTGTTTGATTTTAATTTATTCATTTGAGAGCATGAGCAGGGGGAGAGGCAGAGGGGGGGCCGACTCCCTGCTGAGCAGGGAGCCCAACAGACGCTCATCTGACCGGGCTACACAGGCAGTTAAAGGTTTTAAAGAGGAAGAACGCTTTGCCGAAGTTACGTGGCAAGTCCTCTGCTTAGGTAGACTGGACAGGTCTCAGATGCGCCAGTTTGCGATTTGTCCAGCGACATGTTATGGGGCCTGAGCTGAGGTAGTGATGGAGAAGGCATGGAAGTCAGTTTTAAAAAGAGGCGAGGAGGGGCGCCTGGCTGGCTCCGTCATTAAGCGTCTGCCTTCGGCTCAGGTCGTGACCCGGGGTCCTGGCCCGCAGCCCCGCGTCGGGCTCCCTGCTCGGAGGAGAGCCGGCTTCTCCCTCTGCCGCTGTCCCTCCACCCCACTTGTGTTCCCTCTCTCTCTCTCTCTCTGTCAAACAAATAAATACAACCTTTTTAAAGACCTAAAAAAAAAAAAAAAAAGTGAGGCAAGGGGGGAGATTTTAGAGAGTCGGCAAGATCCCTGTCCTCGGGGGTGGGTGGGACCGCCCTGTGGCCGGCGAGGGGGCGCGGGAGGGCCCGGAGCGCAGGGAGCGCAGGGCGGGCTTGGGTTCGGCGCTGGCCGGGGGGACATGGAGGTTCGGGGCTCGGAAGGGAGCGCAGCCTGAAGGTCAGCCTGTCGAGCCGTGATTGTGGAAGCCGTGAGAGGGACGCCGCCGCCCCAGGGAGCACGGCGGGGTCCGAGGGGTCTGCCGTCCGCGTCGGGTGCCACAGAGGCTGTCCGAGGACGGAAGGCGGACAGCTCGTTTCCCGCGCTGCCTTCTGTGATCTCAGTGGTGTGTGCGGTGGTGAATGTCAGATTTCCGAGGAAGTGCGTGCAGTTAAAATTCTTATAGCTTTAAACTTCGTAGCACTTCTGCCTGGTTTATCATTTACTCGTAATTGCACATTCTGTCAAGAAAACATCTGCGTCTTGTCAGTGAGGTGATCGTTTCCAGTATCACGTAATGATGCTTATGTGAAAAGAGTGTAACTAAGCGTCGTGGTTTCTTAATTTTTTTAAAAGATGTATGTATTTTGGGGAGAGAGAACATTCCAAACAGGCTTCCCGCTGAGCAGAGTCCCACATGGGACTCGATCTCACAACCCTGAGATCAGACCTGAACCAAACCAAGAGTTGGACACTCAGCCAGCTGAGCCACCCAGGTGCCCCTAAAGTTTGTTATTTTAAGTTGACCTTAGTCTTCAGCTCATATTTTTTCTAGACATAATTTGGAGATAGATTCATTGTACATTAATTGGTATCCTGTTAAAATATCCCAAAACCTGCTTATTATAACACATATTACAAAATGGCCAGTTACCTTCTGGACATTATCCTGAAATAGCTTCCAGTGGCCAAAGCAGGAGTAGTGTAAGTAACACAATTAGTACTGACAGTATCGGATTATAACGTCAAGAATATGGCAAATAGCCACTAGTCCGTGTCGGTGCACATACATCTGACGGGGCGCCCGGCCGGCTCAGGTGCAAGAGCTCGGGCTCTTGATGTCGGGCTGTGAGTTCAGGCCCCGCACTGAGCGTAGAGCTTACTTGGGGGAGAAAGGAGGATCAGTGGGGGAAAGGGATGAGTCCTCCTTACAGAGAATTCCAGATATTTTACGTAGACTGTCCTCTTCAAGGAGCTGGAGCTTCATTCCCACTTCTTAAGTACAGACTGAACTCAGTGACTCAAGGCCGCAGAGCCGAGTACAGGGAGGGTGAAACAGTAACTCCATAGCGGAGAGGCCGGGCAGGCAGCACCCGAGCGGGAGCGAGCTCAGCTGGACCAGTGATAAGTCGTCGTGGCGACGTTGCCCCCCGGTACAACGTGGTATTCTTTCCGGAAACTCACATCCCCAGTGCTCTTCAGAAACACAAACCCAGCCTAAAAATATTGAAACAAGCCCAGGAAAGGGATGTTGTACAAAATACACGACCAGTACAGTAACAGAAAAGTATTAAGGGCCTGAGAAACCAAGGAGAGGTTGAGAAACTGTCTTAGAGGAAATTTAAAAATTAAATAAAAAGGGTGACCGGTCTGATCAGTGTATAGATGGTGTTAATGTGGTGGGCAGCTTATTTGCCCTTACGTGCTGTCCTGTGGAAACTTCCATGTGGACGATGCTATAAGCCCCGCCCGACGCGTGAGCTCGTCATGATCCATCTCGTACGCGGGGCTGGGCGTATGGCTTCCTCCGGTCCCCACAACCGACTCCGGTTAGTTCAGTGTGCGTTTACGTTACGTAGACATCAGAGAGACCTAACGGGAAATAGTTTCTCACCTGGAGAATCACATATTCCATCCCTGTTTTTCAGCATTTTCAGCTCACGGCTGGCTGTACATTTCAGACCCTGCGACTTGATTTCAGAAATGGGGAGACTGGTAGCCTGGGGTATTTCCCATTTACAGCTTACAAATCGTAGAATGTATAAATATATATACACATACATACATACCCATGTGTGTATATATATATATATACATACATAATAGGTTTTGATAATTATTTTGTCCCCTAAGAATAAACTAGAGCTAAATTTTCTTTTTGCTTGAAAAAAGTATATTCACTGTAAAACCATAATAGTTGAAGTATACTGGTTTTTTTTCTTATTAACTGAAGACTGTGCACATTGATCAGAATTTTCTAATTTATGACAATTTCACTAGCATGATTTATAAAGATACACTCAAGAGTGAAGTGTGAGGGGCTCCTGAGTGACTCAGTCAGTGGGTTAAGCCTCTGCCTTCAGCTCAGGTCATGATCTCAGGGTCCTGGGATCAAGCCCCGCATGGGGCTCTCTCCTCTGCAGGGAGCCTGCTTCTCCCTCTCTCTCTGCCTGCTTGTGATCTCTCTCTCTCTCTGTGTCAAATAAATTAAAAAATAAAAATAAAAAAATCTTAAAAAGGGGGAGGGGGGTTATGGACATTGGGGAGGGCATGTGCTATGGTGAGTGCTGTGAAGTGTGTAAATCTGGCGATTCACAGACCTGTACCCCTGGGGATAAAAATACATTATATGTTTATAAAAAAAATAAAAATAAAAAATAATTCACCATGAAAAAAAAATCTTAAAAAAGAATGAAGTGTGAACATGTGGAGATGAGGTCAGAAATTGTGGGGCTTTGTGCAGTTTTGGGGATTTCCAGAGGAATTCCATTTCAGTGAATGTTCTGATTTGGACATTATGAGAAATAGCCTAATTAGAGGGGAGAAAACAGACTTTTTAGGTTAAAAATCACCAGCGTAAGCTCTGAATCATTCTCTCTTGCAGTGCATTTAATTGGTGGGTCCGATGAAATGTACTGCTCTCAGTAACTGTGTTTCCCACAGTTGGAAACAGCTGTTTTTATCATGGCCCGAGCTTTTATCTCATTGCTCAGCTCATTCAAGAGTAGCTTCCAGGGCTCCTGAGCTGTGAACCATAGCAAAGGATTCAGAACTTGAATCTGGAAACAAAAAAAACCTGATCAGAACTTCCAAATTATTTGGTATTTTATGTTCAGATTCTTTTACTGTGATATTCATTTGTATTGTAACAGTTTTTTTTTTAATTTTTAATTTATTTATTTGACAGAGAGAGATCACAAGTAGGCAGAGAGGCAGGCAGAGAGAGAGGAGGAAGCAGGCTCCCCGCTGAGCAGAGAGCCCAATGTGGGGCTCTATCCCTGGACCCTGAGACCATGACCTGAGCCGAAGGCAGAGGCTTTAACCCACTGAGCCACCCAGGCGCCCCCATTTGTATTATAACAGTTTTGATTCATTCACTCATCAACAAACACTGCCAGTAGCCTTGACTTGTAAATGATAATTAAAGCTTCTTTCTTCAAATTAAAATTTTACAACATGCATTAGTTTTGGCGGGCAGGAATGATTTAAATCTTGGAAACTAGTTTTAAGTATGTGATTTTTTTAAAAGATTTTATTTTATTTATTATTTGACAAAGAGACACACAGCAAGAGAGGGAGGACAAGCAGGGGGAGTGGGAGAGGGAGAAGCAGGCTTCCCGCCGAGCAGGGAACCAATCTGGGGCTCAATCCCTGGACTCAGAGATCATGACCTGAGCTGAACGCAGACACCTAACAACTGAGCCACCCAGGCACCCCTAAAATGTGATTTTGAAATAAATATATCATCTATAAACTTAATCTGTTTTTCCATAGCTGACCCAGAGACATTTCCGGCATTAGACATATCAAACGCGGGTGCCTGACTGGCTCAGTCAGAGGAGCATGGGACTCTGATCTTGGGGTCATGAATTCCAGCCCCACGTTTGGTGCAGATTACTTAAGAATAAACCCTTCAGGGACCCCTGGGCAGCTTAGTTGGTTAAGCGGCTGCCTTCAGCTCAGGTTATGATCCCAGCATCCTGGGATCGAGTCCCACATCGGGCTCTCTGCTCAGAGGGGAGCCTGCTTCTCTCTCCCTCTGCCTGCCTCTCTGCCTGCTTGTGTGCTCACTCGCTTTCTCTCTCTCTCTCTCACTGTCAAATAAATAAATAAAATCTTTAATAAATTTTAAAAATTATAAAAAAATAAACTTTAAAAAAAAGAAAGGGGCGAAAGAAACCTCAAACAATCTGCTCACCCAAATCATTCCCTAATTTCTTGGGTCTTCAGTGCTGAGTTCTTAACAGAGCATGACCAGAATTCATAACTGTAAATTATGAAAATTTTCATAGCGCATTTACGTTAAGGAAATACATGTTTTATCCGACCAGCTGTTGGTTTCATTCACTGTGTTCTTTTGTTAATTTACATTTCGAAGTTCCTCATTTTTAGCCCCGGATGCTCCAGGCTTCAGTGGAGTAGTTCGGTTGAATTATTATTCCAGTTTTTTCTCTCTGATCCCTTCCACTCCCCACCCCCCAACTACTGTCAATGGGAATTTTCTCTTTTTGTGCTGATGCTTCTGCCCGTGTGACTCTGCCTGCACACCCGGGCGTCTGTAAGTGTAGTCTCTCTCTCTCCCGCGCTGGTCTCCGTTCCCCCTGCATGGCCATCGGGAAAAATCTCTAGTGACAAATCGCCTTCAGAGGAGCGTCTTGGTTTCCACCCACTTCTGTGTGTAATGGAAAGATTTCCAGATTCTTGTCTCTTCAAGTCCAGTTATGTTCTTTTTTTGGTTTCTCAACTTTGTGTTTTTTATCCATGATTTCATCTTAGAGTTTTGCTGTATAAGTACCATCTTTCCCCCTTCCTGTCTAATTTGGCAAAGATGTTTCCCCAAAATCTGTCTTTATGTTTAAAAGCTCACTGAATAGGGGCCAGGTAAAACCCGGAAACGGTGTCGCCCAAACTACTTCCAAGGCTCCCTCACATGTCTGGGTGTGTTCAACTCCTTAGTTCCCTCATTATTTTCCCAATTTATTGGGAGTTTATTTTCAGTTTCCCTCCGTTCTGATAGTCTGCCTTCTGTTTTACACGAAGACCTCTGTTTCTCCAACTGAAGGAAAGAGCGTACGTGTAATAACCAGCTTACGTGCGCGCTGAAGGGCAGTTTTATTTGGGTACTTCTTTGGTGAGTTTTCTGTCATTTCTGCTTCATTTATGTGTGTGGCATTTCTAACCATGTTTCCGAAGCTGCCAGATACCCGAGTAATGAGACACTCAGTAGTGTTTCTACCCAATAGTTTTGTGAATTGAAGAATGCCATTTGTAGTCTGTTTGCTTCTGAAATATTTCATGATTTGGCTTTATACTGTGTTGAGATGAGAAATGATGAGAACTCTCTGGTAAGTACAAGTGTATGGATTCTCCGCGTGCCCTTGTTGAGGGAGCACCAGAGTGTCTAGAACCGGATTCCATACAAGCCTCTTGTCCTGCAAGGAGTGGAGAGGCCTCCCGTGCCCCCCCAGGCAGATCTGAAGTGACCCCCGAGGAGATGGGAACAGACCCGCGTCGTGAGCCGTCGCCGCCCCGAGGAGGCCGCCTTGGGGACGCAGGCAGCCGCGCTCCCCAGAACCGAGCTCCACGACTCCTCGTGCCTCCCGCGGCCACCGCAGCTGGACAGATGGCATCCGGAGCATCACCTGGCCCTGGAGAAGCTGGGCGCAGGGACCAGTGGGCTCAGGATGCCCTGCAGGGAGGCTTTCTCCCTCCTCGTGCGAGGCGCCGCCTTCCCTGCTTCCCCGTCAGGCGGACCTCTTGTGCCGGCTCGCGCTTGCCGGGGATGCTTCCCGGTCTGCACCAGTTCTGTTCCCGAATGGGGCGTGAGTCCCTGCCCTTCTCCACTTGTTACCTTCATGCGAATAGTTGCCTGCACGCGCCAGGGGCGTTATTATTAGGTCAGTAAATTTCCTATGAACCTGAAGAGCCAGTGTGTGGATGCTAGTGCGACTTTTTATAAAAACACTTTCCATTTTTTACATGACTTCACTGTGGAATTCACACGAGCCTTGGGACGTGGAGTGCTTTACGAAACCAACCTCCAAGTGCGCTTGCCTGCCTCCGTCCTAAAATCAGACTCGTAGCGGAGCCAGGGCTCAGACTCGGGCACCTTGGCCCTTGCCGATGTGCTTAACCACCCGCCACACCACTCCGCCCTGCGCTGTGCTGCCGCTTGGGAAACCTGCATTTATCGGTCTCGTGAAACGGACGTGCTTGTCCTCTCTGGTGTCACGTTGCTCTTCCCCGGCCACGCAGCCGCACAGTACGTTTGCGGTGGTGTCGGAGGTGACGTTAGCAGATCTCATCTGATTTCTGCTATTAGGCCGGTTTGGGCATCTTGAACAGGTTGCTGTCTCGTGTGTGTGAGTTTTGATGCTCCTTTTCCGTCTTGATCTTGGTCGCTTTACATCATTAGTGCAAGTTTTTCAGGAATTCTCATCACCTTACTGTCTTATAAGCACCAATTTTAAATGAAATACGGGGCTAGAGCTGATGGTTACCGAACCCTAGAGATCTGTGTCTCAGGGATACATCCTTATTCCCCTTAAATATGGAACACTGTTAAGAACATCTCTGCTTTTCATGAAAAGGGAATTCAAACAGACTTTTAAAGTGAAAAATGAAAACCATCCTGAGTGAAGTTTTATTCCAATCTCCTGTTAAATCCTAAGAATAGGCTGCTGGCCTCCCTTACTTTCAGGAAATGAAAAGTGGCTCAGAAGCTAAGTGAGCTAAGCCATGTCTCTCTCAATTGTTTCAGTTTCTCAGGAATTGCTGTACAATGCTGCCAATAACGGTCTCCGGGGATCTGACCCCCGTTCCACCTCCCACTGCCTCCTCTGCAGCTCCAGATGCCACCAAAAGAACGAGCTTTGAAGAAAGTGCCTGTACCCTCTTTTACCCTGAGGTGGGTGAGGCCAGGCAGGGTGATTCTCAGGATATCCTGATGATCAAAGGTACAGTTGAAGCCTCCATCGAGACTTTCTTGAAGATGACCAAGAAATGTGGGAAACGTTGCCCAGTAGCCTAGAAACGGAAGACGGGAGCTCAAGAACGGACGGCGCGCGCCGTCTGACACGCAGTGCAGGATGACGTTCAAGACCCTAGATCCGCTCCTTGAGGGCAGAGACCCGTACGCTGTTCTTATACCCCCACCCCCGTGTCTAGCAGAGGACTGAGCGTGTAACGGGGCCTCAGCAAGTGTTAGTTTATGACCGAGAGAGAAGGCTTTACGAAAGTCCTCTCCAGCCTCTCCTTTCCGTCGTAGTTAACCTGAGATTGTTGGCTCTTCTTCCCCAGAGTAGTGACAGAGTTCACTGATGTCTCAAGCTTCCTGGCCACTGCCGCCTTCTGTCTTGGCTGTGTGTCTGAGTCGGAAATATTTTATCTGTCCGGTGTATAAGTTTGCAGTACTAATACTTACCAAGTTACGTCTTCACTGATGCCTGGGCTTTTACCTCTCAGATATTTTTACTGTGGTATTTAGCTTTTTAATGGAAATCTTACCTGAACCACAGTCTAAGAGGGGGGTGGTTATTGTACTGTTGGTTTTTAAATTCCTTTTGTATTTATTTTTCAGATTCAGCAATAAACAGTCTTGCTTCTTGATTAGATCTCCTGTTAGTCGTCTCTGGGTTTGAGAAATGGGACGTGCTGTCGCCATATCAGTTCCCAGAAACCTAACGCGCTGCTCTTGATGGGCACGTGGCCCCGTCCCCACGTGAGCAGCGCTTGTGGGCCTGTGAAGGAGGTGTACGGTGGTGTGACTTCAGACGCTGCGTAAATAGGACAGCTCGGGGTCTGTTACGTCTCGCGGAGAAGGGGACGCGCTGGAAATGTAGCTCCTTTCGGTTCTTCTGTCCTCAGGTGGCTCTCCGTTCGCTCAGTCACGTCTTCCTCCAGGCGCTAACTCTCGGTTAGAGGGACGTCTTAAAAATCCCATCTTCAAGTATTTGTTTCTTGTCCCTTTTGTGGTTCTAGTTATATGTAAGGCTTTTTACTGGTAATCTCTTTTCTAGTTAAAAGTGAACGTTGCGCAGTACTGCTAGTTTTTTTGACAGACAGGAGATGGACATTCATTATTCTCAACAACTGGCTTTTTTGCTTACAAGGAATACAGAATCAGAACCCAGTATGTTTTAACCAGAAAAATAATCCTTCTTGAACAACATACTTTTCTCTCGAGTCGGAAATATGTTAAATTATGCTGCATTGGTTTCAGATTTTGGCAAAAAGTATTTGGCTTTTTGAAAGGAAATTGTTTCTTTGTCTTTCTGAGCTCCTATGTACATAAACCAAGGAACCTTACGTGTACAGCTTTAACGTAGGTTTGCTGTATCCATAGAAAAATGAGTCACCAGTCCTCCCTGAATATGCCGTAGAGGAAACACACAGACTAGGAAAGTGACTTTTGTGGAGTAGATAGCACGTACGGGTGTGAGGTCTGACTCTGATTCTCACCTCTGATTCTGGTAAATGAAATGCTCAGGGTGAACCGCTTTCTCACATGAGTCATTCCTAATTAATTGCATTATAAATGTTCTTTGTCAGTTCGTATGATGAATTTGAGTTGATAATCGGGGACAGATGTGATTAGAATATTGCTAAAGACCTTTATCAGTAAATGTCTTCATGTGTTTCATAGGAGAGATACATAAAAACTAAATCGTGTCCTCTGCTCATTCTTCCACTAAAACTAGTTTTCCCATCTGTTAAGGAACAGGAGAAACCCGTGTGTATGAGACTGTGAAACTGTGTCGAGAGCACACAGGCGGCTTGTCCTCTGCGTGCTCTCCGCTTATCGTCAGCTCAAAGTACCGTTATTGCAGGGAATGGCCGTGACGACGACTAAAATACGACAGTTCTGACCCAGAGTGGTTTGACTTCAGTTTTAGACTTGAATTTTCCTATGGTTTCTGTCTTTTCCGTCTCTCTCTAGGTTCCCAGCCCACGTCAGAGAAGCCTTCCCAGCGACCTTCCGAGAGCACAAACTGCAGCCCCGCCCGAAAGCGGTCGTCGTCCGAGAGCGCTTCCTCGACAGGCAAGTGCTGTTTTACCAGACTCGACCTGAATCTCCCGTCTGCTACTTGTGAACACACTTACAATATGATACTGTGAACTTTTACAGCGTCAATTACAATCTGTGCTTACGTACAGTGTTGTAGAAAAGAGCAGAAGTGGTCACGGGTGTGTGAGTGCGCGGAGCGTGCCCTAGACTGCAGTCCCGGTCCCCTTCATGCCGCTTCTGCACGTGGGCCATGGCTCCGATGGCGGCTGGGGGCACAGTTCTAAGTGACGGGGACAAGAGTAGGCAGACGCAGAAATAGAGGGTTTAAAAGCTGGGCTGAGGTACAGCAGTGTGCAGTGTCACAGGGCATGTGGATTGGAACTCTTTAATGAGGACTTGGCTGTGCATGTAAAATGGCCTTAGTAGAGCCGTAGTTTCCAAAGTAGCGTTCACAGATCTCTGAGATACACAAAACAATTTATGGGGTTGTCAGAAGAATCTCTGTTCATCTTTATTTCTAACCTCGACTTTTCAAATGTGTGATGTTTACATATTTTAAGTATGTATAACCTCCTAATACAGTATATCATATCGTGTAATTCATACATGAATTTAGATGATGCTCTCAGGTTTTCCTTTTTACTGATCGTGTGTTTGTAAAAACAACAGCTGGGGGCTGTATGTCGATGTGAAAAGTACAGGTGCGCACACAGATCTCTTCTGTGTGAGATGCCGCTGTCTGGCCTCTGTCTGCGGGGAGCGAGTCCCTTCTAATCCCTCAGTGGCATGAGGAGAGGCGGCCAGTGGCAGGATCGTCGTAGGCGGTGGCGGTAACATGCGGCAAGGGGCAATGGTGAGTTGAAGAAATTAAATAAAAGAGCCAGTGTGGTTAGGGCAAAGGGACTGAAGGTGAGGCTGGGAGGGCAGGTAGGGAACCTTAATCATAACAGGAGCCACTGAAAATTGTAGGCAAGGATGTGATACCATTTCTTGGCTTTCCGTCCTGTTTTTTGACTGGTAGATCACTTTGACTTCACGGTCAGAAACTCGAATCCTTCATCACGTCAAGGCTACCTTGTCAGATGCTTGTTGAATTTACCCGTTGATGAGTTTCAACATATTTGGAGCTTCTTATTAGCAGCATTTTGCCAGAGGTTCATTGAACTCGGGCATCCGTGAGGACTTGGTCTCTCAGGGTGCTCTGCTTTCATACTGCTTCAGAGAGACTCTTGGATAGGGAGTGGCTGCTTTTGATGGTGTCGACCTAAACCGGGATTTAGCAGGCTGCGGCCTGTGGACCGATGTGGTTCAAGGCTTCCTTAGTGCAGCCCTCGGCTAAGAATCTTTTTTACTTTTTTTTTTTTTAAGATTTCATCTATTTAGAGAGAGAGCCCTAGCGGGGAGAGGGGAGTGGGAAAGGGAGAGAATGTCTAGTGGGCTCCCCACTAAGCCAGAGCCTGATTCGGGGCTCGATTCCACAACCTTGAGATCATGACCTGAGCCAAAAACCGAGAGTCGGACACTTAACTCCCCGAGCCACCCAGATGTCCCTATTTCTGGTATTTTTAAAGGCTCGCTTAAAAAGATAAAGGAGAAAAGAAAAAGTATATGTGAGACATTATATGTGTCCTCGAAAGCCTAAAATATTTACCATTGAGATTTTTACAGAAACAGTTTGCCAGCGCCTGAAAAGAATAAGATTTCAAGGAAATAGCCACAAAGAAAATCACCAAACTATTTCACTTTAGTAAACAAAAGAAATAATACCCAGGCCCATGAAGTTACTCTTACCATAAGACCATTTTATTCATTCGAATAAGTATTTGTTGAGAGTAACTGAATACTGAGCATCGGAGATACACACATGAATCAGATAAGTCTCCTGCCCTCCAGGATGCAGACGGAACCACCAGAGAAGGGCGTGTGACATGCTCTAGCAGACCAGCGCGCCCAACATGGCGACACACAGAGGACCTCCAGCGCTTAACGTGGGCTTCCCGGAGGGTGTGACACAAGCTACTGTCGTTTGTGGCGGCACGTGGGGCAGAGGAAAGGGTGGGCCCGTGTTCGCACAAAGAAGGGCACCGACGGTAACAGCGAATGCTGGTTTTGGAGAGCAGGGCATCGTGCGACGTTCCCGGCGTGTGCGGGAGCTGATGGCACCGCGGCGGAGGGCCCCCTGCGGCGGAGAGCCAGGCTGCCGAAGTCACAGACGGCCCCTGTAGGGCGCAGGCTCTTTTGTTGTTTGTTTGTTTGTTTCATTTGAAGGCCTTGAGTCTTTGCTGTAGAGGCAGTTGGGAGCCACTGAAGGATTTTGAACAGGAAAGGTAAAAACTATTCGATATATTGTATAATGCAGTATTGGATAGACTTTGCGGTGCTGAAAAAGGCCCAGAATTTCAGGGACTGGAGACGACAAAGTCTTCTTCTGTTCCTGCCCTGTGACTGTTGCGGGTCCTCTGGGTGTTGTCTTCCTTCCAGGGCCCTGCCTGGCAGAGCCTTTGTCTGCAGTGTTGCTGGTCTTGTGGGGGGTGGGGCGGTGAGGGGCATAGGAAAGCCCTGAGCAGCTCTTACAGTTGCCGCCCAGTCTCAGTGCTAAAGCAGGGGGCGAGGGTAAGTCTTCTGCGGAAGAGGTGTGGGGGGTACGATGTTCCGGAAGGCAGGGCAGCAAGGACTGATCGCAACAGCACAGTCGGCCGCACACGCATTTTGGAAAAGCTCACAGCATTCCAGCGTGGAGAACGGAATGGGCCGAGAAACGCGCGAAGAAATGCATAGGTAATGGCTTCAGGTTCGGACATGGTCAATTTGAGCAGCATTTGGGCTGTTGACGTGGAGGTGCTGGTTAGCCATTTGGAAGGGGTGGCTTGTAGTTTGAGGGGGATATCTGGAGGAGATGCAGACCCAGCAGAATGCCATAGAAAGTTTAATCTGGCAGTGAGTGAGCTAACCGAGACGATGGCAAGAATGCAGATTTCATGGGCGCCTGGGTGGCTCAGTGGGTTAAGCCACTGCCTTCGGCTCGGGTCGTGATCTCAGGGTCCTGGGATCGAGTCCCGCATCGGGCTCTCTGCTCAGCAGGGAGCCTGCTTCCCTCTCTCTCTCTCTCTGCCTGCCTCTCTGTCTACTTGTGATCTCTGTCAAATAAATAAATAAAATCTTTAAAAAAAAAAAAAGAATGCAGATTTCAGGAACATTCGCACTGGAGGGGAGTGGAGGGATGATGTCAGTGATGACATAAAAGTTTTAAATAGATTTTTCATATAGAAAAATCAAAAAAAGGTACAAGAAGCCTCTTAATGTCAGATGTCACAAAGAGGCCAAGAAAAATTAGGACTGAAAAGTGTTAATAATTGGGAAAGTGATTTTTATAGAACTAGTTTGCAAGTGGAGAGTTAGAGCAGCTTGGCTCCTCTAGAGGAGACTTCGAGAATTCAGGTGGCCTTGTTCTAAATTCGAGCTCTTTATTTCCAGCAACGAGGTAAATGAGATGTGCTGAGCAAACAAACTTCTTGCTACCTAAAACTAAAAATACGAGATAAGATTCGGAAAACATTTCTTAAAACATTGCTGAACATGGGCGCTTGGGTGACTCAGTGGGTTAAAGCCTCTGCCTTCGGCTCAGGTCATGATCTCAGGGTCCTGGGATCAAGCCTCACATCAGGCTCTCCGCTCAGCAGGGACCTGCTTCCTCCTCTCTCTCTTTCTTTCTCTCTCTGCCTGCCTTTCTGCCTACTTGTGATCTCTGTCAAATAAATAAATAAGATCTCTTCAGAAAAAAATTGCTGAACTTTGAAATCCATAGGAAAGCAGAAGTTTGTAGAAAGCTTGACTCAACAGAACTGGAGAGTGTTAGAACCCCTTGCCGTCCGCCTGACTCCTGGTGGCAGATGGCCTGGGCGGCACAGAAGTTCGGGTCAGGGTTCCCTGCATAAACGTGGCATTTACCAGGGCAAGAGCAAACAGAAACAAACCCATCACAGAAGAAGGCGGTTCCTCGTTTCAGTTTGGCTTTGGGAGGAGCAGGAAAGGAGTTCCTCTCCACAAGCTCATTCTCATCTCCTGTCTCATGTGCACTTTTTTTTTAAAGAATTTATTTATTTATTTGACAGAGAGTGAGAGAAAGCACGAGCTGGGGGAGGAGCAGAGGGAGAGGGTGAGGGAGAAGCAGACTCCCCACTGAGCAAGGAGCCTGACTTGGGGGTTTGATCCTGGAATCCCGACCTGAGCCGAAGGCGGCTGCTTCCCACCTCCCGGCATGAGCCACCCAGGTGCGCCTCACATGGGGACTGATGCTGCCTGTGGGACGCAGGAAAAAACTAATGAAAATGTGTTGTCGAGTGGCAGTGCCCTGAGTTCCTTCCAGAGCCAAAGGAAGATTTAATTCCTATTTAGTGTAAACCTGAGCGTTTTCAGACTCGGCTGACCTAGCATGTCGTCTCTCCAGCATTCAGAAGGCGGGTCACTGAATCGGAGCTGTGTCCTAACCTTCGAGTCGTAGACCAAGAAATGAAATACGTGTAGAGATCATCTGTTTAGGAATTGAGATACATAAATGGCTGAATAAATACGATTTTGTACCAGACAGCTTCTGGTCCATCCTTGAGCTGATCCAAAGGGGTAAATTCACTAACGGGCTAACACATAAAAATGTCATTTCACCGATGGCGGCAGTCATCGTTCTGAAAGCTGTTGCCTGTGACCTGAGCCCGCCTAGACGGCCTGACGGTGTGGAAGCTGGGAGCCAAGGGCAGATGTCCGAGGGAGCCAGGTGGCATGTGTCCTGCCTTTTCCAGCTCAGACTTGGAAATCAGCGTGTTCTTTCTTCCGTGGGATGCTTGTTGCAGAAGCAGCTCGCTGAGCGCGGCTCCTGCTCAAGAGGAGGACATTAGGTCTACCACCTGCGGGGCGGACGGCAGAAGACTCGGCGCAGGGCATAGCGGCTCCGCAAGCAGTCGGACCGCTGCTCCGGGCCGGGAGACGGGGTTGGCCGAGCGTCGAGTGGCTGTGGCGGCACGACGGGAAGCGGATCGGTTCGGGAGCCAGACTAACGCGGAACCACGTTTTCTGGCGTGTGGGGAGGGAAGCGGAGGAACAGTAGGTGATGTGGCCTGAGCGTGGCGGGCAGAGCTGCGGCCGTTGGGTTGGCGCCGCGCGTGTGTCAGGTTGGGGAGGTGACTCCGCGGTGTCACCACTGAGTCCGGGAGTCTGGAGGAGCAGGGTTGAAGGAGAAGGTAATGACTTGGGTTGTGACTGAGAGTTTGAGAAATCGGTGAAACATGCAGAAGTAGAGAAGTAGAAAAACAAGCTTTATTCGGAAGGTAGAACTTGGGCATCGTCAGGATGTAGGTGGGAGGTGAATGGATTGCCAGAAAGTGGGGAGAGTTCTACACGGAAAGCACCTGTACCAGACAGAGTGAGAAGATGCTCCCAGGCGCCCGCAGTGTCGGAAGGAGGCAGTTCTCATTGTGGTCATCTTCAGATAAAACTGGAGATCGGGACATGTGCTCTGATCACTGAAACTGTGAGAATAAACATGGGCCCCGGGGGAAGGAAGTATGAAAGGTAAAGACAGTGCTGGGGGTTAGGGACCTCTGCAGCTAAATCTGATAGAGTTGCAGGTAATCAGAAGATAATCCAAGTGTGTTCTCAGAGAAACCGTGGAGGCCAGATTTTAAGAAGTGGTGATATTGAATGGCTCTGAGAATTTGAAATTTGAAAAATCCTGAATTTAAACAAGACTACTGGATATCATCTAAAGGAAGTTATTGGTAATTTGAGAACAGTTCCAGTGTGCTGTGATGAGATCGAATCTAGAATACGCAGGGCTTGTAACGGAGTACCTAGAATAGTACCACATCTTAAACGCACACAGGCAGGAAGCCCATCGATGAGCTTTGGGAAAAAGTATGACCTGTGTTCATGAGTAGTAAACGACTGGGCATCTTGGGAAATGGCCCAAGTACGATCTGATGTTTACAGATATTGCAGAACTAAGACGGTTTACCAGGTGAAGGCGAGCATTTCCCACATTCTGTGTAGTCATAAAAAAATGCGGAACGGTATTTGAAGAACAAAGATCACCAAGTCATTGGGCCACTAAGGTAACAAGGTTCACCGAAAACCACTTATTTTCCAGGCTTCCGGTCAACATGTATTCTTTCTAAACTAGTTTAGACATACGTTTAGTGTTCCAGTTGTAAAGCTTTTCCTAAGAAGTTTTACTTGTAGCCTTTGTACTCACAGCATTGTTAGAAAGACCGCTGAACCAGGGGTATCACCAGCAGCTAACTGGCAAGGCTCCAAACATAAATGGACCATCCGCTCCGAAGAAATAAGCCATTTCTTTGTGGTTGTGGCTCCTTAGCTCACGTATTGTTAGGGAAGCAGGCCAACTTTGAATTTTTTTTTTTTTTTTAAAGATTTTAAGACAGAGATCACAAGTAGGCAGAGAGGCAGGCGGGGCGGTGGGGGGGCGGGGGAGCAGGCTCCCTGCTGAGCAGAGAGCCTGACGCGGGGCTCCATCCCAGGACCCTGGGATCATGACCTGAGCCGAAGGCAGAGGCTTTAACCCACTGAGCCACCCAGGCGCCCCAACTTTGAATTTATTATGATTACTTTAATATGCCTTATTCAGGAAAATAAACCATCAACTTGCTTGGGAGAGGCAGACGCATATGGTGTTAGGATGTGTAACCGTGTTAAGAAAAATGGAGCAGTATTACTTTTCTTTGGTATAAGAAGTTACTTAAGTGCCAAGCTGTGTTCAGTTCGTATCTGTGTGATTTGTCGTCTTCTTTAGTAAACGGAGTTCCCTCTCGAAGTCCAAGACTGCTTGCTTCTGGGGACGACTCTGTGGGGAGTCTGCTGCAGCGGGTGGTCCAGCACGAGGACCAGGAGCCCCTGGAGAAGAACATCGATGCCGGGATCGCGTCTGCCTCAGGACCCCCTTCCTCCAGCCCAGGGCACAGCCACAGCAAGGAGCGGGCCCTGGGGAAGCCAGACAGCCTTCTGGTGCCCGCGGCCCCCGGTGACGCTTGCGGCGGCAGCATCGCGCTCCTGTCGGAGAAGCTGCCGAGCAGCTGCTCGCCCCACCACATCAAGAGGAGCGTCGTGGAAGCCATGCAGCGCCAAGCTCGGAAAATGTGCAATTATGACAAAATCTTGGCCACGAAGAAAAACCTGGACCACGTCAATAAAATATTAAAAGCCAAAAAGCTTCAAAGACAGGCCAGGACGGGGAATAACTTTGTGAAGCGCAGACCGGGGCGACCTCGGAAATGCCCCCTCCAGGCCGTGGTGTCCATGCAAGCATTCCAGGCTGCCCGCTTTGTCAGCCCCGACTCGAACGCGGGCGAGGAGAGCGTGGCCCTGCCGCTCCGCGCCGACACTGTGACGGACGCCATCGAGGCTGTCGTGCAGAGCGTCACCCTGAGTCCAGAACACAAGAAGGGGCTGAAGAGGAAGAGCTGGCTGTTGGAGGAGCAGCCCAGGAAGAAGCAGAAGCCGTTCCCAGAGGACGAGCAGGAGCGCTCTAAGAGGTAATTATCCGTGCTCGACGCTTGTCCGAGCAGAGGCAAGTAGCGGTTCATAGACGTAACGTCCGGATGCGGCCGAGTTTGCGAGTAACCTCCCCACCTCTCCTGATGTAAAACCTGTGCTCCTCCGGGTTTTTTGTTCCAATGTGTTCTTATTCATGGCTGCCCAAATTATAAATAGTGAAAAAGCACATGGGTTGTAGCAGTCCATTCTGAACCCCCAGTTTGCAGAAGAGGAAATCAAGGCCCAGAGAAGTTCTGTTTTACCCAGCACGTGGCTGTGTGCCCGCAGTTATTTTTAGGCTCGCACTGTCTTCTCCGATTTCCATCCTGTCACCACATACACTTTCTGCGTGTTACGTTTATTTTCTTCACAGTCTCCTTGTTATGTTCTTTCTTTTTCCTTTTTTCTTTTTTTTTTTTTTTTAATATTTTATTTATTTGACAGAGAGAGATCACAACTAGGCAGAGAGGCAGGCAGAGAGAGAGGAGGAAGCAGGCTCCCCGCAGAGCAGAGAGCCCGATGCGGGGCTCGATCCCAGGACCCTGAGATCATGGCCTGGGCCGAAGGCAGAGGCTTTACCCACTGAGCCACCCAGGCGCCCTGTTCTTTCTTTTTTCTAAAAGATACGAGCACAGAGCCAAAACTCACTCCCCAAAAAGAGCCCTTAATCCTTTTGTTGTATCCAACCAGGTTTTTTCCCTAAAGATATGTTTGGTAGTTTTAACTGAGTTAATACAGTACTCCCCATTTTCAAATGCTTCTTCCGTTATGAATGTAGCAGGCTCAGTCATAATCACATGGCAGCCCCGTTCACAACTAGACAAATACAAATTAAAACTGCAAGACACGTTGTAAGCCTCTTAACATTTATTTTCAAACTGCTCTCTTGAAAGCCACACCTGTTAATAGTTCTACTAACGTAAAATAATTGTCATGCACTATTTACGCCCACTCTTATCTACCCTGGAAATTATCTTTCTAAAAATCTTTATAAAAATGTCTTCATCATTTTGATATAGGTGAAATATACTTCATAAATGTTGGTTCCTACTTATTTTAGTTTGCATATTGGGACATGAGTATTTGTTGATGTACCTTACCTGTTTTTTAAGTACTCATTATATACAGTCAGAATAATAACCCTTAATGTTTTTTGTATGACATTTGATTTTCTTTATTTTTTTTTTTTTTTTTTGGCCAAACAACAACGGAACAGTTAGAGTTTATTAGTCTTTTTCTCTACCATCTACCTGGGCATATCCTATAGAGAGAGGTTTTTGGTTTTGTTTTTTCAAGGTTTTATTTATTTGACACAGAGATACAGAGTATCAGTAGGCAGAGCAGCAGGCAGAGAGAGAGAGGGAGGAGCAGGGAGCCCGATGTGGGGCTCGACCCCAGGACCCTGAGATCATGACCCGAGCCGAAAGCAGCCGCCTAACCGACTGAGCCACCCAGGCGCCCCAAGAGAGGTTTTTCATATCTCGCTAATGCATACATTTAGGAAAAATACTTTTTTCTATAGAATATGTGGGATTGAAATTTCTTTTGTGAGTGGTACGTACTTGTACTACTTCATTGAAACGGAAAGCTTACTGATTGAAAAGTTAAGTCTCTTTTCACGTGATCTCATTTCCTCTCAAATCCTGTTCTCCTCAAGGGCATGACTGTGAACCGTATGGTACTTGTTACATAGCAGGGGACTGTTCATTTACTGATTAATAACATTTATTGCAAAATTGTTTATCCGGCGTGCTAAGGGTAGGTAACAACGGTAAGCAAATTTAGATAATTCCCTGCCCTCGGGGTCACACAGTCGGGGTTCCAGCATGAGTGGTTATTGAGTGTCACGAGAATATATTGTTGAGGTGACTGACCTCGGTTTCCTGTGGAAGTAACGATGAAATTAAAATCTGGAGAATAGACTTCATCTGCTACTTAAAGGATCAAGGCTAGAACAAACGTTAGGGCTGAGTATGAAAAGGCATGGCAGGTTCAAGGAGGTGAAAGAAAGCGTCTGTTGCCAAAACACAGCTAGTTAGAGTCGAATGAAATACTCAGTCTGAAAGCCATTAGTCGTAGGTATCCAGACGGGGCATGGAGACCATGGTGGCCCTGAGTTTGATGTTAGAGACCAAATGGAGTGAGGAGTTGGGCCCTGGGACAAAGGGGGCGAGGGCGAGCATCAACGCAGCCTGGAGTGTCAGCCTGAGTCGAATGAGATGCACACTCTGGAGAGGGAGGGTACAGGGGTACAGGTTGGCCTTGTTGCTCAAGCGTCCGGCTCTTGATTTTGGCTCAGGTTATGATCTCAGGATCGTTGGATCCAGCCCCATGTCAGGCTGCATGCTCGGCAGGGAGTCTGCTCCTCTCTCTCTCCCCCACACTGCCCCTGCCCCCACTCACACACACTCTCTTGTTCTGTCTAACAAATAAATCTTTAAAAAAGAGTGAGTGAGTGCTGGTGTTGGATATAGATAGCAGCAAGGTTAGGAAGTGGTCCATCCCAGACTTCATGACTAAGAATTTTTAAAATGCTGTGGTTTGGCATTTGCATTTCTTGTAAGCCGTCCTGGTAATTCTGATGCGTGTGGTCTAGGGACAGCAGCTGGGGAAGCGTAGCACCGACTACATGTTGGTGAAAAGCAGGAAAGGAGAAAACATTTTTTATTGCAGAAGAAAGAAATAAGATTAAAAAAAAGATAAAGACAGAAGTAGAAATGAATTTACCTGGAAAGGAGAAGAGTAAAAAATAAATATTAAATTAAATGATTAAATACGAAAGACCAGGTTAAAAAGGTAAATAATAAATTGTCTGGTTAGGTGAATGGATGGGTAAGACAGAGCCCGTGTGACAAGCACGGTACATCCCAGTTACGCAAGGCCTGGCAGACTGTCAGAAGTCAGGTAACGTCGGTCAGCACATCCGAAAGGCTAAAGAAGAAAAACTCACACAAATACCAATAAAAGAGGAAACATAGTTTCTCAGACTCTAACACGTGTTTGTGATAGAAACTCCCAGCAGTCTGTGATCAGAAAGAACTACCTCAGCGTGATAAAGACCATGAGCCGAAACCCAGAGCAGACAGCTCGGTGTGAGAGGCTGAGAGCTTTGCCCCTGAGGCCAGCGGCAGGGGCAGGTGCCCGCCTGCACCACTTCAGGTCAGCTTAGCTTTAAAATCCCCAACCAGAGCTGTCAGGCAAGAAAAAGAAATAAAGTAAAACATTGTAAAGATAAAAATAAAATTAGCTCTGTTCGCAGATACCATGATCTTATACGCCGGAAGTCTTGACGATCTCTCGCAAAAACTGGTAGAGCGACTGAGCACACCAGCAAGTCGAGAGCACAGAAGCCGCACCCACAGTCAGCTGCGTTTCTGAACCAGCGATTTTCCCAAAAAGAAGTTAAGGAAACTATTCTTCTCACAGTAGCATCAAGAATAGAATAGGGGGCGCCTGGGTGGCTCAGTGGGTTTAGCCTCTGCCTTCCGCTCAGGTTATGATTCCAGGGGATCAAGCCCCGCATCGGGCTTTCTCTGCTCATCTAGGAGCCTGCTTCCTCCTCTCTCTGTCTGCCTCTCTGCCTACTTGTGATATCTGTCTGTCAAATGAATAAATTAAGTCTTTAAAAAAAAAAAGATGAAGAAGAAATAAGAATAAATTTAGAAAGGCAAGACTTGTATGTTGAAAACTACAGAACAGGGCTCCCGGGTGTCTTGGTTAAGCGTAGGCCTTCGGCTCAGGTCATGATGCCAGGGGCCTGGGATCAGGTTCCACATCAGGCTTCCCTGCTCCTCCTCTGCTTGTCCTCCCACCCTATCTCTCTCTCCAAAATAAGTAAAATCTTAAAAAAAAAAAAAAAAAAAAAGGAAGGAAGGAAGGAAGAAAAGAAATTTCTACAAAGCATAGTTCGGGGAATGGAAGATGTGAACACACGGAAAGACAGCGTGTACTCATGGCCTAGAAGACATGTTGTTGAGATACCAGAACTACCCGAAGTGATTGCAGGTTTAGTGCAAAATCCCAGTGATGTTTTCTGTGAAATAGAAAAACCCATCCTAGGGACGCCTCGGTGACTCAGTGCATTAAGCCTCTGCCTTCAGCTCAGGTCATGATCTCAGGGTCTTGGGGATCGAGTCCTGCATCGGGCTCTCTGCTTGACAGGGAGCCTACTTCCTCCTCTCTCTCTCTCTCTGTCTGCCTCTTTGCCTGCTTGTGATCTCTATCTGTCAAATAAATAAATAAAATCTTTAAAAAAAAAAAAAAACCCATCCTAAAATTCATCAGGAATCTCAAGGAATCCCAAACAGCCAAAACAGTCTTGAAAAAGAATGAAATTAGAGAACTGACTCTTCAAGACTTTTTTCTTTTTCTCACCTTTTTGCACTGGCTAGAACTTTCTTTGATGCTGAACATATGGTGAGAGCAGACAATTTCCTTGTCCTTGGTATTAGGGAAACTGTATTTTTTTGGCTCATACTCAATAGTGAAAGACTATGGAGAAAGTCCCTGCCATGTCGTAGCTGCGGTTGCAGGGTCCCTAGCCAATCTGTTTGCTTATGTTTGTTTTATACATAACTTCTAGTATTTCTCGTTTACTTAGTGGATCTGTGAGTGGCAATATCCGTTCCATCTTTGCCTGGAACTGGAATTGACTTAATTCTTTTTTTTTTTTTTAAGTATTTACTTGCGAGAGAGAGCGAGCGAGCACGTGTCAGCGTACGAGTGGGGGACGGGGCAGGGGAGGTGGGAGACGGGGCAGGGGAGGTGGGAGCAGCAGACCCCCTGCTGAGCCCAGCCTGGGCCCCCAGATGGCAACGCACCCAGCCGCCCAGGTGCCCCAGAAATCAACTTAATTTTTAAAGGTGTTTTTGATTGACTTAGAATTCTGTTTGAATAGGCTTTTTCTTCCTTCCCCTCCCTCTCCCTCCTCCTTTAGCACTTATAGATGTTTTATCGTTGCCTCATGGCTCGCCTTGCTTCAGATGCGACATCTGCCCTCGTTCTTATTTTTATCGTCCTGTATGGGTTGTATTTTGTCCTCTCGCTTTTTAAAATTTTTTGAGTAATTTTTAGCAATTTACTATGATATGCCTTGTTTTTTTGTTTTTGTTTTTGTTTTTTAGTTTATATTTATGGTTTGTTTAGCTTCTTTTTTTTTTTTTAAAGATTTTATTTATTTATGTGACAGAGAGAGATCACAAGTAGATAGAGAGGCAGGCAGAGAGAGAGAGAGGGAAGCAGGCCCCTGCTGAGCAGAGAGCCCGATGCGGGACTCAATCCCAGGACCCCGAGATCATGACCTGAGCCGAAGGCAGCGGCCTAACCCACTGAGCCACCCAGGCGCCCCTGGTTTGTTTAGCTTCTTAGAATTTTGACTTTATACTTTTTATCAAATTTGGAAAATATTTGGCCATTCACGTTTGGGTTTTTTTCACTGTGAATTTCTTTCCATTGTAAATGTCGCATAATCTTGTGTCGGGCTTTTTGTTCTTTTCCAGATGCTCAGGGGTTCTGGTAGGCAGTTCAGTTACTTGGGGTCGGGCTGAGATTCCTTTGAAGACTGTTTTTAAGCTTCTTTGGCGCTGGTCTTTATTCTGGGGGTAGTTGAGCTGTGTGGACGTGGGCGACTCTGCCCTCCGGGGAGTGTCCTCCTACGGTGCCTCGTGGAGTCTCCTGCCACCGTGTGTGAGGTCTGTGGGTCGTTGAGGTTCTGGACAGGACGCCACCCGCTCTTTGTCCGGCCTTGCCGAACTCGACCCCGCACTCGCACAGCCGCGTAAGTGTACTGTGGGAGGCCCATACAGATTTCTAGAGTTGCTTTCGTCTGTGGCTTTCTCCACTCCAGGACTCTGCCCCAGCAACCCTGGTGTCCCCCACCTCTCTGGGCTCTGTTCCGTTCTCCACACTGGCTGTTCGCTGCTGGGGCTCTAACCCCTCCAGTCATCCTCCCTGTAGAGGCAAACCGGTGGTAGGACTGTTCCTGGTTTTTTTTTCTTCAGTAAGTGGAGCCCAGCACAGGGCCCAGACGCACAACTCTGAGATCAAGACCTGAGCCGAGGTCAAGAGTTGAACTCAACTGATTGAGCCACCCAGGCACCCCCATATTGTTTTTTCTTTCTCTGGTTTTTTTCTTCTTTTTTTAATTTTCTCTGGGATCACAATGCGGTGCTGTTGTCCAGAGTCTGCTACGTGTTTCATAAACCTTCTCCAGGCCCGTGGTAGTTTCCTAGATTTCTAACAGGTTGTCTCGGGAGGACAAGGCTGCTGTCTTACTCCATCACAGTCAGATGAGGAAGTCTCATACCTCGTGTTTTACTTGCTGTTGTGTTCTTTAAAGAGTCAATAGTAAAAGTTTCCTTTAAACTTGTCTTTCTAGCTTTACTGCAGCAGCAGTTGAGATTCCCAGTCCTCCTGAAACCCCAGCCAAGCCTCCGGAACCTGAAAATAGCCTGCGGCCCGTGCTTTCTCTCATCCCGAGGGAAAAGAAGGCCCCACGTCCCCCAAAGAAGAAGTATCAGAAAGCAGGGCTGTATTCTGACGTTTACAAAACTGCAGAGTAAGTAGTATCACCTGTCAGCCGACAAGCTGGAAAGACCTGTTACTTTTCCATGTTCCAAAACACACTTTTGGCGGCCAGAAAACACAGTGCAGACGTAATGTACACAAGCGTGACCCTCCGCCCAGACACCTGAGTGTTCACTTTCCTCGTGATACTGCTCTGGTGTTGGGGACCAGTTGTTTTCTCGGATCTTTTTCTGGGGTGCTTGGTTTTTGCTAGTTTCGATTTTTGTTTTTAATTAAAGATTTTTTTTTAAATTATTTATTTGACAGAGAGATCACAAATAGGCCGAGAGGCAGGCAGAGAGAGAGGGAGGGAGAAGCAGGCTCCCCGCTGAGCAGAGATCCCGATATGGGACTCGATCCCAGGACCCTGAGACCATGACCTGAGCCAAAGGCAGAGGCTTAACCCACTGAGCCACCCAGGCGCCCCTGTTTCAACTTTTTTATTTAAATTCTAGTTAGTTACCGTATGGTGCAATACTAGTTTCAGTATCTTCCCTCATTTTATCTTTTCTCTGCCTTTCTAGATTATGTATCTGTAATTTGGATTCTAGTGGTGCCTTTTTCTTAATTAAAAAGAAGAAAAGTGGCACTGTGTGTGCATCTCTAGTGATCTTCATGATTTCCTACCTTTACTCCTCACTGACTGAATGCTCTCTGAGTTTCCAAACACTTAGTCGCATGAGGAGAATATCCTCCTTGTGGAAGGGTCCTCTCCCCATGGCGAGGACAGCTGAAGAAGCACTCTGATGAGGCCAGCTCTCGCGGAGTCAGAGGTATCTCACAGAAAACAGCTGATTAGGTTCTGGAAGTTCAGTACTAGTTTGCAGGGCAGAAAAGGGCATTTCAGTTATTCCAGGATAGCTTGTCCCAGGCACATACTGGGATGCAAGGATTTTTCAGTGCTTCTGAAATGTAGTGGTGGTGTAGAACACAAGCATTTTGTGATAGCAACCACAAAACCCTGGACCTAAGGGACTCAAAGATATTTACCTCATTAAGCTACAGGAAATGAAAAGTGCAAGTATATGTTATAAGATGAGCTGTAGCAGCAGAGCGGAAAATGAATGGGGGGGCGACTAACGGCAGAAACACACAATGTCCCTCAAAAGGTTGAAAGGGTTTGAATTTTGGCAAGAAAGAGTGAAATTGAAAGAGGAAAGAATAGATGTTAGAGCTATATATCGTACTTGTGGTTAAAAGTGATCTCTGTGTAAACCACAGCACCTTATTTTGCACTGAAAAGATTTTTTTTAGGTAATTTTAAAAAATATTTATTTATTTCACCGAGAGAGAGAGAGTGCACAGAAACAAAGGGAACAGGAGAGGAAGAAGCAGGCTCCCTGCTGAGCAGAGAGCCCAATGCGGGGCTCGAGCTAAGGACTCTGAGATCATGACCTGAGCTGAAGTCAGAGGCTTAACCAACCCAGCCACCCAGCCGCCCCTGAAAGATTTTCTGTTGGGACACCTGGGTGGCTCAGTCGGCTAAGCGTCCACCTTCAGCTCAGATCATGATCCCAGGGTCCTGGGATCAAGCCCCACATCAGGCTCCCTGCTCAGCAGAGAGCCTGCTTCTGCCTCTGTCTCCTGCTCCCCCTAGTTGTGCATCCTCCTCTCTCTCTCTGGGGGCTCGATCCTAGGACCCTGGGATCATGACCTGACTTAAAGGCAGACACTCAACAACTGAGCCACCCAGAGGCCCCTAAATAAATAAAATCTTTAAAAAAATAATAATAATAAGATTTTTCTATTAATTTGCCCCTGAAATAGATGCCACAGAAGCTCTTTATACCCGATCCCTGCCTTTTGGGTCATGAAAACGTTTTATTCATGAAGCTTCTTAGTTTCAGCTCCCAATAATAAGAAACTCTCTGAAATACTCAAGACTTTAAGAAGATCGACATTCATTTTCCTTTAAGTAAAAACTGTTACAAAGTACACACTTCAGGGTTGATGCGGGAACTTGGCGGGATCCTCAGGAACCTGCGGTCCTTTCTGTTCTTCCGTCTCAGCTTGTACCAGCGCAGCCGCCTGCATTCAGCCAGAAGGGCTTCGTTTAGAAAGCAGGCAAGAAGGGAGTATAAAAAGCACACACCTCCTGGGGTGCCTGGCTGGCCCAGTGGATTAGCGTCTGAGTCTTGATTTTGGCTCAGGTCGTGATCTCAGGGTCGAGAGATCGAGCCCTGTGTTGGGCTCTGGGCTGGGGTTGGAGTCCGCTTGAGAGTCTCCCTCTCCCTCTGCCCCAGTCCCCCCAAATTCAAAAATAATGACAATAAGTTCCGTAAGTGCCTCTGGTCGAACAGAAGTCTTGCACTCTGCGAGCGGACTGAGAGAGCCACCTTGTTTGTGTGAGCACAAGCTACTCCCGCCTTGGGCGCGAGGACAGCGCGAGGACAGCAGTGGGCGTGTTGGGAGCACTGTGAAGAAATCGATCAGACGGCACACGTGTGCGGGCTTGTGGGCTCGCGGTGGTGGTTTGTAGCAATTCGGGTTTCTTTCTTTCTTTTTGTTTTCTAACTAACAATTATTTAGAGCAGCTTTAGGTTAAGGGCAAAATTGATACCAAGTGCCGAGAGTCTGCCTGCAGAGCCTCTCCTCCTTTCAATGTCCTGCACCACCGTGTTAGATCCATTCTGATCCGAGAACATACACCGGGACACATCGTCGTCCCCCAGAGTCCGTAGCTGACTTTAGAGTTTGCTCGTGGTGTTGCACGTTTTACGTGTTTCCATAAATGCGTGTCCACCACGGTAATGTCACACAGCACGGTTTCCCTGTCCCCAGCTGCTCCATGCTCTGTCACTTTGTTTTTTGGGCCACAGAATGGTACAAAGAAATTATAAAGTTACTCTTTTGTATCTAAATCATCATAGGTTTTAAAAAGTTATGAGGGGATATGATTTCACTTGTATGGAGAACTTAAATGAAGCAACACAAACAAAGGAAAAGGAATGAGACAAGCCGAGAAACAGACTCTCAGCTCTAGAGAACACGTGGCCGTCCCCGTCCCCAGAGGGGAGGTGGGCGGGGCCGAGGGGGAGACAGGTGGTGGGAGGGGGAGGAGTGCGCCCTCGCTGAGCACTGGGTGGTGCAGGAAGTGCTGAATCACTGTGTTCTACACCTGAGACTAATGTCACACTGTACATTAGCTATCCTGGAATTAAAGTTTAAAAGTTAAAAAAAAAATTATAAGAGGGAAGCGTATGACTCAGTCGAACTTGGATCAAGATACAACCAGCATGGGAGGTGTGACTCACGTCGGGAGGTGCTGGAAGTTAAAAGGCCGGTGAGGGAGCTGGACACCTTTGTGCTTTTCCAGGACAGGAGTCACGACCTGAAATACGGTGATGGCAGTGTTGGAAAGGGTGGGCTCTTGAGAACATGGATGTTAAATGGAAAGGGATTAAAGACTGGACCGATGGTATGAATTCAAGGACAGGGCGAGAGTCAGTGATGATCCCAGGCTTTTATTTTGTATTCCTGGTTTGATAATGATGTCATCAGCGAAAATACCAGAAATACGTGTTACAGACCGTACACCTTGGTTTAGGAAAACCTCCATGATCGATGTTCCCTTACTTAGGTACAAAGTGTCTAGTAATGCAGTCAGCAGGTGACCAGCAGAGCTTAGCCCACCGGTTAGTGTCCTGGGCCCGCTGTGGCATGTTACTCAAGTTGCTTGAAGCAACCCAGATCTAGTAGCTTACAGTTCCTGGGGCGAGAAGTTCAGACCGAGTCTCTCCAGGCTAAAGTCAAGGTGCCAGTGAGGCTGCACTCCCCCTGGAGGCTCCGGAATATCGAACTGGCGAGGCTCTAAACTTAAATGGACCATCAGTTTCGGAGAAATAAACTGTTTTTCTGGTCCTTATCTCAGAGAGTGAGAATTATTGTTGCTTTTTAACTCACATACTAACTCACAGAATATTACATTTACATTTTATTATTGAAATTTCTTATTGTGGTCAAATACCAGAATTTGCCATTTTCACCATTTCTAAGCATACAATTCATTGTCGTTCATGGCATTCACCATGTTGTGCAGTCATTACACCGTCTATTTCCAACATTTTTCTTTTCTTTCTTTCTTCCTTTAAAGATTTTATTTCTGGGATGCCTGGGTGGCTCAGCCATTAAGCGTCTGCCTTCGGATCAAGTCATGATCCTGGGGTCCTGGGATCAAGACCCACATCGGGCTCCCTGCTCAGGCCAAGCCTGCTTCTCCCTCCCTCTGCCTGCTGCCCCTGCTGTGCTTGTGTGCGGGCCCGCTCTCTCTGTTAAATAAATAAAATCTTGGGGCGCCTGGGTGGCTCAGTGGATTAAGCCACTGCCTTCAGCTCAGGTCATGATCTCAGGGTCCTGGGATCGAGCCCCGCATCGGGCTCTCTGCTCCGTAGGGAGCCTGCTTCCTCCTCTCTCTCTGCCTGCCTCTCTGCCTGCTTGTGGTCTCTCTCTCTGTCAAATAAATAAAATCTTAAAATAAATAAATAAATAAATAAATAAAATCTTTAAAAAAGTGATTTAAAAATAAATAAAGATCTTGTTTGTGAGAGAGAAAACAGAAGTGGGAAGAGGGAGAGGGAAAAACAGGGCGCCTGATAGAAGGTTCAATCCCAGGGATCATGACCTGAGACATGACCCGAGATCATGACCTGAGACAAAGGCAGACACTTAACTGAACCACCCAGGGACCCTCCAGCATTTTTTTCTTTTTCTTTCTTTCTTTCTTTTTTTTTTTTTTTTACTATTTTATTTATTCATTTAACTGGCAGACAGAGATCACAAGCAGGCAGAGAGGCAGGGAGAGGAGGAAGCAGGCTCGCCGCCAAGCAGAGAGCCCGACGTGGGGCTCAGTCCCAGGACCCCAAGACCATGACCTGAGCCAAAGGCAGAGGCTTAACCCACTGAGCCACCCAGGTGCCCTGAGCATTTTTCATTCCCCTAAAAAGAAACTAACCAGGGGCGCACCAGGGTGGCTCAGTGGTTATGCGTCAACCTTCAGCTCAGATCATGATCCCGGGGTCCTGGGATCGAACCCCACCTCGGGCTCCCTGCTCAGCAAGGAGACTGTTTCTCCCTCTCCCTCTCCCACTCCCCCTGCTTCTGTTCCCTCTCTCAGTGTCTCTCTCTGAGTCAACTAAATAAATAAAATCTTTTAGAAAAAGAAACCATTAAGCAGTAACTCCCCACACCTCAGCCTGTAATGGCTAATGTGCTTTCGGTTCTGTCGCTTTGCCTGTTGGAGCGGCCCCGCGTCAGCGGAACCAAACAGTGGTTGTGCTTTTTCCGTCCGGACTCGTTAGCAGTGTCTTCAGTGTGCGTGCGCGCTCTGGCCCCCGTGCGTGGCTGCGTCGCTTTCCGGTGCGTGCGCGTGCCGTACCTTACGTGCTCACCGGCTGGCGAGCACGTGGGCTGTGTCTGCCCTTTGTCTCCCGTGAATCGTGCTGCCGTGAGCTCCGGCGTGGGCGCGTTCACTCAGGTCCCTGCTTTCAGCCCCTTGTGGCTGTACTTAGGAGTGGAATTGCCAGATCCTTGTATGTTCAGCGTTTTAAAGAACCACCAGACTTTTCTCCGAGAGCTACGCCACTGTCTGCGGATTCTGCAGTCCCCGATTTGAGATCTCGTCTTTGAACGCGTGTGTGTTTTACCTATAAATTTCCTCTTTTGTTGCTTATACCGTATCAGCTAAGTTTAGGTTGTTTGTGTTTTCATTCAAAATACTTTCTAATTTCTCCTCTGATTTCTTTCTTTTCTTATTTTTTTTTTAAGATTTTATTTATTTATTTGAGAGCGCGCCTGCGCATAAGCAGGGGGAGTGGGAGAGGGAGAAGCAGTCTCCCCGCTGAGCAGGGAGCCTGATGCTGGGCTCAGTCCCAGGACCCCAGGATCATGACCTGAGCTGAAGGCAGACGCTTAACGATGGAGCCCCCCAGGTGCCCCTTCAGTCTTTAAATCTGTTAAGACTTATTTTGTGGCTTCATGTGTTACCTGTCTTGGAGAATTTTCTGTGGTCATTTGAGAAAACTTTGTATCTACTGTTGTTGCCTGGAGTGTTCTGTGTATTTCTGTTAGATCTAATGGTTCATATCCATGTTGATCCGTGTGGTTGTAACCGTCACTGAACTTGGTTGGCGTCTCCAACTGTTGCTGTACAGCTGTCTGTTTCCTCTCTTCAGTCTTCGAACACTTAGTTCCTTTGATGTTTGCTGAGTATGATTGTTGCTTCTAAGTGAGCAGACTCTTGTCAGTATTTAATGTCCTCCTGTGTCCCTTGTAACGGTCTTTGACTTCAGGTCTCTGTCTGATACTGTAGTATAGTTATTCTGCTCTCTCTTGGTTACTGTTTAATTGGAATATCTTTTTTCCATCCTTTTCCTTTTCATCCTTTTCTTGTTTATGTCCTGATCTACGGTGAGCCTCTTGGGAGTCCTGGGGGGCTCAGTCGGTTGAGCATCTGATTCTTGATTTCAGCTCAGGTCATGATCTCAGGGTCATGGGACCAAGCCCCATGTCTGGGTTCTCTCTCTCCCTCTGCCCCTCTCCCTGCTCTCACCGGCAAGGGTGCTTTCTCTCTCTCTCAAATACGTAAAGGAAAACTTTAAAAAAATAAAGTGAGTCTCTTGTGGACAGTGTATAGTTAAATCATGTTTTTTATCCATTTCGTTTCTCTCTGCCTCTTGTTTGGAGAGTTTAATCTACTTACATTTAACATAATTACCAAGAAGGAAGGACTTACACTTGCCATTTTATTTCCCGTTTGTCCTACAGCTTTCGAACCTCATGTCCTACATTACTGTCTTCTGTGCTTAGTTGATCTTGTAGGGACGCGCTCTGATTCCCTTCAGTCCCTCTGGTGTATTCTATAGCTGTTTTCTCCGTGGTTACCATGGAAATAAAATAGAACTTCCCAAAGATACAACTATGTAATTTGAATTGATATCAAGTTAATTTTAATTATATACAAAAACTACTCCGGTAAAGCTCCATATCCCCTTTTTATGTTATTGATGTTAGAAATAACATCTTTATTTTTTGTGTGCCCAGAAACATACGTTTATGAGTACTTCTTATACATTTGTCTTCTAAATCCTGTTTTCTGTTCTCCTTTTTCTGTAGTCTCTCATCATGATTGAAGTATAACGGGGGTTTTTGCCTCTTTCTTTCCTAGAAAAAAATTTTAAAATAATGATAAATGATACTTTTAACACCTACATTTGGAAGTTACTTGTTTTTATAAAAGAAGCAAATAAGAAGACAGCAGAAATGATTAAAAACTCTCCACATGTGATTTGGCCTCTAACATGGAGTAGAGCCATCAGGCCATCCCTGGGTGTATTTGCGGGAATTATGAGTCATGATCTGTTAAAGCACAGTCTTCCACTTAGGAATGGAGACGGGTTAGGAGGGAGTCCACAGTCTTGTTGACATTCTGCTCGCTCTCATGGAAGCTTCACTCTGGCCCCTGTCCATGGCCAGGAGAAGTGTGTTTGCCGCTGGCCGCGAGTGGGCCGCAGCTGTACTGCTCTGTCCCCCTCTAGTGGTAGTCAAGTGACTTCATTAACAGCTGTTATTTCTGACTTGACTATTCCTTAATATAGGCCTGACAGGGGCGCCTGGGTGGCTCAGTTGGTTAAGCATCTGCCTTTGGCTCAGGTCCTGATCCCAGAGTCGGGGGATCCAGCATCTGCCTTCGGCTTAGGTCCTGATCCCAGAGTCCGGGGATCGAGTCCCACATCGGGCTCCTTGCTCAGCAGGGAGCCTGCTTCTCCCTCTGCCTCTCTGCCTGTTCTGCCTGCAGCTCTCCGTGCTTCTGCTCTCTCCCTGACAAATAAATAAATTAAGAAAAAAACAAACTCTAAATACAGGCCTGACAGGCTTAAAAGATAACAAGATTTAATATACTTTAATAAATAAGATCTAAGATGCTTCCAAAAATTATATTCTGGGGGCGCCTGGGTGTGGCTCCATCAGTGAAATGTCTGCCTTTGGCTCTGGTTATGATCTCAGAGTCTTGGGATCAATTCTCTCGGCCGGCTCCCTGCTCAGCAGGAGAGTCTGATTCTCCCTCTCCCCCTGTTTTTGTTTTCTTGCTCACTCTCTTTCTCTCAAATAAGTAAAATCTTAAAAAAAAAAATACTGAAAAATTATATTCTGGAATATTATTTACCTTAAAAAGGAAAGAAATTTTTAAAGCTTCTATAAAATATAAATATGCACACACCCGTGTGTATTAATGTTCTGTTATTGTGTAACAAAATTACCACAGTCTTAGCAGTTTAAAACATCACAGACTTATCATCTCACAGATAAGTTCCCCAGAATTCCAAGAGTCTGGGCGCTTCAGCTCTGTGTCCCGCGCGGCGTGAATCAAGATGTCAGCTGAGTCTGCGCCCTCCTCCACGCGCATTAATTTTCTTGTAGTGGCAGAGCTCTTCTCTGGTGGCTTTCCTCTTCAAGGGCAGCAGCAGAGAGAGAGTCGCTTCATCAGGTCTCTGAGCACAGGGAAACCTAAGCTTTTGTTGAGATATAATTCATGTACCGTACAGTTAACCCATTTAAATTCTACATTTCAGTGACTTTTGGTAAGTTCACAGAGTTGTACGCCAACCACCACAGGCAGTTTCACAACATTTTCATCATCCCAAAAAGAAACTCCACATACTTCAGTGATGGCCCCTAATTTCCTCATCTACTTTCATCTACTGTCAGTGTGACTTTCTGGACATTTCACATACGGACTCATAGAGTGCGGGGTCCCTTGCGACTGATTTGCTCACTCAGCGCATTTTTCCAAGGTTCCCATATGCTGTGACCTGCGTCATTTCCTTCTCTCCGCGAATGGCGTTCCGTTGGCCCTGCCACATAACCCGCTCCATTCGCCCCTTTGTCAGTTGGAGAACATTTGGCTTATTTGTACTTTTTTTTCTTTTTGAGATTTTATTTATTTGACAGAGAGTGTACATAAGCAGGGACTCCGTGCTCGCTCCTAGGACCGTGGGCCCATGACCTGGGCTGAAGGCAGATGTTCAACCCACTGAGGCCCCCAGACGCCCTGGGAGTTCTTTGTACTTTTTTGCTGCCATGATTATTGCTGTTGTAAACATTTTTATACACCCAGACTACGGTTTTATAGCTTCATAATGACTGAGTATGTAGCTGTAGCACGGTTGAGCCGATCGGCCTGCCAGGAAAAGGGCATTTCAGTTGTTCCTAATGGTTCCTACTATAGATAATGCCAGTGGTGCCTGGGTGGCTCAGCTCAGGTCATGAGCCTGAGTCCCGGGATCGAGTCCTGCATCGGGCTCCTTGCTCACTGCAGAGTCTGCTTCTCCCTGTTCCCTCTGCCCCTACCTTCCCACCCCCCCCTTCCTTCCTACTCCCCGCTTGTGCTCTCTCTTGCTCTCTCTCAAATAAAATCTTTTTAAAAAGAGAGAGCAATAACACGCAGTGAATGACCGTGTCCCCGTGCTGTTTGATGTTCTGGAGACCTGTCCTGGGGTAAGTTCGGAGAAGCAGAATTACCGAATTCAATAGTGAGCGTACATATAATTTTGTCAACATTGCCTAATTATGCGTCCGTTGCAGTCGTACCCTTTTGCGTCTTCCTGGCCCACAGCCTTAATTAAGCTGTCAAACTTGTACATTTGTACCCACGTGACAGGTGTGAAATGTTATCTCCAGTGGGTTCTGATTTGCGTTTTTCTCATATGTGAAATCGTCAAGTATCTTTTCGTATATGTACAAATCTTTTAATTATCTTTTTCTGTGAATTGTCTATGTTTTTTTTTCCCCATTATTCTCTCGGCTTACTAGTCTTTTCTTTTTGCCCCTAGATTTTTGAAAGGCCCTTGTACATTAAGGAGATTTGCCCATTGTGATATAAATTCCAAATATGTTTGTCAGTTTGTCATCTGTCTTTTGTGCTCACCGGCCACGCGTCTGTGGCTGTCCCAGTAGCACATTGTGTTGAACACTGTAGCTTGTGGATTTCAGATCAGGAAATGTGACATCTCTAACCTTGGCTGTTCGGGTTTATCCCATCTTTGGATCCCTTGATATTTTCAGGAGCATTTTATTGATTTCTACAAATAAGTCAGCAGGGCTTTTGAAGAAATGTATATCAATTTGGGGGGGTTTTACAGTCCTAAGAGTATTTTTTTTTTTAAGATTATTTATTTATTTATTTATTCATTTATTTATTTATTTGACAGAGATCACAAGTAGGCAGAGAGACAGGCAGAGAGAGAGGAGGAAGCAGGCTCCCCGCTGAGCAGAGAGCCCGATGCGGGGCTCAATTCCAGGACACTGGGATCGTGACCTCAGCCGAAGAGAGACGCTTAACCACTGAGCCACTCAGGGCCCTAGTATTAAGTATTCTTAACATGCACATTTTTTCTAGTTATTTAATCATTTGAAATCTCTTTTAACGATGATTTTAGTTTTCCGTGTACAAGTTCTGCACTCCTTCTGTTAAGCATATTCCTAATCATTTCATTCTTTTGAGGCTTGTAAATGGAATTTTTTTTAAAGATTTGATTTATTTGAGAGAGAGAGCATGAGCCAGGGAGAGAGGCAGAAGGAGTGAGAGAAGCAGACTCCCTACTGAGTAGGGAGCCCGATTCAGGGCTCAACCCCAGGACAACAAGATCACCACCCAAGCCAAAGGCAGACACTTAACTGAGCTACCCAGGACCCCATAAATGGATTTTTTTTTTTCATTTTTGGACACTTATTGCTAGTGAATAGAAATACAATCGAGTTTTGTATATTGGTCTTGTATCCTACGATCTTGGAACCTTACTTAACTCAATTATTAATCCTAAGTGCATTTTAGTGGATTCTGTCATTTGTCTGTGGACTTTGCTTATAATGATTGTTTTTATCACACGAAGTTTATAGTGCTTTGGGTTTTGGTTTTCTGTTTTTATCATGTTTCTGGATTTTTTTTTTAATTTAATTTATTTATTTAAGTAAACTCTGTGCCCGACATGCAGGTCAAACTCATGACCTAGAGATCAAGGCTCGTGCGCTCCTCTGACTGAGCCCGCCAGGCACCTAATGTTTCTGGGGTTTTGAGTCGTACTTGAATGAGCTTTCCCACACCCTGGTTTTAAAGAAATTAAGAAATTTAGCTTTCTTTTCTTCTAATAATTTTTTCTTTTTAAGTATGCTCTACATCCAGTGTGGGCCTCGAGCATGTGACCCAGAGACGAGGGTCACACACTCTTGGGGCTCAGCCTGCCAGGCTCCCCTCTCAGGCTCCCCTCTGGTTTGCTGTTGGTGTGCACACCCGGTGTCCTGGTCTGTGCAGTTTGTCCGGGTCGGTCGAGTCGGGCGAGGCCGTGTCACCCCGGCTGACCCGAAGGAGGAGTTAGTACTTACTGACGCACACCGCGTGTTGGTTGCTGTGCTAAGCCCTTCAGCTAGGTCACCGCACTGAATCCGGTCCGCTGTGCTCAGCTCAAGTCCGGCCGTACATTCGATGGTAAAATACAGTTGACTCGTCTGGAACACGTGATTAATTCCTACTTAAGTGGAACGCTTGTTCCCGATAAACATGTATATTTTGACATTACGTACTTCATGAGATAAAACATTAGGGCTGGTAAAGTTTACGTAGTAACCTGAGAATGCGATCTTTTTGACTCTGTTTACAAATGTGTCGTGCTCCGCAGTGCTTTTAAGTTGCGAGGTAAAATGGTTTTAACAGGAGGGCTAGGGACCGAGGGCACCACAAGGGGTACGGACGCTGCTCTGCTGCTGTGCATGACAGGGCCTCGCGGGGCTTCATTCATGCCCCTGATGTCCTCAGGTTTTGTGCAGAAATATTTTAGCCAGATACGATTGTAGTTTACCTTTGAATAGGTAATGGGATTTTCCTTTGACTGGATTCTGGAAGTCTCCCTGTGGATAGTTGTGCTGTAAAATCATGTAAATTCACGTTAATCTAAACAATATAAAATCCGTAGGATAAATCGGTTAGAGAAAGTAGTATTTGTTGGTCGAGTGTGTTGAGAGAAATGTTCACATCGTCAGCAAAGTTGTTTACGAAATGAGTATTCTCAAAAGTTTAACTGCATGAGGGGTACAGGGTAGATCGTTTGGGGAGAAAGAGGCCAGAGTTCCACGATTCTAAATCCGGTCAGGGATGTACATGAAGCTGTGCTACGAGAACTCGCCTCAAATCCCAGTTCCGCCACTGACTGGGTGTGTGCATTCGGCCGTGTTACTGGATCGAGGTCCTCAGTGTCCTCAGCTAAGCAGTGGCACGGGTGAAGACACCCGTTTCGTAGACGGGTGGAGTGTTACTCGGTTGACAGACAGGACCTAAGCGATACGTTTAAACATGTCTCACCCCATTGTCACTAAGTGTGGCCTCAGATGAAATTAACCGCCAAGACGCTTGCGCCCTCCTGCAGACAGCGATCCGCGCTCTTCGGGGCTGTCGTCCCCCCACCTGGATTTCTTCTCAGACACTTGTTTCCTGCATCACATCCGGAAGACCCTCTCTGGTCCAGTGGGACCTGTTTTTCTTGTCTTATCTCCGGTTACACTTCTTAAAGGTTTTCTGTTTATTGGAGAGAGAGTGCCTGCGGGGACAAGCAGGGCCGAGGAGGCGGAGGGGAGGGAACGAGTCTCAAGCCGGCGCCCCTGCTGATCACCAAGCAGGGCCTGGGGCTCCATCCCATGACCCTGCAATCCCGACCTGAGCTGAAACCAAGAGTCAGACGCTTAACCCACTGAAGCACCTAGGCGCTCCTTATTAAACTCCTTAATCTGTTCATTCCTCTGACCCACAACATCCGATAATTTCCCGCAAATTCTCCGTCCTTTTCTCTCAGCACTTGGCCTAGGTGCTTGCCCTACATGGTAAAAACTACTTTCCTCCTTCCCATTTACTTGACAAGTCCCACTCATTCTTTCAGATCTTATTCAAAATCTGAAAGGTTTTCTCATTAGGTAAAAGTGTCCTTAATTCTCCTCAAGTTAAAATTAGTTTTACTTTTCTTTTTCCACTAGTAAAGCTTAATATAAGCACCTTATGAGCTATGAGTTTAATTGTGCTCTGAGGGGTGACCTGGGCACGTTTGCTTCCATAAACTTCATTATGCCATGAGTTCACTTTGTTTGTCTTACAAATCTTATAGAACCTAGTGGTTTCTAAAATATATTTTAAAAGAAAAGGAATAGAACTAAGTGCCTGAAGTCCTAAAATATAAGACATAGGACTAAAATCTTAGAAAAATTTTAAAGTCTTAGAGTGGCATCTGCCCTTTCACTTGGCAACAAATGTGCAAGTAAATTATTTCAGTTTATGTTCTTCCTGTTCACCAAAGAAATACATTCCAAAATGTAGTAAATGCAAAATTTTGTCTCAAAAAAGTTTTGTGGATGTGTGTAAAAAAAAAAGTTTCTGTGGTCAGCTATTACTACAATTTGTGAGCTCCCTTTACATTTACAGAGAGCTTTTATGTAAATCGTCATTTAAATCAATTATATTTCAATGCATTTGTCATAGTCCTAAACTCTTAGAGGTTCAAAGCACAACAATCTTTCAAATATGTTCTCTTGTGTTTTCCACTAGAACAGTCTTTTGATTTAACTCCAATACAGTTTTTCTTTACCTTTCACCATGGTTTTGGTCCTATCTTTCCTGTAGTTATTTGGTGTTAAAAAAGTTTATTTAAGGGGCGCCTGGGTCGCTCCATTGTTAAGTGTCTGCCTTCGGCTCAGGTCATGATTCCAGGGTCCTGGTGTCGAGTCCCACAACGGGCTCCTGCTCGGCAGGAAGCCTGCTTCTCCGGCTCCCACTCCCCCTGCTTGTGTTCCCTCTCTCACTATCTCTGTTTCTGTCAAATAAATAAAACTTTTTTTTTTACTTTTTTTTTTAAAGATTTTTATTTATTTATTTGACAGAGATCACAAGTAGGCAGTGCAGCGGGGCAGGGGAGGGGGGTCAGGCTCCCGGTCCAGCAGAGAGCCCAATGCGTGGCTCCATCCCAGGACCCTGAGACCATGACCTGAGCCGAAGGCAGAGGCTTTAACCCACTGAGCCACCCAGGCGCCCCTCTTTTATCAGTAACCTGACAGTTTTTAGTGTACAGGTCTTTCACCTTGTTGGTTAAATTTGTTCCTGGAGGGTGTCTGGGTGGCTCAGTGGGTTAAGCCACTGCCTTCGGCTCGGGTCGTGATCTCAGGGTCCTGGGATGGAGCCCCGCATCGGGCTCTCTGCTCATCAGGGAGTCTCCTGCCCCCTCTCTCTCTGCCTGCCTCTCTGCCTGCCTGTGATCTCTGTCTGTCAAATAAGTAAATAAATAAAATCTTTAAAAAAAAAATTTGTTCCGGACATTTCACTCCTCCTGCGGCTGCTGCAGATGAGATGTTTTCCCTGATTTCTCCTTCCGATCGGCCGCTACCAGTGTATAGAAATGCGACCAATCTTTATATTGTGAGTTTGTAGCCTTCAGCTCTCCTGAATTTATCAGGTCAAACAATTTTTCGTGGCGTGTTTAGGGTTTCTCTAAACATGGTATCGTGTCGTTTGCGAATGGAGACGGCTTTACTGCTCACTTTCCCGTCCAGATGCTGGACGCTTCTTGTGTCCGGCCTGATTGCTCTGATGAGGGCTTTCGGTCCGTGGTAAGCACTGAGAGTGGGCGTCCTCGTCTTGTTCCTGATCTTGGAGGAGAAGCTCTCGCACCGCGGAGTGTGCCGACAGCTGTGTGCTTCTCCTAGGCGGCCTCTGAGGTCGACGTGGCCGCCTTCACTCCCGCCCTGCCAGGGCTCTTTGCCGGGAGTGGCTGTTGAGTTCCGTCAGGTGCTGACGCGTCGGGGCACGGGGTCGTGCGGGTCGTGTCCTGCGCCGCCGTGTGCTGCGTCACGTGGCGTGTTTGCGCGCTGGTTGCCGCATGTTTGTCCACGGAATAAATCCCCACTTGACCTTGGTGTGTGTGCCTTGTTACGTATCTTGAGGTTATGTTACTAGTATGTTGTTGAGAATATTTGCGTCTCTGTTCATGAGGAATAGCTGGCCGACAGCTTTGTGTTCTTTCGGTGTCCGGGTCCGTTTCCGTCACCGCTTGGTGCTCTTGAGCTCGGGCCGTGATACATCCAGCTTTGTTCTTGTTGAAGACGGGCTAGGCAGTCCTGGGCGCCGTCCAAACGTCAGGATTATTTGTTCTAGGTCTGTGAGAAATGTTTTGTTTTGTTGTTGTTGTTGTTGTTCATTTATTTATTTATTTATTTAAGCCATCTCTACACCCCGCGTGGGGCTCGAATTCACAACCCCAGATCAGAAGTTGCGACTAAGCCCGCCAGGCGCCCCACGTTGTTGGTGTTTTGATAGGGACCGCGCTGCGTCGGTGGAGCGCACCGGCTGCTCTGGGCATTTAACATGAGTTCTGCAGCGCACGGGCGGGGTATGGGTCCCTTTGTTGCGTGGTCTTCAGTTTCTGCCTCGCTCTCTTCCCGTCTCCAGAGTGTAGGTCTCTTACCTCCTCGGTTAAATTTATTCCCCGGTATTTTATTATTTTTGGTGCGCTTGTGTATGGGATGATTTTCTTGACCTCTGTTTCTGCTACTTATTTAGTGCGTACAAAACAACTGATTTCTTTGCATTGATGTTCTGTCCTGCAACTTTACTAAAGCCTTTTATTCCACTAATTTTTTGGTGGAATCATTAGGGTTTTCTGTGCGTAGCTGTATGTCATCTGCCCATAGGGACAGCTAGCGTCTATAGGACTTCCAGTGTTGCGTGGAATAAAACTGGAGAGAATGGGCATCCTTGTCTTGTACCTGATCGTCGAAGTATTAGTTTCTTTTTCTGGTTGCCTGAGGTATAAAGTTACATTGTTTGAGATCTTTCTTACTTCTTAATGTAGGCAGTTATCACCGTGAATTTCCCTCTTATAACTGCTTTTGCTGTATTCCTTGAGTTTTGGTGTATTGTATTTCCCTTTTCGTTTGCCTCAAGATATTTTTTTAAATTTTTCTTTTGATTTCTTCATTGGCTCATTGGTTGTCCAGTAGCATGTTTTCTAATCTCCCCATATTTGTGAATTTTCCAGTTTTATTCCTATGGTTGATTTCTACTTCAGTGCCATTGTGATGGGAAAATATGGTTGATAGGGTTTCAGTCTTCTTAAGTTTACTAAGATTTGTTTTTGACCTAGTGTTTGATGTGTCTTGGATAATGTCCCATGTGTGCTTGAGAAGAATGTGTGTTCTGTTGCTTTCGGATGGAATGTTCTGTGTAGGTCTTAAGTGTGTTTCATTAGAAGCCTACGCCCTTGAAGCCGCACCTATGAAGATCAGCTAATAGGCCTGTTTCATGGAGAGGCCACCGGGCATTGCTGTCTGCTGACTGTGAGCTGCTGGATGGGCGACGGGCAGCTGGTTAAAAACTGGTTCTGTTTGTTACAGTCCCTTACTAAACGGGTAAATGTCAGTGTTTTTCTGAGTTCTGTGAACCGTTCTTGCGTATCAGTCAGATGCCAGGAAGGGGGCCATGGGAACCCTTGATTTGTAGCCAAATGCAGCAGAAATTGTGAGTAACAGAAGGACCTGGTACTCGTGACTGGCACCCGGAGGGCGGTGGGCGCATCTGGTGGGACTGAACCCTTAGCCTATGGGATCTGGTGCTGTGTCCGGTTGGCCGTGTCAGAATTGAGTGAAGTTGTAACACACCCACCTGGTGTCACAGGGAAGTGCTTGGTGTGGGGTAAAACCCCCCACACGTGACCAGAAGCCTCAGAAGTAGAGGTTTTTGTTTGTTTGTTTGTTTTACAAAAATTTGGTTAAGTTTTTCTGTAGGCTTATAATCTATATTAACCTTTATGGGATATTTCTCGGAACTGAAGACACTGGGAACAGTGTGCTGGTTAAAGAACATTTACTTCCAGGTTGGACAAGTACAGCCTATGAACTCAAGGATTATAGAAAAAAAAGGTCTTTATCAGACATTCAGTAAAGACACAGTATTTATTACACTTAAATCAGTTTGTTCAGTCCTGGTGATTAATTCTTACTTGGCTGGTGTTGAGTTAAGCAGTCTACTTTCATAAGTTGGTTTGTTTTCTTTTTTTTTTTTTTTTAATATTTTATTTTATTTATTTGACAGACAGAGATCACAAGTAGGCAGAGAGCCAGGCAGAGAGAGAGGAGGAAGCAGGCTCCCCGCGGAGCAGAGAGCCCGACGTGGGGCTCGATCCCAGGACCCCGAGACCATGCTCAGTGGGTTAAAGCCTCTGCCTTCAGCGCAGGTCATGATCCCGGGGTCCTGGGATCGAGCCCTCCACATCGGGCTCTCTGCTCAGCAGGGAGCCTGCTTCCTCCTCTCTCTCTGCCTGCCCCTCTGCCTGCTTGTGATCTCTCTATCAAATAAATAAATAAAATCTTTAAAAAAAAAAATGCCCCGGAAAATCAACTTCTGACCCTTTTTACAGTCGTAACAGGTGTCTGTCCGAGGTAATGCCTTGGGCTCATACTGAGGACCCACGGCCCTAATTCTGCCCACGATGGTGTCAGTAGTCAGAAATGACAGGCGCAGCCCTTCCCCGAAGCCTTTCTGATGTTTCCTTTAGCTGAGTTTCTGCTCATAGCTGAGGCTTCTGGCCGACTGTATGGGAAAATCAGGAGTCACCATTAGATGGTAAGAGTGGTGGCTTTGGTTACCTTTTAAATTACCAGTAATCTCATAATTAATGAGCATTAATGAGGACGCTGGTTAGTGGGGTCCTCAGTGTAGTCACTCTGACAGATTGAACCAGAAGCTCCTTGAGAATGAAGACGCATCGTGGACAATTGTCTGAAGTCTTCCAGCAGAGCCGGTAAGACCTACGCCGAGACTGTCTCTCCGCATCTGGGAGAAAAAAGAAGAAAGAAAAATCGTTCTTGATAAAAGGATGAAGTTTTGACAGTTGTTTCCGTCCTTTACAGGAACATTAATATGCTTTTCTCCAAACTTAGAAATTTCCACCAGATAAAAGTGATTCACATTCATAAAGTACGACTTACCTTTTGTTAACCTAGGAACTTGAACTTCTTTCTGATTTTCAGGTTCTCTTCACACTGTTTGTTTGCCAAACAAGACAGTTCCAGAACACTGATAGGTTCATCAAAACCTGCATTCTGCCAGACATCCCCTTACCCTCCCCGAGAAGGTGCCGGAGCAAAAGCCCCTGCTGTGGCTCAGTAGCTGTGCAGGAAACTTAGAGGAAGACGTCTTAGTAGTTTCATGACTTGGGTTTTGGGGCCAAGATTCGAGAATAAGGTAATAAATGCCTGAAGTCAAGACATGGTCACAGACGGCACCGAAGATAAACTTCATCACCATTAACAACCGGTGTTAGAAATGCTCACTTTTTCTATGTCTTCTTAGATATTTCTATGCTTTTTCTCCCACTTGAGGGTGGATTTGCCTGTTTGGATTTAATATCTTGGAATTGCATTTAAATGGTAAATTATTAAAACTAGGGGTGCCTGGGTGGGTCAGTAGTTAAGCGTCTGCCTTCAGCTCTGGGCATCCTGGCATCGAGCCCCATATCAGGCTCCCTGCTCAGTGGGGAGCCTGCTTCTCCCTCTCCCAACTCCCCCATGCCTTTGTTCCCTCTCTTGCTATCTTTCTCTGTAATAAATAAAGTTTTTTTTTTTTTGACAGACAGAGATCACAAGTAGGCAGAGAGGCAGGCAGAGAGAGAGGAGGAAGCAGACTCCCTGCCGAGCAGAGAGCCCGATGCGGGGCTCGATGCCAGGACCCTGGGATCATGACCTGAGCCAAAGGCAGAGGCTTAACCCACTTTGCCACCCAGGCGCCCCTCTCTGTAATAAATAAAGTCTTTTAAAAAAAATAAAATTTAAAAAATTAAAATTCAGATCTTATTTTTAAAAATTATTAAAACTAATGAACTACCGAAGAGAGAAAGGTAGCCACGAATACTGAATGGGTTGCATTAATAAACAGAACACAATGAAAGGCAGATTATTTTCTTTTGATAAGAAAAGCACAAGGGGGGCACCTGGGTGGCTCAGTGGGTTAAAGCCTCTGCCTTCGGCTCAGGTCATGATCCCAGGATCCTGGGATCGAGCCCTGTATGGGGCTCTCTGCTCCGCAGGGAGCCTGCTTCCTCTTCTCTCTCTGCCTGCTTGTGATCTCTGTCAAATAAATAAAATCTTTAAAATAAATAAATAAAATAAAATTTAAGCCACTGTTAAAACAAATAGTTTTTAAGATTGTATTTATTTACTTGACAGAGAGAACACAAGCAGGGGGAGCAGGAGAGGGAGGTGGAGAAGCAGACTCCCCACCGAGCTAGGAGCCTAGTGCAGGACTCGATGCCAGGACCCTGGGATCATGACCTGAGCTGAAGGCAGCAGCTTAACTTGCTGAGCCACCCGGGAGTCACAGTACAAAAACTCTTAAGGGGGTCTGTTTTCTTTGGTTGACCACAGGAGGAGATTCCATCGCCTCTGATAACTTTCCATTCTTTTCCCATCGCAGCCCAAAGAGCCGGTTGATCCAATTAAAGAAAGAGAAGCTGGAATACTGTCCTGGAGAGCACGAGTACGGACTGTTCCCAGCCCCCATTCATGTCGGTGAGTGCTCCGGAGAGACAATACATTGCTCAGAAGAAATGGCATTTCTTGAGTTCGGATGAAGTGTTTTCGTGTTCCTATTATTTCTGCATCTCCGGTGGGGTCGAGCTCTTTCTTTACCGTTTAATTTATCCTCACTCTGAAGAATTCTGCAAATTCTTTGCTCTCTGGGAGTCACAATGACATACGTCTTTCTTACTCAAGTTTCAATAATAAAAAACACTCCGTCTGTAGCATTTGATCCTGAGTATGTCACCTGGGAAAGCCCCACTGTTCACCGCTTCAGTCTCAGAGGTTTCCGTGTTCAAAAAGAGGTGATTATGGATACGTAATCATCATCGGAAGGGAGCCCATCACTTTCCTAATCATTTATCTGCCTGAAAATTGAGCAGGGTTTATCCTTCTGTTCATTTTGGGGGGAAATAGCAAGGATTTGTTTAGCGTCGGGGTAATAGTACCTCCTAGGTTCCTGCTGTTGGGCTTACCAGATAAGTAACCGGTACCTGGATCCCTCCTGGGTCATCCTGGGTCCCTCCCGCTCCCCCAGAGCCACGTCCAGTCTGCGCCCCTGAGTTCGGCTGTTGCTGTCCGTGCAGTCCGTCCCGCTTGTCTGCAGGTCCCATTGTCGCTCCCAAGTGCGTCCCACATGTGGCTTCGGCTCAGACTCCCGCAGCGGCCTTCTGACACCCATGTCCGTTTCCATTCCTGCTCCCTCCACTTCACTCCCCACGCGGTAAAAAAAGAAATCTTGTAACTGAAACTAGATTATACTTAAAACCTTGCAGTGTCTTACTGTTAAACAGTAACTTCCTTACTATAGCTTTGAAGAGTGTCCTTGTCCCAGGGGCGCCTGGGTGGCGCAGTTGGTTAAACGTCTGACTCATGATTTTGGCTCAGGTCATGACCTCAGGGGCCTGGGATCGAGCTGCTCATCAGGCCCTATACTCAGCAGGGAATCTGCTTTAGAATCTGCTTTAGAATTCTCTCTCCCTCTGCCCCTCCCCCCAATAAACAAACGAATATTTAGAAGGAAAAAAAAAAGATGACCTGGTCTCTAACAACCCACCCCTCCCCGTCACGCCTGTCCCTGTGTTCCCGTTTCTCCCTAACCTGCCATGTGCTGTCTTGCTGGTCTTCTCTCCGGTCCTGGAGCAGACTGAGGCCTTCCCCACCAGCACGTCAGTAAGTTTGTCATTCCCACTGCCCAAAAAACTGTTCTTACTCTCCCATGGTTAGCTTCCTGTCCTTTAAGGATGAGTTTAATGTCAGTATCCACTAAATGTCATTTTCTTTAAAGTTGCTTTCCTGATTGTCACACCTAAGAGGGCCCCTCCCTTTACTCTGTATCACAGCACCCTGTCCATTCTTTCTGTAGTCCATGACCGCTCCGTTTCCTCGTTGGTTGTCTGTCTCCCTCATTAGATTATAAGCACCAGGTGCAGGACCATTTGACTCCCTTATTCTCCTTCTGTTTCCTAGTGCCTGGTTCATACTAGAAGTTTGGCCAGTGCACGTACAAGTGAGGAGGAGGAGGAGAACCCAGGATGACCCGTTGAGTAGGCCATGACGGGGGCTGCCTCCTTGTGCAGTAGATGGGGACCCTGTGCGTCGCCGTGTTCTTTTAAACTACGACTCCCGGTCCTGGTGACTGTGGGACTCTTCTCTGTGCTATGATTATCGAATCCCCTCTTCCTCCCCAGAGGACCCGGCACCAGCAGTGTATTTAAAGGAGCGAGCATGGCCGACACGTTCCGCAGTAAGGATGAGTTTGCTTTCATTGTTCTGTACCAGGTGGAAGGAGGGCGGTTTAACGCCGCGCGAAGTCCCAAGGGTTGGTTCTCTTACCCTAGCGAAGGCGAGAGTAAGTCCCACGCTCTCTGGCGCTACTGCCAAGGCCCTTCTGAACGAGCACGCTGTCACGTGAGGTCATAGCCCGAAAGTGGAGTCTCGGCAGATTGAGCGGTTTCCTAGACTCTGACGCTGATAAACAGGCTTAGAAAAGAAGTCATTTCAAAGACCCATGATCGTTTTGGTCTTACTGGTTTTGTCCTGGCTGGGATCTAACCTGAGTCTTCGCCTGAAGCTCAAACTGCCTGAGGGGATAAGAGTGGCCGCTCATGCCAAGGAAGAGGGGGAGGATAGTAGGCCAGTGTTCCTCTCACGCCTCTGGCACAGATAGAGGTTAAGAGGTGCAGACTAGGAATCCCTTAATTTAAATAAAAATTTTATCCCCACATCCCCGTTTTATTTTATTTTATTTTTTTAAAGATTTTATCCATTTATTTGACAGTCAGAGATCACAAGTAGGCAGAGGGGCAGGCAGAGAGAGAGGAGGAAGCCAGGCTCCCCACTGAGCAGAGAGCCGATGCGGGGCTTGATCCCAGGACCCTGGGATCATGACCTGAGCCGAAGGCAGAGGCTTTAACCCACTGAGCCACCCAGGCGCCGCCCCCCCCCCGCCACATCCCCATTTTAATGTCGCACTAAGACTGATTTGTACTCAGTGGTCTGCAAAGTGAGTAAATCATGGAAAAACCTATCCAAGTGTGATGGGTCTTTTTCCCTCTGAAATAGGGTTTAAAATCAGACTGTCGGAGGACGGATTTTTTTTCCCTGGACAGTGCTATTTTGTTGTTCAAGTAATATTTTACGGTTAGGATAGAAGTGAGCCAGTCAGTTATTCTGAACAGGTCTTTTCCAGTATCCGTAAGTAATGAGCGTGACTTTGAGTCAGCCAGACCTGGGTTACCTGGTTCCTCTCCGTCTTTGCTGTATGAGTCATAGGAATAAAATAATAAAGCATCTTACCACTGATGAGAGTCAGAGTCAACAAATAGAAAATCATGTTTATTCTTAAACGTTTAACTAAGGAAATCAGGTTTCTTTATCTCATTAGAGAAGTGCATTTCAAGTAAAATTTTACTTTTCATAATACTATATAATATATATAATAACGTATATTGTATGTACCCTTAAATTTATAGTCAGTTGATTTGTGATGAGAGTGCTATGACAGTCGAATGAGGGGAGCCTGGTGTTTCCAGTAGGTGGTTGTGGGGTAACTGGACATACACTTACAGAAGCTTGAAGTTGGACCCTTGCCTCACTCCATATAAAAAAAATGAGCTCAAAATGGATCATCAACCTAAATACAACAGCTAACACTATAAAACTCTTGAAGAAAACATAGGAGAAAATCTTCATGACTTTGGATCGGGCAATAATTTCTTAGCTATAACACCAAAATCCTATGCAACAAAAGGAAAAGACACAAATTGAACTTGGTAAATATTTAAAACTTCTGTGCTTCAAAAAACACCCTCAGGAAAATGAAAAAACAATGCACAGAATGGGAGAAATGTTTGCAAATTGTGTATCAAGAGACTTGTGTCCAGAAACCCAGACGTATGAAGAACTATTGAGACTCAATATTTAAAAGACAAATAACACAATTTAAGTGGGTAAATTATTTGAATAGACATTTCTCCGGAAGAGTTATACCTATGGCCGATCCACACGGGACAAAATGCTCAACGTCATTAGTCATTGTGGAAACGGAAATCAAAACAATAATGACGGGGCACCTGGGTGGCTCAGTGGGTTAAAGCCTCTGCCTTTGGCTCACGTCATGATCTCAGGGTCCTGGGATGCAGCCCCACATCCGGCTCTCTGCTCAGCGGGGAGCCTGCTTCCTTCTCTCTCTCTGCCTGCCTCTCTGCCTGCTTGTGATCTCTGTCTCTCAAATAAATAAATAGAATCTTTTTGAAAAAAAATTTTTTAAAAAAAGCCAATAATGAGAGACCACCCCACACCTGCTAAGATGGCTTTAATTAAAGGATTGATGCACAACGTGAAGAAATTAGAAACCTTAGACATTGTTGTTGAGAATGTGGAGTGGTATAACCCTCTTTGGAAAACATTTTGGCAGTTCCTCAAAAAGTTAAACATGTAGTTACCATCTGACCCAGCAGTTGTGCTGTAGGCATCTGCCCAGTAGAACGGAAAACGTCATGTCCCCACAAAACCTTACACAGAGATGTTCATAGCAGCAGCATTCGTAGTAGCCAACAGGTGGAAGCAAGTTTCCCACAGTGGATAAATGGATTAACAGAATGTGGTCTGTGCTCACAATGGGGTGCTCTTGGGCAGTAACAATAAATGAGGTACTGAGGGTCACCAGGGGGCTCAGTCTGTTAAGCGGCTGCCTTTGGCTCAGGTCATGACCCCAAGGTCTTGCGATCGAGTCCCACATCGAAATCCCTGCTCAGTGGGCAGCATGCTCCCCCTGCTTGTACTCTCTCTCTCCCTGTCAAATAACTAAAATCTTAAATTAAAAAAGAAATAAAGAAGTGAGGTACCGAGACAGGTAACAAAATGGGTGAAGTGTGAAAATGTTACTCTGGATAAGAGAGGGTAATCACAAAATGCCCTGTGCTTTATGATTCCTTTTTTCTTTTCTTTTTAAGATTTATTTTTTACGTAATCTCCGTACCCGTGCGGGGCTCAAACTCACGACCCTGAGATCAAGAGTCATACGTTCCATCGACTGAGCCAGCCAGGTGCCCCCAAATCTGGATTTTTTTTAACTAGGTCCCCACCTTTCTCATTTTAATAGGGTTTTGGTTTGTTTTGTTTTAAGATTTTATTTATTTGATAGAGAGAGAGTGAGTGAGCACAAGCAGGGGGGAGCAGCAGGCAGAGGGAGCCCAAGAAGCAGGCTCCCGCTGAGCAGGGAGCCCAACAAGGGGCTTGATCCCAGGACCCTGAGACCATGACCTGAGTTGAAGACAGAGGCTTAATGAATGAGTTACCCAGGTGCCCCGAGAAGGGGTTTTTTTAGAAATAGATTTTATTTATGACAACATTTTACTTGATGTATTATTCTTTAAGTAAGCTCTATGCCCAATGTGAGGCTTGACATCAAGACCCTGAGATCAAGAGTTAAACAGTGTACTGACGGCCAGCCGGGCGCTCCTCTAGAGATTTATTTTAAGTCGCAGTTCACACCGTCTTGGCGACTGGCACGTCCAAACTCTACAGGGCAGGCTGGAAGCGTGGGGACCCAGGGGAGGGTTGAGGAGTGGGAGGTCAGTCTGTTTTCTTACTTAGGGCTTCAGCTGTTTGGATGAATCCCACCCACATTATGCAGGGTAATCTGCTTGACTCACAATTTAGTAATTTAAATGTTAGTTTCATCTAAGAGTTAACCTTCACAGATACATCTAGAAGTATGTTTGACCAGCTCTATGTGTACTGTAACCGAGCCAAGTTGACACAGAAAACTGATCATCACCAGAGCTCCAGGTACTAAAACCCACTGCGTAGTATCCTTAAAAAGAATGTAATTTATGGATGTGAATTATGCCTCAGAAAGCTGTTATCTTGAAAGTGTAGTTGCATTGTTTTAATCAGGCATATGTTAATCAAAATGCAAAAGAAAAATTCTGGTGCTTTGAGTCTTATGCGGAAAGGTATTTTTTTCTTATTTAAATCCAGTTAATTACCGTATAATGTATCATCAGTTTCGGGGCTGGGGTCCGTGACACATCAGTCTTACTACCATACCAGCGCTCATTGCACCGCCGGCCTCCCTGAAGGCCCATCACTACCCCACCCCTCACAGGTACTTTTAAACATGAATTGAAACACTTTCGTGTGGATTAAGGGGATAGGTTCAATGAAAGAACTTTAAGCATGAAAAAATACATAATACTGAGACAAAACCCTCAAGACCTTGGCCACTGAATCTGTGATGAGCATTCTTGATAGACACTGCACATCTGTTGTCCCAGTGTACTTCCAGAGATTACATCCTGTGCGACTCCCCGGGGGAGAATTTGTGCAAGCTCATGCCTCAGTTCCTCCGTTCTGCCCGATGCGCTTTTCCCCTTTACTACGTCTGCCTTGTTTCCTTTTGCTGTAATGAAGTGTAGCTGTGAGTATGGCCGCAGGCTGAGTCCTGGGAGTCAGCAGCCCTGAAGGTGGCTCCCAGCCCAACCCGGACGACCTGCTCCCCGATCCCACATCTTCCAGCCGAACCATCTGAGCAGCGTCCGCACACCCTGCATCTCGGCGTCTTCATGCGCCGCGCTTCCTCCCGGCCTGGGCTGTGAGGATCAAGGAACATTTATTTGCACTTGACCCGGAGCGAAGACCCTTTCCCCTTGAATTGCTGTAAGTGACAGTGAGAAGGGCAAAGCCATCCCACTCATTTCTAGAAAGCGGGTCTGCGGAAAGAAGGAAACAACAAAGAGTGGAAGTCGGTGAGGCGCTGGACAGAGCGAGGACACGGTTCAGAACGCGACAGAATCGACAAGCTCTGGATGCGGGAGCAGGACAGGTGAGAGTCCACGAGAACTGTCAGTCCCGGCTGTCTGTCGGTCCTGCAGTTATGAAGAGGCCGGTAAGGAGATGTTAGGAGTAACTTTATGCCAATTCACTTAGCACTGTATATGAAATGGATGACTCCCTTAGAAAATACAGCTTAACAGGGCGCCTGGGTGACTCAGTGGGTTAAAGCCTCTGCCTTCAGCCCAGGTCATGATCCCAGGGTCCTGGGATCGAGCCCCCCACAGGCTCTCTGCTCAGCGGGGAGCCTACTTCCCCCCTCTCTCTGCCTGCCTCTCTGCCTACTTGTGATCTCTGTCTGTCAAATAAATAAATAAAATCTTTAAAAATAAAAAAATAATTGAAAAAATACAGCTTAACTAATTGAAAAAGAAATAGAATATCAGAATGTCTGAATAGCCTGTATCGTTTAAGGAAATTTAGTTCTTGATCAAATCCTACACTTAAAAAATGGCAGAACGAAATGGCTTCCCTTGTGAGCTGTTTCGTCACTGAAAAAAAATAATGCCAGCCTTGCACAAAAACTTCCAGAAAGTGGAGAACACTTCCCAGCTCACTCTGTGAGGCTAACGTAATCCCGATAACGAACCTGACAAAAACTCGATGGGAAGAAACAGCTACGGAAAGAAGTTGAGCGTAAACAGTGTAGACACACAGGCAGAGAAGGCATTTCCCCGGTCTCGCAGAAGGCATCGGCGGTTAACATTACAGCTTCCGGTGAAGTGTGCAGTGTGTCCTGAAACTGGAAAGAAGGTAAAAATGCCCACCCTCGCTGCTTCTGTCCAGCATTATTCTGGAAATTCCAGCCAGCGCGGTAAGGCGGGAGATGACTAGGAGTCATAAAGTTCGGGAGGGAAGAAGTGAAACTGTTCCTCTGTTCCTGCTCGCACATTACGTCATGATAAAATCCAGAGAAATACCCGAAAATCTGTTACAGCCTTTTAGCAAAGTTACTGGAAACAAAACCAGTGTATAAGAATCAGTTCGTATTCTTAGAAAACTGAACCTGCTCGTGCCGTACCAGCCAGCAAGGGCAGTCCTTGGTGTTCACCCAGGGAAGTTGAAAGCTGTCTGTGTGATAAGCTGCGTCCTCGCGTTTCACAGCCGCTTTGTTCGTGGCTCCCTAAACTCAGGAGCTACCGCGCTGTCCTTCAGTCGGCGAGCGGCGAACCGGCACGGCCAGGCGATGGCATGTTACTCACCACTATAACGAAACGAGCTGTCCAGCCCCGAAGAGACACTGAGAGACGTTAAAATCATTGTACTAAGTGGAAAGAAAAAGAAGCTAGTGTGGAAAGGCTATGCACACTGTGTGATTCCACTGTATGACGTTCTGGAAAAGCCAGAACCATAGAGACAATAATAATATCAGCGGCTGAGGATAAAATCGGGATGGGTCTGCAGAGCACAGAGATTTTTAGGTCAGTGATGCTATTCCGTATGATGCAGCAATGGTTGGATACCTGTCGCTACCGCATGTCTCCAAGCCATGGCATGCACAAGAGTGAACCCTCATGTAAACCGTGACTCAGTGAGAAGGACGCGACTGTGTGGTTCAGTAGCTCTTAACCAGAGTGACCCTCTGGTCAGGGGTGTCGGTGACGGGGTCGGCTGCGGTGGGGGGGGGGGCAGTGTGTATTTTGGAAATCTCTGTACATTGCTCAGTACTGCTTTGAACCTAAAACTGCTCTAAAATATAAAATCTATTTTAAAAAAAACTTAGTGTAATAAAACCAAAGTAATTAGAAATAAATTTATCCAAAAATAGGCAAAAGCTTTATACTGAAAATTAAAACATTTATCAGCGAGATTAAAGAAGACTTAAGGACATGGAGAAATACACCACAGTTAGAGGTGTTACTACATTCCATGCAGTAGCTTGTTACCAGCCTGCTTTTCTGTAAAAATGGATGAGCTGATTTTTCTGAAATTTATATGGAGAGGCAAAGAACCTGGAACATTCAAAGTGATCTTTAAAAAAAAATGTCTTCTTTTTGCCCCAAGACTTACATTATCCGACTGCCAGAGTAACTATAAATAAAGCAGGTTTAAACTTGAAATTAGCTTCAGAAGGGCATAGGTAGAGCACACAATTTTTGATCTCAGGGACACGAGTTCAAGCCCCATATTGGACATAGAGCCCTCTAAAAAAAATAACAATAATAATTCTTTTTTTAATAAATAGAGGTCCTGGGGAGGCTCTGTTGGTTGGGCATCTAACTCTTGGTTTCAGCTCGGGTCCTGAACTCAGGGTCTTGAAATTGAGCCCCATATCAGGCTCCGTGCTGAGTGGAGTCTGCTTGGGATTCTCTGTCTCTCCCTCCCTCCGCCCCCTCCGCCCCCTGCTCACGTGCTCTCTAACAAAGTGACGTGCCGGTAGAACCGGTCGGGGGGGCAGAGTAGATCACCCAGAAGGAGACCCGCGGTTGTGGTCCTTGGATTTGCGCACGGGCACCAGAGCAACGGAGCAGGATGTGCTGTGGCCCGTGCAGCCGAGGTGATGTCTGGTGCGAGCGGCTCAGCTCCGACACCGGCATCGCAGCGAGGCCAGGCTGGGCCTGGCACGGGTTGCAGACTGAAATGTAAATGCCAGAATTACGAAGTTTCTAGAAGAACTCATAGGATATCTCCATGACCTGCGTGTAGTCAAAGGTTTCTTCAATGGGACACAGAAGGCAGCGGCCACAAAAGAAAGCTCTGATAGGTTATACCTTGACAAAATGGAGACGCGTGCAACAAAGACAGTATCCTAAACACAGCACAAGCTGGGAGAAAACACAGACTGTGTATATCCTGAATACATAAAGAACTACAAATGAATTTGTTTAAGTTTATTTTTCACTCTTTTATTTTTTTAAACACACAACCCAATTTTGAAGTGAAGATCTGAACACACTTTACCAAAAGAAATACAGACACTGGGGCGCCTGGGTGGCTCAGCGGGTTAAAGCCTCTGCCTTCAGCTCAGGTCATGATCCCAGGGTCCTGGGATCGAGCCCCGCATCGGGCTCTCTGCTCAGTGGGGAGCCTGCTTCCTCCTCTCTCTCTGCCTGCCTCTCTGCCTACTTGTAATCTCTATCTGTAAAATAAATAAATCTTTTAAGAAAAAAACAGACACTGCCAGTAATCGCGTGAAAACTACTCATCGGCCGTAACTCACCAAAGAATCACAGACAAAAGCCACCACGAGCCGGCACAACCACAGTGCGTACAGACAACTGTGCGAGAGTAAATGGCACCACTTTTTTTTTTAAAAGCCATGGCGGGGCGCCTGGGTGGCTCAGTGGGTTAAGCCTCTGCCTTAGGCTCAGGTCATGATCTCAGGGTCCTGGGATCGAGCCCCGCATCGGGCTCCCTGCTCAGTAGAAAGTCTGCTTCTCCCTCTCCCTCTGCCCCTCCCCCTGCTCATGTTCTTTTTCTCAAATAAGTAAGTAAAATCTTTAAAAGAAAACCAAAGCTCTGGCAGCTTTTATAAGAGTAAACAAACCTACCAGAGAGAAATCCATACATACGTCTGTAAAAGCGTTCATGACACCATCATTCGTCGTGGCGTAAACTAGAGAGAGTCCAGGTGTCCGTCAGCACAGCAGACACACAGACAGTGCATTCCTGTATGGACTGTGAGCAGCAGCTAACAGGGGAAAAGATTAGGATTGACATGCTTTCGCCTCGTGGAAAATGAAGTAGGTATACTTTGTCCTGTTCTGATAAATACGAGTAAAAACATAAGAAGGTCTTATTACAATGTCATGTTTTCCATATCATATATAAAAAGGAGACTCTAGGGGCACCTGGGTGGCTCAGTGGGTTAAGCCTCTGCCTTCCCCTCAGGTCATGATCTCAGGGTCCTGGGATCGAGTCCCGCATCGGGCTCTCTGCTCAGCGGGGAGCCTGCTTCCTCCTCTCTCTGACTGCCTCTCTGCCTTCTTGTGATGTCTGTCTGTCAAATACATAAATAAAATCTTTAAAAAAAAAAAAAAGGAAACTCTAAAAAGTGGAGAGGAGGAGGCAGACCAACTAGGGACTAAGGGGACAAGTCCTTGGAGGTGTCCTCTCACCTCGTCATACTGAGGTAGAACCTTGAGGAGGCAGCCACCTGGAAATGCCACTGGGCGCGAACAAAGCCCGTGAAGAAAAGCTTGCTTTCTGCAACAAGAAGTACGGGAAGGGTCAGCTTTGCAAGACAGAAAACTTTCAGACCGTATCCTCCATACTCTAGTCAGACATGGCAGAAAAAACTGTTACCCTCCCCACACTCATACGAGCAGGCGCCCAGTGGGGAGCCTCAGCGTCCCTTCCCAGTAGGCAGTAGTAAGTGTCCCACCGTGGTACCCCAGCCTGTCTTATGACAGGAGAAGGCCACAGGAGTCAGGACTGGGACCTCCGGTAGTAACACGGCCCCTCCCACCATCCCCCAGCAGTACTGACCTATCAGCACTTGGGTCTCAGTGGCGGTCAAGTGGGGGCCTCCAAACTCGTAATCCCTGGACATCTGAGTGCATTCTCTTGCTGGAGCGGTTTTGGGAAAGGCCAGCCAAAAAGAAGGTTTATGTAAAATTCAGAACCTGGTCACATGATAAAGAAATGTCTAGGTTTAAAGTGAAAATCATATGTCATACTAAGAACCAGGGAGATCTTAAACAATTTTTTCTTAAGATTGTATTAATTTGAGAGAGCAAGCCGAAGAAAGAGCGCAAGCATGAGGAGGGGCAGAGGGAGAGAGAGAAGCAGGCTCCCTGAGGCGGGCTCCAGCCCAGGACCCAGGGACCATGACCTGAGCCGAAGGCAGACGCTCAACCCACTGAGCCGCCATGTGCCCCTTAAACTGAACTTTAAAAGGCAGTCCGTACATGCCAACATCAGGAGGTTAGAACCACCCAAAATCGATTTTAAAGCACTTAGATTTTTTTTTAAACTACCCCCCAGCGCGCACACACACACACTCCAACAAGCAATAATGAATATGCTCGAAACGTGGAGACAACAGAAAGCCTCAGCAAGGAGGTAGAAAGAAAGGCCAAGTCAGAATTTTAGAATTGGAAGATGCAGCCAAGGCTTAGGGATGCGCTCGGCAGCAAGATGAAGGAGACAGGAAGAACTCGGTCCTGTCTGAACGGAAGAGAACGTAGACCTAAGAAAGACGAGCCTGAGCGATCCCGACCACCGGGCGAGGTCTGTCCTCCGTGTCCCGGAAGGAGGAAGGGAGCGCGGAGATGAAAACGACTCGGGTGAGAAATGGCTGAAGACTTCGCAGATTCGGCAGCAGACACGAAGCTGCCCATGGAGGTCGACGACGGAATCCAGCAGGACACACTCGAGGAGACAGACCCCTGTGGGTGGCACAGCCTCGCCCGAGCTCAGCCCGCTGCAGACCCAGCCGCTGTGAATCGGAGAGAAGTGGACCCCTGCCCGTCAGCAGAGGGCAGTTCAGACGGTAGGGCCTGCTTGTCTGAGTCCAGGGCGATAGCGAAACGTCCTCCAAGTGCCGAAAGAAGACATGTGTAGCCAGAATTCTGAACCCAGTGAAAGAATCCTTCAGGAATGAAATGGGAATCACAGCCTTCCTAGATGAAGGAGAACATCTAAAGAAATATGTTGCCAGTAAACCTCCCCTGGGGTAAGGAAGGTCTAAACAGGAAAGAAATACCAGAAGGGACCGTGGACCATCAGGAAAGCAGAAGGAACAGGAAGTACATTTGTGGGCAGATGTGGTAGGCTTTCCTTCTCCTTTGCAGTCTCCCAAGTCACTCTTTTATAAATGAAGCACAAAATTTTAACACTGCTATATTTTTTAAAAACGTACTGAGGCACAATTCACATACCCTACAGGTCACCCATTTAAAGCATACGGTGGTTTTTGGTGCATTGTGTCATTAATACTTTTAACTCGTAGTAAGATATGCGTAACTTAGAATTTGTATTTTCCATTTCCATTTCTCCGTGTAAGGCTCAGTGGCATTGAGCACGTTCACATTATTGGGCGACCATAACCCCATTCCTCTCCAGAATTTTTTCATCGTCCCAGGGCAAAACCCGGTGCCCATTAAATGATAACTGCCCATTGCCCCAGCCTCTGGTAACTACTGTTCTTTTTATCCCTATGAATTCGACTATTTAGGCACCTCGTATAGTGGAGTTGTTCCAATATTGTCGGTTGGGGTCTACCATATTTCACTTCGCATAATGCCCTCGAGGTTCTTCTGTGTTGTAGCACGTGGGAAGCTTTCAGTCCTTTGTAAAGCTGCGTCGCCTCCCCGTGTACCCACGCTCCGTGTGTTGTTTGTCCAGTCAACGGACGTCTCTGTTGTTTCCTCCTTCGTGCAGCTGTGGATCGTGCTGCTGTGAACCTTGGTTTACAGTTCTCTGTTGAGGACCCCGCTTTCAGTTCTGTGTGTGCCCAGCGGGGGGCCGCCGGCTCCTCCGGTGAGTCTCCGCTTGGTTTCGGGAACTGCCGTGCTGTTCTCCATAGCGGCTGCTCCTCCTCTACCGCCGCCAGCCAGTCTCAAGAGCCGTGTCCCCACGTCCTCAGTAACACTTGTCACTTTGTGTGACTTTTCCTGGTAGCCGTCCCGGTGGGCGTGCAGCGGTATCCCCTGCGGTTCCGATGTGCATTTCCCTGATAGTGACACTGAGCATCTCTTCACGCGCGCTCGGCCAAGCGTCTTGTCTGCAGTGACGTGTGTGCTCGGGGCTTGTCCACTTTTGAATTGAGTCGTCTGTTCCTTGTTGAGCCTCAGGAGTTCCGCACGGATCCCGGTGTCAGTCGCTTATCGGATATGTGGTAAATAGACCGTCTGTATGACATGGACAGGGAAGGGCACAGAATGTACAAGTGTGGAAGAAAAGGGGGTACATTTAATCACACCGACCATCGCACAGAAGGGAGCGGCTCTAGTAATCAGGGTTGAATGTGGTTGTGGACAAAGCTACGGTAAAGTTACAGATTTTCAAGTAGGGGTTTAGAGTGAGGCCGGTGGGGGGCGCCCGGCTGGCTCAGTGAGTAGAACATGCGACTCTTGATCTTGGGGTCATGAGTTTGAGCCCCGTGTTGGGTATAGACCTTACTTGAATAAATAAAACTTAAAAAGACAACTGAGGCAGTGGTGTAAGTCAGTTGAGAGGATTCGGTTTCAGCTGAGAGAAACGATGCGCGAGAATGTGAAAGCAGGAGGGAGCCAGTTGTCTTTAAGAAACTGCTGGTACAGCCATTATGGAAAATGTATGGAGGATCCTCAAAAAATTAAAAATAGAGTGATCACGTGGTCCAGCAGCTCCACTTCCGGGAACGTAGCCAAAGAAAACGAAAACACCAGCTCTGATGTCTCTCCCGTGCTCACAGCAGCATCGTCCACGGTCAGCAGACGTGGAAGCCGCCGGACGGAGAGAGAAGAGGCAGCTCTGCGGGCCATAGAGTGTTCCTGGGGCTTGGTTTGAAAAGAGGGGAAGAGAGAAAAGAGAGAGTCTTGCCACTTGTGACAACATGCATGGACCTTGAGGGCATCAAGTTCGGTGAAATGAGCCAAAGACAAACAGTTCATAGTCTCACGTGTATGTGGAATCGGAAAAACAAACTCAGAGACGGGCGCCTGGGGCGGGCACCTGGCTGGCCTGGTCGAAGAGCGCGCGAGCCTCGCTCTGGGGGTTGTGGGTTCGAACACAAGTGAGTGTAGAGATGACTTGAAAACACAACAATAACAAAGCAAAAATCTGTTGTAAAAGGGGGTGCTGGTGATCAGCTTTGTGGTTACCAGAAGCAGGGGCGTGAGCAGGGGTGATAGGGGAAAGGCGGTCTGCAGTCGAAACCGCTGCACGCCAGGCCCGCGCGGAGGCTGCGGGGCGCAGCACCGTGACGCAGCACCGTGACATGGTGACTGCGGCGAGCCCCGCTGCGGCCCCGTCACACTGCACACCGTCAGCGAGCCCCGTCCCGGGTGCGTGGACATCGCGGTGAGTCGGAGGAGAGGTGAGTTAGCTGGTGTGCTAGGGAGAAGGGAAGGAAGGGGAAATTGTGCGTAGGAAGAGTTTAATACGAGGAACAGTGGAGGCAGTGGGGACTGAGGGAGCACCTGTCCTGAAACAAACCAGCAGGGAAGGGTGACCTGCTGCTGCACAGGGTTGAGAGAAAACAGTGGGGACACTCCGCTGGCTCCATCCCCGGGAGCAGGTGACGTGATCTCAGGGTTGTGAGTTGGAGCTCCACGTTGAGTGTAGAGCTTACTAAAAAAATTTTTTTTTAATTTTTTTGAAGATTATTTGTTTACTTGACAGATCACAAGCAGGCAGAGAGAGGGGGAAGCAGGCTCCCCGCGGAGCAGAGAGCCCCATGCGAGGCTCCATCCCAGGACCCTGAGACCATGACCCGAGCCGAAGGCAGAGGCACAACGCACTGAGCCCCCCAGGCGCCCCAGAAATTTTTAAAATCTTAAGTAAATGAAAAATAAATGAGAACAGTATGTCAGAGCTCATGCCATGGGAAACCAGAAGCTCAAATTCTACTTATGATTTGTTCACTGAAACTTAAAACAGTTTCCTCTAAGTATCCTTGATCATTACTTACAACCTCCTCAATGGCACCCATTTCACTGATCCACTATTCCTTCCACTGAGATCGTGCTACAGGTGTTTGGGGGGTTCCAGGACACTTTACACAGAACAGCAAAGACAAACTGAGTAATTGCTGTCATCGAGCGATACTCTAGGTCGGTGCTCAAGTCGTGTGTAAACCAGGTGAGCTTTAGCTGAAGTCAGTCACTTTATTCTTGGTTTTAAAAAAGAAAAAAAGCCAATAGGGACACCTGGGTGGCTCAGTCTTAAAGCCTTCGGCTTGGGTCAGGTCATGATCCCAGGATCCTGGGTGCGAGTCCTGCGTCTTCGGGCTCCCTGCTGGGCGGGGAGCCTGCGTCTCCCTCTGCCTCTGCCTGCCGCTCCCCCTCGCTCTCTTTCTGACGAATAAGTAAATAAAATCTTAAAAAAAAAAGGCCAAGGTTTTGTCAAATTTTAGGATCTCTTCTAGAAAAGGACATTGTTATTTTTCTCCTTTCTGTTGGGAACTGCCCTCACCTTCGCGTTGCTCTTCGCCCGGCCGCCCTCACAGCGGACTGCGCAAGTGATGTTCTGCCTCGGGGTCCGCTTTCCCTTCCTCCTGTGTCGGGCTTGACTTCATGAAAGAAAATCTTCGTGACTTCCCCCTTTCAGATTGCAAGGTCGCCACAGGCTCCTGAGCTGCTGTGGTGTCTGTCCTCTTTAAAAGGACTTCATTGCAAAAATTCAGCAACAAGAAGCAGACTCTATGCTGAGCAGGGAGCCTGATGCGGGGCTTGATCCCACCGCTCCAGGATCATGACCTGAGCGGAAGGCAGTAGCTCAACCAACTGAGCCAGCCAGGTGCCTGTATTAATTTATTTTAGAGAGAGAGAGAAACCAGGGGAAGGGGCAGAGGGAAAGAGTATCCAAGCCAACTCCCACTCCCAAATCGGGGCACCACGTCATGACCCATGAGACTGTCACCTGAGCAGAAACCAAGAATCAGATGCTAAACTGACTGAGCCACCCAGACACCCCAAGAAAGTATTCTTTTTTTTTTTTAAGATTTTATTTATTTATTTGACAGACAGATCACAAGTAGGCAGAGAGGCAGGCAGAGAGGGAGGGGGAAGCAGGCACCCTGCTGAGCAGAGAGCCCAATGTGGGACTCAATCCCAGGACCCCGTGATCATGACCTGAGCCGAAAGCAGAGGCTTAACCCACTGAGCCACCCAAGTGCCCCAAAAGTATTCTTTTTTTAAATTTTTAAGATTTTTATTTTTTTAATTTGAGAGATTGGGGGGGCAGAAGGAGAGTGAGAAGCAGACTCCCCACGGAGCGAGAAGCCCAGTGTGGGGCTCAACCCCAAGATCCTAGGATCTGACCTGAGCCAAAGGCAGACGCTTAACCAACCAAGCCACCCAGGTACCCCATTGAGAAAGTATTCTTTTCTAAAAATTTATAACTTCGCGGGGCACCTGGGTGGCTCAGTGGGTTAAAGGCTCTGCCTTCAGGTCAGGTTGTGATCTCAGGGCCCTGGGATGGAGCCCTGTGTCAGGCTCTCTGCTCAGCAATTGGCCTGCTTCCCCCCACCGCCGCCTGCCTCTCTTGACTACTTGTGATCTCTGCCAAATAAATAAATAAAATCTTCAAAAAAAAATTTATAACTTACTGGCTTCTCCCTCACTCTTTTTTTTTTTTTTTAAAGATTTTATTTATTTGACAGAGAGAAATCACAAGAGAGGCAGGCAGAGAGAGAGGAAGGGAAGCAGGCTCTCCGCCGAGCAGAGAGCCCGATGCGGGACTCGATCCCAGGACCCTGAGATCGTGACCTGAGCCGAAGGCAGCGGCTTAACCCACTGAGCCACCCAGGCGCCCCTCCCTCACTCTTTTATACCTCTACAGAAAGCACATGAGATATTGCTGGCAAAATAAAAAAAAGGAGTTAATTCTTTACATTAAGGGGTTTATCATATCTGCTGAGGATCAATTTTGTCTTTTTAAAAAATTATATTGTTAAGAAACAGTACATACTTGCAAAGCAGTGGTTGTAATAGAGAAGGGTTTGAATTACAGATAAATCTCCCCCTACCAGAGATATAATAACTTAGTATATACCCTCTCAAACTTTTTCCTTTATAAATATCTGTCTTCCAACAATTTACTGTAAAATTTTTCAGTAAACAAAAGCCTCTGGGGCGCCTGGGTGGCTCAGTCAGTTCAGTGGCCTACGACCTACTTTTGGCTCCGGCTCCAGTCTTGATTTCAGGGTCCTGGGTACGAGCCCTGGGTTGGGCTCCATGCCGGGTGTAGAGCCTACTTTAAAAATTAAACAATAAGCAAAAATTGAAAACACTATAGTGAATGTGCAGTATCCCATCACTAAATTTTGTCATTAGCATTTGACCTGGATTTATTGTGTATGTATCTGTCCGTCTGTTAGTCCACCTGAGTTTGGGGGGCACGCTGCAGTAAATCGCAGACAGTGATAACCTCCCCTAAATATTTCAGCACTCGCGTCAGAGCCAAGGTCTCAGGGGCAGAGGGGGAAGGAGAAGGAGTCTCAAGCAGACTTCCCGCTAAGTGTGGAGCCTGGTGCAGCGCTCCATCCATGACCCCAAGGTCGTGACCTAAACCAAAACCAGGAGTTGGCTGCCCAACCGACTGAGCCACCAAGCCCCAATTTATTTTTTTAAAGATTTATTTATCCATTTGAAAGAGAGATTGAGCACGAGCAAGGGGAGGGCCAGAGAGAGGGTAGAGAACCTCAAGAAGACCCTGTGGGGCCAGTGAGAGACTCGCGACCGCACGCCCTGCTGAGCCCCCGAGGCGCCCCACAAATAGCTCTTCAATGTTTCAGAGTGTTTTTTCCTTAATGAGTTCATGCCGCATTTTTTCTTTTTTTGCAACTTGGAGAATGTTTCCAGTTGAGGAAATGCGTACCTCATTTTACCTCTCCAGTTGCGTGTTCTTGCGTGAATGTACCAGTTTGCTGACCTTTGACTTCGTGTTGTTTCCGCTTCCGCACGGCCGACTCCGCAGTCACACGTTCGGCTTTGCTTCCCTGTGCAGGAGGCTCTGGTCTCCGCCAGCCGCAGACCTTGTCGTGTGTTACTCGAACTCCACCAGTTGCTTCTCCCACAGTATGCCTGGGATCCGTGCTCACGCGTCTTCAGGTTTGTCAGATAAACTCGTGACACGCTCTGTGTTCACATAAGTAGCATATTGTTATGAGAAATAACTTTTCCAAAGAAAAATTCCATGCGGAAAGTGACTTTCTTTTTTTTTTTGCAAATTTCATTGATGGCTAGCTTAATATAAGTCAACTGAATTTTCTTTCTTTTTTTTTTAATATTTTATTTATTTGACAGAGAGAGATCACAACTAGGCAGAGAGGCAGGCAGAGAGAGAGGAGGAAGCAGGCTCCCCGCGGAGCAGAGAACCTGACACGGGGCTCGATCCTAGGACCCTGGGATCATGACCCGAGCCAAAGGCAGAGGCTTTAACCCACTGAGCCACCCAGGCGCCCCTCAACTGAATTTTCTAACCCATTTTTGCAGTTTCTTATGATGATACTTTGGTTTAAGTACATGAAGAAATCTGTCCCTGTGTAGGTAATAAGTAAGTTATAAAAGATAGGAGTATTTTAATAATTCAGATAATTCTTCTTTGATACTCTAGCAAAATATAAATGTAATAGTTCCTTAGAGGTGAGTTGCAACGTAGAATATGAAATCAGTTAACTTTTTGTATTCTGTTCCACTAACGTCCATTGGTCTCTCTTGGAATGTAGATGGATTTTCTACCCAGGTGTGATTTTACCACTTCACATATTGGTCATTAAGAAATTCTGATTCAGGGGTGCCCAGGTGGCTCAGTGGGTTAAAGCCTCTGCCTTCGGCTCAGGTCATGATCTCAGGGTCCTGGGATCGAGTCCCGCATCGGGCTCTCTGCTCGGCAGCAAGCCTGCTTCCCCCTCTCTCTCTGCCTGCCTCTCTGCCTACTTGTGGTCTCTCTCTGTCAAATAAATAAATTTTAAAAATCTTAAAAAAAAAAAAAAATTCCGATTCACTGAATCGTGTTGCTCCCCCTTCCCGGTGGGTGTCCAGAGCCATTCGCACATGTCAGCCCTCCCACTTGCTTTATGAGGAGAGTGTGAGTTCTGGAAAACTAAAGTATCTCGTGGTCAGACCCAAGTTTTCCAGATCTCCAGAATTCACTTCAAACTCAGTTCTGTCACTGGAAACAGATATGCTCCGTTGGTTCTTGAAGTAACAAGCTCACGTTGCTGGTCCTCACTCTCTAAGTCCGAATAACCGTAGTGGCTCGGTTGTGCTTTCACAGACACGGAGCACAGTCCCGGGAAGAAGCTTGTCCAGCTCGCGTGTGCGCAGGCGCGTGCTGGACTCGGCCGCCCAGGGTGCGGCCCGGGTGCTGTCTGCATCCTTCCGTGGCGCCTTGCAGAATAGCAGCATTTGGGGCTTGTGGGTCAAGACTTAACACATTAATGTTTGAGGCACTGGCATGGTTCGCGTCCGTTAGTTTCGTTCTGGCGCAGCGGTCTGCTCCCCTTGATTCCTCCTACAATGCCTGCAGTCTTCTCGCCGCTGCTTTTTCAGCACGCGGACAAACGTCAGCGCAGTGAAGATGGCGTGGAACGCCTTAGTGGTGCCAGAACCGCAGCAGATGCGTGGTGCTTAGTAGTGGTGAGACAGTCTCTGCCTCCTGGATCCCTCGTTTCCACAGAGCACTGAGAACCGCTCGGCTCGAGTCGGTCCGCGCTAGGGTGAATACCCAGGTAACAAGAAGTTCAGCTTCCTGCCAGAAGCGAGTTTGCTAAAGGGCAGAAAGGTCAGAGAGTAAGGAAATTGAAGCATCCTCTTCAAGGTAGAAAAGGGCTTTTGACTTCTACTAATAGGATTTCTTCGGGTGGGGCGGGGGGGGGGGGGGTTGTAACATCATAAATTTGAATGTAAATACTCTGGAGTTATTTAAATTCAGGGACTCAGATTTTAGAAAATCTTATACTTCCCGTTTTTATAGACAGTCTTACAGTATGTGTAATAATGGTGGAGAACAGCGGCCAGATGCTGTAGTTAATCATTTTAATACTGCAACAATTCGCAGTTCTTAGTTGGCTTCTTAGTGACCTGTGTATTTTTGGTAGGAGGTTCGCCGTGTTCGTTGTTTGATGTAGCTGCCGTCAAAACGTCCCTTTAGCGTTCACCACCTGGAGCACGATGGAATAGAGTGGCTAAAATTAAAAATTGGTGATGGAAAAGTCCCTAAAATTCAAAATTAAATCTTTATTTTTCTAGTCAGTGCCTATTAGATCTTGTGGCCGTTTGACCCTCTGTATTAACAGATACTGAAATTGATAGTATTTCTTTGTTTCAGGAAAGTATCTGAGGCAAAAGAGGATCGACTTCCAGCTCCCCTATGACATCCTTTGGCAGTGGAAGCGCAATCAGGTACGGGGCCTGCCCCCTCCCCTGTCTCCTCCCAGGGTGGGTGGAAGGGAGTGCAAGCCTCTCCCCGCCTCCGTGTTATGCTCTGTGCTCTGTGCTCTCATCTTAGGAAGTATCGAGACTGTCCCTGTGAAGGTTAGAGACGAAGAAAAATGAATTTGCATCCATATCTAATGTGACCTCTTTGCCTTTACTCATACTTCAGAATAGCAGTGAGTGTCTGCTTTCCTGGGCAACTTCTGTTTCTGGTCTGCACTTTCTCTGTGGTAGCAGAGCCCCGTGCTCTGGGCTCCTCCGTGCTCTGGGCTCCTCCGTGCTCTGAGGCTCCTCCGTGCTCTGGGCTCCTCCGTGCTCTGAGGCTCCTCCGTGCTCTGAGGCTCCTCCGTGCTCTGGGGCTCCTCCGTGCTCTGGGGCTCCTGTCGGACGCGCGTCCCAGGAGGGTTTAGGTGCGCCGCCGGCAGCACTGAGAATGTCAGGCTTTATTTTTGTTGGCTCCTTCCCACCACTTTGGAATTTATTTTTCACATACAAAGGAGATTCTCCTACCAAAGGAAACAGAAAAATGTTTAACACGCATATACTTTTAAAAGATCTTTATGTTGGGAACTAAAAATGGGAAGGCGCTGTTTTTCTCTGCTTCTTCCCTAATGGAAAAGCTCCCCCGGCAATTTTTGTAGTTAGCCGTAGGCCCAAGCCTCATGTTGAGAACAAGCATCAGGAAATAGAAGTTATCATACAAAGGAGGTGAACAGGCTCCTGAGCTTTGCCAAAATTCCACCAAAGTTAATTTTGGAGAGCCGGAAGCAGTGGGCACTCCCCTCTGCGCTCTCTTCTCTTGGTGGCCTCTTTTGAGTTCAAGGAGGATCAGTTTGTTAGATACCTGTCTCCGCGTTCATGACCGTGAAGGAGACTGTGCTCTGACGGTCCCTGCTGAGAAATGGAGGTGGGCTGTTTTTTACAGGTTAATACACCCTCACCGAGACCACAGCGCTGTCTTCGTCTGTCCTGCCTCTTACTGGACACCACTGGCCAGCTGACCACACCCGTTCTCATACCTTCCTTTTTTCCTTTTTTTTTTTTCTTTTTTTTCTGAATGCCTTCTTAATTGCAATGAGAGCTTCCTTTCCTGCCTTCCCTCTCCCCTGTATTCACTAAATTAATTGCCTTAATTAAAATGTGAGAAGTGTTTTTTCTGGAATACCCACCCTGAAAAGGCCAGGGTACTCATCTTTTTAACTTCATGTGCTAGCCAGACCATCTCAACAAGCCCTTTGCGTGTTTTCCTTTCTTTTCATAGAGGCAAACTGAGTCTTAATGTATCCAAAAGAGTAGCCTCGTCCTGCAGGGTGGTTTCCCCGCGGGGTGGTTTGCGTGTGTGCCCGGCCACGGCGCGCACATATTCCCGAGAAGCTCTTCCACGTTTCTTCTCTTGTTGAGTCTGTTTCTCTCGTCCTGATCCAGGAAGTCACTTCTTATTTCAGGGTAAAAAGTGATGGCACCAAGAATTTCCCTCAAGTGTGTCCAACCCAGAAAGTCTTTCTTACAAATATTCCCATACGAGCAGAGCACGTGAATAATTTCTTATATTTTTAGTGATTGATGCTGCTGTCTGGTATTTGAAGTTAAATGCTATATCTAGATTTTTCTTTCTTTTTTCTTCTAGCTGTACAAAAAGCCAGATGTCCCACTATATAAAAAAATCCGTTCAAGTGAGTAACTTGAGAGCTATTTTTTTCTGCCGTCATATCATCAGTGTTCTTCTTAGCCTAGCACTTAGAAAATCATCCTCGTGTTCACAAATTACTCTTTGCTGTCTTCTCGCAAGATGTCTACGTTGATGTCAAGCCCCTTTCTGGTTACGAGGCCACCACCTGTAACTGCAAGAAGCCAGAGGACGACTCCGGGAAGGGCTGTGTGGACGACTGCCTCAACAGGTACTGTACTGAAGTGACTTCTCTGAAAGCACGGGCTTCAGGGCAGATGACGCGTCATTTGGAGGGAAGAGTTAGGCTCCTTGGGCTCCTCACTTGGAGTCGCACAAAGCTATATGAAACCTAACTGATGGGTCTTGGGCTGGTTCGGCAAAGTACCGTAGCCCTGGTGGCTTAAACAGCAGAGATTTATTTCTCACGGTTCTGGAGACTGGGAAGTCCAAGGTCAAGATGCAAGTATTTGGTGTCTGGTGAGGCCCCACGTCCTGGCGTACAGACAGCCACTTTCTGCTCGTGTGCTCACCTGACCTTTCCTGAGCGCGTGCTTGTGGAGAAAGCGCTCCATTGCTCTTCCTGTAGGGACATGAACGCCTTCATGCAGTTCGTACCCTTACACCCTCATGCAAGCCAGCTGCCCTCCCAAAGGCTCTGCCTCCAAATTACCATTACACGGGGGGCCAGGGCTTCAGCTCTTCCTTCTGGGGAGACACAAGCATTCAGCCCACGACATGAAGTACTCAGGAAGTTTTAGAAAATTTCCTAGATCTCCGTCAGTGGTAGCCATAACCAGGGAGCGAGGTAGGATGGTGACTTGAGGAAGAAAGGCATGATGTACTCTGAGGGAAAACCGGGCTGGTGAGCCACTCGCGTGTGCACACGGGCCCACGCGCCGACTGGGCCAGTGGCTCTGATGAAAGGTGTCCGTGCTGTCGCCAGAGAACGAAGGTGTGGGCTCTGGCTAGTTTGGCGATCAAAATTGTGACTTTACTTTGGGGCCATTGAGTTCTAAATGACATGAGATTTCAAAATGGAAGTGTCTGATGGAGACCCAAGAATGGAGATCTAATTTGATGGGTTTTAGTTACAGATGCAAATTTATAGTAAAAAAGAACCAGTGAACTTGACATCAATAATTCCTCTTCTGGACAGTTTTCCTGGCCAAAGACGACTGCTTCCCCAGTGTACGGTCAGCTGTCCTGGGGGCTGCGGGAATCCGTGTTTTAAGACCTCCTGTCACAGCGCGCCAGCTGGAGTATCCTGCTCACCGCGGCGTCGGCGCGTCACGCACGCACGGTTGCTCACAGCTGCCGGCCTGGCCCGTGCTGTGCGCTAATCGTTCTTCACCCTCAGACGTTTTCGGTGTATGCTTTTTTTCTTTTTGGTCTTTTTTTCTCTTTGTACATACCCACACTTGGACGTGTGTAAGTGCATTGTGTGTGCCGGCGCGGCCCACAGCTCGCCGCTGTTACTTCTCTTACCTTCCGCAGGCCGGCCTGCCCAGTTCGCCGTCCCCCGCGCCTCGTCGTTCCGGTTCTCCCCGGTGTTTTCGACTAAAAATTGCGCTACTGTGAAACTGTGTAGATCCCTCTTTTTTTTTTAACCCTTAAGGTATATTCTGAGAAGAATTATCCGTACAAACTACATGAACACCTGCGTCGTTCTTACAGTCTGTCGTACTGACTGTATACTGTGTAGTTACTACGCTCCTGTGCCCAGGAGCTCTCATGGATTAGTGCGTTCACTTGCAGGGTTACCGCCGGACGTGAAGGTACCCTCTGCCCTGTAGCTCACCTCCTTGAGGCAGTCACAGCTAACTTCATTTTTGGTGCTTTAATATTTCATTGGTTTAATGTTTGGGACTATGATATGTCTTTAAAATTGCTTAAATTTGCGTTCCTTTCTATGCTAACGTTACTGGTTTTTTATATGATATTGTATTGTCCAGAAATTGCCATAATATAGCTGCCGTCACATTGGTGAGTTCCTCTCTTTTTCCCAGTAGTCTAATGCGGGGCTCGATCCCAGGACCCTGAGACCATGACCTGAGCCGAAAGCAGAGGCTTTACCCACTGAGCCACCCAGGCGCCCCTGTGTTGCCTTTCTTTTTTTTTTTTTTTTTTTTTTTTAATATTTTATTTATTTGACAGAGAGAAATCACAACTAGACAGAGAGGCAGGCAGAGAGAGAGGAGGAAGCAGGCTCCCTGCGGAGCAGAGAGCCCGATGCGGGGCTCGATCCCAGGACCCTGGGATCATGACCTGAGCCGAAGGCAGAGGCTTTAACCCACTGAGCCACCCAGGCGCCCCTGTGTTGCCTTTCTTTAAAAAAAAAAAAAAGTCCAATACGGCACTGCCAACTTTGTGAGACTGTGAACCCTACGTCCCTCCATATTCCTGCAGCGAATGGAAGAGGGGACATGCACAAATACCTAAGAAAAGTGAAAATATGTTATTCAGTGGATGCTTCCATGTATATTTAAAAGTGACCCACATAAAAACTGAGTTAAATGGCGCTACCCAAAATGTCTTTCCTGTCTCAGTAGTCAAGGCTTTGTAAATGTTTGTTGGGAAAACTCAAAGATCTATAAGATTCAGTTTTATGTCTGTGTCAGGCTCATGTAGCCCGAAGGAAACTGAATTCAGGACTGTCTTTAAAAACAAGTAATGGGGGGCGCCTGGGTGGCTCAGTGGGTTAAAGCCTCTGCCTTCGGCTCAGGTCATGATCCCAGGGTCCTGGGATCGAGCCCCACGTCCGGCTCTCTGCTCCGCAGGGAGCCTGCTTCCTCCTCTCTCTCTGCCTGCCTCTCTGCCTAGTTGTGATTTCTCTCTGTCAAATAAATAAAATATATATATAAAAAAAAAAAACAAGTAATGGGTTTTTATGACATATTTTTAGAACATGGTCTCCTCTCTTCTAAACACCTTCTAGGAATCATTAGCGTTGTTTATAAATTCTATAAGATCATCCCTGCTTAATACTTGTGTCTGTACACCATCCATATTGAACCCATTACTGCTCCAGAACATTCCACGTTCCCTAGAGCCGAGTCTCATAATCATTTCAAACTGCTTTTCAACCCTGTGTCCATTTGTTCACAGCATGTACAGAGCCCACCCTCTCAGCGCTCACAACAACAAGCATGTTGTATAGCAAAGCCAAATACTTAAGGGGAGATAAAGGGGTATTGCCCAGGAAGCCCTGTAATGCCACCGGAAGCGGTGACTCCTGAGTTCACAAGCCACAGACGGAACGTCAGGGTCCCTGGCTTACCCCTGGGGGCCCTGTCTGAGCGCCTTTGCTGAGTACAGTTTACTTCCACTTGTCCCCACAGGGAGCATCTCCAGGACCGTTCACCTTTTGCTGCAGAAGAGCAGTAGGCCTTCAAATTCTTGGTCCCAAAAAGTAGGGAGGGTCCTCTCCCATGCCTCCAAGGCTCACTCCTTCTTGACGTGGCACGATTTCTAGTAGGACTATTTTTCATGTGAAAACCCGTCTCTACTCGCGGGAGACGGTCTGACCTCCGTAGCTATTAAGTCAGCCTCACTAGTACACTTGTCAGTGACTCTTAAACATCAAATCTCACCAGGTGAGGGAAAGAGCTTTCGGATCTAGGTCTGCATCTGGAAGGAGAATGCTCTCGTCCTACAGTGAACGGCAGTCCGTAGCTAGAGTGAGCGGCACTGTAGCAGCAGGCCGGTTAGCTCAGTGGGCTCGAGCCTGCCGCTGCTGAAGTTAACGGCGGTTCGTGCTGTGATCAGCGCCGCCGGGCCATGGTCCGCAGCACCTGCTTTCCCATTGTGACCCGTTTGCGGTTTTCTTTTCCAGAATATGTTTTACTTTTTACATAAAGGGCTTATCTTTTTTTTTTTTTTAAGATTTTGTTTGTTTGAGAGAGACAGAGATAGCGAGAGAGAACACAAGTTGGGACAAGAGGGGGGAGCAGGCTCCTCACTGAGCAGGGAGCCTGATGCGGGCTCGATCCCAAGACCCTGAGACCATGACCTGGGGCAAAGGCAGCTGCTTAACTCACTGAGCCACCCAGGCACCCCCAAGGGCTTATCTTGATCGTTGAAACGAATGGAATATATTTCAGTGCCTTCAATGGAAACCACAAATTTTCAACAACGTCTAAATGAGTGCTCTCCAGCAGAAATTTTTAAAAATTGATTTTAAAATCACTTTCATCTCAGCACTCTGTTACATTTTAGTTCTTTTATCCACATAAAGCTTATTGTTTTGTGTGTTTTAAGGTATGACGAAAATTCAGGTGGGGTATTGTGAAGAGGGGGTTACAGTTGAAACTCAGCATGAACAAGCCTTCCTCTTTTTTTTGTATTTAAATCCAATTAATTAAATGTAGTGTCTTACTAGTTTCAGAGGCAGGGTTCAGTGATTCATCGGTTGCATGTGACGCTCAGTGCCCATTACGTCTCGTTCCCTCTTAAATGTCCATCACCCAGCTGCCCAGCCCCCCATCCTCTGCGAATGAGCCTTCTAAAGATAGGAGGAACAGGAATGTGCCATGGAAGGGAGAGAGGGAAAAAAGGATTTCTGGGGTTTTTCCAAAAAAAAAAAAAAAAAAAAAAAAAAGAATTCATTATTGGAAAGGTGGGAAATCCATTATCATAAAAGATGAAGGAGGAGAGTGGGGTGGGGTGTTCAGTCATATTCATTGAGCAAAGAATTCATTCAAAGAATGAATAAAGGTAGTGAATTTGGCAGTAATGTAGTATCTTTCTCACAAGTTCAGCTGACTGTCTTGAATTAAATAATCTGGTAGGAATTTTCTCTGTTTACTGCTCATTTATGTGATTTGACACTGTTTCCTGACCCTTAGAAAAGGATAATGTTTATTTGAAGAATGGCTGTGAAAGTACTTTATATTATAAAATGTTAAATGCTTTCTTAACAAGATTTGTAAGTTACGATGTGGATGTGTGTGTGTGTTACATAAACTATAATGTGATATTCTGATCTACCACTATATTCTTGATCTCCTTTGTTTTAATCATGTTCAGCAGCCGTACTGTGATTCTAAACCAAACACCAAAACTAAATGGCTTCTCTGAAAGATCGAGAAATACAAAAAAAAGCAGTTAGAAGACGTGTGCATACCAACTTTTCTCTACCATATTGAGAGGTTTTTGCTTGTTAATTCACTAGAGGTTATAAGTTCAGCTAGTACAGAGATTGGAAATGTTGTTTCCAGTATGGAGATGTCATTTACTACGACATTATTACTAATGACATGTAAAATTCTTTTTTTTTTAAGATTTTATTTATTTATTTGACAGAGACACAACAGAGCAGGAACACAAGCAGGGGGAGTGGGAGAGGGAGAAGCCCACTTCCCGTCGAGCAGGGAGCCCAGCGCAGGGCTCGATCCCAGGACCCCGGGATCATGACCTGAGCTGAAGGCAGATGCTTAACCAACAGGGACACCCAGGCACCCCTCAAATAAATAAAATCTTCAAAAAAAAATAGGGGCGCCTGGGTGGCTCAGCGGGTTAAAAAACTTCTGCCTTCGGCTCAGGTCATGATCTCAGGGTCCTGGGATCGAGCCCCGCATCGGGCTCTCTGCTCAGCAGGGAGCCTGCTTCCTTCTCTCTCTCTGCCTGCCTCTCTGCCTACTTGTGATCTCTGTCTGTCAAATAAATAAAATCTTTTTTAAAAAAGTACTAAAATGTATACTTAAAAATATTTATGGTGTAAAGTTTATGTGTCATTTTACCACAATTTCAAAAGAAAAAAATCTGTAAATACCCATCAGCTACTTCAAAATAAGAATGCTATGTAATCTTCAAGTTATTAATTTCTCAGTGGGTTGTAGTTTTATCATAGTTTTATTCTTAGCCCAGAGCTAAATAGGATAGTGTTTACCCAGGACGTTTAGTGGACAGTTGCTTAATAATGTATTCAGCATTTGTAACTTCACTTGGAAATTTTCAGTATTATTAAGTCTTGAAGTTGTGTACTCTTTGCCCTTGTGAATCTTGTTAACCCATCCAACCTTGATAAAATAAAAATTTAATGTATTTTAAAAGTTCCTGTAAAACAAAAATGGGTTCATGAAGGCATATATAATATTAATTGGCATACAATTATGTCTTTTCTTTCTAGAATGATCTTTGCCGAGTGTTCCCCCAACACTTGCCCCTGTGGTGAGCAGTGCTGTAACCAGAGGATACAGAGGCATGAGTGGGTGCAGTGTCTAGAACGATTTCGAGCTGAGGAAAAAGGTTGGGGAATAAGAACCAAAGAACCCCTGAAAGCTGGGCAGTTCATCATCGAATACCTAGGGGAGGTTGTCAGCGAACAGGAGTTCAGGTACAGTGATGAATGATGATACTGCAGTAAAATGGCAAAGGTACCAGCTTAGAGTGTAAAGTGGAAGATTTCAAGTTTACTTTGAACTTAATCATTGATTGACTTTCACTTCTTCCTCTCCTCTTTAGGAACAGGATGATCGAGCAGTATCATAATCACAGTGACCACTACTGCCTGAACCTGGATAGTGGGATGGTGATCGACAGTTACCGGATGGGGAACGAGGCCCGATTCATCAACCACAGCTGCGACCCAAACTGTGAAATGCAGAAATGGTAAGGAAGCAGGGGAGGGTGAAGTCACAAATCCTAAGAGAGCAGAAGGCATTGAGGGTATCAAGAGATGAGTCTGCCTTCAGGGTGAGTCCGCTTTCACAGCACCTCAGGTGACTCTCCCCAGGCAGAGTTGGCTGCTGCTCTTTCTTCTCTTCATCCTAACTCCTCCCAGAAGAATATAGCAGTATATATGATGATGTAATAATAGTAATAATACCTAAGACTTAGCAACTGCTCACCGAGTGCCTGGCTCTGTTACATGTTCTTCTCCTGTGAGGTCACTCAGCATATTTATTACATGCCCACTGGCTTTGTCACAGTGAGAGACAATAATAAGTAAGATAGATAAGAGTCTAACTGAAAAGCAAAAAATTACATCTAAAAAACAATTGAAAAGGGGCACCTGGGTGGCTCAGTGGGTTAAGGCCTCTCTGCCTTCGGCTCAGGTCATGACCTAAGGGTCCTGGGATCAAGCCCCACATCGGGCTCTCTGCTCAGTGGGGAACCTGCTTCCCCCTCTGTCTCTCTGCCTGCTTGTGATCTCTGTCAAATAAATAAAATCTTAAAATAAAATAAAAACAAAAAACAGTTGAAAAAAGATAATAGGAGAAGATTCTTGGAAGATGGTGGAGTAGGAAGCATTAGGAGTCTGTCTCCCCTTAGATAGTTACACTGGCAAAGTCTGTCTGATGGAACAATTTTGGAGTTTGTTGAAGGTTTGCAAACACTAGGGGAGGCCCGAGATGGTAAATTGCCTTTCTTTTAGTCAGTTCAGTCAACTTCAAGTCTTAGAACGGTGGCAACTCCCATGCCTACCCCCAGCCACATGGAAGGTAGCTCTGCATGCATTCCAGCAGCTTGCACCCAGATTGCAGATGCTAGGATGGGAAAGGAAGACCCTCTCCTCTAAAAATGGGGAGTCTGGGCTCTGATTGCTGCTTCTGATCACAGGCGTGCAGACAAAGATGAGCAACCGTTGTGGTGGCCCCTCCCACCATTGTGGTAAGCCCCTCTCCTGCCACATGAAGTGACTTCCAGGAGACTTGAAGAGCCAGGGCCCTATTTTCTCCCCTTTGTTTTTCACTTTTGTTTTTCCTTTTGGGGGCCAGATACTAAAGATTAGGGCATGTGAGCCTTAGGGAAGTTGGGAGAACCTTATTTCTAGACATACCACATTATTAGGTCCAAATTTGCAGTGTTCAAGGAAAAGTCACATGGAATACAAAGAAACGGAAAACTGTGACCCATTCAAAAAAATACAATCCAAAACAATCTGTCCCTAAAAAAGACTCAGTGGCAAATACGTTGCACAAAGACTTTATAAAACACAAATCTTCAAAGGTGCTCAAAGAACTAAGGGATGATGCGGAGAAATTCATGACAATGATGTGTGAGCAAAATGGAAATATCAGTAAAGAGATAGATAGCCTAAAAAGAAACCAAAAAAATATTCTGAAAAGTACCATAATTGAAATGAAAAGTTCACAAGAGGGAGTCAGAGGGAGATTTGAGCAGACTGAAGAAAGAAGACCTGAACTTCAAGATACGACAATGGAAATTCTCAAGTCTGAGGAACAGAAAGAAAAACATTAAAGGAAAGGGAACCAACCCTAAGGGACGTCTGGGACACCATCCAGCAGACCATCATACGCATTGTGGGTGTCTGAGAAGGACCAAAGAGAAAGAGGCAAAGAGTGAAGAAATACTGGTTGAAAACTACCTCAGTTTGATGGAAGCCGTGAACATGAATAAACACAAAGCTCACTGAACTCCAAGTAAGATGAACTCAGACACACAGCAGGAAACATAATCAGACTTCCAAATGATAAAGAGCAGATCTTGAAAGCGGCATTAGACAAGCAAGTCATCACATACGATAACATTACGTGCAGATTTCTTACCAGAAATTTTGGAGGCCTGGGGTGCCTGGCTGGTTCAGTCATCGGAACCTGTGACTCTTGATCTCGGGGTTATGGATTCAGGCTCCATGTGGGATATAGGGATCACTTAAAAATAAAGTCTTTAGGGCGCCCGCGTGGCTCAGATGGTTAAGAAGGGTGGAGGCGTTTCCCTCCCTGATTTCCGACTATGTTACGCAACTATAATCATCGAAACAGTATAGTATTGGCCCAGAAATGATGTGAATTGAATAGAGAGCTCGGAGATAAACACATGCTTGCATGATCAATTAATTCACATCAAAGGAGCCACGAATATATCGTACAGATCAAGAAGTCTGTTCAATACATTGTGTTGGGAAAACTGGACCCCTGTCTACACCATACATAAAAATCAAGCCAAGATGTATTAAGGACTTAAAAGTAGCACCTGAAACCATAACACTCCTAGAAGAAACCGTAGGGGATAAGCTCCTTGACATCATTCTTGGTGAAGACTTTCTGGGGTTGACACCAGAAGCAAAGGGCAACAAAAGCAGAATTAAGCAAGTAGGCCTACGTCAGACTATAAAGTTCTTATGCAGCAAAGGGAAACATCAACAAAATAAGGCAACCCACGGAATGGGAGAATATATTTGCAATTCATATATCTGATAAGTGGTGATACGTGAAAGACAGAAAGAAATCCTACAGCTCATAGCAGCAAAGCGCATCACTACCAAGTCTACAGTAATACTGAAGATTTTATTTCTTTTTAAGATTTTATTTATTTATTTGACAGAGAGAGGCAGAGAGGCAGGCAGAGAGAGAGGAGGAAGCAGGCTCCCCGCTGAGCAGAGAGCCCAATGCGGGACTTGATCCCAGGACCCTGAGATCATGACCTGAGCTGAAGGCAGAGGCTTTAACCCACTGAGGGACCCAGGTGCCCCAAAATACTGAAGATTTTAAGAGAATGCCGCAAACAGTTGTTCGCCAGAAGATTGCATTACCTAGTTGAAATGGACAAATTTCTTCTTTTTTTCACGAGCATATAATGTGTTATTAGTCCCAGGGGCACAGGTCTGTGAATCGTCAGGCTGACATACTTCCCAGCTCTTACGATAGCACGTGCCCTCCCCAGCGTCCGTCCCCCAGCCACCCGATCCCTCCTCCCCGCAGCAGCCTCAGTTTATGTCCTGAGATTAAGAGTTTCTTAGGGTTTCTCTCCCTCCCTGGTCCCATCTTGTTTCATTTTTCCCTCCCTGCCCCCCATGGTCCCCCGCCCTGCCTCTCAAATTCCTCATATCAGAGAGATCATATGATAATTGTCTTTCTCTGATTGGCTTATTTTGCTCAGCATAATACCCTCTAGCTACATCCCTGTCGTGGCAAATGGCAAGATTTCAGGGGTTTTGGTGGCTGCATAGTGTGAAATGGACACATTTCTTGAAACACAAAACCTACTAAGACTGAATCATAAAGACACAGAAAAACCTGAATAGACTCCTAACTAGTAAAGAGCTTGAATCACTCATCAGAAATCTGAACAAAGAAAAACACGATCTGAGGGCGCCTGGGGGGCTCAGTTGGTTAAGCAATTGCTTTCAGCCCAGGTCATGATCCTAGACTCCCGGGATTAAGCCTCACATCAGGCTCCCTGCACAGTGGGGAGTCGTCTTCTCCCTCTGACCTCTCCCCCACCCCTCTCTCTCTCTCTCTCTCTCTCTCTTCCTCTTCTCCTTCCTCCTGCTCATACTCTTTCTCTCTCACTCTCAAATGAATAATTTTTTTCAAAATCTTTTTAAAAAAGGAGAAAAGTCCACACCAGACAATTCTCAGTAGTTAAAAAGTGGGAAGTTTTTCCTGTAAAGTCAGGAGCTACATGAGGAAGGCTGCTTTTGCGCTTCTGTTAAAGATGGTAGAGGTGGTCACCAGAACAACGAGACAAGGAGGAGAGAACAGACATTAAAATTTGAAAGGGAGAAGTACATTTACCTTTATTTGTATGTGACATGATTTTATATGTAGAAAATACTAAAGACTCCACAAAGAAGCTGTTAGATATCAGAAATAAATTCAGCAATCACAGGGTACAAAAAGTCAACACAAAAAAATCAGTTGCATTTCTATACACAGTGAACAAAAGGAAATTACAAAAACATTTCCATTTACAATAGTACTAAAAAGAATAAGATACTCAGAAATTAACCCGTGAGGTGAGAGAATTGTACCATGAAAACTACAAAACGTTGCTGAGGAAAAATTAAACAAGGGACACCTGGGTGGCTTAGTTCAGTGCCTTCAGATCAGGTCATGTTCTGGGTCAGGATCCTGGGATCAAGTCCTGCATCCGACTCTCTGCTCAGCGGGGAGCTGCTTCTCCCTCTCCCTCTCCCCCTTCTCTTTCTCTCTCTCTCTCCATGAAATAAAATCTTTTTTAAAAAAGATAATCAGATTGAATAGCTTTCTATTTTTGTAAATTTTTTAACTTTAAGTATTACATAAAGACACAGATTTTAATTGTGAATTACCATCCATTTTTACAAATGTATACACCCATACAACCCACATCCTATCAACATAAAGAACAGTTCCATTGTTTCAGAGTTAGAATCTTGCCACCTCGAAGGCAAGCAGTGATGTGGTTTCTGCCACCAGATCTGTTTGCCTGTTGCAGAGCAGCATGTCTGTGTAGTCCGCTGTCTGGCTTCTTTCACGCAGCGTGTTCTTACAGTTCATCCGTGTTGTTGATTTGTTGATTTTTGTGCTGGACTGATGTTCCTTTGTATAAATTCACCACAATCTGTCCATTTTCCTGAACTTCTGTTTGGAGAGTTAAATAAAATGAACAAGTTCCTTGCGAAAGCACAGCCTACAAAACAGCACAAGGAGAGAGACACAGTCTGAGTGTCCGCTGGCGGGCCTGAATGTCTGACGAACACTTTCTGACGAAGGAAGCTCCGTGTGCAAATATCTTCACTGATAATTCTTCGTACACTTGAAGAAGTAATATCTGTACTACCAATATCACATAAACCCTTCCATTTCTTTTTTTTTTTTTTAAGATTTTATTTATTTATTTGACAGACAGAAATCACAAGTAGGCAGAGAGGCAGGTACAGAGAGAGGGGGAGGCAGGCTCCCTGCCTAGCAGAGAGCCCAACGCGGGGCTCGATCCCAGGACCCTGGGATCACAACCTGAGCCGAAGGCAGAGGCTTTAACCCACTAAGCCACCAGGCACTCCAAACTCTTCCATTTCTTAAGGCTAGTATAACCTTCATCTGAAACCTAACAGCATCATTAAGAGAAATAAGAAATATGGGTGAAGATCTCCCATGAACATAGACACAGAAATCCTCATTAAAATAGTAGCAAATGCGGCACCTGGGTGACTCAGTGAGTTAAGCATCTGCCTTTGCCTCAGGTCATGGTTTCAGGGTCCTGGGATCAGGCCCCGCATCAGGCTCTCTGCTCAGCAGAGACCTGCTTCCCCCCCTCTCTCTGCCTGCCTCTCTGCCTGCTTGTGATCTCTGTCTGCCAAATAAATAAAATCTTTAAAAAAAAAAAATGAGCAAATCAGCTGTAGCAAATGTAAGACTAATACGTCATGACCGCGAGGGGTTTACCCCAGGAACGAACGGTTGTTCGGTTTGACATTCCTAATCAGTGTAACTTACCGCATCAGCGGAGTAAAGGCAAGAAATCATTCATCATCTCACTGGGGGTAATAGGAAAAGCATTTGATAAAAGTCAGTAGTGTTTATAGGGGTGCCTGGCTGGCTCCGTGTACTGTTGGAGCATGCAACTCTTGATCTTGGGGTTGGACGTTTTTTGTCTTTTAAGGTTTTATTTATGCATGTATTTAGAGCATGTGAACGGGGAAGAGCCGAAGAGAGACGAGCAGACGCCCTGCTGAGCAAGGGCCCAGCGCAGGGGCTAACCCCCCCACGACAGTAGCACTGGCTGTAAAGGAACAGACAAGACTAAAAATTTCCTCGGAAGATCGTGTTATGAGAGTTAAAAAGCTAAGCCATACGCTGGGGAGAAGATATTTACAATACTTATCTGACAAATAATTTTATAAATCCAGAATCTACAAATAAATAGGAAAGCCCAATTTATAAAATAGTTCAAAGAATAGGCACAGCGAAAAGAATATAACAGTGTTTAAAAGAGGGAAACCGGGATGGCTCAGCTACGTGTCGGACGTTAGCTCAGGTCATGGTCTCAGGATCCTGGGATCGAGTCCCACGACCGTCTCTGTGCTCAGTGGGGAGCCTGGCTCACCCTTTCCCTCTTCCTCTATCACTCGTGCTCCCTCCCTCTCAAATAAAATCCTTTAAAAAAATAGTCAATACACACAAAATAGCTGTTTAATATCTTTAGCTATCCAAGAGAAATACTAAACTGTGTTGGAACACCGCATGTTCCCCCACAACGGCTGCAGAGAATGACAGTTCAGAGGTTGCCGAGCATGTCGTCGACGCGAGTGCTTGTAGGTGCTGCTAGGAGTGTTGGGCGTCGAACCATGGCCGAGAGAAAGCTTGCCCGGACCTGTCACAGCTAAACGTGGCCCGTAGCTCCACGGCCACACTCCCGAGTTTGTCCCCAGCAGAAGGGAGCGTTCACGTTCAGAGGCGTGTGCGGGAACACCCACAGAAACATCTTCGTAACAGCTAAGAACTACGGGCAGTCCGGACGCTTCCCGTAAGACAGGAGTCCGGCGGTGCTGTTCACACGGACTAGAGCTGATCGCAGCCACCGTGACCCCGAGTGGGGGAAGCTGTGGGTGTGTCTCCCCCAGTGAATGGCTCTGTATGATTCCGCTCATGTGATGTCCCAGAGACACCAGACTACTCAGTGGTGACAGAGTGGCAGCACGTCCTGTGTGAAGAAGGTGCTGACTGGGCAAGAAAGGTGTCTGGGAGGCTGCACAGGTGCAAAGATACCTAGAAATCAGCAAGCCGGCTGTACATTAGGATTTGTGTCTTCTGCGCCATGTAAGACCCCCCGCCAGGGGCACCTGCATAGCTCGTTTGGTTAATAACTGCCTGATTCTTGATTTGTGGCTCAGGTCATGATCTCAGGGTTGTAAAATCAAGCCCCGTATCAGGCTCCACGCTGCACGGAGTCGGCTTGAGATTCCCTGTACCTCTCCCTCTGTCCTCCTCCTGTTTTCTCTCTCCTCTCCTCACTTCTCCTCTCCCCTCCCCTCTCCCGTTCTCTCCTCTCTTCCCCTCGCTAAAAATAAATAAGAATCCACCCCAATTTGGGGGCGCCTGGGGGACTCAGTTGTTCAGCCTCTGCCTTCAGCTCAGGTCATGATCCCAGGGTCCTGGGATCGGGCCCCGCATCAGGCTCCCTGCTCCTTGCAGGAAGCCTGCTTCTCCCTCTCCCAATCCCCCAGCTTGTGTTCCCTCTCTCACTGTGTCTCTCTGTCAAATAAATAAAAATCTTTAAAAAAAAAGAATCCACCCAAATTTTTTTAAGTAAATTTATTTCATTTAGTAATCTCTACTCCCAACATGGGACTTGAACTTACGACCTCGAGATCAGGTGCAATGCACTCTTACGACTAAGCCAGCCGGGCGCCCCACCAGTCCCCCAGGTTTTTAAAACAGTACAGTGTATAATCAAAATTTTCATGTCATGGTGTAGACCAAGGGTCAGCAGACTTTTGGGGTGCGCCAGTAAAAATTTAGACATGGGTGGGGTTTGCTATAGTTTGCCAACCACTAGCATAGACTAAAAATGCTTTCTGAATGGGAGGGGAAACCTGAATATATTAGAGAAATTCCCATTTGATAAGGAAAGATCCAGGCCAAACCTTGGTGTTTCCGACATTGGCAGGGAGGCAGCAGTGAAGCAAGAGAAGAAAATCTGTGGCATCAGACAGCCTGGATTTGAGCCTGGTTTTGAATGCAACTTCCTTGCTGTGTGACTGTGAATAGACTGTCTAAGCCACAAATACTTCCTGTATAAAATAGGGATCAAAGTACCCATCGCATTAGGCTGTTCTGAGGGGCAGTGCACTAACCCGTCATCAGTACGACACAGTGATGAAGATTTTGAAACCAGACTGCCTTGATCTGAAACTCAGTTTGATTCCCTCAGTTATTAGCGGTGTGACTTTGCATAAGTTACTTAACCTCTCTGTGCCTCAGCTTCCTCAGAAACTGGAGCTATAATACCACCTAATAATAGTGCCTTTTGGGGGCGCCTGGGTGGCTTAGTCAGTTAAGCCTCCGACTCTTGACCTCAGCTCAGGTCTTGATCTCAGGATCATGAGTTCAAACCCCAAGCTGGGATCCACACTGGGCGTGGAGCCTACTTTAAAAAAAAAAAAAAAATGCCTTTTTTATAATACTGTTGTTGGGAGGATTGAATAAGTTAGTACAACGAAATGTTATAATTAACGTAACAATCACTCAGTGATTATAATTATTATTACATAAAGCATCTAGAATAGTACGTGATAAATTATCAATAAGTTACGTAAAATAGAACCAAAGAGAGAAACTCATAAAATAAGTAGACTTAGTACTATTATTAGAGGGACGTTGAATACCAAGCAAGAAAACTGAAGACCCATTCCGATGGACAGCGCAGAGCCTGTTTTCCAGAAAGCTGACGGAGGGCTGAGTCCAGGCAGTGTCCCACAAGCTGGACGGCATAGAAGACAGACACAAAGTACAGAGATTGGCCAGGAAACCCCAAGTAATAGGACAGATCGGCAAAGGCACATTTGAAATCAGCATACCATTTCAGGCAGGGTATTACGAATCTCTGCCTTTGGGGCATCTGGGGGGCTCAGTTGGCTAAGCAGCCGCCTTCGGCTCAGGTCATGATCCCTGGGTCCTGGGATGGAGCCCCAAGTTTGGTTCCCTGCTTAGCATGGAATCTGCTTCTCCCTCTCCCTCTGCCCCTGCCCCCTGCTCATGCATTTCAAATAAATAAATAAAATCTTTAAAAAAAAAAAATCTCTGCCTTTAACCCTCTCCTTCTCCGTAGGTCTGTCAATGGAGTATACCGGATTGGACTGTATGCTCTGAAAGACATGCCAGCTGGCACCGAGCTCACTTACGATTACAACTTCCATTCCTTTAATGTGGAAAAACAGGTAAGCATAATCCGTTCGGGAGGGAGGTGGGACTTTGCCACCGCACCAGGCACACCACAGGCCTTCTTGGATGTTACTGAGCACAGCAGATGAGAAGTAGGTTGGAGAAGGCGGTTTCCAGCCCACTTCCCTAGGGCGCTAGCTCAGAACGCTGTAGAAAGAGACTCCGTCACGTTGGTCTTCAGTCAGTTCTTAGCCTGCCTAGTGAAGAAGTTTTCCCAAAGTTTAATCTTTCCTTTCCATGGAAACACATTTATATTTATTTTACTCTCAGTCACTTTACCTCTGTCTAAAAACTTCCTGACTGAAGCTCACTGTCAGGCGTCCAGATGCTCGGCGCTCTGTTGGAGCTCGGCAGTGAGGCTGCAGGCCAAAAGCACAACTCTCTTTCCTTTCAAAGCAACTGTGTAAGTGTGGCTTCGAGAAATGTCGAGGAATCATCGGGGGCAAGAGTCAGCGCGTGAACGGACTCACCAGCAGTAAAAGCAGCCAGCCCGTGGCTACGCATAAGAAGTCTGGACGGTCGAAAGAGAAGAGGAAGTCTAAGCACAAGCTGAAGAAGAGGGTGAGAAGTGACCTTGCTCCCGGCTTTCCCGGCGCGGCTCCCGGGGCGGTACAGAGAGAAGGGCGGCCCGGAGGGTGGTCTTAAAACCGTCCCAGCGCCCTTCAAGGGGGTTCCCGATTGACCCTTTCTTTCCTGCAATCCGGTCCCTGTGTTTTCCAGAGAGGCCACCTCTCCGAAGAACCCAGTGAAAACATGAACACTCCAACGAGACTGGCCCCCCAGATACAGATGAAGCCAATGTCTAATCGAGAGAGGTAAAAAGGAAGTTTTCTTGCCTTTGTGTGATTTGCTTGTTACTTTAAAAATCATAAAACATCTGTACGGTTGAGTCGTTTCTTTGTACAGGAGGTCATTAGCCAAGAATCGGGATATGTAAATTTGGATGGGGGGTACGTCTTTGTTTTCCCCAATTTCTAACTAAAATTTAGCATTTCCTTCAAATATGATCAAAGGCAAAATGTGTGTGTGTGTGTAGTATTTGTAGTTTCCATGATTTTATCACCGATGTTCACAAAATATCACGTGATTTCTACCTTGAAATTACTGTTGTTGTTACACCTACCACTAGCCACTAGAACTTGTCACGTGTTAAAAAATCGGTGTTTACTTCTGTATCCCAATTTCGGGGTTTTTTTTAATATTCTGAAAACAATTTCAGTATATTTGATTTTCTTTTAACCCTGTGTATTAAAAATTAAAATTTTTACATTTACATTTTTTTTAAATACTTTAAAACTTTGTTCAAGGAAGGGTGACATGGGCCTCATCAGACAGCCAACTTCCCTGCTTTGTTGGTAAATTATTAGAGCCAGTAAACAGGGTCTGCAGTGGCCATTTTCGCTCTTCCCGTACTCGGGTAAGATCTGTCCGTGTCAGGAGTAAGCGAAGTAAATGTGCGTGTGCCGAGCTTCCCGGGCCCTGGGGCACCGCTACATCCCCCTGCCGTCTGCTCCAGTACCTTAGAAAGTTCGGCAGCATTTGTAGCTTCACTGCGATCTTGGCCCCTTTTGTCCCATGTCACTTGAGTCGTAGAAGTTCTAAACTGGAGGAAAACGGATGCTCTAGTCCAGCGGCTCTGCTCCGGCTGCATATTCGCCTGGGAGCTGCTCGCACCTCCTGCCGCCCAGGCTGCTCCGCAGATCTCTTACCCCGGAATTTTCAGAGGTGGGACCGAGGCATTAGTAGTCTATAAAGCTCCCCTGAGGATTTCAGTGTGACCAGGTCAGGAACTGGAAAATTGGTCGAAGTTTAATGTACTGAGACCCACGGTTTGAGACTTACCCAGTGTCACATCTGTTTGTGTGTGCACTGGGGTGGGGATCAAATCGTGGAATCATCACATTGTGTGGGGTCCTTGAAGACAGACGTAACCTACCATAAGCTTAAGGTCTGCGTGGGGGCACTGCATCCCACAGGGTTCCCCCAGGCCATACCTGTCTCACGAGTCTCGGCCTTGATCTGCCGGTCCAGTTCCTCCTCCTGCAGCTCGTCCTGAAGCCCACGCTCCGTCTGGGCAACTGCGGTTGGAATTCGTGTACATACTCCGTAAATCTCGGCCTTTGAGTCAGGCTGTTTCACTTGCCAGAGTTTCTGCAGCTTTTAAGTGGTATTTGCCAGATGCTTACAAATAATAGAGGGAAATGTTTTATGTTATATGGAGGAAAAAATGCAAAACTGAATTGTTTTCCCATATATAATATATAATTATTTTATAATAGGTGGATTAACTGATAATTATTGATTTATATCATCGTAACAGTGGTTCTGGGGCACCTGTCTGGCTCAGCCAGTAGAGCATGCAACTCTTGATCTCTGGGTTGTAAGCTCAAGCCCCACATTGAGTGTTGAAATTACTTTAAAATAAAATCTTCAGGGCATCAGGGTGGCTCAGTCAGCCAAGCCTCTGCCTTCAGCTCAGGTCATGATCCCAGAGTCCTGAGGTCAAGCCCTATGTTGGGTTCTTTGCTCAGAGGGGCATCTGCTTCTCCCTCTGCCTGCTGCTCCCCCTGCTTGTGCGCTCTCTCTCTCTCTCTCTGTCAAGTAAAATGGGGGGTTTTTGGGGGGTTTTTTTTTAAGATTTTATTTATTTATTTGACAGAGGTCACAAGTAGACAGAGAGGCAGGCAGAGAGAGAGAGAGGGAAGCAGGCTCGCTGCTGAGCAGAGAGCCCGATGCAGGACTCGATCCCAGGACCCTGAGGTCATGACCTGAGCTGAAGGCAGAGGCTTAACCCACTGAGCCACCCAGGCGGCCCTCAAGTAAAATGTTTTTTAAAAAGTGGTTTACGTAGAGTGGGCATGTAATAAATGCTTATTGAATTAATGAATAAAAGACCTTCCTTCCTTGTAGGAACTTTGTGTTAAAGCATCATGTATTCTTGGTCCGAAACTGGGAGAAGATTCGGCAGAAACAAGAGGAAGTCAAGCACACCAGCGACAACCTCCACTCTGCGTCGCTCTACAGCCGCTGGAACGGCATCTGCCGAGACGACGGGAACATCAAGTCCGGTACGGCCGGAAACGAGTGCACCTGTTGGTTCCGTAGTATTGTCTCCCAGTGGTTATTTTAGTTGCTTTCATTCTATTCAATGATTCTTTTTACTCTGGACCAAAAAAGCTAAGATCCCAGCGTACAAGCATCATTCAGCAATCACCTGTCCATCCCAGCTGCTCAGGTTCCTAGTCTGTACTCGAGGGAGTAGGAAGAATCCCCTTCACTAGCTTCCCAAACACCACCTGTAGCCTGAAGCATCCAGTCATGCGATCGGGAGTGGGCCCCCCGCGTACCTTCCTACCTGGACTGTAACTTGCACGTGGGTAAATTGGGACGCTGCATGCAGGAGAAAATGACAGCAGCATAAATTTGAAGACTCCCCCGCCATTCAGATGAGCACTGTGCGCATACACCTCCAGATTGCTGTTCTCGGAGCTTCTTGAGTGAATAACATGACCGCTCTCCTGAGTTCAGATCTGTTGCCCACTGGCCTGTCCAGGCGTCTTTTCTAAGCCAATAGAGTTGAAGAGCGCTCGCTCCTTCTTGAGTCTTTCCTCCTTGCCCTTAAGAAGTGGAAGCGTTGTGTGTGGTGTGTGAGGGGAGCTGCTCTGTGCGAACTTGATCAACGCGGAAATTTGCCCCTGGTCCTGTCAGTAACTTGGCTGGCATGAAGTCTCCGAACTTTCACCCCAGTTAGGTCCAGTCTCCTGTAACAACAAGTACTTCCGGAGTCTGGTACAGGTCAGGGCCTGCGCCCAGTGCATGAAAACATTCTCTCATTTAATCTGCGCGGACGCCTCCTGAGGGGAGCACTACCGCTATTCCCCTTTGCAGCCCAGAAGCTGAGACACAGAGAGTCTAAGTAACTTGCCTGAGATCATGAGCTAGGAAGTAGCGAAGCCAGAATTCAAACACAGACTCATTTTGGGGCGCAGGCGGGCAGCCGCTGTACTGCACAGCACTGGGTCAGAGATCAGGCGCCTCGAACGTGCAGCTTCAGTCTCTGTGGTAAACTCCAGCATTTCCACAGATTTTTTGAAAGAGGAGAGAAAGCTCCGCCATCGCTCACCTGCTTCATCACTTCAAGGAGAATAGAGCAAATGGCAAGAACCCATGGGGGCAGAGTAGGCCACGTGGCGCTCTCTGTTCCTCGAGCTGATTCTCACTGTGTCCTTGCAGACGTCTTCATGACCCAGTTCTCGGCCCTGCAGACAGCACGGTCGGTTCGCACGAGGCGGCTGGCAGCAGCGGAGGAGAACATTGAGGTGGCGCGGGCAGCCCGCCTCGCACAAATCTTCAAAGAGATCTGTGATGGCATCATCTCCTACAAAGGTGACCCCACTCACCCCAGAGGCTTTCTCCTCAGCTTTCCTGTAAAAATCCTGCCACTCACCCTCACCTGAGACCCCCAAGACCAAGAACAACTGACCGACCGTTCAGGGCGAGGGGTTTAGGAGGCTTTCTTCGTTCTTTCTTGTGTCAGCGTAGAATGCGTAGGACTGGTTTTAGTCCTCAGGGAGTGTTGATAGAATCTAAACCCTTTGGGCGCGCCTGGGTGGCTCAGTGGGTTAAGCCTCTGCCTTCGGCTCAGGTCATGATCTCAGGGTCTTGGGATCGAGCCCCGCATCGGGCTCTCTGCTCCGCGGGGAGCCTGCTTCCTCCTCTCTCTCTCTCTCTCTCTCTCTGCCTGCCTCTCTGCCTGCTTGTGATCTCTCCCTCTGTCACATAAATAAATAAAACCTTCAAAAAAAAATTCTAAATCCTTTGATCTTCTATGTCAGTCTTCGGTATTTATTAGAATTTTATCAGAGTTAAGTACTGTATTTAGAAATCGCCTTTTTTAGCTATAGGATAGAAAGAACAGGTCTCTGTCTTGAATGTTATTTTCCTGAATGAGGCAGTGAATTATCAATTTAAGGAAAAGGGTGTTATGAACATGTGATTTCAGTGTTTCTTAACCTTTTTTTTTTTAATTTGTTTGTTTTTGTTTTAAGTAATCTCTACACCCAATGTGGGGCTTGAACTTAAAACCCCGAGATCAAGAGTCGCGTGCCCTGCTGACTGAGCTTTTAAAGCGTTTTCATGCAAACACCGGCACCTCTCCTTTCCTCTTTCAAGACATCTTTGGAGTATGTGCTGGGTGTGGTGGTGGGGAAGGAGAGTTTTCAATCCGGGGGAGCTGGTGTGGTAGCGTATGCGACTTCCTGACCAGGAAATTTGGAGGTGTTGAAAGGGAGAGCTTTTAATGCAACTGCAGCTTTTTGCCCTCAACTTTGCGCTCTCTCTCCCTTCCTCTCCCTCGATTCTGAATAATTTGGTTTCCCTTCCCTGTTCCTTTTCTGGCTACTACTACCTCTGTACCTCAGTGGCTCTTTGCAGTTTCCTTAACCTAAGGAGATAGAGAAGAAAGGGGAACCAGCCTGTCCTAACGTGTAAAGGCTTGTGGCACCTGTTTCCATTCCAAACAAAGTCACCCTGCCGGTGGCCAGCCGGCCGGTCTGGTTTACTGTGAAGCTGCAGCCAGCCCATCGACACGTCCCCACGTTCTGGGCATGAAGTAATGGGCTTTTTCCCTCACTGTTGCTAGAAAGTGAAGTAGCCCGTGAAGGTTCCCCAAAAAATTAAAGATGGAAGGTCATGATCCCAATTCCCCGACGCACTCCCTGCTCAGCGGGGAGCCAGCTTCCCCCCTGCCCCTTCTGCTCCCCCTGCTCACGCATTCACTCTCTCTCTCAGAAATAAATGTTTTTTTTTAATTAAAGATGCGGGGCACCTGAGTGGCCTAGTCAGTTGAGTGTCCAGCTCTCTATTCCAGCTTCACGTGGTGATGTTTTGATCTCCGACTTGTGAAATCAAGCTCCGAAATCAGCTTCGTGCTCAGCCAGAGTCGGTCGGGGTTCTCTCTCCCTCTGTCCCACCCCGCCCCGCCCCGCCCACCTTTGTGCTTACTTCCCTCTCTCCGATAAACAATACATCTTTCTTTTTTAAGATTTTATTTATTTCTTTGACAGAGCACAAACAGATGAGGGGCAGAGAGAGAAGGGGAAGCAGGCTCCCCACTGAGCAGGGAACCCAAGGGGTTGGGCTCGATCCCAGGACCCTGAGATCATGACCTGAGCCAAAGCCACACCCTCAACTGACTGAGTCACCCAGCTGCCCCAATAAATAAATCTTTAAAAAGGAAGGAAGGAAACAAAAAATAAGTAGAAACACCATATGACTCAGTAATCACATTACTGAGTATTTGCCCAAAGAAAATGAAAGTACTAATTGAAAAAGACACGTGCACCCCTGTGGTTTTTGCAGCGTTATTTAGAATAGCCAAGAAGTAGCTTCCGTGTCCATCCGTAAGTGAACAGATAAAGGAGAGTGTGCAAGGGATCGTTGCCTGGCCATGAAAAGGAAGGAGATCTTGCCATTTCTAACGCAGATAGACCCACCGGGCATTATGCTTTGTGAAATAAGTCAGACAGGTACCATGTGGTTTCACTCGTATGTGAAAATTCTTAAATACAGAGAACTGGTGGTTGCTGGAGAGGAGGGGAGGGGATGGATGAAATAAAGGGGATTGAGTACAGACTCGCAGTCACAAAATCAGTAAGTCACAGAATTGAGTACGGCGTAGGGAGTGCAGTCGGTCATACTGGAGCAGCTTCGCGTGGTGACAGATGGTGACTGCGCTCACCGTGGTGTGCGTCGAGACACACACAGTTGTCGGATCATGAGGTTGTGTACCTGAAGCCAACGCTGTACGTTAACTATACTTCAGTCACAAAATAGAATGTTTTTAAAGATTTTATTCATTTTAGAGAGGGCTCGCAAGCAGGGGGAGGAGCAGAGGGAGAGAGAACGCCCGGCGGGCTGCGCTGAGCGTGGGGCCCACGCGGGGCTCATCTCACGGCCCTGAGACCCCAAGCGGAGCTGGAAGCTAGAGTCAGAGGCTTAACTGACTGAGCCACAAAGGTGCCCCAGGAAATAGAATTTTTATTTATTTTTTTTTTAAAGATTTTATTTATTTATTTGACACAGAGAGAGAGAGATCACAAGTAGGCAGAGAAGCAGGCAGAAAGAGAGAGGGAGAAGCAGGCTCCCCGCTGAGCAGAGAGCCCCATGTAGGGCTTGATCCCAGGACCCTGAGATCATGACCTGAGCTGAAGGCAGAGGCTTAACCCACTGGGCCACCCAGGCGCCCCCAGGAAATAGAATTTTTAAAAAAGAAAGTAGGTAAGGTAGCAAGTAGCCCCAGTTAGGAACTGTTCACATAATACAAAGTAACTGTGTTACAAGAAGATGGATTCCAGAAAGTATTTCCAGTTCTAAATCATCCATTATCTGGAATTTAATTGAACCCAAACCAGCAGAATAATACTGTGGCCAACGTTCCAAGAGCAAGAATAGAAAACCCTGTTTGGAGAAGACGCTCTTGGCTTCAGTAACATTTGCAGAGCGGGGCGGCGTCCTCCACGCCTCAGTACTTCCCCGTCTCTCGCTGCTCCTGTCCCGGGTCATCCTGAAAGTCCTCCCCTGCCTCCAGGAGCCCACATTTCTGAAAAGTCCTGGACATTTCATGGTCGTGCCTCAAAAAAAGCTTAGATTTTCCCCGCGAACTTCTGACATGGGGGCCCTGCGTTCTCCGAGAGGGTGCGCGCCTGCCTCTCCCGGTCACACCGGCCTTCTGACCCCTGCCTTCTTTTGCAGATTCTTCCCGACAAGCTCTGGCCGCCCCCCTCTTGAACCTCCCCCCAAAGAAAAAGTAAGTTCGCCAGCGTAGGAACCCAGGAGGTTTCAGTCCGCGCTCGGCGGGCCGGGCTGACACGGTGGCTTTCCACTGCAGGAACGCGGATTACTATGAGAAGATCTCCGAGCCGCTGGACCTGGCCACCATCGAGCGGCAGATCCTCACCGGCCATTACAAGACCGTGGAGGCCTTTGACGCTGACATGCTCAAGGTGTTCCGGAACGCCGAGGTACGGACACTGACTTCAGGCGTGGCTTTAGGATGTTCGTTTTGAAGGAGAGGTGGGCAGGGGATGGACTGGACGGGGTCGGGCTAGTCGGGGGTGGACGTGAAGCAGGCCCTTGTCGTGATGGGCACTGGGTGACGTACTCTCGTGACGAAACACTGAGTTCTCCGGAAACCAGTATCACAGTACAGGTTAGGTAACTAGAATTTCAATAAAAACTTGAGAAAAAGGGCACCTGAGTCGCTCAGTCCGTGAAGCGTCCGCCTTCGGCTCAGGTCACGATCCTGAGGTCCTGAGGTGGAGCCCTGTGTCGGGCTCCCTGCTCAGCGGGGAGTCTGCTTCTCCCTCTGCTGCTGCCCCCCCCCCCCCCCCCCCCGCTTATGCTGTCTCTGTCTCAAGTAAAATGTTTTTTAGAAGTAATTAGTAAGTTCTTTAGAAAATTTTTTTTCTAGAGGCTTAAGATTTTTACCTTCTGTCAACCTTTATATTTCTGGCAAAGAAAGGCAACAGTTTTTTTTAAAGATTTTATTTTAGAAAAGAAAGGATTTTATTTCTTTATTTGAGAGAGTGAGAGAGCAAGCGTAAACAGGGGCAGCAGGCAGAGGGAGAAGCAGGGTCTCTGCTGCGTGGGGAGCCCCACACGGGAGTTGATCCCAGGGCCCTGGAATCATGACCTGAACTGAAGGCAGACACTTAACTGGCCAAACCACCCAGGCGTCCCTAAAGACAACAGTTTTTACCGAGTGCCCCTTGTGTAAAAGTTAGGTTTGCGAAATATTGTGGACTCTTTATATACAGTAGCGACATGGATATCACTAGAAGGAAAGACTAAATTATACTCCCTAAAAAGACATTTTCATAAAAACCTAATTTAGGGGTCCCTGGGTGGCACAGTCAGTTCAGCATCTGACTCTGGTTTCAGCTCAGGTTGTGATCTCAGGGTCCCGACGCCCACCTTGGGGCCTGTGCGTGGGCGCGCACCCACATTCTCTCACTATCTAGTTGAATGGATGAGCCTTGGGGGGAGACGACCTAATTTTGTTTTGAACCTTTGTATTTACATAGTACATTTTACACACTGAAGTCATCGCTGCAGTTCCTTTCCTCAAGGCAGTAAATGCACGTGAAAGACACAGAATTGTGTAGAGCAAGTAGAAATAAACCTGAAGGATGGAACTGGGGTTTAGGCTAATGGGTGGTAGATTACACTGGTGAGAAGGTGACCTTGAACCTAAAAGAGAAGATAGATTATTGTATGGAACATGGAAAAGGTGTTTTTCAGTGATTTTGAAATAGTTGGAGAGGAATGAGACAAAGGGGGCTACAAGATAACGGGAGAACCGAAGTGAGGAAGTGAGGACAGAAAGGAGCAGACAGACAAGTAGGAGAACTCCATCCGTGCGGGACGCCAGCGCGCTTTCTGCCCAACCCGCTTCGCTTCCGTGTGCGCAGCCTGCGCTGCGGGACGGTGAGCGCTCACTCCGGCTCTGATCCGCGCCCGCGGGGTGTGCGAGCCCAGGACCGCGGACAGCCACAGAGCAACAGGAAACCACGACGCACACTCGGGTCCCGTGCCTCCTACAGGCCGTGCGGGCGGCCGTACCGGTCGCTCTGACCTGAGACCCCCGCCCCGCGATCCAGAGCCGCGGCCCGACACACTGAGCGCCCCCGACCCCAGAAGACCCACCAGGATCTCTCCCGCTCTCCCGCAGAAGTACTACGGGCGCAAGTCGCCCATCGGGAGGGACGTGTGCCGCCTGCGGAAGACCTACTACAATGCCCGGCACGAGGCGTCCGCGCAGATCGACGAGATCGTGGGGGAGACGGCGAGCGAGGCCGACAGCAGCGAGACATCCGCTTCGGAGAAGGAGAACGCACACGAGAAGGACGACGACGTGATCCGCTGTGTGTGCGGCCTGCACAAGGACGAAGGCCTCATGATCCAGTGCGACAAGTGCATGGTGAGCTCGCGCGGGCCGGCCTGCGGGCTCTGGAAGCCCCCCGCGCTCGCCTCGCCGCACCCCGCGGGCCGACCCGTTCCATGCCCCGCACCTTCCCTCGCTGCGCGCCCACCTGCCCTCTCGCCCCGTGGGGGCAGCGTGCATCTATGCAGGACGGGGCTTCCCACGGAGCCGAGTGGACGGGGCTCCCGACAGAGGAGCATCCGCGTCTATGCAGGACGGGGCTTCCCACGGAGCCGAGTGGACGGGGCTCCCGACGGAGGAGCATCCGCACCGCACTGCCTGGTTGGGGAGTGGAGCCAGGAGGGCGGGGGCGCCCGGGGCGGTCCAGGGGCTGCAGCCGGGAGAGCATGGGGGGACTCACCCCTCCTGGGGACCGGTCCCCAGGGTGTGCCCCTCTCCTGGGTACACTCGTCTCCCGAGAGCGCCGCTGGGCCAGGGTCACCGTGGTGCTATGGACCAGGCAGTGTACACGGGTTCAGACAAGCTCTCCTTTTCCTCGGTCTTAAACCATTTCTGACCCCGCACTTACCTACTTCTCCCTTAGTTCCTGTTCGACCTCACCCTGTCCTGCTGCGGGTTTTGGGTTATTTTATACTTAACCCCCAGAGCCCCCCCGCCAACCGCACGCTTCTCCCCGCAGGTGTGGCAGCACTGTGACTGCATGGGGCTGAACTCGGACGTGGAGCACTACCTTTGTGAGCAGTGTGACCCGAGGCCAGTGGACAGAGTAAGCTGCCTTCTGCGGGGACTGCGGTCTGCAGGCAGGAGACCAGCGAGCGGGCCCTCGCCTGCCTGCTCCTGCGGCGCTGCGTTTCCCCCGATAAACCACTCAGCCTCTCTGGCCTTAGTTTCTTACACTCGACACGAGGGTAGTAATTCTGCCCTTCCTTTTCCCAAGCACGTGGTCAGAGGGGAAGCACGTTACGTAGAGGCCTCTAGAAGGACTGGTGCCGAACACACTGTCGGCTCCCCACGCGAGTACACAGGCCGGTCTTAGGCCCACCTGGCAGGAGAGACAGTGGTTGGGTGACTTGTCCAAGTTGCTCATTGGGTCTTGTCCTGGGTCTGCTGTGTTTGTGCGTGTGGTCTTGGGCAGGTGTTCGCTGTGAAGGGAGGCGTTTGGGGCAGCGTTCCGTAACAGCGGCGTTGTCGTTCTGAGCGGACGTTTCCGTGCTCTGAGGGATGCGCTGTGCAAAGTCTGGCGTCCCTGGCCTCTGGGCACTAAATGCTGGTGGCTTCCGTGAGTCCTTGTGACAGTCACTGGCCCCACTCACATGGGGTCATGCTCCGCAGGGGTGCAGGAGCGGCCGTACAGTTAGTTTCCTCCGGCTCCTTGGGCACTTGGCCTGTCGGTCTCGTTGTCCGCCTTCATTTCCCCACTCCAGCGGCTTCCATCTGGGTTCACGTGTGTTGTGTTGGCATGACTGAACAGTAAGTCTCAAATGGGTTGCGAATTCTAGGTTTGAGTCCTTTTCCTCTTGAATGGAGATCAGTAGCCTGGTGTCGTAGTCCCGGCCCTCACCGCCGGCTCTCCGTTCTCACAGGAGGTGCCCATGATTCCTCGGCCCCACTATGCCCAGCCCGGCTGTGTCTACTTCATCTGTTTGCTCCGAGATGACTTGCTGCTTCGTCAAGGTGCGTGCCCACGAGCTGACCCTCCCTCCCGAGCAGTGGGAGCGTCTGCTCTCTGCGTAGTAGTTTCTGTCCCCGCATGACCGCTCGTAGCAGTTAAATACGATTGACCCTTGACCATGCAGTGTTCGGGGGCACCAAGCCCCCCTGCCCCACCCTGGATACAGTCAGAAATCCACATACAACTTTTGACTCTCCAAAAACTCAACTACTGATAGCCTGATGTAGTCGATTTTCACACATTCTGTATGTTCCATGTATTGATACATTGGATGCTTACGACAGAGTAAGCTAGAGAAAAGAAAACATTAAGAAAATCATAAGGTTTTTTACATCACGCGCACAGTGCTGCGCTGCACTCATAAAATAAAAGGAAAATGTGCATAAAATCGACCCGTGCAGCTCAAACCCACGTCGCTCAAGGCTTGGCAGTATTGGTCTGTCCTCCAGTCCTTGGGCTTTACACGTTTCCCCTCCCCCACATAAAACTGATTCGGAGAGACCAGGGGGTCAAAGAGCCAAGTTTAGGACGGAGAAAAACACACAGGATTCCAGGAGCTGGAGGACCTCCCTCATGCCCTCCGCCTGGTCCGGACTGACGAGCATCGCCGATACACTGCCCGCGGTAGCTCTCTGTGTCTGTCGTTTGAGACCTTAAGCCCTTCCCTGTAGATCAGGTTCACGCAGGCGTCATTTAATGTGTCCTGTGCCTTCCTAGGCGACTGCGTGTACCTGATGCGGGACAGCCGGCGTACACCTGACGGCCACCCGGTCCGCCAGTCCTACCGACTGTTGTCACACATCAACCGAGACAAACTAGACATCTTCCGCATTGAGAAGCTTTGGAAGAATGAAAAGTACGTGTTGAGGTCGTCTCTCCTCCTCCCGCTCTGCCCTCCCGGCGCAGAGCCGGATATGGCCGAGGACCTCGCCAGTCAACCGAACCTCTCCCTTTCTGCCTTAGAGAGGAGCGGTTTGCCTTTGGTCACCACTACTTCCGGCCCCACGAGACCCACCACTCTCCGTCCCGCCGCTTCTACCACAACGAGCTGTTCCGGGTGCCGCTCTACGAGATCATTCCTTTGGAGGCCGTGGTGGGGACCTGCTGCGTCCTGGACCTTTATACTTACTGTAAAGGTAGGTAACCTGAGCTGCTGGAGAAATGTTCCTTCCCTCCGCAGCTGCCACTCCGTTCTGCTGTCTCTGATAAAAGACTGTCCGGCTAGCCATGAAGCTTCAAAGAGCTCTGTTTTCTCTTTCTTTTAGCTAGCACTGGGTGCTCATTTAAGAAATGTCTTATTTTTCTTTTTATTTTTTTTCTTGATACTCAAACATTAATTTCCCTGTGTTTGTAACTTAGTTGACATTTCTTAATAATGCCTCCCCAGCCTTCTGGTAGCGTCGTCACAAGGCACATTCTTCCACACGCCCTTTCCAAAACCCCAAAGGCCGTCATCCGCTCTGGACACGAAACAAACCCTAAAAGCACACTAGCTTTTTAAGCTCCGCGGTTACTGGTGTAGGCTGTGGAGTCCGTCTGTTCTCAAATTCCAGCCCACCGCTTCTTACCTGTGTCCCTGGGCCACTGGCAGGAGGGAATAGTACCTATCATGGGTGAGAAGCAGCTCATCTTCTCGGTTGGAGCAAATGGTCCAGAAGAAAACGTACCCCATTCAAGCATCAGCTGCTTGGGGCTCCATCATTCTGGGGACTCCATCCCCTGGTTATAAAGTCCTCATTTCCAGATGTGCGCCCCTCATTCATCCTGCCTTCCCTCTCTCCTGACGTCCCCACACTGTGCTCTGTGTTCCTCCCGGATTCCTGCAGCACTCGGATGAGCTGCCTGTCTGCTTCCCCCCACCCGTGGCCCACCCATACCCTCAGAGACGCACACACCACTCCTCGGGCCCTCTTCCAGCTCTGCCTCCGGGGACTCTCTTCCGCAGTCACCACGTGCCTCTCACCTTCACTCCAGGGTCCCGCTGCCCTCCCAGTGGTGCGGACTCCTCTCTGGGCAGCTCAGGCTCGAGGTGAAGGAGGGAAGGCAGGAGCGTTCTTTAACAGTATTTGAACTCCTAGGGAGACCCAAAGGAGTGAAGGAGCAAGACGTGTACATCTGTGACTACCGACTTGACAAGTCCGCGCACCTGTTCTACAAGATCCACCGGAACCGCTACCCTGTCTGCACCAAACCCTATGCCTTCGACCACTTCCCCAAGAAGCTCACTCCCAAAAGAGATTTCTCCGTAAGTCTCCTTCCTCCTGCCTGTCGTACAAGGGCAGTATAGTTCCCACGGGGAATTCCTGGGGTTGGAACCTTCACGCTCTCCGCTGCTTCTTCCCGTTAGTCCGTCCCAAACTGTAGGAATCGGTCTCTAGTTAGGATTTTTTTCTTTTTCTTTCTCTCTTTTTTTTAAGTAGGCTCCGTGCATAGCATGGAGCCCGATACAGACCTTGAACTGATGACCCAGAGATCAAAGACCTGAGCTGAGTTCAAGAGTCAGACGCCCAACTGACTCATCCACCAGGGCGCCCCTGTTTGGGATTGTTAAACAACATACATACATTTATTCTGCATTTCCCAGCACGTACATACGCTTATTCAGCCTTTCTCGGTGCGCCCGCGCATCTGTTCTGCATTTCCTGGCACACGCTGATTCTCAGCAAGTTGTTAATGTCCGTATTATCGTCCGGTTTTCTTCGCTTGTCTCTCCCCTCTTTACTGTCTTGGCCCTTGAGCTCTTAGTGTAGTTTTTAAAGATTTTATTTATTTATTTGACAGAGGAACACAGTGCAAGAGGGAACACAAGCAGGGGCAGCGGGAGAGGGAGAAGTAGGCTCCCCGCTGAACAGGGAGCCCGATGCGGGGCTCGATCCCAGGATCTTGGATCATGACCCAAGCCAAAGGCAGATGCTTGACAACTGAGCCACCCAGGTGGCCCTCAGTATAGTTTTTTGTTGAGTTTTCATATCCATAATTTTAAGCAAGCAAGCAGAGAGAATGGCGAGAACCCTGAGAAAACCGGTGAAAATAGTTCAGGGCTTTTCCCATATATCCTGCATTTAAAATGTAAGACAGCATCATTGTATAAAATGTGAAAAGTACAGAGGCATTTAGAAGGAAAACTTCTATGTCATCCCCTACACAGAAAATAACCACTGTTAACATTTTCATTTCTTGCCTTTTTTGTATGCTTTTTCTTTAAATTGTCGTGAACATAGCGCTCCAGTCCTGTGCATTCATCAGTCCGCAGGGCTGTGGACGCCCGTCCGTCCACCAGTGCACTCGCTGTCCTGAAACCCGGACTGGGCTACTCACTTCTGACTCTGCTTTTTGTGGGCTTGTCAAAACTTGGGGCCGTCTTCTAGAATGTTAAGAATATTAAGAAACCTAGAATGTTAAGAAACCATCTATCGAGAAAGAAACTTTATGTCCATTTTTCCTATAATTGTTTTTGGATTTCTCTAGACAGTACTTACTTTATATTCTCTCCTCTGGACTTCTTTGGTCTTGCTTGCTCGGGCAGCAGCTCTCAGGTCAGCCTTGAAGCCCCAGCCTGAACTACTCAGGCGTTAGGATGGGGCGGACAGGACTGGGAGCCCGACCCCCTTACCATCGTCACAGGCGTGCAAGACCCCGAAACCGCTGTGGCCTCACAGACTGACAGGAGGACTGACTCCTGCCCTTGAAGCGCAGCCGCCCAGCTCCGAAGGGCTTTGCCCTGTGTTTTCCTTCCTTCGCTTCCCTCCCTGTCCCGTTTCCCAGCTCCCCTGAGCCAGTTTCCGCAGCAAACTCAACGCCTTCCCTTTTTTTGCAGCCTCATTACGTCCCAGACAATTACAAGAGGAACGGAGGGCGGTGAGTGCCCGGGCGGGGTGAGGAGACCCTTACAGAGGGGAGGCTGGCGACCTGGGCGGGGCAGCAGCACCAACCACCTGGCCCCCCAGCACTGGGGCCTCTGACGGTGGCCTGTGGAGCCGCCAGCGCCTCGGAAGCCCTGGGTGTCGGGAGGCCCGGGCTGCCCCCGGAGCTTTAGTCGGGGGCAGGGAGGATGACTCGCAGGGAGCAGAAACAGAAGGACAAGAAAGCTCTGAACCGGAACTCTAGACAGGTGCAGAGGAGTCTCCTTCTTGAAGGTTTCCGTAAGCTTGTCCCATCACCTCGGGGCCTCCGTCCCGTAGCTGCTCAGGGCCGAGCGTTCGCCGAGCGTGGTGGCCGCGGAGCTCCCACTTGTGCTGGTTTTGACCAGAGAGTCTTGTTCTAGGAGAAGGAGCCGTGAAGGCTTCCCTTCCGTTTCCCTCCGTTTCCTTCCGTTTCCTTCCGCGGTGAATGGGGCCGTGCAGACAGTCGGGAAAGGCAGACACCCCGCTCGGATTGTCCCTGTGGTGGGACTGCAGGCGTCACACGGCTGCACCTTCCTTCTCAGCCAGCTGGCGGTTTGACCAGCTCCGCGGCGGCGCATGCTTCCCTAAAGGACGGAAAATTGAGTCTTATAATTAGAAAGTCGATTTCAGGAAAAGGTCATGATTTGTGCAAATAATGATAACAGTGATGGCCAGAGCCCGAGGCTTCTAAGAGCTCGCTCAGGATCTCAAGCCAGCCGGGGGTCCCTCCCCTCCTCCTCCCCCCTCTCCCCTCCCCTCCCCTGCACGGCCTTAGTCAAAATTCCCACATCTCTCTGGCAGGTCGTCCTGGAAGTCTGAGCGCCCAAAGCCCCCCCTGAAAGACCTGGGCCAGGAGGATGACGCTCTGCCCTTGATCGAAGAGGTTCTGGCCAGCCAGGAGCAAGCCGCCAACGAGATGCCCAGCCTGGAGGAGCCAGAGCGGGAGGGGGCCGCTGCGGAAATCGGCGAGGGGGCCCAGAAGCCGGAGGAGAGCGGACAGGACCCCCAGCCTGCGTGCAGCCCTGAGGAGCGAAGGCACAGCCAGCGGGAACGCCTCAACCAGATCTTACTCAATCTCCTTGAAAAAATCCCTGGGAAAAATGGTAAGACAGAGTCGGGCTCGTGTCCCAGGTTTAAGAAAAAGGGGAGATGGGGAAGGAAGGAAGGAAAAAGGGGAGATGGGGAAGGAAGGAAGGAAAAGCAACAGCTCGCCGCTCCTTGCCCAGGACGGAATCGTTCTGCGAAAACATCCTGGTTCTCTGGTGGGCCCCGCGCACGGTTCCATCCGGGGAGGGGGACTGAGTGATGAGAGCTCGCCCCCCCCCCCCCACGCCCCGGAGTCTTCTCTCCAGAGGCTGGAGGAAGGCCCGAGGTGCCCAGAGGTCGGAAAAGGAGTCACCGGACTCCTGTGACCTCCTTGGAGCTCAGACCTGGAACAAGGCACGGGAGGGGTGGTCGCTGAGCCTTGCCGGTTCCGTCCGCAGCCATCGACGTGACCTACTTGCTGGAGGAGGGCTCGGGCCGGAAGCTGCGGAGACGCACTCTGTTCTTCCCAGAAAACAGCTTTCGCAAGTGAGCGGCGCAGCGCTCGAGCGTCCGCCGTCATGGAGCGCACAGTCCTGCTCGCGGCCTCGGAGTGCGGAGGGGCAGGAGGGGCCGTGTCGTTGGCATTAGGTACTTCACACACCTTGGAGCTGGCGGAGAGGAAGGGGGTCCATCCGAACGGCGCCCTCTGGCTCGGGCTCCTCTCCGCCGCTTCCCCCCAGCGGGTTCGTGCCAGGAGGAGGACCAGACACCCCCAGGGGTGGCCGGAGCCTCGTGGACCGTGGTCACACTTCGCCCCTGCCCCAGGCCAGGTCTTTCTGTGCCCCCCCCCCCCCCGGCCCAGCGGGCCCTGCTGCCAGGCTGCTTCCTCTGCCCAGGGGTCCCGCCCCGTCCAGCGGGAGGGGACCCCCACCCCCCGCCTCTTCTCTGTGGGCTCCAAGAGCTCCCCCCAGAGACCTCCCCCCAGCAGCGGCTGGGGCCTCTTTCCGGACAGATCCTTGCCGGGGAGAGTTTCTCCTTTCTTGCCCAGTCAGGTCAGAGTAAAACGCCAACTGCCGAGTCCAAGCACTTGCGCCCTCCGCCCTTCTCCCTGCCTCTCCCTCCCGGAATGTAATCGTGGGTCAGGGAAGGCCCCCATGGGGTCAGAGGGCACAGGACTTGCGGTCGTGGTTTTTGTTTTAACCTTCATAACCTGCCAGACCTGGTTTTTTTCTAACAAGAAGGCCAGGCCCCTGCGGTCCCCGGCCCTGCCCGTGCTGTGGCCGCGTGTCTGCATGTGTCTGCCGGGCCCCAGGGACGGAGACGCGTCTCAGAACAGACTCACTGTAGAGCCTCCGTAGAAGCGACCCCCAGCCTCCCCCGAGTCACTACCCAGGCCGCCGGGCAGTGTTCGCCGGTCAGTGTCTGTCGTGAGTGTGCAGCGTCAGCTCAGAACACTACTCGTTCTCTCCGTTACACGGTTTTCAGCGTCCCGCTCCTAGAGACAGTGCTCGCCCCCACGTCCCGTGTCCTCCACGCCCTGGTGACGGCAGCAGGAGGGACATCACGATGTCTCCTTCCTTCCCCTTCTCTTGGCCAGAAGTTACCAGACAATACTGTCTCTTTAAAAATAAAATTTAAAACGCTTTGCTTTGTTGTCCTCTCAGACATACATATGCATTACGTTTTAGATGTTCTTCTAAGAGAAAAGATGGATTTTAAATGTGCCAAGTTGTGTGTGTATATATGTCCGTCTGGATGTCTGTGTGTGTGTCTGCTGCGTGACTCGGGAGCAGTAAAGCAGGACGCACGGCCCCACCGTTCTCGAAACCCGGACCAACGCTGTCCTCACTGTACATTTCCCCGTGATGCCAACGCTCTGACTTGTTTAGGTAGAAACATGGACACCTTCCATTCCATTGAATCTTTGTTTTTTTCTCCTTTCTGTGTCGATCTTGAGGGAAGAAAAACAGACAAAAGAGACAGGGGATGCCAAAGATCCCCTCAAGCAGAGAAAAAGCAGAATAAATATTTTATTAAAGAAGAAAGAGAATTAAGAAAATAGTTTGGAGTATTTTCTTACTGTAGAGAAGCACTGTACATTAGACGAGGCCTGGGTATGAGATACTCACGTGCGGAGCCCGAACCATCGCATGCCCGTTTAAGTGGTTTCCTTTGGTTTTCATTGCAGGGAGCTGGGGGGGAGGGAGGTGGGAAATAGGGGCACTTTGGGGGTCTCCTTTTAGTCAAAAAGCAGGAAAATGACAAGAAAGAGATTAAAATTCAATATTTCCTTGAATAGTGTTAAACACTAAAATTTTAAAAAAGAAAAAAACTTTGTAAAATGTGAGAACAGAAGCAAAAGACACTACGCTCTGTCATTTTATCTTTCTTTTGTTGAAAGACTAAAAACTGAAATGTTTTTTAGACAATCAAATGTTAGGTAAGTGCAAAAACTTGTTTTTTCTTACTGGTGTAGAAATTAATGCCTTTTTTTATTTTTCGGTTATTTTATAATAATGAAATAAAAAGAACCCCCCCAGCTGCCGGGTGGGTTTCGGTGTTTGCAACGCGGGGCAAAGCACTACCCACTGCGAATAGATCCGGTTAGTCTGCATGCCTGTAGGCTGTGTGATTGCGGGAAACATAAATGCTGCTAATATATTTCCTTTTTACAAAAGCATATCTAAATAGATGATTGTTTTGATGTTAATCTTTGTAAATTATGTATTACCGATTTTAACATTGGATGTAATTGCATAAAAAGCTTGCATCTCAATCCTTGAAAGTCTAGTATTAAATGGAAAAACTTTTCCTAACAACAGAGTGGTGAGCCTGCTGGTTTTTTTCCCCCGTCCCTGTCCTCCCCTTACCTTCCAGGACCTCCTCCCCCCATCCTGCTTCCAGACAGGTCTCTCCGCCCCCGCGCCCGCAGCGTCAGCCCAGGCCAACCGCCCCGCGGACTAGTCACGGCGCCTGCGGCCATGCACGCACGCGCACACACCCACCCGCTGGTACTCACCGGCCAGCCCCAGGCTCGGGGCCTGGCCGTTGCCATAGTAAGCAGCTTCCGGAACACTCATCCACTCACATTCACAACAGCCCTTTCAGGAAGGTACCCAAACCCGACTCTCTTTTTTTAAGATTTTATTTATTTATTTGACAGAGAAGTCACAAGTAGGTGGGGGGGGGGGACAGGCTCCCCGCCGAGCAGGGCTCGATCTGGAGACCCTGAGATCATGACCCGAAGGCAGAGGCTTAACCCACTGAGCCACCCAGGCGGCCCCGAACCCGACCTCCTAGGTGAGGGAGCTGCAGCAACACGGGACGTCGCTTGCCCCCGTCCTCTAGCTCGTGAGATAACCTCGTGATAGCCCTGTGGTTACTGCTTCCATTTCGTAGAAATGAAAACTGAGTGTCCGCGGCTTCCCAGAGGTCACCCAGTAACCAGTGCTGGACTCAGAATTCCAAAACCTTCATGTTCATCCGCAAACAGAAAAGTGTCAGAAATAGCCCGAGTGGCCCTACTAATAAGCAAGACAGACTCACGCCCGCCAGCAAGTGCGGGACCCAGCGGAGGTCAGCCCAGCCGGGCTCCCCGCGGCCGCGCCGGGCGCCTGCCCCGCAGCATCAAGACCACGGGGCTGCGCTCCCTGGACGCAAGGATGATTTGGCATCTGCAAATCAATCAGTGTGTCACCTCAGTCAGTGAGAGAAGAAACACAGCATTTCAATAGATGCACAACAAACATTCGCCAACTTGCAACGCTCTTTTATCCATGATAAAAACCCTTCAAACAAAGTATGCTTACAGGGAACACACCTCAGCATGACAAAGGCCATGTATAAACGCCGCAGCTCACACAACACCCAGTGGTGGAAAAGCAGGAGCCTTCCCCTGAGCTCGGGAACAAGACAGGGATGTCCCCTCTCCCCACTTTCATTGGGCGTGGTCCTGGAAGTCCCCAGCCGTGAGCAATCAGGAAAACAGCAATAAATGCCACCCAAATTGAAAAGGAAGACGTAAAACGTTCCCTATTTCCGGAAGGCACGATACCACATACAAAAAACCCTAAAGCCCACCAGGAAACTGCAGAACCGACGGGTGATCTCGGGGGGTTGCAGGATGCAAGGCGTCCGGAAACCGCAGCACTGATCCAGGCGGGGGATGACGCCGCAGGTAGAGAAATTCAGAAAGCCACCTGCCCCCACAATCCCGTTTACAATTGCACCAAAACCAATAAAATACCTAGGAATAAACAAAGGAGGCGAAAGACCCGTGCTCTGAAAACCGTACTGACCGGCAGAAACCGCAGACAGCACCGACAACTGGAAAACGACTCGGTGCTTGTCGACCGTAGGACAACTGTGGCCAAAATGTCCCCACTCGGGGCACCTAGGGGGGCACCGCCTGTCAGTGTCCAGCCCTCGGCTTCGGCTCAGCCATGATCTGGGGGTCCTGAGATGGAGCCCTGCGTCGGGCTCGGCGCTCGCACGGGGCCGCTCTTCCCCCACCGCCCCTGTGCTCACGCTCTCCCGCAAGTAAGTACAAGCTTACGTCAAACTGCCCGTACACCCAAAGCAAACTATGCATGCAATGTCATCCCTGTCAAAATGCCAACAGCATTTTCACAGAACGAAACCCTAAAGTCTGTAGGGAACCGCAGAGGACCGAGGAGCCAGAGCAATCTCCGAAAAGAAAGTCAAGATTGGACGTTCCAACAGTTCCGGATTCCAGGTCCTACCCCAGAGCTGCAGCCATCCCGACAGCCGTGCTGGCACAGGACAGACACCCCCGTCCCGGGACAGAGTAGAGAGCCCGGAACTGGACCTACAACCAACCGTCAGTTACTCTGGGGCTCAGCAGGCGAGAACGCGCAGCGGGAACACACGAGCCTCCCGGGCGGTGCAGGGAAACCGGCCGCCGAGCGCAGCCCAAGTCGGAGTGCGCCCCGGCCCCGCGCCCGGAGAGAGACGCGGGAACTGAAGCCGGAAACATCCGAGAAGAGAGCACCCGGCTCTGTCGCCGGCCACAGCAGCGTCTTCCCTGATGTCTCCTGAGGCAAGAGAAACAAAAGTGAAAAACTCTTCTGACTGCATCAAAATAAGAAGCTTCTGGGGCGCCTGGGTGGCTCAGGGGATTAAAGCCTCTGCCTTGGGCTCAGGTCATGATCCCAGGGTCCTGGGATCGAGCCCCACATCGGGTTCTCTGCTCGGCGGAGAGCTGCTTCCTCCTCTCTCTCTGCCTGCCTCTCTGCCTACTTGTGATCTCTGTCTGTCAAATAAATAAATAAAATCTTTAAAAAAAAAAAAAAACAGAGTTGCCTGAGGCTCCTGGGGGGCTCAGTGGGGTAAGCATCTGCCTTCGGCTCAGGTCATGATCCTGGGATCAAGCTCCCTGGGATCGAGTCCCACATCGGGCTCCGTGCTCGGTGGGGCGCCTGCTTCCCCTCTGCCTGCTGCCCCCCGCTTGTGCTCTCCCTCTGACAAAATCTTTTTTTTTTTTAAGATTTTATTTATTTACTTGTCAGAGAGAGAGAGAGCACGAGAGCGAGCACAGGCAGACAGAGAGGCAGGCAGAGACAGAGAGAGAAGCAGGCTCCCCGCCGAGCACGGAGCCTGATGTGGGACTCGATCCCAGGACGCTGGGATCATGACCTGAGCCGAAGGCAGCGGCTTAACCAACGGAGCCACCCAGGCGTCCCAAAATCTTTTTTTTTTAAGATTTTATTTCTCTATTTGACAGAGAAAGCGAGAGAGCACAAGCAGGCAGCGCAGCAGAGGCAGAGGGAGGAGCAGGCTCCCCACTGAGCAGGGAGCCGATGTGGGGCTCAATCCCCTAACCCCGGGATCACAACCTGAGCCGAAGGCAGTCACTCAACCAGCTGAGCCGCCCTGATCTTTAAACAGAAGAAACTCAGAGTTGGCTGCAAGAGCGGGACGTCTGTCGGCTCGGGGAGGACAGGAGGCTGTCCTGTCGGGCAGGCGGTGGGGCGGGCGCAGAAACAGCCCACGGCTGAGCTCCCTAAGCTCTTCAGCCTCGGTCTCGTGAGCGCCGCATCCGCTACGGCTGCGCCGGGCAAGGCGGACGAGCGACAGCGCAGAGCGGACCGGCTCCCACCTGCTCCACATCTGACGCTCCGCAAGGCGGGTGCGACTCATGCCAGCCTGCGTGAGACCCGGCAGCTGTGACGACCAACACCGCCGGGTCCCCGCGACACTCCAGCACGACTGTTCCGAGTTACCAGGGGGACCCCCCCCCCCTCCATCAGAGCCAGCGTGTGGGGCCAGGAGTCAGGCAGGGCAGACCGGGTCCTGGAAACCAGACGCTGTGACAGCATCGCCGGTCCCTGCACATCTACTGTGAGAAGCAGCGCTCCCCACGCGCGAGTCGCGTTCGCCGTTTCACAATTTCAGGAGAGAAATAGAACCAACAGGAGAAGCTGCATGACCTCGAGTGCTCCGACTCCTAAGGCTGCAGCGGGCGGCGCCCGGGGGCAGAGTGCGACAGGACAGAGCGGCCCGGAGGGGTCCCAGCTGGGGAAGGGGTGGGGCAGCAGCGCGCCAGCCGGCTCCTGAGGACTGCCCTTCTGTCGCCAGCCTCTTGTCACCGACACAAGCTCCCGACGCTGGAGGAAACTGGCCAGGATCCTTCCCCGGTGTCCCCCGCCTGGTTCTGTCTCCCCGGCCTCCCGGGGGCTCCCCTGCAGGCCGTCAGGGCCAGCACCCCCAGCCCCCCGGAGCACCGCCGGCTGTCCCCGCCGGACTGAGACGCAGCCACTCCCGCCTGAGCACCGCAGGCCGCGGCGTAGTGTGTCCTCGGAAGCTGCGTCACCGCACAGTGGGGACATCGAAAAGATCACTTGTTACCCTTTAACCCCTCCCAGGGCCTCCCGTAGCGTTCTTGGGAGCAGAGGGGCGAGGCCCGCGCCTCCCCACACCCCTCTGCTCCCTCCAGCTCCCACCCTGGGGGTCCTGCCAAACCAGGCAAGGGGCGCCTTGCAGGGAGGCCTCCCCAGCAGCAAGGACCGGCGGCAGGCTAGGAAGGGGCCTTGTCCCCTCCCCGCAGCCCCTGCCCCGACACCCAGCGACACACACAAGTTCTTCTCCCACACTTTATTGGGACAAAGGACGGGGCAGACCAACACCACAGACCGGCCACCGTGGGGTGGGGGCCGGACTTCAGCGCCTGGCACAGCTCGAGCGCGCAATGAATCCAGGCAAGTGCGCGGCGCGAGTGGGGGCATCCACACGCAGGAAGGACACTGAGAACCTTCCGGTGTCGCGGAGGCCAGGTGGCGGCGGCGCGTCCACTCACAGAGGAACAGGGCAGGGGCGCGGCTTCCATCGTGCAGACGGGAAGGGAGACATTTCCTTGTGCAGGTGGGAAAGAGGAGAGAGACGCAGAGAAACTCCTCACGTTTCCAGGAGAGCGAGTTCACCTCACACGGGGCACGGGAGGGAGAGGGAGGCTGATGTCCCCCCGCAGAGCCGTCGGGGGAGGCTCGTTCCGCGGCCCGGGGCGCACAGGGCCGCGGGCCGCGGGCGGTCGGTGACCGGGGCGCAGGAGGGAGAGGCGGGCGGGCCAGGGGCTCGGCCTAGAGGACAAGAGACGTGTACCCCACCGGCACCAGCCCCTCGGCGCCGTCCCGCCCGCAGCGGAGCCAGTCCTCGTCCACGGGGGCGACCACTCGCAGCACCTCCCCGCGCCGGAAGCTGAGCTGGTCGGGTCCCGCGGCCGCGTGGTCACAGAGCGCGCGCACCGCCCTGCGGGGAGCCAGAGGGGCACCGGCTGTCCCCAGCGCGCCTTCCCCTCTGCGGGGCCCATGCGCCAGCGGGGGGGGGCGCGGCCACTTATCTGGCGCCACCCGCGCTCCCTGGGGCTTCAAATCCCTCCCGAGCAAACCGGGCGCTTATCGAACCCTCCCAGGCGGGCCTGGGGGGGGTGTCGGGGGCAAACACAGCACCTCCCCCCAGGGGCTGCCGGCAGACCGCGGGGCGCCCCCACCACTCCGCCCACCCTCCTCTGCCCCTCCCAGGGCCGCCTGCTCTCTCTCCGGCCCCCTGCCCCAGGCCCGCTCTGCACCCCATCCCCGCGGGCCTAGCCCTTCCCTACCCGGCCCTCCGAGGCCTCCAGCCGCCGCCGCCCTCGCGCCCCACGGGACCGGGACACAGTTCCTCACCCGCCGCACCCGGCCTTCCGCGAGCCCCCAGACCCCGCGCCCGAGCACTCAGTCCTCCCTTCCCGGCGTAGCCGCCACACAGCACCTGCGCATGCGCCCGCCGGAACCCGCCGGAACCCCCGCCGGAACCCCGCCCGGAGCCCCGCGGGGCCGCGCGCTCCAGGACGCCCCGCCTGTTCCCTCCCAGGCGGCGCGCGGGGCACGCGGTACTTGAAAACCGGCGTCCGACGAGGGAAAAACCCAGAAACCCGACTCGGGTGACTGAGAGCGGCCCCCGGAAGCCAGAGCCGGGCGGCACCCCGCTCCCCCGGGGACAAACCGCGTGTCCCCTCCCGGGGGGCACGCGGACCCGGCGCGACACCGGCCGAGCCTCCATCCCGCCCGCTTCATGCTCCGGCCCCGGCATCCGCAGAGCAGGGGACAGGCGCGGGGACAAGGGTGTCACGCCCCCCCGCCCCCCCACCTGTGGGTCTGCACGACGCTGGCGGCCGAGGCCTCGGGCTCCTCGGGAGGCGACCCTGGCTGGGGAGGCGCGCCCCGCTTCACCAGAGCCAGCACGCTCACAGTCGGGGGCAGCCAGCTGGACGGTCTCCTGGGGACGAGGACACGGGGTCGCGGAGGTCACCGACCTCCAGCAAAGGCCCCCAAAACCCAGGACTTCGGAGGTGGGAAGAAGTCAGGAGGGGCCCCTTCGGGGTTCTTAGGGGGTGACAACCAGGACACCAGGGCGGCCGCAGCGCAGGCCGCGCGCGTCTCGGAAAGGTTCCCGGCTTTGAGGGCCGAGCGGGAGCGGACGCCCGCGGAGCTCCCAGCCGGGCCAAGGGCAGACCCAGGCTCTGAGGGGACCCCCCACCCCAGTACCTGGACTTCACGGGTCCTCCGTCCGTGTCCGCCAGGCCCCCGGGCACGCCGAACAGCCTCCCCAGCCACGCGCCTCGGCCGGGCGCCGCGTCCTCCGTGGGCACTGGCCTCGCCTGCGGGCCTCCAGCCGCCGGCCTGGGGCGCCACGACCTCCACCGGGGCAGCGGGAAGCCCTCGCTGCCCCCGGAGGCGTAGACGCGAGAGGCCTGGGTCAGCTGCTCCCACCAGCTGCCTGGTGCGGGGGCGCCGGCGGGAGCCCGAGGGCCGGGAGGCGTCTCCCCCGCGGCCCCCCGAAGGCTCTGGGCCAGCCGCCCCCCCCAGTGCAGCACCGCGTGCACCGTCTGCTGCAGGGCCGGGGGCGAGCCGGGCGCCGCGGAGGCCGGGGGCGGGCCCAGGGGCAGGTGGTGGTGGTGCTCGAAGAGCAGGTCCAGGTGGAAGGTGAGCACCGAGAGCGGCTGCAGCAGGAGCAGCAGCTCCGTGGACAGGGCGGGGCAGCCGCCCCGAGCCAAGGACAAGAATCCGGTGGGCAGGTACAGGAGGGACAGCAGGCCTGGGGACGAGCAGGCCGCCGTCAGCCCCCCAGCCTCCGTCTGCGCTGGGAGCTGCAGGGGCGGAGCCCGCGACCCGCAGAACCAGGAGTGACACTGAATGCAAAAAGTGGGGGGGGGGGGGGCCGGAGCCACTGTGTGGGTTGCTCTAGCCTGGAGCCTCACCCAACCAGGCCCTAAGGCTGAGCCAGCGAGCCCAAGGGGTGGGGGGAGGACAGCCGAAGGAGACCCTGAGGCAGGCAGGCCAGGGAGGCAGGGGAAGGAGGAAAAGGCGGGTGGACGGGCTTCCGGCTCCCGCAGTTCCCGCAGGATCTGGGTCTTCCCCGCCACTGGACGGGAGAGGCACCGAGGTACAGAGGTGGGTCCCTCCAGCATCACTGGGACCCGCAGCAGAGCCAGCCCCGGGACTCCCTCCCCGCCTGCCACCCCGCCCTGCCCAAAGGCGTCTGACCTGCATCTTCCTGGAGGCTGGAAAACCACAGCTCCAACTGCTTCGTGCTGGGGGCGAAGGACAGCGAGGGCTCAGGGCGCTGCAGCGCCCCTGGCCCTCAGCGTGCGGGATGAGGAGCTTCGAAGAGCGACAAGGCCGGAGAGCGACAAGGCCCCAGCGCGGCTTCCCTCCCGCCGGTGACACCCGTGTAACCCAGGAAAGCGGCCACTCACTTGAGGAGGCCCAGGATGAAGGCGTGAAAGCGGCTGCGGCTGCTGCTCAGCGGGGCCAGGCGGCTGACCTGGCTGTACAGGGTCCCCAGCGAGCGGCTGCTGGCGCCTGCGGACACCGCGCGGTGAGCCGGGTCCACCCTGCCCCGGCCCGCCCGCCCGCGCCCCCGCGCCCCCGCGCCCACCTGGCTTCACCGACGCCTCCACCACGCTCCAGGGGCTGCTCCTGCGCTGCCCGGTGATGAGGTCCTTCCGGAAGGGCTTCAGCCCGTCGGCCACCAGGGCGTGCAGGGCCGGGCAGAGGGTGCTCAGCACCAGGTGACCCACGTCCGGGCTCAGCCGGCTATCCCCCAACTGGGCCTGGAGGCGGCACGACCCACACGTCCGGGGTGGCTGCGACCCCCTCCCCGCCGCCCGTTCGTGCGGCCCCAGGGCCTCCCACGGGCGCCCTCACCTTCTGAACCACGTTCCGGGCGGCCCCGAAGTGCGAGATGATCTTGTCCACCGAGGCGCTCACGGCTATCAGGAGCCCTGCGAGGGGCGGGCAGGGAGCGCGCGTCTGTGCCCCCGCAGGCCGACCCGGGGCCGGAGGGCGCGGACCCGCCGCAGCTGCCCCGGAAGCCGGGGTCAGGAGTCCGGGCGTCCTACCTTTCTTCTGCTCCTGCAGCTGGCCAGTCCCGCTCCGGGCTTCTGCCATCCACCGTCGCTGGGCCCCGGGGGCGCCGGCGAACGACCAGGAACTCCGGGCTGGCGTGAAGGAAGAACGCGGCGACGCTTACGAGGGTGACCAGAGGACGCCGGGCTGGCGCACCGGTCGCCCCAGGGCCCACAGCGCCCCGGGCCGGAAGCGAG